>NC_141877.1:607335523-608585523 GCF_056163025.1 Triticum urartu
CGTGGTTCTAAGTCTGACAGTAGTGTAGGGGGGTAAGTATGGAGAGGCAAGATCTTAGCTATGGAGAAGTTGTAAGCACGCGAGGCTTATGAGTTCAGGCCCTTCTCGAAGGAAGTAATAGCCCTACGTCTCGGAGCCCGGAGGCGGTCGACTGGATTATGCGTGTATGAATTACAGGGGTGCGAACCCTTGTCCCTGAGGAGGGGGGTGGCTTATATAGAGTTCGCCAGACCCCTCCCGCCCTCAGTTACAAAGGGTTTAAATACATTAATGTCAGGCGTTACTGATAACGCCCCTAATAAAGTGCTATGATGACCATAAAAGCTACTTAATAACCAACCGTTAGCATGCAGAGTGCCCTTAGGTCTCCTGAACATCGAGTGGTTGCTTCTTTGTTGAGTGATTGCTTCTTGGTCGAGTGTCTTCGAGTCCGTCGAGTGGAACACCTCCAAGTCGATTGAAAGGTGATTTCTTCTGGAGATGTCCTTGGGTAGGTCAGTTTGGACAGGTCCATGACCCTACCCTAGGTACATAGCTTCATCATTAGCCCCCGAATGGATCGAGGTTTGAGTGGGAAAGGGTTTGAGCACCTCTCGGACTCATTTTTCATGTCGTGAGCATATCTTGTTTCAGATCAATGAACCAGAGTGATGACATCAACTTTCTTTCCAGTCGCCTTGATCCATTCTTAGTTTTTGTCGAGTGAGTTCTTATACTTGAAAAGCTCTGAGTGACGGTGCGGAGGAGATCTTCGGTCTGACGAGTTGTTCTGCTGCCAGCGGATTTCGTGGGATCTGAATTTTGGGAAGCGCACGGAATGGGGGAGGCCGCAGTAATCGGATGGGATACTGCGGAGCCGCCTCGGTCCCCGCGCCACCTTTTTCGCCACGTACCGCATGCGCGATTGCCACGGGATTTGAAAGGGCCGCCCGGGCCTACCAGTCAGCCACTCGGAAGAAGCCTCATATAAGGCGTTGGGCCGGGGCTCTGCTCCGCACGCCACCATTCTCTCTTCTCTTTCTCCCGATCTCTCCGCCACTCTTGCTTCCGCCTCGTCGCCGGAACTCCGCTCGAGCTCGATCTGCCACCATGGGGAAGGACAAGACGGCGGCGCTAGAACGCGCGAAGAAGGCGACCGCGAAGGCGAAGGGCAAGCGGACCAACCGGGGCGGATCCTCGCCGAGGTCCGGCCTGCCGGCGGGCTGGATCCAGGGCGACTGGATCCGCTCGGCAATCACGCAGGACGACCTCGACGACCTGGTGGAGGGGGGATTGATCCCCCACAAGTTGGCTCGGCTCCCGGGGGACGAAACTGAGCCGCAGCCCAGAGAGGGTGAGTGCGTCCTCCTAGCAACCCACGTATATCGCGGATTCTCGCTGCCTCCCCACCCTTTCTTCCAGGGTTTTTTGAACTTCTTTGGGGCTCAGCTCCACCATTTCACTCCGAACACCATAGTCTATCTGGCCTCTTTCGTGTCCATGTGCGAAAACTTCTTGGGCTGTCGACCGCACTGGGGGCTTTTCAAACACATCTTCACATGCCATTCCCAGTCAGTCAAAAAGACCAAGTTGAGTGACGAGAGGACGCGGGTGATCCAGATGTGCGGTGGTCTGGGGATCCATATGAGGAGCAAGAGTACTTTCCCAGCGATGATCCTTCCTGACTCGGTCCGGGGCTGTCAGTCAACTTGGTTTTACTGCAAGGATCAGCCAACCCCTGGCCAGTCGGCTGGACTTCCTCCTTTCTCCTTGGCTCGAGTGGAGAAGCCTGCTCCCCTGAAGATAGTTCCAGAAGAGAAGGCGCAGGTCAAGGAGCTGGTCGAACGGGTCGTCCAGCTCGTCCGCAATGGAGTGACCGGGATGGATCTGCTGGAGGTCTTTCTCGGTCGACGCATCCAACCCCTTCAGGCGCGCGATCATCCGATGTGGATGTACTCTGGGCTCAAAGATACCACTCGGATCCACCCGGAGGAGGTCAGCGAGGATATCTTGGAGAACTGGTTGAGGAGAATCAGTGGCAACAAAGACAACCCTCGAGGATCCAGGAGGGTGATTCCATTCGACAACTCGCGCCAGCCGGAGCAGGTATATTTCTGTTTTATCAAGTAACTTTCCGATTCACCATGTGATGTCCCGTTTGTGGTCGACTGAATGTCTTTTGATTGTTATCCTTTCAGGCCCTCATTGAAATGTACTCGATGCCCAATGGGGAGCAAGAGCAAGATCTGGAAGGCGAGGCGAGCGGCGGCGACAGTGGTGAGTGGACTTCTGACGGTGAAGAGGATGGAGAAAGCGACGACTCAAGCGACGGAGAAGAAGTCGAGTCGCCTCCTCGCAGGGAGAGGCGATCCAAGCTTGCCCAAGAACGATCGAGCGCCTGCGAAAAGGCGACTGTTGGGGAATGTAGTAAATTTCAAAAAAATTCCTACGCACACGCAAGATCATGGTGATGCATAGCAACGAGAGGGGACAGTGTGATCTACGTACCCTTGTAGATCGGCAGCGGAAGCGTTAGCACAACGCGGTTGATGTAGTCGTACGTCTTCACGGCCCGACCGATCAAGCATCGAAACTACGGCACCTCCGAGTTCTAGCACACGTTCAACTCGATGACGATCCCCGGACTCCGATCCAGCAAAGTGTCGGGGAAGAGTTCCGTCAGCACGACGGCGTGGTGACGATCTTGATGTACTACCGTCGCAGGGCTTCGCCTAAGCACCGCTACAATATTATCGAGGATTATGGTGGAAGGGGGCACCGCACACGGCTAAGAATATGATCACGTGGATCAACTTGTGTGTCTAGGGGTGCCCCCTGCCCCCGTATATAAAGGAGCAAGGGGGGGTGCGGCCGGCCAGGAGGAGGGCGCGCCAGGAGGAGTCCTACTCTCACCGGGAGTAGGATTCCCCCCGCCCCCCCGCTTTCCTAGTTGGAATAGGATTTGGGAGGGGGAAAGAGGAGAGAGAGAAGGAAGGGGGGCGCCGCCCCCCTCTCCTTGTCCTATTCGGACTAGGGGGGAGGGGCACGCGGCCCAGCCCTGGCCACCTCTCCTCTCATCCACTAAAAGCCCACTAAGGCCCATATACCTCCCGGGGGGTTCCAGTAACCTCCCGGTACTCCGGTAAAATCCCGATTTCACCCGGAACACTTCCGATATCCAAATATAGGCTTCCAATATATCAATATTTATGTCTCGGCCATTTCGAGACTCCTTGTCATGTCCGTGATCACATCCGAGACTCCGAACAAACTTCGGTACATCAAAATGCATAAACTCATAATATAACTGTCATCGAAACCTTAAGCGTGCGGACCCTACGGGTTCGAGAACAATGTAGACATGACCGAGACACGTCTCCGGTCAATAACCAATAGCGGAACCTGGATGCTCATATTGGCTCCTACATATTCTACGAAGATCTTTATCGGTCAGACCGCATAACAACATACGTTGTTCCCTTTGTCATCGGTATGTTACTTGCCCGAGATTCGATCGTCGGTATCTCAATACCTAGTTCAATCTCGTTACTGGCAAGTCTCTTTACTCGTTTCGTAATACATCATCTTGCAACTAACTCATTAGTTGTAATGCTTGCAAGGCTTATGTGATGTGCATTACCGAGAGGGCCCAGAGATACCTCTCCGACAATCGGAGTGACAAATCCTAATCTCGAAATACGCCAACCCAACATGTACCTTTGGAGACACCTGTAGAGCTCCTTTATAATCACCCAGTTACGTTGTGACGTTTGGTAGCACACAAAGTGTTCCTCCGATAAACGGGAGTTGCATAATCTCATAGTCATAGGAACATGTATAAGTCATGAAGAAAGCAATAGCAACATACTAAACGATCGGGTGCTAAGCTAATGGAATGGGTCATGCCAATCACATCATTCTCCTAATGATGTGATCCCATTAATCAAATGACAACACATGTCTATGGTTAGGAAACATAACCATCTTCGATTAACGAGCTAGTCAAGTAGAGGCATACTAGTGACGTTTGGTTTGTCTATGTATTCACACAAGTATTATGTTTCTGGATAATACAATTCTAGCATGAATAATAAACATTTATCAAGATATAAGGAAATAAAATAATAACATTATTATTGCCTCTAGGGCATATTTCCTTCAGTCTCCCACTTGCACTAGAGTCAATAATCTAGATTACACAGTAATGATTCTAACACCCATGGAGCTCTTTGTCACCTCCATATATAAGAAACATATCCTTAGTCCTTTTCAGGTATTTTAGGATGTTCTTGACCGCTGTCCAGTGATACACTCCTGGATTACTTTGGTACCTCCCTGCTAGACTTATAGCAAGACACACATCAGGTCTGGTACACAGCATTGCATACATGATAGAGCCTATGGCTGAAGCATAGGGAACATCTTTCACTTTCTCCCTATCTTCTGCACTGGTCGGGGATTGAGTCTTACTCAATTTCACACCTTGTAACACAGGCAAGAATCCTTTCTTTGCTTGATCCATTTTGAACTTTTTCAAAACTTTGTCAAGGTATGTGCTTTGTGAAAGTCCAATTAAGCGTCTCGATCTGTCTCTATTGATCTTCATGCCCAATATGTAGGAAGCTTCACCGAGGTCTTTCATCGAAAAACTTTTATTCAAGTATCCCTTTATGCTATTCAGAAATTCTATATCATTTCCGATTAGTAATATGTCATCTACATATAATATCAGAAATGCTATAGAGCTCCCACTCACTTTCTTGTAAATACAGGCTTCTCCAAAAGTCTGTATAAAACCAAATGCTTTGATCACACTATCAAAGCGTTTATTCCAACTCCGAGAGGCTTGCACCAGTCCATAAATGGATCGCTGGAGCTTGCACACTTTGTTAGCTCCCTCTGGATCGACAAAACCTTCCGGCTGCATCATATACAACTCTTCTTGCAGAAATCCATTCAGGAATGCAGTTTTGACATCCATTTGCCAAATTTCATAATCATAAAATGCGGCAATTGCTAACATGATTCGGACAGACTTAAGCATCGCTACGGGTGAGAAGGTCTCATTGTAGTCAATCCCTTGAACTTGCCGAAAACCTTTTGCGACAAGTCGAGCTTTGTAGACAGTAATATTACCGTCAGCGTCAGTCTTCTTCTTGAAGATCCATTTATTCTCAGTTTCTTGCCGATCATTGGGCAAGTCAACCAAAGTCCATACTTTGTTCTCATACATGGATCCCATCTCAGATTTCATGGCTTCAAGCCATTTTGCAGAATCTGGGCTCACCATCGCTCCTTCATAGTTCGTAGGTTCATCATGATCTAGTAGCATGACTTCCAGAACAGGATTACCGTACCACTCTGGCACGGATCTTACTCTGGTTGATCTACGAGGTTTAGTAGTATGTTGTTCTGAAGTTTCATGATCATTATCATTAGCTTCCTCACTAATTGGTGTAGGTGTCGCAGAAACAGGTTTCTGCGATGTACTACTTTCCAATAAGGGAGCAGGTATAGTTACCTCGTCAAGTTCTACTTTCCTCCCACTCACTTCTTTCGAGAGAAACTCCTTCTCTAAAAAGTTACCGAATTTAGCAACAAAAGTCTTGCCTTCGGATCTGTGATAGAAGGTGTATCCAATAGTTTCCTTTGGATATCCTATGAAGACACATTTCTCCGATTTGGGTTCGAGCTTATCATGTTGAAGCTTTTTCACATAAGCATCGCAGCCCCAAACTTTCAGAAACGGCAACTTTGGTTTCTTGCCAAACCACAGTTCATAAGGCGTCGTCTCAACGGATTTTGATGGTGCCCTATTTAACGTGAATGCGGCCGTCTCTAGAGCATATCCCCAAAACGATAGCGGTAAATCAGTAAGAGACATCATAGATCGCACCATATCTAGTAAAGTACGATTATGACGTTCGGACACACCATTACGCTGTGGTGTTCCGGGTGGCGTGAGTTGCGAAACTATTCCACATTGTTTCAAATGTACACCAAACTCGTAACTCAAATATTCTCCTCCACGATCAGATCGTAGGAATTTTATTTTCTTGTTACGATGATTTTCAACTTCACTCTGAAATTCTTTGAACTTTTCAAACGTTTCAGACTTATGTTTCATTAAGTAGATATACCCATATCTGCTTAAGTCATCTGTGAAGGTGAGAAAATAACGATATCCGCCACGAGCCTCAATATTCATCGGACCACATACATCTGTATGTATGATTTCCAACAAATCTGTTGCTCTCTCCATAGTACCGGAGAACGGTGTTTTTGTCATCTTACCCATAAGGCACGGTTCGGAAGTACCAAGTGATTCATAATCAAGTGGTTCCAAAAGCCCATCAGTATGGAGTTTCTTCATGCGCTTTACACCGATATGACCCAAACAGCAGTGCCACAAATAAGTTGCACTATCATTATCAAATCTGCATCTTTTGGCTTCAACATTATGAATATGTGTGTCACTACTATCGAGATTTACTAAGAATAGACCACTCTTCAAGGGTGCATGACCATAAAAGATATTACTCATATAAATAGAACAACCATTATTCTCTGATTTAAATGAATAACCGTCTCGCATCAAACAAGATCCAGATATAATGTTCATGCTCAACGCTGGCACCAAATAACAATTATTTAGGTCTAATACTAATCCCGAAGGTAGATGTAGAGGTAGCGTGCCGACCGCGATCACATCGACTTTGGAACCATTTCGCATGCGCATCGTCACCTCGTCCTTAGCCAATCTTCGCTTAATCCGTAGTCCCTGTTTCGAGTTGCAAATATTAGCAACAGAACCAGTATCAAATACCCAGGTGCTACTGCAAGCATTAGTAAGGTACACATCGATAACATGTATATCACATATACCTTTGTTCACCTTGCCATCCTTCTTATCCGCCAAATACTTGGGGCAGTTCTGCTTCCAGTGACCAGTCTGCTTGCAGTAGAAGCACTCAGTTTCAGGCTTAGGTCCAGATTTGGGTTTCTTCTCCTGACCAGCAACTTGCTTGCTGTTCTTCTTGAAGTTCCCCTTCTTCTTCCCTTTGCCCTTTTTCTTGAAACTAGTGGTCTTGTTGACCATCAACACTTGATGCTCCTTCTTGATTTCTACCTCCGCAGCTTTCAGCATTGCGAAGAGCTCGGAAATAGTCTTATTCATCCCTTGCATATTATAGTTCATCACGAAGCTCTTGTAGCTTGGTGGCAGTGATTGGAGAATTCTGTCAATGACGCAATCATCTGGAAGATTAACTCCCAATTGAATTAAGTGATTATTATACCCAGACATTTTGAGTATATGCTCACTGACAGAACTGTTCTCCTCCATCTTGCAGCTATAGAACTTATTGGAGACTTCATATCTCTCAATCCGGGCATTTTCTTGAAATATTAACTTCAACTCCTGGAACATCTCATATGCTCCATGACGTTCAAAACGTCGTTGAAGTCCCGATTCTAAGCCGTAAAGCATGGCACACTGAACTATCGAGTAGTCATCAGCTTTGCTCTGCCAGACATTCATAACATCTGGTGTTGCTCCAGCAGCAGGCCTGGCACCCAGCGGTGCTTCCAGGACGTAATTCTTCTGTGCAGCAATGAGGATAATCCTCAAGTTACGGACCCAGTCCGTGTAATTGCTACCATCATCTTTCAACTTTGCTTTCTCAAGGAACGCATTAAAATTCAACGGAACAACAGCACGGGCCATCTATCTACAATCAAACATAAATAAGCAAGATACTATCAGGTACTAAGTTCATGATAAATTTAGGTTCAATTAATCATATTACTTAAAGAACTCCCACTTAGATAGACATCCCTCTAATCCTCTAAGTGATTACGTGGTCCAAATCAACTAAACCATGTCCGATCATCACGTGAGATGGAGTAGTTTCATTGGTGAACATCGTTATGTTCATCATATCTACTATATGATTCACGCTCGACCTTTCGGTCTCCGTGTTCCAAGGCCATATCTGTATATGCTTGACTCGTCAAGTATAACCTGAGTATTCTGCATGTGCAACTGTTTTGCACCCGTTGTATTTGAACGTAGAGCCTATCACACCCGATCATCACGTGGTGTCTCAGCACGAAGAACTTTCGCAACGGTGCATACTCAGGGAGAACACTTCTTGATAATTAGTGAGAGATCATCTTATAATGCTACTGTCAATCAAAGCAAGATAAGATGCATAAAAGATAATCATCACATGCAATCAATATAAGTCATATGATATGGCCATCATCATCTTGTGCTTGTGATCTCCATCTTCGAAGCACCGTCGTGATCACCATCGTCACCGGCGTGACACCTTGATCTCCATCGTAGTATCGTTGTCGTCTCGCCAATCTTATGCTTCCACGACTATCGCTACTGCTTAGTGATAAGTAAAGCATTACAGCGCGATTGCATTGCATACAATAAAGCGACAACCATATGGCTCCTGCCAGTTGCCGATAACTTGGTTACAAAACATGATCATCTCATACAATAAAATTTAGCATCATGTCTTGACCATATCACATCACAACATGCCCTGCAAAAACAAGTTAGACGTCCTCTACTTTGTTGTTGCAAGTTTTACGTGGCTACTACGGGCTTAAGCAAGAACCAATCTTACCTCCGCATCAAAACCACAAGGATAGTTTGTCAAGTTGGTCCTGTTTTAACCTTCGCAAGGACCGGGCATAGCCACACTCGGTTCAACTAAAGTTGGAGAAACTGTCACCCGCTAGCCACCTTTGTGCAAAGCACGTCGGGAGAACCGGTCTCGCGTAAGCGTACGCGTAATGTCGGTCCGGGCCGCTTCGTCCAACAATACCGCCGAACCAAAGTATGACATGCTGGTAAGCAGTATGACTTATATCGCCCACAACTCACTTGTGCTCTACTCGTGCATATAACATCAACACATAAAACCTAGGCTCGGATGCCACTGTTGGGGAACGTAGTAAATTTCAAAAAAATTCCTATGCACACGCAAGATCATGGTGATGCATAGCAACGAGAGGGGAGAGTGTGATCTACGTACCCTTGTATATCGACAGCGGAAGCGTTAGCACAACGCGGTTGATGTAGTCGTACGTCTTCACGGCCCGACCGATCAAGCACCGAAACTACGGCACCTCCAAGTTCTAGCACACGTTCAGCTCGATGACGATCCCCGGACTCCGATCCAGCAAAGTGTCGGGGAAGAGTTCCGTCAGCATGACGGCGTGGTGACGATCTTGATGTACTACCGTCGCAGGGCTTCGCCTAAGCACCGCTACAATATTAGCGAGGATTATGGTGGAAGGGGGCACCGCACACGGCTAAGAATATGATCACGTGGATCAACTTGTGTGTCTAGGGGTGCCCCCGGACTAGGGGGGAGGGGCGCGCGGCCCAGCCCTGGCCACCTCTCCTCTCTTCCACTAAAGCCCACTAAGGCCCATATACCTCCCGGGGGGTTCCGGTAACCTCCCAGTACTCCGGTAAAATCCCGATTTCACCCAGAACACTTCCGATATCCAAATATAGGCTTCCAATATATCAATCTTTATGTCTCGACCATTTCGAGACTCCTCCTCATGTCCGTGATCACATCCGAGACTCCGAACAAACTTCGGTACATCAAAATGCATAAACTCATAATATAACTGTCATGGAAACCTTAAGCGTGCGGACCCTACGGGTTCGAGAACAATGTAGACATGACCGAGACACGTCTCCGGTCAATAACCAATAGAGGAACCTGGATGCTCATATTGGCTCCTACATATTCTACGAAGATCTTTATCGGTCAGACCGCATAACAACATACGTTGTTCCCTTTGTCATCGATATGTTACTTGCCTGAGATTCGATCGTCTGTATCTCAATACCTAGTTCAATCTCGTTACTGGCAAGTCTCTTTACTCGTTTCATAATACATCATCTTGCAACTAACTCATTAGTTGTAATGCTTGCAAGGCTTATGTGATGTGCATTACCGAGAGGGCCCAGAGATACCTCTCCGACAATCGGAGTGACAAATCCTAATCTCGAAATACGCCAACCCAACATGTACCTTTGGAGACACCTGTAGAGCTCCTTTATAATCACCCAGTTACGTTGTGAAGTTTGGTAGCACACAAAGTGTTCCTCCGGTAAACGGGAGTTGCATAATCTCATAGTCATAGGAACATGTATAAGTCATGAAGAAAGCAATAGCAACATACTAAACGATCGGGTGCTAAGCTAATGGAATGGGTCCTGTCAATCACATCATTCTCCTAATGATGTGATCCCATTAATCAAATGACAACACATGTCTATGGTTAGGAAACATAACCATCTTCGATTAACGAGCTAGTCAAGTAGAGGCATACTAGTGACGTTTGGTTTGTCTATGTATTCACACAAGTATTATGTTTCCAGATAATACAATTCTAGCATGAATAATAAACATTTATCATGATATAAGGAAATAAAATACTAACATTATTATTGCCTCTAGGGCATATTTCCTTCAGCGACTGCTCAAGCTGGTCAATCTTTGAAGCGTCCTCGGATCTCTTCACCAACCTCGACCGAGAAAGCGCCAAAGCACCCCAAAGTTGCAGAGCCGAAAACTCAGAAGGCGTTGCCGAAGATTAAGATTGACATCCCCGTCGCTTCCGCGTGAGTGTCTCCCTTTGTATACACTCAACGCTCCGTGCCATTTGTTTTTCTTGTTTTAACCAGATGAACTTTGGAACTATCAGCGCTGCCACTTCTGGGACCTCAGCTTACAGGGACGATGATGAGGTGATGGAGGATGCGGTCACGTCTAAACTGGGTATGATTCCTGCCATACTGTCTTTATTTTGGTCGATTCAACTGCAATGTGTACCATTGGGTGATGTGATTTTGTCGATTGAACTTTGAACAGCCCCTAACATTATTGACTTCCCTGATGATGATGATGATGATGAAGAGCCCGAGAGGCCTTTGATGAGGACAAATAGGCGACCTCCTGCGAGCAGGTGCCACAATCGACGCCGAGGGCGGAGCCAGTCGTTCAGGATGCTGGTGATGCCAATCGGGGTTCTGTTACCTTCGCCGTGCTGTTGTCGAGTGCCTTGCCTTCTTCATCGACTGCTCGGGCTCCTGTCGACCCGCCTTCAGTTTTTGCGACCCATCATGTCCGAGAGGACGAAGTGAACGCTGCCAGGGAAGCTATACGCCAGGCGGGCGTCATGATGGAGAAGATGAAGATAGTGCGGGACGCCAGTCAGGCCGCCTACGACGCCAGCTCGGCCCTCCAAAGCAACGTTCAGGTTAGTTGGTCGCCGCTTGTTACGTTAGGATATGATATCTGAAGACTTTTTCCGAAAATCTTTGTGTTAGTACACCCACTAGGTGCGTTGATTGAACTTTGAATTAGTGGGGGCACGCTGAGTGCACCCACTGGGTGTAGTCCCCGAGACTACGGTGGACTGCGGGCAGTTGACTATAGTCTTTGTATCTTGTCGAGTGTAAACCGAATTGATAGTTTGTCTCTTCCACTCGGTCTGGTCGAGTGAGGTCAGAACCAGTGGGGGCACATCAAGTGCACCCACTGGGTGTAGTCCCCGAGACCGCGGTCGACTGCTGGCAGTCGACTGTGGTCTGAGTTCTTTCTTTCTCTCTCTTCTTTTTTTTACTCCCTGCACTCGACTCCGGCGGGCCAGTCGAGTGGGATCAGAACCGGTGGGGGCACGCAAAGTGCACCCACTGGGTGTAGTCCCCGAGACTATGGTGGACTGCGGGCAGTCGACCGTAGTCTTAGTACTTATTGTCTTTGTTGTTTTCCGCTGTGAAATAATTTCTCCTCTTTGATTTCAGAAATCTTGTGATCTTGGAGCTCGTTTTGCTGACTTGGAGAGATAGCAGATCCAACTGAACCTTGACTTGGAGCTAGCCAAGACAGAGCTGCAAAAAGTCAAGGACGGCGCCACTGGTAAGACGAGTTTGTCGATTGGTCTGTCTTAGGCTTGAGTACCCTTCCGCTCTTTCTGGACCAAGCATTGTTTCTTTGCAGAAAAACTGAGAGAGGCTCTAATGAAGAAGGACCAGGATTTGGCTGCTGCTCGAAAGGAAGCTGACGACAGAACCGCTCTGGCTGAACAGAAGCTGGCTTCGGTCGGCCAGTTGGAAGAAGAGAATACCAGGCTGAAGTCTACTCTGAATGACGCCAACAAGGAGTGCTCGCGCTGGAAGAAGGAGAATCTCATCCTGGGCGAGAAGATGGAAAGCATTGCTCGCAGGAGGGACGATCTGGAGAGCTATCTGAGAAGCCTTGCCAAGAAGTTGTTCATCAAGCTTGAAGGTGCACATTTTGTTCCGACTGATTTTTTTGTGTCAACTCAGTGTACGAAAATTGACTTATCCTTGGATCGTGAATGCAGAGTTTTGCCAGAACTTTGAGGAGGAGACTGGGCGGATCGAACCTGGTTTGGATCCAATCAATTCTCCCGTGAAAGATGAAACTGCCATGAATCTGCTCCGACTGGAATCCCGCATCGACGGTGTCGTGGACTACTTGGCTCGACTGAAGGTCGCCATGTCACGGATCCACCCGGCACTTTGGCCAGAGGCTGTGCTCCAAAATGATCTTGAGTCCGTGATGACTCGACTTGATGAAATCCCTGACCGAGTGAAGGAGTGGAAGAAGTCTTCCGCTCGGTGAGGCGCTGATGTGGCTCTGTCTTTGGTTCGTGTCCACTACAAGGAGGTGTGACAAGACAAACTGGCAGCAATCAAGGTCGCCAACACTGATACGTCTCTAACGTATCTATAATTTTTGATTGCTCCATGCTACTTTATCTACTGTTCTGGACTATATTGGGCTTTATTTTCCACTTTTATATTATTTTTGGGACTAACCTATTAACCGGAGGCCCAGCCCAGAATTGCTGTTTTTTGCCTATTTCAGTATTTCGAGGAAACAGAATATCAAACGGAGTCCAAACGGAATGAAACCTTCGGGAACGTGATCTTCTCACCGAACGTGATCCAAGAGACTTGGACCCTACTCCAAGAAGTTTCCGGGGAGGTCACGAGGGTGGAGGGCGCCCCCCTGGGCGCGCCCCCCTGCCTCGTGGGCCCCTCGGAGCTCCACCGACGTGCTCCTTCCTCCTATATATACCTACGTACCCCCATTAGACCAGAGAAGGAGCCAAAAAAACCTAATTCCACCGCCGCAACTTCCTGTATCCACGAGATCCCATCTTGGGGCCTGTTCCGGAGCTCCGCCGGAGAGGGCATCCATCACGGAGGGCTTCTACATCAACACCATAGCCCTTCCGATGAAGTGTGAGTAGTTTACTTCAGACCTTCGGGTCCATAGCTAGTAGCTAGATGGCTTCTTCTCTCTTTTTGGATCTCAATACAATGTTCTCCCCCTCTCTCGTGGAGATCTATTCGATGTAATCTTCTTTTTGCGGTGTGTTTGTTGAGACCGATGAATTGTGGGTTTATGATCCAACTTATTTATGAATAATATTTGAATCTTATCTGAATTCTTTTATGTATGATTGAGTTATCTTTGCAAGTCTCTTCGAATTATCCGTTTGGTTTGGCCAACTAGATTGGTAGTTCTTGCAATGGGAGAAGTGCTTTGCTTTGGGTTCAATCTTGCGGTGTCCTTACTCAGTGACAGAAAGAGTTGCAAGGCACGTATTGTATTGTTGCCATCGAGGATAACAAGATGGGGTATTTATCATATTGCTTGAATTTATTCCTCTACATCATGTCATCTTGCTTAAGGCGTTACTCTATTTTTAACTTAATACTCTAGATGCATGCTGGATAGCGGTCGATGAGTGGAGTAATAGTAGTAGATGCAGGCAGGAGTTGGTCTACTTGTCACGGACGTGATGCCTATGTACATGATCATACCTAGATAACCTCATAACTATGCTCAATTCTATTAATTGCTCAACAGTAATTTGTTCACCCACCGTAGAATATCTATGCTCTTGAGAGAAGCCACTAGTGAAACCTATGGCCCCCGGGTCTATTCTCATCATATCAATCTCCATTACTTTATTTTACTTGTTTTGCTTTTACTTTTCGCTTTGCATCTTTATACCAAAAATACCAAAAATATTATCTCTATCAGATCTCACTCTCGTAAGTGACCGTGAAGGGATTGACAACCCCTAAGCGTTGGTTGCGAGTTGCTACCGTTTTGTGCAGGTACGAGGGACTTGCGCATGACCTCCTACTGGATTGATACCTTGGTTCTCAAAAACTGAGGGAAATACTTACGCTACGGTGCTGCATCACCCCCTCCTCTTCGGGGAAAACCAACGCTAGCTCGAGACGTAGCAAGAAGGATTACTGGCGCCGTTGCCGGGGAGGCCTACGCCAAGTCTAGTCAAGATTTACTCTCCTGTCAACGAGCCATTTCTGGCGCCGTTGCCGGGGACGCCTACGCAAAAGTCAACATACCAAGTACCCATCACAATCTCTATCTCTCGCATTACATTATTTGCCATTTGCCTCTAATTTTCCTCTCCCCCACTTCACCCTTGCCGTTTTATTCGCCCTCTCTTTCCCTTTGCCTTTTGTTTGCTCATGTGTTAGTTTGCTTGCTTGTCGTGATGGCCCAAGATGCTACCAAATTGTGTGACTTCACCAATACCAATAACAATGATTTCCTTAGCACTCCGATTGCTCCTCTTGCCAATACTGAATCTTGTGAAATCAATACTGCTTTGTTGAATCTTGTTATGAAAGATCAATTTGCCGGCCTTCCTAGTGAAGATGCCGCTACTCATCTAAATGGCTTTGTTGATTTATGTGATATGCAAAAGAAAAAGGATGTCAATAATGATGTCGTTAAATTGAAGCTATTTCCTTTTTCCCTTAGAGATCGTGCTAAAGCGTGGTTTTCATCTTTGCCTAAAAATAGTATTGATTCTTGGAACAAGTGCAAAGATGCTTTTATCTCTAAGTATTTTCCTCCCGCTAAGATTATCTCTCTTAGGAATGATATTATGAATTTTAAGCAACTTGATCATGAAAATGTTGCACAAGCTTGGGAGAGAATGAAATTAATGCTACGTAATTGTCCTACTCATGGTTTGAACTTATGGATGATTATACAAAAAAATTATGCTGGATTGAATTTTGCTTCTAGAAATCTTTTAGATTCGGCCGCGGGAGGCACTTTTATGGAAATCACTTTAGGAGATGCTACTAAACTCCTAGATAATATTATGGTCAATTATTCTCAATGGCATACTGAAAGATCTACTAATAAAAAAGTGCATGCTATAGAAGAAATCAATGTTTTGAGTGAAAAGATGGATGAACTTAGGAATTTATTTGTTAAGAGTGTTTCTTCTGATCCCAATAATATGCCTTTATCTACTTTGCTTGAGAATAATAATGAATCTATGGATGTGAATTTTGTTGGTAGGAATAGTTTTGGTAACAACGCGTATAGAGGGAATTTTAATTCTAGGCCTTATCCTAGTAATCCTTCTAATAATTATGGAAATTCCTACAACAACTCTTATAGAAATTTTAATAAGATGCCCTCTGAATTTGAGAGTAGTGTTAAAGAATTTATGAATTCGCAAAAGAATTTCAATGCTTTGCTTGAAGAGAAATTGCTTAAAGTTGATGATTTGGCTAGGAACGTTGATAGAATTTCTCTTGAGGTTGATTATTTAAAGCTTAGATCTATTACTCCTAAGCATGATATCAATGAGTCTCTCAAAGCCATGAGAATTTCCATTGATGAGTGCAAAGAAAGAACCGCTAGGATAGGTGCTTACAAAGATGCCTTTATTAAAGCGTGTTCTTCTAAATCATATGAAAATCAAGATGAAGATTTGAAAGTTATTGATGTGTCCCCTATTAAATCTTTGTTTTGCAATGTGAATCTTGATGAATATGATTATGATCTTCCCTTACCTAGAAGGCGTTCTAAGAATTCTGAGTTTTTAGATCCTGATGATGAAATTGATAAAAAAGGGATTGAAAGAAATAAAAATCTAGATATTGCTAAACCCACTATTTTGGATCTCGAGGAATTTAACTATGAAAATTGCTCTTTAATTGATTGTATTTCCTTGTTTCAATCCGTGTTAAATTCTCCTCATGCTTATAGTCGAAATAAGGCCTTTACCGAACACATTGTTGACGCCTTAATGAAATCTTATGAAGAAAAGCTTGAGTTGAAAGTTTCTATCCCTGGAAAACTCCACGATGAGTGGGAACCTACAATTAAGATTAAAATTAAAAATTATGAGTTTCATGCTTTGTGTGATTTGGGTGCTAGTGTCTCTACTATCCCCAAAGCTTTGTGTGATTTGCTAGATTTTCGTGACTTTGATGATTGCTCTCTAAACTTGCATCTTGCGGATTCCACTATTAAAAAGCCTATGGGAAGAATTAATGATGTTCTTATTGTTGCAAATAGGAATTATGTGCCCGTAGATTTTATCATTCTTGATATAGATTGCAATCCTTCATGTCCTATTATTCTTGGTAGACCTTTCCTTAGAACGATTGGTGCAATTATTGATATGAAGGAAGGGAATATTAAATTCCAATTTCCCTTAAAGAAGGGCATGGAACACTTTCCTAGAAAGAAAATAAAATTACCATATGAATCTATCATGAGAGCCACTTATGGACTGCCTACCAAAGATGGCAATACCTAGATCTATCCTTGCTTTTATGCCTAGCTAGGGGCGTTAAACGATAGCGCTTGTTGGGAGGCAACCCAATTTTATTTTGTGTTTTTTGTTTTTGGTTCTGTTTAGGAATAAATAATCCATCTAGATTATGTTTAGATGTGGTTTTATCTTTTAATTAGTGTTTGTGCCAAGTTAAACCTATTAGATCTTCTTAGAAGATAGTTATTTGATCTTGCTATAATTTCCAGAATCTTTGTGCTCAGTGCCCGAATTGTCAAAAATCACAAGAACGTGATAAAATAGTGATTCCAATTGCTGCTGATCAATAAACAAATTTCCCAGGTCGTCTAATTTTGGTAGAATTTTTTCGGTTCCAGAAGTTTGCGTTAGTAACAGATTACTACAGACTGTTCTGTTTTTAACAGATTCTGTTTTGCGTGTGTTGTTTGCTTATTTTGATGAATCTATGGATAGTAAAATAGTTTATAAACCATAGAGAAGTTGGAATACAGTAGGTTTAACACCAATACAAATAAAGAACAAGTTCACTACAGTACCTTAAAGTAGTCTTTTGTTTTCTTTCTCTAATGGAGCTCACGAGATTTCTATTGAGTTTTGTGTTGTGAAGTTTTCAAGTTTTGGGTGAATTCTTTTGATGGATTATGGAACAAGGAGTGGCAAGAGCCTAAGCTTGGGGATGCCCATGGCACCCCCAAGATAATCCAAGGACACAAAAAAAGTCAAAGCTTGGGGATGCCCCGGAAGGCATCCCCTCTTTTGTCCACTTCCATCGGTAATTTATTTGGAGCTATATTTTTATTCACCACATGATATGTGTTTTGCTTGGAGAGTCTTGTATTATTTGTGTCTTTGCTTGTTAGTCTACCACAATCATCCTTGCTGTACACACCTTTTGAGAGAGCCATGTATGAATTGAAATTTGTTAGAATACTCTATGTGCTTGACTTATATCTTTTGAGCTTGATAGTTTACTCTATGTGCTTCACTTATATCTTTTTGAGCGTGATAATTTTTGCTCTAGTGCTTCACTTAGATCTTTTAGAGCACGGTGGTGGTTTGTTTTAAAGAAACTTGATCTCTCATGCTTCACTTAGATTATTTTGAGAGTCGTTAATAGCATGGTAATTTGCTTAATGTTAATATACTTGGTATTCAAGATATGTGAAACTTTCTTTTTAGTGGGTTGAATACTAAGATAAGTTTGATGCTTGATAATTGTTTTGAGATATGGAGGTGATAATATCATAGTCGTGCTAGTTGAGTAGTTGTGAATTTGAGAAATACTTGTGTTGAAGTTACCAAGTCCCGTAGCATGCACGTATGGTTAAAGTTGTGTAACAAATTTCAAGCATGAAGTGTACCTGGCTTGTGCATCCTTATGAGTGGCGGTCGGGGACGAGCGATGGTCTTTTCCTACCAATCTATCCCCCTAGGAGCATGCACGTAGTACTTGATTTTTGATGACTTCTAAATTTTTGCAATAAGTGTATGAGTTCTTTTGACTAATGTTGAGTCCATGGATTATACGCACTTTTACCTTTCCGCCATTTGCTAGCCTCTTCGGTACCGTGCATTGCCCTTTCTCACATTGAGAGTTGGTGCAAACTTCGCCGGTGCATCCAAACCCTGTGATATGATACGCTCTTTCACACATAAACCTCTCTATATCTTCCTCAAAACAGCCACCATACCTACCTATCATGGCATTTCCATAGCCATTCCGAGATATATTGCTATGCAACTTCCACCATCATCATCATCATGACATGCTTTACTTTCGTCATATTGCCATTGCATGATCTTGTAGTTGACATCGTATTTGTGGCAAAGCCACCATGCATTATTTTTCATACATGTCACTCTTGATTCATTGCACCATCCCAGTACACCGCCGGAGGCATTCATATAGAGTCATATCTTGTTCTAGTATCGAGTTGTAATCATTATGTTGTAATCAATAGAAGTGTGATGATCATCATTATTAGAGCATTGCCCAATTGAAAAAAAGAGAGAAAGGCCAAAAAGAAAGGAAAAAAGAAAGGCCCAAAAAAAAGAGAAAAAAAAGGGCAATGCTACTATCTCTTTTTCCACACTTGTGCTTCAAAGTAGCACCTTGTTCTTCATATAGTGAGTCTCATAAGTTGTCTTGTTCATACTAGTGGGAATTTTTCATTATAGAACTTGGCTTGTATATTCCAACGATGGGCTTCCTCAAAATGCCCTAGGTCTTCATGAGCAAGCAAGTTGGATGCACACCCACTAGTTTTCTTTTGTTGAGCATTCTTAGCTCTAGTGCATCCGTTGCATGGCAATCCCTACTCCTTGCATTAACATCAATTGATGGGCATCTCCATAGCTCATTGATTAGCCTCGTTGATGTGAGACTTTCTCCTTTTTTGTCTTCTCCACACAATCCCCATCATCATATTCTATACCACCCATAGTGCTATGTCCATGGCTCGCGCTCATGTATTGCGTGAAGGTTGAAAAAGTTTGAGATTATTTGAGTATGAAACAATTGCTTGGCTTGTCATCGGGGGTATAGAAGTTGGGAACATCTTTGTGTGACGAAAATGAAGCATAGCCTAACTATATGATTTTGTAGGGATGAACTTCCTTTGGCCATGTTATTTTGAGATGACATAATTGTTTAATTAATATGCTTGAAGTATTATCATTTTTATGTCAATATGAACTTTTATCTTGAACCTTTCAGATCTGAATATTCATACCATGATTAAGAAGATTTACATTCGAATTATGCCAAAGTATCACTCCGCATCAAAAATTCTCTTTTTATCATTTACCTACTCGAGGACGGGCAGGAATTAAGCTTGGGGATGCCTGATACGTCTCCAACGTATCTATAATTTTTGATTGCTCCATGCTACTTTATCTACTGTTCTGGACTATATTGGGCTTTATTTTCCACTTTTATATTATTTTTGGGACTAACCTATTAACCGGAGGCCCAGCCCAGAATTGCTGTTTTTTGCCTATTTCAGTATTTCGAGGAAACAGAATATCAAACGGAGTCCAAACGGAATGAAACCTTCGGGAACGTGATCTTCTCACCGAACGTGATCCAGGAGACTTGGACCCTACTCCAAGAAGTTTCCGGGGAGGTCACGAGGGTGGAGGGCGCCCCCCCTGGGCGCGCCCCCCTGCCTCGTGGGCCCCTCGGAGCTCCACCGACGTGCTCCTTCCTCCTATATATACCTATGTACCCCCATTAGACCAGAGAAGGAGCCAAAAAAACCTAATTCCACCGCCGCAACTTCCTGTATCCACGAGATCCCATCTTGGGGCCTGTTCCGGAGCTCCGCCAGAGAGGGCATCCATCACGGAGGGCTTCTACATCAACACCATAGCCCTTCCGATGAAGTGTGAGTAGTTTACTTCAGACCTTCGGGTCCATAGCTAGTAGCTAGATGGCTTCTTCTCTCTTTTTGGATCTCAATACAATGTTCTCCCCCTCTCTCGTGGAGATCTATTCGATGTAATCTTCTTTTTGCGGTGTGTTTGTTGAGACCGATGAATTGTGGGTTTATGATCCAACTTATCTATGAATAATATTTGAATCTTCTCTGAATTCTTTTATGTATGATTGAGTTATCTTTGCAAGTCTCTTCGAATTATCCGTTTGGTTTGGCCAACTAGATTGGTAGTTCTTGCAATGGGAGAAGTGCTTAGCTTTGTGTTCAATCTTGCGGTGTCCTTACTCAATGACAGAAAGAGTTGCAAGGCACGTATTGTATTGTTGCCATCGAGGATAACAAGATGGGGTATTTATCATATTGCATGAATTTATTCCTCTACATCATGTCATCTTGCTTAAGGCGTTACTCTGTTTTTAACTTAATACTCTAGATGCATGCTGGATAGCGGTCGATGAGTGGAGTAATAGTAGTAGATGCAGGCAGGAGTCGGTCTACTTGTCACGGACGTGATGCCTATATACATGATCATACCTAGATAACCTCATAACTATGCTCAATTCTATTAGTTGCTCAATAGTAATTTGTTCACCCACCGTAGAATATCTATGCTCTTGAGAGAAGCCACTAGTGAAACCTATGGCCCCCGGGTCTATTCTCATCATATCAATCTCCATTACTTTATTTTACTTGTTTTGCTTTTACTTTTCGCTTTGCATCTTTATACCAAAAATACCAAAAATATTATCTCTATCAGATCTCACTCTCGTAAGTGACCGTGAAGGGATTGATAACCCCTAAGCGTTGGTTGCGAGTTGCTACCGTTTTGTGCAGGTACGAGGGACTTGCGCGTGACCTCCTACTGGATTGATACCTTGGTTCTCAAAAACTGAGGGAAATACTTACGCTACTGTGCTGCATCACCCCCTCCTCTTCGGGGAAAACCAACGCTAGCTCGAGACGTAGCAAATACCCAGAAGCATGACTTCCGAACTTTTATGGAGACTTTCATCGCTGCAGCCACTCGGATCGCCGACGGCGTTGACCTGGATGAGTTCGTCGAGCCTGCCAGCCCTCCTCCTACGGAGTGAACAAACTTTCATGCCTCACCTTAAATTTGCCTCGGAATGCCGAGTGGTTTTTGTAACCGTTAAACCCTTTCGGGCTGAATGCCCGAGCACTTTGATCTGTGGTCCGGAACCTTTAGGATTTATTTGAATTTGGTTTATCGTTGAATATCTTTATGAATTCCCCGTCGAGTGGAAATCGATCTTTATTCGAGACAACTTTTGTATTTGTGGCGCAGCTCCGAAGGAGAAGGTAGCAGTCGACCTACGCCTCGTCGTCCTTGCGGGTCGGCGATCGAGCGCATGTTGTATTTGTGGCGAAGCTCCCCAAGGAGGAGGTGGTAGTCGACCTGCACCTCGTTACTGCAGAGTGGGATGTGTTTCGTACTTAGGCGAGTACTTGGACTGCAGCTAAGTCTCCGAGTGAGAGAACTTAGGCGAGTACCGGACTGCAGCTAAGCCCCTGAGTGGGAGGACTGCTCTCCACTCGGTAGGATTTTTTTCAAACTTAGGCGAGTGCCTGACTGCAGCTAAGTCATCAAGTGAGAGAACTTAGGCGAGTACTGGACTGCAGCTAATTAAGCCCCCGAGTGGGAGGACTGCTCTCCGCTCGGTAGGATTTTTTCAAACTTAGGCGAGTGCCTGACTGCAGCTAAGTCCTCAAGTGATAGAACTTAGGCGAGTACTGGACTGCATCTAAGCCCCCGAGTGGGAGGACTGCTCTCCACTCGGTAGGATTTTTTCAAACTTAGGCGAGTGCCTGACTGCAGCTAAGTCCTCAAGTGAGAGAACTTAGGCGAGTACTGGACTGCAGCTAAGCCCTCGAGTGGGAGGACTGCTCTCCACTCGATAGGATTTTTTCAAACTTAGGCGAGTGCTTGACTGCAGCTAAGTACTCAAGTGAGAGAACTTAGGCGAGTACTGGACTGCAGCTAAGCCCCCGAGTGGGAGGACTTCTCTCCACTCGGTAGGATTTTTACAAACTTAGGCGAAGCGGATTCGCAGCTAAGCCACCCACTGGGGGATTTCTTTCGCAAACAAAAAACAATAACAATCACTGGGAAAATTATAACACTCTTGTCTTTGATAAATGAACTACAGGAGTTTTTCCTTATTACATCTCATCCGAGTGAGAATTCAAGTATAAAAGGGGCGGAGTAGCTCCGCATTCCAGGCTCGCGGCTCATCAATCTGGCGATCGACATTGTAGAGGTGGTATGCTCCATTGTGGAGGACTCTGGTGACTATGAAGCAGCCTTCCCAAGTAGGAGCGAGTTTGTGTGGTTTCTGCTGATCCACTCGGAGGACTAAGTCTCCTTCTTGGAAGGCTCGACTCTTCACGTTTCTGGCATGGAACCGACACAAGTCTTGCTGATAGATGGTCGATCGGATCATGGCCATTTCTCTTTCTTCTTCCAGGAGGTCGACTGCGTCCTGCCGGGCTTGTTCTGCTTCATATTCAGAGTAGAGCTCGACTCCGGGAGCGTTGTGAAGCAGGTCACTCGGCAAGACTGCCTCGGCTCCATAGACCAGAAAGAATGGGGTTCTTCCGGTCGATCGGTTTGGGGTTGTCCTCAATCCCCAAAGGACTGACGGAAGCTCGTCAACCCATGCACCTGCCGCGTGCTTGAGATCGCGCATCAATCGGGGTTTCAGTCCTTTGAGAATTAGGCCGTTTGCCCTTTCTGCTTGCCCATTCGACTAGGGGTGAGCGACCGAAGCATAGTCGACCCGAGTGCCCTGAGAGGCGCAAAAGGCCCTGAATTTGTCGGAATCAAAGTTTGACCCATTGTCAGTGATGATGCTGTGCGGAACTCCATATCTGAATATCAACTCTCTGATGAAACTGATGGCAGTGCAAGCATCAAGATTCTTGATAGGCTTGGCTTCAATCCATTTGGTGAACTTGTCGAATGCTACCAGTACATGACTGAAGCCACTCCTACCCGTTCTCAGTGGTCCAACCATGTCCAGCCCCCAAACAGCGAAGGGCTAGACGAGTGGAATGGTTTTCAGGGCTGGCGCGGGCTTGTGCGACATATTGGAGTAATACTGACATCCTTCACATTTGTCGACTATCTCCTTTGCCATTTCATTGGCCCTTGGCCAGTAGAATCTCGCTCGGTATGCTTTAGCCACAATGGTCCGAGAGGACGCATGATGACCACAGGTCCCCGAGTGGATATCGTCAAGGATCATCAGACCTTCTTCTGGTGTTATACACTTCTGACTGACTCCAGTCGCGCTTTCCCTATACAACTGTCCTTTAATGACTGTAAAGGCCTTGGATCGACGGACGATCTGTCGAGCCTCTTCTTCATCCTCTGGGAGTTCTTTCCTTAAGATGTACGCGATGTACGGTACTGTCCAGTCGGGAGTGATGACTAAGACTTCCATGATCAGGTCGACCACAGCTGGAACTTCAACTTCAGTCGGATCCGTGGTACTTTTTGGCTACGGGGCCTCTTCAGTGAAGGGATCCTCCTGAACTGATGGTGTGTGGATGTGTTCCAAAAACACATTGCTGGGAATGGCTTCTCTTTTGGAACCTATTTTTGCTAGATCATCAGCTGCTTGATTTTTCAATCGGGGTATGTGATGAAGCTCTAACCCCTCGAATTTCTTCTCCAGCTTTCTCACTGCATTGCAATAACCAGTCATGGCTGGACTTCTGACGTCCCATTCCTTCATCACCTGATTAACCACCAAATCTGAGTCGCCATAGACCATGAGGCGACGGACGCCGAGTGAAATGGCCATGCGCAACCCATATAAAAGTGCTTCATATTCTGCCTCGTTATTGGAGGAATCAAAGTGGATTTGAAGAACATATCTGAGTTTATCTCCTTTGGGGGAGACCAACACCACTCCGGCACCGGAACCATTCAGCATCTTGGAACCGTCGAAGAACATGGTCCAATGCTCCGAGTGAACCTGAGTCGGCAGTTGCTGTTCAATCCACTCGGCGACGAAATCTGCGATTGCCTGGGACTTGATAGCTTTCTTTGCCTCAAACTTGATATCTAGAGGAAGGAGTTCAATCGCCCATTTTGCCACTCGACCAGTTGCATCTCTGTTATGCAGGATCTCTGATAATGGAGCGTCGCTGACGACTGTAATGGAATGATCAGAGAAGTAGTGAGCAACTTTCTTTGTGGTCATATAAATCCCATATACAAGCTTCTCATAATGAGGATATCTTTGCCCACAGTTCACAGTCAAAAAAAATGAGGATATCTTTGCTTCGATGGGGTCAAAACTTCAGAAATATAATATACTGGGCGCTGAACTTTGAAGGTTTTTCCTTCTTCTTCCTGCTCGACCGTAAGTACCGTACTAACGACTTGTCCTGTGGCTGCAATGTAAAGCAGCAAAGGCTCCTTGCTGATTGGGGCAGCAAGGACCGGCTGGGTGGAGACCAGAGCTTTGAGCTCTGCAAACGCTGCATCAGCTTCAGGAGTCCACTCGAACTTGTCGGACTTCTTCATCAATCGGTAAAGAGGCAATGCCTTTTCACCGAGACGAGATATGAATCGACTTAAAGCGGCCAAGCAACCAGTAAGCTTCTGGACGTCGTGCACTCGCACATGACTTTTCATTTGGAGTATAGTACCGACTTTTTCTGGATTGGCGTCGATTCCCCGTTCGGAAATGAGAAAACCGAGTAATTTTCTGCCGGGAACTCCGAATGTGCACTTTGATGGATTGAGCTTGATATCATACCTCCTGAGGTTGGCAAAGGTTTTAGCAAGGTCAGTCAGCAGGTCGGAACCCTTCCGTGACTTGACCACAATATCATCCATGTACGCCTCCACATTCCGACTGTTTTGAATGAGCAAACACTTCTGAATCATCCTCATGAATGTGGCTCCGGCATTCTTGAGGCCGAATGGCATGGTAACATAACAGAAGCACCCGAATGGAGTGATGAAGGCTGTTTTGATCTTGTCAGGTCCATACAGACGGATCTGATGGTACCCGGAATAGGCGTCTAAAAAAGACAGTCGCTCACATCCCACAGTCGAGTCGACTATCTGGTCGATGCGGGGGAGAGGAAAATGATCTTTCGAGCAGGCCCGATTGATATGTTTAAAGTCAATGCACATGCGAAGTGACTTGTCCTTCTTGGGGACCATAACAACGTTGGTGAGCCACTCGGAGTGGTAGATTTCCCGGATGAACTCCGCTGCTAAGAGCCGAGCCACCTCCTCGCCAATGGCCTTTCTCTTCTGGACGGCGGACCGTCGGAGATGTTCCTTGACAGGTTTTACTTTTGAGTCGACTCTTAGGCGGTGCTCAGCCAGCTCCCTGGGAACACCCGGCTTGTCAGAAGGCTTCCATGCGAAAATGTCACAGTTCTCACGGAGGAACTGGATGAGCGCTTCTTCCTATTTGGAGTCGGATGTTGTCGAGATATGAGTTGGAGCAGTGCTGGGGTCAGTCGGGTGGATGTGAGCTGTCTTCGTATCGCCAGTCGACTGAAAAGCTGATTCTGTAGCGGGCTTCTTGGCTCGCAACAAATCACTCGGGTCTGCAGTCTTCTGGTATTCGTGCAACTCCACCACTGCCATCTGAGCATCAGCGATCTTTGAACCTTTCTGAAAACATTTTTTTCGCTTTCTTCCGATTGCCCGTAATAGTGATCACACCTTTGGGGCCAGGCATCTTTAATTTGAGATACACATAGCATGGTCGGGCCATGAAGCGTGCATAAGCCGGCCTGCCCAAAATAGCGTGGTAGGCACTCTGGAAGTCCACAACTTCAAATGTCAACTTTTCTTTGCGGTAATTCTTGGAATCACCGAAAACCACATCAAGAGCAATCTGGCCGAGTGATTCAGCCTTCTTCCCAGGAATGACTCCATGAAAACTCATGTTGCTGGCACTGAGTCTGGACATCGGAATGCCCATCCCTTTCAACGTCTCAGCATACAATATGTTCAAACCAATGCCACCATCCATCAAGACTTTGGTCAGTCGAGTGCCTTCAACAACTCGGTCGACCACCAAAGCTTGCCTCCCAGGGGTGGCAATGTGCATTGGGTGATCGGACTGGTCGAATGTGATGGCAGCCGGAGCAACCATATTCACCTCTCGGTTGATAACTTTCAGTTGACTTTTGCTTTTGACATCAGCAAAAATCATCAGAGTGGAATTGACCTGAGCGTATCCATCGTCACTATCTTCCTTGTCCTCAACTTTGTCCGACTCCTTTTCCTTATCTTTGGGTTGCTTGCCCTGGAACTGCTGGATCAAGAGTCGACACTGTCGAGTGGTATGTTTTGGGTAAATAAAATTACCCTCTTCATCTTTCTTGGTGTGGACGAGGCACGGCAAATCCAACACATCATTTCCGTCCTGGTCTTTAACTTTCTTGGGGTTCCAAGGTCCTTTGGGTTTCCCCTTAAACTTTCCTTGAGTCACAGCCAAGGCTTCCCCAGGAGCAGCTGGCTCGGCTTTCCGCTTCTGTTTCCGGTTGGAATTTCCTCCGGCTTCTTGAGCGACTGACTTGAGCTTGCCACTCCTGAGTCGATCCTCATCCTCACCATTAGCATAATTGGTGGCAATCTCCATCATCCGATTCAGAGACATATCTCCGGTTCGACCGAATTTCAAATTCAGTTCTTTGTACTTGACGCCTTCTTTGAAGGCACAGACTGCTTGGTGGTTAGGCACATTCTCCACCATGTGATGTAACGTGATCCATCTCTGGATGTAGTCCCTCAAAGTTTCATTCGGCTTCTGCACGCAAGACCGCAGTTTCGTCAGCCCTGCCGGTCGCTTGCATGTTCCTTCAAATGTGGTGACAAACACTCGGGCGAGATCTTCCCAAGTGTAAATGCTGCTGGGTGCTAACTGGTTTAGCCACGCTCTGGCCGAGCCTTCCAACATGAGGGGCAGATGCTTCATGGCCACTTCATCATTGCCGCCACCAATCTGGACGGCCACTCGGTAGTCTTCAAGCCAAGTATCGGGCTTGGACTCACCCGTGAACTTACTGACTCCAGTCGCCAACCTGAAGTTGGGAGGGATCACAGCGGCCCTAATGGCACTGCTAAAGCACTCTGGCCCCGAAACACGCGCTCTGTTGCTGGTAGGTGCGTCTCTGTCGTGTCCTTCTCGGTGAGCTCTGTTCCTGTCGACCAGACCTTGAACGAGAATGGATCTCGCATCAAAGCCCGGTTCCCTGGAGTCGACTAGAATCCTTCGCCCAGCACTACAAGGGTGCCTGTCATCCTGCTGTCGAGGTGCATACGACCTGTTGGGGAACGTTGCAGAAAACAAAAATTTTCCTACGGTTTCACCAAGATCCATCTAGGAGTTCATCTAGCAACGAGTGATTAGATGCATCTACGTACCTTGTAGATCGCGAGCGGAAGCGTTCAAAGAACGGGGATGATGTAGTCGAACACGACGTGATCCAAATCACTGAAGATCTTAGCACCGAACGGACGATGCCTCCGCGTTCAACACACGTACGGAACAGATGACGTCTCCTCCTTTCTTGATCCAGCAAGGGGGGAAGAGAGGTTGATGAAGATCCAGCAGCACGACGGCGTGGTGGTGGATGCAGGGCGTCACGGTAGCAGGGCTTCGCCTATACTACGAGAGAGAGACGTAACGGGGAGAGAGGAAGCACCAAAGGCTGAGGTATGAAGTCCCTCCTCTCCCCCACTATATATAGGAGGGACAAGGGGGGGGGTGCGCAGCCTAGGAGATCTAATCTCCTAGGTGCGGCGGCCAGGGGAGGTTTCCCTCCCCCCCAAGGCACTTAGGGGTGCCTTCCACTAGTGGGACTCCTCCCATATGGAAACCCTAGGCGCATGGGCCTATAGGGGCTGGTGCCCTTGGCCCATGTAGGCCAAGGCGCACCCCCTACAGCCCATGTGGCCCCCGGGATAGGTGGCCCCACCCGGTGGGCCCCCGGGACCCCTCCGGTGGTCCCGGTACAATACCGATAACCCCGAAACTTGTCCCGATGGCCGAAACAGCACTTCCTATATATAATTCTTTACCTCCGGACCATTCCGGAACTCCTCGTGACGTCCGGGATCTCATCCGGGACTCCGAACAATATTCGGGTTACTGCAATACATATCTTCACAACCCTAGCGTCACCGAACCTTAAGTGTGTAGACCCTACGGGTTCGGGAGACAAGCAGACATGACCGAGACGACTCTCCAGTCAATAACCAACAGCGGGATCTGGATACCCATGTTGGCTCCCACATGCTCCACGATGATCTCATCGGATGAACCACGATGTCGAGGATTAATCAACCCCGTATACAATTCCCTTTGTCAATCGGTATGTTACTTGCCCGAGACTCGATCGTCGGTATCCCAATACCTTGTTCAATCTCGTTACCGGCAAGTCACTTTACTCGTACCGTAATGCATGATCCCGTGATCAACCACTTGGTCACCTTGAGCTCATAATGATGATGCATTACCGAGTGGGCCCAGTGATACCTCTCCGTTATATGGAGTGACAAATCCCAGTCTCGATCCGTGTCAACCCAACAGACACTTTCGGAGATACCTGTAGTGCACCTTTATAGTCACCCAGTTACGTTGTGACGTTTGATACACCCAAAGCACTCCTACGGTATCCGGGAGTTACACGATCTCATGGTCAAAGGAAAAGATACTTGACATTGGAAAAGCTCTAGCAAACGAACTACACGATCTTTGTGCTATGCTTAGGATTGGGTCTTGTCCATCACATCATTCTCCTAATGATGTGATCCCGTTATCAATGACATCCAATGTCCATAGCCAGGAAATCATGACTATCTGTTGATCAACGAGCTAGTCAACTAGAGGCTTACTAGGGACATATTATGGTCTATGTATTCACACGTGTATTACGATTTCCGGATAATACAGTTATAGCATGAATAAAGACAATTATCATGAACAAAGAAATATAATAATAATGCTTTTATTATTGCCTCTAGGGCATATTTCCAACAGTCTCCCACTTGCACTAGAGTCAATAATCTAGTTACATTGTGATGAATCGAACACCCATGGAATTCTGGTGTTGATCATGTTTTGCCCTAGGGAGAGGTTTAGTCAACGGATCTGCTACATTCAGGTCCGTATGTACTTTACAAATCTCTATGTCTCCATTTTGAACATTTTCACGAATGGAGTTGAAGCGACGCTTGATGTGCCTTGTCTTCTTGTGAAACCTGGGCTCCTTGGCAAGTGCAATAGCTCCAGTGTTGTCACAAAAGAGTTTGATTGGCCCCGACGCATTGGGTATGACTCCTAGGTCGGTGATGAACTCCTTCACCCATATTGCTTCATGTGCTGCCTCCGAGGCTGCCATGTACTCCGTTTCACATGTAGATCCCGCCACGACGCTCTGTTTGTAGCTGCACCAGCTCACTGCTCCACCATTCAACACATACACGTATCCGGTTTGTGACTTAGAGTCATCCAGATCTGTGTCGAAGCTAGCGTCGACGTAACCCTTTACGACGAGCTCTTCGTCACCTCCATAAACGAGAAACATCACCTTAGTCCTTTTCAGGTACTTCAGGATATTCTTGACCGCTGTCCAATGTTCCTTGCCGGGATTACTTTGGTACCTTCCTACCAAACTTACGGCAAGGTTTACATCAGGTCTGGTACACAGCATGGCATACATAATAGAACCTATGGCTGATGCATAGGGGATGACGCTCATCTCTTCTATATCTTCTGCCGTGATCGGACATTGAGCTGAGCTCAATTTCATACCTTGTAACACAGGCAAGAACCCCTTCTTGGACTGATCCATTTTGAACTTCTTCAAAATCTTATCAAGGTATGTGCTTTGTGAAAGACCTATGAGGCATCTTGATCTATCTCTATAGATCTTGATGCCTAATATATAAGCAGCTTCTCCAAGGTCCTTCATTGAAAAACTCTTATTCAAGTAGGCCTTGATGCTGTCCAAGAGTTCTATATCATTTCCCATCAAAAGTATGTCATCTACATATAGTATGAGAAATGCTACAGAGCTCCCACTCACTTTCTTGTAAACGCAGGCTTCTCCATAAGTCTGCGTAAACCCAAACGCTTTGATCATCTCATCAAAGCGAATGTTCCAACTCCGAGATGCTTGCACCAGCCCATAAATCGAGCGTTGGAGCTTGCACACCTTGTCAGCATTCTTAGGATCGACAAAACCTTCCGGCTGCATCATATACAACTCTTCCTTAAGGAAACCATTAAGGAATGCCGTTTTGACGTCCATTTGCCATATCTCCTAATCGTAGAATGCGGCAATTGCTAACATGATTTGGACGGACTTTAGCTTCGCTACCGGTGAGAAAGTCTCATCGTAGTCAATTCCTTGAACTTGTCGATAACCCTTAGCGACAAGCCGAGCTTTATAGATGGTCACATTACCATCCGCGTCTGTCTTCTTCTTGAAGATCCATTTATTTTCTATGGCTCGCCGTTCAACGGGCAAGTCAGTCAAAGTCCATACTTTGTTTTCATACATGGATCCTATCTCGGATTTCATGGCTTCTAGCCATTTGTCGGAATCCGGGCCTGCCATCGCTTCTTCATAGTTCGAAGGTTCACTGTTGTCTAACAACATGATTTCCAAGACAGGGTTGCCGTACCACTCTGGTGCGGAACGTGTCCTTGTGGACCTTCGAATTTCAGTAGGAGCTTGATCAGAAGTATCTTGATCATCATCAATAACTTCCTCTCTAGTCGGTGCAGGCACCTCAGGAACATTTTCTTGAGTTGCGCCATTTTCCGGTTCAAGAGGTAATACTTCATCAAGTTCTACTTTCCTCCCACTTACTTCTTTCGAGAGAAATTCTTTCTCCAGAAAGGATCCATTCTTGGCAACAAAGATCTTGCCTTCGGATCTGAGGTAGAAGATATACCCAATGGTTTCTTTAGGGTATCCTATGAAGACGCATTTTTCCGATTTGGGTTCGAGCTTTTTCAGGTTGAAGTTTCCTGACATAAGCATCGCATCCCCAACCTTTTAGAAATGACAGCTTAGGTTTCTTCCCAAACCATAATTCAAACGGTGTCGTCTCAACGGATTTCGACGGAGCCCTATTTAAAGTGAATGCGGCAGTCTCTAAAGCATAGCCCCAAAAAGATAACGGTAAATCGGTAAGAGACATCATAGATCGCACCATATCTAATAGAGTGCGATTACGACGTTCGGACACACCATTACGCTGAGGTGTTCCAGGCGGCGTGAGTTGTGAAACTATTCCACATTTTCTTAAGTGTGTGCCAAATTCGTGACTCAAGTATTCTCCTCCACGATCTGATCGTAGAAACTTGATTTTCCTGTCACGTTGATTCTCAACTTCACTCTGAAATTCTTTGAACTTTTCAAAGGTTTCAGACTTGTGTTTCATTAAGTAGACATACCCATATCTACTTAAGTCATCAGTGAGGGTGAGAACATAACGATAGCCACCGCGAGCCTCAACACTCATTGGACCGCACACATCAGTATGTATGATTTCCAATAAGTTGGTTGCTCGCTCCATTGTTCCTGCGAACGGAGTCTTGGTCATTTTACCCATGAGGCATGGTTCGCACGTGTCAAATGATTCATAATCAAGAGACTCTAAAAGTCCATCTGCATGGAGCTTCTTCATGCGTTTGATACCTATGTGACCAAGGCGGCAGTGCCACAAGTATGTGGGACTATCGTTATCAACTTTACATCTTTTGGTATTCACACTATGAATATGTGTAATATTACGTTCGAGATTCATTAAGAATAAACCATTGACCATCGGAGCATGACCATAAAACATATCTCTCATATAAATAGAACAACCATTATTCTCAGATTTAAATGAGTAGCCATCTCGTATTAAACGAGATCCCGATACAATGTTCATGCTCAAACTTGGCACGAAATAACAATTATTGAGGTTTATAACTAATCCCGTAGCTAAATGTAGAGGTAGCGTGCCGACGGCGATCACATCGACCTTGGAACCATTCCCGACGCGCATCGTCACCTCGTCCTTTACCAGTCTCTGTTTATTCTGCAGCTCCTGCTGTGAGTTACAAATATGAGCAACGGCACCGGTATCAAATACCCAGGAGTTACTACGAGTACTGGTAAGGTACACATCAATTACATGTATATCACATATACCTTTTGTTTTGCCGGCCTTCTTGTCCGCTAAGTATTTGGGGCAGTTCCGCTTCCAGTGACCCTTCCCTTTGCAATAAAAGCACTCCGTCTCAGGCTTGGGTCCATACTTTGACTTCTTCTTCCCAGCAGCTTGCTTGCCGGGCGCGGCAACTTCCTTGCCGTCCTTCTCAAAGTTCTTTTTACCCTTGCCCTTCTTGAACTTAGTGGTTTTATTGACCATCAACACTTGATGTTCCTTCTTGACTTCTACCTCTGCTGATTTCAGCATTGCAAATACTTCAGGAATGGTCTTTTCCATCCCCTGCATATTGAAGTTCATCACAAAGCTCTTGTAGCTTGGTGGAAGCGACTGGAGGATTCTGTCAATGACCGCATCATCCGGGAGATTAACTCCCAGCTGAGTCAAGCGGTTATGTAACCCAGACATAGTGAGTATGTGCTCACTGACAGAACTATTTTCCTCCATCTTACAGCTGAAGAATTTGTCGGAGACTTCATATCTCTCGACCCGGGCATGAGCTTGGAAAACCATTTTCAGCTCTTCGAACATCTCATATGCTCCATGTCTCTCAAAACGCTTTTGGAGCCCCGGCTCTAGGCTGTAAAGCATGCCGCACTGAACGAGGGAGTAGTCATCAGTACGTGTCTGCCAAGCGTTCATAGCGTCTTGGTTCTGTGGGACAGGTGGATCACCTAGCGGTGCTTGTAGGACATAATCTTTCTTGGCAGCTATGAGGATGATCCTCAGGTTCCGGACCCAGTCCGTATAGTTGCTGCCATCGTCTTTCAGCTTGGTTTTCTCTAGGAACGCGTTGAAATTGAATACAACGTTGGCCATTTGATCTACAAGACATATTGTAAAGGTTTTAGACTAAGTTCATGATAATTAAGTTCATCTAATCAAATTATTAATGAACTCCCACTTAGATAGACATCCCTCTTCTAGTCATCTAAGTATAACATGATCCGAGTTGGCTAGGCCGTGTCCGATCATCACGTGACACGGACTAGTCAACGTCGGTGAACATCTTCATGTTGATCGTATCTTCTATACGACTCATGCTCGACCTTTCGGTCTTCTGTGTTCCGAGGCCATGTCTATGCACATGCTAGGCTCGTCAAGTCAACCTAAGTGTATTGCGTGTGTAAATCTGTCTTAAACCCATTGTATGTGAACGTAAGGATCTATCACACCCGATCATCACGTGGTGCTTCAAAACGACGAACTGTAGCAACGGTGCACAGTTAGGGGGAACACTTTCTTGAAATTATTATGAGGGATCATCTTATTTACTACCGTCGTTCTAAGCAAACAAGATGCAAAACATGATAAACATCACATGCAATCAAATAATAATAGTGACATGATATGGCCAATATCACATAGCTCCTTTGATCTCCATCTTGGGGCTCCATGATCATCCTGTCACCGTCATACTCATCGACATGTAAGTTGTGATTCCTATTACAATAGCATGAACATCTCATGCATCACATATAGATCATTCATCATTCATCACAACTTTGGCCATATCACATCACATAGCATACCCTGCAAAAACAAGTTAGACGTTCTCTAATTGTTGTTTGCATGTTTTACGTGGCTGCTATGGGTTTCTAGCAAGAACGTTTCTTACCTACGCAAAGACCACAACGTGATATGCCAATTGCTATTTACCCTTCATAAGGACCCTTTTCATCGAATCCGATCCAACTAAATTAGGAGAGACAGACACCCGCTAGCCACCTTATGCAACTAGTGCATGTCAGTCGGTGGAACCTGTCTCACGTAAGACTACGTGTAAGGTCGGTCCGGGCCGCTTCATCCCACGATGCCGCCGAATCAAGATAAGACTAGTAACGGCAAGCATATTGAACAAAAACAACGCCCACAACTACTTTGTGTTCTACTCGTGCAAGAGAACTACGCATAGACCTAGCTCATGATGCCACTGTTGGGGAACGTTGCAGAAAACAAAAATTTTCCTACGGTTTCACCAAGATCCATCTAGGAGTTCATCTAGCAACGAGTGATTAGATGCATCTACGTACCTTGTAGATCGCGAGCGGAAGCGTTCAAAGAACGGGGATGATGTAGTCGAACACGACGTGATCCAAATCACCGAAGATCTTAGCACCGAACGGACGATGCCTCCGCGTTCAACACACGTACGGAACGGATGACGTCTCCTCCTTTCTTGATCCAGCAAGGGGGGAAGAGAGGTTGATGAAGATCCAACAGCACGACGGCGTGGTGGTGGATGCAGGGCGTCACGGTAGCAGGGCTTCGCCTATACTACGAGAGAGAGACGTAACGGGGAGAGAGGAAGCACCAAAGGCTGAGGTATGAAGTCCCTCCTCTCCCCCACTATATATAGGAGGGCCAAGGGGGGGTGGTGCGCAGCCTAGGAGATCTAATCTCCTAGGTGCGGCGGCCAGGGGAGGTTTCCCTCCCCCCCAAGGCACTTAGGGGTGCCTTCCACTAGTGGGACTCCTCCCATATGGAAACCCTAGGCGCATGGGCCTATAGGGGCTGGTGCCCTTGGCCCATGTAGGCCAAGGCGCACCCCCTACAGCCCATGTGGCCCCCCGGGATAGGTGGCCCCACCCGGTGGGCCCCCGGGACCCCTCCGGTGGTCCCGGTACAATACCGATAACCCCGAAACTTGTCCCGATGGCCGAAACAGCACTTCCTATATATAATTCTTTACCTCCGGACCATTCCGGAACTCCTCGTGACGTCCGGGATCTCATCCGGGACTCCGAACAATATTCGGGTTACTGCATATACATATCTTCACAACCCTAGCGTCACCGAACCTTAAGTGTGTAGACCCTACGGGTTCGGGAGACAAGCAGACATGACCGAGACGACTCTCCAGTCAATAACCAACAGCGGGATCTGGATACCCATGTTAGCTCCCACATGCTCCACGATGATCTCATCGGATGAACCACGATGTCGAGGATTAATCAACCCCGTATACAATTCCCTTTGTCAATCGGTATGTTACTTGCCCGAGACTCGATCGTCGGTATCCCAATACCTTGTTCAATCTCGTTACCGGCAAGTCACTTTACTCGTACCGTAATGCATGATCCCATGATCAACCACTTGGTCACCTTGAGCTCATAATGATGATGCATTACCGAGTGGGCCCAGTGATACCTCTCCGTTATATGGAGTGACAAATCCCAGTCTCGATCCGTGTCAACCCAACAGACACTTTCGGAGATACCTGTAGTGCACCTTTATAGTCACCCAGTTACGTTGTGACGTTTGATACACCCAAAGCACTCCTACGGTATCCGGGAGTTACACGATCTCATGGTCAAAGGAAAAGATACTTGACATTGGAAAAGCTCTAGCAAACGAACTACACGATCTTTGTGCTATGCTTAGGATTGGGTCTTGTCCATCACATCATTCTCCTAATGATGTGATCCCGTTATCAATGAAATCCAATGTCCATAGCCAGGAAATCATGACTATCTGTTGATCAACGAGCTAGTCAACTAGAGGCTTACTAGGGACATATTATGGTCTATGTATTCACACGTGTATTACGATTTCCGGATAATACAGTTATAGCATGAATAAAGACAATTATCATGAACAAAGAAATATAATAATAATGCTTTTATTATTGCCTCTTGGGCATATTTCCAACACGACCCGCTCCTTGGAGGAGGGGTGGGCACTCAACGTCGATCGTCACGATCGAATCGGTGATCAAATTGCTCACGGTTCCCGTACTGATTACGTCGGTCCCCACGTCCCTCACGCCTCGGGGGCGATCTTGGGCTATGAGCCGACTGGACCGTGTCGGTAGCAACGGATATGCTATGAATCTTGTTCCGCGACTGAGAAACAGCGGAATTCTGGTCTCCTACTGCCCGGAGTAACGCTCTGATCTGCAGCAAGCCTCTGCCAGCCTCCGACTGGGAAGGTTGAATCGACTCTGCTATACGGGCTACAGCTGCTAAATTCTGAATCGGAGTTCGATATACCTGCGGGGGCGGGAAGAGCTGACGTCGACTGGATTCGGGAACCCGTTGTCGCGCACGCTCGTCGAGTGCTCACTGGAGGTTCTCCAGTCGAGTGCGCTCGGCTAAGTTCGCCAGGCGCGCGTCCTGCAAGGCACGAGCCTCGGGGGTTTCTCCAACGATAGGAGTGTGCAGTGCATCCATGTTCCGGCCACGAAGTTCTTCTCTCTGCAGCGACGTGAGAGGCTCGGGGAGATATTCCTCATGGGAACGCGACGGGACGCCTCCACCTGCGCCTCCGTTGGTGCGGGGAAAACCGGGAGGACTGGGCGGTCCATCGACCATCAGAACCTCCGCTGCCGGATCACTGCTGTCGCACTCAGATGCGGTCTCTGCGGAGCCAGTTGACAGGTCGAACAGGCCGTAGAGGGATTCGTCGGGCTCGATCGCCGCGACTTGAGGGGTGGCCGACTGGCGTGCCACCGCGTGCCTCACCCACCGCTGAAGTCTCGACCGACCGGAGCGCTTGCGCCGGCGGGAAACAGGGAGGGAGGACAACACAGGAGCCGACCGGTAGGGGGTCGACGGTTGCCGCAGGAGAACGCCGCGGACGCGCGCGCTAAAGTGCGTTTCCCCGCAGACAGGGAGTGCGTCCACGTCGAGCGGAGCCTCCTGAAGCCAAGCGGAGTCGTCGGCGATGAACGTGAGCGCGCCGAGACGGATCTCGCGGCCCTCCACCAAAACTCCACCGAAAACCATGATGATTCGAGTCGGAAAAGATCGCAACTCCTCCAACAAAACGCTAAAACACCTGCCCCACGGTGGGCGCCAACTGTCGTGGTTCTAAGTCTGATAGTAGTGTAGGGGGGTAAGTATGGAGAGGCGAGATCTTAGCTATGGAGAAGTTGTAAGCACGCGAGGTTTACGAGTTCAGGCCCTTCTCGGAGGAAGTAATAGCCCTACGTCTCGGAGCCCGGAGGCGGTCGACTGGATTATGCGTGTATGAATTACAGGGGTGCGAACCCTTGTCCCTGAGGAGGGGGGTGGCTTATATAGAGTTCGCCAGACCCCTCCCGCCCTCACTTACAAAGGTTTTAAATACATTAATGTCGGGCGTTACTGATAACGCCCCTAATAAAGTGCTATGATGACCATAAAAGCTACTTAATAACCGACCGTTAGCATGCAGAGTGCCCTTAGGTCTCCTGACCGTCGAGTGGTTGCTTCTTGGTCGAGTGATTGCTTCTTGGTCGAGTATCTTCGAGTCCGTCGAGTGGAACACCTCCAAGTCGATTGAAAGGTGATTTCTTCTAGAGATGTCCTTGGGTAGGTCGCCAGACCCCTCCCGCCCTCAGTTACAAAGGTTTTAAATACATTAATGTCGGGCGTTACTGATAACGCCCCTAATAAAGTGCTATGATGACCATAAAAGCTACTTAATAACCGACAGTTAGCATGCAGAGTGCCCTTAGGTCTCCTGACCGTCGAGTGGTTGCTTCTTGGTCGAGTGATTGCTTCTTGGTCGAGTATCTTCGAGTCCGTCGAGTGGAACACCTCCAAGTCGATTGAAAGGTGATTTCTTCTGGAGATGTCCTTGGGTAGGTCAGTTTGGACAAGTCCATGACCTTACCCTAGGTACATAGCTTCATCAGCCCCCATCGCGGTTTCCTCGAGATCCATGCGCGATCGAGGCCGTTGATTTTTTGGAAGTTATTATAATGCCCTAAATCTCAATAAATCATTTATTAGGCACCATCCTATCAAGATCCCACTGCCCAACTTGTACTCCGCTAAAACCAGAATTGTCATCCGTCCGTCCACCGAACGAGCATAATCCAAAAAGGTTACACTAAACTTGACGCTGGATTAGTTTCAGTTTCGTAGAAACGCTGCCGTGGGAAAGCGAAGAAATTGTTGGTAAACTGAGGCCTGGACAACGTGGTAAATGGTGTTTGGTCCAGTCCAACGCTCTGAACGCACCATCCAACACCCGATGTGTACCCTAGTCCCCCAGCGGCCGGACGGGGCAGACCAATAGTCATCTTACAAGCCGACCCCACTCGCAGCCACAACCAGCACCCCCTTATTAACTTCGCGCACAACCAGAGCCAATTCAATCATCTTGCCTCGTCGTCAACCTCCGCTCCGCATCATAAAAAGTTAAAAACCCATCCCTCCCAGACATTTCCCCAGTCCATCCACCGGCGCCGCCGCACTGAGCCCCGACCATGCATGGAGCTGTTCGAGCACGCCGAGGGAATTCTCCTTCCAGCTTGCACCTGTACGACAATGACTAACCTCTTTTTGTCGAGCTATTCATTGCCCAAGTTCTCTATTTATAACCTGAATGGTGAGTAGGCTTTCCACCACCATCACCATGACCATGCTTATATGAACCGCCACGACGGATGTAAATAAGGATGGATGGATGGCCAGATGTTTTATATTTCTTCTGAGCAATGTGTTGTGTTGTGTGATATCGTGTTTCAACCGTGGCATGTGTTTTCTCCTGGACATGCCTTTGGCGTTGAGGTGTTGCCATCATTCATTTTTCTTGTGGCTTTGGACTTGGATGCTCCTGTAAAAGGCAGTTTGCCGAGTCATGTTATGCTTTCCTCCCCTTCTGTGTGAAAAGTTCCATGTTTTCCTTGCGTATAGAAAGTTTCTCTCGTTCGTGTATATAGTTTTCTCAATTGACAACGCTTCGTCTACGTGCACACTTGAGCAAGTTCCACCTATGGAAAGGATAGCAATGATTGATGAGGGGATGAGGTAGTTGTACACACATATAGTTTGCCAACATTGTTTTTATCTGAATTTGGCCCGTCTTTTATTGGGTCGGTGGCATTCGACGTTGATGTTTTGTCTATGATTGGATTGGACATGTTGCGTGCTACTAACCGCCCTTAGCCTTGGGCCGCATATATACGCCTGATGGCTGATGATAACGAAAGACAAGTTGCCAATAGCTAGCCATTAGTATGATTTAAGTGTGTTGTGATTGTTAATTATAGAAGCAAGACTTTTGGTTGGATTGTGTCGATGCAATGCAATGCAATTCCCTGGATGCCAGTTGTTTGGTGGAACCACGATTTCAGTCTTGACGTACGTACATGACTAGTGACGCATTGCCCGGCCAAACACGTAGTCTAGAAACTCCCCATTTGGAAAAAGGAAGAGGGAGAGGTTTGACCTCCGCGGCCTGCTGCCGGAGAGAAAAAGGGCCGATAGATGGACGGTTCATGTGGAAAATTGATCGTTCTCAACAACAACAAGAAAAATGGAAAATTGATCCTGGGACGCACGTGTCTCTCTCGGTGACAAACGCGTGCACTGCTGTATGTGTGTAGGTGTCTCGATCACGCAGCGAGCGAAGGTTTTCGCTTGTCGATCATCACTCGGCCTGAGCAGGAGTAGGATGTTCACGCTCCACTCCACTCCACGGTCGCATGAAGAAATCTCTGCTAATTCCAGTTTGCCTTGCCTTGCTCATGTGACCAGCCGTTGCTCTCGTCTCGATCAACCACACTCCACAGTCGCATTTCGATCGAAGTTTCTTCCTTTAGCGTGTTGGAGTGACCGGCCCATCGTTGCACACATTGGACGAATAATGCTATACATACAAACGAGTTATAAGGTTTTATAAAAAGGGTTAATTTGATTGGTTAATAGATAGGGAGGCGGCCCATCTTCTCTGAAAATCAGGGGAGGGAACAAGTTTGTGATTGGTTAGTAGATGGAAAAAATCCTAATCAGCGTGTAATTGTGTGTAACTCTTTATATGTTTAGCATTATTGCATTTTAGACGAAGACGCATGCTTCTCACATCCAAATCTGTACGTACGTAATTAATTGTACGCGCACGGGGCGGGCGTATCCTTACTCGCAAAGTTTTCTCCTCACCTTTTGTTACACGCGCGTACGCAGCAAGACGGAAGCTTCTCCTTCTGGATCGACAGGAGACGAGCCAAACCGAAGACCAAGACGACAGAAACCGACGTTCAGTTGTGAGGTGCGGCACGCGGTTGAGTGCACGGCAGCCGAATTCAATCAAGAGTGAAGTGAATGATGTTGGGTCGAGACCACACGTACGTATGGGCCATGTTGTTCGCGGTCGGAATGGGCATAAGCAGGCCATGTCCAGGTCAAACTCAACTCCATCTGTACAGAGACAGAGCTACGACCGAGTCCCTTGATTGCTGCCTGCCGCGTCAGCACCCTGCTACGTACTCATCGCCGACCTACCACAACACGCGCTCGTAGCGCTGGCTGGCGGTTCCATCCGTCGAATGCACTTCTACAGTGCGCGGCTCATTCCGTGCTCTGCCCTGTCCAGGGCCTGCACCCACCTCACGTGCCTGTCAGAGAGTACAGTACCATAGGATCCGCATCCCGGTTTCCCAGTATTCCGTCCTATAGATCCGGTTATCGGTGTGCACTCTCGTAGCAGCGTAGGCGCTGAGTGCCCGCTTGGGTGTGTTGTGAGGTTTTAGCTTTCCGGCGTTTAGTACATGTTGTGGTGCTTTAGTTCTAGTCTAGCCAGACGTTGCTTTGGTTTTAACAAGGTTTTCCTCGATTAACCGAGCAACTCTATTTTCCTTTCTTCCTTTTTAGTACTCATCTTTATGCGTTGCATTTCTTTTTTAAGGATGTTCTTGTAATACCTTCTTCTGATCAACAAACTTGGCAGCTTGCCAGCATTTAAAAAAGAACTATTTCCCAGCTACTGTATGCGGGCTCAAGAAATAGCAGCACGTACAAAGGACTTCGCAACATATACACAGCAGTATAGCATGTTTGTTCACATGTTTTTTCATTAAAAGAAATCATTTGGTTCGATCCATCACAAGCCCCTAGGACTCAACAGCAAAGCGACTAAACAGGCAACAAATCACCAAACTCCAACTTTTTTTTGAGGGACGCCAAACTCCAACTTATTATTACACACCAAAGGCGCACAACAGTTTAACCCAAGAACGAAAGATGATAAAAATCAGTCTAATAGATGGACCATCAAAGGAGAATCAACGCATCCAGAAGCAAGGCCAACACAGGAGCTATGCACCACGCAAGGGACGTAGCCGGTCGAGGAAGTCCAGCCACTGATTCTCAGAACCCTCGGACGACGATGCCACCCCTATGATGCACGGTAGGCTTCACTTGCCACATGCTCCATGACTTTTGCTCCAAGAGCCAACACCCTTTGAGTTCCCTCTCCTTTATCTGCAGAATTGTCGAGTGAATCTGTTATCAACCGACATATCAATCTGATAAGCATAACTAGATCATTGATCAACTTTCTTTCAAATGCAATATCGTTTTGGGACGATTACATTTATGCCCCTAACTGGAACCCACTACTCAAATTTGCCCCTAATTTCAATGTGTGCTCAAATTTGCCCCTCTGCCGTTAGTTGCCCTTATAGAAATGCCCTTCTACGCCGTTACCGTACGGTCAAACAACTTTGACCATCTCGAAAAAAATAGTAAAAAAATTCAAAAAAATCTGAAATTTTGTGGGATTGAAGCTACTCATGTGCGCAAGGTGCATGCAAATTTTCGTGCTATTTAGACATATCAGGAGCTCGTGGCAAAGGAAAACAATAAATCTGTACATCTTTGAATAGTAAATTCAAAAAAATAGCAAGAAAATTCAAAAACATATGAAATTTTTTGGCATCCAAGATGCTCGGGGGCACAAGGCGTGTGCAAAATTTTGTTATCAAATGACATGCGAGGAGCTCTCGCAAAAAAAACCAAAATAGTGTATTTTTTACAAGTGTTTTTCTGAGACAAATTTTGTTTTTTTTCTCCACGAGCTCCTACAATGTCCAAACACAAAAAAAATTGCACACACCTTCCACACCTAAGCATCTTGGATTCCAAAAGAATTCATATTTTTTTGAATTTTTTTGCTATTTTTTTGGATTTACGGTTCACACGCGTACATATTTACTGTTTTTTCTTCGCCACGAGCTCCTAGAATGTCCAAACAACATGAAAATTTGCACATACACCTTGCGAACCTGAGTACCTTCGATCCCACAAAATTTCAGATTTTTTTGACTTTTTTTGCTATTTTTTCGAGATGGTCAAAGCTGTTTGACCAGACGGTAACGGCGCAGAAGGGCATTTCTATAAGGGCAACTAACGGCAGAGGGGCAAATTTGAGCACACATTGAAATTAGGGGCAAATTTGAGTAGTGGGTTCCAGTTAGAGGCAGAAATGGAATTGTCCCTATCGTTTTTGCATCTCCAAGTTGTCCAAAGGATAGAAGCAACACCAACTAACACCCGTTTTTTTAGTTTCATGTTGAAAACTTTTAATCCATCGACTAAAGCACAAACTCAAATTATAAGTAATAGATCTCAAACTAAAAACACACTTAAACAGCCCCCACACGAGTTTAGCCGTTGAACTCCGGAAGAATAAGTGCTCAAGCTCTCACCTTGGCCACAAAACACACAATGTTTGGGACCTATCTAGCCTCTTTTCAGCAGATTGTCTTAGTTAATATGCTAATTTTGACCATCGACCAAAGAAAGAGTTTCATTTTGGGCGGATTTTATGTTTCCACAAAAAGTGAAAAACCGTAATATTGCATAGCTTACGGTTTTCATATTAAAAAGGTTGGCTATAATTAAGATACACTCAATAGAATCCTTATTGTTAGACACCACAATTTCCTCATATCATGTTTTGAGGCTATCCCAAAGAGCTAGAGTATTAGCCCTACATATTTCTTCTAAATTTAAAATCATCCAAGCCTTTCTGCAAGGTATCAACTACAATAATATTGCGATCAAAACTCGAATTGTGGAGTCAAATGTAAGATATTTTAAAATATTTATTATCCACCTACCAAACTTCCCAAAATCTAGTATTTTTGCCATTACCACTTTTCTTTGCAATGCTGGCAGTCTTTGATTTTCATGAGACTTGACTAAAATCGGGAGTCCCCAATCGGTTTAGTTGCAGAAAAGTAACCATTATGAACATGTTTGTTGGGAATAATTGTTTGCTAGAGACAATTTTCAGTTTCTAACTTCCATAACCATTTAGCCAACATAGCATTGTTCATGAGGTCAAGATTTAAAATTCTAAGCCCCCATGCTCTTTAGGTCTAAAGCTAGTGTTCCACTTTACTAAGAGATATTTTTTCTTGTTGTCATCTCCTGTCAAACAAACCTAGCCATGAAGAAATTAGCTCTTTTCTTCACACCAGCCGGGATGGGGTAGAAAAACATCATATATAAGTTGAATCTTCCCCTTCTGTTGTTAAATCTTCCCTTGTATTAATACTTATTAAAACTTCCCACTATGATGAATCTACGGTGTCCATCTCCACCACCATAAGATCCAACCATCTCTTCTTCCTCACCAGGTGGCGGTAGAGGAAACCCAAACTGTCTGTCGCTCATATCCCATCAAATATGCCTTTGGAAGGGACCAAAGCATCTAAACATCGCAAAGCAACAGAAGGCGTATTGCCCTTCTGTGATTCCCTATCCCACCAGCCTAGGCCTACTACATCAAAAACTTCTAGCCCAACTGCCCAGGGCAAACCAAGAAGGTTCTACGGGTAAGTGCCCTAACCCATGAAATTCATTTTGTCCACGTTCAAAAAAACTCATCACCATCACAACATTAGTGTAATATAAGAAATCCACCCAAAAATGAAGCACATCCTTTGTCCAATTGGCAGGGATAGCTGAAAATTTACCAATTCTCATAGCCTCTTTAACTATATTTTCATAAGTAACATCTAAAATCCATTTAATCATTATATCATCACAAATTTTGTTAAGTGTCAACTTTAGAAAGAGCCAAGGACAAATCATCCTCAACAGCAATATATAATCCAAATCAACAAACATTATCAACTTTCATTGGAAAATCAAAGAGGAACTATTTGGAGCAGTCAAATCACATCCTAGCTACAATCCTTGCGCCATTAATTTGTACAAGAGAATGCAAATATTTGAAGAGATCGGCAATCTTACTGAAAAGAAAGCAGCAAAATGGTCGCAGGAGTCCTCATCGCCAGACTCCTTCCCGACCAGCAGCCAGAATCGGCTGCTAGCCGGGAAGACGCCTACTCATCACCAGCGCTCCGTGCAAGCGCCTGGATCCGTGCAGAACGTCGGGGGAACCGAGGAGAGCGACGCGGCAGCTGTGAAACCACTCGGGCCACCTTCCGCCTCGGCACCACCCGCACGCCGTTGACGGTCACGACGGGCACCGCCCGACTGCGTGGCGGCGACCTAGCCGTCATGATCACCACCCGCACACCATCACTGGCTGTGTAGGATGGAAACCAATCATCCGGCTCGCGTTTCCACCACGCGCGCCGCATATCATAGTATTTTCCCTCCTCCATCGCCCAATAGATGATCTCGAGCGGTGACTTATCCTTGATCCGAATCTGTTCCTCCTTCCAAGCCGCTCGAACCACCATGCGTGATTCCCGACGCATATCCTCCTCATCCTTGTACTGCATGTAGATCACGCGAAGCATATTCATCTTCTTCTCGTCGCCGCCCGCCATTGCCGCCGCCATGCGCTCCGCCCACACCAAAGACCCGTGATCCGCCATCGCGCGCATGTGCTCCCCCCACGCCCGAAACTCTTCCAGCGACAACGCCGATGGCCCCCCGCACGCCCAAGGCCCTTCCGTTGCCGAGATTTGAGGGGGGGGGGGGGGGAAGCGGATGGATCGCGGAGACCCTCGTGCCTCCGCGTCTAGATTTAATGCCTGCAAAAGTCGCAGGTATTCATTGCCCGCATCACGGTTTCCCTGAGATTGGTGCGCGGTGGACCAACGCCGTTGATTTTTTGGAAATTATTATCTCCTAGATCTGGAGAAATCATTTATTAGGGGCCATCCTATGAGGATCCCACTTGCCCAGATTGCATTCCACTGAAACCAGAATTGACAGTCGTGTATCTAAGATGCCGATCATGGGAAGATCATGACCAATATTTGTGTATACTATACTTAAACACCAAGCAACTCATAGAAAAGTATACAAATATTATTGGCATCCGTCCATCCGCGGAACGAGCACAACCCAACAAGATTACACCAAACGTGACGCTGCATCAGTTTCAGTCTCGCAGCGTGACGGAAACGCTGCCGTGGGAAAGCGGAGAAAAAACTGTTGTAAAACGAGGCGAGGGCAGCGTGGTAAACGGTGTCCGGTCCGGTCCGGTCCGACGCCCGCCGCACCGCACCATTTCCGCGAACACGCCAGCACCCGACGTGCGCCCCAGCCGCCGAACGGGTCAAACCACTGCCCTCACCGACAGACCGGCCCCACCTACAGCCCGACCCCACTCGCAGCCTCACCCACCACCCCCTTATTAACCCCGCGCACAGCCACAACCAAAATCAATCACCTCGCCTCGCCCCGTCGTCAACCTCGCCGCCTACCATCCCAGAGAGAATTCCCCCAGACAACCACCAGTCCACCGCCGCCGACGAGCCCCGGGCCGCGCATGGAGCTGTTCGCGCACGCCAAGGCGGTGCGGCTGAAGAGCCGGCACGACAAGTTCCTGTACGCGGACGAGGACGAGCTGCACGTCACTCAGGACCGCAACGGCTCCTCCCCGAGCGCGCGCTGGACGGTGGAGCCCGTGCCGCACGCGCCCGGCGCGGTGCGCCTCCGCAGCAGGTACGGCCGCTACCTGGCCGCCTCCACCGAGCCCTTCCTGCTGGGCATGACCGGCCGCAAGGTGCTGCAGGCGGCGGCGGCGCCCGGGGGCCGCCCCGACGCGTCCGTCGAGTGGGAGCCCGTCCGCGACGGCTTCCAGGTGCGCCTCAAGTCCCGCGCCGGCGGCGTCCGCGGGGGCGGGGACAAGTACCTCCGCGCCAACGGGGGCGTCCCGCCCTGGCGCAACTCGGTCACCCACGACGTGCCGCACCGCACCGCCACCCAGGAATGGGTGCTCTGGGACGTCGAGATCGTGCAGGTGCTCACCCCCGGCCCGGCCACGCCCGCGCCGGAGAAGGCCGCGTCGGCGCCCCCCGCCGCCCTCGCGCCCGACTCGCCGCCCGCGCCCAAGCTCAGGCCCGCCCCCACGCCCTACGAGGCGCACCACCGGCCCACCAAGTCCCAGACCTCCCCGCCGCCGCCGGACTACGCGCCGCCCCCGCCGCCCAAGCCCAAGCCGGAGCCCAGGCTGTCCAAGCTGGAGGTATCCTCCTTTTCCTTCTCTTGCGTCTGATTGTCAATATTCAATAATTGACTTCCGTTTTCGTCCTGGCGACGGCATTGACTTCGCTATGCTCGTCGAATTGCTAGTTTTGCTAGGCGCTTCGCAGTTTTAATCCGCAGAATAGTTGAATCTGAACTGCATCTAAGAATCCATGGTTGGATCTTTGGAACAGATTAGTTCTTTTGGAATGCTAATCGCGCTTAGGAGAAATATTCAGATTATTTCCCCCGCAATGCATAGCGATTGTCTGCCAGCAGTCATGTGGCTGCACATTGCTGGCATCGGCTGTGTCACATGGCCCAGATACAGATACAGGTGTCGCTTTGCTTTGAATGTGCCGATGAAGTAGATATAGATAGGCTTTCTACATTTTGTCACATTTGCTTGAAGTAGATAGGCTTTGCGCATTTCGTGTTGTGGTGGCCGTTGCACTTGTTGTGTGTACGCAATTCTGTTTGTCTCGTGTCTCATGTGTTAACGTTCGTTCTCGAGCTCTCCCAAACTGTTGCTGCTATCACAAGCAGTCTGTATTATGAAACCCACTGCTGGCCTATTGTAGCATTCATCCCAACTGTTCTTTTGTTGGTAAGGAATCTTCATCATCATCATCATCATCATCATCAAATCTTTTGTCATGTTTTGGGTTACTTTTCAAAGTGCTGTCAAGTGCATCCTGAGAAACTATCCTTTCTCAGCTCTGCACAGTCCAGCTAGGCTGTATAGCATTACTCTGTATTGTTAGAATATTCAGAATTTCTATCTTCTGTACTGAAGAACTTGCATGCTGTGTCTAAACTTATCTTTGCAGTATTTTCTTAGTTACTCTGAACTTCTATGGTGGGTGAGAAAATACTAACACTGTACTTCTTTCTTGTACCATCAGTCTTCCGATTCTTTCTCCGCCCCGTTGCACAAGGTTCAGGGCCGTGCGATCCACTACCACATTGCAGACGATAAGGGCGACGTGGACGAGGATACCGAGAGACGCTCATTCACGTTTAATGGTTCCAACCTTGAGGAGCTCACCCAGAAGTTACAAGAGGAAACGGGCATCGATGATCTGATCGTCTGCACGCGCAGCCCTATCAGCGGGAAGCTCACTCCTCTCCTTCTGCAGCTGCCTCCGAACAATGCAGCGATGCACATTGTGCTTGTCCGTGAGTCCTCAAAAGGTATGTTTCGGTTCCTTCTTGTTTATACCATTCCCATTCCTTGATCGTGCTAATTGTACCTAAGCTAGCTGTATGCTCTGAACTTGTCCATCTACTAGTATTTTTGTAGACGAACAGGCCAAATGGCCCTGCTTTTTATTAAGGCAAGTCCCATATAGTATTGATTGACATTCGGAATGTGGGATGGTGGTTATGATTTAGGTCTGGCAGAGCCTCAGTTGAGTATTAGTTAAAGCAGTATGGCATGTTTGTTATTTTAGATAGGGAATCGGCGAAGGATTCTAGGGTACTTTAGCGTTTTGATGAGTTGGGTTTTCCGACTAAGCAAAGTGCACCTTCTCCAGTCTATCATTTCAAAAATCAACTTGTACAGTAATGATTTGTGTACTACTACCATACGTGGTCTTATTCTAGTCCTTTTCTGAGAAACATGACTATGATGTCAAGCACCGTGTTTAAGTTTTTGGAGCAAAAGAGTGAGTGTCCATATGATAAAATAACACGCCAGCTCATCTTTTTTCTGCTACCCTAAGGAACCCTGATAATGAAGTTATGTGGGAGATTTCTGTGTTATATCATCTTTAGGCAGACGATGCAGATTTCGTTTCTTTAGTGAAGTCAGTCTAGCTCAGAATGCATTTGACACGACAAGACGGGTAGCGTCTGCCCGTCTAGTAGATCAGTAGTACTTCAGTACACACCCTCCCTCTCCTCTGTTCTGACAGTATGGTATCATTCTGTTAGGGGTATAAACATAGTACTACTGAGTACTGCTGCTCATTAGGGCACGTGTTTGCGTGATTAAAAAACATGTGTTTTTGCTACAGTTTATGATTTTGTTTTGTTTAGCATGGTTCATATATGATGTATGTATTGGATCTTTTGGTTTTGAACAAACAACCCCATTAATACATGGATACAGCGGTGTTTGAAGTACAAGTGTGTGGCTTATGGTACTCCTGCATTCCTGCTTATCCGTTGTAATGAAAACTATATCTTTGCATATTGTTGTCTTAAGGTGTCTTTGTTGTTGAGTTGGTGCACAAATACGATAGGTTGTTTGGGTTTCTGAAGCCACACTTCTGATGTAGAGTAGATATTTTCATCTTCATCTACTGATCTTCTCCGTTGTGAATTTCAGTGGCGAAGACATTTCCATGGCCGTACGGCTCATAATCTTTGGAGGGAAGACGCGGTCCCTTAAGGTTGAGCAGTGGGATGCTGGGCTGCACCTCTGGTTAATTCATTGGAACTATACACCGTTTATTCTGGCTTATGGTTATCAGAAGCAACTAGGATCCCGCGCTTGTGTGTATAAAGTGTTATAGATTAATGTAAACCGGCGGATCTTGCGAAAAAACTGGAGAGATGTTTATACTTTACAGACTAGTACTAAGTATGTTTATACTTTATAGACTAGTTGGCACTTGGAATTTTTTATTCCTTTGGTTTATTGATTGAATCATTGGAGATAGTGCTGTCCATGAATATTCAGGCCTGGAAAACTCAGTGGACTCGTTCCTCGGTTGCATTCCATCTGGAAGTAGCACTTGGTGTATTGAAAATGGAAGCAAAATGTCTGAGCCGACTACGTCTGATTTGACTTTTAGGACGATGAATCATTCTTATAGCGAATTAAATTAGATTGGTGGTAGTAGTATATCAGTTCAACAGGACACTTGACGGTGGTTTTGGACCATACTGTAAGATCCTTGTCCATGCCTGCAGCAGCTGCATTTTCTGGTGATCACAGTACTTTCCCTCGTTGGGCAGAACAGACATTCACAGGTGTAACGTTTTAATCATAAGTTTTCAGCCAGGAACTCGCAGAGAACTTTGGGGGTTAGGGGTGAAGAACAGAGGATGGTTGGTGAGATTCAGTCTACAAGCTGATGAACGAGTGCCAACCGCTTACTGGTGGTTTTTTTTCAGTAACTACTGCCGGTAATTTTTTTATTTGAGCAACACCTTTAATATTATTCATACTCATGACAATTACAAATACAATGTTTTGGATCTGATCCATGAAAATAAAAGTAACTCCTATGACTAATAATTACAATGAAATTTATTGAAAACAACTTCTTCGCGGTATCAATTTCTACTAGAAGAAATACTCCAAAGACTTCGGTAATGAGGCAACAACGATGTTGTCACTCTTTCACCCACATGATCATTATCAATAATGATTTTTAAAAGCGTCTTTTATTACCCATCCAAAAAGATGGGATGCCATGATCGATGAACGTACTTGGACCGGGGATGATCCCCTAGAAGTGCAAGTGGTCGAATCACAATATCTTCACCACGGTGTTTATGAATTATTTCATCTTCACAAAGAATCAAACCAACAAAAAATATCTTCACACACCAACATAAACTCATTAGATCCGAATAATCGGATCCGCGAGCACAGAAAACTCTCTAACCTCATAACATCGCCAGAAGAACGAGAGTACTTTTATTTTTACAAAATACAATAATCACTAAACGCCGACGAAGAATATATTACTCATGAAGACCTGAGGTCCCCCTACCTCTCAACGCCCATATGGCTGCCGGATTCGAGGGGACCCAAAGTTCCCCGGCGGCGGCAGCTACTGTTGTTCACGAAGCCCTCATGAACAAATAACGACGCGTTTAGTTACCCGTGTACACCCAACCAGGCCCGCGCAAGAAGGAAAAAGCCTATTTGGACGCATACAGGGAGGCCTAGCTTGCATCAGCATGAAGCTTGAAGCAGCCCAGAGCCTGGCTCGCTGGGAATGCTCGAATCAACCGCTTTTAGCGAGCCAGGCTGAGTCGGGCGCAAAAGTGGAATACAACGTACGCCGAAGTGCAGGAGGGGGGGGGGGGTCGGGGTGGAGATAGCGGGAGAAGGAAAACGGCGGAGACAGGATGGTGCAAAATGTGTGCGATAAATTTATCATCCCACATGATTATGGCATACAAAACGTTTGGAAAGTTTTATGTACCACAAATTCAATAGTCGCTTGTGGGATAGGTTGGTGCATCGCACTTTTGCCGAACGTCTACATCCCCGAGTACTACCACACACGGTTATCCTTTATCGTGTGGGATTGGACCCCCCCCCCCCCCCCCCCCGCGCGCTAGCCCCCCTATCGCACACCTTCATAAGACGATCGGTTGGAAACTATGTCAGCAAAAGGGGTTTAAACCATTTATATATGACTTAACTGCACTAGTGGCCATATCTAATATGCTTTTTTAAATGAAATTACCAAAATATGGAATTGAGAAAATGAAGTGCCATTACATATTTTGCCATCCCATAAAGAACAATACCTTTCGCTATATTATCCTACAAAAGAGGAATTTGCACAAACCATATATTGGTGTAATTCGTTGCAAATAGGTCTAATCCATCATTTAGGTCCGTTTATACTTTTATTAAAAAAAGAATTAGGTGTGTTGACATGATTCCTGACAAATGGGTCCAGTTTGTAAAGGCACCGGTGGAAAAAAGAAAAATAGGCCACATCAACAGCCAACTAGAATAATCCAATAAATTATAAATGCACTCACTAATATTCTGGGAAAAATTCAGCTCAATTGGAGCAAAGGATTGTGAGACATTGACAGTTCTAGTTGGTTGCTGATGAGGCTGGGTTTTTTTTGCCATCGGTGCACTTATAAATTGGACCCACTTGTTAGGAATCATGTCAACACATCTAAATGATGGATTAGACCTAACTGCAATGAATTGCCGCAATATATGGTGCTTTGTGCGACAAACCTGTAAAGTAGGTGTTTTGTGCAACACTAACATTAAAAGTAGGTGGTGTGTACAGTTTCTTCACCTAGAAGATAGCATAATATGCATATCTAAGTGAAATTATTATTTCAAATTATTCCCGAATAAACAAATACACTGCTCGTGCGAATTACACCAATTCATTGATTAAGAGAGAGTAAGAATTGTCAGGTTAATTTACGGAAAACCGGGCTAAAACCAACACAACTCAGCCCAGAAAATGGACACCACCGGCCGACCTGGCCACATGCCAACAGATGGCCACACGCGCTAGCGAACGACAGCTTCGACTTTGACAACAATCTTTGCGAGGGAAATATGCAGGGCTTGCGCCGACCGAGTCCTCCGCGAACGACCGCCGAGTGCTTGTCATCGTCACCATTTGGACACAATCCACCGCAGCTTCGACTCCACAACAACCAAGCAACCGTGGAAGAGCACATCGGACACACCGGATAGACCGACTACCAGAGCCCGAGCCGCGACCCCAACTCATCTTAGCGCCATCATCATTGCCAAACAGACATTGACGCCCCTGGCCCCGACGAACCAGCCACCAACAACCATCAGTCTCCTAGTTGCAGTCTGCTTCAAGACAATGCCCCCAAGGAGGAGAAAGGCGCTAGGACACCTCCATCGCCCGATCCAGATGATCAGAGGTTTCCCTCCGGAGCCAAGGCCGCGGGGAGAGGGGTGACCACACCTCCACAACGACGCTTTCAGGAAAGATCGCGACACCCACGGGTGCCGCTGTCGTCAGTTCCGGAGAAGAGGATTTCTCCCGGAGATGCCTCGACCACCTGCATCCCACACGACAGACCACCAACTGCAGCCCACCAACCACCGCAGAACATGTCGAGGCCGACTTCAATCTAGCCACGGGACCCCTCGATCCGCCGTGCCCAGATGCGCTCCACCCCCGGGCCGAAGCCGCCACCACCAAACCCGGGGCCGCTGCCCCGGCAACCAGTCCACCACCGCCGACGACATCACCACCGGAGGAGCTAGACCAGGCCCATCGGCCCATAGCTAGCAACACCAGATCCAGAGGCAAGGGAGGGCCTGGCCAGATCAATGAGCGTGCAGAGGGCCTCGCTACAAAAAGGGCCAGCAGGCAAAGAGCCGCCGGGAAGCCGCAGCCTCGCGCATCGCCAAGAACCTCCGCCGCCAGATGGGCCAGGGCCACATCGAAGGATGGGGAGGGAGGGCGCCGCGGTCGCTGGGTAACGATCCCTCCGCAAGGCACCGCGACACCAACGCCGCCGCAGCAGCCGCGCGCCACACCGCCTGGTCGGGCTCCGCCAGGGGAAGCCGCCGTCAAGGGGAGCGCCAAATCCGCCTCGAACTCCTTTCGCCGCCAGACGAAAGAAGAGGAAGAGGAAGACCCCGCCGCCGCCGTCCGCCGCCCGGGCTTAGCCCGGCGGCCTCCTGCGGCGACGGCGAGGGGAAAGGGGGGCGAGCGGGGGCGGCCCGGCGGCGCGGACGAGGGCTCCGCCCGAGTCGCCAGAGAGGCGACGCAGGGGACGATAGGAGTATTCTATGACTATGAAATATAACAGAAGCAACCTTTCAACACAAACATTGCATTGCCAACTGAAACTGGAACCAACAAGGTACCACCCGTTCTTTCTAAGAGAAAATACAATGCAACTAACTGTAACAAAATATAGCATCCATAATCTTTCCTAGTTACTTCCTTCGTTACTAAATATAAGTCTTTATAGAGATTCCACTATGAACCACATATGGATGCATATAGATGTATTTTAAGTGTAGATTCATTCATTTTGTTCCGTATGTAGTCCATCTAGTGAAATCTCTACAAGGACTTATATTTAGGAACAAGGGAGTATATGTTTTGATAGTAAACTATGCATGAGGATCACAGAGGAATAGTATGAATGGAGCAGCCACATCCGATTTAAGGATGGGCCATTGACAAACTATGCAATCTTCGAGCATATCAATCTGAGTAAAAGACATTAGATTCTCAGGTTTAATCAACCTTGTCTGCAACATCAATGGGATCGGCCATTGACAAACCATTGCCATGCTTATTCTGGAAAATCATCAACTCAATTTACAAAATAGCACTTGAAGGGATCGGCAGTTGACAAATCATGGGGATCCAGCTGCTCCTCATTATGACTTCGTACGAATTCCAATTGCACATCTCGAGAAGCTCTATTTTCCATTTCTAGCAGCCTGTATTGATTAGCCAACCATAACTTGCTGTTGATCTTGTTGCTGACCACCCCTTCCTTGTTGATGCTATTACGGACCCCAAATTTGATTTCCTTCAGCAACTTTGCGTTCAAAACAAAGAACTTGGCAAATCCAACACCTTGCTTACTGGCTAGGTAATTTTTCAACACCAGTTTTTTTAGATGCGTCTCAAGGCATTTGACTGGATCTTGTGGGTCATATTGACGTGCATCTTTCATACCTATCTTTAAGTTGTGTTTCTTCCACTGAAAAAGTAAAGAGGAAACATGATATGTAAATTTTGACTAGACTAGATGACATGTCCAATAGATTATTATTATGACATTTACAGACAGCAAACATGAATACTTACAATGACATGAAGCTTCTCCAAGCAGGGGAAGCATCTTAAGACATCAGTAACAGCATTCAAATCGGTGGCACTAATCCATATTATTCTGAGTAGTAAACTGGATTCGTATAGTAGAACAGTTATTTGGAATAAGCTCCAAATAGAACGTGGTAGCTACATCTAGGAGATGACATAGAGATTTGTAAAGCACACACGGATCTGAAAGGTTCGGACCCGTTGACTAAAACCTCTCTCACAAGCAACATGATCAAACCCAGAACTCATTGAGTGTTAATCACATAGTGATGTGAACTAGATTATTGACTCTAGTAAACTCTTTGGATGTTGGTTACATGGCGATGTGACCTGTGAGTGTTAATCACATGGCGATGTGAACTAGATTATTGACTCTAGTGCAAGTGGGAGACTGTTGGAAATATGCCCTAGAGGCAATAATAAATTAGTTATTATTATATTTCCTTGTTCATGATAATCGTTTATTATCCATGCTATAATTGTATTGATAGGAAACTCAGATACATGTGTGGATACATAGACAACACCATGTCCCTAGTAAGCCTCTAGTTGACTAGCTCGTTGATCAATAGATGGTTACGGTTTCCTGACCATGGACATTGGATGTCGTTGATAACGGGATCACATCATTAGGAGAATGATGTGATGGACAAGACCCAATCCTAAGCCTAGCACAAGATCATGTAGTTCGTATGCTAAAGCTTTTCCAATGTCAAGTATCATTTCCTTAGACCATGAGATTGTGCAACTCCCGGATACCGTAGGAGTACTTTGGGTGTGCCAAACGTCACAACGTAACTGGGTGGCTATAAAGGTACATTACGGGTATCTCCGAAAGTGTCTGTTGGGTTGGCACGAATCGAGACTGGGATTTGTCACTCCGTGTAAGTGGAGAGGTATCTCTGGGCCCACTCGGTAGGACATCATCATAATGTGCACAATGTGATCAAGGATTTGATCACGGGATGATGTGTTACGGAACGAGTAAAGAGACTTGCCGGTAACGAGATTGAACAAGGTATTGGGATACCGACGATCGAATCTCGGGCAAGTATCGTACCGATAGACAAAGGGAATTGTATACGGGATTGATTAAGTCCTTGACATCGTGGTTCATCCGATGAGATCATCGTGGAACATGTGGGAGCCAACATGGGTATCCAGATCCCGCTTTTGGTTATTGACCGGAGATCGTCTCGGTCATGTCTGCATGTCTCCCGAACCCGTAGGGTCTACACACTTAAGGTTCGATGACGCTAGGGTTATAAAGGAAGCTTGTATGTGGTTACCGAATGTTGTTCGGAATCCCGGATGAGATCCCGGACGTCACGAGGAGTTCCGGAATGGTCCGGAGGTAAAGATTTATATATGGGAAGTCCTGTTTTGGTCACCGGAAGAGTTTCGGGGTTTATCGGTAATGTACCGGGACCACCGGGAGGGTCCCGGGGGTCCACCAAGTGGGGCCACCTGCCATGGGGGGCTACATGGGCTGTAGGGAATGCTCCTTGGTCTACATGGGCCAAGGTCACTAGTCCCACTAAGGCCCATGCGCCTAGAAGGGAGAGGGGGCACACCCTAAGGGTAGATGGGCCCTAAGGCCCATATACCCTGCGCCTCCCTCTCCTCCCCCTTGTGGACGCCACCCCTTGGCCATCTAGGGCTGCCGCCCCCCCTAGGGGTGGGAACCCTAGAGGGGACGCAGCCTCCACCCCTTCCCCTATATATATGAGGCCTAGGGGGCTGCCCAAAACACACGTGATTCGATCTCTCGTTGGTGCAGCCCTGCATCTCTCTCTCCCTCCTCTTCTGTGGTGCTTGGCGAAGCCCTGCAGGATTGCCACGCTCCTCCATCACCACCACGCCGTTGTGCTGCTGTTGGATGGAGTCTTCCTCAACCTCTCCCTCTCTCCTTGCTGGATCAAGGCATGGGAGACGTCACCGGGCTGTACGTGTGTTGAACGCGGAGGTGCCGTCCGTTCGGCACTTGGTCATCGGTGATTTGAATCACGACGAGTACGACTCCATCAACCCCGTTCACTTGAACGCTTCCGCTTAGTGATCTACAAGGGTATGTAGATGCACTCTCCTTCCCCTCGTTGCTGGTCTCTCCATAGATAGATCTTGGTGACACGTAGGAAAATTTTGAATTTCTGCTACGTTCCCCAACAGTGGCATCATGAGCTAGGTCTATGCGTAGTTTCTATGCACGAGTAGAACACAAAGTAGTTGTGGGCGTTGATTTTGTTCAATATGCTTGCCGTTACTAGTCTTATCTTGATTCGGCGGCATCGTGGGATGAAGCGGCCCGGACCAACCTTACACGTACTCTTACGTGAGACCGGTTCCACCGACAAACATGCACTAGTTGCATAAGGTGGCTGGCGGGTGTCTGTCTCTCCCACTTTAGTCGGATCGGACTCGATGAACAGGGTCCTTATGAAGGGTAAATAGCAATTGGCATACCACGTTGTGGTCTTTGCGTAGGTAAGAAACGTTCTTGCAAGAAACCCATAGCAGCCACGTAAAACATGCAAACAACAATTAGAGGACGTCTAACTTGTTTTTGCAGGGTATGCTATGTGATGTGATATGGCCAAAGGATGTGATGAATGATATATGTGATGTATGAGATTGATCATGTTCTTGTAATAGGAATCACGACTTGCATGTCGATGAGTATGACAACTGGCAGGAGCCATAGGAGTTGTCTTTATTTATTTATGACCTGCGTGTCAACATAAACGTCATGTAATTACTTTACTTTATTGCTAACCGTTAGCTGTAGTAGTAGAAGTAATAGATGACGTGACGACTTCATGGAGACACGATGATGGAGATCATGGTGTCATGCCGGTGACGATGATGATCATGGAGCCCCGAAGATGGAGATCAAAAGGAGCAAAGTGATGATGGCCATATCATGTCACTATTTGATTGCATGTGATGTTTATCATGTTTATACATCTTATTTGCTTAGAACGACGGTAGTAAATAAGATGATCCCTTACAACAATTTCAAGAAGTGTTCTCCCCTAACTGTGCACCGTTGCGACAGTTCGTGTTTCGAAGCACCACGTGATGATCGGGTGTTAGATTCTAACGTTCAAATACAACGGGTGTTGACGAGCCTAGCATGTACAGACATGGCCTCGGAACACATGCAAACACTTAGGTTGACTTGACGAGCCTAGCATGTACAGACATGGCCTCGGAACACAGAAGACCGAAAGGTCGAGCATGAGTCGTATGGCAGATACGATCAACATGAAGATGTTCACCGATGTTGACTAGTCCGTCTCACGTGATGATCGGACACGGCCTAGTTGACTCGGATCATGTAATCACTTAGATGACTAGAGGGATGTCTATCTGAGTGGGAGTTCATAAGATGAACTTAATTATCCTGAACATAGTCAAAAGGTTTTTGCAAATTATGTCGTAGCTCGCGCTTCAGTTCTACTGTTTAGATATGTTCCTAGAGAAAATTTAGTTGAAAGTTGATAGTAGCAATTATGCGGACTAGGTCCGTAAACTGAGGATTGTCCTCATTGGTTCATAGAAGGCTTATGTCCTTAATGCACCGCTCAGTGTGCTGAACCTCGAACGTCGTCTGTGGATGTTGCGAACATCTGACATACACGTTTTGATGACTACATGATAGTTCAGTTAAACGGTTTAGAGTTAAGGCACCGAAGACGGTTTTTGAAACGTCGCGAAACATATGAGATGTTTCGAGGGCTGAAATTGGGATTTCAGGCACGTGCCCACGTCAAGAGGTATAAGACCTCCGACGATTTTCTTAGCCTGCAAACTAAGGGAGAAAAGCTCAATTGTTGAACTTGTGCTCAGATTGTCTGAGTACAACAATCGCTTGAATCGAGTGGGAGTTGATCTTCCAGATGAAATAGTGATGGTTCTCCGAAGTCATTACCACCAAGCTGCTTGAGCTTCGTGATGAACTATAATATATCAGGGACATATATGATGATCCTTGAGATATTCGCGATGTTTGACACCACAAAAGTAGAAATCAAGAAGGAGCATCAATTGTTGATGGTTGGTGAAACCACTAGTTTCAAGAAGGGTAAGGGAACAAAGGGATACTTCATGAAACGGCAATTCAGCTGCTGCTCTAGTGAAGAAACCCAAGGTTGAATCCAAACCCGAGACTAAGTGCTTCTGTAATAATGGGAACAGCCACTGGAGCAGAATTACCCTAGATACTTGGTAGATTAGAAGGCTGGCAAGGTCGATAGAAGTATATTGGATGTATTATGTTAATGTGTACTTTACTAAGTACTCCTAGTAGCACCAGGGTATTAGATACCGGTTCGGTTGCTAAGTGTTAGTAACTCGAAATAAAAGCTACGGAATAAACGGAGACTAGCTAAAGGTGAGATGACGATATGTGTTGGAAGTATTTCCAAGGTTTGATCAAATATCGTACGCTCCCTCTACCATCAAGATTGGTGTTTGCGTTGAGCATAGATATGATTGGATTATGTCTATCGCAATACGGTTATTCATTTAAGGAGAATAATGGTTACTCTGTTTATTTGAATAATACCTTCAATGGTCTTACACCTAAAATGAATGGTTTATTGAATCTCGATCGTAGTGATACGCATGTTCATGCCAAAAGATATAAGATAGTAATGATAATACCACCTACTTGTGGCACTGCCACGTAAGTCATATCGGTATAAAACGCATGAAGAAGCTCCATGTTGATGGATCTTTGGACTCACTCATTTTTGAAAAGTTTGAGACATGCGAACCATGTCTATTGGTGTATATGCATGAAGAAACTCCATGCAAATGGACCGTTTGAACTCACTTGATTTTGAATCACTTGAGATATGCAAATCATGCCACATGGGCAAGATGACTGAAAGCCTTGGTTTCAGTAAAATGGAACTAGAAAGCAAATTGTTGGAAGTAATACATTTTGATGTGTGCAATCTAATGAGTGCTGAGGCATGTAGTGGATATCGTTATGTTCTTACTTCACAAATGATTTGAGTAGATGTTGAGTATATTTACTTGATGAATCACGATTCTGAATTATTAAAAGGTTCAAGTAATTTTAGTGTGAAGTTGAAAGATCGTCGTGACAAGAGGATAAAAGATCTATGATATGATCATAGAGATAAATATCTGAATTACGAGTTTGGCACAAAATTAAGACATTGTGGAAATCGTTTCACAACTAATACAGCCTGGAACACCATAGTGTGATGGTGTGTCCGAACATCATAACTGCACCCTATTGGATATGATGCATACCATGATGTCTCTTATTGAATTACCACAATAGTTTATGGGTTAAGCATTAGAGACAACCACATTCACTTTAAATAAGGCACCACGTAATTCCGATGAGGTGACACCATATGAACTATGGTTTAGAGAAACCTAAGCTGTCATTTCTTAAAAGTTTGGGGCTGCGACGCTTATATGAAAAGGTTTCAGGCAGATAAGCTCGAACCCAAAGCGGATAAATGCATCTCCATAGGACACCCAAAACAGTTGGGTATCGAGCTATGGAGAAGCGATGGTGGGCCTGGATTCCGATAAATGGCTTGAGGCCATATAATCCGAGAGAGGATCCATGTATGAAAACAAAGTGTAGACTTTGGAAGAACTACTTGATGGTCGTAAGGCTGTTGAGTGTAGATGGATTTTAAAAGGAAGACGGACAATGATGGTAGATGTCACCATTAAGAAAGCTCGACTTGTCGTTAAGATGTTTTCTGACAAGTTCAAGGAGTTGACTACAGTGAGATTTTCTCACTCGTAGCGATGCTAAGAGTCTGTTGGAATTATATTAGCGATTACTGCATTATTTATGAAATCTTGCAGATAGGATGTCAAAACATTGTTTCCTCGACGATTTTCTTGAGGAAAGGTTGTATGTGATACAACCGGAAGGTTTTGTCAATCCTGAAAGATGCTAATAAGTATGCAAAGCTCTAGCAATCCTTCTGAGGACTGGAGTAAGCATCTCAGAGTTGGAATGTATGCTTTGATGAGATGATCAAAGATTTTGGGTGTATACAAAGTTTATGAGAAACTTGTATTTCCAAAGAAGTGAGTGGGAGCACTATAGAATTTCTGATAAGTATATGTTGACATATTGTTGATCAGAAATGACGTAGAATTTCTGGAAAGCATATAGGGTTATTTGGAAAGTGTTTTCAATGGAAAGCCTGGATTAAGCTACTTGAGCATTGAGCATCAAGATCTATAAGGATAGATCAAAATGCTTAATGGTACTTTCAAATGAGCACATACCTTGACATGATCTTGAAGTTGTTCAAGATGGATCAGTCAAAGAAGGAGTTCTTGCCTGAGTTGTAAGGTATGAAGTTAAGACTTAAAGCTCGACCACGGCAGAATAGAGAGAAAGGACGAAGGTCGTCCCCTATGCTTAAGACGTAGGCTCTACAGTATGCTATGCTGTGTACCGCACCTGAAGTGTGCCTTGCCATGAGTCAGTCAAGGGGTACAAGAGTGATCCATGAATGGATCACAGGACAGCGGTCAAAGTTATCCTTAGTAACTAGTAGACTAAGGAGTTTTCTCGATTATGGAGGTGATAAAAGAGTTCGTCGTAAATGGTTACGCCGATGCAAACTTTGACACTAATCCATATTATTCTGAGTAGTAAACTGGATTCGTATAGTAGAACAGTTATTTGGAATAAGCTCCAAATAGAACGTGGTAGCTACATCTAGGAGATGACATAGAGATTTGTAAAGCACACACGGATCTGAAAGGTTCGGACCCGTTGACTAAAACCTCTCTCACAAGCAACATGATCAAACCCAGAACTCATTGAGTGTTAATCACATAGTGATGTGAACTAGATTATTGACTCTAGTAAACTCTTTGGATGTTGGTTACATGGCGATGTGACCTGTGAGTGTTAATCACATGGCGATGTGAACTAGATTATTGACTCTAGTGCAAGTGGGAGACTGTTGGAAATATGCCCTAGAGGCAATAATAAATTAGTTATTATTATATTTCCTTGTTCATGATAATCGTTTATTATCCATGCTATAATTGTATTGATAGGAAACTCAGATACATGTGTGGATACATAGACAACACCATGTCCCTAGTAAGCCTCTAGTTGACTAGCTCGTTGATCAATAGATGGTTACGGTTTCCTGACCATGGACATTGGATGTCGTTGATAACGGGATCACATCATTAGGAGAATGATGTGATGGACAAGACCCAATCCTAAGCCTAGCACAAGATCATGTAGTTCGTATGCTAAAGCTTTTCCAATGTCAAGTATCATTTCCTTAGACCATGAGATTGTGCAACTCCCGGATACCGTAGGAGTACTTTGGGTGTGCCAAACGTCACAACGTAACTGGGTGGCTATAAAGGTACATTACGGGTATCTCCGAAAGTGTCTGTTGGGTTGGCACGAATCGAGACTGGGATTTGTCACTCCGTGTAAGTGGAGAGGTATCTCTGGGCCCACTCGGTAGGACATCATCATAATGTGCACAATGTGATCAAGGATTTGATCACGGGATGATGTGTTACGGAACGAGTAAAGAGACTTGCCGGTAACGAGATTGAACAAGGTATTGGGATACCGACGATCGAATCTCGGGCAAGTATCGTACCGATAGACAAAGGGAATTGTATACGGGATTGATTAAGTCCTTGACATCGTGGTTCATCCGATGAGATCATCGTGGAACATGTGGGAGCCAACATGGGTATCCAGATCCCGCTTTTGGTTATTGACCGGAGATCGTCTCGGTCATGTCTGCATGTCTCCCGAACCCGTAGGGTCTACACACTTAAGGTTCGATGACGCTAGGGTTATAAAGGAAGCTTGTATGTGGTTACCGAATGTTGTTCGGAATCCCGGATGAGATCCCGGACGTCACGAGGAGTTCCGGAATGGTCCGGAGGTAAAGATTTATATATGGGAAGTCCTGTTTTGGTCACCGGAAGAGTTTCGGGGTTTATCGGTAATGTACCGGGACCACCGGGAGGGTCCCGGGGGTCCACCAAGTGGGGCCACCTGCCATGGGGGGCCACATGGGCTGTAGGGAATGCTCCTTGGTCTACATGGGCCAAGGTCACTAGTCCCACTAAGGCCCATGCGCCTAGAAGGGAGAGGGGGCACACCCTAAGGGTAGATGGGCCCTAAGGCCCATATACCCTGCGCCTCCCTCTCCTCCCCCTTGTGGACGCCACCCCTTGGTCATCTAGGGCTGCCGCCCCCCCTAGGGGTGGGAACCCTAGAGGGGACGCAGCCTCCACCCCTTCCCCTATATATATGAGGCCTAGGGGGCTGCCCAAAACACACGTGATTCGATCTCTCGTTGGTGCAGCCCTGCATCTCTCTCTCCCTCCTCTTCTGTGGTGCTTGGCGAAGCCCTGCAGGATTGCCACGCTCCTCCATCACCACCACGCCGTTGTGCTGCTGTTGGATGGAGTCTTCCTCAACCTCTCCCTCTCTCCTTGCTGGATCAAGGCATGGGAGACGTCACCGGGCTGTACGTGTGTTGAACGCGGAGGTGCCGTCCGTTCGGCACTTGGTCATCGGTGATTTGAATCACGACGAGTACGACTCCATCAACCCCGTTCACTTGAACGCTTCCGCTTAGCGATCTACAAGGGTATGTAGATGCACTCTCCTTCCCCTCGTTGCTGGTCTCTCCATAGATAGATCTTGGTGACACGTAGGAAAATTTTGAATTTCTGCTACGTTCCCCAACAGTGGCATCATGAGCTAGGTCTATGCGTAGTTTCTATGCACGAGTAGAACACAAAGTAGTTGTGGGCGTTGATTTTGTTCAATATGCTTGCCGTTACTAGTCTTATCTTGATTCGGCGGCATCGTGGGATGAAGCGGCCCGGACCAACCTTACACGTACTCTTACGTGAGACCGGTTCCACCGACAAACATGCACTAGTTGCATAAGGTGGCTGGCGGGTGTCTGTCTCTCCCACTTTAGTCGGATCGGACTCGATGAACAGGGTCCTTATGAAGGGTAAATAGCAATTGGCATACCACGTTGTGGTCTTTGCGTAGGTAAGAAACGTTCTTGCAAGAAACCCATAGCAGCCACGTAAAACATGCAAACAACAATTAGAGGACGTCTAACTTGTTTTTGCAGGGTATGCTATGTGATGTGATATGGCCAAAGGATGTGATGAATGATATATGTGATGTATGAGATTGATCATGTTCTTGTAATAGGAATCACGACTTGCATGTCGATGAGTATGACAACTGGCAGGAGCCATAGGAGTTGTCTTTATTTATTTATGACCTGCGTGTCAACATAAACGTCATGTAATTACTTTACTTTATTGCTAACCGTTAGCTGTAGTAGTAGAAGTAATAGATGACGTGACGACTTCATGGAGACACGATGATGGAGATCATGGTGTCATGCCGGTGACGATGATGATCATGGAGCCCCGAAGATGGAGATCAAAAGGAGCAAAGTGATGATGGCCATATCATGTCACTATTTGATTGCATGTGATGTTTATCATGTTTATACATCTTATTTGCTTAGAACGACGGTAGTAAATAAGATGATCCCTTACAACAATTTCAAGAAGTGTTCTCCCCTAACTGTGCACCGTTGCGACAGTTCGTGTTTCGAAGCACCACGTGATGATCGGGTGTTAGATTCTAACGTTCAAATACAACGGGTGTTGACGAGCCTAGCATGTACAGACATGGCCTCGGAACACATGCAAACACTTAGGTTGACTTGACGAGCCTAGCATGTACAGACATGGCCTCGGAACACAGAAGACCGAAAGGTCGAGCATGAGTCGTATGGCAGATACGATCAACATGAAGATGTTCACCGATGTTGACTAGTCCGTCTCACGTGATGATCGGACACGGCCTAGTTGACTCGGATCATGTAATCACTTAGATGACTAGAGGGATGTCTATCTGAGTGGGAGTTCATAAGATGAACTTAATTATCCTGAACATAGTCAAAAGGTTTTTGCAAATTATGTCGTAGCTCGCGCTTCAGTTCTACTGTTTAGATATGTTCCTAGAGAAAATTTAGTTGAAAGTTGATAGTAGCAATTATGCGGACTAGGTCCGTAAACTGAGGATTGTCCTCATTGGTTCATAGAAGGCTTATGTCCTTAATGCACCGCTCAGTGTGCTGAACCTCGAACGTCGTCTGTGGATGTTGCGAACATCTGACATACACGTTTTGATGACTACATGATAGTTCAGTTAAACGGTTTAGAGTTAAGGCACCGAAGACGGTTTTTGAAACGTCGCGAAACATATGAGATGTTTCGAGGGCTGAAATTGGGATTTCAGGCACGTGCCCACGTCAAGAGGTATAAGACCTCCGACGATTTTCTTAGCCTGCAAACTAAGGGAGAAAAGCTCAATTGTTGAACTTGTGCTCAGATTGTCTGAGTACAACAATCGCTTGAATCGAGTGGGAGTTGATCTTCCAGATGAAATAGTGATGGTTCTCCGAAGTCATTACCACCAAGCTGCTTGAGCTTCGTGATGAACTATAATATATCAGGGACATATATGATGATCCTTGAGATATTCGCGATGTTTGACACCACAAAAGTAGAAATCAAGAAGGAGCATCAATTGTTGATGGTTGGTGAAACCACTAGTTTCAAGAAGGGCAAGGGAACAAAGGGATACTTCATGAAACGGCAATTCAGCTGCTGCTCTAGTGAAGAAACCCAAGGTTGAATCCAAACCCGAGACTAAGTGCTTCTGTAATAATGGGAACAGCCACTGGAGCAGAATTACCCTAGATACTTGGTAGATTAGAAGGCTGGCAAGGTCGATAGAAGTATATTGGATGTATTATGTTAATGTGTACTTTACTAAGTACTCCTAGTAGCACCAGGGTATTAGATACCGGTTCGGTTGCTAAGTGTTAGTAACTCGAAATAAAAGCTACGGAATAAACGGAGACTAGCTAAAGGTGAGATGACGATATGTGTTGGAAGTATTTCCAAGGTTTGATCAAATATCGTACGCTCCCTCTACCATCAAGATTGGTGTTTGCGTTGAGCATAGATATGATTGGATTATGTCTATCGCAATACGGTTATTCATTTAAGGAGAATAATGGTTACTCTGTTTATTTGAATAATACCTTCAATGGTCTTACACCTAAAATGAATGGTTTATTGAATCTCGATCGTAGTGATACGCATGTTCATGCCAAAAGATATAAGATAGTAATGATAATACCACCTACTTGTGGCACTGCCACGTAAGTCATATCGGTATAAAACGCATGAAGAAGCTCCATGTTGATGGATCTTTGGACTCACTCATTTTTGAAAAGTTTGAGACATGCGAACCATGTCTATTGGTGTATATGCATGAAGAAACTCCATGCAAATGGACCGTTTGAACTCACTTGATTTTGAATCACTTGAGATATGCAAATCATGCCACATGGGCAAGATGACTGAAAGCCTTGGTTTCAGTAAAATGGAACTAGAAAGCAAATTGTTGGAAGTAATACATTTTGATGTGTGCAATCTAATGAGTGCTGAGGCATGTAGTGGATATCGTTATGTTCTTACTTCACAAATGATTTGAGTAGATGTTGAGTATATTTACTTGATGAATCACGATTCTGAATTATTAAAAGGTTCAAGTAATTTTAGTGTGAAGTTGAAAGATCGTCGTGACAAGAGGATAAAAGATCTATGATATGATCATAGAGATAAATATCTGAATTACGAGTTTGGCACAAAATTAAGACATTGTGGAAATCGTTTCACAACTAATACAGCCTGGAACACCATAGTGTGATGGTGTGTCCGAACATCATAACTGCACCCTATTGGATATGATGCATACCATGATGTCTCTTATTGAATTACCACAATAGTTTATGGGTTAAGCATTAGAGACAACCACATTCACTTTAAATAAGGCACCACGTAATTCCGATGAGGTGACACCATATGAACTATGGTTTAGAGAAACCTAAGCTGTCATTTCTTAAAAGTTTGGGGCTGCGACGCTTATATGAAAAGGTTTCAGGCAGATAAGCTCGAACCCAAAGCGGATAAATGCATCTCCATAGGACACCCAAAACAGTTGGGTATCGAGCTATGGAGAAGCGATGGTGGGCCTGGATTCCGATAAATGGCTTGAGGCCATATAATCCGAGAGAGGATCCATGTATGAAAACAAAGTGTAGACTTTGGAAGAACTACTTGATGGTCGTAAGGCTGTTGAGTGTAGATGGATTTTAAAAGGAAGACGGACAATGATGGTAGATGTCACCATTAAGAAAGCTCGACTTGTCGTTAAGATGTTTTCTGACAAGTTCAAGGAGTTGACTACAGTGAGATTTTCTCACTCGTAGCGATGCTAAGAGTCTGTTGGAATTATATTAGCGATTACTGCATTATTTATGAAATCTTGCAGATAGGATGTCAAAACATTGTTTCCTCGACGATTTTCTTGAGGAAAGGTTGTATGTGATACAACCGGAAGGTTTTGTCAATCCTGAAAGATGCTAATAAGTATGCAAAGCTCTAGCAATCCTTCTGAGGACTGGAGTAAGCATCTCAGAGTTGGAATGTATGCTTTGATGAGATGATCAAAGATTTTGGGTGTATACAAAGTTTATGAGAAACTTGTATTTCCAAAGAAGTGAGTGGGAGCACTATAGAATTTCTGATAAGTATATGTTGACATATTGTTGATCAGAAATGACGTAGAATTTCTGGAAAGCATATAGGGTTATTTGGAAAGTGTTTTCAATGGAAAGCCTGGATTAAGCTACTTGAGCATTGAGCATCAAGATCTATAAGGATAGATCAAAACGCTTAATGGTACTTTCAAATGAGCACATACCTTGACATGATCTTGAAGTTGTTCAAGATGGATCAGTCAAAGAAGGAGTTCTTGCCTGAGTTGTAAGGTATGAAGTTAAGACTTAAAGCTCGACCACGGCAGAATAGAGAGAAAGGACGAAGGTCGTCCCCTATGCTTAAGACGTAGGCTCTACAGTATGCTATGCTGTGTACCGCACTTGAAGTGTGCCTTGCCATGAGTCAGTCAAGGGGTACAAGAGTGATCCATGAATGGATCACAGGACAGCGGTCAAAGTTATCCTTAGTAACTAGTAGACTAAGGAGTTTTCTCGATTATGGAGGTGATAAAAGAGTTCGTCGTAAAGGGTTACGCCGATGCAAACTTTGACACTAATCCATATTATTCTGAGTAGTAAACTGGATTCGTATAGTAGAACAGTTATTTGGAATAAGCTCCAAATAGAACGTGGTAGCTACATCTAGGAGATGACATAGAGATTTGTAAAGCACACACGGATCTGAAAGGTTCGGACCCGTTGACTAAAACCTCTCTCACAAGCAACATGATCAAACCCAGAACTCATTGAGTGTTAATCACATAGTGATGTGAACTAGATTATTGAATCTAGTAAACTCTTTGGATGTTGGTTACATGGCGATGTGACCTGTGAGTGTTAATCACATGGCGATGTGAACTAGATTATTGACTCTAGTGCAAGTGGGAGACTGTTGGAAATATGCCCTAGAGGCAATAATAAATTAGTTATTATTATATTTCCTTGTTCATGATAATCGTTTATTATCCATGCTATAATTGTATTGATAGGAAACTCAGATACATGTGTGGATACATAGACAACACCATGTCCCTAGTAAGCCTCTAGTTGACTAGCTCGTTGATCAATAGATGGTTACGGTTTCCTGACCATGGACATTGGATGTCGTTGATAACGGGATCACATCATTAGGAGAATGATGTGATGGACAAGACCCAATCCTAAGCCTAGCACAAGATCATGTAGTTCGTATGCTAAAGCTTTTCCAATGTCAAGTATCATTTCCTTAGACCATGAGATTGTGCAACTCCCGGATACCGTAGGAGTACTTTGGGTGTGCCAAACGTCACAACGTAACTGGGTGGCTATAAAGGTACATTACGGGTATCTCCGAAAGTGTCTGTTGGGTTGGCACGAATCGAGACTGGGATTTGTCACTCCGTGTAAGTGGAGAGGTATCTCTGGGCCCACTCGGTAGGACATCATCATAATGTGCACAATGTGATCAAGGAGTTGATCACGGGATGATGTGTTACGGAACGAGTAAAGAGACTTGCCGGTAACGAGATTGAACAAGGTATTGGGATACCGACGATCGAATCTCGGGCAAGTATCGTACCGATAGACAAAGGGAATTGTATACGGGATTGATTAAGTCCTTGACATCGTGGTTCATCCGATGAGATCATCGTGGAACATGTGGGAGCCAACATGGGTATCCAGATCCCGCTTTTGGTTATTGACCGGAGATCGTCTCGGTCATGTCTGCATGTCTCCCGAACCCGTAGGGTCTACACACTTAAGGTTCGATGACGCTAGGGTTATAAAGGAAGCTTGTATGTGGTTACCGAATGTTGTTCGGAATCCCGGATGAGATCCCGGACGTCACGAGGAGTTCCAGAATGGTCCGGAGGTAAAGATTTATATATGGGAAGTCCTGTTTTGGTCACCGTAAGAGTTTCGGGGTTTATCGGTAATGTACCGGGACCACCGGGAGGGTCCCGGGGGTCCACCAAGTGAGGCCACCTGCCATGGGGGGCCACATGGGCTGTAGGGAATGCTCCTTGGTCTACATGGGCCAAGGTCACCAGTCCCACTAAGGCCCATGTGCCTAGAAGGGAGAGGGGGCAAACCCTAAGGGTAGATGGGCCCTAAGGCCCATATACCCTGCGCCTCCCTCTCCTCCCCCTTGTGGCCGCCACCCCTTGGCCATCTAGGGCTGCCGCCCCCCCTAGGGGTGGGAACCCTAGAGGGGGCGCAGCCTCCACCCCTTCCCCTATATATATGAGGCCTAGGGGGCTGCCCAAAACACACGTGATTCGATCTCTCGCTGGTGCAGCCCTGCATCTCTCTCTCCCTCCTCTTCTGTGGTGCTTGGCGAAGCCCTGCAGGATTGCCACGCTCCTCCATCACCACCACGCCGTTGTGCTGCTGTTGGATGGAGTCTTCCTCAACCTCTCCCTCTCTCCTTGCTGGATCAAGGCATGGGAGACGTCACCGGGCTGTACGTGTGTTGAACGCGGAGGTGCCGTCCGTTCGGCACTTGGTCATCGGTGATTTGAATCACGACGAGTACGACTCCATCAACCCCGTTCACTTGAACGCTTCCGCTTAGCGATCTACAAGGGTATGTAGATGCACTCTCCTTCCCCTCGTTGCTGGTCTCTCCATAGATAGATCTTGGTGACACGTAGGAAAATTTTGAATTTCTGCTACGTTCCCAACAGTTTTCGGCACCCCACACAAGGGACATGGGCCATAGTACTAATGTCATGCTAAGATCATTTTTCTTCCCCCCACTTTATATTTCTATTTATAATTAAATGAATATGTTTTAAAAATATAAGTTCACTTTAAAAAATAAAACCATGGATTTGAAAAATACTAACAAACGATAAAGAAATGTTGGCACAGTTACAAAATGTAGATAACTTTCAAAAATTGTTGATGACAATTAAAAAATGTTTATGCATTTACAAAAAATTGTACATGAAATTTTCAAGAAATGTGCACACAATGTACAAAAATGTTTTGCATAGTATAGAAACAATGTTCCGTACCATTACAATTAAAAAAAGTTTGGATGTGTATTAAAGAAAATGTTGACCATGTATTCAAAAGGTTGTTCAAACATGTATTAGAAGAAAAATTACATCGTCAACAGAACGTAAAAAAATGCTTGCTTATTGGTATTCAGAATTGGTTCGTCCCAAAAATAATGTACATGAGATTTTTGAAAATACTCTAGGTTTCACAGAATTGTTTGTGACCTTTAAGAAAAATATTGACACAATGCAAAAAAACTTCGCATGGTTTTAAGAAAATGTTAACTGCCATTTGAAAAATGTGTGTTGCATTTTAAAAGAATATTCGTGTCTTTCCAAACAAATGTCCGTGAAAAAAATGTTTGCGCAATGTAAAAAAAATGTTCTCATCATTTGAATGTTTTTCTATTGCCGCCAAACAAATGTTAAGCGCATATTTGTAAAATGTTGACCATGTTTCCAAAAAAGTGTTCAATACATGTTTACAAGACAAAAAAAATGTATGTCATGTATTTGCGAAATGTACAATGTGTATCGAAACACATGTTCATGTGTACGCTGAAAATATACATTGTGTAGTAAAAAAGTTGCCATGAGTTAAACAATAAAAAATAATAAAACCAAAGTAAAAAATACAAAGAAAACCGAAGTACAAGGAAGAAACAAACCCAAAGAAACAAAGGAAACCAGAGTACACCAAAGAGAGAGAAAACCAAAGTAAAGCGATGAAGAAACAAAGAAAACCAAAGTACAACGGAGAAAAGAAGAAAAACAAAAGAAATGCACAAAACCAAAACAAGAAGCAAGAAAAATAAAAAGGGAAAAATGAAAGAAAAAAATTGGACAAGTCCCTCGAGCAGGCGATCAAACATGGCAATCGAGAGAGAAAAACAATGTAATCAACCGACCCAATTACGACGGGAACGAAAAAGCTAAAGGTAAACTGGAAGCTATACTAGCTATAAGCGAGATATAGTCTTCGTGCAGTGCTACGTGGAAAATCCTATTTGACGCGCGTCGCGTCAAGTAGATGGCCTAACGCACAGGCGCGCTTGACTACCGTGCAAAGTGGGTTGGCCATTTAACATAGCACAGTGTTTCAGTTTTTGGACCCTTCTGAAAGATTCTGTCCGATTTTTTATATATTTCCCATAAAACAAGATTTTTATATGTTTTTTCCTGTTGGTTCTGTAAATGTTTTATCAAGATTTCTTTCTTTTTTCAGTTTTTCTTATTTCCCTTTTTCTTTTACTTTTTGTTTTATTTTTTAATTTCTCATATGCTCATAATTCGAAGATTTCAATTAATGTTCAAATCTTCAAAAGAATCAAAATTGTTCTTAAAATTCTTTAAAATATTTCAAAATATCAAATTTGTTGTTAGTTTTCGAAAATTGTTTGTCTTTTGAATTCTATTTGGAACATCAAAACATTTCTATTTTGGGAAAGTTTAGAAAACTTCAAAAAAATCCCAAAATTTTAAAAAACTGTTCGTTAATATCTAACAAATGTTGGAACTTCCAGGTTTTTTTCTCATAATTTTCATATTTGTTCACCTAAAAAACAATGTTCAGATTTTCTAGAAAAAATTACTTTTCGACAATTTTTCAGAATTTCAAAAATTACTCACAACTTTCAAGAAATGCTCTAGAAAACAAAAAAATGACATTTGAAATTTATTCTCCTTTTTTGAAAAAAATGCTCAGAAGTTCAATTTTTTGTCCAGAATTTTCATATCTGTTCACATTTCAGAAAAGGTTCATATTTTTCCTAAACAAATCACTTTTCAAGAATTGCTGGAAACTTCAAAAGTTTTTCAAAAAATACAAGAAATGTTCAAAAAAATATTTGAAATTCAAAATATATTCTCCTTTTACCAAAAAAATGTTAAAAATGAAAAAAAATGTTCGCGATTTCAAAAAACATTTCCAAACTTAAAAAATTGATATTCCTAAAAAATTGTTCCCACATTTTTACCTCTCTGGCAGAGTCGTTCGTACGTGCTTGCCGCTAGCTCGGTTCGGTTCATATGGATGGGTCGACCCAGTAGGCCCGGCAGTGTGTGCATTACGCCCTCCATTAGCAAGTCTCGCGCTACATGTCGGGCGGATGATAAACAAATTAAAAAGATCAACTGCCTCGGCAGCCGTGGATGGAACCCTGAATAGCCACCCTACCTCTCCCATGTGACCGCCAACCTTTGCAACAAGATTAGTGTTGCACTCGGCCTTCTGGCAAGAGGAGCCTTGTTGCAATCTTGCACGAACCATTTTTTCTTCCCTTTGAAACAAGACCCACGCAGGTCAACTGTGTGGCGGCTGGCGCTGGCGGCGGGGTTGTTGCTCAGGTGGCGGTGGCCTGCTTCCGGTGGTTCGGCGGCAGGGGATGCGGGCTGGCGGCTGACGTGGTGGTGTTCGTGGCTGTCGGGCCTCCGTTCGTGGTGCAGGGGAGTGGTTGTTGCGCCCCTTCTCCTGGTGATGGGCGGACGTTGCGTGAGGTCAGCCTGGTGCCGGACGGCCGACACCGGCATCTCGTGCGGCGATGACGGCTCCGGATCTAGGGCTCGTGCTTGGGTGGACCAGTTGGACACGGGGCGGGTCGGAGCTTGTGCTCCGGGTAGGTGGGGTTAGGCGTGGTCCTTCTTCTTGCGGGTGCGGTGGGCGTCGGCAGTTGTCGAGATTTGGCTACACGGTCGGCTAGCTCAGTGCCCGTGGCAACGGGTATGACATTGTGCGAGCTTGCTTGGCAACAGTCGTCGGTGCGTTAATTCAATCTTCTCCCTCCGCCCCACAATATACGTGCGTTTTGCAAGTTAATATAGCTTCCAAAACGCTCTTATATTGTGGGAGTGAGGGAGTGATTCGGTATGAAGGTATATTTTACTTGTCAAGTGCATCCCTGGATGGATACATGACACATCCTGCGCTTGCTTTGCGCCTGAGAATCTGAGAATCCGCGTGGGCGCAGATGCGTGCCCCGCCTCCTCCTTCCCTTTTCATTCTCTTTCTCTTTTTCCTTCTCCTTTAGTACAGATGGATGACTGAATCTTTGTTACAGTATATATGTGTAGTCGAATCTCAAAAGAACGCTGGCCCAGTTGAAGCTAGTTCAAACGCACGGTTCCCATCAGAAAAAGAAAAGAGTTGAAACGCACAGTCGAGATCCAAGCTAGCTTGGAAAGACAAGAAGGTGAAAGGCAAAAGCAGCGTCGTCAAGTCGATGCGCAACACTCCCTCCGGCCTCCCTCCGGGTCCCGGTCAAGTGGGAGTAATTTGTTTTCTCCTTGGGCACGGAACGCCATATCGATATACTATAAATCACCCGCTGATTTGATTGGCGTGTTTGTCCGGTGAGCCGTGACCAACGACGACCACGCATATATCCACGCGTATTTATTAGTACTGTATTTGTTAGCGTACAGTACGACTGCAGCATGTAGAATGAGCACGGGGCCACGACCTAGGTAATGACACAACGTAATGACCTCGTCGCTGTCTGCACAGGTCCTCGCTAATCAACTCGGAATTCAAACAAAACCAGTAGGAGCACTAGTACCAGCTTCACGTCCGCGTCATGGAGCATGGGCAGCGACTACACCGAGCGCGACCCGCTGAACCCATAGATAGATAGATCGATCGATAGGATCGGCCGCAGCGCGCCACCTCACGCTCCACCCGGCCCCGCGCGCCGATCCCACCGTCGCTTGGCATGGCAGTGTCGCGCCGTTGAGCACCGAGGTGAGCCGAATGAGTTGACTCTCGCGCCCAGCATTTTTTTCCCTCCTTTCTGTTACGCGTCAGTGTCACTGCCCACCACAGGAAACGGACTGCTGTCAAACAAATTTGAAAAGGAATCGTACTGTATTACGACAGTGATCATTATTTTTAGAACGATCCGACATTATTTTATTCATGAAATTGCATCAGATAAGACACGTTGAGCCACGTGCGAACAGAAAAGGTCTCCGGTACCACAACATAAGATTCAAAAGTCAAAATTCTTTGAATTCGTGGAACTGGACAGTGATCATTCATCTACATCTGTCCACATGCACACTCCAATCTCAGACCGGTTTCCCTCATAAACGGCGACAACTCATTCAGATTTTGGATCCAGTCAAAAAACTAAGGGGTGACTTTCAACTTTGGCCACTTTGGAACAATATATTGAGATGAAAGAACTCTTTCAAATAATTCCGTAAGTAAATATTTGGATTTTGATAGACGGTTTTTGAGATTGGGTCACATTGGATGGAGTCATCGTCTAATGATTTGAATTCCGTTAATGGCTGCGTATGTCACATTAGGGCATTTCCAAAGCGGATCATCATATCTAATCGCCTGTAACTGTTTGGACTGGGCAGTCTGGGAGGAATTTTCCATCCAACGCCATCCTCTATCTGGCTGAGGACCGGTTCATCTGTCTGAAATCCCGTAAACCGGAAGCAAACTATGGGCTTTGCAGGATTTCAGACTGCGGTCATGTATGACTCCGATACCCCCAACCCACCCAACTTTCGCCAGTTTGGATATGTTAAAATGTTTTTCATATCCTCTACAATAGCATCCAGAGGTATGATGACTACTTCATATAGAAGAAGGATGTTGTACGAAGAATTGGATTCTCTGGTTATCAGAAGTGCACGGTTGCGCTGCAGATGCTTGCATATGGCACAACCGCAGATTCGTTGGACGAGTACCTCCATGTGTCTCGAGACCACATGTGAAGATGCCATGGTCAGATTTGCTACTGAGGTGATCGAGATTTTTGAACCTCAGTACTTGAGAGAACCAACTGTAGCAGATACCGAAAGGCTCCTAGGAATGTTTGAAGCAAGAAAGTGGTCAAGCTTGTTTGGATCTCTTGATCGCATGCACTGGAGATGGAATAACTATCCAAAAACACTACAAAGGCAATATCAAAGCCATGTTAAGAAAACCACCTTTATTCTTGAAGCAGTTGCATCACAAGATCTCTGAATTTGACACGTTTTCTTTGGCATATCCAGGTCTCACAATGACATCAATGTGTTGCATCGGTCTCTAATGTTTGCTAGGTTGACTGAAAGTCAAGATCATTCGTGCAACTACACTGTCAATGGACATGATTACAACATGCAGTTTCCATAGTTTGCTAGATTGATTGAAGGTCGAGGCCGCCCAAAATGAAGAACTCTGCATATCAGTTTGGGCACATCCCTGAGCTGGAGATTCGCATAATTTAGTTCAACTGCCACCGATATCACAGGAGCATTTCTTGTTTTTTCTTCTCAATCAAGAAGATTGGTTCGTCTATTCGAAATCTTGCAAACCGGAATCAAACTAGGGGGCTATAGGAGGTCACACCGCCACCATGTACGACTCTGACACTCTCGACACACCCCAAATAACACCCGGGCACCGCGTTTTCATCTCTCCGCACTTTCTTTGCATCTGCTTCCTTCCTTTTCGACATCATCGTTGTACCACCCGACTGCTAGCAAGCCATTGCCAGACTTCCGCGATCCCCGCCGCTCCAACGGGTCGCCACACCACTTTTCCTATGCCGTCGTCTGACACTTCTTGACCGTTAGCCACGCTGGTACCATCCGTCCCCATGGAAGCCGTCCGTGGGGGTGATTATCCCCGACAAGTGTTTGGTGGAATGTCTGTGCAAAAAAATTGATAATTTTTCATCCTTCTTTAAAGCAATGGATTCAGACATGTAGTACATCCACGAACACTACATTGAGTCCTCCTCCTCGCCCGGCGAGGAGGATTACGTGGATGAAACAGTGATGATGCAGGTGGTCCTTGTCGACGCGGAGCGTGCGAAAGAGCATGTCTTGAACTTCAAGGGATCAATCAAGGGTCATCGAATGCTGAACCGGAACATGGCACGAGGGCATTTGATCCTAATGGACAACTACTTTGCCCCCGATGCTCTATTCGCAGACAACTTTCCCTGGCTTTTCAGATGCGTTAAAATGTGTTTGATATCCTCTACAATGGCATCGGGAGCTACGATGACTACTTCATATCGAAGAAGGATGCCGTGCGAAGAATTGGATTCTCTGGTTACCAGAAGTGCACGGCTGCACTACAGATGCTGGCATATGGCACAACTGCATATTAGTAGGACGAGTTCCTCCATGTGTCTGAGAGGACATGTGAAGACACCATGGTCAGATTTGTTACTGTGGTGATCAAAATGTTTGGACCTCAATAAGTAAATATTTGGATTTCAATAGACGGTTTTTGAGATTGGGTCACATTGGATGGAGTCATTGTCTAATGATTTGGTTCTGTTAATGGCTGCGTATGTCACATTGGGGCATTTCCAAAGCGGATCATCATATCTAATCATCTGTTAATCATTCGGACCGAGCAGTCTGGGCGCAATTTGCCATCCAACGCCATCCTGTATTTGTCTGAGGACCGGTTCATCTATCTGAAATCCCGTAAACCGGAAGCAAACTATGGGCTTTGCAGGAGTTCAGACCGCCGTCATGCATGACTCCGATACCCCTGACCCACCAAACTTTTGCCAGTTTGGATGCATTAAAATGTGTTTGAAATCCTCTACAATGGCATCCGGAGGTATGATGACTACTTCATACAGAAGAAGGATGCAGTACGAAGAATTGGATTCTCTAGCTATCAGAAGTGCATGGTTGCGCTGTAGATGCTTGCATATGGCACAACCGCAGATTCATGGGACGAGTACGTCCATGTGTCTGAGACCACATGTGAAGATGCCCTGGTCAGATTTGCTACTGAGGTGATCAAGATGTTTGGACCTCAGTACTTGAGAGAACCAACCGTAGCACGCACCGAAAGGCTCCTAGGAATGTCTGAAGCAAGAAAATGGTCAGGTTTGTTTGGATCTCTTGATCGCATGCACTGGAGATGGAATAACTGTCCAAAAGCGCTACAAAGGCAATATCAAAGCCATGTTAAGAAGACCATCTTTATTCTTGAAGCAGTTGCATCACATGATCTCTGAATTTGACATGCTTTCTTTGGCATGTTCAGGTCTCACAATGACATCAACGTGTTGCATCGGTCTGTAATGTTTGCTAGGTTGATTGAAGGCCAAGCTCCTTCGTGCAACTCCACTGTCAATGGACATGATTACAACACGCAATTTCCATAGTTTGCTAAATTGACTGAAGGTCAAAGGCCGCCCAAAATGAAGAACTCTGCATATCAGTTTGGGCACATCCTTGAGTTGGAGATTCGCATAATTCACTTCAACTGCCTCCCATATCACAGGAGCATTTCTTGTTTTTTTTCTCAATCAAGAAGATTGGTTCGTCTATTCGAAATCCTGCAAACCGGAATAAAACTAGGGGGCTACAGGAGGTCGCACTGCCACCATGTACGACCCCGACACTCTCGACACACCCCAAATAACATCCGGACTCCGCGTTTTCATCTCTCCGCACTTTCTTTGCATCTGCTTCCTTCCTCCCCGACATCACCATTGTACCACCCGACCGCTAGCAAGCCATTGCCAGACTTCCGCGATCGCCGCCGCTCCAACAGGTCGCCACACCACTTTTCCTATGCCGTCGTCTCACACTTCTTGACCGTTAGCCATGCTGGTACCATCCGCCCCCATAGAGCCGTCCGTGGGGGTGATTATCCCCGACAAGTGTTTGGTGGAATGTCTGTGCAAAAAAAATGATAATTTTTCATCCTTCTTTAAAGCAATGGATTCAGACATGTAGTACATCCACGAACACTACATTGAGTCCTCCTCTGACTCGTCCGACGAGGAGGATTACGTGGATGAAACAGCGATGATGCAGGTAATCCTTGTCGACGCAGAGCGTGCGAAAGAGCATGTCCTGAACTTCAAGGGATCAACCAAGGGTCATCGAATGCTGAACCGGAACAGGACGCGAGGGCATTTGATGCTGATGGACAACTACTTTGCCCCCGATGCTCTATTCGTGGACAACTTTCACTGGCGCATTTGGATGCGTTAAAATGTGTTTGATATCCTCTACAATGGCATCCGGAGCTACGATGACTACTTCATATCGAAGAAGGATGCCGTGCGAAGAATTGGATTCTCTGGTTACCAGAAGTGCACGGCTGCACTACAGATGCTGGCATATGGCACAACTGCAGATTAGTAGGACGAGTTCCTCCATGTGTCTGAGAGGACATGTGAAGACACCATGGTCAGATTTGTTACTGTGGTGATCAAAATGTTTGGACCTCAATACGTGAGAGAATCAAATGTCGCATATATCGAAAGATTCTTGGCAATGTCTGAAGCAAGAAGGTGGACAGATTTGCTCGAATATCTTGATAGCATCGCACTGGGGATGGAATAACTGTCCAAAAGCACTATGAAGATAATATCAAGGCCATGTTAAGAAGACCACCATTATTACTGAAGCAGTTGCATCATAGGTTGACTGAAGCAAGAATTTGGCACGCTCTCTTATTTGCTAGGTTGACTGAAGGCCAAGTTACTTGGTGCAAATACACTGGCAATGAACATGAATACAACGTGCAGTCTTCATAGTAGTTTGCCAGGTTGATTAAAGGATTTGCAGAAATGACGCACTCTGCATATCAGTTCAGGTGCATCCCTGAGCTGGAATTTTGCAGAATTCAGTTCAACTGCCTCCCGTATCACAGGAGCATTTCTTGTGTTTTCTTCTCAATCAAGCGCACCCCTCTATAGATACACGACTACACATCCTGTTGCACTTGCTTTGCGACTGAGAGGTGGATAACTGAATCCTGATGCCGTAAAAGCGTGGAGCGCGCCGCCCCTCGGATCCTTCTCCTGCTCTTTCTCTTTCTCCTTTTCCTTTCACTTTCACTTTCACCTTTTTCACTCTGTTGTTATGTCGTCGATCGAATCTCGAAGAACGTCGGCACACTAGTATATGTACTACATACAGTAGCAGCACGTTGATTTGAGAAGCACGTCGAACTTGCAAAGGCCAACAACAACATCAAAGGCAAAGCGGCAATGTGCCGGGGGGTGGCTAGCCATTCCAATGCAGATGGAGATGCAGCATTGCCGTTTGGCCACTGCTCCGTCCAGCCCGGTCGCGGTCAAATTACTTGTTTTTCGCTTTGGCACGGAACACCATAAAAATCACACATTCGTTGATTGACGTGGCTGTCCGGCGTGCCGTGGCCAACGACGACCGGTCGAGTCGACCACGTAGCACGTCGGAGTACAATTTTGTTTATCACTACGACGGCGACTAAACAAGACGAGAGTACTAATACTGCCAGTACGATGGCTCCGATTGCGATCGCCCCCACAGCCTACTAGCCGCGTCGCCGGCTGGTCGACAGCGACGGCCTGGCCGCACTCCTCGTCGTCGCCGTCTCCACATCCACAGGTCGTCGCTGATGAACTGGCTCGGCTGCACGTCGGCGTCAGGGAGCATGAGCGCATTAACCAGGAGCAGCGACCCCCGAACCAACCACCAGCGCCATACACCGCCTAACCCACCGCCGCGCCGCTGAAACGAGACGGGCGCGCACGGGCACGGGCACGGCGCCAACCCAGGCTCATGCACGCGTGTGTGGGTGCGTCGCGCGCGGTTGAGCACCGGGCTGAGTGTCAGGAGTTGACTCCAGCGCCACGGCCTTTCCTTTCCGTTGTGCGTCCGTGTCAGGGCCAACCGAGCAACGGATTTGCTTTCGAGTTTCGACGGAGTGGATCAAAATATTAATGATCGCGAAAATGAGTAGCTTCTTTCATGCAACGATGACTTATATATATTGTTTAAAATATTAAATTTTCATTGGACGTCCTATATGCACCTAAATTGAGTGAGTACAATTCGTTACGTCTGGGTACTACCCATCCCCATGGTTCGAATTTCCTCAAAGCCCCACTTTTGTCAGATCCAATGCTCATGGGTTTGGAGGCGGTGCCACACTCCGGCGGCAGATGCAGTCCCGCAAACCCCCCTTGACATGATGGTTTCGACTAGCGTTGGCCTCCCATCTATGATCTCGGATTCGGTGGCTTTGGGATCGCTCTGCTTCAGGTCAGGAAGAGATCCCTGCTCGGCTCGCCGGTGCTGGCAGCAACAGCGCCCGCAGGGTGTCATTTTCCTTCTTGGAGGCACTGCAAGGCCTTCAGCTGCGTCCCTCCTTGAGTTCAGGGGAAACCCTAGGTCCGGGTCTCTAGGACCGAATAGTGACAGAGTCTCGGCTTCGTCTTCCTTCTTGAAGGCACTACCTTGCTCGCTCGCGGTGTCCCCGGCTTTGGCTTGGACGATGTGCACATTGATCCAAATGATGCCCAATTACAAAGATCTCAAGCCAACGGAGGTGATTGGAAGAATTGTTGCTCATGAGATGTCACTTAAGGATAAAGAGGAACTTCACAACAAATCAAGTGGTGCCTCCAAAGCCTCATGTGAAGCCCCTACATCATCAAGTGAGAAACAAAACTTCAATGAAGAATTGAGCTTAATGGTGAAGAACTTCAACAAGTTCTACAAGAGTAGAAGCAAAGATAGAAGCTTCAAGTCAAGGTCCTACAATGACAAAAGATCTTCTAGTCGAGAGCGAAACTGCTACAGTTGTGGAAGACCCGGACACTATTCCAATGAGTGTACGGCTCCCTACAAGAGAAGAGAAGATTCTCCAAAAAGAAGAAGCAAAGAATCACCACCAAGAGAGAGAAGGAGTAGAGATGATCGTTATGAACGAAGATACTCACGGAGAAGTAAGGATTCGGAAAGGAAGGAAAAATCATCAAGGAGCTACACAAAACGAAGACATCAAGCTCATGTTGGTGAATGGGTATCCGGCTCCGACTCCGACAGCCACTCCGAGAGAAGTTATCACTCCGACTCCGAAGATACTCAAGATGAAGGTGTTGCCGGTCTAGCACTTGTGTCAACCAACTCCTACGACATATTTGACTCACCAAATGAAGGAATTGGAAGATGCTTCATGGCCAAAGGTTCTAAGGTAACACACCCCGAGTATGTTGATTTCAATAGTGATGAAGATGACTTGTTAGGTGATGATTTACTTGTTGACAACTCTAGTGATGAATACTATGATGAAACGTCAATTAATCATGCTAATCAAATAAAACGAATGACAATGATAAGGAGAAGATTGAGGCTCTAACTAAAGAACTAAACACTCTTAAGTTAGCTCATGAAACTATCTTCGAAGATCATCGAGAATTTTTAAGAGCTCATGAGAAATTACGCTTTGAAAAGCTCAATCTTGAGCAAGAGCATGAGTTCTTAAAAGCAATCAATGATGATTTCCGCAAGAAAAGTTCTTCTTACATTGCCAAGCGTTTACTCTTATCCACTTACATGCCTCAAGTCAAGTCTAGTAACAAGAACAAGAAAGATTCTTCCTCTAGCAGGAACAATGATCATGCTAAATCCAATATTGTTGCTTCTAGTAATTCTCTTGATTCCACTAATGATTCTCTTAGCCAAGTTACACTTGAGCAAGAAAATAGCTTATTGAAGGTAATTATAGAGAAAGGAGTGTACAAAATCCTTGCCGGGAGTAAGCAATTCGAGGAAATTGTGCGCAAGCAAGGAATGCAGCGGAAGAATCAAGGTGTTGGTTTTGAACGAAAATTCAATGCCAATGAAGTTGAGTGGGAAGAAGATCAATACCCCAAGACAAAGTTTGTTCCTCAACAAGAGAAGTATGATACTTCTTTTAAGGGGACACAAGCTCAAGATGATCTTCCACCACAAGAGTACAAGCAAAAAGGCAAGGACAAGTTTCAAGAGGAAATTGATGCATTTGAAGAAGCTCCTAAGACCTTAGTCAAGTGGATTTCCAAGACTACTTCAAGTTCCACTTCATCAAGTACGACTACAACTCCAAAGATTCCCATCAAGATGGTGTGGATCCAAAAGAAGAAGAACTAGAGAGTTCTTGAGGGTGACTCCGCCAACATACTTCACTCTTATCATTTTGGCAAGAACAAGTGCAATCAACTTCCACATCTTGCACTAGTTCAAGGAGTCACAAACCCTCTTGTTGGTAAGACAAGGGACAAGGTAACCTAAAAGTTTTCATGGACATCATCTTGTGTGTGCATCACTCTATGTCTATGGATATCCTTGTTTGTTCATTGTGGGACTAACCCATGTAGGTATTGAAAGTGCAATTCACTCAAATGGATAGCTCCAAGTGATCTACATCAACATTGAGCATCCACATCTTCAACATCTACATGAAGTCATCATCGACAAAACCCAAGGTTAGTTCATCCCTCTAAGGGGGGATATCACATCTAGGGGGAGCTTTACTCTAAGACTTGAGCTAAAGCAACTCTAAAGATGTGAACACAACAATGCTTTATGTAAAAGTGGTAACCCCACTTGAGCTTAAACGATGAGTATGACCTATGATCAAGTGTTCTCACTTGACTCCTAAGTCAATATACTCATATATAGATGACCTTGTCATCGCAAATTGCTTGATAGATGCTAGAATTGGTTGTGCATGCCTTGTCACATATTTCATTTGCCATCTTATTGTGTGAGCATGCTGGTTGCATATTTTACTCATTCGAGGACATCCACTTGTTGTTTTGATTGTTTGGTTTTATTTCCTTTTGCCAAGTGGATGGACAAGAATGCCTAAGAACCTCCTCTAGCTATCTATGCTTTTCTCGTCTCAAACTCTATTCATGCTACATCACAAAATTTGATCAAGTCAGATTCGAACCACTCTGTGTGAGGAGCGCTCGGAGTCCCCGATTCGTCATAGACTTAAACTTCCAAAACCTCTTTATGATTCTCGGTCTGACCGATACCCCACTTTCGGTCCTACCGAGATCATTAAGTTGATCTAGGTTTTTGATCTCGGTGCAACCGATTTGAACCCTTCGGTCACACCGAGTTGTTCCACTCGGTCACACCGACAGGGTCGGGCTATATATAGTCACGGGCGAAAATTTGGAAATTTCTCCGAACCCCTTCGCCCGTGCGATAGCCTGCTCTGCCAACTTGGTCTTCGGATCATCTCCTCGCCGCCAGCCGCCTCCAGTCGCTGGTCTCCGTCGCCGTCAACGGAAATTCAACCCCGTCGTTGCCGCCGTAGCGAGTCTCCGCCGAACTAGGGTATGGACTCGATCTTTGTGCTATTCCCTAATCCGATTCTTAGCACATTGTGATCATCATGATTCTTGCCACGTTTGTTAAACTTCTATCCAGTCAATGAACTCGTAGATTAGGTTTAATTCGAAAATTTTAAGGTTAGGTTTCCACCAAAACCATCTCGGATCCACCGAGTTGAAAAACTCGGTCCCACCGATTTGGCTTATGTCATTGCACAAGTGAGACTCGGTCTGACCGAGAATTACTTATCGGTGTGACCGATTTTGGAACTCTGTGAAACCCTAGCAGTCTCAGTGCCACCGAACCGTGACTCGGTCTGACCGAGTTCACTAGTTTAGGTGCCAAAACTGCTTCGGTATCACCGAGTTTAGAAATCGGTAAATCCGAAATGCTTTCAGTGGGAAACTAAAACTAAGTTTTTGAATTATTCTTTTGCAAAAATCTCTGCATTTTGTGATGCTTATCCACTCTATCTCATCTATAACCTATTCATAGGGTCAGCAGTCAGAGTTTGCATCATGTCAGACCAAAGTGATAGCCAGAACTTGTCAGAGCAGCAAGTGCAGATGAGTGAGGGCACTAGTCCCTCAAGTTCCTCAGATGATGGCAGCAGGAGCACCCCTAGCAATCTGCCTAAAGCTGCCACAAGACAGAGAAAGAAGAGAACCTCAGACTCAGAAGATGAGGATTATGTGGCAGAAGAGGAAGTAACTTTCAAGAGAGGTGTGCTCAAGAAAGAGTATGGCTCAGCTGCAGCCATCAAGCCAGGAATGCACAAAAAGGCACCTACTAGGAGAGTTCCTACCTCCAAGCCTAGGAAGGCTGTTCCTGAGGAAACTATGAAACTCACTATGGAATCTGAAGAGGAAGAAATTGGCCAGGACAAGAAAAAGAAGAGGGCCAGAACTACCACTGCCAGAGTTGTTGGCAAGCCTTCCATGAGGAGAGATTCTTCTAATGAGGATGAAGAAGAAGAGGCGTCTGCACCAGCTACAGCCTCAGTTCCACCAGCTCCAGCGTCCACTTCAGCCTCGACTCCGACCACGTCTACAGAAGGCTTCGTCCTTGGAGTGCTCCGGACTCCACCACCACCTGAAGCTCAAGTCTGAGTGTCGACTTAGCACTATACATTTTTTAGGAACTTTTTGGTAACTTGTTGCCAAACGGGGAGAAAATGTATAGATTATAGGCTTCGAGAGAGAGTGTTCCTTTTATTCTCTCTTGTTTTATTTGGTGGTTTTTCGAACTTTGTTTGCTTTTGTGTGAGATACTATTTCATTGCTCGTGAGACATTGATGATCATGTGTTTGATCATAAGCTACACTTAATGTTTGCTTAATATTATCATCTTATCTATCTTATGTGATCATTCACTATTCTTGGTGATGAGTGCATGTATTTCATTCTTATCATTTTAAGCGCTCCACCAAGATGTATGTGACATGGAAGAGTAACCCATGACTCTAACTCTTTGTGCATTTGCAGTCCAAAGCAAATTTTAAATATGCACAAATTTAGGGGGAGCTCTTACTTGTCACATACTTCTCAAAGCGACGATATATTTCATGCTTATTATCATTTGTCGAAGCTTTGATCTATATGTTATCATCAATTACCAAAAAGGGGGAGATTGAAAGTGCAACTATCCCTAGGTGGTTTTGGTAATTCATAACAACATATAGCTCATTGAGCTAATGCTATTCCAAGATGACTATTTCAGGAAAGCTCAATGATTGGCATGGCATGGATGTGAAAGTGGAACCCTCAAAATGCTAAGGACAAAGGATTGGCTCAAGCTCAAAAGCTTAAGACTCTTCATTTTATATTTTAGTGATCCAAGATCACATTGAGTCTTTAGGAAAAGCCAATACTATCAAGGAGGGATGAGGTGTTGCTTAATGAGCCTCTTGCTTCATGTGCTTAATGATATGCTCCAAAATCCTCAGCTACTTTCCCACTTCCACATATGACCTAAACCCAAAGCCAAACTCGGTCCTACCGATTCTTTCTATCCGGCGCCACTGAGTTTCACTTGTCATAAGCCACTGCCAAACCCTAGCAATTCGGTTCTACCGATAGGGATTTCGGTCTCACCGAGATGGGATTGCAAACTCTCTGTTTCCCTTTCGTAACTTTTCGGTCTCACCGAAAGAGCGAATCGGTCCCACCGAGATTGCAATGTAAACTTCGTGTTTTCCTTTTGTAACTTTTCGGTCTCACCGAAAGAGCAAATCGGTCCCACCGAGTTTGCCTGACCAACTCTCTGGTTAGCTTATTACCAAACTCGGTCTCACCGAGTTTGTGTAATCGGTCTCACCGAGATTACGTTATGCCCAAACCCTAACTATATCGGTCCTACCGAGTTGCATGTCAGTCCCACCGAAAATCTCTAACGGTCACTAGGTTTACCTTTTCGGTCCGACCGAGTTTGTTGATTCGGTCCCACCGAGATTGGAAAACTGTGTGTAACGGTTGTATTTTGTGTGGAGGCAATATATACCCCTCCACCTCCTCTTCATTCGTGGAGAGAGCCATCAGAACACATACACAATTCCAACTCATATGTTCTGAGAGAGAACCACCTACTCATGTGTTGAGACCAAGATATTCCATTCCTACCATATGAATCTTGATCTCTAGCCTTCCCCAAATTGCTTTCCACTCAAATCTTCTTTCCACAAAATCCAAATCCTATGAGAAAGAGTTGAGTGTTGGGGAGACTATCATTTGAAGCACAAGAGTAAGGAGTTCATTACCTACACACCATTTGTTACTTCTTGGAGAGTGGTGTCTCCTAGATTGGCTAGGTGTTACTTGGGAGCCTTCGACAAGATTGTGGAGTTGAACCAAGGAGTTTGTAAGGGCAAGGAGATCGCCTACTTCGTGAAGATCTACCGCTAGTGAGGCAAGTCCTTCGTGGGCGATGGCCATGGTGGGATAGACAAGGTTGCTTCTTCATGGACCCTTCGTGGGTGGTTGCTTCTTCGTGGACCCTTCGTGGATGGAGCCCTCCGTGGACTCGCGCAACCATTACCCTTCGTGGGTGGAGCCCTCCGTGGACTCGCGCAACCGTTACCCTTCGTGGGTTGAAGTCTCCATCAACGTGGATGTAGGATAGCACCACCTATCCGAACCACGGGAAAAACATCCGTGTCTCCAATTGCGTTTGAATTCTCCAAATCCTTCCCTTTACATTCTTGCAAGTTGCATGCTTTACTTTCCGCTGCCAATATACTCTTTTGCATGCTTGCTTGAATTGTGTGATGATTGCTTGACTTGTCCTACAATAGCTAAAATCTGCCAAGAACTAAAATTGGGAAAAGGTTAAGTTTTTATTTGGTCAAGTAGTCTAATCACCCCCCCTCTAGACATACTTTCGATCCAACAACCTTCCATCCTGGTGGATCGGAATTTTAGATACAATAACTTTTGATTTGAACTAAGGCGCTTACACATCGCTCATCGTCCTGTGATTTCTTCCGTGAGACACAATCTTCACGCCAAGTCAACCACACTTGCTTACACATCGCTCATCCTTGTGTGATTTCTTCTATGAGACACAATCTTCACGCCAATCTCTTGCAATGTAGTACTCGGAATGGAGATTTGACCGCTCAATATGCATTGGCATTAACTTCGAGACCATGCCACTCCTCATGCGAGTTATGGATCATTTGAGCATTCACCCCTCGTATTCTCCTCGCCTTACCCATCACCTTCGCGGCCTCCAGTTCATCCACTCGATTGAGTCCCCGCACCTCACCATCATCCTCCAACGCCATCCCTGGACCATGATGCATTGCCCATCCCGGTGGTTCGAATTTACAGGTACAATAACCTTTGATTTGGACTAGGGGCACGCCATTTAACAATCGCACCGACTTATGCATCGCTCATCCTCCAGTGGTTCTTTTGTGAGACACAATCTTCATGCCAGTCTCTTGCAATGTACTATTCGAATATATGATTTGACCGCTAATCTCAGACAATGTATTGAGAATAACTACGAGACCATGACACTACTTAACGAGTTATGGATCATTTGAGCGCTCACCTCATATCGTTCTGGTCTTAGCTATTCCCTTTCCAGCCTTCTGTTCACCCATCGACTGAGTTCCCATGCCTCACCACTGTCCTCCACCGCCATCCTTGGTGCCTCACCGACCGCCGCCGCCGCACTCCTCGCCTTGCTAACCCTACAATTAAGGATGCAGAAGCGACGCCTGATCCGCCTCGCTTCATAGTCAAACTAGGTCAAATTAGTTATAATCCTCCCGGTTAAGATTTAGTTCAATTTGAACTAAACTCATCCTTTTGCGGGCTTTCACGGGAGCCCACTTGCATCCCTACCTAGTACTCCCTCTATAAAAAAATATAAGAGTGTTTGGGTCATTATTTTAGCGATCTAAACGCTCTTATATTTCTTTACGGAGGGAGTACAGTTTTGTTTCGGACACTAGAGCATCTCCAGTAGGGTCTCAAAAGGCCCCAAGGCGCCTTTTTATGCGATGGCGTCGAAAAAACCCCAATTGCGTCCCCAAGACGCCGGAATCCGCCGGCTCGGCCCGTTTTTGGGCCCGACGATCATAGCCCGAACCCAGCGCACTGTGGGCGCTCGGGGGCTCCAGCGCAAGGGAAAAACACGTCAGGGCCACACTGTCAGGCGAAAAGTCAAGCCATTCGTCCAGATTCATCCCCCACCCCCCGCGCGCTCAGCCACCATCCTGTCGATCCTGACGCCGCCCACCGCCCAACACCGCTAGATAGGCCATTCCGCACCGGAAAAGAGAGAAGGTTTCGCCGCGGCAACCTCTCCACTACCGTCTAGGCGAGTTTTCCGGCGCTTCGGCCGCGCAGGACGGTTTTTCGGCGGGTATGCGCCCATCACGGCGAATATGGGCCGATTCGCACCGATATCGGGCCTTTTTCACCGAAAGTGGGCCGAAAAGCAGGCACATTTGCGCCAAAATGGGCCGATATCGGCGCCTGAGGGCGACGACTCGGTACCCAACTGCCCCGAGAGCCGATTATACCACTGGCTCGCCCCTAGGCGGCGGTTTTTATGCCACTTGGGGGGCCAACGGCTGGAGATGCTCTTAGTTGTGTACACACCTGGGGTGCGCCTTGCAAAGCACAAGGGAGAAAGAAAGTCTATTGTACACATGGAGCAGTTGAAATTTCCAGATATGTTCGTCTTAATTTTCCCCAAGAGGAGACCCGGAATCGCATTCCCCCGGTGGACCCCAGCGGCCCATGTGCTGACGTGAAAACGACTCACGGCACTCCGCTGGCAGTGGCCACTGCAGCAGAAGCAACCCTCCCTCGTCTCCCCACCGGTCGCCGCCCCCCGTCCAGTACCAAATTCCCCTCCTTTCCTCCTCGCTCCTCGGCCCGATCGAACGGCCCCGCCTGGATCACGACCCGCCGGAGCCCAGATGCCCCCGCGTCTCCTGCTGCTCCTCCTGGCCGCCGCCCTCCCGCCGCCGGCCGCGGCCCGGCTCGGCGACCACGAGCCCCCTCCCCCCCCGCACCCGCGCGCCCACCAGCACCGCGCCCAGAGCGGCGGCGGCACCGGGGGCGCGAGCCGCGTGCTCACCACCGCGCTCGTTGCCGCCGCGTCGCTCCTCGCCGTGCTCCTGCTCTACCTCTGCGTCGCCATCGCCGTGCGCCGCATACGCGGCAAGGGGGACGGGCGCGCGTCGCGGCAGCAGGCGTCGCAGTCCTCCCGCGCGGCCGCGTTCCTCCGCCGCCACGGCCTGCACCACAGCCGCCCGGCCTTCACCTACGAGCAGCTCCGCGCCGCCACGGCCGGGTTCGACGCCGCGCGCAAGCTCGGGGACGGCGGCTTCGGGACGGTGTACCTGGCGTACCTCCCGCCCGCGGGCCGCCCCGCCGCGGTGAAGCGGCTCCACGTGCCGCCCGCCCCGTCCCCGTCCTCCGCCACCATCACCAAGTCCTTCTGCAACGAGGTGCTCATCCTCTCCGCGCTCCGCCACCCGCACCTCGTCCGCCTCCACGGCTTCTGCGCCGACCCGCGCGCGCTGCTCCTCGTCTACGACTTCGTCCCCAACGGCACCCTCTCGCACCACCTCCACCGCCGGGGCCGCGGCGCCGCGGCCGCAGCGCCTCCGCCGCTCCCCTGGCGGACCCGGCTCGCCATGGCGGCCCAGATCGCGTCGGCGCTCGAGTACCTCCACTTCGCGGTCAAGCCGCACGTGGTCCACCGCGACGTCACCTCCTCCAACATCTTCGTGGAGGCGGACATGCGCGCCCGGCTCGGCGACTTCGGGCTGTCGCGGCTCCTGGCGACGCCCGACGCCTGCTCCACGGCGACCGGGCGGGAGGTGGTGTGCTGCACGGCGCCGCAGGGCACGCCGGGGTACCTGGACCCGGACTACCACCGGTCGTTCCAGCTGACGGAGAAGAGCGACGTGTACAGCTTCGGCGTGGTGGTGCTGGAGCTGGTGACGGGGCTGCGGCCCGTGGACGTGGGCAGGGAGCGGCGGGACGTGACGCTGGCGGACTGGGTGGTGTCCAAGATCCAGATCGGCGAGCTGAGGGAGGTGGTGGACCCGCCGGTGCTGGACGAGCTCCCCGGCGTGATGCCCAGCGTGGAGGCGGTGGCGGAGCTGGCGTTCCGGTGCGTGGCGCCGGACAAGGACGACCGGCCCGACGCCCGGGAGGCGCTGGCGGAGCTGAGGAGGATCCAGGGGATGCTCCCCGAGCTGTCCAACCACAAGGACTGCTCTTGACTTTGGTTTCCACATATCAAAATTGTGCGAGCACTGCACAATCTCTCGGGTTGATTGGTCGCAGTTATCGTTGCATTTTGTCGAAGACGAGTGCCTCATTGTGGATGACCGGATGGCAAATCCGTTCAGACATGTCGCGATCCAATTCCAAGGTACGTACGCGTGAGGTTATAGGTATACAGAGATCGATCAACGGTAGGATGATACTTTGACAGTGATATGAGCTTACTTTGGTGTTGGTTCTGTGAGCTCAAGGAGTAGTATGAGCAAGCTCCTCTGCCTTTTGTGTTTGGCAGTAGCTTGTGATGAAAATGAACAAGTGTAACATAAGAGGAGGATTCGTAGTAACGCTGTTCTTGTCAATATGAACTCCTGTAAGTTGGTTCAGTAGTCAAGAAACTGATGTTAGGTACGTATGAGACAGGCACCCCACAATTGGGTTCTTGTTATATCCATGATGATGATTATCCTCTCTGGCAGGGGGTTGACTTGGCCAGGAAAAATGTTCGGTACTTAGTACTCCCTCGGTCCGGAAATATTTGTTGAAGAAATGGATGCACGGCAAATATTTTCGGATCGGAGGAAGTACATTTCCTTCTCTGTGCATGTGTTTGGTTGCTTGCCAGCGACTCCAAAAAGAGGGTCCTATTGAAAAAGAAATTATTCAAAATAGAAAGAAGTTTCTTTTTCTTCAAATTCAATTGTGTATTTATCTCTTATTCAAAAATTTCCCTGAAAACCGAATTTCATTTTTTCATTCAATGGGGTTAGATGATCTAGTTCTTAATATTATTACTTTACTCAATTGACAAACCTCTGATAGAGCAAACTAACACTAGTTACCAATTCTCTTCTCAACCTCTATACTCGGATTCATTAACACTCCATCATATATTGACCATCGTTAGATGTCAACATTGGATATATAAGATGGTTATATCTCTTAATCCCTTCATTTTTATTTACTCCATATAATAGCATTGTCTGAAGTCAAATTTTATATACTTTGATCAAGTTTATGGAAACAATATTAACATTTGTAGTATACCAAATTCAACATCGAATACAGTATATAAGATGACCGTATCCCGTCTGAGGAAAAAAAAAAGCAACCCACAACGTGTGGAGTGGTTATCCAAGTCCGAGCAGCACCTATGAAGTATAATTCCATATTTCACGGTAAGAGATTGCTGACCTGGTGGTAGCCTACTCGCCAAACAAGGTTATAAACACGTTTGTTCTACCTTACGCACGCGGTGTGGTACTAAACGTACAGCAGAACCGGGACTCGGTGTGGAGATCACTTTTTGTTTTTTGAGAAAGACTCGGAGATCACGTTGTACCGCGTTGTGTCTCGGCCCAACACACTCCTACCCGCGAGTTTGAGGCCAGGCCCGTCCGGTAAAGCGATGCCTTCGGGCTCCGGCTTCATCGCCCAGTCATCATCATCCTTCGCGTTTATAATGTTCAAAATTACGGGAAACCGAGAGCGCTATAGGGTTCAAAATTACAGGCATACAAACCAAGAAGACGCGGCAAAAGTGAAAAGAAACATCCTGAGTGACCTCACACCACAGCGACAGGAAAACATCAAGGGAGGTACCTCTCCACACAGCAGCAGAAGCAACACCTGATGGGATTTGAAGCTTGCAGCATGGCGGGAGGCTTCTCGCGCACCAGCACGTCGTTGCCGGTGAGAGCTTGTTGGTGGCCATGGCGGCCGGCCCCACCCTCACCCCCTGCGTCGCAGCGCGCATACTCCCCCGCCCATTTGCCTCACCACCGACGGCCACAAAAAAACTTATGGAGGATTAGAGCCCGTCGCAAATGGAGGTAGAAAGAAAGGGGGCAAAAGATAGGCGAGGAAAAGGATCGGAGGGGGGGTTGTGCTGGACCCACCACGTACTTGCGTTGCGTGCGGGGGGATGGAATCGTGGCAAGCAAGCCGGCCGAAAGTTCGGCCGACTGACTAGCTACAAGCGTTTACCAATTTTTTTAAGTCTTCAAAATCAATTGAGGTCTTCTATTTGAAATTGAGCCACTCAATTTTGACTAGATCAACAATATTTAATACACGATGCTTCTTAATTTTAGAGCCCCCATTAAATTGAGGTGTTACATTTGAATTTGGTTTATGATTTTGATCGGACCAACAATTTCTCAAGGAGCTATCTCATTCAATTAATGTAATCAATTTTAGATTTGATTCATGGTTTGTACTGGGTCAGCGATTCCTCAATTAATCAAAAGCAACAAACGTAAAAACACATCAGTCCCGCATATCCTCGCATTACCTAGAAAATTGAAGAGTCAACATGTGACACTGTAGTTTTAATGTAATACGTGCGGCCACCAAGGTAAGAAACTTTCATATATAAATATTAGTTGATTAGTAGATAAACCATAATCACACTGCCAAGAAAAGCCCACTAGAACACTGCATTATAAACACACACACACACACATACACACCATCTTCCGCACATGTCAAATCAAATAACAAACAAAAATTATGAAATCCCAAGAACACTAACGGCGCGACAAAGCGTGCTCAACCTTTCTAGTAACTAGAGAATACCCCGCGCGTTGCTGCGGGAATCGATTGCAATATATTTCAATGATTTGATTGTATGAAGCTTCCATTGTTGATTTAATAATATATGAACTAAAGCTAAATATAAATATTATCTATTGTATTTAATGCTGAGTAGTTAGAAAATATTTTGAATATAAGTGGCATAACATATGGAAAACTTTTTTCATGCATGTTGAGTGGACCTTTTATGAGGTGGCATGTGTAATGAGGTGAAAGGTGTGCATGAGATGAAATAACAATGGTAAACTTTTTCTCATGCATGTAGTGGTGGGCTTTTGATGAGGTGACATGTGTGCATGTTGAGATAAATAGGATAGTGGGGATCAACTTCTTATGTATATAGGATATGGTTATATCTCATTCAATCCCTTCATTTTTATTTACTCCGCATATTAGTTTTGTCTGAAGTCAAACTTTATATGCTTTGATCAAGTTTATAGAAAAACTATTTAACATGTAGTACACCAAATCAACATCGAAGATATAAGATGACCATATCCCGTCCAAGGAAAATACCAAATCAACATCGAATACAGTATATAAGATGACCGTATCCCGTTTGCGAAAAAAAAAAGCAACCCACAACGTGTCGTGTGGTTATCCAAGTCCGAGCAGCACCTACGAAGTATAATTCCATATTTCACGGTAAGAGATTGCTGACCAGGCCTGCTGCCTGGTGATAGCCTACTCGCCAAACAAGGTTATAAACACGTTCGTTCTACCTTACGCGCGCGGTGTGGTACTAAACGTACAGCAGAACCGGGACTGGGAGGTCACAACATATCCGGGGCGGCGCGCGTTGTATCTCGGCCCAACACACTCGTACGCGAGTTTGAGGCCGGGCCCGTCCGGTAAGGCGATGCCTTCGGGCTCCGGCTTCATCGCCCAGTGGCCCAGTCATCATCATCCTTCGCGTTTAATGTTCAAGATTACGAGAAACCGAGAGCGCTGTAGGGTTCAAAATTACAGGCATGCGAATCAAGAAGGCGCGGCAAAAGCCAAAAGAAACATCATGAGTGACCTCACATCACGGTGACCGGAAAACATCAAGGCAGGCACCTCTCCACACCAGAGCAGAAGCTGGGCTGGAGAGGGAAGCCTGCATATCACAGGCTTGATTAAGGTCCTTAAAATCCTTAAAATTAGCTGGGCAGGCCTTGTTAAGATCTTTAAAATCGACGCACAAGCGCCATGATTTCTCCTTCTTTGGTACCATCATCAGCTTCGCTAACCAGTCCAGATGTTTTATGTCTCTAATGAATCCGGCCTCCAATAGCTTGGCTAGTTCCTCTCCCATGGCTTGTCTCTTAGGTTCGGAGAAACGCTGAAGAGCCTGCTTGACTGGCTTGAATCCTTTTAGGATATTTAGGCTGTGCTCGGCTAGCCTGCGTGGGATTTCTGGCATGTCTAAAGGGTGCCAGGCAAAAATGTCCCAGTTCTCGCGTAGGAACTCTCGCAGTGCGGCGTCAACATCAGGGTTTAAATGTGCCCCAATGGAAGCTGTTTTTATAGGGTCCGTTGGATGGACTTGGAATTTGACTATTTCGTCTGCCGGTTTAAAGGATGTGGACTTGGATCTTTTATCGAGTATCACGTCGTCCCTGTTCACCGTGGCCGCAGCGCAGTTAGTTCCTCTGCCGCTAGGGCTTCGGATAGTGCCTCGAGGGCCAGTGCGGCTGTCTTATTTTCGGCGCGGAGTGCTATGTCCGGATCACTAGCAAAAGTGATGATTCTGTTGGGCCCGGGTATTTTGAGCTTCATGTACCCGTAATGGGGTATGGCTTGAAAGATTGTAAACGCCTCCCTCCCTAATAAAGCGTGGTATCTGCTGCTGAACGGAGCCACTTGGAATGTAATTTGTTCGAACCTGTAATTATCCGGCGTGCGAATACCACATCTAGTGTGATTTTCCCAGCACAGCGTGCTTCCCGGCTGGGGATAATTCCTCTAAAGGTTGTGCTACTTTGCTCAATGCGGCTCCAGTCTATTTTCATCTTTTGAAGAGTTTCCTCATAGATGAGGCTTAATCCGCTGCCGCCGTTCATGAGTACCTTGGTGAGTCGAAAGCCGTCCACGATTGGACTGAGGACCAGTGCGGCTGGTGCTCGGACTGTTCGGAATTTAGATTCGTCACTGGCATTGAAGGTAATAGCCGTGTCACTCCAAGGATTTATTGCTGCTACGTGGCAGATTTCGGCCATACTGTGGAGTGTTCGCTTGCGTCTATTATTTGACGCGAAGGTCTCAAAGACCGTTAACACCGTATTGTTGTCCACAGGATGGTGCTCTGTGGTATTTGGGAGGAGTAGATCCTCACCACTTTTACCCACCTGCCGGAGTATCCAACATGCTCTAAGGCTGTGCGTTGGTATTGCATCCGCTGTACTATGAATTTTGCAGGGTCCGTTAAGCCATCCCTCCAGTACGGTTCCTTGCCCCGTAGAGGGTTTTTGCTTTTTGGTAGTTAACACGAATGTATTGTGATAATGCACCCTTTTATTTCGGACTGGGTTTGTATTCAGGGCCAGATTATCCCAAAATTTTATTTCGGTTTTCCAGGCGCTTTCCATCGCACAGTACTTTCGTACTATGGACACCAAGTCGGCAAAGCGTGTAATTTCGCGGTGACTTATGGCGTTGAGGATTCCCTTGTCCGTGCAATTATTGCAGAAGAATGAAATTGCGTCTTCCTCGCGGCAGTCCTTTATCCTGTTCATGACCAGGAGGAATTTGGCCCAGCAATGGTGTACTGTTTCTTCGGGCTCTTGCCTAATTTGGGATAGATCGCTTATGTTTGGGTGGGTGGGTGGAATTGAACCCGAATCCTCACCCAATCTGAGACTCAGGGGCCAAGGAGTTTCCGAACTCGGAAGTTTGGATTCTTGGATGTTTTCCAATAAATCTAGCCCGCTGCCTGACTCTAGGTTCAGGTCTTGAGTGACGTCCTCCCCTCCGTGGGTATCCGGCTTGGAGGGATCTGGAATCCGAGCATAGCTAGTCCTTAAGATAGATGAAGGGTTGCCGCATTGTTCCTCTACCACTGCAACGTGATGGGTGACCTGGGAAGAGTTGATCTCTCTCAGGTCGGGTTTAGGCCCAATCTGATCGTAGTCTGTAGCGACTCCCAGGGCAGCGATGCGATCCAAGATCTCGTTTAGGGAAGAGAGCTCCATTGGATCTAACTGCTCGGCGAGTTCCGAGTTGACGTGAAGATTGCTTTCGATGACCCGAGAAGTCATCGTCGACGCAACGGCCGAACAGGCGGTCATAAGAAAACCACCTAGCCGGAGAGTTTGACCGATAGCCAAAGCTCCCTTAGCAACAGTGCCGTCTTTAAAGATGGGATGAGGCATCCTTCCTAATGGCGACGGCACAACGGAACTCTCAAAGAAAGCACCAATGTCGGTGTCAAAACCGGCGGATCTCGGGTAGGGGGTCCCGAACTGTGCGTCTAGGCCGGATGGTAACAGGAGGCAGGGGACACAACGTTTTACCCAGGTTCGGGCCCTCTTGATGGAGGTAAAACCCTACGTCCTGCTTGATTGATATTGATGATATGGGTAGTACAAGAGTAGATCTACCACGAGATCAGAGAGGCTAAACCCTACAAGTTAGCCTATGGTATGATTGTATGTTATGGTTGTTGTTGTCCTACGGACTAAAACCCTCCGGTTTATATAGACACCGGAGAGGGTTAGGGTTACACAGGGTCGGTTACAAAGAAGGAGATATGCATATCCGTATTGCCTAGCTTGCCTTCCACGCCAAGTAGAGTCCCATTCGGACACGAGACGAAGTCTTCAATCTTGTATCTTCATAGTCCAACAGTCCGGCCAAAGGATATAGTCCGGCTGTCCGGAGACCCCCTAATCCAGGACTCCCTTAGCGCTGCTGGTAAGATTCTGTGTATAGACTTTTCCCTAGTAGTGCTCCCTTGGTACCTAAGTATGCAAAGACTATCCACTTGAGGTAGTATCCATGTCTCAAGTGAATTGAAGGGTAGATCAAAGAAGAGTGAGTTAACCTTTCTTCAATGGCATGTGCACGGGCTCTAGTCATCGGTCCACTTGGCGCTTGGGGTGTTGGTGTAGAATCCATGGGGATGACTGTTGGTTTCTTCGCATCATTGACCCTCTCTTTTGATCTCTTCCTTCTGTCGAGCCTCCTCGTGCTAGACGTCGTACTGGGACTTATAGGCACCCTATCATCATTATCACAATCATCTTCCTAACCCCCCATCCAATTATGGAGAGGAATTGTTCCATGAGCTCCCACTTTTTGGGAGGAACCTCCTGATTCCTCATTTTCCACTTCTTATTGGCACCTATATTGGTCAATGGTGACACCACTTGAAAGAGAGTTCCTCACTTACTACAAACAACCCACCCAACATTGCATATCTCTTGAATCGTACCCATTCACTTTGAGATATCTTGGACTGTACGATTAGATTTATGCCCAAGGTGGTGATGCAAGCTCTTCGCGCCCCACCAAAAGTTTGTACTCTTTGATCTGAATCCCTCAACTCAATCACAAAAGCAATGTCCTCACTTTTGGCGTAATTTGTAGCCCAAATTGATTTCTTTCCTTGGAGGCTTGGGACGGACATGGAGTTTCTCAACCCGAGCTCAAATGAACTTGGGTGAACAGGAAAATTGAGAAAAAATCAAAAAGAATTGCAAGCTCTTAGAGCTTTTGTCAATGTTTGTCAAAAAAATTGCGGATTTTTTTTAAATTTGTTTCGATTTTACTGTTCACTCGAGCTTATTTGAGCTCGAGCTGAGAAGGTTACTTTCCGCTTGGGATTGATCTGATTCAACATCTTTTACTCACCACATCCCAATTGCTCAAAGTGCCCCACGGACATGCCATCAAGATCAACATTAGTCTCAACCAAATCACCTATCATACTAAAGAATAATTTGTTACTAACCATCTTTCCTTCCAACTGCACATAAGCATCACTACACACACTACAAGAAATTTGTTAATCCGTGACGGATTTCGGGTGACGATCTTGGAAACTGTCATGGAAACCGTCACGAACTAGCAAGATGCGGATGACCCCCAAAATGGCAGCCCCTGGATGACGGACATTGAGGGATCGTCATGGAAACCGTCACGTATCGACCAACTGCCACCATTCTTCCACTGTCACATCTCACTCAATCGGACAAAATGATATACAGAGGATGATGTTTTTTTCTTACCAACTATAGACATCTCCGAGTGCCTTGGGGTACACATGCACCGGAGTTTTGCGCGTCGCGGTACGAAGGGAGGAGGGGAGGCACATGGGACAACGTTAACGCGGCCGCCTTCTTCCTTGGCAGCATTGGGGTCGTCACCTCTATGCTCGAGTTGTGGAAGGCGGGTTGCAGGTGCGACAAGCGGGGAAGTCATGGGATCCTGCTCGAAACCGGGGGAATGGGCCGCAGGGGTCGGGGTAAAGTCCATGGCGTTGTCGGTAAGGGCTGCGTACAGGAGGAGGTGGCGTTACGGCGAGGAAGGGAAGGCAAAAGAGAGGACGTGAAGAGGAGCGAGAGGAGAAATGCAGTTTGTACGAAACTATTTTGGATGAATTGCACTCGGGGAAAGAAAACGCTACATCCTCCAAATATGTAGAAGGGTGGGCTGGATTTTGCACAACCTTGAGAGAAAACATGATGAATGAAGCACATGATAACGATTTAACTGTACCGAGCTTTGTTGACCTAAATCGTCATACACTCATACGGACGATTACTAACGCGACCGTTCACCACACGACTCTCTTGCTTCATGGGTGTGCGGCAAGCAAGGACCCGGCAACATGGGCCGGAAGGATCTATACACCATCTTCGTGTTAACAGTTTGGGAGCTGTGGAAGCACGGGAATACCATCCTGTTGGATGAAGCACGGCCGTCGATCGAGCAGTTACACGTCGAGTAAGTTTAGAGGGCATGGTGTGGTCGGTTGAATTACTGAAAGGGAACATAAACCCTTTCTTCGGTACGGTAGCGAGGTGAGGGCGTAGCGAGGAGTAGCGTGTCTTGATGATGTAGTTGTAAACTTGGGTGGGGGCATTCTTTGATTGATTCGAGAAAAGAAACGCGATGGGTCACATACGACGTCTCTCTAAAAGAGCTGCTCTAACCATTCTGACAAGGTCTCGTCCCTGCTTCGCCTCTGCCGCCGTTCCGCCTCGCCGGGGATACGAATCCGGTGACTCGAGTAACCAAATCATGGACCAATGAGCAAGAGGCATTCAAAAAGTGAAAAAAAAAAAAGGTGGCGTAGTCATGGACCAATGAGCAAGAGGCATTCAAAAAGTGAAAAAAAAAAGGTGGCGTAGCGGAGAACAGCCGGGACAGCAGTGTTGGCCGGTGGAGACGTGCGAAACTCCTCCAGGGCCAGACCACGCCCACGCGGCTTGACCACATGGCCTCCTCCTGCTGCTATGTTAGGGGGGTGGGCAGCGATGGAGCCGGTGCCAGAACCAAGACAGCCGCCCTAAGCGGAAAGAAAAACCCCTTTTCGAGCCGCGAAACGGAAGGATGACACGGCGGCCATGCCCATGCATGCATGCCAGCGTGCACCGGCGCAGCAGAGCGGAAGAGAAGGCATACGCGCAGCGCGGTGTGGGTGGGAACACAACGCACGGCTGGGATGGCATCGCCGGCCAGCGCAAGATGATTTGATACGTGCGGCAGCGGAATCGGATGCCAAAACCTCGTTGCAAAGCAAAGCAACCCGGCGAGGTGCCGAGGTTCGATTCGGCGGCCTCTTTTGCTTGCGCTTTCCAGATGCCTCGCCACACCGGAGAAGCATCGCTTCGCCTCCTTCGGCCGACACGCATGGCCTACCGCCTTTACCCCCCGCGCGCGACGCGCACACGGCTGCCTCGCCCGCCCGCCGGCTATAAGTACACGCACCCGCCGCCCAGAAACGCCATTAGCCACTTACCTGCTCCACTGTTACCCGTCCATCGTCTTCCAGCCGCTTCCTTCCCCATCCGTCCCCGGCGTCACCGTGCACACACACAGAAAGTAGTGAGCTCGTCGATCCGGGAGAGATCAGGATGAGCGACCCCAAGTACGCCTACCCCTACCCCGCGCAAGGTACGCTCACCCTCATCTCGGCATGGAGAAGAGGATCCAAGATGTGGCCAGCCGGGCTTCGTTTCTCGATCTTGATCTTGATGGTCTGTGTGTTGTTGGTCATTTATGTATGTGTGCAGGTTACTACCAGGGAGGGCCATACCAGGGGCAGGGCGGCCCGTACCAGGGGCCGCCGGTGATGGCGCCGCCGCAGTACGCCGCGCCGCCGCCGCGCCCCCAGCCCAGCTTCCTCGAAGGCTGGTACGTACTTACCACTTACCCTGCGCACGGCTAATTGCTTGTCCCCGGCCGCTACTTTTTCTCATGATTCGGCTCCCTCCCTGTCTAGCACAAGTAGGCTAGGATTATCAACTCCCTAGCTTAATTACTTCACCTAGCCACTGGTGATCAGCGTACTCACAGTACTCACTGTGTGCTTTCATTTCCTGCTGTGCAGTTTGGCCGCGCTTTGCTGCTGCTGCCTGATCGACGAGTGCTGCTGCGACCCCTCCATCATCTTCGTCGGCTAGATCACCCAAGGCCAAGCCAGGGCATCCGGCCTGGCATGCTGTCAACTGTACAAAGAGATGCCCTCATCAAGGATATTTACCACGTTGTTGCCACGCTATATATCATGATCTCTCTCCTCCATATATATGAACGTATTCCCTTATTATTGTTATCTCACTACGGTGTTGCCTGCCTGTGTAACTCGAATCCATCAGTAACAAAGGCTTTATCATCTTACTGTCTCCATTTCCTCTGCTTGCGATTCTTTATACTCTTGCACGTGTTGCTCCTTCATTGTGCTCAGTAGTGATGAATCTGTGATTAATTCTTCTCTTAGTATTATTGCGGTTGGGTGGAATGTGGATACGCGAGGGAGACGTCTCTGCACTGAGCGAGAGTGAAAGGCAACAACAATTTGCGAGAACCAATGCTAAAGCAATGTTATCCTGCCATAAAGCAGGTGCTCAGAACAAAGATAAAAGGGCAAAAAAAAAACAGGCGATTCGAATAAAAAATTTGACAGAAAAAAAAGGTCACATGTGTCCGGAAGGCCTCTAGAATGGGCGAACCAGATTGCATAACGTTCGAGAAAAGGGAAGAAGAAACTTCCTGCCTTATCCGTGTGAGATGGCTCTGATAGGGACGCCGGAGATCACCGTCGCCGTGGGTTCTCTGGACGTGCGGTGGATAATCAGGTGTCAAAAGGGACCGAGGGAGCAGTTGACGGACGGTTGGAATGATCTTGCAGAAAAGGACGTTTACTGGATCACTTTTTCAAAAACAAGAAAAGAGTCTACGATGATTTTGGGAATTCCGATAAAAAAAAAAGTAGTCTGCGCAAACTTGCAATTTATTCCGCTCAATGCAAAATAAAATAAAATTGCTAACGAAGCAAGCGCTCCATGATGCTCGAAATTTGAAGATCCCATAACTCAGATTTTGAAAAATCTGAAAAATACACATACACATTTAGGATATGCTCTACAAGTGTGAAGAGTTCCATGATGAAATACATTATATGATGTAGGCTACACAAAAAAGACATAATCATGCATTTTTAGCACATGTACTCTTCACTATAGAAATTTATGATTTTCTTTTCTCTTTTGTAGCTCACATAACAACTTATATCATCATGAAAATTTACACACTTTGTAGACAACATCCCTATGTGCTTGTGCATCTTTTACAGAAATTTTTGGAACTTCAAAATGTGATTTTGAATCGTTTAAAATTTCAGGCTCCATGTAGCCAGCCCGGTAACCAAAACTCCACTCTTAGAACCGGAAATTGCCAAGGCAGGATATGTTTGGTACCGTGAAAACACCTGAGCTAATAATAACGTACATATTACTTAAATCACATCAATTAGTAAGTAGTATAAACCTCTTGCATCTGGTGAAAGCAGATGAGACGGTAGAATTGCAAGAACAGTGAACGTACGTCCCTTTTGTACATTACAGAGTTACAGTGTACATTTTCATCGGCACAAGGATGGATCATCTACTTGGGAGATGTGAGTTTGCTGGTGTCGCTGGACGAGTCCCCGCTCACCAGTTCGTGGAACGCCTCCACCTTCACGGGCGGCACCCGCATGCCGTAAGAGTTCCTACAACACGACAGGAATCAAAGGGTTGAAGCAGACGATGACATATAAAACCGGCCAAGAACCCTGAGATACTTACATCGATTGTGGCACTTGTTTGAACTGCTGGGCTAGCTGGGCTTGGGCGCTCTGGTTTCCAGACATGCCCAGCTGCTGCTGCTGCTGCGCTAGCTGGGCTTGGGCGCTCTGGTTTCCGGACATGCCCAGCTGCTGCTGAAACTGTTGCTGCTGCTGGTGTTGCTGCTGCTGGAGGAGCTGCTGCTGCTGCTGGTGGTGCTGCTGCTGCTGCTGGAGTTGCTGCTGCTGCTGTTGGAGTTGCTGCTGCTGCTGCGGCTGGAGTTGTTGCTGATGTTGCTGCTGCTGCGGCTGGAGCTGCTGCTGCTGCTGTTGCTGGTGCTGCTGTTGAAGCTGCAGTAGCTGCTGTTGCTGGACCTGCTTTTGTTGCTGCTGCTGCAGTAGCTGATGGTGCCTCAGCTGCTGCATCTGTTGTTGTTGTCTGGTGAGAGATCCGTACGGGCTATCTATTTGTGAATCCATGGTGTTCTCGAGCTTCACGTTTACCAGGGCCTGGGCTTTGTCCGACATCGTAAGAGCACCACGGGGACCCGTCATTTGGTTCCGCCTCATCCACTGTTGCTGCTGCAGCAGCTGGTGCTGCTGCTGTGCTGTCAGATTCTGGTTATGGATAGTCATTTGAGGAGTGTACTGCCTCTGGAGCTGCCAATTAAGCATATTAGCTATGTGTTAATGTTAGGCGGCAGCATGACAAAATGATGTTAGGGTTTCACAGAGAAGAAATTTCCGAGAATAGTAATAGTTTCAAGTGCGTATATCAATGATAAATAAAAAGAATAGCAGAGAACTGGGCAGTAGCCCATCGGGTAGGTGTCTTAATATTATTGTCCATGAGCTCCTCCCCATTGGATCACAATAAAAAGGAAAGAAACCATTTGCTTCAAACAGTGACTAACCAAACAAACAAATGTAGCAGAAGCAGAATAGTTCCCATCACTGTGATTAGTGACCATTCGAAACCAGCCCGATGTTACAAAACCAGCTGCTTCAGTGGGTGAATGTAGAGACTAAATTCTAGAACCACTCCCAGTTCAATGGGTAGCAAATCACAGTGAATGGTCAAACCCAACATTAGTTCTGGGAGTTGGTTCCAATTTGCAAGAATTAGCAGAATTTTTCTATAGGAGACTGAACAATTAGAAGAATAAGGAGGCCTACTCTGAGGTACGAACATTGGTTTGCAACCCGTTCTAGCTAAATCTCAAAGGTACTTGCGCTAATATTAATTTGTAAGTGCCTCTAAAAATAGAAGTATCAGCAAGATTACACAGCTGTAATGATGACCAGCCAGACACCAATATCCATCCCCATCAAGTAAATTTACTTGCGGGCAGCTTAGCCAAAGAGCTTGTTTACAGTTAATAATAGATGGCCTTCTGTTCGGGACGTTCTTATAAACGCCTCAGAACAGCATCTAAGGCATTTTATCAGGTTCGCCCCAAATCATCTCTAGCTTAAGGCATTTTTCCAAAACGCCTCGGACTGGATGAAGCTTACAGGGCATTTTTTGCAAATCGCCACAAACCAGACATAGATTTGGAGGCGTTTTCTGGAAAGCCTCTAATTGATGCAGGTTTTGAGGCGTTCGTAAGAAACACCTCCTAATGGATACTCCTGGGTGTCGTCGTTAATGGAGGGGACATGCCCGTGTATGTATCAGTAAAAAGGGCATATGAATTTCTTGCCAATAACATTACCTTTCTTGGTCTGGTGGTAAGGACGCTACGATGTTTTCCAGCCAATGCAGCGTTCGAATCATGCGTGCCCATCTATTTATACTGTGTGTTTTTTTTGTTCTCACGAGGTTGTTTTAGTCCCATACTGCTTGGCGAGAAAGAGTTGGAGGTAGTTAAAAGGCGTAAACGTAGTTCAGAAATGGCAAGTACTGATGACATTTCTCTCGCTACTGGGCTTGTCTAGCCAAATTTAATTTAAAGTCTCAGCCCTGAAAGAGAGATAGATAGCCATTTAGCACAGAAAAGATACAAAGAGATAAAGAGAAGACCCCACGGTGTTTGTTTGTTCTGTTTTTCAATTTTGATCGACAAGTTTACGGCGCTTTGGGAAATCACCCGGAAACCTCGTTTGTGGAGTCTGTAAAACGCCGCTGAATGCCAGATCTTTCCAGGCGTTACTAGAAAACGCCTCGGTTGACTTTCCCCTTCATGAGCTTCTCTACCATTTTATAGAAATGCCACACAAAATAATTGGAGGCATTTTTTCGTCTTCTAGAGGTGTTTTAGGTGCCGTGTAATACCATACGTGTTGTAGTGTTAGTTGGCTGAATCCATCAACTTTGCATGATTGTGGGTACAGGCATTTTAGATGCCGTGTAATACCATACGTACTGTAGTGTTAGTTGGCTGAATCCATCAACTTTGCATGATTGTGGGTACAGGCTTTTTAAATATAGTATAAACAAATAATCCTACCGAGTAAGGAAGAAATTATGACAGTAGCGTACAGAAATGGTAGGAAAAAAAGGTAAGCAATGTATACACAACATAAAGTATGGTAACCAGCAGTAGTTGCCAACCTGTTGGGCTTGAAGGAGATTATTTTGATTTTGTACTTGAGCATCTTGATGAACTGGGTGGCTAGCCACTCTACTGCCCATCTTTGTAATCTCCATCAAGGGTCCAATGTTACTAAATGTTACATCAAAAAAGGAAATCATGAGCTCAACAGTTTATTTGCTAAACAACATATGCATTGAAATGTGTACAGCTCTGCCATCAAAATAAACCAATTCTATTAGCAGAGTACCTCAATTAGTTAAGCCGTACTGTAGATTTTTCATTTTCAAAAACTAAATGTCATTATAACCACTTGCACGTTTTCCCTACTTCTCTTGTTAAATACTCAACTTACCTAGGACCTTGCATATTGGATAGTGAAACCTTTCCCAAGCTCAAACATTTCTCTTCTAGTCAGGGACAGGGCACAGTTAAGTGGTTTCTTTGTCAAAGAGATAATTACTTAAAACAACAAGTTCCTGAGTGCCATAATACAATTCCAGAGCTACCAAGTTCAAATGTTGGGCTAAACTGTAATACGGTACCCTGAAGTGGTGGTTTTTAGTAATGAACTCTTTGTGCAATATTATTAGAGAAGCATATATATTGTTCTATATGACCCTGTCCTAAAACAAGTTGCACCTAGTGGAGTTGGCACAATCTAGCATCACTCAAAGCAATATTAGAAGATTAAGGTATTTATGAGCTCATACCGTGGGTAGTTATTAACCATAAAGATAGAACTGTGTCAGTATGGACACACAGGAGTTAGGATGAAGGTGTAGAAGTGCATGCTCTAGCCAATGCAACCAAAAGACCGATCTGAGAGAGAGGGCCGGACATTATACTCCAACACTCCCCCTCACGTCTATGCTCCTTTGGAGCTATATGACGCGGGCAGCGGAAGCGGGGGCAGGCCGCAATTATTTATTGCGTTTACTGGGTTTTGAACCCTGAACCTGTTGGTTGTAAGTTTATGCACCTACTCCCTCCGTCCGTGAATAAGTGTACATCTAGGATTTGTCTTAAGTCAAAGTTTTAAAACTTTGATCAACTTTATAGGAAAAAGTAGCAGCATTTATGACACTAAATTAGTATCACTAGATTTGTTTTGAAATGTATTTTCATAATATACCAATTTGATGTCATATATACTACTACTCTTTTCTAAAAAGTTGATCAAAATTATAAAATTTTGACTTAGGACAAATGGTAGAAGTACACTTATTCACGGACGGAGGGAGTAACCAGTTCATCCATCAGACCGATCTGATGGATGAGACTAGGCAGCACATTATACGTCAACACTCCCCCTCACGCGTGGCTCCCTCAGGCCTAAACGTGGACCGAAAGTGGGCTGCAATTTAATTGCGCCAGCCGGGTCTTGAACTCAAGACCTCTTGGCTCTGATACCATGTAGAAGTGCATGCTCTAGCTAATGCAACCAAAAGACCGATCTGAGAGAGAGGGCCGGACATTATACTCCAACAGAAGGGAGCTAGATCAAGAATATCATTTTCGGTCAAAAGTGTGTCACATTCACAGATCTGCTAAAATGCTAATGCATAATAAATTGCATAATGTGGAAAGTAATATTATAGGAAACCATGCTGACATGGTCAAATCTACTGTTAGGACAGCAGAAATAAGGAAAACATTATAGTGAGGGTGTGAAACTGAAACAAATAAATGAACCTTTAAAGAGATGTCAAGAGAAGTTATCACTGTTTATCCTAACCATTCTCAGTGAAGCAAAGTGGCATGGTCCCGTTTGCGACCATGACGTATCCAGCAAATCAGCGGTGAAGATCAGGAATGAAGTCATAACTAGGGAAAACATGGGAAGCAGGCATACTAAACTTGACAGTGCATGCTCAGAGACCATTGTCAGTGACACAAGGTAGAACAGTATTGTGAAGCTTGGTGAAAAAGGTGTTAGCTGGCATGCCCTACTAAGTATGGCCACATGGGAAAATTTAACTCCATGTGCGGGGAACATGCAAAACATGTACCTGAACCCTACCAAACAGTGATCAATGCAGATAAAATCTCCTTTTCCCTGACAACCTTGTGTATATCTCCCCTCCCATTTTGATTTTGCCTTCTTCCTCACCAACATGTCAGGGTTGCGGGGGGAGGTAAGTCCAATAACAACACCAACGTGGTATACTACTGGCGCGGAAGTTCAGCTGATTTCTCCCATTCAATACTAGTGACACATAGAAGGGCAGGCCTGGCACAGTGGTAGAGTCTCTCCACTTGTGGCCTGGAGGTCCTGGGTTCAAACCAGCCTCCTTGCAATTATGCAAGGGTAAGGCTGTCTAGAAATTATGCCTGTCATGAGTTAACTTGAGAAAAATTCAGGGTCCATTCTTTTAAAACTAGGTATTGTTCCCATTCATTAGTACATTTATCAGCATATTTGTCAGAGCAGCAATATGATTTCAGATAGAAAAACAAAAATGTTTATTTTTAAGCAGGTCATATGCCATAAAGTTCTTTTCTTTTATCTACAGAATACTGACAAGAACGCAAGGAGTACAAACAGAACAAGAAAGAAAATGTAAACAAAAAAGGCTACAGGTATACAAACAGAACAAGAAAGAAACATGTATACAAAAAAAGGCTCAGCATACCTGTAGCCAACAGTCTGTAGGAACATCTTAAGAAGCTCAATGGACGAAAATTGTTTCCTGTAGCTGTCAGTTATAAGTTTCAAATTGCGCCCTAGCTTAGAGATGTGCTTAACAATGATATCTGAAAAATCATCAACAGACCCTGCAGTTCCACTTTCAAAGCCTGCAACCGCTAAGTATCGAGCAACCAACTTCCGTGTGATAAGCAATGCTTGTTCTTGACTTAAAGATTTTCCTTCTACTTTAGATACATCCTTCCCTCTATATTTGTTTCCTGTCTTGTAGTACTCAGGCATCATTCCAAACCTTTCGAGCATTGCAGTGTTGCGACTAACAGGTGCCGGTAAATTATCAAGAACACCGTGAACTTCAATTTTATTGCTGATAGATATCCCACTCTCTCTAGGGATTGCACTTTCTGGAACACAGTCAGCTGGAAATTGTATTTCCGGGATGAAAGGATCATCTGTTAAATTACTGAATTCCCCATTTTCCAACATAATGTTGGGACCCTGATTGTCCATAAACACAGTCCTCTTCCTTTTATGCACACTGCAAACCTTAAGATAGTCAGACATTCCCTCTGGTGTTCTCTTTGGCATTTCTTTGTCATCTGGGCGAAACTTGCCATGCAATGTCCTGAACTTTTCAGCATATTGCTTGTACCATGTGCCAGCTAACTCATCATGTCGCTTGTGCCTTTGAGATAACATCGAACTCTCCCTGCTTGGACTAAACGCAGTTCCAGATTGCATCTGCAGAACAAGAACAGTTATAACCATCAGAATATAACATAGGAATGGAACTCTTGCCCTCTTAGTTAGCATATACCACCCAAAAATGCTATAGAGAGTTAATATAGCAAACTGAGAAGAAATATGGATGTGTTTTATAGCAATTAAGGAACACATTCAACAGTCAGGTATGTAACTAGGTTGGCAGCATGAAATATGTAACATTTAATTTTAATATGAGACCAACGTGTAGCATATGATAGGAAATGAAACAGGTTATAACACGGCAAGTAGGGTGAAAGTGAGATCTATTCAACATGTCCCCATCAAGAACCTAGTTTCAAAGTTTTTGAACAAAATAGGTCGAACCATTCCTACAACTATGGCGCAGGAGGCTTTCAGGAAACCATGTGTAGGATCAAGATAAGCAACAATAGCAACAGTCTCTATTATATAAAAAAAAGGTTCTTTGAACATGTCATGAAAAAACTGTGACAAGGGTTCATAACTTGGGAAATTACTATAAGATGTTTCAAACAGAAATAAATATCAGGCAGCAAAAACAAGCTTTTGAAAAAGATTTGCATATATCAGCGGATACTAAGACAAACAAACATTAAATGGGGAATATAACTATACTTGATGTTGAGTGTTATCTTCCTGCTCATCTTCCAACGAGAAATAAATATCATCTCCATGAAGCTGAAGATCTGGGATCAACAAAAAGGAAAATCACGATCAATAATGGCAGACATTTAAGCCCTAGCAGATAGCAACCTAGATCGATATTACACCATTTCCTCCAAGTCGAATATTAATCATTTCTTATCAACAACTAGTTATTATTCAAATCTTGAGCTAGCACATTTTGTCACCTTTTTCTGCATCTGACATCGGCACAGACATTTAGGACATCCAACAGAACTTAACCAATAGAAGAAGAGAAAACATGGTCTTGACTTAAATTCCAAAGCAGTTACAATTGCAACTAATAACACCTCTTAAGAAAAGAAAAAAACATGCAAGATATGCTACATTTCAAGCCACGATACCATTTCAAATCCAAATAACTACAGCAGGCCTCAGACATTAAAATTGAACTCACGGATAACATTTCAATCCTCGGTTACTAATCAGTAAGAGATAGTAATCAGTTGGAGAAGTAGGCAAACACCCGATAATAGGGTGTAACCAAAACACATCGATCTATGATGAATGGCACCACATCCCACTGAAGACACTGGAATGTACACATTGATCATCCCCATGAAACCTAGAACACCATGTAACCAAGTCAACCTCGCCTACAAATTTCTAGCTCGGATTCTTCAGACCCCAGGCCCAGTGGTTCATGCCAGCAAAGGATTTCCCCAAATCTCAGCAACAGAGTGGCGCGAGCGGTGGTGGTGGAGGAGGAAGAGGCTTCACTCACAGCTGGCGTTGAGGGAGTGGGGGCCGGCGGTGAAGGCGCCGGCGCGGAGGACGAGCGCGGCGGAGGCCTTGTCGAAGAGGAGCGCGCGGACGCGGAGCTGGAGGAGGAGGAGCTGGCGCGGGGGCGAGGAGGATGAGGAGGAGGAGGGGCAGAGGAAGGCGTCCCAGGTGGAGGCGGACGCGAGGTGCGGCGCGAGGGAGGCGTGGGCGCCGTCGCCGAGCCACGCACGCCACGCGCCGCAGGCCTCCAGCCGCCGCGCCAGCTCGTAGCCGCGGCCGTCGTCGCCCAGCAGATGAGCCGCCGCCGCCATCCCGCGCGACGGAGGGTCACGATCGGGCTGCGCGTCTGGCGCGGGCGGGGCGCCGGGATCTCCTCGGTCGCCGCGGGGAGGGAGCTCGGGCGGAGGTGGGAGCTGCGCGGCCGGAGTTGGGGACGAAGGGGAAGGCGCGTGTCTGGGAAATTTTGGCCCGTTGGGTTGTGCTGCTGGTAGACATCTGGCCTGTGCTGCTATTGGGCTGTAACAACCACCCTGAGTCCAGGATATTTTTTTGACTTCTCCAACATGGACATAGGCATAGGCATAGCTGTAACTACTAGTGATTCTAAAGGAAAAAAAAAAACTAGTACTAGTAGTTTTACTTCTTGTTCTTTCAGTTTTGAGTCTAGGGCTTCAAATGCTGAGGCGCACAGTCTCGCGAAACATTCTCTTACTCTAGATTTTGGTCATTAGTTGGTCACCTTGAAATGTAGACATTGTGATGCAGTAATAAAGTTCGTGAGTTTGCGTAAAAAAAGAAAATGATTAACATCAACCAGTGGATTATCACGCTCGCATCCGCCGTCTTAGTTGCGTGCCACGTGGCCTATTGGACCACCCAAGTCCCTATCCCTTATCGTATCTCTTCCGCAACATCTCTCCCGTGCACAACTGCTCAATCTTATCTAATCTAGTGGGGCGACTTCTTCATCCTCATGTTTTTCTCTCCCAACAGGAGTGCTATTGTAGATGACCACCGACACAGGCTAGCAGCAGATGACCGCCAGCACCATCTGACGCCAAATCTCTCCTCAGTCGTGGTCCGCCATGGCCGCCACATCTCAAAGCTCATCCAGCAATGCCCGCCTCAGCCATGCCCGCCACTAACTCAAGGTCCCACGGCAACACCCGCCTCGGCCATGGACACCACCAACTCAAGCTCCTCCTGCCGCCAGCACCATTTCCTTCATGTCACGGTCTCTATTTGCAAAAAAAAAAATTTGCAACATGAACTTCTGTTGCAACAAATAATGCAACATGTCCCCTATTGCAAAAGTTATCCTTTGTTTTTTTACGGGAAAATGGTGGTTTTTCTGTTACTTTTCCAAAAAAATGGTGAAATAAAAATATGTGCACAGATTATTATTTCTCATGAATTCAGAAATATTCAGAAATTTTAAAAATATTTTGTGAAGTAAGTAAATGTTTAGGTATTTAAGAAAATGTTAATGAATTAAAAAAACATGGTTTTCAGGAAAGTTCATAAATTTGAAAATATGTTTCTGGAAAATGAAAATTTAAGAAATGTTTGTGAATTTAAAAATGTACATTTTTTTAAAAATTCTTGAATTTGAAAATTTTCACAATTTTCTTGAAATATTCACGATTTGAGAAATGTTCATGAATTTTAAAAAATATCCGTGAGTTGAAAAATGAAAAATAAAAACAGATTGAAGAAGAAAAGGAAAACACAGAAAAAAATAGAAACTTTATTTAGGCAAAGAAAAATAAAAACTATAAACGCCAAAATAGGATTTACCATGAATACTCTCACCGCGTCCGTCTCTGAGTGCTCTGTAGATCAGGCTTCAATTGGGCTTAACCCAACCTCGGATGGCAATTGTAAAATGAATGTGGTGGATACTAAAAAGGTAAAATGAATGTGTGTTTTCACTCAATTATCTACCTGGCTGCTTTTATCACGATATGCATGTGAGTGCTTAGAAGGAAAAGGAAAAAGTCTGAAATAAACCTTAAACTCGTAGTCTAAGTTTGATTCAAACCTTGAACTATTAATCCTGGAAATCAGCATCCTAACCTTATCGATCCTCGTTAATCCCCGACCCTACACCATTCTGGACATGTTTGTCGAAGTGGGAAAATACAATCCCGACCTGGATTAGACATTTTTCTCACCAACGAGGCAACGACCATGGCACACATTATCTTCTTTCTAATATCTCTCTCTCATGTGCAAGGTGAGCGCCCAGACTACTGCGGAGATGTATGAGGCGAGCCGTTGATGCTAAGGGTCACGAGTCACAGCAGGCACTCTGAGCTCGTATACGACATCCTTGGAGCACATGAAGAAATTGTTCAAGTCTGGCTTGGGCTCAAGCGGGGCAAGCGCATCCGCGAGCTATTGCCGGAGCACGCAGACGGGCGAGAGGAAGAGGACCGCCCCTCTACCTCCAGGCTTAGAGCATCTCCAACAGGTGCGCGATAGCGCGGCACCGCTAAGTTTTTTTGGCAGCGTTGAAATAACATTTTAGCGCGCGTAGGAGGGTGGTTGCTTTATAAGGCGCTGCAAAATTTAGCGCTCCACTATAGCGCTTCACCAGGCGCGGTAAAACCCAGCACGCCTTTGGAATTTTTTTTGAAACAATACATACGAAAAAAAAATATGAAACAACACATAGTTTAGAACTTTAAATTTCATAGCATAGTTCCCCAAACCACAAGCCAGTTCATACGATGCTAATAAAAATAAATAAAACGATACTAAATAAAACTACTCCTCGTCCTCCTCAATGGTGTAGTCCGATGACGTAAATGCATAGAGCCACCGAGGATCTTCATTGTCCCAGGTCGATGTAGGTCCTAGCTTGATCTGAGCTTCTGCATGTTACTTCCGCGCATATGCTTGTCCGCCAGACGCACGGCTTGCTCCGCCCTCCTTTGCGCGCAGAACTCGTTCTCGGCGGTGACATCCTGCGGGAAGCGCTCGCGCTACACCGCCATGGCATGCTCGTCCGCCTTGGCGATGAGGAGGCGGCGCTACGTCCGTTGGAGGCGGCGATCCTCGTCGTTGATAAGTCACGGGGGAGGCGCGAGCTCTTGCGCCTGCTCGCGCATCCGCACATCGGTGAAGTTCATCTGTGACCAAGGCCGCTCGGGGCGCCACGCCGCCGCATCGTACGCGCGGGCGGCCTAGTGGGCAGTCTCGAACGTGCCGAGCCTGAGACGTGTATCGCCGGAGTGGATCTCCGAGTAATACACGCCAGAGGGGTGGACGGACGTCGCGGTAGTCAGACCTGCTCCGGGGGTGCAGCGGCATGGCAGGGCACTGGAAAAGGCGAGGGGAGAAGGCGCGGCGGCGGCGGGGCACTGGAAGAGGCGAGGAAGAAGGCACGACAGGAGGGAAAGAGTAGCGGCGGGCGCTTGCGCGCGGCTTTTAACCAGCGCGCTGGTTGACGCGTGCCAAAACTGTTGCACGCGCTGTCGCTTTTTCCCCGCACGCACATCTTTTTCACGCTCAAACTTTCCCGTGTCTGCTGGAGCGCGCCGCGCAGCCTCTCGCACGCCAAATTGTTGGTTTATCCAGCGTGTCGAATATTTCGCGCGCATTTGGAGATGCTCTTAGTCTAATTCTACTGACGGTTTGACGCTCAATCAATTTCGACCATCCTCAACTGAAGCGTCTCGCTACCATAAACTTTCGCCGCCAGCCATCTTCACCGGAATTCCTACCACAACATTAGGTTCCTGGTAATTCGTGATTCCTTTTGATTTTCCCAGCATCCACTATTGCTACTCCAGTGAGTGGAGGGTCCGGTCTGGATGTTCGCCTCCGCGCGCGCCCCTAGGTAGATGATGCAACTGTAGTGTAGATGAGAGAGAGAGAATGACTAGCGACAGATATTTTTAGGCAAATGACTATTGACTAGAGACGTAAGTGATCCCGGCCAGGATCAGATGTTTTCTTGTTGTGCCAAACAAAAATAGGGTCGGAATTAACCGGGATCAATAAGATGAGGGTGCTGATTTTAGGGATTAAAAGTACAAGGTTTGATTCAGACTTGGCGTACAAATTCAATGTTTATTTTAGACTTTTCCCGAAGGAAAAATATGTTGGCATGTCGCGTGACAGAAAGGAGTCGTGCAGATCAATTGTGTTTGTTTAGAAAAAAAATGTATATATGTAGGTAAGAAACCGAGAAACATACGTCTAGGCGCTGCGACCTTTTACACACACGCATACCACGCCCACGCGCACACAAAGCATCCTTGCAAATGGTGTCGATCCTGCTGCCACTGGGATTTTCTGAACTTAATGCATATGGCGTTGTGGCAAAGGCATTCAACAAAGGTGCAATGGGCATTGTCTGCAGGGATGATCAAGAACTTACGGGGAGCCTTGGCACTGGTCTTCTAGGGAATAACTGAACTTGAGGTCCTTAAGCACATACATGCAGACAAGCTCTGGACTTGTTGCTCAACAAAAATTGCGTCGTCTCTAACTATGTAAGTGTCGTCAATGAGTTCAAATCAATGCAACACCTGGGAGGACATTGCATGATAGCTGGGGAGTTTATTTCCCATAGTCATAGTTTTTTGGCATGTGAAATATACCTTGAACAGCAAGAGTGAAATTCTCATCAACACATACATGGCACTCTTAAACATCGAGGTGCACTAAGAGTGTGTTCCCTAGAAAAGGGGGGGTTGTTCGGGACAATTCGCTATAATTTTGTTTTGAAAACATCTTTATTTAGAAAACGGACACAATGAAAGAAAAAAGGACTCCACTATGAATCCGAAGTTAGTTTTTTTTATCATGGCAAATCGAATGTTTTTTTGCGCAAATTACGTTCCTCGAGGATAGCAAGTTTAGTTGCGAGCATGGCAAGTCCGTCTTAGTTTATTTTTTGGCCAGAAAATTGCCGTGCTGGTAAACTAAATTTTGATAAGTAAATAGGCAGTTTTTTGATTAAATTAATCCATGAATAAATTATGAGCATGACATTGACAGCATTGATAACACACTGGTTACGATCTAACAGAGCATGTACTACGCATATAGTAGAAACATCTACGCATATCGCTAGTACTGCTACAACAGAAAGAAACATGAGAGGGATAAACGATGTCTACCCTCCAATCGGCCATGCGGTGGCGGTGGCGGTGGCAATAGCCGCGGCATCCTCGGCGGCCTTCTTGTCGGCTTCGGCCTTCTCAGCGGCGGCACGGTCGGCGTCGGTCGACATGGTGATGACGAAGGTGATATGGACGTAGATAAACAGAAGTGAGCAGTCGCGTAGTCGCTACCCAAAAACCTAATCGCCCCTCTCCCGTACAGGATCCGGAGAGGCGGGGTTTCGGAGGCCTGCTCTCCCGTCAACCGTGTACGCGGTGAACGGGACGGAGTCGCCGGCGGCAGCAGCAGCAGAGGAACGACGTGGGCGTGGAGGCGGAGATGCGTTCTGTTTCGTGGCGGCTAGGGTTGGCAGCGCCCCACATATATATGTGCGGTTGCGCGTGGAGAGACGTGGGCTGAACCCACGTCCAAGTCGGTAGCCCACGATCCGACGTCTCAGATCGTGGCCACACCTGTCAAAGACTCTCCGTTCCTGACCGGCAAAAAGAAGCGCATAGGAGTGAGCTCGGCTCGGCTCAATCCCGCGTCGTGGCGTGGCGTGGCGTGGCGTGGCGTGGCGAGGCGAGCGGAGGAGGAGGAGGAGTGCGCGAGGGCCTCATCTCTTCTCAAGCTCCAATGGCATGAGGAAGAGAATCCCTTATAAACCACTCCAACTCTCCTTCCACTTCCGGGGTGGGACTAAACTTCCCACCACCTTGTCATGCCACCTACATGGGCCCTTAGAGATCAAATCTGAAATTGCCATATGGGCTCTAGGCCCATCTCACAGTTCAACAATCCCCCACCAGATCTCAGGGGCCCAATTTGTCCTTTGTTCCAAACGCTATTTTGATATACCAGCATCTCAGTGGAGACCGATTAAGGTTGAGCTCCATCTAGACCAAGTAGTTACACTCCTTCACAACTGAACAATGGACTATGCCTTGAATTGTCAGTTTGTCATCAAGAAGTTTCACCACAAGTCTCACTGATACGAGGCTGCCGCAGGCCGACCCCTCGGGTGGAGCATATTAGTCACACTCCTGGCCTGTTCATGAGCTTGCTAGAGATCACCCCAATCTCATAGACTGTGACCAGCAGTCGGGCTCATATAGGTGTGTTCCTCCAAAGATCGCTCTGTAGGATAGCATCTTGCTTATGCATATAAGCCTTGGAACACATTAAGACAGTAGTCATCCTTCCATACAGTTTCCGAGAGTATTGCATCTCCAACGGAGTGGGTTAGTAAAGTTACTCTCCTCAGTTCACCACTGGCTTGTTTTCCCAGGTCCTACTTCACGGGATCTCCGATCACATAGGTTGGGTTACTACCATGGCAACTCATATGGGTCTCATACCCATCTCCCTTGATGCGTTATCTATCACAACACGTGATAGCCCTTTAGTAAAGGGATCTGCCAGATTCTTAGCCGTTTGAATATAATCCAACGCTATCACTCCGGAGTTCCTCAATTTTCTGACAGCTTTCAATCTCATTCTTATGTGTTTGTTGGACGTCATGTTGTCCTTTGAACTCTTCACCTTGACAATAACTGTTTGATCACAGTTCATAAGGATGGCCAGAACCGGCTTCTCAACCACTGGCAAGTCCATCAACAGATCTCGAAGCCATTCTGCTTCACCACCCGATGTGTCTAATGTTGTTAATTCTGCTTCCATTGTCGATCTTGTTAAGATCGTTTGCTTGCAAGATGTGACGCCCGGATAATTAAGCTACAGTGATCCCCCGCTAATGATGCCACGTCACCTCGGTTACTGTTGATAAACCCTAGATAATTCAAAACCGAAACAAGTTCAAAATTTAATTACAGAAAAACAATAAAAGTTTTCAAATATTAAAATAAAAATGTTCGGTTTGTACTAAATATTACATAAATAATTATGGTGTAGAAGATACAGTTTTATAAAATGCATAAATATTTTAAATTGAGTTAAAACAGAAAAGAAAAGAAATAAAAGAAAAAGGAAATACAAAAGAGAAAACAAAACAAAACAAGAAAAAAGAATACAAGTCCCCCTTGGCCCACCTGGGCCTCGGCCCAACTGGCCAGCCCACTCGGACCGAGCCACCCCACTACCTAACCCCCTCTCCCCCCCCTGACCTACCCACTCCCCACTTCCCCCCCACTCCCTACGTCTCCCTCTTCCCCCGATCCAGATCGGATCGGGGATGGCCCCGTGGCCCTCGCCTGGAGCCGCCTCGCCGGCCGCCGTCCTCGTCCCCGACGAGCCCCTCCTCGCACCCTTCTCCTCCCCTGGATCTAGGTCGGCGACGTAGCACCCCGACCCCATCGCCGCTCGTCCTCGACCGCATCCGAGGCCACCACACCCCCCGATGCCGATGCCGGCGCCCGGAGCTCCCCCCCCACCGGACTGCATCCTCCTCCCCGCCGGCCTGCATCCCCTACGCCGCTCGTCACCGTCCTCCTCCTCAACCCCCGCTGTCCCGTCCCTACGAATCCCGGTGAGGCCACGGCTTCGTCCTCCTCCTTCCCTGCCTTTGCTCGAGGCCGACCGTGCGCACGCGCACCACCGCGTCGGCCACACCGTCGCCCCTTGCCGTTCTTGGCCATGCCCCACCACGAGGTGCAGTAGCAGCTGCTGTGCTGCGGCGGTGCGGCCACCACCACTGCGGCGCCCCGTCGCCGGTGGCCTCGCCCCTCTGCGCCGCCTCCCATCACCGCCTGCCCCCTTGCTGTTCCGGCCGGCGCCCCATGGCCCCGTGCCTCGCCACGCCTAGTCTCCGCCCTCTCCTCCTCCCACGGCCGCGCCACCGCGCCGCTGGCCGCACCAGCGACACCCCTCGCCTCCGCCCGCCGTGGCCCCGGCTGGCCGCGCCGGCGTGCCCCGCCGCCCCGGCGGCCTCGTCCCGCCCTGCGGGCGAGCGCCCGCTCGGGTGCGCCCGCACCCGGCGCCCGACGCCTGTGAACCCATGCCCGCTATGGCCCCTCTAGGCCACTGACATGGGGGCCCCAGCCCCAGAAACGTTTAAAAAAATATATTAATAAAAACAATTAATTAATTAATTAATTAATTAAGGAATTAATTAAGTTAATTAATCATAATTAGATTAACCTAATTAACTAATTAGTTTAATTAAACAGTAATTAGATTAGTTAAACATTAATTAGACTAAACAGTCAATGACAAACGGGACCCACACGTCAGTTGACCAGTCAACGCCTCTGTTGACTGCTGACTTCATGCTGACATCAGCGTGCACTGTTCTGGATAATGTTGGATTAAAATAATTAAATAAATGCTAAAAATGATTTTAATCTTTTAAAATTAATATAAAATAAACCGTAGCTCAGATGAAAAAACTTTGTACATGAAAGTTGCTCAGAACGAGGAGACGAATCCAGATACACAGTCCGTTCGTCCGCTACACATCCATAGCATAGCAAACACGCAACTTTCCCCCTCCGGTTCATCTGTCCAAAAACGCGAAGCACCGGGAATACTTTCCCGGATGTTTCCCCCCTTCGCCGGTATCACCTATCCCTGCGTTAGATCACCTCTAGCACCACGTTTGTCATGTTATGATTTGATTGCTCTGTTATTTATTGTGTTCCCCCTCCGTTACTTCTTTCCGGTAGACTACGAGACCGACGCCGTTGATGCCCCGGTCGACTACGGTGTTGACGACCCCTCATTCTTGTCTGAGCAACCAGGCAAGCCCCCCTTTTTTGATCACCAGATATCGCCTATTCTTATCTCTACTGCTTGCATTAGAGTAGTGTAGCATGTTACTGCTTTCCGTTAATCCTATTCTGATGCATAGCCTGTCCTTGCTACTACTGTTGTTACCTTTACCTGCTATCCTAATGCTTAGTATAGGATGCTAGTGTTCCATCAGTGGCCCTACACTCTTGTCCGTCTGCCATGCTATCTACTGGGCCGTGATCACTTCGGGAAGTGATCATGGGCATATACTGTACACTTTATACATGTTCCATTACTTGTGATACTGTTCGGAGATGGGGGCTGAAGGGGCAGGTGGCTCCATCCCGGTAGAGGTGGGCCTGGGTTCCCGACGGCCCCCGATTGTTACTTTGAGGCGGAGCGACAGGGCAGGTTGCGACCACCTAGGAGAGAGGTGGGCCTGGCCTTGTTCGGCGTTCGCGGATACTTAACACGCTTAACGAGATCTTGGTATTTGATCTGAGTCTGGCTACTGGCCTATACGCACTAACCATCTACGCGGGGACAGTTATGGGCACTCGACGTCGTGGTATCAGCCGAAGCACTTCGTGACGCCAGCGACTGAGCGGCGCGCGCCGGGTTGGACCGCGTAACGTGACTTCCTTTGTAATGGAGGTTGCTAGGTCTGCTCTCCGGCCGCGTACGCAACGTGCAGGTGTGCTATGGGCGATGGGCCCAGACCCCTGTGCGCTTAGGTTTAGACCGGCGTGCTGGCCTCTCTGTTGTGCCTAGGTAGGGCTGCGACGTGTTGATCTTCCGAGGCCGGGCATGACCCAGGAAAGTGTGTCCGGCCAAATGGGATCGAGCGTGTTGGGTTATGTGGTGCACCCCTGCAGGGAAGTTAATCTATTCGAATAGCCGTGATCTTCGGTAACAGGACGACTTGGAGTTGTACCTTGACCTTATGACAACTAGAACCGGATACTTAATAAAACACACCCTTCCAAGTGCCAGATACAACCGGTAATCGCTCTCTCACAGGGCGACGAGGGGAGGATCATCGGTTAGGATTATGCTATGCGATGCTACTTGGAGGACTTCAGTCTACTCTCTTCTACATGTTGCAAGACGGAGGCTGCCAGAAGCGTAGTCTTCGAAAGGATTAGTTATCCCCCTCTTATTCTGGCATTCTGCAGTTCAGTCCACATATGATACCCTTATTCCATTTGATACCCATGCATATGTAGTGTAGCTCCTTGCTTGCGAGTACTTTGGATGAGTACTCACGGTTGCTTTCTCCCTCTTTCCCCCCTATCCCTTCTACCTGGTTGTCGCAACCAGATGTTGGAGCCCAGGAGCCAGACGCCACTTTCGACGACGACTCCTACTACACCGGAGGTGCCTACTACTACGTGATGCCCGCTGACGACGACCAGGAGTAGTTAGGAGGATCCCAGGCAGGAGGCCTGCGCCTCTTTCGATCTGTATCCCAGTTTGTGCTAGCCTTCTTAAGGCAAACTTGTTTAACTTATGTCTGTACTCAGATATTGTTGCTTCCGCTGACTCATCTATGATCGAGCTCTTGTATTCGAGCCCTCGAGGCCCCTGGCTTGTAATATGATGCTTGTATGACTTATTTTTATTTGTAGAGTTGTGTTGTGATATCTTCCCGTGAGTCCCTGATCTTGATCGTACACGTTTGCGTGTATGATTAGTGTACGATTGAATCGGGGGCGTCACAGAAGACTTCCAAGAAACAGCACCACCTCCAAGAGTAAATATATACCCAGTTGTGGCCTTCATCTCATTAGCATCCGGTATCCGGTATAGTGAAGTCCATAGTTCATAGTACCTTTCAGATAGCGCATAACTCTCTCAAGAGCACGCCAATGTACATCACCCGGTTTGGAAACAAATCGGCTCAGTTTGCTAATAGCAAATGCGATGTCAGGCCTCGTTGCGCTCGCTAAATACTGTAGTGAACCAACAATCTGAGAGTATCTCAATTGATCTATAGTTGTGCCTTTAGACTTTCGAATCAGCACACTAGAATCATATGGTGTTTGAGATGGTTTGCAGTCCGAATATCCAAAACGACTCAACACCTTCTCAACATAATGGGATTGCAAAAGTGTAATCCCACCCTCATCATCTCTCAATAGCTTGATATTCAAGATAACATCAGCCACTCCAAGGTCCTTCATCTCAAAGTTCTGAGATAGGAAAGACTTAACCTCCTCGATTAACTTGAGATTAGTCCCAAATATCAGTATGTCATGAACATACAAACACAGTATAACTCCTTCGCCCCCACCATAGCGATAGTATACACATTTGTCAGCCTCATTAACAACAAAGCCAACAGATGTCAACGTTTCATTAAACTTGTCATGCCATTGCTTAGGCGCTTGTCTCAGGCCATATAAAGATTTCACCAACTTACACACCTTTCCTTCCTGACCATCCATCACAAAGCCATCAGGCTGTTGCATATAGATTTCCTCCTTTAGCTCTCCGTTCAAGAAAGTCGTCTTAACATCCATCTGATGAATGAGAAGACCATGCGAGGCCGCCAACGAGAGTAATACTCAAATGGTGGTCAGTCTGGCCACAGGTGAATAAGTGTCGAAGAAATCTTCTTCTTCTTTCTGGGCGTAGCCCTTGGCCACAAGCCTAGCCTTGTACTTTTCTATCGTACCATCAGGCCTAAGCTTCTTCTTGAACACACACTTGCATCCCAATGGTTTGCAACCATAAGGACGTTCAGTAAGCTCCCAAGTCCCGTTAGCCATGCTGGAATCCATCTCGCTACGGACCGCATCCTTCCAGTAGTCAGCTTCTGGAGATGCATACGCTTCTGAAATAGAAGTGGGATTATCCTCCACGAGGTATATGAAGAAATCATCACCAAAGGTCTTTACAGTCCTTTGTCTCTTGCCCCTACCAAGGGATTCCTCATTATCCTCCTTAGGATTTTCATTATGTGTTTGATTATAATATTCCATCGGAATGGCAGGTTTAGGAGTCTCCTCAGATTCCTGTCTAGAAATGCTTTGTACATCTCTCATGGGAAAATGTCCTCAAAGAATGTAGCATCTTTAGACTCCATAATTGTACCGACTTTCATGTCAGGTACCTCAGATTTCACTACTAGAAATCTATAGCCAACACTATTCATAGCGTAGCCCAAATTAACACAGTCCACAGTCTTTGGTCCAAGCTTACGCTTTTTGGGGATCGGCACATTAACTTTCGCCAAGCAGCCCCAGGTACGTAAGTACTAGAGTGTTGTCCTTCTCTTGGTCCAGTTCTCGTAAGGAGTGATCTCGTTATCTTTTGTCGGAACTTTATTCAGGACATGACAGGATGTCATTATAGCCTCCCCCACCATGCCTTGGATAAACCCGATGTATCTAACATGGCGTTAACCAAATCAGTTAGAGTACGGTTTTTCCGCTCGGCAACCCCGTTTGACTGGGGTGAGTAGGGAGGCGTCCTCTCATGAATAATGCCGTGTTCCGCATAAAAGGCATCAAACTCTTTCGAGAAGTACTCTCCACCACAATCTGACCGGACTCGTTTAATTTTCTTTTCAAGTTGATTCTCAACTTCTGCCTTATAGATTTTGAAATAGTGTAGAGCCTCATCTTTAGTATTTAACAGATACACATAGCAATATCTAGTGGAATCATCTATCAAAGTCATGAAATATTTCTTTCCACCTTTAGTCAACACACCATTCATCTCACAAAGATCAGAATGTATGAGTTCCAGTGGCGTCAAGTGTCTCTCCTCTGCTGCCTTGTGAGGCTTGTGAGGTTGCTTAGATTGCACACACGAATTGCACTTAGAACCTTTGGCTAAAGTGAAACTCGGGATTAAATTCAATTTTGCTAGCCGCGTCATAACACCGAAACTAATGTGACAAAGACGTGAATGCCATACTTCAGATTCATTAACACTCAAATGAATATTGTTCACGACTTTATTACATAGATCTGCAAGAGAAAGGCGGAACATGCCTCCGCATTCATAACCCTTTCCAACAAATAGTCCATATTTCGTAACAACTAATTTATTAGACTCGAATACCAACTTAAACCCTTCTCTACATAGAAGGGAGCCACTAACGAGGTTCTTCTTGATGGCGGGGACATGCTGCACGTTCTTCAGCTGCACGATCCTTCCCAAAGTAAACTTCAGATCGACCGTGCCAACACCAAGAACAGAAGCACTCGCACCATTCCCCATCAGTACGGACCCGTGACCTGTGGCCTGGTAAGAAGAAAACAATGAAATGTCAGCACACACATGAACACCTGCACCTGTGTCGACCCACCAATCGGTGGACGCCCAAACTGAAAATACAGCAAATAAATTACCGTACCCAGATGCACCACTCTCATTGTTGCTCACAAGCATATTGACAGACTTGGAGTCCTGCCCTTGCTTCTTATACTTGTTTGGGCACTTGTTGGCCCAATGTTCAAGCGAACCACAAGTAAAGCAGCCCTCATCCTCCTTGTTCTTCTTGAAGGTCTTCTTACCCTTCTTCTTAAAGTCGGCACTCTGTTGGACACCGTTCTTTCCCTTGGGCTTATGGGAATTGGAGTTCTTCTGATGCACCATGTTGGCCACAGAAGTTCCTTCGACCCCTTTTCCGTGCGAGTCCTTTGCCCTTGAATTCTGCTCAACACTCAGATGGCCAATGACATCCTCCACAGAGAATTCACGCCTCTAATGTTTCAGAGTGGTGGCAAAGTTCCTCCAGGAATTGGAAAGCTTAGCGATTATGCAGCCTGCGGCAAACTTGCCCGGTAACTCGCACTTAAGAAGCTCAAGCTCCTTAACAATGTATATTATCTCATGAGCCTACTCCAATACAGGACGGTTTTCAACCATCTTGTAATCATGGAACTGCTCTATAATATACATCTCGCTCCCTGCCTCGGCAGCCCCGAACTTAAATTCGAGCGCCTCCCACAAGTCCTTGGCAGACTGCACATGCAAATATGCGTCAACCAGCTTATCTCCAATCACGCTCAGAACTCCCCGAGGAACACGACAGTGGCCTCCTTGAACGCCTTCTCCTGACCAGGAGCGATCGTTCCTGTGGGAGTCACACCGGCGACCCAGAACGCGTTCATGGCAGTGAGCCATAAGGTGGTTTTAGTCTGCCAACGCTTAAAGTACGTCCCCGTAAACGGCGACGGTTTCAGTGCAGCAGCAAAACCAGAATTTGAAAAACTCCTACACATATTAGGTTTTTGGATTGGTAAGTAAATAGGCAATTTTCTAATTAAATTAATCCATGAATAAATCATGAGCATGACATTGCTAGTACTGCTACAACAGAAAGAAACATGAGAGGGATATGCGCGAGGGCCTCATCTCTTCTCAAGCTCCAATGGCATGAGGAAGAGAATCCCTTATAAACCACTCCAACTCTCCTTCCACTTCCGGGGTGGGACTAAACTTCCCACCACCTTGTCATGCCACCTACATGGGCCCTTAGAGATCAAATCTGAAATTGTCATATGGGGCTCTAGGCCCATCTCATAGCTCAACAAATTTGTCATCATGGCGCCGATATAAATTACCATGAAATAGTTCAGATTGTCTGGGAAAAAAAGATTTTTGACGTTTCTGAAGAAAAAGTGTGGCCTTGCGCTGATGCATGAATCGGGACCAGTTTCCCTTTCACTAGCTAGCACGTGCTCGTGTGATAGAATGCCGAGAAAGAACACGTGGTTCAATGAATTTTACCAGGGAGGTCGAGCTAGATCCATTCACCTGGGAAAATGGCGTCAAATCCACAAGGAAAATAAAAAGATTACCCGGGCGAGGCCCAAAGACAGTGTATTTTTGTTTGCGTGTTTGGACGGTAGTTGGATGCTATGTACTGCCTACTGTGGACCTACTGTGTTGATTTCGCGGACCTGGGCACGTTGCAGCGTTGTACTGTAGCCAGCTACGGCACTCACAGCTTTCATTGGCACCGAAGCAACGCCACGCTCCAAACCAAACCAGCGAGACGAGACGGCGCACATGCAATCAACGGGACTTGCCGGCCTGACGATCGAGCAACCCACGGTCGGGAATGGCTTTGGGTCGTCAGTCCATTCCTGTGAGCCGCTGGAAAATAAATTTGGGTCAAGCACCCGATCTTCCGGCGGCCTAACCACGGCCGACGGTGCTACTGCGCCCGCCTCGCCGCCCCTCTCCCTGCAACCGCCTTCCCCTTCTGTCGGCGTGCGATAATCTATGGGACCAGCAAGGCCTCTTTTGCGGTTCGACTAAAGGGACGCTACACACAAAGAGCAGATCACGCAAGAGTTACCCATGCTCGGGGCAGTGAATGATATGGCAGCAATGGCGGCACCTTGAAAAGGTGTGGCGGCGGAGCGGGGATGGTGCTGCTACAGCCTGCCCCGTCTTAGCGTCGTATTCATCATCAGACCTTATCACGAGTGCGCGTGAGAAGCTGTAGACGATGTCCGTCCCTCCATGTTGTGTGACAGTTCTTGTTCACAGGCATAGCTTACGTGTGTGATGACGTCCACGCCAGGGTTAAGCACGTGAGCGGCTGTCTCCAGGTATGAATGCCATGAAATGGCTTGAATCTCAATTTTTCGTGACTATGGCATGTAGGTGTACCCCTCCTTGCAGCATCGTCTTCCTCGACAAGTGGTGCCATAACACATGATGATTATGATTTGGTGGTGTTGTCCAGAATACAAAATAATTGATTTTTTTGGGTCAAAACCTTCGGTTTGGTATTCAATGGTTGCACCTGGCAATGAGGGTGTTTACACATCGTGTCCTTGTTAAAGGCATTGCATTGGAGATTTCTCAGACGAGCTTTTACATGGTGAAAACTCAAGATCTAACCATCAGTGTCTACCGGCGGCGGCAATTGTGTGTTGCTCCCTTTCTAGAGGCGTTGCTTTTGAAGAATCTTTCTCGTATTCGTAAGTTGTCGATGATGGTTGATGGTGTGGCTGCTTGTATGTTGCGCGTTATTGTCTAGTTGGCTCAACTTGTTTTTTCTTCTTCTTATGTCTATGTGCGACAAGTAATTCGTGGCGAAGTGAGCATTTATGTCTTGCCCTTTCCAATAAAAGTGTACAACCAAGATCGCTTGTTTCTTAGGCTAGTCATAGTGGGAGTAACTTAGGTAGTAACATAGCGCACTTCAAATTTTTTTTGCTTATGTGGCATGTAGTTAATGAGGAGAAGGATGTTTAGAGTACATTAGCTCGTTCCGAGAGAAACTGACAGTTACATCCTACCAAAGGACTGGGTGTGTATTCAGTGCTTTGCCATCATAGCATCGCCATCACACGACGCTTCTTGCTGACTAAGGGGGTGTTTGTTTTCAGGGACTTTTTTGTGTAGGGACTAGAAAAAGTCCTTCTTAGAGACTTTTTTACCAAACGGGTGGGACTTTTTAGGGACTAAACTAGGCATTTGGGACTAAATGAAGAAGACTCTCAAGGAGAGTCTTTTTGGGACTTTTTCAACAATGCCCCTCCATGCACCCATTGGCCCGCCACCCCATGGTGTTGTTTGATTGTTATTTTTCTATACACTAGGGGCAACATAGTCATTTAATAACCTCTAGAAAGGGATTAGGAACTTTTTAGTCTCTGGAAACAAACAGGGAGGGACTTTTTAGGGACTAGGGAGTGCATGCCTACGGAGATTAGATTGAAACGAGACCGGCGGAACAACTTTAGATGGTGTTTGGTTCTCTAGTCCTAGGACTTTTTAGTCTCTAGAAACAAACGGTGTAGAGTGCCGTGGATGGGACGGCGGAGGCGGCCGACGCGGTGCGCTTGGCGAAGTGCCGCATGACGGGGAGGATGCGCGATGAGAGGGACAGCGGCTGGAACGTCGCGACCGTGTGCTGTGCTGCCTCCCGCCGCCGTCGGCGGTAGCTGCGGCAGAGAGGAGGTGGCATCGGAGGAATGCCGAGGCGTGTGCACACAACTTGTTCGACATAATGCTAAAGAGAGGGGAGAGAGAGAGAGGAGGAAGAGTCAACACGCCTATGTGGCATTTTTTGCCAAGTCAGCTCCTGACGAGTGAGCCCCATCTGTCATAAACACGCTGAAACGACCCTAATCTGCCAATCGGTGTTATTTGCAAAAAGATTACGCTAGGCATGATGTTTTCTGCAAAAAAAAATGTATAGTAGTGTTTTCTGCTGTCCTAGCCTTTAATGTGGTGGTTTTTTGCAATTTACTCCAGCCAAGTTGAAGATTGATCCGCACGCAGAGGCAGTGCATTCTCGGAGGCCGGAGGGGACAAGCATGGGCGCTACAGTCATCCACCGGGAAAGAAGAAGAAAAAGAATGTCAAAGCACGAGCGAGGCCAAAATATAGTGTAGAGTGGTGTCGTAGGTCCATCCATCCAGGCAGCTTCCGTCGATCCACTTGAGCAAGACGAGACGAGGCGACCTACCGTAGCGACTCCACAAGCGTCGCTGTGTGGCGGGAGTCTTTCGCCGGCCTACGGCTAGCCGCCCACTCCACACCTCGTGGCCAATCGATCCACCCATCAGCCGCGCACCGCCATGCCACCGCGGCCTCACGTAGTACCACGGACGACGCCCCGTCATCTGATCGCGACGCCGATCGCATGACGGCACTGTGCTCGTCGCACGCACGCTCCTTCACGGGCAAGCCAAGCCAGCCCCAGATCGACGCACCAAGACAAATCGCCGTGTCGACCCCCCGTCCGATCACCTTCGCCGCCAAGAAACCGACGGTGAGTCCGTCAGTCCACCATAAGTAGGGCCGAGGTCTCGCCTCGATCACCACCAGACATTAATTTGCTTCCATCTCGTTTCGGTTCTGGGTTCTGGCCGGCACGGAGAGAAGAGAGAAGAGGAGAAGAGTTCGAGCTAGCCCGCCGGAGATGCGAGGGGTGGACGGGGCGGCGGCGGCGGCGGGGGTGTGGGGCGGGCTCAACTCCGGGGTGGTGCTCAGCATCATCGCGGTGCTGTGGACGGTGGTGTGGCAGAACCTGCAGCACCTGCAGCTGCAGCACTTCGTCAAGCGCAACCTCGGCCGCCACGCGCGCCGCCTCGCCGCGCTCGTCGACCCCTACCTCTCCGTCACCATCGCCGAGTACGACGGCGGGAGGATGCGCCGCGCCGAGGCCTTCGAGGAGGTCAAGGCCTACCTCGCCGCGGCCACCTCGCGCAGCGCGCGCCACCTCCGCGCCGAGGGAGCCCCGGACGCCGACCGCCTCGTGCTCAGCATGGTCGACGGCGAGGAGGTCCCCGACCAGCTGTTGCCCGAGGAGGGCGGCGGCGCGGTCTTCTGGTGGGCCTCCTCACGCCCGGCGCCGCCGCAGGACCGGCGCTGGGGCGGCGGCTGGGGAGGCGGGGACGAGGAGAACCGCCGCTTCTACCGCCTCTCCTTCCTCGACCGCCACCGCGAGCAGGTCCTCAACGCCTACCTCCCGCGCGTCCGCCGCCAGGGCCGCGCCGTCATGGTCCAGAACCGCCGCCGCAAGCTCTTCACCAACATCTCCTCCCACCAGTTCGGCGACGGCGGCTACGCCCGCTCCGCCTGGACGCACGTGCCGTTCCAGCACCCCAAGACGTTCGCCACGCTCGCCATGGACCCGGCCAGCAAGAAGGAGGTCATCGACGACCTCGACGCCTTCAAGGCCGGCAAGGAGTGGTACGAGCGCGTCGGCAAGGCGTGGAAGCGCGGCTACCTGCTACACGGCCCTCCCGGGACGGGCAAGTCGGCCATGATCGCCGCCATGGCGAACCACCTCGACTACGACGTGTACGACATCGAGCTCACCTCCGTGCACTCCAACACGGACCTCCGCAAGCTCTTCATCGGCACCACCAGCAAGTCCATCATCGTCATCGAGGACATCGACTGCTCCCTCGACCTCACCGGCGCGCGCGAAAAGAAGAAGGACGCCGCCCCCGAGGAGGTCGACAAGGCCAGCAAGGGCGACAAGAAGGGCGCGGCGGACGCGAGCAGCAAGGTGACGCTGTCGGGCCTGCTCAACTTCATCGACGGGCTGTGGTCGGCGTGCGGCGGCGAGCGGGTGATCGTGTTCACCACCAACCACCTGGAGAAGCTGGACCCGGCGCTCATCCGGAGGGGCCGCATGGACAAGCACATCGAGATGTCCTACTGCCGCGGGCCGGCGTTCGAGTTCCTCGCCAAGGCCTACCTGGGCGTGGACGAGCACGAGCTGTTCGGCGCCGTGGGCGCGCTGCTGCGGGAGGTGGACATGACGCCGGCGGACGTGGCCGAGAACCTGACGCCCAAGAGCGCGGAGGACGACGCGGGGTCGTGCCTCAGGGGGCTGGTGGCGGCGCTGGAGAAGGCCAGGGACGACAAGGCCAGCGGCGGCGGCGGCGGCAAGGAGAAGCGGCCGGAGGAAGAAGACGGGGGAGCGGTTGCCGCCGTTGACAAGGAGTGATGGATCGGGCGAGTGAGTCAGAGTAGCTCAGGATGAGAATATCATGATGTCAGGCACATTATTGGAGATGACGTTTATTTCTACTAGCAAGTAATGATGACGCTTAGAATAATCAGACCCAGATTTGGATGTTGGCGGGAATGGAAAGGCTGGCGGCCACGTCTTCTATACCTGCTCATTTGGCATTGTTAAGCTTCGAAAATGCCAAATGGAGGCCGAATTTAAAAACTTCAAAATCAAACTTTCCAGTTTCAATTATTATTATTTTGAAAAAATACACATATGCCTGAAGATATAATATACATGTGTGTAAATTTTCAGGTCGAAATACCTTAAAAAGCTACATACAAAAGAAACAAATATGTGGCTTTTTAGCATATGTATTGTTCATCCTCGAAGTATTGGATGCTCGCAATTCAAAGTATTTCATTCTAAAATTTTACACACATACACATTGCTTCCTTGTGTACTTGTGTATTTTTCAAAACTTTTGGAAACCGAAAAGGTTGAGTGTTGAATTTTTTGAAAATAAGGCCTCCATGGGCTCGGTCTCAAGGTTGGCCTACTATGTAAGAAACTCCCAAAACTAGCAGCGGAGTGGGACGCGACTATCCGGCAAACCGACCTATACACTATGCTCAGTAATCAAATGTGTGTGTGTGTGGGGGGGGGGGGGGGGGGGGCTGAGTATGTGCCCACTCGAATGGCCGTGTGAGGGCATCTTCAACGCGACAACAAGAAGAACACACTCGCGCCAACATCGCCAATTCCAACTTGACACGACAAGAACAAGGATTTTCATGCTAAAATGCCATATCGAACCAATCTAAGTCCAGACCAGCAATTCAAAGAGAACATATCTAACATGAAGGCAACGATGAAAGTGTGTCACCGTTGGGTCCAACCTGTAAAGGTCATAGCACAAACTTTCACCTCGGACGTGTACTGTTGTTCCATGTAGGAGGAGAAGTGACCCTGTTGCCTACATCCGCCAAGTGGGCTTTGCTCATCGGTATCTTCTAATGGAACGAACAAATCTGGGTGGAGGAGGAGGCGGCAGTGGCGGCGGCTAGGGTTTCTTATAACTATACAGCTGACAACGGGCCATGAGCTGACACGTTCACCCACTACAGGTCACATGTTTCGCAATAATTAAGTTCCGGTAAGAACATCTTCCCGTCGGAGAAGGCCAATTTGGCTCCCAGGCTTAGCTGCACCAGTTCCGATGAAACAAATTAAAACAAATATTAAAAAATTCTAAAAGTTTCAAATTTTTTTGTATGGTAGATAATTTGATGCGTGAGGTTCGCTGCAAATTTCAACTAGTTTGGACATTTGAGCATCTCACTGCAAAAAAGACAAAATCGGGGTCTGTAAAAAAGTTTATTGTTCACGAACTTATTTGACCCGATTTGTCTTTTTTGCCGAGAGCTACTTAGATATTCAAATGAGTTGAAATTTAGAGCGGACCTTACACATCAAATTATCTACCACAAAAAAAATTAAATCTTTTTTAATTTTTTTAGTATTTATTTTGAATTGTTTTCTAAGCGGAGCATCTGAGCCCGGGCTCAGATGCGGATTTTCCTTCCTGTCGTTAATAATGTACACAAAGAACTGCGGTGGCAGATCCAACGGATATACACGGACCACCACTCTGTTTTTGGAGCAAATTTACAAGTAATAAGTATATATGAATCAAGGTAACAAAAGAAAAACAGTGTTTTTGAAATTATTATTTCACAGGCGCGCAAAAATTGATCCTCACCCCAACATTCTGCCAGCAGAATGCAGGTAGTATACACTACTAGGATGTGTGTTTGATGCTTCAGCGGCAGTTGGCGAGCCGCACGATGAGGTCGCGGAAGTACTTGGCGACGGCGGCCTTGTGCCACCGGAGCCGCTTCCACTTGCCGCCGAGCAGCACCGGGTGCAGCCCCAGGATGTGCTCCGGCATGAAGTCGTGCCTCGTCAGGATCCCCACCACCGGCGACCTCTGCATGCAAGCAATTATTTGTTTCATCATCAATTACTCCGACGGCACAATGAGCAAATTCCATGGCTGCTGCGTGAGGAAATGAAGAGCACTTACATCGCAGGCCTTGGGCACGACGAGGAGGTGGCGGAGGCCGACCTCGCGGAAGAGGATGAGCGCCTTGGCCAGCGACATGGTCTCCACGACGGTGTATGGCGACGCGTTGGTGAACGGGTGCAGGTCCACGTACATCTCCATCTCCTCCGGCGACAGCTCCACGCCGTCCACCGTGTCCTGCTTGCCGGAGCCGCGCTTGTCGAAGTCCTGCGCCTCGAACCTCGCCGCGATGCTGTACTCCTTGGGGTACCGCTCCTGCGCCGGCAGGAACTCCCGCTTCCGGAGGAGCACGAGCAGGTGCGCCCTGAGCACGAGGCCGTAGAGCACCGGCGCGGTGGCGAAGGGCGGCTCGTCGATCACCGGGAACGCGTGGTGGCCCGTGGTGCGGAGGACGTGCATGATGTGGCCCACCTTCTCCACGCCGTTGAAGCTCCGCAGCGGGCCGACCACCACGTCGCCCACGCTGAGCTGCCGCATGTAGGGCTCGGCGTGGCCGTCGAGGTACGGCAGCCCCTTGAGGCGCACGATGAGGTCGTAGATGCTGGCGTTGAAGGAGTCGGCGACGGTCTTGGAGATGAGCAGCACGAGCATCACCAGCGGCAGGAGGAGCAGGTTGTTGGTGAGCTCCACGATGATGACGCACACGGACACCGTCATGCGGAGCGTGCCGCCGAGGAAGGACGCCGAGCCGAGGATGGCCACCAGGCCGTGGTCGAGGCCGGAGTGCCTGCCCAGCAGCATGGCCACCAGGCGGCCGTAGGTGGCGCCGGTGAGGATGATGGGGACGAAGAGCCCCGACGGCGCCACCACGCCGTAGCTGAGCACGCCCAGCGCGTAGGAGGCCACGAAGAAGGCGAGCATGGAGCCCCGGTGGTAGACGTCGTTGGTGCCGGTGGCGTAGAGGTTGCGGATGGCGTCGTCGTTGATGTTGAGCATCAGGCTGGCCAGGTCGTTGTAGTGGTCCGGCGGGCAGTGGAACCGCCGGAACTTGTTGAGGGAGCCGCAGGCGCCGTTGGGCCCTGCGACGGGGCAGGGCCGGCACGGCGCGAACCACGGCATGCCGAACACGCAGCACGACGTGAGCACGGACACGGCCGCCGCCAGCAGCAGCTTGTGCGCGCGCCCGCGCTCGTTGACGACGCTGTAGACGCGGAGGACCTGCATCATGAGGAAGTTGTAGAAGGCGCCGAGGACGGCGCCGATGACGCCGATGAGGACGACGATGGGGATGTCCTTGAGGTGGTACGTCATGAGGTCCTCGAACAGCGTGCTCACGTCGTACATGATGAGCCCGCCCTTGCCGAACAGCCCGCACCGCCCCGACCCGCACAGCTCCACGAACAGCCTCAGCACCACGGCCACCACCGCCGTCGTGAAGAAGGAGCGCCAGATCAGCGCGCTCCGCCACCACGAGGAGAGGGACTCGAGAGCGAAGAGGACGCCGCCGACGGGTGCGCGGAACGCGGCGGAGACACCGGCGCCGGCGCCGATGGTGACGAGGTCGCGGCGGTCGCGGTCGTTCTTGAAGTAGCGTAGCCAGCGCCAGGTGAGGCCGTACCTGCGCGAGCCGCCCTGGCCGAAGATGGCAGCTATGCACGCGCCCGTGTGCACCATTGGCCCGGCCTTGCCGACGTGCAGCGACGATGACACGGCGGCTATGTTGCCGATGACCTGCACGCATGATACGATCGGAGTTCAGTTCAAGAGGTAAAAATCGTACATGCACGCACTTAGTTATTACTATTAGAAGCAAAAGGCGAAATTCGAAAAAAAATGTAATATTGTGGGAGCAGAGTTTTTTTTAGCGTAAAAAATAGTTTTTTTTTGTGCCAGAAAGAGCAGTGTTGTTTTCCGTTATTATTTTTGTGACTACTGTTGTTCTATGAAAGGTGGGTAATGGAATTTTTTGGACTCTCTGTACGCTCCAATTCAAAGTGTCAAACACAAATCGACAATCTTACATTGTGGGGATCAATTATATGTCAAGTTCCATGACATGTATCAACTAATCGCCACCAGTGGAATGGGTTAGAACGAGTGTATTTCTTCTTCTTGTTGGCCGTGACATATATGGGGATCAACTATATGTCAAGTTCCCCGCAAAAAAAAAAACACTATATGTCAAGTTGCGTAAACACCGATTGGGCATTGATCTATTCATCTCCTTACTTTAGTCAATAGCTTTTTCCCATTGCTCTCAATTCAAAACCGGCCAAATTGACTGTTGACGCCACCTGTGGCCGGCGGTGCTCCCGTTCGGACATCGCCGCCTCATGTTGCGGTATCATCGCCCCGACCTTGCTTCTAAGCCCCCTTTCGAACCATTCTTCTCGGTATGGCAGCCCATCCCAAATCGTCGCCTCAAACTCCCCTTCATCGATGACGCATCTTCAGAGTCTTCCTCGCCTCCAGGTCGCTCCTGGCTCAGCCTCGCTGGCGCTCCCGCGCCTCGGTGTTGCTCGCTGCGATGCCCCCATCTCTGTCTTCGAGCTCTTCTCCTCTCATTTTTTCTTGAATCAAAATTGATTGTGTGTGCTATATAATATAATAATAATAATAATAATAATAACAACAATAATAATAATAATAATAAGATTTGCACTGAAATGTCCAATTAGGTGGTCGGGGTGACTAACAAGTGTACTACTCCGACTGCTCCACTAAAGGGGGCCCTGGGTCGGCGCCAGTGGTGGCGTCGGCCTCACGCGCGGCAACGGCTTCTACTACCTCAGGTGTGATTTGGACCTGTCAGTCATTGGAGAGTACATGGGCTCGCGGAACGCCATCTCGTTGACGGCGGTTACTCGATGGGGGTCGGGGCAACACCTATCAGGGGAATTTGGGGGAGAAATGGATGTCAACGGCTAGGTTTATGGTTGATGAGGGCTGTTTGGGGTGCTTTTATAGTTGGGGAGAGGCGAATAGGTGGTGTGTCAATGGCTATGCCATGAATATGGGGAAATAAGAGCTTGGGTGTTTTTCTACTCTTGATCTGAAGGGCTAACTTTTTAGGGGTAACTCTCCAAATATTTGAGGGATTACATCCTGGGAAAAGGACTAGTTGGTAATTCTCTAAACAATATTTATGGCAGTAAATAACTAAGAATGCTCTTAGAATGAGGTTTTTTCGCCATGAGATATAATAATGTAAGATCATCTAAAGCCGGACCCCTTATACTACCCCTACACATTCACGCGGATGGCCTGGTCAGTGACCGACCAAGAAATCACGACCCGGTCGCACCCATCATACCGGTCCTATAGGTCCAGGCTGACCAGCACCCCTCATATCTAGCCCATATCTTGGTGTCGGGTACGGCCCACGCTGGCATATCGATATGGCCCACGTCGAATACGAACCTTGCTGGCCCAGCAAGACCCCACAAATATCCCCACCCTATCCACATCCAGACGAAACCCTAGCCACTTGCCACTCCACACCACTTCGAGTCCGCACCGCGCCATCCCCTATCTCCTCTCTGACGATGTCCGGCCTCCTTCGACATGTCGGGTAGCGGATCCGACTCTGACAAGTCCAAATCTGTCGATTGGACATTGTCTCATATGGGACGAGGAGGAGATGGTCGTCCGCCTGGCTCCCCGGCGCTCCTCGGAGGAATCCGCCCGACCGTGGACCAAGACAATCCGGATGAATCCATTGCGTCCGAGCAAGCGGCGTTTGGATCTGCCCCGCGACGGTAACTCAAGGTGTGTCACCGCGGCCAACAATCCCGGGTTAGCGATGCAACCCCTGTGGGAGAGCCTCGTCCTAGTGATGTTGGGCTCCGAGTCTGAGGTAAACGTCGGTAGATGACCGAACCATCGCTGCGCCGAGGAGCGGGCTGCCCACTTGGCAAGGGAGAGGACGTGGCGAACAACAGAGATAGTGGCTGTGTCAGACAGAACTGAGAATGCCCTCCGAGCTTGGATCATCATGAAGCGGCAAGCTCGCATGGTTCGTGCCCTCCAAAAGGAGCAAATCCGAGAGGTTCGTGTCCTCGCCAGACTGCCCCCCCCCTCTCCCCAAAAAAGGAATAGAAGGAGGAGGGCAGTGATGGATCTGACAGCTCTGACAATGAGCATATCTGACTGGATCCATTTTGCGTCATCTACCGTGAAAAAGACGGCAAGGACAAGGGAAGTTGTGCGTGAACTTTTTTCATAGCTCTAATATTCAGAACATGCCAAATTTTTATAGTCCGATGACATGTATAATGAATTAGCCGTATGCTATATGTGTGATCTTAGATGAAGTACATGACTTTATTACTTTTTAGGTTAATACTTTATATGGTTTAAAGATTTGTTAATGTAGTATTCGGTCGTGGACGTGGACATTTGAGGGATGGCCTATCACTGTTTATCGACGCGTGACGAATTTTTAGGGGCCGGATTTGCTAGGTCCGACTATAGACCTCTAATCATCCTAAGATTTGTACGGGAACGTCCCATTAGATGGTCGGGAGGAGGGACGGCTGACCCCAAACCAAGCAAACCATGTCCTCTTCTCTTCCCTGTCACTTTCAGTGAGATGGATATCTGACGATTCCAGCTCAAATGATTGATCCATTCTATATTTCCTATACCCTCCCCACCCAATAAGACAAGCCACGTCGGTGTTGAGTAAACGGATGACCAGATCCAAACAAACAAAAATTAAAGAATATATAATGCTACTAATTCATGATGTCCTTTGACTACAAGGAAGGAGCAGCAGCAGTAGAAATTATTTTCGCTCACATGGATCATAAACAATGGTGGGAACCTGCACAATCAATCATTCCTCCGATCGTGCAGGATTTGGAATCGATGGCGTCTCCTTTTATTTATTTTTGGATAAACCCGGTCTAGTAGGCAGGAGTACGTGCACAAGTGGCAGACGTGTATGGGTGGATGCAGATGGATGGATGGATGGATCATTGGAGAAGAAGTAACCGAGGGACGTGGGTGGGTGGACGGATCATGTGCTCGGCCCTGGACGAATTGAAGAGGCGTGTGATATGCTGAGGTGGATGAGGATGTGGTCTCACCTTGACAGCGAGGGTCTTGAGCGAGAAGATGTTGGGCGCGTCCACGCCGTTGAGGTACGCCTTCACCTCCGGGATCCCCGACCCGCCGGCCGCCGGCGACACCGACGCCGTGATCGCCGACGCCAGCAGCAGCAGCGCCAGGTTCGCGCCGGCGAACACCCAGAAGGCCGTCCAGTAGCTGCGGAGCAGAGCCGATCTCGGACAGTCAGTCGGTCAGTCAGACACATGGTGAGCCTGAATGGAATATTGCTCACAGTGGAGACAAGCATAGATACAGAAGAACATTTGTCTTGGTGCATGCTCGGCGAAGAAAAAACAAAGGGAACAGACCTGGTGGAGTCCATGAGGGAGGAGACGGCGGCGTGCTTGAAGCCGGCGACGTTCTCGACGGCGAGGTTGATGAGGAAGCCGACGACGCCGGTGATGATGCCGATGGCGAAGCAGAAGGTCCACTTGAGCACCACGTACCACACCTGGTCCGCCTTGGCCCTCGTCCGCCAGTTCTGGTCGAACAGGTCGTTCTCGATGATCCTGCAGCGCAGGTTACATTCAGCAACAAGCTTGGCAGGTACTAGTCTAGATGAAAATGCCAGGTGGGGCAAAGAGTATGGAACATGAACACACGACAGCCCAACCCCAACGGAAGAAAACAAAAGGAGAGAGAGGCGCGCTAGATTCTTGATGGTAAGACAAGAGGAAGCAGAGGACAGAAAGCATCACATGACAAATCTAATGAGCATGGCAACTGGAGGAACAAAACAAGAGAGGTTGTTGAGAGGACGATTGGACTCATTCGACCAAGGAGATCCAAGGTACTAGATGCTGGGCCGGTTCATGAAGAGGAGCCGCGCAATTGAATCAATCAACAAAAGGGATGAGAGTCGGGATGACAGGCCACGAGCTCAGGAGGCAGCTAGCTGGCTGGATCAATGGAGAATCCCGGCATGGAAGCGCGGAGAGGCGCTCCGGTCCAGTAGAGAGGGGGGAAAGAGAGAGGGTGAACACATGAGGAGGCTGCGTTGCTTACTCGTAGTCGAGGCTCTCGATGGGGCAGGCCTTGGAGCCGACCATGGCCACCTGGGAGATGTTGTTGGTGGCGCTGCGGCGGAGGAGGGGCCGCGTGAGGGGCGGCCGCTGCTCCTCGTCCTCCGTGATGAGGTCCTCCCGCGGAGGAGCCGTGGACGCCATGCCAGCGACGGAGCTTGCAGTCGCAGTTGCAGAGGAGGTGGACCGGAACAGGAGAGAACAGGGGTGGTTTAACTAGGAGGGAGCCAGGAGCCCAGGAGGGAGGACAGAGGATGATTGGCAGACCAGGAGTCTTCTCTAGGGGGGGAAAGACACTAGTACTCAGAGGGAAAAAGAATTAGTTAGTTATAGGATCAGCATAAGAGGGAGCTCGTGTAAGCCGAGAGAGAAAACAAAAGCCAAAAGGCGTAAGAGAAGATAGCTGACTCGTCATCATGGTCATCCTTGTAGGATGAGTGACGCTGAGCGAGGCTGAATTGGCTCTTGGCAAATCCATGTACGCCGTGAGCAAAGGCCGGAGGGACGTCACGGGATGGATCCGGCGAAGACGGCGGCGAGCGGAACGGGGAAATTCGGGAGCAGGCGACACAGATCGATCGCATGCGTCCGTCTCCGGTTTGATGCATGTGCTGTGTCTGTCCTATTGTCCTTCGTTCTTACTCCCTCCTTTCATCTATATAGGGCCTAATGCGTTTTTCAAGACTAACTTTAACCAAATGTTAGAGCAATAATATATGACATGCAATTTACACAAAACATACCGCCAAATTTGTACGTGAAAAAGCTTCTAATGATATAATTTTCACATTATACATCTCATGTACTATTAACCTTATTAACAGTCAAAGACGGTCTTGAAGAACGCATTAGGTCCTATATAGACGGAAGGAGGGAATATCATTTTTTTGAGGACTGGAAATACACGGCCAAGGCGGCTGGGATGGGAGGCCTTGCCAACGCCCTCTCGCCGGCCGAAGAGCCAACGCGTCAGCTCTTGAGCTTCTCTCTTGCTTTCATCTCACTCCTCGTAAACGGATCATCAAACCCGTTAGGATGTTATATGCTACCCAAAGTATATTGTTCGATTTGTACTTGCAAGAGGTTTTCTAAGGTGTACTTTTTGTGACATATAGTTTATATCTTTTAGTTAAATTCATGATCAGACTTTGACTCAAAATAAAAATGGGCCTAACAAACACCGACGGAGCAAGTAGTTTACAGAGGGAGTAGTCAATTACAAGTGAGAAAACATACCGAGTCGCTCCACGAAAACATTATCGCCCTCACCCGGTGTGGGTTCTCAAAGGTTCGTTCACAAGTGAACAATGGACTATGTCTTAAATTGTCGTTTGCATGGACAGGTTTTAGTAAATGTTGTTACCGGTACATGATGTCCTGCAAGTTACGGCTTAACCTTATCGATGTCAGCTCGAAAGTCTTCGTGCACATCCCCTAAGGACCGACGCCCCATAGTAGCAATCGTCGTCATTGAACCCTTGAATCGATTTGAAGCACCTAACACCAAATATCATCATCGTGCACGCAAAACGAGAAACTCTAACCTCACCGCTCCAAAAATACGCCAGGAATCTACGTGTGCGCTCCGTCGTGATGGGCGAACTCAAGGTGAATAGAAGCCCGAAAGACCAATTTGTCTGAATGCCACCCCCGCGAGAGAAAAAAAATGCTAACCTACACTACTAGCCAAAACAGAGGCACCGGGATCCCTCCACGCCACCGGCCTTCTGTCGTGGTGTGCGCTCCGTCGTGATGGACGAACTCAAGGTGAATAGAAGCCCGAAAGACCAATTTGTCTGAATGCCACCCCCGTGAAAGGAAAAAAAATGCTAACCTACACTACTAGCCAAAACAGAGGCACCGGGATCCCTCCACGCCACCGGCCTTCTGAGCGGCAGGTAGTGGGGAGGAGACTCCATGAGCTCACCGACGAAACTCAGAATGGATGCCCTGGCGGTGTGCTCCAAGAACAAGTACGCGGCGGAAGGAAGGGAATAGCCAAATAGGTCTGCTGTCTCTACTCTTTCTTTACAGCCTCACTTTGATTTGGTGGGGAGTAGCAATTTTTACAGCAATCGGTCACCTTTTAATTTACGGTCATGGAAGAATCTGCACAAGCCGCACACAACAAATTGAAATGCATGTTTGGAAATATGATCGATCTCAAAGTCAGAAAAGAATACATGTAACTCATGTGCCACGCGATAGTAATGCTGGCGCGATTGCGCTGTACTTTTCGCTGGCCTCGGTATGCTCCACCACATTAAATTATCAGTTTGTCTAATTCACATCTAGATGTTTTTTAAGAATGTCACATTTAAGCTCCTAGAAATATATAATGCAGCAATAAAAAAAATAAAGCAAAAAAATAGACCACAAGCAGAGTGGACATGAGCTTAGATGTGACATTACTAAATTATTCTCACGTGCCAGCGACACCGAGCTTGGTAGCAATTGAAAACCACACCATTTTTTGGAAACAAAGTACGACGGGCCACGGATGCACATTTCACGCAGGACGGGACGTACCGAAGCAATTTTCAGTTACTACGAACAAGTTTCCAGCTTCCATCCCTCAAAAAAAGAAGTTTCCAGCTTCCAGGCGGCGCCAGCAGTTCAAAAGAAGAATTGCCGCATGCACCACATGACAGCAAAGCAGTGTAGGCCGCCTCCTCACCTAAAAGCGACATACACAATGCCGCTCCTATAAGACTAGAGTACATGATCTCCAAATAAAAGAGTACATGACTACATCGTGGAGGGGAGCCACACACGCTGCCAGACAGAAAAATGGACCGGACCGGCGCATCAATGGACGCCACCGGCGGCGTCCGAGTATCATACAGAAAGGTTCGAGAAATCCAGCCGCTGCACACAGGGACCATCTCCTCATCAGCTCCTGTCTTCCAGCAGTACTCCGCTTGATGGCGCGGTTGAGGGACGCATCACCAGCTCATGGACGCTCCTCCATCCCTGATTTTGTCTGCAATTCCACCAGAAGAAAAAGCTCTGGGCACCTGAATGTGCTGTAGAACATGTTTATTGACTGTTATTTGTGCGCCGTGGTCGTCTTCTGCTGTCAAGATCGCACTGGCGCACCGTCAAAACCACCAGCAGGTGCAATCTCATTAAGATGGAGGAATCTTCTCCCACCAACTTTGCTCTCTTCCCTGCCAGGAGCGTGCATCTTCACTATGTGAAGCAGGCGCTGCTCTTGACTTTTTATTGAGGTATTTGCACTGTCTAGTGCACCAGAGCCGGCATCTGGATCAGATGTGTTCAATTCACCTGGCTTTCCCACTCCGGAATCTTTACCAGAGCATCGCTGATGGTTCATATGGGGCCGGGCAGAACGCTTATTTCGCTTGATGCCTGTTTGGATTACATCCATGGATTTCAGCCTGGTCCCTTGAGGGCTGCGGCTTGGCAACCTTTTGGACCGTTGAATCCCCTCTTCATCTTCACTGCTCAAAGAATACTCCGCTTGGTCTTCTGATCGAAACTCTCCATCGTACTCTGAAGTACTTGCCTTGGGTTGTTTTCGACTTCTAAGATACTCCTCGTCATAGACAGCTTCACCCATGATATCGCCATCACTGTCAAAGTTCGTGTCGATGTCCGAGACATTCTCAACAAAGTCTGTTGTGTATCTTTGAGATCTTTTTCTTTGACGAGACCTATAATTTGAACAATGCATGTTTATATGCTGATATAAGCTTTGGCAAAGGATCAGCTCAACATCAAGAGTTAAAGGAGTTACCTACGATCAAGGGTCTCAGCCTTTTCCTCACCACCACTCCCTTGGTAGCTATATGACTTCAGTGGAGATTCTCCACGCTGTCCATTACATACAGGTGAGGGTCCAGCTAACGTACCATTACTTGATGCCTCTCGTGTTGGGACAAGTACTCCTCTGTTGGTAGTGGCAACCACATGAACAGGGTTCTCACTTTTCCTGTCAATATAAGAGTACAGAAACTTGTGTCATGAGTTTCGCTGTTTATAAAAAATCCTTTAATGGAACTATGGAGCGTAGATGATTCACCTACTTTATTGCTTTTAGGGCCTCATTTATTGAACGGTCATAATCATCTGCATGGTAAGGAAAGAGTTTCTCGTTAGGAGAACAGTAAATCTGTATATACCTTTGATCTTGTTCCAATGGGAACTATGAACTATCCAATGCAAAAAATGGCATGGAAATATTATTTAGTCTAAAAGATTTTTATGTACAATTGCAGTGGTATCATAACTTCAGTAGAGGGGTTTATACAAGTTACTGGGAATAGCTTGCTGACATTTATTATTCATAAGTGCTGAGACATTACAGATGCCTTTCTTAAAGCATATCAGTAAGAACAGCTAATCAGCTACAGAAAGTGCATCCCAACTTAACTATTCTTCTGCGCATAATAAACTAGCGAGACAACAGATTTGCAACTATGTAACTAAGCTTAGCAGGTTCAGACATTATTGACATGACACTTATGTGCACAGTATTTCTCATATGAAGGTGTGGATGAAAGCCTTTATAGAAGCTAGCCCTAATTCAGGCCGCGCTCAACCAAAATAAAGATAAGAATCCTATTGCTAGGAAGTTAGCAATTAGTTTCTGTTTGATAGGCTACGATTAGTTTATGGTTGTTAAGGTACTCTACCCATCCAATGTACTGCCACATGCCATTTGAAGATAGGCAAGAATCAATAAACAAAAGAAGGTCATTCTCATCCCTGATCTCTTCTCTACCAAAGAAAGCTGTGCAGCCCTTCCATCTTCTCGATCAATACGGTGATGCTAAAGCATGAAATGCCAATGAAACATCTAATGTGAAGGGTTGGCTAAATGAACAAGAAACTATAACAGCCGGTAAACACATAATGGAGGAAATGCTACCATATTAGGACAACTAATTAATAGCAGTGTCAACTTTAGTCTTAAGCTTACCGAAAGTATAGGTGACACGCTTTCTTTCACGATGGGAGCGGCCAGAGGTGAATCTATCAAATGTCAAGTAGCTATTAAGGAGAAGGGCTTCTCTTTGTTGCTTTTTTAGCAGCTTCTCCTTCTTCTGCAAGAGGATTTCTCACATGTTAAATAGGCAGTTATTGTACTCTAGGCAGATAATTTGAACTCCTTTAGAGGAGCAGTTGAATACCTTGTGAGTCTTTTCCATCTCTGGGAGATAATTGAGCTTCAACTTCTTTCCAAGTGAGACCTCTGTCCTGTTACTACTTGAAAAGAGTTTTTCCTACATATAAGATTGAAAGAAAATAACTAATATCAGTGAACTTCCATAGAATTTTCGTAAGAGTAAGAGATCTAAAACTACTTCACAAGAATATTTTATGCCATTTGATGCCAAAAGTTCGCATTTTTATTTGGGTAAGCTCTTCCAGTGCGTCTCTCACTAAAGTCAGTAACCTTTGATGTACTTGGGGACCTTGGTTATCTCTGCCCACAGCATTAGATGGTTGCAGATGTCGGAATATTACATAGGGCATTGTAAGGTGGACACCTGACAGAGCACACTTTTGCACATGCTCGTATCCTCCCTCCCTCTCAGTTATGTTGCACAACATGCACCAACAAATAGTTAAATACTGGAGTACATGTTGATGTTATCTAAATTGGTTCTGGAAGGCCCTTGATCACATCTGCCTTTAATTTAATCTTGTCGCGAACATATGTCACACAAGAATCAAAACCAGCAATATCTAAGAAAAGCAAGCCCAAGTGTGAATAGTTGCCACCAAGCTACTAATGATACACAAGCACAGAGATTGACCAATTAATTGATCCTGTTTCCATGCATGCTCAATATGCTTTTCAGAGAAAATCATGCCAGCACCATGCATCAGTAGCAACAGAAGATGTCAAATGATGCTCACAGAAAGCGCATTTGCCTTGTGGGTGCTACTGTGTGCGTGTAAGTGTGTCTGATTCAACTCCATTCAGAGGAACAATTCCAGGACTCCATTCAGTAACAGAGGACCTAAAAAATGCATATGATTAACTCGAAAGTTTAAACTTACTGCTGCTGCTTCAAATTCAACAAAGTTTGTCGCGACAGTCTCCCACTGATAGGATACAACTGGAACACCTAAGAACCCCTTTCGTTTAGATTTTCTTGTTTGCTCCTTCACATACTCCACTTGTCTAATTTCACGATATAATCGATGCCCGAGAATCGGATCTTCATCATACCTATAGTGCATTGGTTGATTAGAATTGACCTTGGTCACAACAAGGTGCTTAAGATTCATTTCAGAATTAAAAGTTGTCTTTTGCCCACCAGTATGAGATTCCATGGGAATCTCCCCCAATTCGTTCTTTGCAGAAATCACGGAGCTGATAACCCTTTTTTAGACAACTATCTACGAAGATCCGAACATCCTCTTGCTGCAAAATAACTGTATCCTATCAGTTAATATGTCAACAATTATTTATCAATCTTGAAGCACTCATGACCAGAAAACTTAACGATGACAGACATTTGCAGCTAGTTGTAGACATCTCTTAACAATTACAAACATGAAGATATTGGGAGCATTTACATGCTCACAGAGGTGTTGTACACACATGGGAGATACAACAAAACACTTCCTGGGCCTTGCTAGGAACCACATATTTCATCCACACAGGATTACATCAAAAATATGTCATTAAATCCATTACCACTCACAGTTTAACATGTGGAGATGAAATATGTCCAGAAAGAGATGTGTAAAACAGCAGGTAATTCATGCCACTGTTCTAAACAGCGGTTAGTGAACATTCAGAGAATCACTAATCGCTTATGCAGATTAGCAGACTCGATATGCAATTGAGTAATGAATACATCAAGCGGGTGCACATGTAGATTGCAGAGCAATACTCAAATCACTGATCATATGTTTAGATAACTGTAAGTCGCATGCCCAGACCTATCACTAGGCTGCAAACATATGCATTATTAAATCTGACTTTTGCGAGTACATCAGGCAGCTTTTAGTAACATATACGAACATTCCTATGTAATTGACCACAGATATTACTGACTATTTAGCAGGAGGCCGACTACAAGTAACCTTTCATAGATTAAATGCAGACGAAGCACCAACATTCATATGTTACCATTAGCTGCTAGATAAACAACCTAGAATGTGGGTTTTGTTTCATATGATAACATAACACTGTGAGGCTCACCACTATCACTGCAAATGTTCCACACGAAAATTAGGGGCACACACCTCACAACGTATGTCACATATTGCTTTCAGGATCATTAATCGAGTCGCTGGCTCAAGTTCCTTGTACGTTTCAATTTCCGCTCTGAGAAACGGAAAACAATAAGTCATCCAATATTCAATTGTAGCAAGGGATTCAGGTGAGGAATTGCTTGGGCACAGAACTCACCCATGTGAGGCAACGATTGGTAGATTGCCTTCTGCAACCTGAAGATCATGCCTTTATTTTTAGCTCATTAACCAAATGCAGCACTACCCCTATTGCAAAATTTTTCTTGACAATGAACAAATCACATACCAGATGCCACCAGTCCTTCAATTTTCTACATAACACAGTCACCCATTTTCCGTCTGCCATGGACATTCGAGCTACAGGAGGAATCGACTGCAAAATGCAAATAAGAAACACTAAGAAGCTATGTACTCCTGTAATATTTGACAAGCTTATCAATTATTATTTGAACACTGGTTCTATGGAGGAGAATGTGTGATGTTGTTGCAACATTTCCCAACATCAGGCTCACCCTTAATAGCGGCACATGCAAGCCTTCCAACGTGCCATTGGGCACTATGAGGGCGTCCTCCAGCTCCTCCGCCGTGAACTCCACCGCGATGTTGAGCAATGGCCGGAACACCTGCAGCTCCGGAGGCCGGAGCAGAGCAACCGCGCCGAGGGTCAAACTCCGAATGCTAAACCCTAAACCCTAGAGGAGAAGGCCCAGGTAGCGGAACGCGATCGGGAGCGCTCACCTGGAGGAAGTTGAGGACGGAGGCGAGCTCCCACATGCCCCGCAGCCTCCACCGCGGCAGCTCGCCGGGGTCCGCGGGCTCCGCGACGAGCGGCGTCACGACGCGGCATTGCGGCGCGTCCGGCTCCGGCTCCTCGGGCTCCTCCTCCGCGATCTTCCTCGGGCGGCCCGGGCCCGGCCGCCGCGGCGGGGGCGTGGGGTAGGGCGCGGGCGGCGCGAGGGGGCGGCTGCACGCGCGCGGCGGGCGCGTCCTCCTCGCCGGCGGCGCGGCGGCCTCCGCCTCGGGCGGCGGGGGCTCGCGCGGAGGATCCTGCTCCGGCGGCGAGGAGGCGGCCATCTCCGGCGAGATTTTGGCGGCGGAGCGTCGGATCGGCGGCGAGGGGCAGGGGCGGGAGGGGAGGGGGCCGGGCCGGTCACGGGCTCACGGGGAAAAGGGGGAGGAGTGAGGGGGCAGAAAGGGGATTTCGCGTGGGGCGAGGTAACGGAAGCGCGTGGGAAGCGGGGGGGAACAGAGCGCTCGGGGCAGGGGCAAAAGCGGGATTTCGGGCGGGCCGGGGTTTTGGGGAGGTTTCGGCCGGACCGGGTCATCATGCCCCAATCATCATCACAAGGTGACATACATAGATAGGGTGATCCCATTAAAAACCAAGTGCTAGTGCTGATGCTGCTATTGTTGTTGCTGCCGAGGGAACAATGTGCAAATCTCACAACCTTGAAGGATAAAAGTTTATGCTTTGAGTCGAAAATGAGGGGAAAAAAGGGTAATGATATCTTGCGAACGTCCCAGAAACACACGATCCACATCCAAATAATGGCACTACAGATATTGCACTGAAGAGTAAAGACCGTCATGATTTTTCTGAAAACGGCCGCTATCCATAGCACTAGAAATGCCGTCCCGCGTGTTCGCAAATGCCATGTGTGGCAGCGAACGCTTGCCGGGGATTAGCGTCCCAAAAAACGCTAAAAGAAGTGTAAAGTTTTGGCGAGAGACCTGCAAAGGATATGTCTCATTCATCTAATCATCTTACAAATGTTTGCCGGTTGGAGAAACCAATGAAATATATGAGAAACAGTCATGAATCCGCATATAAATAAAACATCATGTTAGGCGATCTGCAACCTTTCGAGTATATCTCTAAACTGATATTACCGATGATACCTTCATCTCCATCCAAGTTTCTTCTTCAAACGTGGATTATATTTTATAGGCCGAAACTATTATTTGTTGTTACTCCCTCCGCGTCGAAGAAATGTTGCCTTTTTCATGAATTACTAACCTTAAAGCCTTTGTTGCGAAAGATATCAGGCACAACTTTGGTCATTGAAGAATCATGCCAATTTAAGTGGACATCCTCCAACCTTCATCCTCTGTGACTTCAAAGTGAAAATCCTAGTTTCCACATCACATAGGTCCACGAAAACCATGTTTTACAGGCCAATCTACCTATGCTTAAAATCCAAACGTTTATTTATTAAGGTTTAAAAAAAATACGTTTTTCGATGTCCTCTAAAAAGAATTTTTAGGTGGACCAACTTGTGGTTGGATACTTAAGAGGATAGTGGTATCCCAGCTCATCGGGAGTTCAAATCTTGTCGACTACGAGGTCCTGGTGCTCGCATTTATTTCAGAATTTCTGGCGATGTGTGTTCAGTGAGAGGGGGCGTTTCCGTCGACTACGAAGCGCCTGCGGTGACTTCGTAAATTTCAAGATAATATACCGATTCAGTTTTTTAAAGATGCTCATAAAACTATGATATGTGTGCGCATGTTTGTAAGAATGAATATATGCACGTATATACGAGCGTTTGCGTCTATACTGCGTTAAGAAAACAAGGCTTTTGGCTGTTGGATACGCGGCGCCTTGGGGAATTTTCACCAGCGTTCCCCTCTCTGCCTTCGGCCAGCCCTTGCCGTTGCTTCAGAATTCAGACTTACATCTCCGCCGCCGTTCTCTCGTTTGCTTACAGCGCGCCCACATCAGGCTCCTTCCAAGTCGACGGTAAGATCTGCGGGCCATCAGATGGCTGCCGTGCCGCGGCGGTCGAATGAAGCAAGGGGCGAGGGAGGACGGGTCCGATGTCGCGGTGGACCTCTGGGTCCGGCTGCAGCGGGCGGCTGGGCCGAAGGGCTGGTTTCGACGGCGGGCGTCGCTGTGAGCATCTGGGCACGGCGGGTGAGAGGAGACGGGCACTGCAGGTGCAGGGGGGGGGGAGGATCCCCCATGGCCAGCAGGTAATTTTCAGTTCGAACAACCTCAAATCTCTCCGTTACTGACATGGCAAAAATGGATCTACACTGGAGCTAGATTCACGATCTGAAGCCCGTGGTCAGAATAATTCCAGGCATTCTTGAAAAAATATAATTCCAAAGGTACTGGTTTTGGAAGTTCCAAGTTGGAGCATTGGTTCACGACATGGACAGCCAGAGTCAGACCATGGAGTTAATGCCCGTGAAAGGCTGTTTTCATTTTCCATTTTGATGATTGATAGCTGACTCATTTCTGCCCCTCAACCTTCACAGACCAGGTCTCTTCACGAGAGCCGACTCGCTCTGCTCCTCCTTCCAGATCCAATCCATGGCGATGTGTGCTACAACAAGCCTGCCAGCCATGAGAAAGACGATTCATAAACTGTATTGCCGCGTCGATTCCTAAGAGGTATGTTGGGCTCAACCGTGACCATCTTTAAACCGTACTGAATTTTTGTAGTTGCTTCAGTGGGTAGCTTTCCACAGGTTTGCATTTTGACATTCCAGATCTTTGGTTCTATGCTTCAATTGGTTTCCACCTGTCCTCCTAGTGTTATCCCTTCTCCCTGTTAGAAAGCACTTGACTGCTTTTCGTTTGGTTTGCACCTGGATGCAGAATTACCCAGTGCCTACCCTGAAGCTCCAGTTACTACCACGGCAGAACTGAACAATAATGATTAATTTTGCTATCTCCTACCCACAGTCTCGCCCTTCCCTTGTGGGTGCAATTCCCTCCATTGATGAAGTCCACCAACAAAATTAAACAATTTTCTACAATTTTGTGCAAATTACTGAAGAACCAACCTAGGAAAACGCAAAGGCACAGTGTCTCACTGCATAGATGAAAGAAGAGTTTGTACAAGCCCTAAGAAGGGCGACACCTGGTGATTACAACACGACGCCTCTAATCGCTAGACACCTACTCACCTAGGTTTATTATAATTAAACCAGACAATATTTATTCTTCATCATCTAGAGAACATGGTCTATGATTAAATTGGCGAAAATCGAGCACTCTTATTCTTTCATTTACGTGTTGGGCTCAAATCGACTCATACCCCATCTTTGGTCAACTTCCTATCCTTCGGCAGCCAGAGGAGATCTTTCATGAAAAACTATTTTGTATACGCACGTCAATGTTTTTGTCAGTACGTGGACATCTTATATGACCACAAATCACTTGCCAATCATTGATTCTGCAATACTTCTATGTTGTTGATAACTCTGGTTATCTGAGATCTGAGTTTCACATTTTTGGCAACTATTTTTCAGGTCAAGTTGATGCATCCAGCATATACTAGTCAAGGCTAACTGGTATACGCAGTCTTTGCTACTTTTCTTTCATATAAGATGGACCTTCGAGAAAGTATGGTAGCAGATATGATCCAAAGGGATGATAGATCAAAGTGGTTATCACATAGCAATCATAACATAAAATCCTTCACAGAGGATGAGATAAGAAGAATTACCAGCAACTATGAAACTATCATTGGAAAAGGCGGCTTCGGAGAAGTTTGCAAAGGTGTTCTCCAAGATGGAAGAACAGTTGCAGTCAAGAGATTTATCCGTAATGAAGAGGAAAATTTTGCCAAAGAGCTGAAAGTCCACTGTGAAATCAGCCACAAGAATGTAGTTAGGCTCATAGGCTACTGTGCCGAGGAAAATGCCTTAATGATTGTCAGTGAGTACATATCCAAAGGGAATCTCAGCGATGTTCTTCATCATGAATGCATTCCCATCACGTTGGATACACGACTGCGGATCGCGGTGGAGTGTTCAGAGGCACTGTGTTACATGCATTCACAAATGTATACTCAGGTCATTCATGGTGATATCAAGCCTGCCAATATACTATTAGATGACAACTTCAATGCAAAAGTATCCGACTTTGGAATATCAAGACTTGTGAACACAGACTCGACCCTTTTCACTGATCGTGTAATAGGGAGCATAGGTTACATGGACCCTTTGTTTGCCCGCAGCGGGCGTCTCACCTCGAAGAGTGATGTTTACAGTTTCGGAATTGTTCTGGTTGAATTGATCACAAAGAAAAAGGCAACAACAAGAAATGGGGGGACCAGCATAGTTGAATGTTTCACCCAAGCTCTTGCGACAGGGAAGAGAAGGGTGAGAGATCTGTTCGATGTTGAAATCTCAAGCCAGAACAACATGAAGGTTCTTGAAGGGGTTGCAGAGCTGGCAGGACAATGTTTGAGGATGGAGATGGATAGACGCCCTGAGATGACAGACGTGGCAGAATGTCTTCGGGCACTTAAGAAAACTCAAGTTCAAGGAAAACAAACACCAACTATTTTTCCTTGGGGGTGGAGGAACAAGCCAGCTGCTCTAAACAACCAGCAATCTTCTAGCTCAGTCACGCAACAATCTTTGCTACCCAACTTGTACCGCCATTTCTCACTTAGGGAGTTGAAATCTGCGACAAGAAACTTTGATAACTCACGCCTTCTTGGTCAGGGTATACATCGTAGAGTTTACTATGGAGTGATTTATGGGGGTCCAACCAAGGTGGCTGTCAAACGTGGCAGTGTTGACTATGATGGAAGTGACTTCCAGACAGAGATAGCGATGATGGCAAAGCTCCGTCACGATCATCTCGTACCATTGGTCGGTTACTGCAAAGAGGAAAACGAGATGATACTGGTCTACGATTACATGGCTCGTGGCACCCTGCGTGAGAACCTTTACGCTAACAACACCGAGGAGCCACCTCTTAGTTGGAGGCAGCGTTTAGAGATTTGCATAGGTGCTGCTCATGCCCTGCATTACCTTCACGAGTGTTCCTTCATCCCCAATTATGTGTCGACGACAAACATTCTCCTGGATGAGAGATTGGTTGCGAAGGTTCCATGTAAAGTCTCGGTGCCGCATAATCTCACGCATACAATATATAAGGATTACGTCGATCCTCAGTTTTACCGCTCTTGCAAACTCACAGAGAAATCCCATGTATATTCCTTTGGTGTTGTGCTATTTGAGGTTTTGTGTGCACGGGCTGCTTATGATCTCAATCTTCCAAGAAGACAAGCTCACTTGGTAAAATGTGCCCTTAGTTGCCAAAAGAAGGGCATCCTTGATCTGATTGTTGATCCCTATCTTGAAGGAAAGATTGCTCCGCGGTGCTTCAACAAGTTTGTGGAGATTGCTGAGAAATGTGTTAGTGAACATGGTACAGACCGCCCTACAATGCAAGAAGTGCTTGAGAGCCTGGAATTGTGCCTTGCAGAACAAAGTGGAAGCCTTGGTGATGAGATGCCAGGCGATGATGACATTAATGGTCTTTCGAGGAGAGAACGTCGGCTGAACCTAGAGATGTACCTTGCAGAAGACGATGATGATTGCAGCTATTGTAGCGAGATATCGAAATCTGAAGATGATGGCATGGATGGAGATGAGCAATTTGCAGATTGTATGGATTCCGAATTGCCAGTGGCTTGATGAGCAGGCAAGAAGTGTTTTCACGACCAATCTTCCTACCGTCAATGCTCTCTCCTCTCCACTGACGGATCATGCCAGAGAATCCTTCCATGCATGTACACTGCATAATATGTCCCTTTTTTTTTTTTTTTGAGGAATCACCCCGGGGGGGGGGGGGGGGGGGTCCCTTTCTTTTCTGAAGCAAGTATTGTGTACTATGTCTTTCTTATTGTTTTTCGTCATCCGGGTGTTGTAATGGGTTTGTCAGGTCGTTCGCCTGCACTATCATGTCCTGTTAGTCTTGCGCTAGGTACACTAATGCTCTTATATTATGTGACGGAGGGAGTACAAAACTGGTTCTTTTTGCTTCTCGTCCTGAAAAAGGTATCATTGATCGTACTAGCACCTTGTTTCTTCTCAACTTTAGGGTGCAGAAGAAGCTGAATGGAAAGCTGAAGCAGCTCAGAAGCGAGCAGGCAGACGTATGCATGGCTTCAGGAGCGGTGCAAATGATGAATGACCAAGAGCTGTTCCAGCATGAACCCTCTGGGTGTTTCACAATTACTACATTTGTTGAGACGGTCAAATTTGTGGATTTTTTTTTTCGATGGAACTACGAGCGAAATTCGGCCTTATACCCTATCCAATAAAAGAGAACCAGAGTTCTTTACTGAACCTTTTTCGGTGGGAAGAAGCTTTTTATCAGAGCATCTTCTTGGCGTTGTAGAACCAACTTTGGAAAGACGAGAACCGTCCCAAAGATCCAAGTCCATCCGATCTCAGGCGACACCAAACATACAGGGTAACCCGATAAACCAACTGCTCTGCTACTCAGGGAACATGCATAAATCCGCAGTATTCATGAAGAGAAGCCTGTGAGAAGTTCAAGCTTTGGAAACTAAACAAAAAAACTCAAAAAAGAAAATGTTTTAAAGCTTTCACATCCTGACAGGTTTCATGAAAAAAATTCAGTTCCGCGTTCATCTTACGAATGATTATCGGCTACAGAAATCCATGGGATACATGAAAGTCGTGAATACACGAGGAACCGTCCTTAATCCGAAGGCCAAAACAAAAAAGCACTGCGAGCAGCGGTCTCCCTAAATGTATGTCCGATGTCTCCACCAGCAATTACAGCTCCAAAAGCTAGGAAAAAGACTACTCCCTCCACTCCATAATATAAGAGCATTCTTTGGAGGGAGTATTATTAACTGAACTATAGAGGGTAACACAATTCCACAGAAGTGAGAATCGTGACTTGGCATACCTCAATTGATGTTCCAAAGCTTGGACATAATTAATTATCTCATCAAGGACTTATGCTTTGCCGATAACCTGACCAAGGAAGAAAAAGCTTCCCAAAGAAAATCATTTACAGAAACAGAACTATAGGGAAGACCTAGAGCTTGATGATTTTTTTTTTGGAAAAGGGGGACTTCCCCGGCCTCTGCATCGGAAAGATGCATACGGCCATCTTTATTAAAAAAGCAAAGAGATTCAACACAAGTCTAAAATTCTCAAAAAAAGCAGCTCACAGAGCGCTGAAGAAGCAAAACAAATGCCACAGCCGGCCGGCAAGAGAAAGATAGGAAAACTAATTGCCTATCCTATTACATGACCGCCATTCAAACCGGCTGAAGATATCCCGTGCAACCATCTCCCATCGGATAGATCCAATAACCAAACGCTCCCTGGCCTCCGTCGGAGTGAGTAATGACCACATACGGATCAACGCAATGGCTCGGAATATAACCTGCAAAAAATGAGTGTTGGATGTTCTGTTAAAGACTAAATCATTTCTGTAATTCCATATAGCCCATAATAACGCACATACTCCAACACGAATGTGTCTCGCTGTATGGGGCTCAATCCCATCCAACCACGTTCCGGATAACGTATTAATATTCTGTGGAGGAGTAATATTAAAGGCTATTGTCACTGACTGCCATAAATTTTTTGCCATAGGACAATCGAGAAAGAGGTGTTTAATAGTTTCATCTGTATCACAAAAGCTACACCGACTAGATCCATTCTAGTTGCGTTTAATCAAGTTGTCCTTAGTTAAAATGACTTGTTTATGCACAAACCACATGAACACTTTAACTCTCAAAGGGACTTTGACTTGCCATACATGTTTCGACTTTGGAATAGAACTAGAGTTAATGATATCCACGTACATAGATTTAACCGTAAAAACTCCATTTGTCGTAAGCTTCCAACATAACTGATCTGGGCGCTGAGAAAGTTGAACCTCCATCAGTCTTCTCACAAGATGGAGCCAAGCTTCCCAACGGTTACCGGCTAAAGCTCTCCTGAAGCTTATATGTAGAGGCGTGGACTGACACACCGTCTGAACGGTCGCATCTCTTCGTTGAACAATACTGTAGAGAGAAGGATACTGAACCGCCAATGGCATACCCCCTAGCCAGGTATCCTCCCAGAACCTTGTAGACGTACCATTACCGATAACCACCTTGGCCCGGTTAAAGAATAGCGACTTAACTCGCATCAGGCCTTTCCAGAAAGGCGAATCCGTCGGCCTCACCGTCACCTGGGATAAGGTCTTGGAATGAAGGTACTTATTACGCAGAATCTGGGCCCAAGTGGCTTCGGTCTCTCGCGAAAGCTTATATAGCCATTTACTGAGGAGACATTTGTTCTTAACCTCCAGATTTTCGATCCCGAGACCCCCTTGGTCCTTAGGTCGACAAATAATGTCCCATCTAGCTAATCTATACTTTCTCTTCAACTCGTCGCTTTGCCAGAAGAAACGAGATCGATAGGAATCGAGTCTTTTCCGAACACCCACTGGTACTTCGAAAAAGGACAGAAGGAACATGGGCATACTAGTGAGCACCGAATTAATAAGAACTAACCGGCCTCCATATGACATCAGTTTGCCTTTCCAACATCCCAATTTCTTCTCAAAACGATCCTCAATGCACTTCCATTCGCTATTTGTTAGCCTAGAGCTTGATGATGATACAAAGATAAATACATATGGTACATTAGTGGGACATAATGGAAACGTAAGAAATATTGGGTGCTTGTTGAGATTAAAATGCACCTTATTACATCCAGGGACAATATCTTGAAGAATTTTCACCTGCTCGGGTATTTTTTCACGCCATGCTTGTGAAAATAAGTACAACTTTTAGTTAGGCTATGGCTTTCAGTTGCTTGACCCCATCTTGCCTTCGCATGGATGAAATCTTGCTTTGGTGGCTTTGGCCGAGGAGGATTTTGGGCGGGGTTGAGGTAACAGAAGCGCGTGGGAGGTGGGGAGGGGGAGGGGGGAGCAGCGCTGCCGCATCCGCTGGGACAGGGGTAAAGGGGGGATTTCATGTGGCTCGGGTTTGGGGCAGGGTTTTGGCCGGACCAGGTCATATAACTCAATCATTTGAGAAAGAAACTTGGAAAGATAAATAAACAAGTCATAAATTTTACACTTCTATTATTTTTAGAAGAAAACAATTGAAAAGTGTAAAGCTTTGACCAAAGACTTGAAAGAAGTTGGTTCCATTCATCTTATAAATAATTGTCGGCTACATAAATAAATACATGAGGAATCCTCTATTCCTAAGCGGTTATAACCCACTACCCAATCCCTCTCCATACAACAATGACACATCACCAAGTCATGCATGTAGTCATAATTTGCCTTTTTACAATAATTTGTTCATGCAAAACATGGCACATCATTAACTCATGCCTGTTATTAGTTTAAGTTTATTTAGCACTTTTTATGCATTTTTGATAAGACTCACACAACAATGCATATCGCATCTTCTAGTAGTCATGAATCCATAGGTAAAAAAAGCAGCCCGCTAGGCGATCTACAACTTTGAGTTGTATCAGTGATGCCTTCGTCTTCATCCAAGGTTTTTTTCAAAGAGGGTTCCCTCCGATTTCACCACTGAGTTTGCAACTACTAAAAGAAAAGAAAAGAAAATCAACCATAAGGCTAGATAACCTGGGCACCCTATCATCAGTTGACTACTATATCAACCAAGCCAAAAGCTCCAGGATGCCGTCACCAGGCCCCCAATAAGGCAAGCAACGTTTGTGACCCTGTTGTGAATATATTACAAGTTTTAGAGACAAAATAAGCAACGAAAATGATGAGTGTTTCTTAAGCAGGTCAGCTACATTTGATCTTCATTGCCAAGTTGACTACATCATCTCCAGGCCAAAGCACTATTGTATTCGCAGCACACCAAAAGTCCACCCTTGTACCACCTTAAAGACTTCATTTCTTGTTAGTCCTAGAACTCTTACGACCCACTTTAGCCTTCTTTTCATTTCCCGTTTTAATAGTCCAATCACCCAGCCATCTGGCGATCATGTTAATGGGGGCATAAGGGTCAGTAAAATTTTTTATTATATAAAAAGAGTTCCATTTCTAATCTTCCAGATTGTCCAGAAGGCCACATAAATCTCAACAAATGCCAAGTGCTTATCATCAGAATGGAATTTTTGCAACCAATTCCCAAGCAAAAGCATCAATGTTATCAGGGATATCAAGAAGGTTAAAATCACATTTTATAATGTTCCAAAGCATTCTAGCCAAGGAACATTTCATAAAAGAGGCGATTATTTGATTCATCCATCCCACAAAAAGGGCAAGCCCTGCTACCAATCCACACCCTTCCAATCAAATTGAGTTTTGTCAAAATACTTTTTCTTAGGGCTAAGTACATCAAAATTTTGATCCTTGGAGGAATGTTGGTTTTCCATATAAACTTGTGTGGAAGTTCAACACCATTTTCTATCAAGTTCCTAAAATATGATTTAACTGTGTATACACCATTTTTGTTAGAGTCCATTTAACAATACCTTTTTCATTATGGAGAGTAACACTAGAGCATACCTCCTTAATATGATTCCACAGTTCAAAAGAATTACCAATTAGAATCCTTTTGAACTGAATTTGATGAAGCCCTTTCACCAGCAAATCAACAACATACATGTTTTTGTTAAAACATATGTTATATAATCTAGGGAAATTATGCTAGCGGGGTTTATCCCCTTTCCACAAATCCTCCCCAAAACCTTACATTCTTCCCATTACTAACACCAAATTTACAAAGAGAAAAGAAATGGTCCTTACATTTCAGTAATCCTTTCCGGAATTGTGAATCTCCTTGTCTGTGTTTGATCCCAGTAAGGCACCGATTTCTTTGGCATTTCCTAGTCGGGATTTCCAGCTCTTGTGGTGGAAACTCTGCATTTCGCTTATTCCATATTGTCCACGAGGTGAGCATGGCGAGGTATGCGAGGGCCTTTCTATTTTGTACAGAAGCGTCCGACATATGTCAATCTACCAATCCTTGATGGAATGCTTTAGGTGCAAAGGGGAGGTATCGATGCTCACAATTTGTAACCAATCTTGGATCATATCACATGGTCTAATGGAGAACCGACACTTAAAGAACAGTTGGTCAACTGATTCTTGCTCATGCTTGCAAATAGGGCAAAGGCCAAAGTTTGACCATCCTATTTTCGCCAACCTATGCGATGTCCATATCCTTTTTTGCACGAACAACCATCTAAAGAACTTGACCTTTGGTAGATCACATGCCTTCCAAACCGCATGGACCACAGGGGAGCCTGTGGCACTTAAGAATTGTGATAACCCACAAGTATAGGGGATCAATTGTAGCCTCTTTCGATAAGTAAGAGTGTCGAACACATCGAGGAGCTAAAGGTAGAACAAATATTCCCTCAAGTTCTATCGATCACCGATACAACTCTACGCACGCTTAACGTTCGCTTTACCTAGAACAATTATGAAACTAGAAGTACTTTGTAGGTGTTTTTGGATAGGTTTGCAAGATAATAAAGAGCACGTAAACAAAAAGTAGGGGATGTTTAGATAAATAAACAATAAAGTTAGTATAGCGAGTGTCGAAAAGTGGTGGTAGGAGTTGCGAAATTGTCCCTAAGCAATTGACTACTTTCCTAGACCGATAGCAAGTTTTATGTGGGAGAGGCCACTGCTAGCATGTCATCCCTGACTTGGAATTCTATAACAAGCATCCGCAACTACTAACGTTCATTAAGGTAAAACCCAACCATAGCATTAAGATATATTGGTCCCCCTTCAATCCCGTATGCATCAATTTCTATGCTAGGTTGAAGCTTCTGTCACTCTTGCCCTCCAATACATAGTCCTATCAACATACAACTAACCCTATGGTGTGATCCACGCGCGCACTCATATGATGGGCACCAAAGGACATCAACATAACCACAAGCAATTTAAACCAATCATAGCAATTTACCAATTACCGATAGGACAACGAAAATCTACTTAGACATCATAAGATGGCAACACATCTGTAACGCCCTTGATGCGGCTATATCTCCCACGTGTCGAAGCACGACTTAGAGGCATAACCGCATTGAAAGAAATGTCGCAAGTGAGGTAATCTTCACACAACCCATGTAATACATAAGGGAAAGAGATACATAGTTGGCTTACAATCGCCACTTCACACAATACATGAATAAAGCATTACATCAACCAGATACAAACAAGGTCCGACTACGGAACCAAAATAAAAGAAGACTACCCCAAATGCTACACAGATCCCCGATCGACCCCAACTGGGCTCCACTACTGATCCACTAGAACGAAACAACACAAAGGACAAGATCTTGATAAAGCTCCTCTTTGAGCTTGGTTGCGTCATCTGCACGGTATCCTCAGCACCTGCAAGCTGGTTTTGGAAGTATCTGTGAGTCATGGGGACTCAGCAATCTCACAGCCTCGCGATCAAGACTATTTAAGCTTATAGGTAGGGTAAACGGTATGAGGTGGAGCTGCAGCAAGCGACTAGCATATATGGTGGCTAACATACGCAAATGAGAGCGAGAAGAGAAGGCAAAAGCACGGTTGAACAACTATGATCAAGAAGTGATCCTAGAACAACCTACGTCAAGCATTACTCCAACACCGTGTTCACTTCCCGGACTCCGCCGAGAAGAGACCATCACGGTTACACACGCGGTTGATGTATTTTAATTAAGATCAACTTCAGATTTTCTACAACCGAACATTAACAAATTCCCATATGCCCATAACCGCGGGCACGGCTTTCGAAAGTTCAATCCCTGCAGGGGTGTCCCAACTTAGCCCATCACAAGCTCTCATGGTCAACGAAGGATATTCCTTCTCCCAAGACAATCCGATCAGACTCGGCATCCCGGTTACAAGATGATAACCCACAAGTATAGGGGATCAATTGTAGCCTCTTTCGATAAGTAAGAGTGTCAAACCCAATGAGGAGCTAAAGGTAGAACAAATATTCCCTCAAGTTCTATCGACCACCGATACAACTCTACGCACGCTTGAAGTTCGCTTTACCGGAAACAAGTATGAAACTAGAAGTACTTTGTAGGTGTTTTTGGGTAAGCTTGCAAGAAAGTAAAGAACATGAAAATAAAAGCCAGGGGCTGTTTAGATGAAGACACAACTAAATTAGTTTTAGTAAAGAGCTTTTGTCAACAAGAAAGTTATTTGTCCCTAGGAAATCGATAACTAGACCGGTAATCATTATTGCAATTTTATTTGAGGGAGAGGCATAAGCTAACATACTTTCTCTACTTGGATCATATGCACTTATGATTGGAACTCTAGCAAGCATCCGCAACTACTAAAGATTCATTAAGGTAAAACCCAACCATAGCATTAAAGTATCAAGTCCCCTTTATCCCATATGCAAACAACCTACTTACTCGGTTGTGTGCTTCTGTCACTCACGCCACCCACCATAAGCAAATCATAAGCATATTGCAAACCCTACAGCGAGAATCCCTCACGCTTGCGCGACACGGAGAGCACCATAGGACAGCACCAATAATAAAACATACAACTCAAACCAATCACGATCATCAAATAGCCATTAGGACAAAACAGATTTACTCAAACATCATAGGATAGCCATACATCATTGGGAAATAATATATAGCGTTGAGCACCATGTTTAAGTAGAGATTACAGCGGGTAAGAGAGAGGTTACACCGTTGCATAGAGGGGGGAAGAGTTGGTGATGATGGCGGTGAAGTTGTTGATGAAGATCGCGGTGATGATGATGGCCCCCGGTGGCACTCTGGTGCCACCGGAAGCGAGGGGGGGAGAGCCCCCCTCCTTCTTCTTCTTCTTCTTCTTCCTTGACCTCCTCCCTAGATGGGATAAGGGTTTCCCCTCTGGTCCATGGTCTCCATGGCGTGGGAGGGGCGAGAGCCCCACCGAGATTGGATCTATCTCTTTGTCTCTCTCTGGTTCTGCGTTCTGTTCTGGCTCTGTTTCACCGTTTCTTATATATATGGAGATCTGTAACTCTGATTGGCCTGAAACCTTCACCGTGATTTTTTCCCGAATATTATCTTTCTTGCGGCAAAAGAAGAGCATCAACCGCCTTACGGTGGGCTCACGAGGGTAGGGGGCGCGCCCTAGGGGGGGGGCGCCCCCCTGTCTCGTGACCACCTCGGGCACTGGTTCGCGTTGATTTTCCTTCCGAATTTTCCATATTTTCCAAAAATATGCTCCGTCTGTTTTATCCCGTTTGGACTCCATTTGATATGGACATTCTGCGAAACCAAAAACATGCAACCGACAGGAACTGGCACTGGGCACTGGATCAATATGTTAGTCCCAAAAATAATATAAAAAGTTGCCAAAAAGTATATGAAAGTTGAATAATATTGGCATGGAACAATCAAAAATTATAGATACGACGGAGACGTATCAGCATCCCCAAGCTTAATTCCTGCTCGTCCTCGAGTAGGTAAATGATAAAAAAATAATTTTTGATGTGGAATGCTACCTAGCATAATCTTGATCATATTTCTAATCATGGCATGAATATTAAGACACGAGTGATTCAAAGCAATAATCTATCCTTTGACATAAAAATAATAATACTTCAAGCATACCAACCAAGCAATTATGTCTTATTGAAATAACATAGCCAAAGAAAGCTCATCCCTACAAAATCATATAGTCTGGCTATGCTCCATCTTCACCACACAAAGCATTCACATCATGCACAACCCCGATGACAAGCCAAGCAATTGTTTCATACTTTTGACGTTCTCAAACCTTTTCAACCTTCACGCAATACATGAGCGTGAACCATGGACATAACACTATAGGTGGAATAGAATATGATGGTGGAGAAGACAAAAAGGAGAAGATAGTCTCACATCAACTAGGTGTATCAATGGGCTATGGAGATGCCCATCAATAGATATCAATGTGAGTGAGTAGGGATTGCCATGCAACGGATGCACTAGAGCTATAAATGTATGAAAGCTCAACAAAAGAAACTAGTGGGTGTGCATCCAACTCGCTTGCTCATGAAGACCTAGGGCACTTGAGGAGGCCCATCATTGGAATATACAAGCCAAGTTCTATAATGAAAGATTCCCACTAGTATATGAAAGTGACAACATAGGAGACTCTCTATCATGAAGATCATGGTGCTACTTTGAAGCACAAGTGTGGTAAAAGGATAGTAGCATTGTCCCTTTTATTTTTTATTTTTTTATTTGGCCTCTCTTTTTTTCCTTTTTTTGGCCTTTCTTTTTTTATTTGGCCTTTCTTTCTCTTTTTTTTGGGACAATGCTCTATTGAATGATGATCATCACACTTCTATTTATTTACAACTCGATGATACAACTCGATACTAGAACAAAGATGACTCTATATGAATGCCTCCGGTGGTGTACCGGGATGTGCAATGATCTAGCGTAGCAATGACATCAAAAAACGGACAAGCCATGAAAACATCATGCTAGCTATCTTACGAGCATGCAAAGCAATATGGCAATAAATGCTCAAGTCATGTATATGATGATGATGGAAGTTGCATGGCAATATATCTCGGAATGGCTATGGAAATGCCATGATAGGTAGGTATGGTGGCTGTTTTGAGGAAGGTATATGGTGGGTTTATGGTACCGGCGAAAGTTGCGCGGTACTAGAGAGTCTAGCAATGATGGAAGGGTGATAGTGCGTATAATCCATGGACTCAACATTAGTCATAAAGAACTCACATACTTATTGCAAAAATCTATTAGTCATCGAAACAAAGTACTATGCGCATGCTCCTAGGGGGATAGATTGGTAGGAAAAGACCATCGCTCGTCCCCGACCGCCACTCATAAGGAAGACAATCAATAAACACCTCATGCTCCGACTTCGTTACATAACAGTTCACCATACGTGCATGCTACGGGACTTGCAAACCTCAACACAAGTATTTCTCAATTTCACAATTACTCGACTAGCATGACTCTAATATCACCATCTTTATATTGCAAAACTATTGCAAGGAATCAAACATATCATATTCAGCGATCTACAAGTTTATGTAGGATTTTATGACTAACCATGTGAATGACCAGTTCCTGTCATCTCTCTAAATAGATATAAGTGAAGCACGAGAGTTTAATTCTTTCTACAAAAGATATGCCCGTGCTCTAACAAATATAAGTGAAGCAAAAGAGCATTCTACAAATGGCGGTTGTCTATGTAAAGAGAAACAGGCAATCCAAACTTCAAATGATATAAGTGAAGCACATGAAGCATTCTATAAAGCCACCAAGGACCATCTCATACCAGCATGGTGCATAAAAAAACCTAAATGCAAAAGATGCTCCAAGACTTGCACATATCGCATGAACGAAACGAATCCGAAAACATACCGATATTTGTTGAAGAAAGAGGGGATGCCTCCCCAGCATCCCCAAGCTTAGACGCTTGAGTCTCCTTGAATATTTACTTGGGGTGCCTCGGGCATCCCCAAGCTTGAGCTCTTGCCTCTCTTCCTTCTTCTCACATCGAAACCTTCTCAATCATCGAACACTTCATCCACACAAAACTTCAACAGAAAACTCGGTAAGCTCCATTAGTATAATAAAGCAAATCACTACTCTAAGTACTGTTGCAAACCAATTCATATTTTGTTTTTGCATTGTGTCTACTGTAATATAACTTTTTCATGGCTTAATCCACTGATATAAATTGATAGGTTCATCAAAACAAGCAAGCTATGCATCAAAAACAGAATCTGTCTAAAACAGAACAGTCTGTAGCAATCTGGACATTCATCATACTTCTGATACTTGAAAAATTCTACCAAAATTATGAAAAATAAACAATTTGTATAGGAAGACAGTGAAAAAAGAATCAGAACCATTTGAAGTTCCAGCTAAAAATGTAAAATCGCGCACTACAGCCAAAGTTTCTGTCCTGCACCGTACAAACCATCAAGCAAATGTAAACATCCTAAAGGCAAACATTGGCATATTATTTTTATAATACAATGAAATTGTACAAGGGGATAATTATTTTTGTTGAAAGGTTTCTGTAATTAAGATTCACAAAGTTCCCATGGGCATGAACAAAGTTCAAGGACGTCCCCCACTTTCACAATGCTCGTCTCTCTCACTTTCACTTTTCTTTTTGAAAAAGTTTTGGGTTCCCCTCTTTATTTTTGTTGTTTTTAAACTATATGAAAGCACTCAACAGAAATAAATGACTCTCTAAAACTTCCGGGTTGTCTCCCTGGCAGCGCTTTCTTTAAAGCCATAAAGCTAGGCATATAGTGCTCGAGTAGTGAATCCACCCGGATCCCAAGGTATATCAAAGCCAATTTTAATTAACAATGATTTGTAATTTATTAGTGAGCACAAAGTAAAATATATCATGTAACAACGAAGTCTAACTCTCTTCCTATGCATCGGCATGTCATAAAAGAACAATTCATGCACACAAAGTAAAGGCCAATGCACAGTATAAACAGTTTCTTGCAATTTTATCGTATTGGAAACATAGAGAGGTGGAGATATAGTTTCTCTCTCATAATAATTGCAAGTAGGAGCAGAAAGCACATGCATATTATATTCATCAAAATCATCATGTGTAGTAGTAAAAGGCAACCCATCAATATAATCCTTAATAAGTGCAAACTTCTCCGATATAGTGTAGTCGGGAGAATTCAAAAAGATAATAGGACTATCATGTGTGGGTGCAATAGCAACAATTTCATGTTTAACATAAGGAACTATAGCAAGTTCATCTCCATAAGCATAATTCATATTGGCATCTTGGCCACAAGCATCATCAAAAAGGGATATTTCAAGAGAATCAAAGGGAGCATAACAATCATCATAGCAATCATCCTTCGGTAAGTACGAAGGGAAATTAAACAATGTATGAGTTGAAGAGTTACTCTCATTAGAAGGTGGGCACGGGTAGCTAATCCGCTCTTCCTCCTTTTGTTCTTCGCTCTCCTCATCATCCTTTTCATCCAATGAGCTCACAGTTTCATCAATTTCTTCTTCCATAGACTCCTGCAAAATATTAGTCTCTTCTTGGACAGCAGAGTAGTACTAATATATGGTTCAACATAGGCATTAGAAGCATAATTATCATAGCAATATTTAAATATGGCAAAATTTTCAGATTTTTGAAGAGTAGCATCATACTTTTCAATCAAAGAAGCAATTTCAAAAGCACCCTTAAAAGCAACAAATTCTTCAATTTGTCGAACATCATAGTAATTATAAACACCCTTAGCATATGAAGATAAGATTCCATTATCAATAAACTCACATTGGTAGGGAAGGTGTTTCTTAGGGTTTTCAGAACAACAAGTAAAATCATATATTTCACATAAATTCCAAGCATAGCATTGCAAATGTTGAATTTGACCCGATAATAGTTTTCCTTTTTCAGATATACGTTGTCGCACATAACAAGCATGCTCATCTAAAGATTTGCCCTCAACTAAGCTAGTTGGGGTTTCGGCACGAGCACAAAGGGATCGAAGATGATCCAAGTAATAAGCTTCAACAGTGTGATAGATTTTGATTGGTTCTTCAACCATTGGTTCAGTAGGTACAACTAATTTTTTTTGGTATTTTGCATTTCCTACCCATAACTAAAGATAGAAAACAACTAAGAACAACAAATAAAAATTACTTAGTGATAAAGCAAACAAGCACACACGAGAATATTCACCCCACGCTATTGCTCCCCGGCAACGGCTCCAGAAAAAGGTCTTGATAACCCATAAGTATAGGGGATCAATTGTAGCCTCTTTCGATAAGTAAGAGTGTCGAACCCAACGAGGAGCTAAAGGTAGAACAAATATTCCCTCAAGTTCTATCGACCACCGATACAACTCTACGCACGCTTGACGTTCGCTTTACCGGAAACAAGTATGAAACTAGAAGTACTTTGTAGGTGCTTTTGGGTAAGCTTGCAAGAAAGTAAAGAACACGAAAATAAAAGCGAGGGGCTGTTTAGATGAAGACACAACTAAATTAGTTTTAGTAAAGAGCTTTTGTCAACAAGAAAGTTATTTGTCCCTAGGCAATCGATAACTAGACCGGTAATCATTATTGCAATTTTATTTGAGGGAGAGGCATAAGCTAACATACTTTCTCTACTTGGATCATATGCACTTATGATTGGAACTCTAGCAAACATCCGCAACTACTAAAGATTCATTAAGGTAAAACCCAACCATAGCGTTAAAGTATCAAGTCCCCTTTATCCCATACGCAAACAACCTACTTACTCGGGTCTGTGCTTCTGTCACTCACGCCACCCACCATAAGCAAATCATAAGCATATTGCAAACCCTACAGCGGGAATCCCTCACGCTTGCGCGACACGGAGAGCACCATAGGACAGCACCAATAATAATACATACAACTCAAACCAATCACGATCATCAAATAGCCATTAGGACAAAACAGATCTACTCAAACATCATAGGATAGCCATACATCATTGGGAAATAATATATAGCGTTGAGCACCATGTTTAAGTAGAGATTACAGCGGGTAAGAGAGAGGTTACACCGTTGCATAGAGGGGGGAAGAGTTGGTGATGATGGCGGTGAAGTTGTTGGTGAAGATCGCGGTGATGATGATGGCCCCCGGTGGCACTCCGGTGCCACCGGAAGCGAGGGGGAGAGATCCCCCTCCTTCTTCTTCCTTGACCTCCTCCCTAGATGGGATAAGGGTTTCCCCTCTGGTCCATGGCCTCCATGGCGTGGGAGGGGTGAGAGCCCCTCCGAGATTGGATCTATCTCTCTGTCTCTCTCTGGTTCTGCGTTCTGTTCTGGCTCTGTTTCACCGTTTCATATATATATGGAGATCCGTAACTCCGATTAGCCTGAAACCTTCGCCGTGATTTTTTTTCCGAATATTAGCTTTCTTGCGGCAAAAGAAGAGCGTCAACCGCCTTACGGTTGGCTCACGAGGGTAGGGGGCGCGCCCCCTATCTCGTGACCACCTCGGGCACTGGTTCGCGTTGATTTTTCCTTCCGAATTTTCCATATTTTCCAAAAATAAGCTCCGTCCGTTTTTATCCCGTATGGACTCCGTTTGATATGGATATTCTGCGAAACCAAAAACATGCAACAGACAAGAGTCCCAAAAATAATATAAAAAGTTGCCAAAAAGTATATGAAAGTTGAATAATATTGGCATGGAACAATCAAACATTATAGATACGACGTAGACGTATCACAAGACATCCTCGACAATGGTAAAACAAGTCCAGCAAAGCCGCCCGAATGTGCCGACAAATCCCGATAGGAGCTGCACATATCTCGTTCTCAGGGCACACTCAGATGAGACATCCTATGAGTAAAACCAACCCTTAAGTTGCCCCGAGGTGGCCCCGTAGTCTACTCGGTTCGGACCAACACTCAGAGGAGCACTGGCCCGAGGGGGTTAAAATAAGATGACCCTCGGGAGCGCGACTCCCAAGGGAAAAGTAGGTGGTGGTGACGCAAATAGTAAAACCAAGGTTGGGCCTTGCTGGAGGAGTTTTATTCAAAGCGAACTGTTAAGGGGTTCCCATTATAACCCAACCGTGTAAGGAACGCAAAATCTGGGAACATAACACCGATATGACGGAAACTAGGGCGGCAAGAGTGGAACAAAACACCAGGCATAAGGACGAGCCTTCCACCCTTTACCAAGTGTATAGATGCATTAATTAAATAAGAGATATTGTGATATCCCAACAGAAGTCCATGTTCCAACAAGGAACAAACTCCAATCTTCACCTGCAACTAGCAATGCTATAAGAGGGGCTGAGCAAGCGGTAACATAGCCAAACAACGGTTTGCTAGGACAAGGTGGGTTAGAGGCTTGGCTTAACAATATGGGAGGCATGATAAGCAAGTGGTAGGTATCGCAGCATAGGCATAGCAATAGAGCGAGCATCTAGCAAGCAAAGATAGAAGTGATTTCGAGGGTATGGTCATCTTGCCTGAGATCCCGCAAGGAAGAAGAACGAGTCCATGAAGAAGACAAACGGACGTTGCCAACGGATCCTCACAAACGCAACGTTACCGGATTACCGAGAAGAAGTACACCAGAAAGAAAGCAAACAACATAGTAAACAAACATCACATAAGCATGGCACTATGCGCAAACAAGTATGATGCATGTCCGGTTTAATGAGGCATGGCATGGCAAAATGCACAAACAACCCTACAAATCAAGTGGAGCTCAATATGCAACGGAGTTGCATATTGAAGAAAACACCACATGACTTATTTAGTTCCCTCTCGTTTATGTACCCAACAAGATTAAATGTTGTTAGCATGGCAAGAGGCGAAGCATAATGAAACTATCTATCTAGGCAAGTTTAAATGAGGCCAGAACAACAAAACAACAAGTCCGGAAACTCCTCATGTGCATATTTTGGTTATGGTACTGTTCTGCCCTAAACACAATTTTAGGGTTGTTAAACATACAAGATGAATGCACCATGTTAAACTAGGCATTTTTCCACCCCATTTACATATAAAGATTATTAAATTCCGAGTTACGGTTATTTAGTTATGAATTAAAGCATTTTAGCATGGAATAGGAGCAAATTAAAGCAAACATCATTTTAAGCATTTTAAACATGGATGAGAGTGGCAAATTATGAAACTACGCAAAATTCTAAGCAACTTTCATATTAAGTTTGTTTTAATCCGATGCACGGCTCAATAGTTATTAAATGCAAGATGCTTGGGGGGTTTTCTGCAAAACTGTTAATTCGGGAAAATAGCTAAAATTGTTCGGCAGGAAAAAAACAAATACTGGGCTGAAACCATAGGCGGCTGGGTGCTCACCAAGGCCCAAGGCCTGAGTCAGTGGAGATGCTGGGCTTCTGCTGAACAGGAACGAAGTCCACTAGGCCAGGTCAACGGGCGCAGTCGCTCGTTCCTGGACAGAACGAGAAGCAGGCCCGGAGGCATTCGTCCTCCTTTGAACGTAGGGGAGGTAGCGGCGCGGTCCATGTCGTTCCCGCACGACGAAGCAGGGAAGGCCGGCGAGGGACTTGGCGCGGGGCGACGACTTCCTGCCGACAACGTGCGCGGGTCTGGGCGGCGCGGGGCGACAGAGTTCCTTCGGCGAGGACTCGGCGACGATGGGTCAACGCGAGGCAGCAGCGCTCGCTCGAGGAGCAGAGGAGAACAGGCAACGGCAGCGACGCGACGCGGCAGGCGCTCCAGTGAGCTGAGGAGGTCCGGCAACGATGGGGATGGCCGGAACCCGACGGACTCATGGGGATGCGATGGTGGTGCTCCATGAGGAAATCCATGGCGGCGGACGCGGATGACCCGGGACGATGTTGCGAGGCGAGGGAGGCAGGCGCGCGTGCGTTCGAAGCTGAGGAGGCTGGTGGCGCAGGTCGACGGGGTCAGCACGGAAACGACACGACGGCTCGAAGACGGACTTGTCGTGAGCGAGCTGGACAGCCGCAGTACTCACCATGAACGAAGAAGACGGGCGGCGCAGGACAACCGTGGGAACGAGGCCAGCTCAGGTGCAGCTGAAGGAAATATGCCCTAGAGGTAATAATAATGTTATTATTTATTTCCTTGTATCATGATAAATGTTTATTATTCATGCTAGAATTGTATTAACCAGAAACATAATACATGTGTGAATACATAGACAAACAAAGTGTCACTAGTATGCCTCTACTTGACTAGCTCGTTGATCAAAGATGGTTATGTTTCCTAACCATAGACATGAGTTGTTTGGTTAACGGGATCACATCATTAGGAGAATGATGTGATTGACTTGACCCATTCCATTAGCTTAGCACTTGATCGTTTAGTTTGTTGCTATTGCTTTCTTCATAACTTATATATGTTCCTATGACTATGAGATTATGCAACTCCCGTTTATCGGAGGAACACTTTGTGTGCTACCAAACGTCACAACGTAACTGGGTGATTATAAAGGTGCTCTACAGGTGTCTCCGAAGGTATTTGTTGGGTTGGCGTATTTCGAGATTAGGAATTGTCACTCCGATTGTCGGAGAGGTATCTCTGGGCCCTCTCGGTAATGCACATCACTCAAGCCTTGCAAGCATTGCAACTAATAAGTTAGTTGCGGGATGATGTATTACGGAACGAGTAAAGAGACTTGCCGGTAACGAGATTGAACTAGGTATTGAGATACCGACGATCGAATCTTGGGCAAGTAACATACCGATGACAAAGGGAACAACGTATATTGTTATGCGGTCTGACCGAAAAGATCTTCGTAGAATATGTAGGAGCCAATATGAGCATCCAGGTTCCGCTATTGGTTATTGACCGGAGACGTGTCTCGGTCATGTCTACATAGTTCTCGAACCCGTAGGGTCCGCACGCTTAAAGTTCGGTGATGATCATAATTAGGGTTTTTGTGTTTTGATGTACTGAAGGTTGTTCAGTGTCCCGGATGTGATCACGGACATGACGAGGAGTCTCAAAATGGTCGAGACATAAAGATTGATATATTGGAAGCCTATATTTGGATATCGGAAACGTTCCGGGTGAAATCAGGATTTTACCGGAGTACCGGGGGGTTACCGGAACCCCCCCGGGGGTTATTGGGCCTACATGGGCCCTAAGGGAGAAGAGGAGGGCCGGCCAGGGCAGGCCGCACGCCCCCTCCTCCTAGTCCGAATAGGACAAGGAGGGGGGGGGGCGGTGCCCCCTTTCCTCTTTCTCCCTTCCTCCTTCCTTTTCCAACAAGGCAAGAGGGGGGAGTCCTACTCCCGGTGGGAGTAGGACTCCTCCAGGCGCACCCCTTGGGCCGGCCGCACCTCCCCCTCTCCCTCCTTTATATACGGGGGCAAGGGGGCACCCCATGACACACAAGTTGATCTTCATGATCGTTCATTAGCCGTGTGCGGTGCCCCCTTCCACCATATTCCACCTCGGTCATATCGTAGTGGTGCTTAGGCGAAGCCCTGCGTCGGTAGAGCATCATCACCGTCATCACGTCGTCGTGCTGACGAAACTCTCCCTCAACACTTTGCTGGATCGGAGCTCGAGGGATGTCACCAAGTTGAACGTGTGCAGAACTCGGAGGTGCCGTACATTCGGTACTTGGATCGGTCGGATCGGGAAGACGTACGACTACTTACTCTACATTGTGTCAACGCTTCCGTTGCCGGTCTACGAGGGTACGTAGACAACACTCTCCCCTCTTGTTGATATGCATCACCATGATCTTGCGTGTGCATAGGAATTTTTTTGAAATTACTACGTTCCCCAACAGTGGCATCCGAGCCTAGGTTTTATGCATTGATGTTATGCACGAGTAGAACACAAGTGAGTTGTGGGCGATATAAGTCATACTGCTTACCAGCATGTCATACTTTGGTTCGGCGGTATTGTTGGATGAAGCGGCCCGGACCGACATTACGCGTACGCTTACGCGAGACTGGTTCTACCGACGTGCTTTGCACACAGGTGGCTGGCGGGTGTCAGTTTCTCCAACTTTAGTTGAACAAAGTGTGGCTACGCCCGGTCCTTGCGAAGGTTAAAACAGCACCAAGTTGACAAACTATCGTTGTGGTTTTGATGCGTAGGTAAGAACGGTTCTTGCTAAGCCCGTAGCAGCCACGTAAAACTTGCAACAACAAAGTAGAGGACGTCTAACTTGTTTTTGCAGGGCATGTTGTGATGTGATATGGTCAAGACATGATGCTAAATTTTATTGTATGAGATGATCATGTTTTGTAACCGAGTTATCGACAACTGGCAGGAGCCATATGGTTGTCGCTTTATTGTATGCAATACAATCATGCTGTAATGCTTTACTTTATCACTAAGCGGTAGCGATAGTCGTGGAAGCATAAGATTGGCGAGACGACAACGATGCTACGATGGAGATCAAGGTGTCGCGCCGGTGACGATGGTGATCATGACGGTACTTCGGAGATGGAGATCACAAGTACAAGATGATGATGGCCATATCATATCACTTATATTGATTGCATGTGATGTTTATCTTTTATGCATCCTATCTTGCTTTGATTGACGGTAGCATTATAAGATGATCCCTCGCTAAATTATCAAAGTATAAGTGTTCTCCCTGAGTATGCACCGTTGCGAAAGTTCTTCGTGCTGAGACACCACATGATGATCGGGTGTGATAGGCTCTACGTTCAAATACAACGGGTGCAAAACAGTTGCACACGCGGAATACTCAGGTTAAACTTGACGAGCATAGCATATAACAGATATGGCCTCGGAACACGGAGACCGAAAGGTTGAGCGTGAATCATATAGTAGATATGATCAACATATTGATGTTCACCATTGATACTACTCCATCTCACGTGATGATCGGACATGGTTTAGTTGACTTGGATCACGTGATCACTTAGAAGATTAGAGGGATATCTTTCTAAGTGGGAGTTCTTAAGTAATATGATTAATTGAACTTAAATTTATCATGAACTTAGTACCTGATAGTATCTTGCTTGTATATGTTTGATTGTAGATAGATGGCTCGTGCTATTGTTCCGTTGAATTTTAATGCGTTCCTTGAGAAAGCAAAGTTGAAAGATGATGGTAGCAATTACACGGACTGGGTCCATAACTTGAGGATTATCCTCATTGCTGCACAGAAGAATTACGTCCTGGAAGCACCACTAAGTGCCAAGCCTGCTGCAGGAGCAACACCATATGTTATGAACGTATGGCAGAGCAAAGCTGATGACTACTCGATAGTTCAGTCTGCCATGCTTTACGGTTTAGAACCGGGTCTTCAACGATGTTTTGAATGTCATGGAGCATATGAGATGTTCCAGGAGTTGAAGTTAATATTTCAAGCAAATGCCCGGATTGAAAGATATGAAGTCTCCAATAAATTCTATAGCTGCAAGATGGAGGAGAATAGTTCTGTTAGTGAACATATACTCAAAATGTCTGGGTATCATAATCACTTGACTCAACTGGGGGTTAATCTTCCTGTTGATAGTGTCATTGACAGAGTTCTTCAATCACTTCCACCAAGCTACAAAAGCTTCGTGATGAACTATAATATGCAAGGGATGAATAAGACTATTCCTGAGCTCTTCGCGATGCTAAAAGCCGCAGAGGTAGAAATCAAGAAGGAACATCAAGTGTTGATGGTCAATAAGACCACCAGTTTCAAGAAAAAGGGCAAAGGGAAGAAGAAAGGGAACTTCAAGAAGAACAACAAACAAGTTGCTACTCAGGAGAAGAAACCCAAGTCTGGACCTAAGCCTGAGATTGAGTGCTTCTACTGCAAGCAGACTGGTCACTGGAAGCAGAACTGCCCCAAGTATTTGGCGGATAAGAAGGATGGCAAAGTGAACAAAGGTATATGTGATATACATGTTATCGATGTGTACCTTACTAATGCTCGCAGTAGCACCTGGGTATTTGATACTGGTTCTGTTGCTAACATTTGCAACTCGAAACAGGGGCTACAGATTAAGTGAAGATTGGCTAAGGACGAGGTGACGATGCGCATGGGAAATGGTTCCAAAGTCGATGTGATCGCAGTCGGCACGCTACCTCTACATCTACCTTCGGGATTAGTATTAGACCTAAATAATTGTTATTTGGTGCCAGCATTGAGCATGAACATTATATCTGGATCTTGTTTGATGCGAGATGGTTATTCATTTTAATCAGAGAATAATGGTTTTTCTATTTATATGAGTAATATCTTTTATGGTCATGCACCCTTAAAGAGTGGTCTATTTTTGATGAATCTCGATAGTAGTGATACACATATTCATAATGTTGAAATCAAAAGATGCAGAGTTGATAATGATAGTGCAACTTATTTGTGGCACTGCCGTTTAGGTCATATCAGTGTAAAGTGCATGAAGAAACTCCATACTGATGGACTTTTGGAACCACTTGATTAGGAATCACTTGGTACTTGCAAACCGTGCCTCATGGGTAAGATGACTAAAATGCCGTTCTCTGGTACTATGGAGAGAGCAACAGATTTGTTGGAAATCATACATACAGATGTATGTGGTCCAATGAATGTTGAGGCTCGTGGCGGATATCGTTATTTTCTCACCTTGACAGATGATTTAAGCAGATATGGGTATATCTACTTAGTGAAACATACGTGTGAAACATTTGAAAAGTTCAAAGAATTTCAGCGTGAAGTTGAAAATCATCGTAACAAGAAAATAAAGTTTCCGTGATCTGATCGTGGAGGAGAATATTTGAGTTACGAGTTTGGTCTACATTTGAAACAATGCGGAATAGTTTCGCAACTCACGCCACCCGGAACACCACAGCGTAATGGTGTGTTCGAATGTCGTAATCGTACTTTATTAGATATGGTGCGATCTATGATGTCTCTTACTGATTTACCGCTATCGTTTTGGGGTTATGCTTTAGAGATGGCTGCATTCATGTTAAATAGGACACCATCGAAATCCGTTGAGACGACGCCTTATGAACTATGGTTTGGCAAGAAACCAAAGTTGTCGTTTCTAAAAGTTTGGGGCTGCGATGCTTATGTGAAAAAGCTTCAACCTGATATGCTCGAACCCAAATCGGAGAAATGTGTCTTCATAGGATACCCAAAGGAGACTGTTGGGTACATCTTCTATCACAGATCCGAAGGCAAGACTTTTGTTGCTAAATTCGGAGTTTTTCTAGAGAAGGAGTTTCTCTCGAAAGAAGTGAGTGGGAGAAAAGTAGAACTTGATGAGGTAACTGTACCTGCTCCCTTATTGGAAAGTAGTACATCACAGAAACCGGTTTCTGTGACACCTACACCAATTAGTGAGGAAGCTAATGATAATGATCATGAAACTTCAGATCAAGTTACTACCGAACCTTGTAGATCAACCAGAGTAAGATCCGCACCAGAGTGGTACGGTAATCCTGTTCTGGAAGTCATGCTACTAGATCATGATGAACCTACAAACTATGAAGAAGCGATGGTGAGCCCAGATTCCGCAAAATGGCTAGAAGCCATGAAATCTGAGATGGGATCCATGTATGAGAACAAAGTGTGGACTTTGGTTGACTTGCTCGTTGATCGGCAAGCAATTGAGAATAAATGGATCTTCAAGAAGAAGACTGACGCTGACGGTAATGTTACTGTCTACAAAGCTCGACTTATTGCAAAAGGTTTTCAACAAGTTCAAGGGATTGACTACGATGAGACCTTCTCACCCGTAGCGATGCTTAAGTCTGTCCGAATCATGTTAGCAATTGCCGCATTTTATGATTATGAAATTTGGCAAATGGATGTCAAAACTGCATTCCTGAATGGATTTCTGGAAGAAGAGTTGTATATGATGCAACCAGAAGGTTTTGTCGATCCAAAGGGAGCTAACAAAGTGTGCAAGCTCCAGCGATCCATTTATGGACTGTTGCAAGCCTCTCGGAGTTGGAATAAACGCTTTGATAGTGTGATCAAAGCATTTGGTTTTATACAGACTTTTGGAGAAGCCTGTATTTACAGGAAAGTGAATGGGAGCTCTGTAGCGTTTCTGATATTATATGTGGATGACATATTATTGATTGGAAATAATATAGAATTTCTGGATAGCATAAAGGGATACTTGAATAAGAGTTTTTCAATGAAAGACCTCGGTGAAGCTGCTTACATATTGGGCATTAAGATCTATAGAGATAGATCAAGACGCTTAATTGGACTTTCACAAAGCACATACATTGACAAAGTTTTGGAGAAGTTCAAAATGGATCAAGCAAAGAAAGGGTTCTTGCCTGTGTTACAAGGTGTGAAGTTGAGTAAGACTCAATGTCCGACCACTGCAAAAGATAGAGAGAAAATGAAAGATGTTCCCTATGCTTCAGCCATAGGCTCTATCATGTACGCAATGCTGCGTACCAGACCTGATGTGTGCCTTGCTATAAGTCTAGCAGGGAGGTACCAAAGTAATCCAGGAGTGGATCACTAGACAGCGGTCAAGAACATCCTGAAGTACCTGAAAAGAACTAAGATATGTTTCTCGTATATGGAGGTGACAAAGAGCTCATCGTAAATGGTTACGTTGATGCAAGCTTTGACACTGATCCGGACGATTCTAAATTGCAAACCGGATACGTGTTTACATTAAACGGTGGAGCTGTTAGTTGGTGCTGTTCTAAATAAAGCGTCGTGGCGGGATCTACATGTGAAGCGGAGTACATAGCTGCTTCGAAAGCAGCAAATGAAGGAGTCTGGATGAAGGAGTTCATATCCGATCTAGGCGTCATACCTAGTGCATCAGGTCCAATGAAAATCTTTTGTGACAATACTGGTGCAATTTCCATGGCAAAGGAATCCAGATTTCACAAGAGAACCAAGCACATCAAGAGACGCTTCAATTCCATTCGGGATTTAGTCCAAGTGGGAGACATAGAAATTTGCAAGATACATACGGATTTGAATGTTGCAGACCCACTGACTAAGCCTCTTCCACGAGCAAAACATGATCAGCACCAAGGCTCCATGGGTGTTAGAATCATTACTGTGTAATCTAGATTATTGACTCTAGTGCAAGTGGGAGACTGAAGGAAATATGCCCTAGAAGCAATAATAAAGTTATTATTTATTTCCTTGTATCATGATATATGTTTATTATTCATGCTAGAATTGTATTAACCGGAAACATAATACATGTGTGAATACATAGACAAACAGAGTGTCACTAGTGTGCCTCTACTTGACTAGCTCGTTGATCAAGGATGGTTATGTTTCCTAACCATAGACATGAGTTGTTTGGTTAACGGGATCACATCATTAGGATAATGATGTGATTGACTTGACCCATTCCATTAGCTTAGCACTTGATCGTTTAGTTTGTTGCTATTGCTTTCTTCATAACTTATATATGTTCCTATGACTATGAGATTATGCAACTCCCGTTTACCGAAGGAACACTTTGTGTGCTACCAAACGTCACAACATAACTGGGTGATTATAAAGGTGCTCTACAGGTGTCTCCGAAGGTATTTGTTGGGTTGGCGTATTTCGAGATTAGGATTTGTCACTTTGATTGTCGGAGAGGTATCTCTGGGCCCTCTCGGTAATGCACATCACTCAAGCCTTGCAAGCATTGCAACTAATAAGTTAGTTGCGGGATGATATATTACGGAACGAGTAAAGAGACTTGTCGGTAACGATATTGAACTAGGTATTGAGATACCGAAGATCGAATCTCGGGCAAGTAACATACCGATGACAAAGGGAACAACATATATTGTTATGCGGTCTGACCGATAAAGATCTTCGTAGAATATGTAGGAGCCAATATGAGCATCTAGGTTCCGCTATTGGTTATTGACCGGAGACGTGTCTCGGTCATGTCTACATAGTTCTCGAACCCGTAGGGTCCGCACGCTTAAAGTTCGGTGACGATCGTAATTAGGGTTTTTGTGTTTTCATGTACCGAAGGTTGTTCGGTGTCCCGGATGTGATCACGGACATGATGAGGAGTCTCGAAATGGTCGAGACATAAAGATTGATATATTGGAAGCCTATATTTGGATATCGGAAACGTTCCGGGTGAAATCGGGATTTTACCGGAGTACCGGGGGGTTACCGGAACCCCCTCAGGGGTTATTGGGCCTACATGGGCCCTAAGGGAGAAGAGGAGGGCCAGCCAGGGCAGGCCGTGCGCCCCCTCCCCCCTAGTCCGAATAGGACAAGGAAGGGGGGCGGCGCCCCCCCTTTCCTCTTTCTCCCTTCCCCCTTCCTTTTCCAACAAGGCAAGAGGGGGGAGTCCTACTCCCGGTGGGAGTAGGACTCCTCCAGGCGCACCCCTTGGGCCGGCCGCACCTCCCCCTCTCCCTCCTTTATATACGGGGGCAAGGGGGCACCCCATGACACACAAGTTGATCTTCATGATCGTTCCTTAGCCGTGTGCGGTGCCACCTTCCACCATATTCCACCTCAGTCATATCGTAGCGGTGCTTAGGCGAAGCCCTGCGTCGGTAGAACATCATCACCATCATCACGCCGTCGTGCTGACGAAACTCTCTCTCAACACTTTGCTGGATCGGAGCTCAAGGGACGTCACCAAGTTGAACGTGTGCAGAACTCGGAGGTGCCGTACGTTCGGTACTTGGATCGGTCGGATCGGGAAGACGTACGACTACTTCCTCTATGTTGTGTCAATGCTTCCATTGCCGGTCTACGAGGGTACGTAGACAACACTCTCCCCTCTCGTTGCTATGCATCACCATGATCTTGCGTGTGCGTAGGAATTTTTTTGAAATTACTACGTTCCCCAACAGCGGCCGTGGCATCTCTGACGGCAGCGGAGGCAAACGATGGCGGGGACGGAGCTGCAGCAGGCTTCGGCGAGGAGGCGTCGGAGATGGCTGGATCCGAAGCCAGGGCGACGAGCTCGAGGCGAAGGACGAAGACGGGAGGCTGGTGCCTTGGAGGCGCTGGGTACGGCCGAGGATGGTGGTTCGCTGCTATGATTTGGGCGGTGCTGAAAAACAGGGAGGGGGTCGGAGAGGATTTGGATCGGGAGGAGATCCCGAGGAAGAAAGGAGTAGGTGGCCAGCGGCGGCGCGATGGGACAAGAGGGCTAGAATTTAGGGTTTGACTAAATTGGACTAGGGGTTGTTTATATAGGGTAGGTGACTTGGGTTAGGGGGTTATTCGGTCCGTTCGATCGTAATCAGGTGGTCGAGAATAAATTGGTAGGGAGTCCAAAAAAACAAAACGGAGATGTTTTGTAGATGTTTGGGGATGATCCGGACACAACGGTGGCGACAGTCCGGGTCGGGTTCGGGACAACTTTCGGACGCGCGCGAGGGGGTGTTGCGGGCTGACGAGAGAGGTTAGGTTGGACCTGGCGGTAGGTAGTGAGCTGTGTAGACGGTCTCGTGCTGAGAGAAGAGAAGAGAGGGAGGCCCGACGACTGTTTTTGGAGACCGAAAACGTCTGACGAAGAGACCGGCTATACTGCCGCCATAGTTATCCGTTGGGCTATCAAACAGACTCCAAATGCGATGAAACTTGACAGGCAGTCTATCTACACTAAAATAAGACCACACGCCAACTTTCAACCCATTCCTAGAACATTTTCCGGCCACTTATAAAATAATAATTCGGACGTGCCGCGGACGCGTGCAAGTGTGTCTGGGCTCAGAACGGACAACGGATGGAACCGGGGGAACCCGGACGGATGCAAGTTTTGAAAACATGATGATGCAATGCACATGATGACATCACAAGATGCAGCACGCAAGCAAATGACATGGCAACAACAACGAATAACTGGAAGACACCTGGCGCAACGGTCTCGGGGCGTCACAACACTCCACCACTACGAGAGGATCTCGTCCCGAGATCTAGAATGGCACCGGAGGGAAAAACGGAAGAGAAAGAGAAGAGGTAAAACTAAGTTGCTTCTTTGACAAATGAGTGAGACCAAAGAACCTTGGAAAGGTTAAGCCATTTCGAGAAAAGAATACAACGGAGATGAACGAAGTTGAAAACACTCCGTTAGAAAAAGAGGGACAAGGAAGAACAACTTCGGACATCACTTCGATTGAAAAGAAAAGGAATTGAATAAGAACTTGATAAGATGAGAAGACACTTGATGAAATCACAACATACAGCCTCCGGAACTATTGAATGAATGGAACAAGGGGTAAGAAAGATCTCAGACAACACTCCGGTAGAAAAGAGATGCAAGGCTTGATAAGGCGAAAAGAACTTGAGCAAAAGGGCACAACACTCCGGTTAAATGGATATGCATGAAAAGAACATGATCTTTTGACAAAACGAGATGATGGGTTGAAAAGAGCAACATCACAATACCTCCAGAACAAAAGAATAGAAGATAGATAATTGAAATAGGAGAATGGAGAAGAAAATGCCAACTTCTGCCACAAAAGAGCTTGAAAAGGCATCTTTAGGAGAAGGGTCGAACGGAGTTGTTGGAAAACCAGCAACGAAAAGGATAAGCTTGATATGGACTTATAGGAGACATCTCAAAATTATGAGGTGACAACTTGCCACTCACGAAAAAGATTTGATTGGATTGATATCAACAAGGGAGCAAGAAACTTATTTCACCGGGAGGATAAATGAAGAACTAGGGTAATTTCTAAGCACCATAAATAGCAACAATCCTTAGGGAAAGCTTTAGTTGAAACATGACACCAGATAACTCCAACGAAGAGGTTGATGGATTTAAAATGCCTCATCCTTAACACATGCAAATCATGAAACATGAATTCAAATTGTCACGAATGACATAACACCACCTCAAAAGATAAGATAGAAGGAATTGCACATCGGAATGCAAGATGAAGAATAGTTGACCTCCTTTGAAAAGAATCTTGATGAACACTTCGAGAAGGAATTAAATCCTTGATGAACCACCATGTAGAGCCTCCATGAAGAACTCCGGTAATAAAAGAACGATCACACGAAAGGAAAGAGAAGTTGAAAACACAAGGTGAATCCTTGCAATGATTTAGATGGAGCTTCGCAATGACATAACCGAGAAAACTTGGCACTCCGGAAAGAAAGATGAACAACTGAAAACAAGAATTTTGATGAACCTCTGAAATAAGGAATTAATCATTTGGGTGAATCAAGAATAAGAATTATGTTATGCTTCTCCTTCACCAATTAAATTGATGATGAGCAAACGGATTGCATACAACTTATTCCCGTAGAAAGGATTAAGAGAGATATAGCTCAAACTTGAGAAGGTCTTCGACGAACCACGGGTAGAATTGAAAATGAACGTAGCAAAGGCACAATTCACCGGGAAGAATATGAAGAACGAATGAAGATACTTGAGGGTATTTAGATACAAGTGGACGAAGAGATCAAGAACTGCTTAGATAATACTTGAATGAAGCACAGGTAATATTCGGAGAACGAGAGTTGAAAGCTGAATATGAATGATCCCGAAATGTTGGCCTTCAGAGAATCAAACTGAAAAGAATCTTGAATTGCTCCGGATAGGTGAAAAGAATTCTCACCATCGAAAACAATTATGAGAGGATGGTATCAAGCTTGAACTACGCATCTCTGAGAGAATGGTTAAGATTTTGAGGAAAACTCTTCTTCGGTCTTCAAAATCCGAGAATGACGACGAGAAACACCACCAAGAATTGTTGAGGCACTCCGGAATTAAAATTGAAAAAGTTGAACCAATGATGAAATGAATTTGAAAGATCTTGGAGAAAGACATATGACTGATGATAATCATTCTTACGTCAAACTTGGAAAAGAATTTGATAAGCTCCGGGAAAATAGAAGAGTCGGGTAAGATCCTGGGAAAAGACCTGTGGGTTAGGGCCGACTCAAAAAAACACCGTTGAAAAGATTTAAAGAGAGAGATTGCACCGGTTGAATTAAAATGGCTTGAATGAGATAACAGCCCCGGAATAGGTTTGAACGGATCTTGAAGGAAAAGATGAGCCTTCCGAGATATATTCAGCACTCCGGAATAATTGAATAGCGAGAAATGAATGAATATGATGAGCACCGGCATGAGAAGGTATTTGAAACGAGGAAAATGAAGGAAATATGCCCTAGAGGCAATAATAAAGTTATTATTTATTTCCTTATATCATGATAAATGTTTATTATTCATGCTAGAATTGTATTAACCGGAAACATAATACATGTGTGAATACATAGACAAACAGAGTGTCACTAGTATGCCTCTACTAGACTAGCTTGTTAATAAAAGATGGTTATGTTTCCTAAACCATGGACAAAGAGTTGTCATTTGATGAACAGGATCACATCATTAGTTGAATGATCTGATTGACATGACCCATTCCATTAGCTTAGCACCCGATCGTTTAGTATGTTGCTATTGCTTTCTTCATGACTTATACATGTTCCTATGACTATGAGATTATGCAACTCCCGTTTGCCAGAGGAACACTTTGTGTGCTACCAAACGTCACAATGTAACTGGGTGATTATAAAGGAGCTCTACAGGTGTCTCCAAAGGTACATGTTGGGTTGGCGTATTTCGAGAATAGGATTTGTCACTCCGATTGCCGGAGAGGTATCTCTAGGCCCTCTCGGTAATGCACATCACATAAGCCTTGCAAGCATTGCAACTAATGAGTTAGTTGCGGGATGATGTATTACGGAACGAGTAAAGAGACTTGCCGGTAACGAGATTGAACTAGGTATTGGATACCGACGATCGAATCTCGGGCAAGTAACATACCGATGACAAAGGGAACAACGTATGTTGTTATGCGGTCTGACCGATAAAGATCTTCGTAGAATATGTAGGAGCCAATATGGGCATCCAGGTCCCGCTATTGGTTATTGACCGGAGATGTGTCTCAGTCATGTCTATATTTTTCTCGAACCGTAGGGTCCGCACGCTTAACATTACGATGACAGTTATTATGAGTTTATGCATTTTGATGTACCGAAGTTAGTTCGGAGTCCCGGATGTGATCACGGACATGACGAGGAGTCTCGAAATGGTCGAGACATAAAGATTGATATATTGGAAGCCTATGTTTGGATATCGGAAGTGTTCCGGGTGAAATCGGGATTTTACCGGAGTACCGGGAGGTTACCGGAACCCCCCGGGAGCCATATGGGCCTTAGTGGGCTTTAGTGGAAAAGAGAAGGGGCAGCCCTAGATGGGCCGCGCGCCTCCCCCCTCCCCTAGTCCTATTAGGACAAGGAGAGGTGGCCGGCCCCCTCTCTCTCTTCCCCCTCGGGGAATCCTATTCCAACTAGGATTAAGGGGGGGGGAGTCCTACTCCCGGTAGGAGTAGGACTCCTCCTGCGCCCTCCTCCTGGCCGGCCGCCCCCTCCCCCTTGGCTCCTTTATATACAGGGGCAAGGGGGCACCTCTAGACACACAAGTTGATCCTTGAGATCGTTCCTTAGCCGTGTGCGGTGCCCCCTGCCACCATATTCCACCTCGATCATATTGTAGCGGTGCTTAGGCGAAGCCCTGCGACGGTAGAACATCAAGATCGTCACCACACCGTCGTGCTGACGGAACTCTTCCCCGACACTTTGCTGGATCGGAGCCCGGGGATCGTCATCGAGCTGTACGTGTGCTAAGAACTCGGAGGTGCCGGGGTAACGGTGCTTGGATCGGTCGGATCGGGAAGACGTACCACTACTTCCTCTACGTTGCGTCAACGCTTCCGCAGTCGGTCTGCGTGGGTACGTAGACAACACTCTCCCCTCTCGTTGCTATGCATCACCATGATCTTGCGTGTGCGTATGATTTTTTTTGAAATTACTGCGTTCCCCAACAGAAAAAGGGATATGATCCACACCAAAAACTTGAATTAAAACCACCGGAGAAGAAAGAGAACGAACAGTGATGGACTTGTAGAGCATCTTCATGAGAATCACCGGATAAGAGCATTGACTGAAAGGAATGGAGAGACTTCATATCCATAAAATGGATAACAAACTAAGAAATCCGAGTCCTTGAAGAAAAAGGGGTGGGTGGGTAAACAAAGGCAACTTGGAACGAATGAAGCAAACACCATTGAGAAGAACTGATAATTGATCTTGCTAATGTTGAAGTGATCGGATCCACTTGAAGAGAGACACACCGGTTGAAAAGGATTGACATGACAATCTTGATTATCATGAAGGGTTGGTATTCACATGGGAGTATGAGAACACTGTCTAGGAGAGGTATGGAATCAACATTTGACTTCGAAGCAACTCGAATACCACAACTCAAAACAAAACAAAGGATTGGCTTGCAGAATAAGCCAGAACAAACATATGATAGAGATTTCATCCGAAGTTTTCGTGGTGGGGCCTACACGGGCTCGATCGTACATCACCATCATGTACAAGGCAGTGCACATGACATACGAAGTATCCCCGAGTCAGCATAGCCAAGGACTCTTTAAGACACAACGAGACCACTGTAAAACCAACCGTGGATAGGCGGACCACTAGACGTCGAACCCCAATTTCATATCATACATCTGTCGGAAAGATATCCTAGGAGCTACTTGAATTCCCACTTATAAACTCCCGAAACTTTCCGATTATGCAATCAGGTGTTGGGGATACAGGGGAAGCATAATATCTCACCCAAAACTAACAAATCCTACATCCAGCTGTATCCATCCTTCAACACATAACCAAGAAACCTTCGGAAATCGTTTACCTCAACCTTCGAAAAGCATCCGTTATACGAGTTATGGTAATACTCCCAAACTCCCGCCCCAGTACTGGGTGGCGTCGAGGTTATCTCACCAACAACTGCATAAAAGAGATTTTCGATGTCGGCGAAACTCAGGTATTCCAGAATTGCAACGATAAAATTGTGACAAGAACACCTCGGAGCTCAACTCCCCGGGACACTGCCACAACCCCTAAATGTCAGGAGGCACCAAGAACAATGTTCTCATCACAAAACCATCGGAACGATTCCAAGATACCCGCGTGATCCTAAGAAATTTTTTAGTGAAATTTGAGAAGAGAAGAGTCAAAACTCTACGTCAGGATGCCTCACTAGAGCGACGAAGGGACTGAGGAGTAAAAAGAATCCTACTCTCTGATATATATAATCCTAAATGACTCAAAAACATTTTTCTAGACTCAACAACGCCAGCGATTCGATCAAGCAGGGGGCTCCTAAGGTCGGGGAAGGCTCTGATTACCAACTTGTAACGCTCTCGATGCGACTATATCTCCCACGTGTCGAAGCATGACTTAGAGGCATAACCGCATTGAAAGCAACATCGTAAGTGAGGTAATCTTCACACAACCCATGTAATACATAAGGGAAAGAGATACATAGTTGGCTTACAATCGCCACTTCACACAATACATGAATAAAGCATTACATCAACCAGATACAAACAAGGCCCGACTACGGAACCAAAATAAAAGAAGACTACCCCAAATGCTACACAGATCCCCGATCGACCCCAACTGGGCTCCACTACTATCCACTAGAATGAAACAACACAAAGGACAAGATCTTCATAAAGCTCCTCTTTGAGCTTGGTTGCGTCATCTGCACGGTATCCTCGGCACCTGCAAGCTAGTTTTGGAAGTATCTGTGAGTCACGGGGACTCAACAATCTCACGCCCTCGCGATCAAGACTATTTAAGCTTATAGGTAGGGTAAACGGTATGAGGTGGAGCTGCAGCAAGAGACTAGCATATATGGTGGCTAACATATGCAAATGAGAGCGAGAAGAGAAGGCAAAAGCACGGTCGAACAACTATGATCAAGAAGTGATCCTAGAACAACCTACGTCAAGCATTACTCCAACACCGTGTTCACTTCCCGGACTCCGCCGAGAAGAGACCATCACGGTTACACATGCGGTTGATGTATTTTAATTAAGATCAACTTCAGGTTTTCTACAACCGGACATTAACAAATTCCCATCTGCCCATAACCACAGGCACGGCTTTCGAAAGTTCAATCCCTGCAGGGGTGTCCCAACTTAGCCCATCACAAGCTCTCACGGTCAACGAAGGATATTCCTTCTCCCAAGACAATCCGATCAGACTTGGCATCCCGGTTATAAGACATCCTCGACAATGGTAAAACAAGTCCAGCAAAGCCGCCCGAATTTGCCGACAAATCCCGATAGGAGCTGCACATATCTCGTTCTCAGGGCACACTCAGATGAGACATCCTACGAGTAAAACCAACCCTCAAGTTGCCCCGAGGTGGCCCCGCAGTCTACTCGGTTCGGACCAACACTTAGAGGAGCTTTGGCCCCGGGGGGGGGGGGGGGGGGTTAAAATAAGATGACCCTCGGGAGCGTGACTCCCAAGGGAAAAGTAGGTGGTGGTGAGGCAAATAGTAAAACCAAGGTTGGGCCTTGCTGGAGGAGTTTTATTCAAAGCGAATTATCAAGGGGTTCCCATTACAACCCAACCGTGTAAGGAACGCAAAATCCGGGAACATAACACCGATATGACGGAAACTAGGGCGGCAAAAGTGGAACAAAACACCAGGCATAAGGCCGAGCCTTCCACCCTTTACCAAGTGTATAGATGCATTAATTAAATAAGAGATATTGTGATATCCCAACAAAAGTCCATGTTCCAACAAGGAACAAACTCCAATCTTCACCTGCAACTAGCAACGCTATAAGACGGGCTGAGCAAGCGGTAACATAGCCAAACAACGGTTTGCTAGGACAAGGTGGGTTAGAGGCTTGGCTTAACAATATGGGAGTCATGATAAGCAAGTGGTAGGTATCGCAGCATAGGCATAGCAATAGAGCGAGCATCTAGCAAGCAAAGATAGAAGTGATTTCGAGGGTATGGTCATCTTGCCTGAGATCCCGCAAGGAAGAAGAACGAGTCCATGAAGAAGACAAACAGACGTTGCCAACGGATCCTCACAAACGCAACGTTACCGGATTACCGAGAAGAAGTACACCGGAAAGAAAGCAAACAACATAGTAAACAAACATCACATAAGTATGGCATTATGCGCAAACAAGTATGATGCATGTCTAGTTTAATGTGGCATGGCATGGCAAAATGCACAAACAACCCTACAAATTAAGTGGAGCTCAATATCCAACGGAGTTGCATATTGAAGAAAACACCACATGACTTATTTAGTTCCCTCTCGTTTATGTACCCAACAAGATTAAATGTTGTTAGCATGGAAAGAGGTGAAGCATAATGAAACTATCTATCTAGGCAAGTTTAAATGAGGCCGGAACAACAAAACAACAAGTTCGGAAACTCCTCATGTGCATATTTTGGTTATGGTACTGTTCTGCGCTAAACACAATTTTAGGGTTGTTAAACATACAAGATGAATGCACCATGTTAAACTAGGCATTTTTCCACCCCATTTACATATAAAGATGAATAAATTCCGAGTTACGGTTATTTAGTTATGAATTAAAGCATTTTAGCATGGCATAGGAGCAAATTAAAGCAAACATCATTTTAAGCATTTTAAACATGGATGAGAGTGGAAAATTATGAAACTAAGCAAAATTCTAAGCAACTTTCATATTAAGTTTGTTTTAATCCGATGCACGGTTCAACAGTTATTAAATGCAAGATGCTTGGGGGGTTTTCTGCAAAACTGTTAATTCGGGAAAATAGCTAAAATCGTTCGGCAGGAAAAAAAACAAATACTGGGCTGAAACCGTAGGCGGCTGGGCGCTCACCAAGGCCCAAGGCCTGAGTCAGTGGAGATGTTGGGCTTCTGCTGAACAGGGACGAAGCCCACTAGGCCAGGTCAACGGGGCGCAGTCGCTCGTTCCTGGACAGAACGAGAAGCAGGCCCGGAGGCGTTCGTCCTCCTCTGAACGCAGGGGAGGTAGCGGCGCGGTCCATGTCATTCCTGCATGATGAAGCAGGGAAGGCCGGCGTGGGACTTGGTGCGGGGCGACGGCTTCCTGCCGACAACGTGCGCGGGTCTGGGCGGCGCGGGGCGGCCGAGTTCCTTCGGCGAGGACTCGGCGAGGACGGGTCAACGCGAGGCGGCAGCGCTCGCTCGAGGAGCAGAGGAGAACAGGCAACGGCGGCGACGTGACGCGGCAGGCACTACGGTGAGCTGAGGAGGTCCGGCAATGACGGGGATGGCCGGAACCCGACGGACTCGTGGGGATGCGATGGTGGTGCTCCATGAGGAAATCCATGGCGGCGGACGCGGATGACCCAGGACGATGTTGCGAGGCGAGGGAGGCAGGCGCGCGTGCGTTCGAAGCTGAGGAGGCTGGTGGCGCCGGTCGACGGGGTCAACACGGAAACGGCACAGCGGCTCCAAGACGGACTTGTCGCGAGCGAGCAGGACAGCCGCAGTACTCGCCATGAACGAAGAAGACGGGCCGCACAGGACAGCCGCGGGTACGAGGCCAGCTCGGGTGCAGTCGTGGCATCTCTGATGGTAGCGGAGGCAAACGGCGGCGGGGACAGACCTTCAACAGGCTTCGGCGAGGAGGCGTCGGAGATGGCTGGATCCGAAGCCAGGGCGACGATGGAGCTCCGTTCTGACTTCTGAGGTAGCCCGTGGGCGGAGACGAGGCGGGGTCCTGGTTCAGGGAGAGAGATGTGAGAGGAGGGACTAGAACACAGGGGAAGGGAAGGAAGGAGCGACGCAGGGCTCATCTGCTGGATCGGTCGGCCGGCGACGAGGCGGACACGGAGCTTTTGTGATAGCAAAGGAGCTCGGGGGGAAGGACGAAGACGGGAGGCTGGTGCCTTGGAGGCGCTGGTACGGCCGAGGATGGTGGTTCGCTGCTGTGATTTGGGAGGCGCTGAAAACCAGGGAGGGGGTCAGAGAGGATTTGGATCGGGAGGAGATCCTGAGGAAGAAAGGAGTAGGTGGCCAGCAGCGGCGCGATGGGACAAGAGGGCTAGAATTTAGGGTTTGACTAAATTGGACTAGGGGTTGTTTATATAGGGCAGGTGACTTGGGTTAGGGGGTTATTCGGTACGTCCGATCGTAATCAGGTGGTCGAGAATAAATTGGTAGGGAGTCTAAAAAAACAAAACGGAGATGTTTTGTAGATGTTTGGGGATGATCCGGACACAACGGTGGCGACAGTCCGGGTCGGGTTCGGGACAACTTTCGGACGCGCGCGAGGGGGGGCTGCGGGCTGACGAGAGAGGTTAGGTTGGACCTGGCGGTAGGTAGTGAGCTGTGTAGACGGTCTCGTGCTGAGAGAAGAGAAGAGAGGGAGGCCCAGCGACTGTTTTCGGAGACCGAAAACGTCCGACGAAGAGACAGGCTATACTGCCGCCATAGTTATCCGTTGGGCTATCAAACAGACTCCAAATGCGATGAAACTTGACAGGCGGTCTATCTACACTAAAATAAGACCGCACACCAACTTTCAACCCATTCCGAGAACATTTTCCGGCCACTTATAAAATAATAATTCGGACGTGCCGCGGGCGCGTGCAAGTGTGTCTGGGCTTAGAACGGACAACGGATGGAACTGGGGGAACCCGGGCGGATGCAAGTTTTGAAAACATGATGATGCAATGCACATGATGACATGACAAGATGCAGCACGCAAGCAAATGACATGGCAACAACAATGAATAACTGGAAGACACCTGGCGCAACGGTCTCAGGGCGTCACAACATCATTGGATAATAATATGAAGCATAAAGCACCATGTTCAAGTAGAGGGTACAACGGGTTGTAGGAGAGTGGACCGTTGTAGATAGATGGGGGAAGGTGATGAAGATGTTGGTGAACATGACAGAGGTGTTGGTGTAGATCGCCGTCACACGATGATGGCCCCGACGGCGTTCCGGCGCCACCGAGAGAGAGGGAGAGAGGGGCCCCCTTCTTCTTCTTCTTCCTTGACCTTCTCTCTAGATGGGAGAAGGGTTTCCCCTATGGTCCATGGCCTCCATGGTGGCGGAGGGGCGAGAGCCCCTCCGAGATTGGATCTTTCTCTCTGTCTCTCTTTGTTTCTGCGCTCCAGATTCTGCCCTTTCACCGTTTCTTAAATTTCTGGAGATCCGTAACTCCGATTGGGCTGAATTTTGGACACAATTTTTATCCGGATATTAGCTTTCTTGCGGTGAAAGAAGGGCATTAACCGCCTTACGGGGTGGCCACGAGGGTCAGGGGCGCGCCCCCCTACCTCGTGGGCCCCTCGAGCATCGTCTCACGTTGATTTCACTTCCCAAAATTCACATATATTCCAAAAAAAATCTACGTCAGTTTTTATCCCATTTGGACTCCGTTTATATGGATTTTCTGCGAAACAAAAAACATGCAACAAACAGGAACTGGCACTGGGCACTGGATCAATATGTTATTCCCAAAAATAGTATAAAAAGTTGTCAAAAGTATATGAAAGTTGTATAATATTGGCATGGAACAATCAAAAATTATAGATACGACGAAGACGTATCAGCATCCCCAAGCTTAATTCCCGCTCGTCCTCGAGTAGGTGAATGATAAAAAAGATAATTTTTGATGTGGAATTCTACCTAGCATAATCTTGATCATGTAATCTAATCATGGCATGAATATTAAGACACGAGTGATTCAAAGCAATAGTCTATCATTTGACATTAAGACAATAATACTTCAAGCATACTAATAAAGCAATCATGTCTTTTCAAAATAACATGGCCAAAGAAAGTTATCCCTACAAAATCATATGGTCTGGCTATGCTCCATCTTCACCACACAAAGCATTCAAATCATGCACAACCCCGATGACAAGCCAAGCAATTGTTTCATGCTTTTGATGTTCTCAAACTTTTTCAACTTTCACGCAATACATGAGCGTGAGCCATGGATATAGCACTATAGGTGGAATAGAATATGATGATGGAGGTTGTGTGGAGAAGAAAAAAAAGGGAGAAAGTCTCACATCGACGTGGCTAATAAATGGGCTATGGAGATGCCCATCAATTGATGTCAATGCGAGGAGTAGGGATTGCCATGCAAGGGATGCACTAAGAGCTATAAGTGTATGAAAGCTCAACCTGAAACTAAGTGGGTGTGCATCCAACTTGCTTGCTCATGAAGACGTAGAGCATTTGAGCAAGCCCATCGTTGGAATATACAAGACAAGTTCTATAATGAAAATTCCCACTAGTATATGAAAGTGATAACTCAAGAGACTCTCTATATGAAGAACATGATGCTAATTTGAAGCACAAGTGTGGTAAAAGGATAGTAACATTGGCCCCCCTTTTTTGGCGGGCTTCTTTGGCCCCCTTTTTTATTCTTTTTTTCATGGGGCAATGCTTTAATAATGATGATCATCACACTTTTATTTACTTAGAACTCAATATTACAACTCAATACTAGAACAAAATATGACTCTGTATGAATGCCTCCGGCGGTGTACCGGGATGTGCAATGATCTAGCGTAGCAATGACATCAAAAAATGGACAAGCCATGAAAACATCATGCTAGGTATCTTACGATCATGCAAAGCAATATGACAATAAATGCTCAAGTCATGTATATGATGATGATGGAAGTTGCATGGCAATATATCTCGGAATGGCTATGGAAATGCCATAATAGGTAGGTATGGTGGCTGTTTTGAGGAATATATAAGGAGGCTTATGTGTGACAGAGCGTATCATATCATGAGGTTTGGATGCACTGACAAAGTTTGCACCAACTCTCGAGGTGAGAAAGGGCAATGCATGGTACCGAAGAGGCTAGCAATGATGGAAGGGTGAGAGTGCGTATAATCATTGGACTCAACATTAGTCATAAAGAACTCACATACTTATTGCAAAAATATATTAGCCATCGAAACAAAGTACTACGCGCACGCTCCTAGGGGGTAGATTGGTAGGAAAAGACCATCGGTCGTCCCCGACCGCCACTCATAAGGAAGGCAATCAATAAATACCTCATGCTCCAACTTCGTTACATAATGGTTCACCATACGTGCATGCTACAGGAATCACAAACTTCAACACAAGTATTTCTACAATCCACAACTACCAACTAGCATGACTCTAATATCACGATCTTTATATCGCAAAACTATTGTAAGGAATCAAACATATCATATTCAGTGATCTACAAGTTTTATGTAGGATTTTATGACTAACCATGTGAATGACCAATTCCTGTCATCTTTCTAAATAAATATAAGTGAAGCAAGAGAGTTTAATTCTTTCTACAAAAGATATGCCCGCGCTCTAACAAATATAAGTGAATCAAAAGAGCATTCTACAAATGGCGGTTTTCTATGTGAAGAGAAACAGGCAATCCAAACTTCAAAAGATATAAGTGAAGCACATGAAGCATTCTATAAAGCCATACTCAAAAGATATAAGTGAAGTGCAATGAGCATTCTATAAATCAACCAAGGACTATCTCATACCAGCATGGTGCATCAAAGAAAAGTTGAAACTAAATGCAAAAGGCGCTCCAAGATTTACGCATATCATGTGACAAATAAAAATATAACTCCAAGTGAAACTACCGATGATTGTTAGAAGAAAGAGAGGATGCCTTCCGGGGCATCCCCAACCTTGGTTGCTTGGGAGTCCTTGAATATTTCCTTGGGGTGCCTCGGGCATCCCCAAGCTTAGGCTCTTGCCACTACTTATTCCTTCATCCATCGTGATCTCTCCCAAAACTTGAAAACTTCCATCACATAAAACTTAACAGAAAGTTTGGTAAGATCCGTTAGTATAATAAAGCAAATCACTACTCTAAGTACTATTGCAAACCAATTCATATTTTTTTTGCATTTTAGCTACTGTAATATAACTTTTCCATGTCTTAATCCACTGATAGAAATCGATAGTTTCATCAAAACAAGCAAACTATGCATCAAAAACATAATCTGTCTTAAACAGGACAGTCTGTAGTAATCTGAACATTCACCATACTTATGGTACTCCAAAAATTCTGAAACAATTAGGAAAAATAAAAACTTTGTATAGAAATACAGTGCAAAAAGTTTCAGGACCAATCGCGCAGTACAGCCAAAGTTTCTGTTCTGCACCGCACAAACCAACAAGCAATGTAAACATCCTAAAGGCAAATCTTAGCACATTATTTTTATAATACAATGAAATTGTATAAGGGGATAATTATTTTTGTTGAAAATTTTCTGTAATCAAGATTCACAAAGTTTCCGTGAGCATGAACAAAGTTCAAGGAGCTCCCCCACTTCAACAATGCTTGTCTCTCTCACTTTCACTTTCCTTTTTGAAAAGTTTTGGGTTCCCCTCTTTATTTTTTGTTTTTAAACTTTATAAAAGCACTAAACAGAAATAAATGACTCTCTAAAACTTCCGGGTTGTCTCCCTGGTAGCGCTTTCTTTAAAGCCATTAAGCTAGCATATAGTGCTCAAGTAATGAATCCACCCGAATCCCAAGGTATATCAAAGTCAATTTTAATTAACAATGATTTGTGATTTAGTAGTGAGCACAAAGCAACACATATCATGTAATGACGAAGTCTAACTCTCTTTCTATGCATCGGCATGTCATAAAAGAACAATTCATGCACACACAGTAAAGGCCAATGCATAGTATAAACAGTTTCCTGCAATTTTATCATATTGGAAACATGGAGAGGCAAAGATGTAGTTCCTCTCTCATAATAATTGCAAGTAGGAGCATAAAGCACATGGATATTATATCTATCAAAATCATCATGTGTAGTAGTAAAACGCAACCCATCAATATAATCCTTAATAAGGGCAAACTTCTCCGATATAGTGTAGTCGGGAGAATTCAAGAAGATAATAAGACTATCATGCGTGGGTGCAATAGCAACAATTTCACGTTTAACATAAGGAACTATAGCAATTTCATCTCCATAAGCATAATTCATACTGGCATCTTGGCCACAAGCAGAGCAAGCATCATCAAAAAGGGATATTTCAAAAGAATCAACGGGATCATAACAATCATCATAGCAATCATCCTTCGGTAAGCATGAAGGGAAATTAAACAATGTATGAGTTGAAGAGTTACTCTCATTAGAAGGTGGGCACAAGTAGCTAATCCGCCCTTCCTTCTTTTGTTCTTCGCTCTCCTCATCATCTTTTTCATCCAATGAGCTCACAGTGTCGTTAATTTTTTCTTCCATAGACTCCTGCAAAATATTAGTCTCTTCTTGGGCAGCGGAGACTCTCTCAATAAATTCATCAATATCGGAATTGAATTCATAATTCTCATAGCAATATTTAAGTATAGCAAAATTTTCAGGTCTATAAACTGAATCATCAAAATCTTCAAACTCTTTAAACAAAGATTCAATTTCATAAGCACCCATAAAAGCAATGAATTCTTCTATTTGTTCCACATCATAGTAATCATATATACCATTAGCATAAGAAGCCAAGGTTTTATTATCATTAAAATTGCATGAAAAGGGAAGGTGTGGAGCCTTCATCCTAGAGAAACAAGTATAATCATATCTCAAGCATAGTTGTCGAGCATACCAATGCAACACATAAATTTGATCCCATAATAGTTTCCCTTTTTGAGTCAAGCGATAATCCCTAAAGTACTCACGTTGATCCAACATTACTCCCATTATAAAGTTCAATGTGGTTTTCTCAGGACTATCAAAGTAGTACATAATATCTTTCACATAATGAGTATCGAGGGTTTTAGGAGGTTCCCCATCTCCATGAGTAGCAAGTAAACCTATTTTTTTGGTATTTTGTGTTCCATATCCATAACTAAGGATAGAGAACAACTTAGAACAGCAAATAAAAATTACTTAGTGATAAAACAAACAAGCACACACGAGAATATTCACCCCACGCTATAACTCCCCGACAACGGCGCTAGAAAAGGGTCTTGATAACCCACAAGTATAGGGAATCAATTGTAGCCTCTTTCGATAAGTAAGAGTGTCGAACCCAACGAGGAGCTAAAGGTAGAACAAATATTCCCTCAAGTTCTATCGACCACCGATACAACTCTACGCACACTTAACGTTCGCTTTACCTAGAACAAGTATGAAACTAGAAGTACTTTGTAGGTGTTTTTGGATAGGTTTGCAAGATAATAAAGAGCACATAAATAAAAAGTAGGTGCTGTTTAGATAAATAAACAATAAAGTTAGTATAGCGAGTATGGAAAAGTGGTGGTAGGAGTTGCGAAATTGTCTCTAAGCAATTGACTACTTTCCTAGACCGATAGCAAGTTTTATGTAGGAGAGGCCACTGCTAGCATGTCATCCCTGACTTGGAATTCTATGCACTTATGATTGGAACTATTAGCAAGCATCCGCAAGAACTAACGTTCATTAAGGTAAAACCCAACCATAGCATTAAGATATATTGTCCCCCTTCAATCTCGTATGCATCAATTTTTATGCTAGGTTGAAGCTTCTGTCACTCTTGCCCTCCAATACATAGTCCTATCAACATACAACTAACCCTATGGTGTGATCCACGCGGGCGCTCATATGATGGGCACCAAAGGACAGCAACATAACCACAATCAACTTAAACCAATCATAGCAATTTACCAATTACCGATAGGACAACGAAAATCTACCCAGACATCATAAGATGGCAACACATCATTGGATAACAATATGAAGCATAAAGCACCATGTTCAAGTAGAGGGTACAGCGGGTTGCGGGAGAGTGGACCGCTGTAGATAGATGGGGGAAGGTGGTGAAGATATTGGTGAAGATGACAGAGGTGTTGGTGTAGATCGTCGTCACACAATGATGGCCCCGGCGGCGTTCCGGCGCCACTGAGAGAGAGGGGGAGAGGGCCCCCCTTCTTCTTCTTCTTCTTCTTCCTTGACCTTCTCCCTAGATGGGAGAAGGGTTTCCCTTCTGGTCCATGGCCTCCATGGCGACGGAGGGGCGAGAGCCCCTCCAAGATTGGATCTGTCTCTCTGCCTCTCTTTGTTTCCGCGCTCCAGATTCTGCCCTTTCACCGTTTCTTAAATTTCCGGAGATCCGTAACTCCGATTGGGCTGAATTTTGGACACGATTTTTATCCGGATATTAGCTTTCTTGCGGCGAAAGAAGGGCATTAACCGCCTTACGGGGTGACCACGAGGGTCAGGGGCGCGCTCCCCCCTGCCTCGTGGCCCCCTCGAGCATCATCTCGCGTTGATTTCACTTCCCAAAATTCACATATATTCCCCAAAAAATCTCCGTCGATTTTTATCCTGTTTGGACTCCGTTTGATATGGATTTTCTGCGAAACAAAAAACATGCAACAAACAGGAACTGGCACTGGGCACTGGATCAATATGTTAGTCCCAAAAATAGTATAAAAAGTTGCAAAAAGTATATGAAAGTTGTATAATATTGGCATGGAACAATCAAAAGTTATAGATACGACGGAGACGTATCAAATTACGCCTTGTACGCGGACTCCGCGGAGTAGTGTCCACTACGGTGTGTTTCCACACAATGGCGTCCTTGGCATTTGCATCAAAGTTGGATACCATGGAGGGTAGCACAAAGGCTTACAAATTCACGAAAGTGGGCTGAAGGTGAAGTTGGGCCCAAATCTTGATCTTGGAGACCCAAGCGTCGTCTTTGAGAGGTTCGTGCACCTTCCAATATTTTCTTGCGGACGCCGCATATATGAGTGGCACCATATCTTTTGGCTTCGATCTTGGACCCAAAGAGAGTCCCAAAAATGCGCATCCGCGCGCCCTCTTCCACTGTGGTGGTGGTGGATGGGTAGAACAAATTGAAGCCCATCTCATCGCAAGAGTTTTCCCACTTCCGCCCTCATTTTGGTTGGCTCCTTCCACTCGAACCATGGCCAACAAAGGCGAAGAGCATGAGCAATTTTTTTTTCTGTTTTTAGGGCCCGTTCTGAACTCCTCCCGCTCCCTGCTTCTCAAACTTTGGGCAAGGAGCCGGACAGAACGCCCGGGCTCCGCGGAGTTAGCTTCCTGAAGCGTTGCGAGCCTGCAGTGTAAAAAGCTGAAGCTGCTAAAGCCCAGCTTCACCAATTGGAGAAGTGAGGAGTTGGTAATAATTACAAGGGGATGCCACCGCAAAGTTAAAAAACAGTTCGTGAAACAATTCCCCCGATGCCTCTTGATGCCTGCCTCGCTTCAACTCTGTGTGAGCGCACGTGGCCAACCCTCCTCCACAGAAAGATGCAGCGTGGGGCCATATGGGCTGCCTCGAGCTGGCCCAAATTGGCGACCAACAGGCCAGTAGGCTCCCAGCTGGGCCGAATCGCTAGGAGAAGCTACAGGTGTTGCCGAACGGATGAAATCGCCAAGTGAAGTTAGAAGCTAGCTCCAGAAGCTAATTTTGTGGAGTTTGGGAAGCTGGGAGAGGTTCATAACAGGCCCTTAGCACACCAAATCCAAATGCAAAGTTCATTGTTTTAAGGAGGCTAATAAGGTGACACATAATCTTGCTAGGCATGCTTATAACTCTAAATTAAAAGTGGTGTGGAATGTGATCCTCTAGTTTTCCTTTTTTTTGCCAGATATTTTATTTGATGTAACTTCATTTGAGTTTGAATAGAGTACGCTTTCCCTTAAAAAAATTACATTTCTGAGTTCTAATTGTTGGATACACCCTTCCACGGTTATCTCTACTACTTAAAAAGAATGTAAGATTTTTATTTTACCTTTTCTTCTCATCACCCCTTCATCCAACCTTCCATGTATATGATAATCAATCACCTTCATTTACTTATCTTCTAAACCAATTCCACTTTAATTTACTTATCAAATTTCTAATCAAAATATAAAGTAATTCACGATCATAATTTGATGAACATTTATTTACACAATCGTATTATTATTGACAGGTAAATTATAAGCTAACGTACTGGAATATTTATATTTCGTTGTAAATTATAAGCTAACGTACAGTCATTGTTCTGGTCCATAGAAAGAACGTTACGAGTGCCTTGATTTTTTTTTTTTGCGAGGGTTACGAGTGCCTTATGACCTCTCTGTCTCCGCCTCCGGCCAGTCTTTGCCGTTGCTTGACCGTTCTCAGGTTGCGCCCACATTAAATGTCGGCGGCGAGATCAGCAGGCCCATCAGATGGCTGCCGTGCCGCGGCGGTTGAATGGGAGGAGGGTCTGATGTCCCAGTGGGCAGTGGACCTATGGTGTCCGGCAGTGGCTGGGGCGAAGGGGGCTTCGACGGCGGCCGTGGCTGTGAGCATTTGGGCACGGCGGCTGAGAGGAGGAGACAGCCCGCTGCAGGCGCAGGGGATCCTCCATGGCTGCCAGGTAATTTTCCGTTCCAACAACCTCAAATCTTCCATCACTGATATGGGGAGAAAAATGGATACACAATGGAGCTAGATTCACGATCCAAATTTTGTGGTCAGAAAAATTCCAGAATTCTCATTTGGAATTCCTTTTTTTTTTGCAGGTATCGATTTAGGAAGATTCATAAAAGCACTAGCAGTAGCAGGCCTGTAGAATACAAATCCAAAACGTCTGGTTTAGGAAGCTCCCAAGTTGGAACATTTTTCCACGACATGGACAGTCAGGCCGTGCTATGCCCATAAAAAAGCACGCGTATTGTGGAGTATTTGCTTTTTCATTTTGACCCCTCAACCTTCACAGATGAGGTCTTCCCATGAGAGCTGAGAAAATCTTCAGCCGTTCGGCCCCCCAGAACGCATAAAAAGCGCCCTCAGGCCGGCGATGCAATCGGCGCTGGGGGCGGTTTCGCGCCCAGTCGTCGCCTCCAGGCGTCGAAATTGGCCCACTTTTCAGCCCCATTTCGGCGAATAAAGGGCCCATATGGGCGACAATAGGCCCATATTCGGCGTGGTTCGCCTTTGTTCGGCGTTCAATTATGCACATAAATTTTTTTATCACATATTTCATCACAAAAATATCAAATACTTCAACAAAATAGTACAACAACAAATAGTTCAATACAAATTATATAGTTTAACAAATAAAAACTCATATTTCATCACACGTCGCGCCCGGCGTCGCCCTTCAGCCTCCATAGATGCTCTATCAGATCTTGCTGCAGTTGATGATGCACCTGTGGGTCTCGGATCTCCTGACGCATACTGAGATAGGCAGTCCAGGTTGCCGGTAGCTGATGATCAACTTCGGCTAGAGGACCCTGCCTGTAGTATGGTTCAATGTCAAACACTGGGTCTTCTTGCTCGCTCTCAATGATTATGTTGTGCAAGATGACACAGCAAGTCATAATCTCCCACATTTGATCTTTCGACCAGGTCTGAGCGGGGTACCAGACAACAGCAAATCGAGATTGGAGCACACCAAATGCCCGCTCGACATCCTTCCTGCAAGCCTCGTGAACCTTCGCAAACCAGGCGTTCTTGCCTCCTGGCACAGGGTTTGAGATCGTCTTCACAAATGTCGACCATCTCGGATAGATGCCATCAGCTAGATAGTACCCCTTGTTGTAGTGCCGCCCATTGATCTCGAAGTTCACCGGAGGAGAATGACCTTCAACAAGCTTGGCAAAGACAGGAGAGCACTGCAGCACGTTGATGTCATTGTGAGTTCCTGGCATACCAAAGAAGGAGTGCCAAATCCAGAGGTCCTGTGTGGCCACCGCCTCAAGCACCACACTGCAACCGCCTTTGGCGCCTTTGTACATCCCCTGCCAAGCAAATGGGCAATTCTTCCATTTCCAATGCATGCAATCGATGCTTCCAAGCATCCCAGGAAATCCTCTTGCTGCATTCTGTGCTAGGATCCGAGCAGTGTCTTCCGCATTGGGTGTTCTCAAGTATTGCGGTCCAAACACTGCCACCACTGCCCGACAGAACTTGTAGAAACACTCCATGCTGGTGGACTCGGCCATGCGCCCATAGTCGTCGAGTGAATCACCGGGAGCTCCGTATGCAAGCATCCTCATCGCTGTCGTGCACTTCTGGATGGAGGTGAATCCAAGAGCGCCGGTGCAATCCATCTTGCACTTGAAGTAGTTGCCGAACTCCCGGATGGAATTCACAATCCTGAGGAAGAGCTTTCGGCTCATCCGATAACGGCGCTGAAATGTTTTCTCTCCGTGAAGTGGAGCATCGGCGAAGTAGTCGGAGTAGAGCATGCAGTAGCCTTCGAGACGATGCCGGTTCTTTGCTTTCACCCGCCCAGGCGCCGAGCCACCTCGCCGTGGCTTTTCATTGCTCGCCAGCAGCTGGGCGAGGGCGGCGAGCACCATGAGATGCTCTTCTTCCTGGACGTCGGTCTCGGCTTCCTCCTCCAGCAGCGCGGCGAGCGCTTCCTCGTCATCCGAGTCCATCGCCGAGGCAGGCAAATCGCCGAACTCCTTGCGCTCGGTGGGCGTGTACCCGCCGCTAAACCGCGCCTCCGCGGCCGGAAACGCCCAGCTGATGTTGGAGGGGCTGCCGGCGCCGAAGCACTGCTATTTTTCCGGCGGGGAATGGCTATCTAGCGGTGTAGGACGGCGGGCGGCGCCGGGATATAGCTACTGGTGGCCGAGGGCGCGGGGGGTGGGAGGCGAGTCGGGGAAAAACCTTGACTTTTCCCCTGACGGTGTGGGCCAGCCACGCTTTTCCCTTGCGCCGGAGCCCCCAACTGCTCCCCAGTGCGCCGGGTTCGGCCTGTGACCGCCGGGCGGAAAAAGGGCCGAACCGGCGATTTTCGGCATCCTGGAGGCGTGACTGGGCCGTTTTTTCGGCGCCGGCGCCGAAAAAGTGGCCTGGCGAGGCCTGTTGGGGACGCGGCTGGAGATGCTCTGAGCATCTGCTCCTTCTTTCAGATCCACTCCATGGCGGTGTGTGCTTGTACAAAATATGACAAAGATGCTTCATCATAAATTGTATTGCCGCATCAGTTCCTAAAGAAGTATATTGGGCTCAGCAGCGGCCATCTTTATAATCTTACTGAATTTTCAGATTTTCTTCAGTGGATAGTTGTCCACAGGTTTGCATTTTTCGCATTTTAAATCTTCAGTTCTATGCTTCCATCAGCTGGTTTCTACCTTTTTTCTCATCGTGTTAAATGCATTTTCCTTGTCAGAGTTATGGGGCTTTAGTTGTCTTTTTTTCTTTTGGTTTGCACCTGGATGCAGAATTACACAACGCGTACCATGTAACTGTTGACTACGCCCAGGAGGAGGAAGAAGACTCACGCACACAAGCTCGAGGAAGAAGAAGATACACACACTTTGGCACACGCACATAGTGCCTTTTCTCTTGTATTTCCCTTCTCACACATACATTTTTTTAGAACGAAGACGCTCGATGCGTCCGGCTTTATATTAATAAAGCCAACAGAAGGCAGTAAACACAATATTCAAGTCTTACAACACGTCGAAGCCCACAAAAGCTCGAGCGAAGCGGGGGCAAAAGTTCAGGATTACATGCCGGAGGCGGCAAGACCAGAGCACGCAGACTCGCAATGAAGAAGCCAAAAGGATCACCCAAGCCCTACGGGGGCGGCGTTGGAGCTCTCGCCAAAGTGTAGACCTGTCGAAGACGGGCGAGAGCGAGGTGCAGCGGCTCAACGTCTTGGCGCCTTGCCAGTGGCGCCCACTGCTGCAAAAAGATAACACATTTGAAGATAACATCAGCCGGATGTGAAGGGAACACGCCCTCAATCGTAAGTTTGTTCCTAATGCGCCATAATGCCCAAAGTAAAGCCCCAACACAGCTCCACACGACACGGCCAGCAGAACCAGGCACTGACGACAGCATAACACTTAGCTCAGCACCTGACCTAGGATCCCAATCCCGGCCAGTGGCCTCTCGGACCGCACTCCACGCAAACCGAGCCAGATGGCAATGAAAAAACACATGATTAGCAGTTTCAGGCTCCCCACACACCGCACACGACCCGTTCGTCGGTCCATTGCGTTTAGCGATATTAACCGAAGTTGGGAGTTTGTCAAGGCACAATTGCCAAAGAAAAATCTTGATTTTTAGAGGGAGCCGAGCCTTCCAAAGCCCGGTCGCAACTTGATGCTGTGGGCCTCTAGCTAGTGCTCGGTACAGGGAGTTAACCAAGAATTTGCCGGAGGCGGTAAGGCGCCAAGATACCACGTTTGGGCCTTGAGACAATGCAACCCCTTCCAGCAGAGATAGCAGGTTTCCCAAACTTGCCGCCTCCGGGCCAGTAAGTTCCCGCCTGAACTGCAGAACAGGGGGGGACTTGGCCAAAACTTGCTCCACAAAAGAGTGCGGATCCAGCGCAATATTATACAGCAATCTAAAACGGGACCAGAGAGGTTGGTCGCCAATCCAAAGGTCCGTCCAAAAGCGCGTTGAGCGGCCGTCCTTGACCAGGAACTTCACCCCCATGGCGAAGATTGGTTTTAGCTCCTGGATGGAGTTCCAAAAGGCAGACCCCCATCTAGTTGCAGCAAAGAAATTGCCCGTCGGGAAATACTTGGCTCGGAGAAGGTCGACCCAAAGACCAGATTCACCCTGAGGCAACTTCCAAATCCACTTGCACATTAGTGCAATGTTCATCAATCTGGAATTCAACACCCCTAATCCCCCCTGGGACTTAGGACGGCACACCGCCGTCCATTTGACTAGGTGGTATTTCCTTTTGATGCTGGCTCCTTCCCAGAAGAAACGAGACCGCGGTGTGTCCAGCTTGACATGCACACCCTCGGCTAGCAGAAACATCCCCATGGTAAACATAGGGATCAAGGAGAGACTCGAATTAGTAAGAATAAGCCGTGCACCCGACGACATAAATCTCCCTCGCCACGGGCCGACTCGGCCAGCCACCGTATTGCATAACGGGGCCCAATCCTGGATGGTAGGAGCCCGACCCCCTATCGGAAGCCCCAAGTATTGGAATGGCAGAGATCCCAGCTTACAATTAAGTAGGTCTGCCACCTCCTGACTATCGTCGGGCCCCATCCCCATGGCAACCACTTCACACTTGTGAAAATTGATTTTTAGCCCCGACATTAGTTCGAAACACAACAGTATAGCCTTGACCGTAGCAATGCTATGTCTGTCAGGTTCGAACAGCAGCAGTGTATCGTCTGCATACTGTAGGTAGGAAACTCCTCCCGGGACCAACTGGGAGGCCACCCCTCTAAGGTGGCCAGCCATGTTGGGGAACGCAGTAATTTCAAAAAATTTCCTACGCACACGCAAGATCATGGTGATGCATAGCACGAGAGGGGAGAGTGTTGTCTACGTACCCACGCAGACCGACTGCGGAAGCGATCACACAACGTAGAGGAAGTAGTCGTACGTCTTCCCGATCCGACCTATCCAAGCACCGTTACTCCGGCACCTCCGAGTTCTTAGCACACGTACAGCTCAATGACGATCCCCGGGCTCCGATCCAGCAAAGCGTCGGGGAAGATTTCCGTCAGCACGACGGCGTGGTGACGATCTTGATGTTCTACCGACGTAGGGCTACGCCAAAGCACTACAACAATATGATCGAGGTGGAATATGGTGGCAGGGGGCACCGCACACGGCTAAGGAACGATCTCAAGGATCAACTTGTGTGTCTAGAGGTGCCCCCTTGCCCCTGTATATAAAGGAGCCAAGGGGGAGGGGGCGACCGGCCAGGAGGAGGGCGCAGGAGGAGTCCTACTCCTACCGGGAGTAGGACTCCCCCCCAATCCTATTCCAAATAGGATTCCCAAGGGGGAAAGAGAGAGAGAGAGGGGGCCGGCCACCTCTCCTAGTCCTAATAGGACTAGGGGAAGGGGGAGGCGCGGGGCCACCTTGGGCTTCCCCTTTTCTCCTTTCCACTAAAGCCCATTAAGGCCCATATAGTTCCCAGGGGGTTCCAGTAACCTCCCGGTACTCCGGTAAAATCCCGATTTCACCCGGAACACTTCCGATATCCAAACATAGGCTTCCAATATATCAATCTTTATGTCTCAACCATTTCGAGACTCCTCGTCATGTCCGTGATCACATCCGGGATTCCGAACTAACTTCGGTACATCAAAATGCATAAACTCATAATAACTGTCATCGTAACGTTAAGCGTGCGGACCCTACGGTTCGAGAACAATGTAGACATGACTGAGACACATCTCCGGTCAATAACCAATAGCGGGACCTGGATGCCCATATTGGCTCCTACATATTCTATGAAGATCTTTATCGGTCAGACCGTATAACAACATACGTTGTTCCCTTTGTCATCGGTATGTTACTTGCCCGAGATTCGATCGTCGGTATCCAATACCTAGTTCAATCTCGTTACCGGCAAGTCTCTTTACTTGTTCCGTAATACATCATCCCGCAACTAACTCATTAGTTGCAATGCTTGCAAGGCTTATGTGATGTGCATTACCGAGAGGGCCAGAGATACCTCTCCGACAATCGGAGTGACAAATCCTATTCTCGAAATACGCCAACCCAACATCTACCATTGGAGATACCTGTAGAGCTCCTTTATAATCACCCATTTACGTTGTGATGTTTGGTAGCACACAAAGTGTTCCTCTGGCAAACGGGAGTTGCATAATCTCATAGTCATAGGAACATGTATAAGTTATGAAGAAAGCAATAGCAACATACTAAACGATCGGGTGCTAAGCTAATGGAATGGGTCATGTCAATCAGATCATTCAACTAATGATGTGACCTCGTTAATCAAATAACAAGTCTTTGTTCATGGTTAGGAAACATAACCATCTTTGATTAACGAGCTAGTCAAGTAGAGGCATACTAGTGACATTCTGTTTGTCTATGTATTCACACATGTATTATGTTTCCGGTTAATACAATTCTGGCATGAATAATAAACATTTATCATGATATAAGGAAATAAATAATAACTTTATTATTGCCTCTAGGGCATATTTCCTTCAGTCTCCCACTTGCACTAGAGTCAATAATCTAGATTACACTGTAATGATTCTAACACCCATGGAGTCTTGGTGCTGATCATGTTTTGCTCGTGGAAGAGGCTTAGTCAACGGGTCTACAACATTCAGATCCGTATGTATCTTGCAAATCTCTATGTCTCCCACCTGGACTAGATACCGGATGGAATTGAAGCGTCTCTTGATGTGCTTGGTCCTTTTGTGAAATCTGGATTCCTTTGCCAAGGCAATTGCACCAGTATTGTCACAAAAGATTTTCATTGGACCCGATGCACTAGGTATGACACCTAGATCGGATATGAACTCCTTCATCCAGAATCCTTCGTTCGCTGCTTCCGAAGCAGCTATGTACTCCGCTTCACATGTAGATCCCGCTACGATGCTTTGTTTAGAACTGCACCAACTGACAGCTCCACCGTTTAATGTAAACACGTATCCGGTTTGCGATTTAGAATCGTCCGGATCAGTGTCAAAGCTTGCATAAACGTAACCTTTTACGGTGAGCTCTTTGTCACCTCCATATACGAGAAACATATCCTTAGTCCTTTTCAGGTATTTCAGGATGTTCTTGACCGCTGTCCAGTGATCCACTCCTGGATTACTTTGGTACCTCCCTGCTAAACTTATAGCAAGGCACACATCAGGTCTGGTACACAGCATTGCATACATGATAGAGCCTATGGCTGAAGCATAGGGAACATCTTTCATTTTCTCTCTATCTTCTGCAGTGGTCGGGCATTGAGTCTGACTCAACTTCACACCTTGTAACACAGGCAAGAACCCTTTCTTTGCTTGATCCATTTTGAACTTCTTCAAAATCTTGTCAAGGTATGTGCTTTGTGAAAGTCCAATTAAGCGTCTTGATCTATATCTATAGATCTTTATGCCTAATATGTAAGCAGCTTCACCGAGGTCTTTCATTGAAAAACTCTTATTCAAGTATCCCTTTATGCTATCCAGAAATTCTATATCATTTCCAATCAGTAATATGTCATCCACATATAATATCAGAAATGCTACAGAGCTCCCACTCACTTTCTTGTAAATACAGGCTTCTCCGAAAGTCTGTATAAACCCAAATGCTTTGATCACACTATCAAAGCGTTTATTCCAACTCCGAGAGGCTTGCACCAGTCCATAAATGGATCGCTGGAGCTTGCACACTTTGTTAGCTCCCTTTGGATCGACAAAACCTTCCGGTTGCATCATATACAACTCTTCTTCCAGAAATCCATTCAGGAATGCAGTTTTGACATCCATTTGCCAAATTTCATAATCATAAAATGCGGCAACTGCTAACATGATTCGGACAGACTTAAGCATCGCTACGGGTGAGAAGGTCTCATCGTAGTCAACCCCTTGAACTTGTCGAAAACCTTTCGCGACAAGTCGAGCTTTGTAGACAGTAACATTACCGTCAGCGTCAGTCTTCTTCTTGAAGATCCATTTATTCTCAATTGCTTGCCGATCATCGGGCAAGTCAACCAAAGTCCATACTTTGTTCTCATACATGGATCCCATCTCAGATTTCATGGCTTCAAGCCACTTTGCGGAATCTGGGCTCACCATCGCTTCTTCATAGTTCGTAGGTTCATCATGATCTAGTAGCATGACTTCCAGAACTGGATTACCATACCACTCTGGCGCGGATCTCACTCTGGTTGATCTACGAGGTTCAGTAGTATCTTGATCTAAAGCTTCATGATCATCATCATTAGCTTCCTCACTAACTGGTGTAGGTGTCACTGAAACAGTTTTCTGTGATGTACTATTTTCCAATAAGGGAGCAGGTATAGTTACCTCGTCAAGTTCTACTTTCCTCCCACTCACTTCTTTCGAGAGAAACTCCTTCTCCAAAAAGTTTCCGAATTTAGCAACAAAAGTCTTGCCTTCGGATCTGTGATAGAAGGTGTATCCAATAGTTTCCTTTGGATATCCTATGAAGACACATTTCTCCGATTTGGGTTCGAGCTTATCAGGTTGAAGCTTTTTCACATAAGCATCGCAGCCCCAAACTTTCAGAAACGACAACTTTGGTTTCTTGCCAAACCACAGTTCATAAGGCGTCGTCTCAACGGATTTTGATGGTGCCCTATTTCACGTGAATGCGGCCGTCTCTAGAGCGTATCCCCAAAACGATAGCGGTAAATCAGTAAGAGACATCATAGATCGCACCATATCTAGTAAAGTACGATTACGACGTTCGGACACACCATTACGCTGTGGTGTTCCGGGTGGCGTGAGTTGCAAAACTATTCCACAATTTTTCAAATGTACACCAAACTCGTAACTCAAATATTCTCCTCAACGATCAGATCGTAGAAACTTTATTTTCTTGTTACGATGATTTTCAAATTCACTCTGAAATTCTTTGAACTTTTCAAATGTTTCAGACTTATGTTTCATTAAGTAGATATACCCATATCTGCTTAAGTCATCTGTGAAGGTGAGAAAATAACGATATCCGCCACGAGCCTCAATATTCATCGGACCACATACATCTGTATGTATGATTTCCAACAAATCTGTTGCTCTCTCCATAGTACCGGAGAACGGTGTTTTAGTCATCTTGCCCATGAGGCACGGTTCGCAAGTACCAAGTGATTCATAATCAAGTGGTTCCAAAAGTCCATCAGTATGGAGTTTCTTCATGCGCTTTACACCGATATGACCTAAACGGCAGTGCCACAAATAAGTTGCACCATCATTATTAACTCTGCATCTTTTGGCTTCAACATTATGAATATGTGTATCATTACTCTCGAGATTCAATAAGAATAGACCACTCTTTAAGGGTGCATGACCATAAAACATATTACTCATATAAATAGAACAACCATTATTCTCTGATTTAAATGAATAACCGTCTCGCATTAAACAAGATCCAGATATAATGTTCATGCTCAACGCTGGCACCAAATAACAATTATTTAGGTCTAATATTAATCCCGAAGGTAGATGTAGAGGTAGCGTGCCGACCGCGATCACATCGACTTTGGAACCGTTTCCCACGCGCATCATCACCTCGTCCTTAGCCAATCTTCGCTTAATCCGTAGTCCCTGTTTCGAGTTGCAAATATTAGCAACAGAACCATTATCAAATACCCAGGTGCTACTGCGAGCATTATTAAGGTACACATCAATAACATGTATATCACATATACCTTTGTTCACCTTGCCATCCTTCTTATCCGCCAAATACTTGGGGCAGTTCCGCTTCCAGTGACCAGTCTGCTTGCAGTAGAAGCACTCAGTTTTAGGCTTAGGTCCAGACTTGGGTTTCTTCTCTTGAGCAGCAACTTGCTTGCTGTTCTTCTTGAAGTTCCCCTTCTTCTTCCCTTTGCCCTTTTTCTTGAAACTAGTGGTCTTGTTAACCATCAACACTTGATGCTCCTTTTTGATTTCTACCTCCGCAGCTTTCAGCATTGCGAAGAGCTCGGGAATAGTCTTGTTCATCCCTTGCATATTATAGTTCATCACCAAGCTCTTGTAGCTTGGTGGCAGTGATTGGAGAATTCTGTCAATGACGCAATCGTCTGGAAGATTAACTCCCATCTGAATCAAGTGATTATTATACCCAGACATTTTGAGTATATGCTCACTGACAGAACTATTCTCCTCCATCTTGCAGCTATAGAACTTATTGGAGACTTCATATCTCTCAATCCGGGCATTTGCTTGAAATATTAACTTCAACTCCTGGAACATCTCATATGGTCCATGACGTTCAAAACGTCGTTGAAGTCCCGATTCTAAGCCGTAAAGCATGGCACACTGAACTATCGAGTAGTCATCAGCTTTGCTTTGCCAGACGTTCATAACATCTGGTGTTGCTCCAGCAGCAGGCCTGGCACCCAGCGGTGCTTCTATGACGTAATTCTTCTGAGCAGCAATGAGGATAATCCTCAAGTTACGGACCCAGTCCGTGTAATTGCTACCATCATCTTTCAACTTTGCTTTCTCAAGGAACGCATTAAAATTCAACGGAACAACAGCACGAGCCATCTATCTACAATCAAACATAAACAAGCAAGATACTATCAGGTACTAATTTCATGATAAGTTTAAGTTCAATTAATCAAATTACTTAAGAACTCCCACTTAGATAGACATCCCTCTAATCCTCTAAGTGATCACGTGATCCAAATCAACTAAACCATGTCCGATCATCACGTGAGATGGAGTAGTTTCATTGGTGAACATCGCTATGTTGATCATATCTACTATATGATTCACGCTCGACCTTACGGTCTCCGTGTTCCGAGGCCATATCTGTATATGCTTGGCTCGTCAAGTATAACCTGAGTATTCCGCGTGTGCAACTGTTTTGCACCCGTTGTATTTGAACGTAGAGCCTATCACACCCAATCATCACGTGGTGTCTCAGCACGAAGAACTTTCGCAACGGTGCATACTCAGGGAGAACACTTCTTGATAATTTAGTGAGAGATCATCTTATAATGCTACCGTCAATCAAAGCAAGATAAGATGCATAAAAAGATAAACATCACATGCAATCAATATAAGTGATATGATATGGCCATCATCATCTTGTGCCTGTGATCTCCATCTCCGAAGCACCGTCATGATCACCATCGTCACCGGCGCGACACCTTGATCTCCATCGTAGCATCGTTGTCGTCTCGCCAATCTTATGCTTCCACGACTATCGCTACCGCTTAGTGATAAAGTAAAGCATTACATCGCGATTGCATTGCATACAATAAAGCGACAACCATATGGCTCCTCCCAGTTGCCGATAACTTGGTTACAAAACATGATCATCTCATACAATAAAATTCAGCATCATGCCTTGGCCATATCACATCACAACATGCCCTGCAAAAACAAGTTAGACGTCCTCTACTTTGTTGTTGCAAGTTTTACGTGGCTGCTACGGGCTTAAGCAAGAACCAATCTCACCTACGCATCAAAACCACAATGATAGTTTGTCAAATAGACTCCGTTTTAACTTTCGCAAGGACCGGGCGTAGCCACACTTGGTTCAACTAAAGTTGGAGAGACAGTCGCCCGCAAGCCACCTGTGTCCAAAGCACGTCGGGGGAACCGGTCTCGCGTAAGCGTACGCGTAAGGTTGATCCGGGTCGTCTCGTCCAACAATACCGCCGAACCAAAGTATGACATGCTGGTAGGAAGTATGACTTATATCGCCCACAACTCACTTGTGTTCTACTCGTGCATATAACATCAAACCATAAAACCTAGGCTCGGATGCCACTGTTGGGGAACGCAGTAATTTCAAAAAATTTCCTACGCACACGCAAGATCATGGTGATGCATAGCAACGAGAGGGGAGAGTGTTGTCTACGTACCCACACAGACCGACTGCGGAAGCGATCACACAACGTAGAGGAAGTAGTCGTACGTCTTCCCGATCCGACCGATCCAAGCACCGTTACTCCGGCACCTCCGAGTTCTGAGCACACGTACAGCTCGATGACGATCCCCGGGCTCCGATCCAGCAAAGCGTCGGGGAAGAGTTCTGTCAGCACGACGGCGTGGTGACGATCTTGATGTTCTACCGATGTAGGGCTACGCCAAAGCACTACAACGATATGATCAAGGTGGAATATGGTGGCAGGGGGCACCGCACACGGCTAAGGAACGATCTCAAGGATCAACTTGTGTGTCTAGAGGTGCCCCCTTGCCCCTGTATATAAAGGAGCCAAGGGGGAGGGGGCGGCCGGCCAGGAGGAGGGCGCAGGAGGAGTCCTACTCCTACCGGGAGTAGGACCCCCCCAATCCTATTCCAAATAGGATTCCCAAGGGGGAAAGAGAGAGAGAGAGAGAGAGAGGGGGGGGGCGGCCACCTCTCCTAGTCCTAATAGGACTAGGGGAAGGGGGAGGCGCGCGGCCACCTTGGGCTGCCCCTTTTCTCCTTTCCACTAAAGCCCATTAAGGCCCATATACTTCCCGGGGGGTTCCGGTAACCTCCCGGTACTCCGGTAAAATCCCGATTTCACCCGGAACACTTCCGATATCCAAACATAGGCTTCAAATATATCAATCTTTATGTCTCGACCATTTAGAGACTCCTCGTCATGTCCGTGATCACATCCGGGACTCCGAACTAACTTCGGTACATCAAAATGCATAAACTCATAATAACTGTCATCGTAACGTTAAGCGTGCGGACCCTACGGTTCGAGAACAATGTAGACATGACTGAGACACATCTCCGGTCAATAACCAATAGCGGGACCTGGATGCCCATATTGGCTCCTACATATTCTACGAAGATCTTTATCATCAGACCGTATAACAACATACGTTGTTCCCTTTGTCATCGGTATGTTACTTGCCCGAGATTCGATCGTCGGTATCCAATACCTAGTTCAATCTCGTTACCGGCAAGTCTCTTTACTCGTTCCGTAATACATCATCCCGCAACTAACTCATTAGTTGCAATGCTTGCAAGGCTTATGTGATGTGCATTACCGAGAGGGCCCAGAGATACCTCTCCGACAATCGGAGTGACAAATCCTATTCTCGAAATACGCCAACCCAACATCTACCATTGGAGACACCTGTAGAGCTCCTTTATAATCACCCATTTACGTTGTGACATTTGGTAGCACACAAAGTGTTCCTCTGGCAAACGGGAGTTGCATAATCTCATAGTCATAGGAACATGTATAAGTTATGAAGAAAGCAATAGCAACATACTAAATGATCGGGTGCTAAGCTAATGGAATGGGTCATGTCAATCAGATCATTCAACTAATGATGTGACCTCGTTAATCAAATATCAACTCTTTGTTCATGGTTAGGAAACATAACCATCTTTGATTAACGAGCTAGTCAAGTAGAGGCATACTAGTGACATTCTGTTTGTCTATGTATTCACACATGTATTATGTTTCCGGTTAATACAATTCTAGCATGAATAATAAACATTTATCATGATATAAGGAAATAAATAATAACTTTATTATTGCCTCTAGGGCATATTTCCTTCAAGCCACACATGCCCTGTCTAACATGGCAGCTAAGGCGTCGGCCACGAAGTTGAAGAGGAGTGGAGAGGCTGGGTCGCCCTGACGCAGCCCTCGTTTGTTACGGAAGTATTGGCCTACTTCCCCATTAACTACAATAGCCGTCTGCCCCCCCCCCCCCGAGACCAGTTCTAGCATGCGGTGCACGCAGACGGGCGAGAAGCCTCTACCCAAGAGGACCTGTCTAAGGAGGTCCCAATTGACATGGTCATACGCTTTTTCGAAATCTAGTTTAAGAAGGATCGCGGGCTCATGAGAACGTTTGAGCGAGTGGATAATCTCGAGCAAAGCGAGTGTCCCCTCCAAAATGTGGCGCCCACGGATGAACGCGGACTGATTCCTACTAATAATACGATGAGCCACCGGGGAAAGACGCGTCGATCAGGCTTTGGAGAAGATTTTGAAAGGGACGTTGATCAACGCAATGGGTCTAAACTGCATAATGTTATCAGCCCCCTGCACTTTGGGGATGAGGGAGAGAATCCCGAAGTTTAAACGTGAGATGTCGACTTCACCATGCATGAAACCATTGCAAACCCCGAAAATCTGGTCCTGAAGGAGAGCCCAGAAGCGTTTGAACATGGCCACCGGCCAGCCATTCGGCCGGGAGCCGTGTCAGACTTCATGCTATGGATGGCATCGTCAATTTCCTGGGTGGTGAAGGCGAGGCCAAGCGCGTCATTTTCGGCCTCAGACACCCTGGCATCCGGACCCCACATGTTCGCGCGAAGGCGAGCCCCTTGAGGTTCGCATGAGCCTATGAGTTCAATGTAGAACTGATAGACGTGCCGCACTATGTCAACCTGACGCAACAACAGCCCCTGGTCGGATTGCAGTCGGAGGATGGCACATTTGCGACGGCGGCCGTTCGCATAGGCGTGGAAGTATTTCATGTTCGCATCGCCTTTCAAGGTCCATTTAAGCCCCCCGCGCCACCGCCAGTACTCCTCCTCGGCACGGAGGAGCGACTCCACCTGTCTCTCCAGGTTGTACCGGTGGGCCCACTCGGCCTCGGAGAAAGAGCGGGAATCGGCCTGAGCGTCCAGAACCGCAAGCTCCTGGACAAGACGAGCCCGGCAGAGTTTATCTTCGCGTCCCTGGTTGGCCCCCAGCCCTTAAGAGACGCGCGTAGGCCCGCCCCGGACGCGACCCACAACTCCATGGGGCCCCGCTGGGGGCCGAGCCTGTTCACACAAGCCTCCCACTTTTGCCTGAATACCTGATCAAAATCAGGGATTTCGAACCAAGCAGTTTCAAAGAAGAAACGTGGGCTACGCTTGATCCTGTCCTCCTAGGTGGATGATGTCTACTACACAACCTTCTTCTTGTAGACGTTGTTGGGCCTCCAAGTGCAGAGGTTTGTAGGACAGTAGCAAATTTCCCTCAAGTGGATGACCTAAGGATTATCAATCCGTAGGAGCCGTAGGATGAAGATGGTCTCTCTCAAGCAACCCTGCAACCAAATAACAAAGAGTCTCTTGTGTCCCCAACACACCCAATACAACGGTAAATTGTATAGGTGCACTAGTTCGGCGAAGAGATGTTGAAACGAGTGGTATATGGATAGTAGATAAAGGTATTTGTAATCTGAAATTATAAGAACAGCAAGGTAGCAAGTGATAAAAATGAGCGTAAACGGTATTGCAATGCATTGAAACAAGGCCTAGGGTTCATACTTTCACTAGTGCAAGTCCTCTCAACATACTAACATAATTGGATCACATAACTATCCCTCAACATGCAACAAAGAGTCACTCCAAAGTCACTAATAGCGGAGAACGAACGAAGAGATTATGGTAGGGTACGAAACCACCTCAAAGTTATTCTTTCCAATCAATCTGTTGGGCTATTCGTATAAGTGTCACAAACAGCCCTAGAGTTCGTACTAGAATAACACCTTAAGACACAAATCAACCAAAACCCTAATGTCACCTAGATACTCCAGTGTCACCTCAAGTATCCGTGGGTATGACTATACGATATGCATCACACAATCTCAGATTCATCTATTCAACCAACACAAAGGACATCAAAGAGTGCCCCAAAGTTCTACCGAAGAATCACGATGAAACCGTGTGCTAACCCCTATGCATAGGTTCATGGGCGGAACCCGCAAGTTGATCATCAAAACATACATCAAGTGAATCACGTGATATCCCATTTTCACCATAGATATCCATGGCAAGACATACATCAAGTGTTCTCAAATCTTTAAAGACTCAATCCGATAAGATAACTTCAAAGGGGAAACTCAATCCATTACAAGAGAGTAGAGGGGGGAAGAAACATCATAGGATCCAAATATAATAGCAAAGCTCGCGATACATCAAGATCGTATCACCTCAAGAACACGAGAGAGAGAGAGATCAAACACATAGCTACTGGTACATACCCTCAGCCCCGAGGGAGAACTACTCCCTCCTTGTCATGGAGAGCGCCGGGATGATGAAGATGGCCACAGGAGAAGGATTCCCCCCTCCGACAGGGTGCCGGAATGGATCTAGATTGGTTTTCGGTGGCTACAGAGGCTTCTGGCGGTGGAACTCCCGATCTATTGTGGTCCCGGATGTTTTTAGGGTATATGGAGATATATAGGCGGAAGAAGTACATCAGGGGGGGCATGAGGGTGGAGGGCGCGCCCCCTGCCTCGTGGCCTCCTCGCAGGTCCCCCGACGCGCACTCCAAGTCTTCTGGGCTTCTTTCCTTCCAAAAATGAGTTCCGTGAAGTTTCAGGTCAATTGGACTCCGTTTGATTTTCCTTTTCTTCGAAACCCTAAAACAGGGTAAAAACAGAAACTGGCACTGGGCTATGGGTTAATAGGTTAGTCCCAAAAATGATATAAAAGTGTATAATAAAGCCCATAAACATTCAAAATAGTAGATAATATAGCATGGAGCAATCAAAAATTATAGATACGTTGGAGACGTATCAGCATCCCCAAGCTTAATTCCTGCTCGTCCTCGAGTAGGTAAATGATAAAAACAGAATTTTTGATGCGGAGTGCTACTTGGCATAATTTCAATGTAATTCTTCTTAATTGTGGCATGAATATTCAGATCCGAAAGATTCAAGACAAAAGTTCATATTGACATAGAAATGATAATACTTCAAGCATACTAACTAAGCAATCATGTCTTCTCAAAATAACATGGCCAAAGAAAGTTCATCCCTACAAAATCATATAGTTTAGTCATGTTTCATTTTCATCACACAAGAATGCTCTCATCATGCACAACCCCGATGACAAGCCAAGAAATTGTTTCATACTTTAGTAATCTCAAACCTATAAACCTTCACGCAATACATGAGCGCGAGCCATGGATATAGCACTATGGGTGGAATAGAATAATGAGGGGGTTATGTGGAGAAGACAAAAAGGAGAAACTCTCACATCAACGAGGCTAATCAATCGGCTATGGAGATGCCCACCGATTGATGTTAATGCAAGGAGTAGGGATTGCCATGCAACGGATGCACTAGAGCTATAAATGTATGAAAGCTCAACAAAAGAAACTAAGTGGGTGTGCATCCAACTTGATTGCTCACGAAGACCTAGGGTACTTGAGGAGGCCCATTGTTGGAATATACAAGCCAAGTTCTATAATGAAAAATTCCCACAAGTATATGAAAGTGATGAGAGACTCTCTACTATGAAGATCATGGTGCTACTTTGAAGCACAAGTGTGGTAAAAGGATAGTAACATTGTCCCTTCTCTCTTTTTCTTTCATTTTTTGGGCAGTTTCTTTTTTTTATGGCCTTTCTCTTTTTTTGGGCCTTTTCTTTTTTATGGCCTTTTTTTATTCCTCACTTGGGACAATGCTCTAATAATGATGATCATCACACTTCTATTTATTTACAACTCAATGATTACAACTCGATACTAGAACAAAGATAACTCTATATGAATGCCTCTGGCAGTTTACCGGGATATGCAATGAACCAAGAGTGATATGTATGAAAGAATTATGAACGGTGGCTCTGCCACAAATACTATGTCAACTACATGATCATGCTAAGCAATATGACAATGATGAATGTGTCATGATGAACGGAATGATGGAAAGTTGCATGGCAATATATCTCGGAATGGCTATGGAAATGCCATAATAGGTAGGTATGGTGGCTGTTTTGAGGAAGATATAAGGAGGTTTATGTGTGAAAGAGCATATCATATCACGGGGTTTGGATGCACCGGCGAAGTTCGCGCCAACTCTCAATGTGAGAAAGGGAAATGCACGGTATCGAAGAGGCTAGCAAGGATGGAAGGGTGAGAGTGCGTATAATCCATGGACTCAACATTAGTCATAAAGAACTCACATACTTATTGCAAAAATCTACAAGTCATCAAAAACCTCGGTACTACGCGCATGCTCCTAGGGGGATAGATTGGTAGGAAAAGACCATCGCTCGTCCCCGACCGCCACTCATAAGGAGGACAATCAAATAACACCTCATGTTTCAAATTTGTTACATAACGTTTACCATACGTGCATGCTACGGGACTTGCAAATTTCAACACAAGAATTTCTCAAATTCACAACTACTCAACTAGCACGACTTTGATATTATTACCTCCATATCTCAAAACAATCATCAAGCATCAAACTTCTCTTAGTATTCAACACACTCATAAGAAAGTTTTTACTAATCTTGTATACCTAGCATATTAGGATTTTAAGCAAATTACCATGCTATTTAAGACTCTCGAAATAATCTAAGTGAAGCATGAGAGTTCATCTATTTCTTCAAAATAAAACTACCACCATGCTCTAAAAGATATAAGTGAAGCACTAGAGCATCGACAAACTACTCCGAAAGATATAAGTGAAGATCAATGAGTAGTTGAATAATTATGCAACTATGTGAATACTCTTTAACATTTAAGAATTTCAGATCTTGGTATTTTATGCAAACAGCAAGCAAAACAAAATAAAATACAATGACGCTCCAAGCAAAACACATATCATGTGGTGAATAAAAATATAGCTCCAAGTAAAGTTACCGATGAACGAAGACGAAAGAGGGGATGCCTTCCGGGGCATCCCCAAGCTTAGGCTCTTGGCTATCCTTGAATATTACCTTGGGGTGCTGTCAGGACCCCGATTCCAAGTCACATCGATCTAGCCGGTAACACCTCATATCACTTTGCGGCCTCACGCATGGTATTCCCACAGGTGTCGCCTTACCATGGCCCGGGACCGTTTGCGCCTTTTGGCTCACGTATATGATAGTGTCGCTAGCATCCATATGATAGGGAACCCGGGCCGACATGGCTAGTCGTGAACCCAAAGCGGCACCAACCTATGGGAACAGGCATACATGAATCACATCGAGCATGTCGGTCAGCAGCGTGAGAATCCGGGCTGTAGCACTGGGCTAACAGGACTCCGGATGTCACCGCGTGACATTTCCCCGAAGGGACAGACACAGGAACGAAGTGAAACACATGCCGGCCAGTCAAGTGTCCTGAGCAGTAGTGCTGGGCTAACAGGACTCCGGTGAACCGGGCTGTAGCGGACTACTATGGCTCATGGAAGCACTAGACTACATTTCCCCATAAGAGAGGCTGCCAAGGATAAACAACTAGATTGTCGGATCCCACACATACCAAGCATTTCAATCATATACACAATATGCTCGATATGTGTAAATACAACATGGCATCACAACATAACTCTACAACTCAAGTATTTATTCATTAGGCTCCGAGGAGCGAGATATTACAAACATGGGTCTCATGACCCAACAATCATAGCATACAATGCAAAGCACATGCGGAAGCTTAACATGTCTGAGTACAGACATCTACAAATGAAAAAGGCTGAGAAGCCTGACTATCTACCAGATCCTGCCGAGGGCACAAGATCGTAGCTGAGGTATCAACCTAAATGTCGAAGTCCACGCGGAACTACTAGCAAGACTGAAATCTCTCTGCAAAACATAAACTAAGCAAACGTGAGTACAAAGGTACTCAGCAAGACTTACATCAGTACTAAACTACATATGCATCGGTATCAACAAGGGGGGTGGTGGAGTTTAACTGCAGCAAGCCAGCTTTGACTCGGTGGCTAACCTGAACTACGACTGCAAACAACTCTTTTGGGGTGGCGCACACCGAGTCCACATATTCACCACTCAATACACCACTATGGATCCGCTCCCGTCTCCCTACGAGAAGGCCATCCATAGCACTCACGCTTATCTTGCGAGTTTTAGAGTATCCACTTTCACTTGTCTATGAACTATGAAAGGGGTCCAAGTTTCCATATCCGAGGAATCCGGCTATTCGAATAGATAATGATAACCCTGCAGGGGTGTACTTTTTCACACACGCTCCCACCACTTACCACCATATACACGTCATGTATCTCGGCAACCTTCAAGCAGAAGCCTGGCGAGGGTGTCGGCCACGGCCTACCTAAACACTTAAGTCTCTAGTCCAGGTTTATCGCCTATCCAGGTTCCATCCGCAGGGAGTCCGGCCGAGGTTTCCACATACGGCCCCGAACGATGTGAACAGGGTTCCCGAGACACCAAACGGGCGCCCGGTACACCGTGCCATGGTGTATCTACCGCAACATAGCCCACCCCTAGGGTCAGCGCTACGCACGACCGCCAACACATAACCTACAAACACCAGAAACTAGTTGCAACTCCTGGACAGAGTACTAGGGTGATTAAGAAACCGAGAGGGTCAATTAAGGATCCCAATGAGTGGTAGTAGCTGGTCATGGACCACAGACACAGAACTCAGTTCCTGAGGACGGTTTCAATGAGAAAACCCACCATGTACTCCTACATGGCCTCTCACCGCTACCTTTACCAAAACGTGTTCACACACTTAGCTCACACACAGTAGGACATGTTCATCACTGTTCCAATTCACCCCCGATGAATCAGATCTGACTCAACTCTAAGCAGTAGCAGGCATGACAAACAAGCATGAATGAGTAGGCACATCAGGGCTCAAACAACTCCTACTCATGCTAGTGGGTTTCATCTATTTACTGTGGCAATGACAGGTCATGAAGAGGATAAGGGGTTCAACTACCGCAACAAGTAACAGATGATCGTTGTTGTCCTAATGCAGTAAAAGAGAGTAGGAGCGAGAGAGTGGGCTTGTATCGGAATGAACAAGGGGGTTGCGCTTGCCTGGCACTTCTGAAGATATCATTGGGTCTTCATCAGTGTCAACGATCACAGCGTCGGTACAACGTCTATCGAGAGGGGACAACCACCGGCAACAGAGAATGAACACAATCAATGCAATGCACAATATGACGCATGATCATGACATGTCAATATGCTGTGTTTTGAGCTAATGCAACTAGCAACATGTTAAATGGAGTTGGTTTGAACCCTAGGTTCAAATTCAAACTCCATATGTGAAATTCAAATGCCATTTAATTGATTTGACCTGATCAGCAGGTATAAGTTGATCTAACATGCATGAAAATGGCACAGATGGATTCCTTGAATTTTTCTGATAATTTTTCATATATAATTTATTTCATTTGGAGTTACGGTTGATTTTCTATGATTTTTAGAAGTTTAGGCAATTTTCTGGAATAAATAAATCATTTCTGATTTATTTAAAATCCCAAAAAAGCTTTACTGCGTCAGCATTGCGCAAGGGTGATGTCAGCGGGTCAACTGGTCGGCCAGGTCAAACCTGACCTACGGGACCCATATGTCATTGACTCAGCTAATTAATGTGGTTAATTAACCTTAAATTAAGCCTAACTAAAATGTCAGTGGGGTCGGGGCCCACATGTCAGCGGCTAACCTAACTAAATTAGTGTTAGTTTAACTCCTAATATAGGTTTGACCAGGGGGCGGGGCCCACGTGGTCAAATGGGTCAACCCCACCGGCGACATGACGTCGGCGAGGCCCGAGATGGCGGCGCGGCTCGGAAACGCAGCACAGGCAACGAAGCAAGCGGCGGAGGGCATCCGCGGGGAGCTGGAGCTCTCCTGCATCCAGCGCAGCAAGCAGCAGTAGCTTGGGTGGCCGGGGTTGTGCGCGGCGTCGACCTCGGTGGTGGCCGGAGTTCGGGCGCACTCGGGAACGGGGTTGCGATGCGCAACAGGGGCGTGGAGAGGGGCTACGGCCTCCTGGGACTGTGGCAAACGCGGTGACGCGCTCGGTTTTGAGCCCGTGTGGCTGTGGACATGTCGACGGCGTCGCCGGCGGAGCAGAGTGCTCGGGCTCGGTGGAGATGGCGGCTAGGGGGCGCAACCGAGGCATAGAGGAGGGGGGTTAGGGGCAGGGGCTCACGGTGGATGCAGAGGTGGCCTCGGCGTGCTCGGGGAAGCACCGGAGCGAGCGGGGCGGCGAGAGGCATCTTCGGTGGCCGGCGACGAAGACGATGAAGATGGCGTTGATGCAAGGCCTCCGGCGAGGCGTGGCCGGACGGAGAGGATGAGGGAGGCGTGGCGATGCTCGTGGACACGTCGGGGAGGCGAGGCAGTGGCTGTGGCCACGGCGGTGCGCGTCGACGGCGACGGCTACGCTCGGCGGTTGCGCGTAAGAGCAACGGAGGAGGGGGATGAGTGAGAGAGAGTGCGAGGGGGTTCCAGGGGCGTGCGTGGCGGCGTTGGAGATGTCCAGGCGATGATGGGGGAAGCGGCAGGAAGCAGGAGGTGGCCGGGCGCGTGCCGGCGTGCCTCGGCCACGCGCGTTGTCTACTGGCGCGTGGAGGAAGACGACAGGGGAGGGCCAGGTGGGCTGGGCCGGCCACTTGGGCCGCCAGGTGGCTGCACAGGTGAGTTGGCCCAGGTAAGTTCTCTCTCTTCTCTGTTTTCTAAATTGTTTCAGTTTTCTATTTTTCTGCAATTGTTTTGGGTTTAGTTTTAACACCAAACCATTTTATAAAATCCTGAAAATAAATATGTGACTAGAACTAAAATATCCTAAACCACATAAAATGTTCCAGAATTATTGGACATATATTAATTATATAAAGAATATATATCCAATGCAAATAGTTGTTGAATTAATTCAAAGGCCCAAAATAAATATTTCTGAGACTCCAAAAATATTGGTTTGAGTTTTACCTCTTGCCAATATTTTTATAGCTTGACAGGAACATTTTCTTGGGTTTATTTGAAACAACTTTTTTAATGTTGATCATTTTTGTAAAAGACTTCTGAGGCTTCCCACTTTCCCCAATTCAACTTTCATAAATATATACATGATGCATGAATGCTTGTGCAACTGGTTACAACCAAATCTAGGGCTGTGACAACTCACCCCCACTAAACAAGAATCTCGTCCCGAGATTCAAGTCGTGAGGTAAGAAGACAGAGGGGGCACGGAACTGACACAGTCTTCACGATCCATCGCATTTCTGAAGATGTTGATCCACTCATCATCTAGCATTGACATCTTGCTCTGAGAATTTCATCCACTCATAACAATGAGAAGGAAGGAAAACCCTAAAGAGTCGATCTCCTCGAAGATCAAGCAACTCACGATCAACTCACGGAGTGATACATAGAAACATCTCACGAACTGAGACACAAAACACATCGAGAGGGATGGAAGAACAAACGACGGGGTTTGATTTGGTGGGCAAAAATTCCACGCTTAGAAAGATGGTGGATGGTGTCAAGGTGGCGGGGAAATAATTGCCATGATCCCGTAACGGGGCACCTTGGGAAAGGTGACTCAATGGATTGTTCCCTTAAGTGGCAAAAAGAATTACTTTTGATCCATAGATCATTGAAACGCGTCATACTAGCTTAAGGCAAATTACAATTGATTGTTTGAAAGAGCTCGAAGAAATTGCATACTCGGACTAGGATGGATGATGTGGACTACCTTGTTGAAGACAACGCAAGGGATGATTTCTGCTTATCATCGAGAAGGATTAGCGCCCATGGTAAGAACACTTTGAAGATGGCCATAAACAATTACTGAGAGTCATGCCATGGTAGAATGGCACCGTGGCGGTGCATGCTGGGAACAAAATGCAAATGCTGGGAATGATTCTAGTAACTGGGAATAACTCAACGAGGGTGATTCCACCATTTGAATGGTTATAGCTTAATCGAGGAAACCAAGAGCACAACGACCCCTGAGGAACAACTTCTAGAATAAGTTGCACTAAATCCTCATGGAGAAGATGGTCAAATAGCTCAATCAAGATACTACAACGATAGATCTTCCGACTAGGTGTGTCGGCCAGAACATCAACCTTGTCGGGCCTACATCATAAATCTTGGAATAGCTCCAACCATCATATCTGCCTGAGATTCAGATCTGGTTGGTAACGGGATATTTCAGACAACATGTCCGGAAAGAAAGTTTGCAACACAAACCGACGAGATGATGTTACGAGATTCTCGGGAATTGAACTACGATAGTAAGCTCCAAAACATGAGCTGGTTCTGCTACAAACCTGTGAACACGCTATCCAAGACGAGCATGACTACGTAGTAGTCTTATAGTAAAACACTATCGAGTTTAGGTGGGGAACCATCATCAAGGATTTCAAAGTCTTTACGCAAGTCCATGGATTAGATCCCAAGCGTAGACTTCTTTGCCTTGAACAATTCAATCAGTGGCTTGGTGTGCTAGGGAATACATATGGAGTGGAGGTAATTAATCTACCAAACCATAGAATACATTCACACATGCATAACTGACTTGGAATGGTACCAGGGAAAACAAAAACAATCTTTCTCGAACTCACAGCGGTAACTTGCCCCAAATGCACATGAATTCGAGGAAGTCACTTCTTCCATCCAAGCATAAGCTTCATGAACGGAATACGAAGGCATTGCTTATAAAGTTTCCAACACTAGGTTGATATTCAACATGAATCATGGGGGAGAGAAAATGTTGTTGATGGCTCAACAACAACTCACCGGAATTTCCATATCACTGGACTTCCACCATCATGTGAACACGATGATAGTATTGGTCAGACCAAAAGATGTAATGGTGTATGCTCGAGGGATCAACCATGGGTAAGACAACATTACGAGCATCGTTGGTTCTGACTTGACTTGACGATAGCCCATACTCAAGTCAAAGTTTTGACAAGGCAATAGATCCAACAACTGATCACGAGGACCAATTGATGGAGATATCATCTTTCTTCAACAGACACACACACACAGAAGATATCCCTTAACATGAACTAAGTCAGACAAGCTTTTATCTTCCAATTCTCCAAGTTCTTGTCTAGCTCAACCAACTAGCTCAGGGATATCCAACACAGATTCTTGGAGAAGGGGTGATTTATAAGAGACCCAACTTGATCACGAACTCAACATAGCGGTCAGGTGACAGCCAGGTAATACTTCTGAGAAGATCTTCGAAAAATCACGAACCACCGATATGTTACTAAGCTCGAGAACAATCTTGCTTTTTAGGGCAAGATGATATGATCAAAAGAGTGAGGGATTGACAAAATCCTAACCCGTTGATTGAAGAGTGCACCAGGAAATAAGAACTAGGTAGCACAATCTATCTTAGAATGATGATTCAATAACCAACACGCTAAGAATGAGAATATTGTCCATTTACTACAGAGCAACGAGTTGCTCGGAGTATTGATTTCACACATCACAATTCACTTGTCGGCATTCCGGTTACAACAACACGGAACCGAGGAATGAATAATGATGGCGAGAAGTATCACTGTATCAAAAATTCATAAGAGATGGTGCAATTCCTATGATATTCTTGGCATGAATAGGGTAAAGCTCCAAGGTAGAACAGAGCAAAAGCTGGATTGGCATTTTGATCTGCGGGATACAACTACTTTGACCCAATCCTAGATATGGATGAGGTACTGGAGTTTGTTTCTCCTAGTCATTCTGGAATAGAATGGCTTGACGGACCACAAGAATTATAGGCATCGATGAACACAAATGCACACATACTCTTGGCTATCAACTGATAGAAGATGGTCGGAATACAACTGAAGAGGAACAACTCGAGGAACATATAATTTTCTGAGTTGTGGATGCATAGATTAGTATGTCGAGCATAGCTCAACATTTCTTCCGGACAACCCATGCAGAATGGTAGGACTGGAAGATTCACAATGAAGAATGGAGAACTCATCAAGAGCACTCTGGTTGTGATCTTATGGTTCAAAGAACTTCTGCCATAGGTGGTTCATAGTATTTGGAAGAAGGATATACCACGGACCTCGAGGACAAATGCAAAGGTTACTAATATCCTAAAGGAACTAGCAACACTATCAACATGAGGTAAGTAGGGTGAATCTCGGGTTCAAAACCCAGTAGTAGAATACCTACTAACTAAATGGCATCATGGGATGCTTTCGAGAATGGTGGCCAGAATCATCACACCGGGAACACAAAACATGGCTAGATTACTAGTGACTCCCTAAACACCTAGGGTCATAATAATAGCTCCAACATATATGTCGAGGCAATAGAGTACCTCAACTGACAGGTAGTGTGATTAATCTGGCCCAAATGGACATCAGGAACAGGGAAAAGGGTTTGCAAATGCATCAGACTATTTAGAAACCTGGGATGACTCGGACAGCATAATGGCTGTAATTGCTCAAAAAGATTTGATACATCCTGCAAAATAGTGGTGTAACCACTTAACATCATCATGTCAAGGGTCTGATTTGACTGACAACATACTAAAAGTAGTAGAAACTGAACTGAAACTCGAATCCAACAATCCTATAAGTCTACGGATTAGTAACACGTCATCCTGATAGATAGATGAGAAGGCCTAGTTCTTAATCCCTGTAGAAGAGAAGAGGATGGCTCAGATCAGAAGGGCATAAGATATAAGGAGTAAAAATAGCCTTACGTTCCCTTCCACAATCAATTCCCCTACATAACTAAAGCATTTCTAGACACAACTTTGACCAGTTTGGCTTGGTAATCCTACAGGCAGTCAGGCTCTGATACCAACGCTGTCAGGACCCCGATTCCAAGTCACATCGATCTAGCCGGTAACACCTCATATCACTTTGCGGCCTCACACACAGTATTCCCACGGGTGTCGTCTTACCATGGCCCGGGACCGTTTGCGCCTTTTGGCTCACGTATATGATAGTGTCGCTAGCATCCATATGACAGGGAACCCGCGCCGACATAGCTAGTCGTGAACCCAAAGCGGCACCAACCTATGGGAACAGGCATACATGAATCACATCGAGCATGTCGGTCAGCAGCGTGAGAATCCAGGTTGTAGCACTGGGCTAACAGGACTCCGGATGTCACCGCGTGACATTTCCCCGAAGGGACAGACACAGGAATGAAGTGAAACACATGCCGGCCAGTCAAGTGTCCTGAGCAGTAGTGTTGGGCTAACAGGACTCCGGTGAACCGGGCTATAGCGGACTACTATGGCTCATGGAAGCACTAGACTACATTTCCCCATAAGAGAGGCTGCCAAGGATAAACAACTAGATTGTCGGATCCCACACATACCAAGCATTTGAATCACACACACAATATGCTCGATATGTGTAAATACAACATGGCATCACAACATAACTCTACAACTCAAGTATTTATTCATTAGGCTCCGAGGAGCGAGATATTACAAACATGGGTCTCATGACCCAACAATCATAGCATACAATGCAAAGCACATGCGGAAGCTTAACATGTCTGAGTACAGACATCTACAAATGAAAAAGGCTGAGAAGCCTGACTATCTACCAGATCCTGCCGAGGGCACAAGATTGTAGCTAAGGTATCAAGCTAAACGTCGAAGTCCACGCGGAACTACTAGCAAGACTGAAATCTCTCTGCAAAACATAAATTAAGCAAACGTGAGTACAAAGGTACTCAGCAAGACTTACATCAGTACTAAACTACATATGCATCGGTATCAACAAGGGGGGTGGTGGAGTTTAACTGCAGCAAGCCAGCTTTGACTCGGTGGCTAACCTGAACGACTGCAAACAACTCTTTTGGGGTGGCGCACACGAGTCCACATATTCACCACTCAATACACCACTATGGATCCGCTCCCGTCTCCCTACGAGAAGGCCATCCATAGCACTCACGCTTATCTTGCGAGTTTTAGAGTATCCACTTTCACTTGTCTATGAACTATGCAAGGGGTCCAAGTTTCCATATCCGAGGAATCCGGCTATTCGAATAGATAATGATAACCCTGCAGGGGTGTACTTCTTCACACACGCTCCCACCACTTACCACCATATACACGTCATGTATCTCGGCAACCTTCAAGTGGAAGCCTGGCGAGGGTGTCGGCCACGGCCTACCTAAACACTTAAGTCTCTAGTCCAGGTTTATCGCCTATCCAGGTTCCATCCGCAGGGAGTCCGGCCGAGGTTTCCACATACGGCCCCGAATGATGTGAACAGGGTTCCCGAGACACCAAACGGGCGCCCGGTACACCGTGCCACGGTGTATCTACCGCAACATAGCCCACCCCTAGGGTCAGCGCTACGCACGGCCGCCAACACATAACCTACAAACACCAGAAACTAGTTGCAACTCCTGGACAGAGTACTAGGGTGATTAAGAAACCGAGAGGGTCAATTAAGGATCCCAATGAGTGGTAGTAGCTGGTCATGGACCACAGACACAGAACTCAGTTCCTGAGGACGGTTTCAATGAGACAACCCACCATGTACTCCTACATGGCCTCTCACCGCTACCTTTACCAAAACGTGTTCACACACTTAGCTCACACACAGTAGGACATGTTCATCACTGTTCCAATTCACCCCCGATGAATCAGATCTGACTCAACTCTAAGCAGTAGCAGGCATGACAAACAAGCATGAATGAGTAGGCACATCAGGGCTCAAACAACTCCTACTCATGCTAGTGGGTTTCATCTATTTACTGTGGCAATGACAGGTCATGCAGAGGATAAGGGGTTCAACTACCGCAACAAGTAACAGATGATCGTTGTTGTCCTAATGCAGTAAAAGAGAGCAGGAGCGAGAGAGTGGGCTTGTATCGGAATGAACAAGGGGGTTGTGCTTGCCTGGCACTTCTGAAGATATCATTGGGTCTTCATCAGTGTCAACGATCACAGCGTCGGTACAACGTCTATCGAGAGGGGACAACCACCGGCAACAGAGAATGAACACAATCAATGCAATGCATAATATGATGCATGATCATGACATGTCAATATGCTGTGTTTTGAGCTAATGCAACTAGCAACATGTTAAATGGAGTTGGTTTGAACCCTAGGTTCAAATTCAAACTCCATATGTGAAATTCAAATGCCATTTAATTGATTTGACCTGATCAGCAGGTATAAGTTGATCTAACATGCATGAAAGTGGCACAGATGGATTCCTTGAATTTTTCTAATAATTTTTCATATATAATTTATTTCATTTGGAGTTACGGTTGATTTTCTATGATTTTTAGAAGTTTAGGCAATTTTCTGGAATAAATAAATCATTTCTGATTTATTTAAAATCCCAGAAAAGCTTTACTGCGTCAGCATTGCGCAAGGGTGATGTCAGCGGGTCAACTGGTCGGCCAGGTCAAACCTGAACTGTGGGACCCATATGTCATTGACTCAGCTAATTAATATGGTTAATTAACCTTAAATTAAGCCTAACTAAAATGTCAGTGGGTCGGGGCCCACATGTCAGCGGCTAACCTAACTAAATTAGTGTTAGTTTAACTCCTAATCTAGGTTTGACCAGGGGGCGGGGCCCACGTGGTCAAATGGGTCAACCCCACCGGCGACATGACGCCGGCGAGGCCCGAGACGTCGGCGCGGCTCGGAAACGCAGCACAGGCGACGAAGCAAGCGGCGGAGGGCATCCGCGGGGAGCTGGAGCTCTCCCGCATCCAGCGCAGCAAGCAGCAGCAGCTAGGGTGGCCGGGGTTGTGCGCGGCGTCGACCTCGGCGGCGGCCGGAGTTCGGGCGCACTCGGGAAAGGGGCTGCGATGTGCAACAGGGGCGTGGAGAGGGGCTACGGCCTCCTAGGAGTGTGGCAAACGCGGTGACGCGCTCGGTTTCAAGCCCACGTGGCTGTGGTCACGTCGACGGCGTCGCCGGCGGAGCAGAGTGCTCGGGCTCGGTGGAGATGGCGGCTAGGGGGCGCAACCGAGGCGTAGAGGAGGGGGGTTAGGGGCAGGGGCTCACGATGGATGCAGAGGTGGCCTCGGCGTGCTTGGGGAAGCACCGGAGCGAGCGGGGCGGCGAGAGGCATCTCCGGTGGCCGGCGACGAAAACGATGAAGATGGCGTCGATGCAAGGCCTCCGGCGAGGCGTGGCTGGACGGAGAGGACGAGGAAGGCGTGGCGATGCTTGTGGACACGTCGGGGAGGCGAGGCAGTGGCTGTGGCCACGGCGGTGCGCGTCGGCGGCGACGGCTACGCTCGGCGGTTGCGCGTAAGAGCAACGAAGGAGGGGGATGAGCGAGGGAGAGTGCGAGGGGGTTCCAGGGGCGTGCGTGGCGGCGTTGGAGATGTCCAGGCGATGAGGGGGAAGCGGCAGGAAGCAGGAGGTGGCCGGGCGCGTGCCGGCGTGCCTCGGCCACGCGCGTTGTCTATTGGCGCGTGGAGGAAGACGACAGGGGAGGGCCAGGTGGGCTGGGCCGGCCACTTGGGCCGCCAGGTGGCTGCACAGGTGAGTTGGCCCAGGTAAGTTCTCTCTCTTCTCTGAATTCTAAATTGTTTCAGTTTTCTATTTTTCTGTAATTGTTTTGGGTTTAGTTTTAACACCAAACCATTTTATAAAATCCTGAAAATAAATATGTGACTAGAACTAAAATATCCTAAACCACATAAAATGTTCCAGAATTATTGGACATATATTAATTATATAAAGAATATATATCCAATGCAAATAGTTGTTGAATTAATTCAAAGGCCCAAAATAAATATTTCTGAGACTCCAAAAATTATTGGTTTGAGTTTTACCTCTTGCCAATATTTTTATAGCTTGACAGGAACATTTTCTTGGGTTTATTTGAAACAATTTTTTTAATGTTGATCATTTTTGTAAAAGACTTCTGAGGCTTCCCACTTTCCCCAATTCAACTTTCATAAATATATACATGATGCATGAATGCTTGTGCAACTGGTTACAACCAAATCTAGGGCTGTGACAGGTGCCTTGGGCATCCCCAAGCTTAGGCTCTTTCCACTCCTTATTCCATAGTCCATCGAATCTTTACCCAAAACTTGAAAACTTCACAACACAAAACTTAACAGAAAACTCATAAGCTCCGTTAGTATAAGAAAATAAATCACCACTTCAAGGTACTGTAATGAACTCATTCTTTATTTATATTGGTGTTAAACCTACTGTATTGCAACTTCTCTATGGTTTATAAACTATTTTACTAGCCATAGATTCATCAAAATAAGCAAACAACACATGAAAAACAGAATCTGTCAAAAATAGAACAGTCTGTAGTAATCTGGATCAAACGTATACTTATGGAACCCCAAAAATTCTAAAATAAATTGCTGGACCTGAGGAATTTATCTATTAATCATCTGAAAAAAATAATTAACTAAATATCACTCTCCAAATAAAAATTAAAGCAGTTCTCGTGAGCGCTAAAATTTCTGTTTTTTAGAGCAAGTTCAACCAGACTTTCCCCAAGTCTTCCCAGCAGTTCTACTTGGCACAAACACTAATTAAACACCAAAAACACAACCAAAACAGAGACTAAATAATTTATTTATTACTAAAATAGGACAAAAAGCTAGGAACAAAAATAAAGTTGGGTTGCCTCCCAACAAGCGCTATCGTTTAACGCCCCTAGCTAGGCATGATGATTTCAATGATGCTCACATAAAGGATAGGAATTGAAACATGAAGATAGCATCATGAAGAATATTAATAGCACATTTAAGTCTAACCCACTTCTTGTGCATTGGGATTTTGTGAGCAAACAACTTATGGGAACAAGAACCAACTTGCATAGGAAGGTAAAACAAGCATAACTTCAAAATTTTAAGCACATAGAGAGGAAACTTGATATTATTGCAATTCCTACAAGCATATATTCCTCCCTCATAATAATTTTCAGTAGCATCATGAATGAATTCAACAATATAACTAGCACCTAAAGCATTCTTTTCATGATCTACAAGCATGGAAATTTTATTACTCTCCACATAAGCAAAATTCTTCTCATTCGGGATAGTGGGAGTATCATAAGAGACTTGCATACTATAAATTGTTTCCACATTAAAAGAGTAATGTTCAGAAAAGGGGTAACCATAATCATGACAAGTTTTATAAATATAATCCTCACTAATTTTTATAGCATATGTATCATCACAATAATTATCATAAGTAGTAGGCATGTTATTATCATTATAAATTTGCATATCAAAACTTGGGATACTAAAAATATCATCTTCATTAAGCGTAGCATCCCCAAGCTTGGGACAAACATTACATCATCTTCATCAAACATAGCATCCCCAAGCTTGGGCCTTTTCATATCATAAGCATAATCACTCTCATCATTAATAGTACAGATAGCACCAAAAGTATAGCAATTATCATATTCTTCCAAGCAAGTGCCAAAAAGATTTTCAAGATCATAAGAAGTATCATTACCTTCCACAATTATATTTTCATGAGGCACAGTAGTAATAGGAGCAACATTATTTAGGGGAGATATATTTTTACCTCTCTTTCTTTTTCTTTTCTTCTTCTTCACCACATCATGTGTGGGTTCAATTCTCTTTTTTGAGCTCCTTATTAATGAGATTGGTTGAATAGGAGGCTCCTCCTCGTTACCTGATTCATCATAAGAAATAATAGGAGGATATTGGGAAGTCTCTTCCCTTTCATTAGTATTCTCTTCATCTTCTATTTGCTCTTTTCTTTATGTAATTGGCAATATAAGGATTTTCAATGCAATTCACCGCACAATACATATAAATTTCCTCTAGATCAAAGCCAAGAAGTTTGTAACGGCCAAATTCTGGAAGATGATTAGTTATACGTTTCATTTCTTCGTAACCCATAAGCAAACTAAGTTCATTATAATCTGTAAGGGAAATCAAGTCATCACAAATTTTGGACACGATACGATCATGAAACAATTTGCATTGGGTATTGAAATGATCATGTTCATTGCAAAGCTCACAAGCATGGCCAACATAATTTAAATTTTCAGCACATTCATCTAGCTCTTCTTGCAACAATTTAGTTTCTAAGTACTTATGTCTCTTGCAATATCTATCTTCCCTATTTGGTGTGTACTTACAAACCCAATGTACTCCACAAAAATTGACATGTTTATAGGAGACATTTTCATCATAACTAATGCAATCATAATTAGCATCATGGATATTCAAAGAATTCGTACTAACAACATTGAAATCATGCTCATCATTCACATATTTAATGCCAAGCATTCTATGTAATTCTTCTTCTAGTACTTGAGCACAATTTTCCTTTCCATCATACTCACGAAATATATTAAAAAGATGAAGCGTATGAGACAAACTTAATTCCATTTTTTTGTAATTTTCTTTTATAAACTAAACTAGTGATAAAACAAGAAACTAAAAGACTCGATTGCAAGATCTAAAGATATACCTTCAAGCGCTAACCTCCCCGGCATCGGCTCCAGAAAAGAGCTTGATGTCTACTACACAACCTTCTTCTTGTAGACGTTGTTGGGCCTCCAAGTGCAGAGGTTTGTAGGACAGTAGCAAATTTCCCTCAAGTGGATGACCTAAGGTTTATCAATCCGTGGGAGGCGTAGGATGAAGATGGTCTCTCTCAAGCAACCCTACAACCAAATAACAAAGAGTCTCTTGTGTCCCCAACACACCCAATACAACGGTAAATTGTATAGGTGCACTAGTTCGGCAAAGAGATGGTGAAATGAGTGGTATATGGATAGTAGATAAAGGTATTTGTAATCTGAAATTATAAAAACAGCAAGGTAGCAAGTGATAAAAATGAGCGTAAACGGTATTGCAATGCATTGAAACAAGGCCTAGGGTTCATACTTTCACTAGTGCAAGTCCTCTCAACAATACTAACATAATTGGATCACATAACTATCCCTCAACATGCAACAAAGAGTCACTCCAAAGTCACTAATAGCGGAGAACGAACGAAGAGATTATGGTAGGGTACGAAACCACCTCAAAGTTATTCTTTCCAATCAACCTGTTGGGCTATTCCTATAAGTGTCACAAACAACCCTAGAGTTCGTACTAGAATAACACCTTAAGACACAAATCAACCAAAACCCTAATGTCACCTAGATACTCCAATGTCACCTCAAGTATCTGTGGGTATGATTATATGATATGCATCACACAATATCAGATTCATCTATTCAACCAACACAAAGGACATCAAAGAGTGCCCCAAAGTTCTACCGGAGAATCACGACGAAAATGTGTGCCAACCCCTATGCATAGGTTCATGGGTGGAACCCGCAAGTTGATCACCAAAACATACATCAAGTGAATCACGTGATATCCCATTGTCACCACAGATATCCACGGCAAGACATACATCAAGTGTTCTCAAATCTTTAAAGACTCAATCCGATAAGATAACTTCAAAGGGGAAACTCAATCCATTACAAGAGAGTAGAGGGGGGAAGAAACATCATAGGATCCAAATATAATAGCAAAGCTCGCGATACATCAAGATCGTATCACCTCAAGAACACGAGAGAGAGAGAGAGAGATCAAACACATAGCTACTGGTACATACCCTCAGCCCCGAGGGAGAACTACTCCCTCCTCGTCATGGAGAGCGCCGGGATGATGAAGATGGCCACCGGAGAAGGATTCCCCCTCCGGCAGGGTGCCGGAACGGGTCTAGATTGGTTTTCGGTGGCTACGGAGGCTTCTGGCGGCGGAACTCCTGATCTATTGTGCTCCCGGATGTTTTTAGGGTATGTGGAGATATATAGGCGGAAGAAGTACGTCAGGGGGGCCACTGTCAGGACCCCGATCCTAAGTCACACCGATCTAGCATGTAACACTTCATATCACTTTGCGGGCTCACGCACGGTATTCCCACGGGTGCCACCTTACCTGGCCTGGGACCGTTTGCGCCTTTTGGCTCACGTATATGATAGTGTCGCTAGCATCCATATGACAGAGAACCCGGGCCGACATGACTAGTCGTGAACCCAAAGTGGCACTAACTTATGGGGATAGGCATACATGAAACAACATCGAACATGTCGGTCATCAGCGTGTGAATCTGGGCTATAGCAACTGGGCTAATAGGACTCCGGGAACCCGGGCTGTAGCAGGCTAGCAGGACTCCGGAAGTCACCGCGTGACATTTCCCTGAAGGGACAGACACAGGAACAAAGCGAATCATATGTCGGCCAGTCTAAGTGTTCCGGAGCAGTAGTACTGGGCTAGCAGGACTCCGGTAAACCGGGCTGTAGCAGACTACCAAGGCTCAGTGGAAACACCAGACTACATTTCCCCATAAGAGAGGCTACCAAGGATAAACAACTAGATTGTCAGATCCCACACATACCAAGCATTTCAATAACATACACACAATATGCTCGGTATGTGCAAATACAACATGGCATCACAACAAACCTCTACGACTCAAAGTATTTATTCATTAGGCTCCGAAGAGCTAGATATTACAAACATGGGTCTCATGACCCAACATACAAAGCATACAAGCAACAAGCACATGCAGAAGGATAACTTGTCTGAGTACAGACAACTACAAATGAAAAAGGCTGAGAAGCGTGACTATCTACAAGACCCTCCCAAGGGTACAAGATCGTAGCTGAGGTAACAAGCTAAACTTCGAAGTCCACACGATACTACTAGTGAGACTGAACTCTCTCTACAAAACATAAATTAAGCAAACGTGAGTACAAATGTACCCAGCAAGACTTACATCAGAACTAACTACATATGCATCGGTATCGTCAAAGGGGTGGTGGAGTTTAACTGCAGCAAGTCAGCTTTGACTCGGTGGCTATCCTGAACTACGACTGCAAATAACTCTTTGAGGTGGCGCACATGAGTCCACATATTCACCATATCAATACACCACTATGGATCCGCTCCTGTCTCCCTACGAGAACGCCATCCATAGCACTCACGCTCATTTTGCGCATTTTAGAGTATCCACTTTCACTTGTCTATGAACTATGCAAGGGGTCCAAGTTTCCATATCCGAGGAATCCCGCTATTCGAATAGATAATGATAACCATGCAGGGGTGTACTTCTTCACACACGCTTCGCCACTTACCACCATGTACACGTCGTGTATCTCGGCAACCTTCAAGCGGAAGCCTGGTGAGGGAGTCGGCCATGACCTGACTAATAACACAAGTCTCTCGTCCAGGTTTATCGCCTATTCGGGTTCCATCCGCAAGGAGATCTGGCCGGGGTGTCGCTCACGGCCCCAAACGATGTGTGCAGGGTTCCCAAGCCCACCATCCGGGTGCCACTTGGTACACCGTGCCACTGTGCCTAGTCTGTCCCAAGCCCATCTGTACCGGGTGCCACTTGGTAGACTACTAACACTACCTACAAACACCAGAAACTAGTTGCAACTCCTGGACAGAGATCGAGTTGATTAATAAGCCGAGAGGGGTCGAGTTACCGGAACCCAATGTGTGGTAGTAACTGTTCATGGATCACAAACATAGAACTCAGTTCCTGAGGACGGCAGCAATGAGACAACCCACCATGTACTCCTACATGGCCTCTCACCGCTACCTTTACCAAATCGTGTTCACACACTTAGCTCTCAACAGTAGGACATGTTCACAACTTTCCAATTCACCCCCGATGAATCAGACCTGACACAACTCTAAGCAATAGCAGGCATGACAAACAAGCATGAATGAGTAGGCACATCAGGGCTCAAACAATTCCTACTCATGCTAGTGGGTTTCATCTATTTACTGTGGCAATGACAGGTCATGCAGAGGAAAGGGATTCAACTACCGCAGCATGTAACAGTTGAATTGTTGTTGTCCTAATGCTGTAAAAGAGAGCAGGAGCGAGAGAGTGGGATTGTATCGGAATGAACAAGGGGGTTTTGCTTGCCTGGCACTTCTGAAGATAATATAGTTCTTCATCGGTGTCATCGATCACGTCATCGGAAACATCGTCGACTCAGAGGGGACGGTTACCGGCAAACGGAGAAGGACACAATCAATGCAATGCAACAATATGATGCATGAATGTGACATGGAAATATGTTGTTGATTGGCCTAATGCAACTAGCAACAAGTTAACTGGAGTTGGTTTGAACACTAGGTTTAGGTTCAAACTCCACATGTGGTTATTTAAATGTCATTCACTTAATTTGTCCTAGACAGTAGCCATAAGTTGTTCTAACATGCATGAAAATGCCATAAACAGATTCTTTGGATTTTTCTGATAATTTTTCATATATAAATTATTCGATTCTGAGTTGCGGTTGAATTTATATGAATTTTAGAAGTTTAGTACATTTTCTGAAATTTATAAATCATTTCTGATTTATTTTAATTCTAGAAACATTTATTACGTAAGCATGATGTCGGTGTGACATCAAAAAGTCAACAGAGGCGGTCCAGGTCAAACCTAACCAATGGGTCCCACTGGTCAGTGTCACGGTGCTACCTAGAGTCACTGACGTGTGGGGCCAGTCAACGGCCACGTCAGCTTGGTCAAAGCTGACGCGTGGGGCCGCTCTGGTTTAGTTAATCCTAAGCAGAAATAAAACAGGGGTTAATTAGGGCGTGGGGCCCACGTGTCAGTGGCTAACTAAACTAACCTAATTTAATTAGCACTAACCTAGGTTAAACTAATTAAGTTTAAACCTAAACTAGATTAATTAGCCGGGCGGGGCCCGCATGTCATAGACCCAGGGGAGGTCAAATCCCCTGGTCAACCGGGGCTAAACCACCGGCGGTCAAAGCGGTCAACCCGCCGGCGACTCAACGCCGGCGAGGCCAGACGCGGCGGAGGGCCTCGGATTTGGTCCTCTGGTGACCAAATCGACGGCGGAGACGTGCTATATGGAGCTGGGGGGCTGCCGCATCCAAGGGTGCAAGTGGTTGGACAAGGGGACGCCGTAAACGACGCCGACGAGCTCGACAGCGGCGGCCGGAGTTCGGTGGGCTCGGGGTCGTCGTTGCAACGGCCGTGGTGGCTCGTGCAGGGCACCTACGTGCTCTACACTGCGCGGGGAGGGAGCTGGGCAGGACGGCCGGACCAGTAGATGGCCAGAGACACGTCGGCGGCGAGCACGGGCGGTGATGCGTGCGGGCAAGCTCAAGGCAGCGCATACGATGCACGCAAGCGAAAACGGAAAGGGGGGAAGGATCAGTGGCTCACTGCGGGTGCAGGCGAGCGAACGGCGAGCTCGGGGAGGCAGAGATGGCGACGAAATGGCGATGGGGATCTCGGCATCGGGAGGTTAAAGACGAGCTCGGTGAGGTCGTCCGGGGGCTTCAGGCGTCGCGCGGCTCGGTGAGAAGGTTGAGGAAGAAGTGGCGGGGCTTCTGGGCACGTCGGCGGGGCGTGGGGTGGCCGATGGCCGCGGCAGAGCACGGCGGCACCCTCTGGTGCGCTCGGGAAGAGAGGGGGAGGGAGCCAGAGGAGGGGAGGAGCTGCGGGTGTGAGAGAGAGGTCAGGAGGCGCGTGGCGTCGTCTGGAGTCGTCCGGGGCATCGGCAGAAGCAGGAGGTGGCTCGGGCGTGTGGACGCGCGCGTCGAGCACGCGACTCTCGTCCTTCTGGCGAGAGGAGGGAGATGGCTGGCATCGGCCAGCTAGACTGGGCCGTGCTGGGCCAGGCCAGCTAGGCGCCAGGTTAGTTTCCTTTCTCTCTCTCTTTTCTGTTTTCTATTTATTTTGTTTCGTTTTGATTTAGTAAAATACTAAACCATTTTATAAAATCCTGGAAATAATTAGGGGTGCTGTCTGAATTATTCCAGTGACCCATAACTACTTCCAACATTTTTGGAGCACCTAAAATATATATAGCATTTAAATAGCTCCAATTCAAATATGTTTGAATTAATTCAAAGCCCAAATATGTCCTGCAAAAATGTAAACCATTTTTGGTAGATGCTTCCACCTCAATCCAGAAATGTTGAACATTTTTAGAGGGCATTTTGAGTTCAATGAAAAATATTTTATTTTGACCCTAGTTGAATTCATTTGGTGCTAGGGTTTAAGCATCCCCATTTCAAGATTAATTGAAATTGAAAAAGATGCATGGATGCAATGCCACTAATTACAAGAAGATTTCTAGGGATGTGACGGCCACGAGGGTGGAGGGCGCGCCCAGGGGGTGGGCGCGCCCCCTGCCTCGTGGCCTCCTCGCAGGCCCCCCGACGTGCACTCCAAGTCTTCTGGGCTTTATTCCTTCCAAAAATGAGTTCCATGAAGTTTCGGGTCAATTGGACTCCGTTTGATTTTCCTTTTCTTCGAAACCCTAAAACAGGGTAAAAACAGAAACTGGCACTGGGCTCTGGGTTAATAGGTTAGTCCCAAAAATGATATAAAAGTGTATAATAAAGCCCATAAACATTCAAAACAGTAGATAATATAGAATGGAGCAATCAAAAATTATAGATATGTTGGAGACGTATCAGTGGACAAGACCAGAGGCACGTGGTCAGACCCGATCCTAGTTTCGGCGACCAACAAGCACATAGGGAACCACAGCTCCCAGTCGGCCATAACAAACACCCTATCTAGAACAGACCGCATCGGCGATAGTTGTTTGTTGGTCCAGGTGAACCGCGCTCCAGACCTGGCCACTTCCCTAAGTGCCATGGCTGCGATCGCATTGTTGAACATGGCGAATCTGTTCCAGTTAATGTTAGCATTGTTCTTGTCCGCACTCAAGCGGATTAAGTTGAAGTCGCCCCCATCACCACTGGCAAATGTTGGGCTTCCACAGAACCCACCCTGGCCTGGAGCTCGTTCAGGAATTCTAGCGAGCATGAGTGGTCAGCTGGGCCGTACACCACAAGCATCACCCATTCCCGCATAGACGCCCTATGTCTAACGTGGGCAGAAATAAAAAAAGGTGCATGTCTCCCAAGACAGAACCTCAAAGCAAAGGTTGCTTAAACCCATGAGCAAGCCACCAGAGTGGCCGCGGGCCGGGAACCAATGCCACACGAAGCACTCCAGGGGATCAATTGCCAGCAACTCGTGATGCTGAAACTCAGCCTTAATGGTTTCCTGGATGCCTACCGCGTCAATGCCCTCATTGTGCAAGTACTCCTTAAGCTGGGTCCGTCTCCCAGCGTGGCCGAAGCCACGTATGTTCCAAAAGAGGAAACACATCAAATAATGCGGTTACGGAGGCGGATCCTGCGCGAGGTCACCGCTTTTGCCACACGCCTCGTCCTTTGGGGGCAGACGAGGGGGAGAGACGGTATCCTCCCCTGCGGATACCGCGCTCTGATCGGGCAGCGCAGCCATGGACAAGGGTGCCCCTGCTCCCTCTGCCGTTGTGCCCACGCGCGCAGCTGCAGCACTAGCAAGTGTTGCTTGTGCTAGTTCCTTCGCACGAACTAAAGATATTAGCGAACGGGCATCTCCCTCACACACACCAAGTCCACCCCACTATCCCCCAAAATAGCCCCCAGACGCGTGTCCGAGAAAGATTCTAGAATCGTAAAACGGGAGGAGGGGGGATTACCGTCAATCTCCATGTTCTTCTCGGCTTGCAGAAGTTGCGCGCGTTGGAGCGAAGGCATGTTGCCCTTGGCTCCCTTGGGGCGACCACTGGTGCGCGTCGGGGTAGGGTCCGTGGCCACCATCTTGGAGTGACGCGCCTTGATCACCGGGAGCGCCACAGCCTCCGCCCGCAGGGTAGTGGCTAGTCCCGACGAGGCAGCCGCAGGACCGCCAACAGCCGGGGCTAGCGGAGAAGCCAAGGCCATGACCGCCTGCTTAGGCGTAGGTGGCGCGCCCAAATTCTCCATCGGAGGGATCGACGCCACCTTGCGGCATGCGGTCTTCTTCACCTGCCTCACCGACCCGCTCTTGCTCGCACCTCCGGAGGAGGGGGGCAGCCACATGGCGGAGCCGCCCCCTGGTCTCCACCCCCGAGCCCCGAGGAGCGCACGCCTGGCAGGAGAGAGGAGCGACGCCCAGAGTCGCACGAGGCCGTCACTCCCCGTTCCGCCTCGGAGTCAAGGGCCAGATTGGACCCGTACTGGTTCACCTCCAGGAGTGCGCCCGTCGCGCCGGGAGGCGCAAACGCAGCCGCCACCGAGCCCTTGGGAGTACCCGCTGTCTTGTCCAGGGACTTGTCGTGGATGCCCAGCTTGTCCCATGCCGAAGTGTCGATGGAGTCATCTCCCATGCTCTTGTCGTTGTCGTGGTCCGCATCTTTGTCTTTGTCGCTGGGGCCTTTGCCATTTGAAGGTGGGGGCGGTGGAGGTGCCGCGCCGCGCCCTGGCGCCGCCAGCTCTGGCTCCAGCTTGATGCCGTACCCCTCGCCGTTGAACCATAGTTCGACACGACCGCCGGCTTGTCAGGTGCACGGCAGGCGAACCGCATTCGCACCGGACCCACCCGGATCAGGGACAGCTCGTCGACCGCAATGGGGCGGCCGATCATGGTGGTGGCTGCCATGAGCCGATCGACCCGTCATTGCTTGGGGGGACGCCCCACAACTTCACCCACACCTCGGGCATGGTCATGGCCTTGGGTTCCTCCTCGCGCGCCTCCCGGATCTCCGCCATGATATTGTTGAGGGAGAGGAACAACTTTCCGCTGCGCGTCACCATCCTTAGCATCGCTTTGTTGGGAAACACCACCGAGAACCGGTCCACGCCCACCGGAAGCACCTGCCAATCCCATTCTCCCTCAAAGAGGTGCGGCAGCTCCGCCTCAAGAACCACAGAGGAGAGCAGGCCCGGAGCGGCAGAGATGAAGGCCGCATCCGAGCCCAGGCCCTCGACCTCGGCAGCGTCCTCCGGGCCCTCCACGAACGGCAGGCAGAAGAACCCCTGGCCCGGGATCGCGTTCCCCATGATCTGCAGCTGCAGCGGCCTGCCACGGGTCGAGCAGTAGGCCGAGGCGTGGCCTTCTTCTTGACAGAGGATGCAGAGGGGCTTGAACGCGCACTCACTCTGGAAATGGCCGACCCGCCCGCACTTGAAGCACTCCGGCCCATCCGCTGCCTCCACCTCCACCGGGATCGGCTCTGCCGCCGTGCCCTTGGACGAAGACAGTGCCCCCATCAGCGCAGGCGTAGCCCGGCGCAGATCCGCCACAGGCCCCGGCCGCTGCTTCTGCTTCTTGGCGTAGACCCGGTCGCCGCCGAGAGGGTGCTGCATCTCCTTATGCTTCAGCTCCTTCTTCTTCTCGAGGCCGCGCCGCCGGTGCTCCTCCTTCTTTTGATGCTTGTGCTCCTGCTCCTTGATCCACCATGGGGGCGGCAGCCCCCAACCACCTGCCTCCGCCTCCTGGATTGCGAGCTGCATCTTGGCCTTGGCGCGCAGGTCGCACTCGCGCTACCGCTCGGCTTCTGGATCCAGGGGAGGCGACATCGATGGCTTCTCCCCGCGCCGCTCCCCGCGCGAGCCCATCTGCACCACCTCGGCGAAAGAGCGACGAAGAGGAGGGGGAGAGGATAGGCGACGCAGCCGATGGGCTTGCTTTCCGAAGCGGCGGATCTGAGCAGTGGTGGCTGGAAACCCTAAGGAGGGATCTAGCGCGCCCCGGCGCACCCACATCCATTTATAGGGGAGGCGGGGAGGCAACCCTAGCGACGCGTCGACCGACCGGGCCGCGGGCCGCAAAGGCGCCCCCTGGGCCGCCTCCAACGCATTGCCAGCCCGCAGCACCAGGTCCAACCCCACCCCTGTGGAGCCAGGCCCCGAGGGGAGCACATCGGGCCCCCCAACTGGACCGGGCGGCCCAACTGACGCCAGCGGCCCACCAATGGACCGCGGCCCAGCCACGGAAACCCTAACGGTTTCCCCTCCGAGCGGAGACGACGCCAATCCGCCGCCGCCACCCTGCGCGCCCATCGCCGGCCGCCGAGGCTCCGCGTCCAGCCGAGCTAGCTCCTGCGCCGCGGCCTCCCTCGCCGCTGTTAGGAGCGCAAGGGCACCCGCCCCCTGGCGACCCCGTGGTACCCCACCACGCGACTCCGCTTGGCGACCCACGCCGCGGCCACCGGGCGCAAAACGCCGGTGCCGGCCCGCCCTACCGGAAGCTCCCTGCTCCTCGGCGTGCGTGACATAGTCAGCCAGCGAGCACGACGAACGTGCCCGCGTCGAAATCGAACTCGCACTCCCACCCTCACTCACATGGCTTACCTCGTCGTCGTCCGAGCTTTCCCCCGCCAACGCCCAGAAGTGGCTGCCGCCCGACGGCGCCGGGCTGAGGAGGGGTGCAGCGTGCACCGCCCTGCCCCCCGCGCCCTTCCGCACCGCCGTCCACTCCTCGTCGGAGCAGACCGCCTCCTCCACCCGGACACCGAGCGCGTCGCCGCTGCCTCCTGACCGTACAGGAGCCGTTGGGAGCGCCATCATGGTTCCGACGACACTCTCACACATACATGATGCAGATACATGGGCTTTAATAGCCGGACTCACACGACTATCACGCACCCACTAACCACTACATGCACACACGCCGGCCAAGCCACACACAAATGGCTTGATCCGTTTTTAACTCCACACTACCTACCTTCATGCATGCACGTTCAGCACTAACTAGCCGAACCTCACGCAACGGCCACACAGCTCGGCCGTTTACCTCCATGCATGTAGTCTGCCACTAACAAACACTTGACCACACTAATATGCATGTACATCACTAAGTCTAACTAAATCATGTCACGGCCACTCATCTCCTGACTTGCCGATTTGCTCGCCTGCACTCGCTCTATCTCTGTGTTGCTGATCCGGCCGCTTTGCCATGTTGCCGAGCATGCAACGAATCATCACTTAGTAACACTAATGCAACTCTACATCTCTATGACCAATGCAACAGATTAAACATGATCTAATCCTATATGCTTAATACTAATAACAAGATTAGTTCCAACAGTAACTCCAGTTAATACCACGGCAGAACTGAACAATAATGATTAATCTTGCTCTCCCCTACCTACAATTTCGAAATTTCCTTATGGACGCATGCCCTCCATCGATGAAGTCCAGCAACGAGATTAAATAATTTTTCTACAGTTTTGTGCAAATTACACGAAGAAGTAACCTAGGTATATTATAATTAAACCATCATCACCTAGAGGATATGTTCTATGGGACTGAAAATGACTCTTGTCCCATCTTTGGTCAATTTCCTACCCTTCGCGAGCAAGAGGAGATCTTGTATGACAAACTATCTTTGTTTCTTATCTTTGCACTGGATGCTGGATATGCGGTGTTCCGTTATCTGATGATAGTGGAACCCGGCCATAAGGTAGTAATTCAGTGTTTTTGTTAGTACGTGGCCATCTGATATGGCCACAAATTACTTACTCCCTCCGTCCCATAATATAAGAATGTTTTCCTCCGTTCCATAATATAAGAACGTTTTTGACACTAGCGTAGTGTTAAAAACGTTTTTATATTATGGGACGGAAGGAGTACCATTCAGTGATTCTGCAAAGTATCCCTATGTTGTTGATAACTCTGGTTATATGAGATTTCAGTTTCACTGATTTGGAAACTATTTTTCAGGTCAAGTCGGTGTGTCCAGCATATTAGCCGAAGCTAAGTTGTATGCTCAGTCTTTGCTGCTTCATTAATTGGCCGAACATTCGCGATCTAAAGCCTGTGGCCAGAAAATTTCCAGGTATTCGTGGGGAAAAAGATTCCAATTGGACTGGTTTAGGATGTTTCCAAGTTGGAACACTGTTCTGTTCCACCACATGGACAGTCAGACTTCTCATTTGGTAGCATGCGTACTGTGTATTTGATATGTATTTCATTTGGTACGTAGCAAGCCGGCTTATTTTGACCCCTCAACCTTCAGAGATAAGGTCTTCCTGTGAGAGTCGACCATCTCCTCGTTCGTCCAGATCCACTCCATGGCGATATGTGCTACAAGCATACAAATATGAGAAAGATGCTTCATAAATTGTATTGTCACATCAATTCCTAAGAGGTATGTTTGGCTCAATCATGACCGTCTTTATATCTTACTGAACTTCTATACTTCCGTTAGTGGATGATTTTCTATAGGTTTGCGTTCTGGCATTCTTATTCTTTGGTTCTATGCATCAATAGGTTTCCACCTGTTCTCCTGGTGTTATTCCTTTTCTCTGTCAGACAGCTTATGCAGAGTTACCCAATGCCTGCCCAGCTCCAGTTAGTAGTACCACGGCAGAACTGAACAATAGTGATTAATTTTGCACTCTCCTTCGACCTTTCCTTATGGATGTATTCCCTCCATCAATGAAGCCCAGCAACAAATTAAATAATTTTCTTAAATTTTGTGCAAATTACTGAAGAACCATCCTAGGTTTATTATAATTATGAAAACGTGACAATGTTTATTCTTCATCACCTAGAGACTATGTTATGTTATTCGATATGCGAAGTCGAGCACTCTTACTTGTGCGACTAGACGGAAGCGTCTTACTTCGATGTGAGGGACGCGTTACGTGTTATATGGAGCAGGGGCGCACCTCCCTGATAGCGCATACATTGCGGTAGTTTAGATCTTCTAGGAAGATTATATCTTGGGGAGGAAGCGATAAGAGAGAGGTTATAATATGAGATATGAGATAAACATCCAAACAACCTACTCTATCTATCTCTATCATGCACCGGTGTGGGGCTCAATGAACGTGACATGTTTACATGTTTGACACCCTCCCTTAATCACAACTTCATCAACTTGAGATTATGCTTGAAGTCCTCAAAGCTTCTGACAGGTAGGGCCTTTGTGAATCCATCTGCTATCTGATCTCTGGAATGCACAAACCGAATGTTAAGTTGCTTTTGAGCCACTCTTTCTCTGATAAAATGGAAATCAATCTTTATATGCTTTGTTCTGGCATGGAAAACAGGGTTAGCAGATAAGTATGTGGCACCTAAGTTATCACACCACAAACAGGGAGCCTTGGCACTTTTCACACCAAGCTCCTTTAGCATGGACTGCACCCATATGATCTTAGCTGTACCATTAGCTAATGCTTTGTATTCTGCCTCTGTACTTGATCTGGAGACCGTGGCCTGTTTTCTTGCACACCATGAAATCAAGTTAGGGCCAAAGAAAACTGCAAAGCCACCAGTGGAACGCCTGTCATCTAGGCATCCTGCCCAATCAGAATCTGAGAAGGCACTCACAAGTGTAGATGAAGATTTGCTGAGATTGAGACCAATATTAAGAGTGTTTTTGACATATCTGACTATGCGTTTTGCAGCAGTCCAATGAACTATAGTGGGTGCGTGGAGGAATTGGCAAACTTTATTGACAGCAAATGAGATATCAGGTCTTGTAAGTGTTAAATATTGAAGTGCACCTACTAGACTTCTGTATTTTGTGCTGTCATCTTGGCTCAAGGGCTGCCCTTTTGTAAGAGATAGCTTTTCAGAACTAGACAATGGAGTGGGTGAGGGTTTACAACCTTGTAAGCCAGCTTTCTTCACCAAGTCTGTTGCATACTTTTCTTCGGAGAGATGAATACCATTCTCATGCTTCTTTACCTATTCCCAGAAAATAATGCAACTCTCCAAGATCCTTGAGAGCAAACTCTGCACTAAGATCTTTCAAAAGTCCTATGACAGTATCATCAGATGAACTTGTAACAATAATATCATCAACATATATGAGAACAAATATGTGTGTGTTGCATTTATTGTAGATGAACAATGAGGTGTCAGACTTAGAAGGGACAAAACCAAGTGTTTGCATTTTTTGACTGAGTCGGGAATACCACGCCCTAGGAGCTTGCTTCAACCCATATAGTGCCTTATCAAGTTTGCACACGTGAGAAGGTGCATTCTTGTTTTCAAACCCAGGAGGTTGTTTCATGTACACTTCCTTTTCCAGAACACCATGAAGAAACGCATTCTGTACATCAAGTTGTCTGAGACTCCAGCCTCTGGAAACTGCAATAGACAACACAAGACGAATGGTGGCAGCTTTTACAACGGGACTAAAGGTGTCCTCGTAGTCTATGCCATACCATTGTTTAAAGCCCTTTGCCACAAGTCTTGCTTTGTAGCGATCTATGGTTCCATCAGATTTTCTCTTGATCCTAAAAACCCACTTACAATCAATAAGATTTTTACCTTTCTGTGGGGAACCAAGTGCCAGGTTTTATTTCTTTTCAGAGCCATGTATTCTTCATTCATGGCTTTTCTCCAATGTTCATCACCAAGTGCTTCTTCAAGTGTATAAGGTTCACCTGTTGAACAAATCATACCGTATTTTGTTACATGTTTGTAATCAACAGGTTGAACTACCCCTTTTTGCAGCCGTGTATGTCGTGGTGACTGCAAAGAGGATCCCGTGCTGCGTACAGGAGTTTCTGCATGCACCGATCCCAAGGAGGATTCGGGGATAGCAGCGGTGTCCAGCGGCAGCAGATCTTCTGTGGCAGGGGACGAAGCAGCGACGCGCACGGGCGAAGCAGCAGCCGCCGCAGAAGATCCGGGATCATCATTGCCCGTGGCCCTCCTGGCGCCAGCAGCGGAGTCCACGCCAGCAGTGGTTGGGCCCGCGCCGGTCGGGCGATGCAGGTCGCGCCGCTTGTAGTAGACCGGTTGGACCGGAAAGCGGGCGCGCGTCGAGCCAGTCGGAGGTGGCCACGCGGTCGAGCGGGGTTGGTGCTGGGCGAGGGGCGCGGCGTCAGGCACAGGAGCGGCCCGGTCGGGCACAGCCGAGACGCGGGTGGGCGCTGACCCCGAGGCGGATCCACGCAGCCTGTCGTCGGATGCAGATCCCGGGGCGAATTCTGTCGGCCCTGCACACACCGATCCCGAGGGGGATTTGTTCCCCGAGCTGGGGCACATGAAATATGGTGCTGTAGCACCGTTTTCTTCAGGATTTTCACCGATTTCTTCCGAGTTTCCGTTCCCAGATGCATCTGCACTATCTCATGTATCATCACACAACTCATGCAACGTGGTGAGTGTTGGGGAACGTAGTAATTTCAAAAAAAAATCCTACACACACGCAAGATCATGGTGATGCATAGCAACGAGAGGGGAGAGTGTTGTCCACGTACCCTCGTAGACCGAAAGCGGAAGCGTTAGCACAACGCGGTTGATGTAGTCGTACGTCTTCACGATCCGACCGATCAAGTACCGAACGTACGACACCTCCGAGTTCAGCACACGTTCAGCCCGATGACGTCCCTCGAACTCCAATCCAGCCGAGTGTTGAGGGAGAGTTTCGTCAGCACGACGGCGTGGTGACGATGTTGATGTTCTACCGACGCAGGGCTTCGCCTAAGCACCACTACAGTATTATCGAGGTGGACTATGGTGAAGGGGGGCGCCGCACAATGATCAATTGTTGTGTCTCTAGGGTGCCCCCTGCCCCCGTATATAAAGGAGCAAGGGGGGTGTGGCCGCCAAGGGAGAGGGCGTGCCAGGAGGAGTCCTACTCCGGGAGTAGGACTCCCCCCTTTCCTAGTTGGATTAGGACTTGAGGGGGAAGGAGTGGAGGAGAAGGAAGGAAGGGGGGCGCCGCCCCCCTCTCCTTGTCCTATTCGGACTAGGGGGAGGGGCACGCGGCCAGCCCTTGCCTCCTCTCCTCTCTTCCACCTAGGCCCACTAAGGCCCATTTGATTCCCGGGGGGTTCCGGTAACCTCCCGGTACTCTGGTAAAATCCCGATTTTATCCGGAACACTTCCGACATCCAAACATAGGCTTACAATATATCAATCTTCATGTCTCGACCATTTCGAGACTCCTCCTCATGTCCGTGATCACATCCGGGACTCCGAACAACCTTCGGTACATCAAAACATATAAACTCATAATATAACTGTCATCGTAACGTTAAGCGTGCGGACCCTACGGGTTCGAGAACTATGTTGACATGACCGGGACACGTCTCCGGTCAATAACTAATAGTGGAACCTGGATGCTCATATTGGCTCCTACATATTCTACGAAGATCTTTATCGGTCAGACCGCATAACAACATACGTTGTTCCCTTTGTCATCGGTATGTTACTTGCCCGAGATTTGATCGTCGGTATCTCAATACCTAGTTCAATCTCGTTACCGGCAAGTCTCTTTACTCGTTCCGTAATACATCATCCCGCAACTAACTCATTAGTTGCAATGCTTGCAAGGCTTAAGTGATGTGCATTACTGAGAGGGCCCAGAGATACCTCTCCGACAATCGGAGTGACAAATCCTAATCTCGAAATACGCCAACCCAACAAGTACCTTCGGAGACACCTGTAGAGCACCTTTATAATCACCCAGTTACGTTGTGACGTTTGGTAGCACACAAAGTGTTCCTCCGGTAAACGGGAGTTGCATAATCTCATAGTCATAGGAACATGTATAAGTCATGAAGAAAGCAATAGCAACATACTAAACGATCGAGTGCTAAGCTAACGGAATGGGTCATGTCAATCACATCATTCTCCTAATGATGTGATCCCGTTAATCAAATGACAACCCATGTCAATGGCTAGGAAACTTAACCATCTTTGATCAACGAGCTAGTCAAGTAGAGGCATACTAGTGACACTCTGTTTGTCTATGTATTCACACATGTATTATGTTTCCGGTTAATACAATTCTAACATGAATAATAAACATTTATCATGATATAAGGAAATAAATAATAACTTTATTATTGCCTCTAGGGCATATTTCCTTCAGTGAGCGGGTTAGTCATCATAGAGTCAACACATTTATCATCCCTTGAATCAAGCCAGTGAGAGTGGATGGGAGAAGAAGAATTTCTTTGCGAAGCAAGGCACCGGCATTTGGGTGGAGGTCAGAAAATGGAAACTTGGTCTCATCAAAGACTACATCGCAAGAGATGTAGACACGTCTGGAGGAGACATCAAGGCACTTGACCCCCTTGTGTTGAGCACTATACCCAAGGAACACGCACTGTTGGGAGCGAAACATGAGTTTTCTGGTGTTGTAAGGACGGAGATTGGGCCAGCATGCACAGCCGAAAACACATAGAGAAGTGTAGTCTGGTTTGACATGAAGAAGTCGTTCAATGGGAGTTTCATTATTTATAACACGGCTAGGGAGCATATTAATGATATGAACAGCCGTGAGAAAAGCTTCATCCCAGAATTTAAGGGGCATGGAAGCACCAGCTAGGAGGGCTAGACCAACCTCAACGATGTGTCTATGCTTACGTTCGGCTGACCCATTTTGTTGGCGAGCATGAGGGCATGACACGTGATGTGATATGCCAAGTGTTGGAAAAAGGAATTGAGTTTCTCATACTCCCCCCCCCCCCCCAGTCGGATTGGACGGCAATAATCTTGCGGTCAAACTTGCGTTCAACAAGTGCTTGGAAGTTTTGAACAACTTGAAAGACTTCGGACCTCTTCTTGAGAAGATAAATCCACGAGAATTTGCTATAGTCATCAATAAAGCTAACGTAATATGTGTATCTACCAACCGAGTTAGGAGTAGGACCCCAAACATCAGAAAATATTAATTGCAAAGGTTGAGTAGAAACACTAGTTGATATGGGATACGGTAACTGATGACATTTTGCTATTTGGCAAGAATCACAAATAGTCTCAATGTTGCGCTCACCAGCAAACAGGAACTTATTTTTCTTAAGCAAACTTTCAACTAAGGAAAAGGAAGCATGTCCTAAACGATCGTGCCATCGTGTGGACGAGAGCTTGATAGCACCACAAGCTTGTTTATTTGATCTTCGAAACTCCGGAATCAACGGCTAAAGTCCTCGAACGCATCTACCTCGATAGAGGATTCTCCTTATGGTCTGATCCTTAATCAAGAAGAAAAAGGGGTGAAACTCAATGAAAACATGATTATCAACGGTGATGCGATGAACGGACAGAAGATTCTTATTGGCACTAGGAACATGCAAGATTTTTCGAAGATGAATTTTGCGGGAAGGGGTATGAATAACTGAGTGACCTATGTGATGTATGCTCATACCTGCACCACTGGCTGTATGGATCTGATCCTTCCCATGATATTTCTCACGGAGAGTCACCTTCTCCAGCTAGCCCGTGAGATGGTTGGTGGCGCCACTATCGAGATACCAGTTGGTATCCACGCCATAGGAGCCATCGGCAGCCGCCTCCACCTTGTCATCTTCTTCAGATGTCGCCTCGTCCTCATCAAATCGGTACCAACAGTCTTTAGCTGTGTGGCCAGGTTTCCCACAGATTTGACAGCGAATGGCGTCAAGACGAGACCGGCCAGATCCACTGCGCCGCCCCCTGTTGCTGGTGGAGTTGGGACGGCCAGAGCGTGAACCGGAGCCGGTGGCGTTGCTGGGGCCGCCTTGCTTGCCCTTGGGACGAGGAGGACCGCGGTGGCGAGCTGAGTAGCCACCACGCCCGCGGGTGGCCGCGTTCGCAGATGACTTGAAGCCGCCGCCGGAGTTCTGGAAGTGGGCCACGCGTTGATCGAAGTTGCTGAGCATGGCAAAGAGCTCGTCGAGGGTGAAGGGCATGACGCGGGCGTCGAGAGCTGAGGCCAGGGGCTGGTAGTCCATGTCCAGCCCGTGCAGGATGTAGGAGATGAGCTCGTCATCCTGGATGGGTTTGCCCGCCGCGGCGAGTTCATCGGCAAGCCCGCGCATGAAGGCAAAGTAGGCAGCGACGGACTGGTTGCCCTTTTGAGCGTTGATGAGGGCGGTGCGGATGTTGTTGACGCGGCTCAAGGACTGCGACGAGAACATGCCCGCCAGCGCCGACCAGAGGCCGTGCGCGGTGGTGATCGCGGTCACCATGATCAGCACCTCCTTGGAGAGGTTGCTGAGGAAGTAGCCGAGCACCTGCTGGTCCTCCCTGACCCAGATGGGGTGGAGAGGGTTGGGCTCGGAGGTTTCCTTCCCATCCTTGTCCTTGGTGACAAGAAGGGGCATTGGTTCGGGCATGGTGCCATCGGCATAGCCGAAGAGACCTGCCCCTCTCAGCTGGGGCGTGATCTGAGTACGCCAAAGCACATAGTTCGTGCGAGAGAGTTTCTCCGGAACCTGGCCGTTGAGGCTTGTGTGGGAGGTGGCGGAGGAAGCCATGGAGGCTAGTGCTACTGGATTTCTGGAAACCTAGACGAGATTGGAAGAGGAGGCTCTGATTACCATGTGCGACTAGGCGGAAGCGTCTTACCTCGATGTGAGGGTCGCGTTACGTGTTATATGGAGTAGGGGCGCACCTCCCTGATAGCGCATACATTGCGGTAGTTTAGATCTTCTAGGAAGATTACATCTTGGGGAGGAAGAGATAAGAGAGAGGTTACAATATGAGATATGAGATAAACATCCAAACAACCTACTCTATCTATCTCTATCATGCGCCAGTGTGGGGCTCAATGAACATGACATGTTTACATGTTTGACATTACTCTCTTGATTTATGTATTGGACTGAAACCAGCTCTTACCCAATCTTTTGGTCAACTTCCTACCCTAGCAGCCAGAGGAGATCTTTCATGACAAACTATCTTTAAAACAACACACATCAATGTTTCTTCAGTACATAAGCATCTGATATGGCCACAAATCATTTGGCAATCATTGATTTCTGTAAAGTACTCTTATTTTGTTGATAACTCTGGATATTGAGATCTGAGTTTCACACTTTCGGAAACTATTTTTCAGGTCAAGTCCATGTATCCAGCATACTAGTCGAAGCTAACTGTTATACTCAATCTCTGCTACTTTACTTTCATAAGATGGACCTTCGAGAAAGTACGGTGACAGAAATGATCCAAAGGGATGACAGATCAAAGTGGTTATCACACAACAATCATAACATAAAATGCTTCACTGAGGGTGAGATAAGAGGAATTACCGGTAACTACGAAACTATCATTGGAAAAGGCGGCTTCGGAGAAGTCTACAAAGGTGTTCTCCAAGATGGAACAACAGTTGCAGTCAAGAAATTTATGTGTAATGTAGAAGAAAATTTTGCCAAAGGGCTGAAAGTCCACTGTGAAATCAACCACAGGAACGTAGTTCGGCTCATAGGCTACTGTGCCGAGGAAAAAGCCCTAATGATAGTCAGCGAGTATATATCTAAAGGGAACCTTGGCGATGTTCTTCACCATGAACTCATTCCCATCACATTAGATACTCGACTGCGGATCGCGGTGGAGTGTTCAGAGGCATTGCGTTACATGCATTCACAAATGTATACTCAGGTCATTCATGATGATATCAAGCCTGCCAATATACTATTAGAGCATCTTCAACAGCCGCGCCAAAAGACGCGCGCGCAGGGTAAATTGACTTTATAGCGCGCGCGGGGCGTTTACGCGCGCTCCAGCGGTGGCGGGAAACGATTGCGCGCGCGGGAAAAGGCGGCCGCTCGCGCGTTACATTTGGCGCGCCGCGTCCGGCACGCCTATAAATTGCAGGGCCTCCGCCGCTCTCTCCATCGCCCTTTGCCGCTCTCTCCGTCTCTCCATCCCCCCTGCCGCGCTCTGCCGCTGACACGCCACCACCGCGCCACAATGCCGCCTCGGCGCCGGGGAGGTACGGGCTACCGCGACGTCCACGTGCGTCTGTCCAGCACCTACTCCGCCGAGATTCGGGCGGGCGGCGGCATGCGGCTCCGTCTCGAAACTTTCGACACCGCCCAGGAGGCCGCGCGTACGACGCTGCGGCGTGGTGCCTCCTGCAGTCCCGTCAAGACATGAACTTCGCCGACGTGGCGACGCTGGAGCGCGCACAGGAGTTGGTGCCTTTCCCGCGGCTTCTCACTGACGAGGATCATCGCAAGCACCGAAGGCGGGAGCATCGTCTCAGGCTGGCCGAGATGGACGAGCAAGCCATGACGCTGTGGAGTCATCGCTTTCCGGAAGACACCAACGAGGAACAGTTTTTCGCCCAGAGAAGGGCGAGGAGAGCGAAGAGGAGAGAGGAGCGAGCCGACTATCGCGAGGACAAGCGAACGCGGAAGGCGGTCGCTAAATACAACCAAGCGCTAGGAGATGCGTCCTCCTGGAACTCCGGCGACGAGCGGTTCCTTGACGCCTACGCTCTGACGTCGGAGGAGGACATCACTGAGACAGAGTCCGAGTCGAACGAGTAGTAGTAGGAGAACTATCTATGAAACCAAATATGTAGTAGGAGAACTATCTACGAAACCAAATATGTAGTAGAAAAAAACTGAAATATAGCACGCCTGCTGGAGCGACGTGGGCGCGCTTTAATTTGCGGCGGCCGCTGGAGCCAGCGCACCGCTGCGCGCAAAAATTGGCTAACCTGGCGCTGTATCGCGATTTTTAGCGTGCGGCGCGTTGCGCGGCTGTTGGAGATGCTCTTAAATGACAACTTCAATGCAAAAATATCTGACTTTGGAATATCAAGACTGGTCAACACAGACTCGACCCTTTTCACTGAGCATGTAATGGGGAGCATAGGTTACATGGACCCTTTGTTTGCTCGCAGCGGGCGTCTCACCTGGAAAAGTGATGTTTACAGTTTCGGAATCGTTCTGGTTGAATTTATTACAAAGAAAAAGGCAACAATAAGAAATGGGGAGGCCGGCATAGTTGAATGTTTCACCCAAGCTCTTGCAACAGGGAAGAGAAAGGTGAGAGAGTTGTTCGATCTTGAAATTTCAAGCCAGAATAACATGAAGGTTCTTGAAGGGGTTGCGAAGCTAGCAGGGCAATGTTTGAGGATGGAGATGGATAGACGCCCTGAGATGATAGATGTGGCAGAAAGTCTTCGGGCGCTTAGAAAAACTCAAGTTCAAGGAAAACAAACTATTTTTCCTTGGGGGTGGAGGAACAAGTCAGCAGCTCAGAACAACCGGCAATCTTCTAGCTCAGTCACGCCACAATCTTTGCCATCCAACTTGTGCCGCCATTTCTCACTTAGGGAGATGAGATCTGTGACAAGAAACTTTGACGAATCATACCTTGTTGGTGTGGGTCGATCTAGTAAAGTTTACTGTGGAGTGATTGATGGGGGAGCAACCAAGGTGGCTATCAAATGTAGCAGAGTTGAGCAGGATGTGAGTTTGTTTAAGACAGAGATAGGGATGATGGCAAAGCTCCGCCACCATCATCTCGTATCTTTGGTCGGTTACTGCAAAGAGAAAAACCAGAGATACTGATCTACGATTATATGGCTCGTGGCACCCTGAGTGAGAACCTTTACGCTAACAAAACGGAGGAGCCACCGCTTACTTGGAGGCAGCGTCTAGACGTCTGCATCGGTGCTGCTCGTGCCCTGCACTACCTTCATGAGTGTTCCATCATCTCTAATGATGTGTCGACGACGAACATTCTCCTAGATGAGAAATTGGTCGGCAAGCTTTCAAGTACAGTCTCACAGCCGCAGGATACCATGAAAGTGAGCACGAGCTCTATGGGAACTAACAGAGAACTCCAATGTATACTCTTTCTGAAGCGAGTATTTTGTATTATGTGTTTGTTCATGCTTTTCATTATACGGTGCTGTAATGGATTTGTCAGGCTGTTCGCCTGCACTATTATTGTGTCCTGTCAGTCTTGTGCTGGCTACAGTTTTCAGTTGGGTAATCATCATTATGCATAAAACTGGTTCCTTTGTTTCACAGTTCCTATACAAAGTAGTGGGACGGATTTTTTTTAAATAGCTCAGATGTAGTTACCATGCTCTTAAGTAGGGTTGTTAATTGCGTTCTGCAAAACAAGGGGATGTAGCTCAGATGGTAGAGCGCTCGCTTAGCATGCGAGAGGTATGGGGATCGATACCCCACTTCTCCATTATTTTTGTCCCCCTATTTTTTTGCAAATCTGAACACTGAAATATACTGTAGAATTCAAATTCCTCTACACCAAGTATCACCATCTCTACAAAACGGTCAAGTTATCACAGTTTCCTGGATGATGGAACATCTTTGTCAAAACTGTCATCGCGTGAGCTATTTACAAACCTTCATCTTCGCTCCAAAAAAAAAGTGTACAGAGGATAAAATACAAAGTGAAAGGAAAAATAATCAACCAAGCGCATCTGGTGTAGTGGTATCATAGTACCCTCCCACGGTACTGACCAGGGTTCGATTCCCTGGATGCGCATTTATTTTCTCATCCGTTTTTTTGTTGTTTTGTATGGACTTTCAGATAAGGAGTGCGGGCCATGACGCACAATGGATTTCTTTCTCTGTTATTTGTTTTTTATGGCCGTAGTCTTTTTTCTTTCTTTGTACATAACAATTATCTGAAATATGGGAAGAAAATTTCTTTGTACATAACAATTATCTGAAATATGGGAAGAAATTATATTTTTTATAGGAAGGGAAGAAATTATAGTTATAGCTTCAGGAGCAGTGAAATGATGAACGGCCGAAAGCTGTTCCACCATGAACCCGGGGTGTTTAACAAGAGTTACATTTCTGGATTTCCCTTTGTCGAGATGGTCAAATCTGCGGCATTTTCTTCCGAGGGAACTAGGACGGGCAAAATCCAGCCTGAACCATTTCCAGTAGAAGTGAATCATGAAGAAGAGCTTTGCGAGGAGCATTGGCGCAGCGGTCCTACCGGAGCATCAAGCCGTCAGCGCAACAGCGGTAGATCGCAGGCAAGGCTTCATTTTCTCTGTGGAAAATCTTGCCGTTGCGCCGCTTCCACGTGTTCCATATGGCGGAGGTCAGCGCTGTAGAACGAACTTCTGCAAAGATGAGAGCCGTCCCAAAAATCACGAACCTTCTTGCTGCAACATCGGAGTGAAGAAAAACGGCTGAAGAATGCGATCGAAGCCCATCCAATCTCAGGCCAACATACAGCGTAGAAGTACTGCACACAGGCTAATCCGAGGAACCAACTTCTCCTGCTACTGCCCAGAGAACAAGGCACAAATCATCATTATTCAGAAAGAGAACGGCGTGCCCTAAGGTTCTGCATGTGAAGCCACTCTGAAGCCGGCGAGCCCTGGGTAGTACCTTGGCACAGCAAACTGCATGCAAGAAGACAAGAAGGTAAACCTCTGGAGCTAAGATATATTTTGCTGTAAACAAACATGACAACATAGCATCTGCATCATAGCAGGCCTGATTGCAGATCAAGGGCCGAGATGCATAGTATATTGGCAACACAGTTTCAGAAATCAAGCATTGGAGCTAAGATATACTGTACTTCATTGTACCCATCATCTTTTTGCTACTTAACCATTGAGTTCGCAACTTGACTTACATCTTTAGTTGGAAAAATGTCTCGGCCCCAATGTGAGCATGGGCATTAACCGCCTCAAGCTTCATGGACAGGAACTGCAGATGACAGCAATTGTCAAGCTATTTATTATTAACTGAACTATAGAGGGTAACACAATTCCATAGAAGCGACAATCTGTGATACAGCATACCTCAGTTTGACGGTCCAAAGCTTGGACATAATTGATTATCGAGGACTGATGCTTTGCCAATAACCTAACCAAGGAAGCATAAGCTTTCCAAAGAAAATTATTTACAGACACAAAACTAGGGAGGACATTAGTCGGACAGAGTGGAAACATAAAAAACATTGAATGCTTGTTGATGAGATTAAAATGCACCTTATTGCATCCAGGAACAAGATCTTGGAGAATTTTCATCCGCTCGGTTATTTTCTCCCGTCGTGCCTGTCAAAATAAGTAGAGATCTCAGTAATCGAATCACCTTGTTTACTTGCAATTGCCGTATAGCAAGAGTGTACTTTTCCACTTCAATTTTTAACCGTCTTTAATGGGCAGTGTCAATGTGAATCTATGGGGTACTCAAAATTGAAAATAATACATTCAGAATAGTCAAAACTGAAAACAGTGCCCATTGAACCGACCCTTTCTGCAAGGCTATGGCTGTCAGTTGCTTGACCCCTTCTTGCCCTCACATGGATGAAATCTTTTTTTTTCAAGCGGCACACGATCTCACTCCAGCACTAGCACCCGCTCGCGAGGCAGCGTGATCGCAATCGGCTCGGCCTCATGATGGATGCGCTCCTGGCTTCGGCGCGCCGCTTATCATCATCATAGTGCCAACTGGCGCCCGCCACTAGGTGGCTCTTTTTTCTTATTTCTCTTATGTTTTCATGGGCTTGAATGTGTTGTGGTCCTAGCTGTCGTTTGTCTATTGATGTTCGGATATGGGTTGTATGGACCGTTGCTTTATTTATAAAGCGGGGCGAAAGCCTATTTTGAAAAATGGATGAAATCTTGCTTTGGTGGCGGAGGATTTTGATCAAATTTCTTGAATTAGCTTTAGCATCTTTTCTGAAAACTGCCATTATCATCACTGGATTTAAGAGATTTGGTTTGTGGCCAGTTATCTTGCTATACTTAGCCATCTCCAACCTCGCCGACGTTTGGTTTTGGTTTGTGGCATTTCAGAGATTAAGACCCGTTCGGTCAATTTTGATGATCACCGTTGGATGACAAAAAACTGTTCAAAAATCCAAATATTTACAAGAGATTTGATGATCCGCGTTGGATGGAGTTGCCCTTAGATCATCTCTAGAAGACCCCTTAAAATCGCGACCCTTAAAAGCATGATAAGGGTCGATAAATCGCGTTTTAAGGTTCGAAATCACCGGCGGCGGAACAGAACCCGTAAACCCGAACAGTAAAAGAGAATATCCCGATTTCGGCCCCGCAAACTATAAAAGCACACAAATCAATTGACCATGATTTTGAGCAAATAAAACATAAATGCCAATAATTCAAACATGATCTTGACACCACCACACAGTTTTGGCGACATTTGAACATAGTTTTTGCACCACAACCCAAAAGACATCACCGCACCATCCGTCATCACTCCATCATCATCATGATCATCATCATCATCATTATCATCGCAAGATGAAATCTTGACTGCCACCATTGCCACCACCATTTGCCGAACCACCATGCTCACCGAACCTTGGCACCGCATGGCCTCTTCCAGCTAGCCTCCTCCTCTCCACGATCTCCAACCTTTCCATGTCATGCCATTCTTTGGTGACCTCGTCCATCTCATTTCGGTTCATCATCATGATCTTGTTCTCCTATTGAAGGAGTTTGGCCATGGCTTTATCCTCCTCGGCCTTGGCTCTTCTCTCCTCAATGGCGGCCTTGCGGTTGGTCTCCTCCTTGAGTAGTTACGTTGCCACTTCTCCTGCTTCCCTTGAGCCTTTTTCTCGGCCAACTTCTTTTTTTCCTCCAATGTCTTGATCACCAAAAGCTCATTGGACTTGACCATGCGATCTAGCTTGTCCCGCAAGCTTGAAGCCTCCGCTTCCTTCTAGATCTTGTCCTTGGCCTTCTTGTTTCCATCAGGCTTATTCTTGTTTCTTGGGCCATCATCCTCTTCATCATTGTCATCATCATCCATCTTGGTGAGGGCACCTCTCTTCGGTGGGTATTCTTTCTCAAACACCTTCCACTTCTCACTATATATCTTTGAGAAGTTCTCAACAATGCTCTAGTTGAAATGCCTTTTTGCATGAAGCTTCCATGTCCTTGTACCTTTCTTGCGCAATTTTGTCCTATAAAATGGAAACAATGTCAAATTGCAACCGCTCCAAGTTGTACAAAAGATTTGCGCTTGGGACATGAAACAAACTCACATAGTCGGCTTCAATGACATCACTTGGAGGTGCATTGTGCACTTGCGTCAAGCAAGTAGCCCAACGGCTACATATTGGCTTGATGACGTCCCAACGACCTTGAAGAGAACGAAAAGTGTGTGGCGTCCTGTTGGGATACTTTGCCATCATGCGGAAGAACTGATCCTTGATCCTTTGCCAATACCGCTATGCGGTTTGGTCGGCGCCGGTGCACGCATCAAGAGACACCGACTCCCACGCCTTGATCAAAATTATGTCTTCCAATGGAGTGCAGTTCTTTGATCTTGCGCGTTTTGCTAGCGCTTCGTCGTACACCCCCTCGTCAACCTCCTCCACATCGTCTTTTTCCCGTGACCGTGCACGCCACCATCCATCTCGTTGTAGCCGTACTCACCGATCGGTGTTTGATCGATGTCGACGGTGTTGTCGTCCAAGATTTGCACGAAGTCAGCCGTCGCATGATGGATACCGGCTCTACAATTGCGCTCGACATGTCACGTACAAGAGGAATGAACTCAAATGAATGAAGTGCAGGAAATCGAAGAATCATACCTTGTGTCCATTTCGTCGAACGCCTCGGGGGCGGTAGCTACGCCATCGCCAGAGTGCTCGGGGAAGCTCTTGCCGAAGCAATCGGGGGATGTGTTAGCGGGGCAGCTTTCCCGGCGAGCTTCTTGCATTTCACACCGGAAACCTTCCCCTTCTTCGCCGGCGGTTGCCGGACCGAATTCGCATCGGAGGCGGCGAGGCGGGCGAGCAGGCGTGCCTTCACGGCGGGGCCGGTGGGGATGTCGTCCTGGACGACGACGTTGCACTGCCGCTTGCGGGGTGGCGCGGTGTAGCCTTGAACGGCGACGGGCGCGGCATGGCCGTCGACGAGATCTGCCCAAGGGGGTGGCACGTGGATGGCGTCCGCGGTGATGGCTTCCGGCTGAGAGGCTTCCATGCCGACGAAGGGACGCCTAGGAAGGTGCTCCGGGGGACCGTAGGGAGGTGGTTGGGGGTGGAGGGAGAGCGAAGCGGGAAGAGCCGCGCGGAAATGTCCCTCCCGCCAAATCTCGCAGTTGATAGGGATCGAGCTTGGGTCAGCCTCCTGCCCCATGAATCTAAAGGTTGAGGGCGAAGTTTTTCCGTGTCCCATAAAATTTTACAATTCGCACGCTGATATGGTGTCTAGTCAGATCATTTTTTTGGCCCGAAACCGTAAACGGACGGTTATTTTGTGGGTCGACGCGTTTTAAGAGGTTTGCTAGAGTTCTCTTAGGGCATCTCCAGCCGTTGGCCCCTCCAGGACGCATAAAAATCGCCCCCTGGGGGCGAGCCGGCGATACAATCGGCGCCGGGGGCGGTTTTGCGCCCAGTCGTCGCCCCCAGGCGCCGAAATTGGCCCACTTTGCAGCCCAATTTCGGCGAATAAAGGGCCCATATGGGCGAGAATAGGCCCATATTCGGCGTGGTTTCGCCGTGTCTCGGCGTTCAATTATCAACACAATTATTTCTTATCACATATTTCATCACAGAAAAATCAAATATTTCAACAAAATAGTACAACAACAAATAGTTCAATATAAATTATATAGTTCAACAAATAAAAACTCGTATTTCATCACACGGCGTCCCCCTTGAGCCTTCATAGGTGCTCAATCAGATATTTCTGCAGTTGATGATGCACCTGTGGGTCTCGGATCTCCTAACGCATACTGAGATAGGCAGTCCAAGTTGCCGGTAGCTGGTGATCAACTTCGGCTAGAGGACCCTGCCTGTAGTATGGTTCAGTGTCAAACACTGGGTCTTCTTGCTCGCTCTCGATTATCATGTTGTGCAAGATGACACAGCAAGTCATAATCTCCCACATTTGATCTTTGGACCAGGTCTGAGCGGGGTACCGAACAACAGCAAATCGAGATTGGAGCACACCAAATGTCCGCTCGACATCCTTCCTGCAAGCCTCCTGAAGCTTCGCAAACCAGGCGTTCTTGCCTCCTGCCACAGGGTTTGAGATTGTCTTCACAAATGTCGACCATCTCGGATAGATGCCGTCAGCTAGATAGTACCCCTTGTTGTATTGGTGCCCATTGATCTCGAAGTTCACCGGAGGAGAATGGCCCTCAACGAGCTTGGCAAAAACAGGAGAGCACTGCAGCACGTTGATGTCATTGTGAGTTAGAAGGTGTGCCAAATCCAGAGGTCCTGTGTGGCTACCGCCTCAAGCACCACACTACAACCGCCTTTGGCGCCTTTGTACATCCCCTGCCAACCAAATGGGCAATTCTTCCATTTCCAATGCATGCAGTCGATGCTTCCAAGCATCCCAGGAAATCCTCTTGCTGCATTCTAGGCTAGGATCCGAATAGTGTCTTCCGCATTGGGTGTTCTCAAGTATTGTGGCCCAAACACTGCCACCACTGCCCGACAGAACTTGTAGAAACACTCTATGCTGGTGGACTCGGCCATGCGCCCATAGTCGTCGAGTGAATCACTGGGAGCTCCATATGCAAGCATCCTCATAGCTGTAGTGCACTTCTGGATGGAGGTGAATCCAAGAGCGCCAGTGCAATCCATCTTGCACTTGAAGTAGTTGTCGAACTCCCGGATGGAATTCACAATCCCGAGGAAGAGCTTTCGGCTCATCCGATAACGGCGCCAAAATGTTCTCTCGCCATGAAGTGGAGCATCGGCGAAGTAGTCGGAGTAGAGCATGCAGTAGCCTTGGAGACGATGCCGGTTCTTTGCTTTCATCCGCCCCGGCGCCGAGCCACCTCGCCGCGGCTTTTCATTGCTCGTCAGCAGCTGGGCGAGGGCGCGAGCACCATGAGATGCTCTTTTTCCTGGATGTCGGCCGCGGCTTCCTCCTCCAGCAGCGCGGCGAGCTCTTCCTCCTCATCCGAGTCCATCGCCGAGGCAGGCAAAACGCCGAACACCTTGCGCTCGGTGGGCGTGTACCCGCCGTTAAACCGCGCCTCCGCGGCCGGAAACGCCCAGCTGTTGTGGGAGGGGCTGCCGCGGCGAAGCGCTGCTATTTTCCGGCGGGGAATGGCTATCTAGCGGAGTAGGGCGGCGGCCGTTGCCGGGATATAGCTAGTGGTGGCCAAGGGCACGGGGGGTGCGAGACGAGTCGGGGGAAGAAAACCTTGACTTTTCCCCTGTCGGTGTGGGCCAGGCGTGCTTTTCCCTAGCGCCGGAGCCCCCAACTGCTCCCCAGCGCGCCGGGTTCGGCCTGTGACCGCCGGGCGGAAAAAAGGTCCGAACCGACGATTTTCGGCGTCCTAGGGACGCGACTGAACCGTTTTTTCGATGTCGGCGTTGAAAAAATGATCTGAGAGGGCTTGTTGGGGGCGCGGCTGGAGATGCCCTTAGATAGCAGCGCCCTGCCGACGGTCGGATACACCCCTCCATGGTTATCCACAGAAAACGGTACGGCGAACCTTGGTCTCCGCTTCCTTGCCGTTGTTTCACTGTTGACATCTCCGCCGCCTTTCTCACATTGCTTGCAGGGCGCCGCATCAGACTCCTTCCAAATCAGCGGTGAGATCAGCGGGCTGCCGTCCCGCGGCGGTTGAATGAAGCAAGCAGGGAGCGAGCGAGTACGGGTCCGGTATGGCAGTCGGCAGCCGCGGTGGACCTCTGTGGTGCGGCTGCAGCGGCTGGGCCCAAGGGCGGGCTTCCACGGCGGGCGTGGATCTGAGCATTTGGGTACAGCGGGTGAGGGGACGGCCCGCTGCAGCTGCAGGGGATCCTCCATGGCTGCCAGGAAATTTTCAGTTCCAACAACTTCAATTGTTCCCGTCTCTGATATGGGGAAAAATGGATCCACATTGGAGCTAGATTCACCATCTAAATTCTGTGGTCATAAAAATTTAAGGTATTCTTCTTTGAAATTATTTTCCCCAGGGATTGATTGGTTTAGGAAGTTTCATAAAAGCACTAGCAGACCTGTAAATATAAATCCAGATTGTCTGGTATAGGAAGTTTCCAAGTTGGAAAATTGTTCCACGACATGGACAGTCAGACCATGCTATGCCCATAAAAAAACACGCATATTAACCTTCGGTAGCTAGCGGGCTCATTTTGACCCCTCAACCTTCACGGATGAGGTCTTCCCATGAGAGCTGAGCATCGGTTCCTTCTTCCAGATCCACTCCATGCCGATGTGTGTTACAAAATATGAGAAACATGCTTCAACATAAATTATATTGCCGCATCAGTTCCTAAAGAGGTATGTTGGGCTCAGCAGCAACCATCTTTATAACCTTACTGATTTTTTATATTTTCTTCAGTGGATAGGTTTCTACAGGTTTGCATTTTTCGCATTTTAAATCTTCGGTTCTAACCTTCAGGTTTTTTTCCTCATAGTGTTCATGCCTTTTCCTTGTCAGAGTTATGGGGCTTTAGCTGTCTTTTTTTTTTGGTTTGCACCTGGATGCAGAATTACTTTACACAACGCCTACCATGAAACTCCAATCAATACCACGACAGAACTGAACAATAATTATTAATTTTGCTCTCCCCTACCTACAGTTTCCGCCTTATGGACGTATGCCCCATCGATGAAGTCCAGCAGCGAGATTAAATAATATTTTCTACAAATTTGTGCAAATTACAGAAGAAGTAACCTAGGTATATTATAATTAAACCATCATCACCCAGAGGATATGTTCTATGATTAAATGGGCAAAGTCGAGCCCTCCTGTTCTCTTCATTGATGTGTTGGACTGAAAATGACTCTTATCCCATGATTCCCATCCTTGGTCAACGTCCTACCCTTCGCGGGCAAGAGGGGATCTTGTATGACAAACTATCTTTGTTTCTTATCTTTGCACTGGATGCTGGATGTGTGTTGTTCCGTTATCTGATGATAGTGGAACCCGGCCATAAGGTAGTATGGGAAAAAACCGCAATTCAGTGTTTTTGTCAGTACGTGGCCATCTCATACGGCCACAAGTTACTTATCATTCATTGATTCTGCAAAGTATTCCTATGTTGACATGTTGTTGATAACTCTGGTTATATGAGATTTGAGTTTGACCCATTTGGAAACTATTTTTCAGGTCAAGTCGGTGTGTCCAGCATATAAGCCGAAGCTAACTTGTATACTCAGTCTTTGCTACTTCACTTTCATAAGATGGACCTTCGGGAGAGTACAGTGGCAGAAATGATCCAAAGAGATGACAGGTCAAAGTGGTTGTCATGTAGCAATCATAACATAAAATGCTTCACAGAGGGTGAGATAAAAAGAATTACCAGCAACTACGAAACTATCATTGGAAAAGGCGGCTTCGGAGAAGTTTACAAAGGTGTTCTGCAAGATGGAAGAACAGTTGCAGTCAAGAGATTTATGAGTAATATAGAAGAAAATTTTGCAAAAGAGCTGAAAGTCCACTGTGAAATCAACCACAAGAATGTAGTTAGGCTCATAGGCTACTGTGCCAAGGAAAATGCCCTAATGATAGTCAGTGAGTATATATCTAAAGGGAACCTCAGCAATGTTCTTCACCATGAACGCATTCCCATCACGTTGGATACACGACTGCGTATCGCGGTGGAGTGTTCAGAGGCATTGTGCTACATGCATTCACAAATGTATACTCAGGTGATCCATGGTGATATCAAGCCTGCCAATATACTATTAGATGACAACTTCAATGCAAAAATATCTGACTTTGGAATATCAAGACTTGTCAACACAGACTCGACCCTTTTCACTGATCATGTAATGGGGAGCATAGGTTACATGGACCCTTTGTTTGCTCGCAGCGGGCGTCTCACCTCGAAGAGTGATGTTTACAGTTTCGGAATCGTTCTGGTTGAATTGATTACAAAGAAAAAGGCAACGATAAGAAATGGGGAGGCCGGCATAGTTGAATGTTTTACCCAATCTCTTGTAACAGAGAAGAGAAAGGTGAGAGAGTTGTTCGATGTTGAAATCTCAAGCCAGAACAACATGAAGGTTCTTGAAGGGGTTGCAAAGCTAGCAGGACAATGCTTGAGAATGGAGATAGATAGACGCCCTGAGATGAGAGATGTGGCGGAACGTCTTCGAGCGCTTAGGAAAACTCAAATTCAAGTTAAACAAACACCAACTATTTTTCCTTGGGGGTGGAGGAACAAGCCAGCAGCTCAAAACAACTGGCAATCTTCTAGCTCAGTCACGCAACAATCTTTGCCATATAACTTGTGCCGCCATTTCTCACTCAGGGAGGTGAAATCCGCGACAAGAAATTTTGAGAAGTCGCACCTTATTGGTGTGGGTTTATTTGGTAAAGTTTACTATGGAGTGATTGATGGGGGAGCAACAAAGGTGGCTATCAAACGGGGCAGGTTTGAACAGGATGTGAGTATGTTCCAGACAGAGATAGCGATGATGGCCAATCTCCGCCACCATCATCTCGTATCATTGGTCGGTTACTGTAAAGAGAAAAACCAGAGGATGCTGATCTACGACTACATGGCTCGTGGCACCCTGAGTGAGAACCTTTACGCTAACAAAATGAAGGAGCCACCGCTTACTTGGAGCAGCGTCTAGACGTCTGCATCGGTGCTGCTCGTGCCCTGCACTACCTTCATGAGTGTTCCATCATCCCTAATGATGTGTCGACGACGAAGATTCTCCTAGATGAGAGATTGGCCGGCAAGTTTTCAAGTGAAGTCTCACCATGGCGGGATGCCATGGATGTGACCCCCACACTGCGTATGGGACGTCTGGGTTGTGTCGATCCTGAATTTTACTGCACTGGACAACTAACACAGAAATCCAATGTGTATTCTTTTGGTGTCGTACTGTTTGAGGTTTTGTGTGCTCGGGCTGCTTATAATCCCAATCTTCCAGAAAGACAAGCTAATCTGGTATATTGCGCCCTTAGTTGCCAGAAGAAGGGCATCCTTGATCTGATTGTTGATCCAGATCTTGAAGGAAAGATTGCTCCGTGGTGCTTCAAGAAGTTTGTGGAGATTGCTGAGAAATGTGTAAGTGATCGTGGTATCGACCGCCCTACAATGCAAGAGGTGCTTGAGAACCTGGAGTTGTGTCTTGTAGAACAAAGCGGAAGCCTTGGTGATGAGATGTTGGCTGAAGATGACACTAATGGTCCTTCAAGGACAGAGCGTCGGTTGAACCTGGATATGTACCTTGCAGAAGACGATGATTCCAGCCATTGTAGTTTGGTATCAACCTTCGAATATGATGACATGGAATGTGCTTCTGATGGTGGTGTGGATTCTGATTCCGAATTGCTAATGCCACGATGAGCAGGCAGGAAGCGGTCACCAATTTTCCTACTGCCAATGCTCTCTCCACCGACAGATCATGCCAGAGAATTACTCCATATATGTATACTGCAATTTCTGACGGTCCCTTTCTTTTCTGAAGCGAGTATTTTGTACTATGTCTTTGTTCATGCTTTTCATTATCCGGGTGCTGTAATGGATTTGTCAGGCCGTTCACCCTGCACTATTGTTATGTCCTGCTAGTCTTGCACTGGCTACAGTTTTCAGTTGGGTAATCATCATTATGCATAAAACTGGTTCCTTTGTTTCGTCCTGAATAATAAGACATTATCGATAGTACTGTACTTACCAGCACAAGCAACTAAGGGAATCTGGCAGTCTGGCAGAGTAGGATAGGATTTTCTTTTTGCTCTTAGATAGAAGTAACCACTGAAGCTCCTCCCTGAACCTACGTCTGCAGGCAAAGAGACTGGGGATAACTCCCTTCTGGAAACATATGCATTCCTCGTGTTCCAAATGGCCCAAGCAATCAGTATGATGACATCCATTGCAAATGGAAGATTGAGCAGGCGAACTAACTGACTGAGCTGATCTTGAATACCTGCAGACAGACAGGGGAGACCAACCGGGGCAGATGAAAGAACAAGTGATCTCTTGTCTCCAAAACTTGCTGATCACACATGACACATGTGCAGTCCTCAGTGAAAAAACTCTTTCTCTGATTGCAGGAATTCCATAGCCATGCAATAGCAGGAATTGTAGGTTCTCGCTTCTGAGCTGCTTCAGCTTTCCGTGCAGCTTCTTCTGCATCCTGAAGTTCAGAAGAAACAAGATGTAATTTCACAGTTCCCATACAAAGTAGTGGGACGGGTTTTTAATACTACCTCAGATGTAGTTACCATCCTGTTAAGTAGGTTTGTTAAATTTAGCAAACAAATAAGGGGATGTAGCTCAGATGGTAGAGCGCTCGCTTAGCATGCGAGAGGTATGGGGATCGATACCCCACTTCTCCATTTTTCTGTCTTTTTTTTTTGCAAATCTGAACACTGAAATATACTGTAGAATTCAAATTCCTCTACACAGTTATCACCATCTCTAAAAATCAGTCAAGTTATCACAGTTTTCTTGGATGATGGAACATCTTTGTCGAAGGGCGATGATAGGCGTCGGCGCGCCGGCCGAAAGTTTCGGCCGGTCCAGCCCAGGCCGTTGGATGTGAGCCGCGCGGGTCGCTGGATCCAGGCAAAAAAAAAAAGGAATCGCCCTCCAGCTTCTTCTTCCTCGAGCACTCGGGCTGGATCCACATGCCTCGCTCGAGGAGCGCGGCCTCTTGTCCCCTTCGGTGGCTGTCCTCATCGTCGGCCCCCATCGGTTTTCCTCATCGTCGGGCCCCATCCCTCGCCAACCCCCTCGTCTTGATGGATGTAGCAAAAAACTTTGCCGGTGGTAGCAAAAACCAGCTACGATTGAATCTTTATTATCTACGTTGAAGCTTTTTGTGACACCTTGAAGCTTTTTCCCTTGTTGGCAGTAGCCAGCCCCTAGCATCGGCATTCAGTGTTTGAAGCTTTTTCCAACGCCGGTTGAAGCTTTGTGCGATACCGGATGTAGCCTTTTGTTGTGGCAGTGGTTGGTTCCAGCATCTGTCGTCGCTGGTTGAAACTTTTTGCCGCATTGATTGTAGCTTTCCAGAACGCTGGTCACAACATCAGGGGGTGTCCCCATTGTACTCTCAGCTCGACGTCCACCTCAAGCTCGTGAGCCATGGCCGCCCTGCCTGTGAGCTCGCAGGTGAGCCATGGCCCCCGACGAGCGCGGCCATGGCTTACAAAAATCAAGGGGGGGACACTAGCTCGGGGGGGGGGGGGGGAGGGGGGGGGGGAGGGTCGGCTTCGGGGGTGCTCGCTGGAGAAGAAAGGAGGGGGTCTCGCTGGAGGAGATCGCAGGCTTGGACTTTCATGGCAGCCGGGGAGGTGGGGAAAAAAAGAACCAGGAAAGGAAAGAAGAAGGACGCAGGGATGGGGGAAAGAATAACGTGGTGGGCCTTCATGGTTTGATTCGGTGTAGCGCTGCGTGCGTCGACGAGACCGGCCGAAGCTTTCGGCCGGCGCGCCGAACGCAATCGTTTACCTTTGTCGAAACTGTCACCGCGTGAGCTATTACAAACCTTCATGCATTGCTAAAGAAAAAAACCTTCATGCAGACGATAACGAGCTGAGATTTCGCATTCACCTGGTAGATAAGAGACCATCATATATACGGAAAGGAAAAACAAATTAACAAAGCGCATCTGGTGTAGTGGTATCATAGTACCCTCCCACGGTACTGACCAGGGTTCGATTCCCTGGATGCGCACTTATTTGTTTTCTCATCTGGTGTTTTGTTGTTTTCTATGGACTTTCAGATGAGCACAGCAGGGCTTGACGTACAATGGATTTCTTTCTCTGTTGTTGATGTATTTGTTTTTGATACCTCCTAGGCTGTAGTCTTCTTCTTTCTTTGTACATAACAATTATCTGAAATATGGGAAGAAATTATAGTTTTTTTTAGGAAGGGAAGAAATTATAGTTATAGCTTCAGGAGCAGTGAAATGATGAACCGCCGACAGCTGTTCCCCCGTGAACCCTGGCTGTTTTTTTTTCTTTGCAGGACAAGACCTGGGTGTGTTTTTTTAACGCAGAGGCAAAAGATTTGCCTCATTCATTAATTAAGGAAGGAGACAAGGTTTAAGTCAGAGCCACATGAGGCCCACTGAATACAAAGTCATTACTCTCGTGGCATCGTTTCGCACCCGTTAGCACCCACAGCCTAGCTTCCTCCTTCAGGTTTCGCAAGATGATTTTGTGGGGGGGGGGGGGGGGGGGGTCGATTTCTTCTGGAAGACCGTTGCATTTCTCTCATTCCGAATGGTCCGGGTGGTGATCAAGGTGAGGGTCGCATTTCTGGAATTCCCTTTGTCGAGATGGTCAAATCTGCGGAAATTTCTTCGGGGGGAACTAGCCAACTAGAACGGGTAAAATCCGGCCTGAACCATTTCCAATTGAAGAGAATCATGAAGAAGAGCTTTGCGAAGAGCATTGGCGCAGCAGTCGAACCGGAGCATCAAGCTGTCAGGGCAACAGCGGTAGATCGCGGGCATAGGTTCATTTTCGTTGCGGAAAATCTTGCTGTTGCGCCACTTTCACGGATTCCATATGGCGGAGATCAGCGCTGTAGAACGAACTTACGCAAAGATGAGAGCCATCCCAAAAAACACGAACCTTGCTGCAATTGTCTGTGAACATCGGAGTGAAGAAAAACGACTGACGAATGCGATCGAAGGCCATCCAATCTCAGGTGAACCCAGAAGACACCAAACATACAGTGTAGAAGTATTACACACATTGTAATCCGAGAAACCAACTTCTCCTGCTGCTACCCAGAGAACAAGGCACAAATCATCAGTATTCAGAAAGAGAACGGCGTGCCCTGAGGTTCAAACTTTGATCCGAAAACTGAAAAAAAAAACTCAAAAGGAAAAGGGTTTACGCTTTCACAGCCTGACAGGAGACCTGAAAAAAGTTTCTTCCATACATGGCGGTCTCCCTAAATACATGTTTGGTGTCTCTACCAGGCACCAGCAAATTAAAGCCCCAAAAACTGTAGATAAAACCGCATTTGGAACAAGATGGTCGCGCAAAAAAAATGGGACTAGAAAGGTGGGGAATAATTGGCTGAGGATTCATGGTATGCTTTGTTGGGCGCCACCCTGATTCTTTTTTCTGTTCATGTCGCCCTTTCGTAGTTGCCACCAATCTGCATGCGAAGCCACTCTGAAGCCGGCGAGCCTTGCGTGTACTCCCTTGGTGTTTGCGGGTCAAATATTAGACCTGGAGCTGTGTTGTACGTCGGCGAGAAGACAAGAATACATATTTTTCTGTACACAAACATGACAACATAGCATCTATCATAGCAGGCCTGATTGCAGATCAAGGGCCGAGATGCATAGTATATTGGCAACACAGTTTGAGAAATCAAGCATTGGAGCTAAGATATACTGTACTTCTTTGTACCCATCATTCTTTTGCTACTTAACCATTGAGTTCGCAACTTGACTTACATCTTTAGTTGGAAATGTCTCGGCCCCATTGTGAGCATGGGCATTAACCGCCTCAAGCTTCCTGGACAGGAACTGCAGATGACAGCAATTGTCAAGCTATTTATCATTAACTGAACTATAGAGGGACATAATTCCATATTAGCGACAAGACACAGCATACCTCAATTTGACGTTCCAAAGCTTGGACATAATTGATTATCTCACCGAGGACCGATGCTTTGCCAATAACCTAACCAAGGAAGCATAAGCTTTCCAAAGAAAATCATTTACATACACAAAACTAGGGAGGACTTAGAGCTTGAAGATGATACCGAAGATAAATAGATCTGGACATTAGTGGGACTGTGGGAGAGAATGGAGACATAAAAAATATTGAATTCTTGTTGAGATTAAAATTCACCTTATTACATCCAGGGACAAGATCTTGGAGAATTTTCACCCACTCGGTTATTTTCTCACGACGTGCCTCTCAAAATAGTAGAACTTCCAGTGATCAAGGGTGTACAAGAATAGTCAAAATGAAACAGTGCACTGAACTGACCCTTTCTGCAAGGCTATGGCTGTTGGTTGCTTGACCCCTTCTTGCCCTCACATGGATGAAATCTTGCTTTGGTGGCGGAGGATTTTGATCAACAGCCTTACTAGCATTTCTTGAATCAGCTTCAGCATCTTTTCTGAAACTGCCATTATCATCAGTGGATTTATTTGCCTTGAAATGTTTTGCTTTTGCATTAGTCTGCACATTAAGGTTCGAGTGACTTAGCGATTAAGACAGACGAGAGAAAGAACAATTAACCTGTTGCCCTCTGCATAAGCTGTGCTACGGGCATTTTTTTCTTTAGAATATAACAAAAATATTGTCAACCGCCTTCTGGCCTCCCAAGTCAAACAAATATTTAAACTGTCAATCGGCACATAACCAGTTAATATAAGGGGCGAAAAATCATATAATGGCACCAGTAAAATCAAAGATCACATACGACAATAATGATAGCTTGCAGACTATCACCAATATGATGCCTGCTAAAATAAATATGACAGTAGGTTACTAAATGCAAGTAGAAGATGCAAAATACTCTGGACCAGGTCATTGGCTCAGTACTCTGGACCAGGTCGTTGGCCGCCTCCAAGAGGTTTGACAGGGCCGTCTCATCAGAGAATGTTGCGGACCTGGTGATCCGCTTCATCCGGGTCTAGTCAGAATGTCGGAGCGGGGAGGTTCTCGTTGGGTCGGCTCCACCAAAGTACAACCACATTCCCCTGACGCGGGCCTGAAGTGGCTGGATCCTCCGGCTGACCCAGGCGGCAACGATGTCATTGCCGGTCACATCCGACTTCGTGAGCACGCTGACCTGCTCCATCAGGATCTTAGCCTGGGTCTACTCCACCCTCGTGAGCTTGAGCGGCCACCCGGTGTGCCAATCTGCGGCCTCGGGCGTGTACGGAGGCAATCTAAGGCCCAAGGCAAAGGCAAAGATGTTGATGCTCCAACAACATCAACATCAACTCCGAGGGCGTAACGTTCACCAGAAAATTGCTAGTGCTATGACCCCAATAGTAAGGCCTTCATCTTTGGGGGAAAGCCTTTCAGATGACTGTGGAAGATGTCGAGCATATCATAGGTGTGCCCACATTGGGCCAAGAGTTTTTTTTTCATGCGAATCAATTCAAGTATTTGCATTATACGAAGAGCTAAAAGGCCCTAGCGGAAATAACCCACTTTGAAAGGACTTGTTGAAAAATAAAAAACAACAAGGGATCAACTTTCATCCGCGCACACAATAGGTGTGCTAATGTGTCCAATAGCAGAGAGGCACGTCGGCACGAAGTACCTAGGATTGGTAGCAGACATATCTAGAATAACGATGGTGAATTTTGCATTCCTCACGCTTACTCATCTGATGGCCATTATCACCAAATTTAAAGATGGAAGCTCGAATTTGGAGGGGAACCTCCCATTGCTACATGTTGGAAAAGCTATAACTATCTGAATGTGAGGTTCATATAGATTCATATATTTATAGCCTTTTGTAACCTGTAGCAATGGAAGGTTCCTCTCCAAATTCGAGCTTCCATCTTTAAACTTGGTGATGCTGGGCATCAGATGGTTAAGAGTAGGGAGTGCAAAATTCACCCATTTTATTCTATATATGTCTGCTACCAGTCCTATGTAGCTCGTGCCGACGTGCCTCTGTGTTGTTGGATACATAAGCACACATATTGTGTACATTACATAGGCGCGGATGAAAGTTGACCCCTTGCTGTTTTTTATTCTTGTAGTAAACCCTTTCAAAGTGATTTTATTTTCGCTAGGGTCTTTCAGCTCTTCATATAATGCAGATGTCTGACTTGATTCACATGGAAAACACTCTTGGACAATGTGTGCACACGCATGATATGCTCGACATCTTCCACAGTCGAGAGGGCATTGCCCCAAAGATGAGTACCTTCTTGTTGGGGTCATAGCATCTATCAATTTTCTGGTTCAAGTTATGCCCGGTGTTCGTTTTTGTTCACACGTTAATGGAGCAACCACTTATCTGTGATCACAGACCTGGGATGGTTTCGGTGCATCGCCTCCAAAAATGGAGAAAATTCCTTATTTGACACTGTCTTAAAATCTGGTTCCTTATTTGATACTGAAAAAGTTATTCTTCCCTATTTGACACTAGTCCTAAATTTTATTCCATATATGACACTTCTGTCCATTTTGAGCCTAAATGACACCTGAAAAGACGATTTTGCCCCTCATGCGGTATGTGTGTGCGCGCGCGTGTGTGCTATTGCGTGTGTGGGTGCACGCGCACATGTGTGCTGCCGCTGCATGTGTGTGTGCATGTGTGCTGCAGTGTGTGTTTGCTACTGCGTATGTACGTGCGCGCGTGTGTGTGCTGTTGCGTGCCTATGTGCTGCCTGTGTGTGTGCTGCGTGCGTGTGTGTGTATGTGTGTGTGCTGCGTGCGTGTGTGTGTATGTGTGTGTGCTGCGTGTGTGTGTGTTGCTGCGTGTGTGTGTGTGTATGTGTGTGTGCTGCGTGTGTGTGTGCTGCGTGTGTGTTGTTGCGTGTGTGTGTGCACATGCGCGTGCGTGTTGTTGCGTGTGTGTGCGTGTGCGTGTGTGTTGGTGCATGTGTATGTGTTGCTGCGTGTGTTCTCTTGCCCTCGCACTGATGCTACGTGCGTGCGCTATTGCCCCCCACACACATACCACATGAGGGGCAAAAGAATCTTTTCATGTATCATTTAGGCTCAAAATGGACGGAAATGTCATATAGGGAATAAAATTTAGAACTTGTGTCAAATAGGGAAGAAAAAATTTTCCAGTGTCAAATAAGGAATTTTTTCCCAAAAATGAATGGAGCAACCACTTATATGATGCCATGGTCTGGTCCAATTCAATGCCAACCCCAAAGACAACTGTGCTGCAATGGTGGTTCAATCCTATGATTGGGACAAATGGCAAGTTATATTTGTTCACATGGTACGTGTTGTCAAACACAACACCACCACCAAAGGCATCATAGTCCAACCGGGACTACGCGTCTGACCAAAAAAGGTTCTGCAGATGGCCTCTGCTGTCTGTGTTGTACCTGTACCAAAATTCAGAATCTCATCTTCCTGCGCTGCCATATAGTTCAGCATGTATTGGGCACCGAAATCTTTGATTCTTTGCTTCTTGTACTCAGCAAAAAAATTATATAGGTCCCGAAAGACACAGCCAACTTTGTCATAACCAGCGTGATGCCTCTCCATTACCTCCATTATCTGATGTGTGCGTGACCACCAATACCATACTCAATGGCATCAGGCTTTTGAGCATCATTAAGTCCACGACGAGGCCATAAGAAAGGTGTCTGGTCAGGCTTAGTGAATTCATAGTTATGCTGGTCCACAAATTCCTTGACAAGAGAGTGCCCTTGGTTTCCTTTTTCCAGTTGGAGCTTCCAAAGTTATTCATGGGCCTATATATCTCTTTGCTGCACATATACAACCTTTGGATTCTTATGTCTCCCTTGTTTTTCACATTGGCCTTCCTGACGCTGAACACTTCCTCTTAAGCATGTTTATTACAGAACTCGAAACCTTGTTCATCGCTTGTGAATGTTTGACTAACAACCCTGTAATATTCTTCAGTTTCCTCTATGCTGACATGGCGAGCATCCATGTTGTGCAACTGCATGCCGGCCACAAATAAACTGAATAATGTCATTTACGCATCTCTAGTGCCAAACTACATCATCAAAAATGTAAATCAAAGCACTTCTGCCACATGACAACCAACACACCAAAATGTGAACCGTAATTGCAAGTGTTCTGAATATATGTGGATTGACTTTGCCTGTACTGTAAGCAAACAATATAAACTATGTGATTCCACCAAGCAAATAATATGTAGCCACCATGTTTTCATGGAGAGTTGGTCCTAAATACTCCATGCAATTTCTAAAACAGTTTTGCTAAAGCACATCTAGATGTGCTATAAGTATTGCACATCTAAATCCTATGTCATTGATCTTACGTTGAGATTCGTGTGGATACTTACTTTTTCTTTTTTCTTTTCCTCTTTATGCTTGACTCACCCACTTAGATGTGCAATAACTAGAGCACATCTAGATGTGCCCTAGACACACCTTTTCTAAAATTATTTAAGATTCTGTATGAACAAAACTTCTGATGCCACATCATTCTTATAGAAGATATAACAGTGTCGACGATAAAGGTCAAGAGAATATAGAGTACTGAAGGCAAGAGCATGTCCAGTTTAATTTTACTTGGGCCTCATACGTGAATTCTAATCTCTTTGGTATTATTGAAGCATTACCTTCTGCCGGCGGACCAGCAGTGATAGAGACGAACGGAAGGGCAGTGCCAACGGCGACAGCAGGATTAGCGGGCGGTGGTGCATCGGTAAACGGCGGCCAGAGATTCTGGTAGAGGCGGACGGAACGGACGGACCTGAAGGTTCCGGAGGCGGACGGCTCGGGCAGGAGGTACGGTAGAGGCGGATGGAACGGACGGGCAGGAAGGATCCGGAGGCCGACGGCGCGGTGGCGCGGCGGCGAGAGCCACGGGTCGGCTGCGGCGGCAACTAGGGCTTGGGTGACAAGTCGGGACTTTCTGTTGATTGATTGAACTATTTAACTATCGAGCTAGACTGCCCTTGGGCTAAAAGAAAAGAAATCTAATGTAAACTGCCTATATTTACCCTTCAAATCGACGGTGGATCTGTGCAAATACTAGCATTTCCTATGACTGGTAACTTGCGGATGGGGCTTGCCTGCTCCCGTCGCCTGCTCCCATCCGTGCTCCCAGCGAGTTATTTTCCATCCGACGGCTGCGCAACTTATCTCCACCCATGCCCCTTTTCCAGCGAAAGAAAACACGTTACAAAACTCGTATTCTCTGTCTGTTATCTTTCCGTAATACTTGGCACAGCTTATCTCCACCCACGTCTCTCTCTCTGTTATCTGTCCGTAATACCTGGCAAGACTCCCGCTGCACTAACCTGGAGGGAAAATGAGGCTGATCTCAATTTTTGCCGCCAACATACAGAACAAAAGAGGTTTGGGCACCAAATCTCTTAGACCTTTGTTAATCCAAACGAAAACACACAAACACGCAAATCTCACCATTGCCCACATCAATCAGGAACAAGATCCTTGGCAGAAGCACGTCAAACAAATTCAATATCAGGCAGAAGAAGGAAATTCACAAGGCTAAGGTGCATCAATCGGGCAGAAGCAAGGCGACCTAGGGGCTGAAGGAAAGGGGCATCTTGTTCCCCATGGCTTCTTCAAGCATCGATCCTCGAATCCATGAGGACGGTGATGAATCTCAGGGACCAAAAGTATAGCCTTCATGATCTCTTTTCATTGTTCTTTTCCTTGTAGAATGTACTGATTAATTTTCCCTGCTGATAAAGATCAAAAATGCCTTCACGATTGTAGATTGTTAATTCTTCCTGATGAAAACAAAATTGAAAATGTCGATCATGATCATAAAACATCTGTGTTTGCTTCGTATAGGATGATACAACTTATGGATCGGTTATAATTATACTAGCCTTATGCCTGGTACATGAAGAAACTGCACATGTCAAAATAGATGCTTAATACTCAGTTAATACTCTAGTCAGCATATTCTAATAAAACAGCAGCCCGTGCATATTAGTCTACATTGTTTGATAATACTGTTATGACATGGGTAATCTTTTTTTAATCTGTGTTTCATAAATCCAGTCAAATTACGCATGGTAAGCACAATACAACATATGTGAAAATGTGCATTAACAAAATTGAATACTAATTCATACAGGATGTGCAAGAAAATGTTGCAACAAATTGTACTGACAACAGGTTACCAAAGATTGACATGACATTTTTATCGGAAGAGGAGGCCTACTCATTTTATAACAAATATGCAAAAGCTACTGGTTTTAGCATCCGAAGAGGAAGTCACCATAAAGTGAAGAATACTACTGTAATACAACAACGGACATTTATGTGCTCCCGTCAAGGTATGGGTTGTTTGTATTTTTGTTTTGGTTATACTACTATTACTTTTGGTTTCACTAAGATAATTACTTTAATTGACAGGATTCCGTGCTGAAGATAGCAGAGAGGATTCTTTCAGTTACAGTAGGCCCGAAACACGATGTGGTTGTCAAGCCCATATGAAGATAAGTCTCAAAAATGGATTATATTATGTGTACGAATTTGAGGCAGCACATAACCATCCTCTTGCTACTGGAGACATGGCCCTATACTTAAGATCCCAAAGGAAAGTCACAGAAGCACAAATAGCAAACGCTGAAGTCGCAAAGTCTGTGGGCATTTCAAATAAAGCAACTATAGATCTTATGGCCAAAGAAGCATGTGGACTTCCAAATCTTGGGTTTGCACCCGAAGATATGAAAAATCGTTTGTACTCTAAGAGAACACTGCAAGCAAAGAAAGGAGACACAGGGGGGGTGTTAGAATACATGGAGAAGAAGGTAAAAGAAGATGCCAATTTTTTCTATTCAATTCAAGTTGACGAGGATGATCTGATAACTAATATTTTCTGGGCTGATTCGAAAATGATATCAGACTATGCAATGTTTGGTGATGTTATATGCTTTGACACCACATATAGGAAACTAGATGATGGGCGTCCCTTTGGTTTGATTGTTGGGGTGAATAATCACAAGAAAACCATGGTCTTTGGTGCTACACTTCTCTATGATGAAACTGCTGAAAGTTTTGGTTGGCTTTTTAGAACATTTCTAATAGCTATGTCTGGGAAACATCCAAGGACTATTCTGACCGATGAAGATGCAGCAATGGCCAAGGCAATCAGTAAAGTCCTTCCTCAGTCTCACCATAGACTTTGTGTGTGGCATATGAATCAAAATGCTTGCAAGCACCTTGCTGGGGTTGTTGAAGAATATAAGAAGTTCAATGCCGATTTCCAGCATTGCATCTATGATATTGAGGAAGAAGACGATTTTATAAATGAATGGAATAGAATGCTAGACAGGTATGGACTCCGTGACAATACGTGGCTGCAAAGGCTGTTTGAGAAAAGGGAGCAATGGGCACTAGTGTATGGCAGAAATACATTCTCAGCCCACATGAGCACTACCCAAAGAAGTGAAAGCATGAATAATGAACTAAAGCGGTACATTAGTATTAAATATGACATGCTTACTTTTTTTGAGCATTTTGAGCGTCTAGTTGCGGATAAAAGATTTGTAGAGGTGAAGTGTGACTTCAAGGCGTCACAAACTACTCCCAAGCTGAAGGCAGAAGGTAGCTATGTGTTAAGGCAAGCCGCAACTACATATACTCCCGCAATATTCAAGATGTTTCAGGAGCAAGTGCTTCGGACCCTGAACTATGACACATTTCTTTGTGATTCAAGTGATAAAGAGAAGAAGGTTTACACAGTAAAATTTCATGGAACGCAGCGCGAGCATGTTGTCAGTTTTTATCCAAATGAAGAAAAGGTCAATTGCAGTTGCAAGAAGTTTGAATTTGCTGGAATCCTCTGCTCTCATTGCTTAAAGATACTTGATATTAATAATATCAAGCATATCCCTGAACAATATATACTGAAAAGATGGACAATTGATGCGAAAGTGCTAGAGATAACAAGCAATCGCAATCTGCATGAAGATCTAAAAGCAAGAATGTCGAACTTTTACAAGGACTTGTGCAGAATGTTTATCCACATAGCTGCTCGCGCCGCAGAGTCCGATGAAACATATGATATGGCTGCTAAATGTGCAGAGCAGCTAGCACGAGATGTGGAGCAAAGCTTGAAAATCAGAGTTGATCCAGACCCAAATCCAGATTTGGGTGACTCCTCTGTTTCACAAGGTATATAGTTATATACTATACTACTAGTTGCATAGGGTATATTCAAAGACTTACATTTTACTATATGGTTGCAGGTCTGAACATCGACTCTACTAGAGTTTCAAAGCATAACGAGGGGCTTCACATGCCAAGAGGTATGAAGGTCAAGGAGAAGACTGTACGAGGATCAGCGAGACCCGTTGGTGGCTTGGAGAAAGCAAAAACAACGAAGAAAAAGAAGATAGATGATTCTTTACAACTACAACCTGAAATGCCTTTCACAAATCAAATGCCTACGTATAACCCAATCTTAATGGTATAAGAAGTCGAAGCTTTTTGACTTTATCTCCTTTTTAAACTTGAACCACACTAAGTTTTGTTGTTAATCTTCATAGGGTCAATTCAGAGAAAATATTGTACCAGGATCAGCAAGACCCGCTGATGGCTTGGAGAAAGCAAAAACAAAGAAGAAAAAGAAGACAGTCAATTCTTTACAAGAAGGACCTGAAATGCCTTTGACAAACCAAATGCCTGGGTATTTACCACAGTACAATCCAAGCCAAATGGTATAAGAAGTTTAATTATTGAACTATTTCTCATTTTCAATCACCTGTGACCTAAGCTTTGCTATTTATCTGCATAGGTTCAACTGGGAGCTCCGCCAAGTCATGCTTACCCCTATTTAGCACATTACAACTCAAGTCTGCAACAATCCATTGGTCTGTCGACCCCTACGATGATGCCAGGACAAAATATATTATTCTTCCAACAACAGACTCCTACCAGTGGTACCTCTACCCCTAGGATAATGGCAGGACAGAATTTACCATTCTTCCAACAACAGAATCCTACCATTGGTACCTGTAGCCCTACGATGATGCCAGGACAAAATCTATCATTCTTTCAACAGCAGACTCCTACCAGTGGTACTTCTACCCCTATGATGATGCCCGGACAGAATCTGTCATTTCTCCAGCAACAAAATCCTACCGTTGGTACCTCAACCCCGACGATGATCCCAGGACAAAATCTACCATTCTCCCAACAACAAAAGCCAGCTTAATCAATGTTATAGATTTTTATTTCATGTACTTCTGTGCAATTCTATTAGAACCTATGAGTATACGACCATGGATTGAAGGAGACTACCTATATCAATCAGCAATTAACTGAATAAGCAATTTGTGACTGTGATAAATATAAAAATAGTCTTATCTGTCTTGTATTAATAGGCTTGGTTAGCATCAGGTACAAACTGTACTATTACCAACATCATAGATTAGTTTCTCTAACCTGACAAACAGACCATTAGTCGATCACTATGGTAATGGAGCGCCACTGTCACCTGGATGAGGATGAGCCAAACCAACGACTTTGCATGCATCGATCTAAGGAGTAGTTTGTTCACTTAGTTGAACCGTCTTTCTGGCATCATCCTGTATGCAAATATTACCATCAGTAGCTAATTAACTTTCAGTTTATTTTCAACCAGTAAACGACACCATCAGCATTTTGTGCAACGCAAGAGATTCCCATGTCCGAATCCACTGTGTTTGAACTATGTATTTTGTTGCCTCAAAAATTAAACATCTTTAAAAATATATAAAATTGAGCACCTTCATTACGCAGCAAAACAGTGATAGAAAGGAATTATCAACTAAAACTGAGCTAACTAGGTATCCAGGACATTTAGAAACTAATTTCGGTCTATAATTTTGCACTCACATAATTTGAGCTTTTAACGAATCACTGTATGGAACAAATTAATTTGCAAGGCCCGATGTGCATGTGTGCTTAATTGGTACTAGCTAGCTGTTGCTTGCTCGGATCTGAACTGAAGGGAAAAGAAACCAGGAGACATCTGTATTCTGCACAAAACAGTAGAGAGGAGGATGGAAGGGAGCGAGGGTGAGTTGCCGTACTGACCATGGCGCTAGTAGGCTAGGTCGGCAGCCGCATGGCCGGTGTCGGGCCCGCGAAGACCCGCTGGATGGCGGCCGCCCTCGTCGCTCGCCGCGGCCTCTGCCCTGCCACCGCCCGTGGTCTTCAGTGGCGGCACAACAGCCACCACCACCTCCACTATCCCGACCCGAGCTCCACCATGGCTGCCCGCATCACAGGCAACTCCAAGACCTGGCCCTTGCGCGAGGACGAATCAAGAGGAGGAGCCGGTCTTGCGGCGGGAGAAGCCGAAATCTGGGACGAGCGCGGCGCCATAACTGCGGACTACGGTGAGACAAGGCAGTGCACGCTGACGGACCTCCCGCCGGAAGCCGCGACGACGCCTTGGGGAGGTAGCCGATCCACTCGATGCCTCCGCTCCCCACGGTCGACTGTCGGCAGGGAAAGAGATAGAGGAGGAGCGAATACGTATTCGGGCAAACGAAAATACAGGAGCTTCGTGATTTCTTTTTTGCCAGAAAAGACGCACGGGGAAGGAAAATAGCGCCAGCCGTTAGATGAAGAATTAGGGAAGGGGAGCACGGATGGGAGCAGGCGACGGGAGCAGGCAAGCCCCGTCCGGTAACTTGCACCGTAAAACGAATCCTAACTGACCCCAGGACCGTCGAAAACGCTGACAGCACACCTCCTTTGCACGCTGATCGCCACTAAACAAGGAGGCGTCCACTCGTCGAGAACCATGTAATCTAATATTCATATCATTGACAAACACATGATATAATAGTGCAGGCAAAGAGGGACGCGGGCTTTCGTCTATGGATGTACATACATCCTATATGAAAAAAATAGTAATTCATTGTACTTGTGACAAAATTTCACAAGACGAAAAACCCTACGAACTCCTTTTCAAAAAAATAAAATTTTCAGCCAAAATAGTGTGAATAGTGACCTATAATAGCAAATAAATTTTCTTTTTGCCCCGAAGTCAACGCTGGGTTTTTATTCGTGAAAATTTATATACTAGTGCAAAATCCAAACAAACTTCTAAACTTATTTGACTTTTTTGTAAAAAAAAATCCCAGGTGTATCTACAACCAGGAAGCAAAGGGTATTTCCCAGGCGAAGGGCCTCATAAATCCATTACAGCACTCGGGTAACGAAAAGCATGAAGAAGTAAGAAATACTTGCTTCCCAAAAGAAGGGGCGGAACATATAAATTTATGGAATAATTCTCTCGGACATGAGCATTACCAGTACTAGGAAATTGGTCGTGAAAGCACTTCTTGCCTGCTCATCATGCCGTTGGCCGTTAGGAATCCATACTATCCGCAACTTGCTCATCACCATCCGTGTCATAATCTCACCACAATATCTGGAATCATCGTCTGCTACAAGGTACTCTACAACTCTTCGGCCAGCATCCCATCACCAAGGCTTCCGCTTTGTTCTACAAGACACAACTCCAGCTTCTCAAGCACTTCTTGCATTGTAGGGCGGTCGATACCACGATCACTTACACATTTCTCAGCAATCTCCACAAACTTCTTGAAGCACCGCGGAGCAATCTTTCCTTCAAGATAGGGATCAACAATCAGATCAAGGACGCCCTTCTTCTGGCAACTAAGGGCGCATTGTGCAAGTTCAACTTGTCTCCTTGGAAAACTAGGATCCCAATGCAGCCCGAGCACACAACACCTCAAACAGCACGACATCAAAAGAAATAAAGAATATCCATTGGATTTCTCTGTTGGTTGCCCAGTTCCGAGAAATTCAGGATCGATATAACCTGCATATACTCCAGTGTTCCTTGTTTTCTCCTGAATAAGACACCGTTGATCGTACTAGCATCTTGGTTTTTCTCAACTTCATGATGCAAACCTACATAGAAAGCTGAAGGAGGTCAGAAGCGAGCGGCAGATATATCAAAGCTTCAGGAGCAGTGCAAATGATGAATGGCTTCGAGCTGTTCCAGCATGAACCCATGCGTGTTTTTGTTTTTCATAAGCTCTTCGCCCTCCGGCATTTGAACCCTGGGTGTTTGACAATCACATATTTACATTTGTTGAGATGGTCAAATTTGCGGACTTTTTTTTAGGTACCGGCCTGAATCGATTCAGGTAAAAAAGAACCAAAGTTCCTTGCAAGCTCTGAAGATAAAATAAAGGCCCTAGGGCAACAAGGGGACACTAAAAGCTAAAACCAACTATACAAGCCATGAAAAAAAAGGGTTCATTTTTGTAGCGCAAAATCATGGAGTGAAAATCCAATCTCAGGCAAACCCTGAAGACACCAAACATGTGATCCGAGAAACCAACTGCCATGGGCACAAACCCACAGAACTCAGAAAGAGAAACATGCCATAAGGTTCAAGCTTTGATTCTAAAACCAATAAATAAATGAAATCAGAAAAAAAAAAGATAAGGTTTAAGCTTTCACAGCCTGACAGACACCTGAAAAAAAAGTCGCTTCCTTTCATCTTAAGAATGATTACCAGCTACAGAAATCCATGGAATACATGAAGGTTGCGAATACATGAGGAACAGTCCTGAATCCGAAGGTCAAAACAAAAAGGCACTGTGCTCGGCGGTTCTCTCTAAATACATGTCTGACGTCTCTACCGGCAATTACAGCTCCAAAAACTATGAATAAAACCGCATTTGGAACGAGATGGTGGCACAAAAAAAATGATCTACGATATGAAAGTGGGGGTTGATTGGCCGAGGATTCATGACACGCTTTGTTGGGCAACACCCTGGACTTTTGTTCTGCTCATGTCACTCTTTCGTAGGTGCCACCAATCTGCATGTGAAGCCATTCTGCAGCCGGCGAGCCCTGGGCATACTCCCTTGGTGTTTGTGGGTCAAATGTTAACCCTGGAGCTGTGTTGTATGTTGGCGCAGCGAACTGCAAGTGAGAAGAACAAAAGGTAAACCTTCTGGAGCTAAGATATGTTTTGCTGTACACAAACGTGCCAATATATCATTGGAATATATTTGCAAGGGACAAAATGTGAAATAATATATTGGTGGCACAGTTTGAGAAATCAAATGTTGAAGCTAAGATATATTTCCTTGTACCAGTTATCTTGCTATAGTTAGCCACTGAGTTCACAACTGACTTACGTCTTTAGTTGGAAATGTTTCAACTCCGTTGTGAGCATGGGCATGGGCATTAACCGCCTCAAGCTTCATGGACAGGAACTGCAGATGACAGCAATTGTCGAGCAATTATTAACTGCACTACAGAGGGCAACACAATTCCATAGAAGCAACAATCTGTGACACAACATACCTCAATTTGACGTTCCAAAGCTTGGACATAATTGATTATCTCATCAAGGACTGATGCTTTGCCAATAACCTAACCAAGGACGCATAAGCTTTCCAAAGAAAATCATTGACAGACACAAAACTAGGGAGGAAGTTTGAAGATGATACAAAGATAAATATATATGGACATTAGTGGGACAGAATGGAAACATAAAATATATTGAATGCTTGTTGATGAGATTAAAATGCACCTTATTACATCCAGGGACAAGATCTTGGAGAATTTTCATCCGCTCGGTTATTTTCTCACGCCGTGCCTGTCAAAATAAATAGAACTTTCAGTGACCAGATCTGTAGCTCCTGTAATGGGTAGTGTGAATGTGTATCTATGGGGTGTATAAGAATACTCAAAACTGAAAACAATACATTCAGGATAGTCAAAACTGAAAACTGTGCATTGAACTGACCCTTTCTGCAAGGCTATGGCTGTCAGTTGCTTGACCCCTTCTTGCCCTCACATGGATGAAATCTTGCTTTGGTGGTGGAGGATTTTGATCAACAGCCTTACTAGCATTTCTTGAATCAGCTTCAGCATCTTTTCTGAAACTGCCATTCTCATCACTGGATTTATTTGCCTTGAAACGCTTTGCTTCTGCATCAGTCTGCACATTAAGATTCCAGTGAATTGGCGATTAGGACAGACGGGAGAAAGAACAATTGAGCACTTGCTCTCTGCATAAGCTGTGCTGTGGGGCATTTTTCTTTATTATAGAATATAACAAAAATATTGTAAACCACCTTCTGGCCTACGAAGTCAAACAACTATTTAAACTGTCAATCGGTACATAACCAGTCAATATAAGGGGCACAAAAATGGCACGCCAAAATCAAAGATCACATATGACAATAATGATAGCTTGCAGACTATCACCAATATGATGCCTGCTAAAATATCACAGTAGGTTACTAAATGCAAGTAGAAGATGCAAAACACTCTGGACCATTAGGTTGTTGGCTCAGTACTTTAGTAGTTAAGTGTTGGAGACAATTGATTGGATTTAATTGTTTGTCCATCAACCACCTTTAACCAGCAAGTACAGACCAAAAAAGTATTGCACTAAAACCGTAGGTACCGAAAACAGAGAACTCTAAAACAAATAGTCAAACCAGCTGTCACCCAAAAACTTGGCCATGGTATATAATTCAACATGCATACAGTTTATGTAAACAAAAAATAACACTGGGAGAAGGTTAAGAAAACAGTGGATGGTTTTATTTTCTAAGCTACTAATATAGCAAGCAGGTAACTGGGATACCAATGACTATTACAGATTTAAAAGTGCCAGCAAGATTTCAACAGTAGAATAGTGCTGACTGTAGGCTGTAGCTACATAAAGAGCATGTAGGACAGTAGAAGTTCTATGGCATATGCACATCTACTGCTGGTTGAGTAACTTGTCCCCTTGCAACTAGGGATTATAAAGATTGGCAGACTTTGTGCAAGGATAAACTAGTCTTGTTAACTTGATACTGAGCAGAGCAATCATACGCTGTCAACATCAGTGAGCCAAGCCTGACAGGCATTATCAGTTTAGCACCGATATGGACCAATCTAGAGTGCGTACACACATCACTGGTCAGTACCAAGTTACGACACCTACTTATTATATACATCCTTTCAGTTGACAGAAGTTGAGTTCTGAAAGCCACTACAGGATGGCTTTGTCAAAAGTACTCCCTCCGTTTCTTTTTACTCCGCATTTGTTTTAAGTTAAACTTCGTAAAGAAAGTTTGACCAAATTTATATTTAAAACTATCAACATCTACAATACTAAAGATTTGCAATATTGATGCATCTAATGATATTGAATTGATACTGTGAATGTTGACATTTTCCCTATAATTTTGGTCAAAAACTTTGCAAAATTTGACTTAAGACAAAACTTGTATGCGGAGTAAAAATCCCGGAGGGGGTAGAATCCATGCCAACACCATGGATATAATAAAACGGTGGCCATCTAAAAATAGGAAAACTACTACTGCAATCAACTGTGTGTTATTATTAAAATAATGATGAAAGGTGGTTACAGGGTAATGGTGGCTTTCAGACATCTGGAAGTGAGTCTTATCTATACTCAAACTTAAACACCACTTATGGTTCCTACTCGAAGGCATTTGGTAATTAGGGGAATCTACAATGTTAACCTTCCAGTACTTCTGGGAATGTTGTGGAATTTTTTGTACGGCCCTATGTAAACTAAATTGTGAACCAGCATCCAAGTCTAGTTACATACAGGCACCGTCACAGGGCAAGTGCTAGACCATATATATCGAACTAAACTAAAGTACCAAACCAATCCAAGCTAACCAAAACGGTCATGCTACTGACTTAGAAGAAGCACAACTACGCCGAATCGAACACATGAACAGATCACCGACGCAGCCAAGCTGACCAGTGTCTGAAGCGTACACTCTCAGAGCTCACTTCCAGCAAGTAGTGGAGCAACAATTTGTGAGCCTCCGAATTCCCCTCTCATCAGCCCAAACTCCACCCCCGCCACACGGATCACGACGAACGCCGAGGAAGAACCTACCAAATCCTGGCCGCCGCCGCCGGAGGTGGAGACGGGCCTGGCGGAGGCCGAGTCGTCCTCGGAAGCGGGAGGCTCCCGCTGCCTCCTCCGCGGGCGGCTGCCGCTGCTCTGGCCCGTGACGGCGGAGGACGCCTCCCCCGCCGCGCGCCCGCCGGCCGCGCCGGCGCGGTGCGGCGGGCGCCAGGGCTCGGCCTTGAGCTGCGGGGCGGGCTCCATCACGAGCGGGCGAGCAGCGAAGCGCCCCTTCGCGCGGCGGCGCGGCGGAGCCCTAGGGTTTGGCGGGGGCTGCGTCCGCGGGCGGGGGGCGACCAGATCGGGTGGGGAGGCGGAGGCTGGGGGAGCTCGCCGCGGCACTGACCCACTGTGCACTTGCGCAGGGGAGAGGGGAGGGAGGGTCAGAGAAGACTGGAGGAGAAAGAAATTAATAAATGCTCGGGATTTGGCCACGCGGTGATTGGCGGGCGTGCGTGGGTCTGGATCTACTCTACTCCACTCCACGCGATCGAATCTGCCCCATCGGTGTGGGTCTGGACGTGCGGGTCGGCCCGGCCCAGCCCAGCCCGGCCCGTCCCGACCCGTCTTGGAGCATGTTGTTGCGCCGCAAGCTGTCTTCAGCCTGGCGAACCGACGCGGGTCGCCGTCACGTGTCCGGTGTGCCCGTGGAAGGCAGTCCAGGAGGTAGCGACTATGCCCTGTTTGGTTCGGCTGTGAATTTTTAAAAGCAGCTGTGAAAAATCTGATGTAAAAAAGATGTATGTCATTTGGCAAATCAGCTGATACAGCTTTTTCAGATTTTAGCCCGCAGTGGAATCAGATTTTGGAAAGCACGTCCTGGGCTGCTTTTGCTTTTGGTTCAGATTTTAGCAGCAGATTTCTGAAATCGGATTCTGCTGGGTTCGCCCTTTGGTTCAGATTCTATTGCGCGGCAGCGGAATCCGTCGATAAAAGCTAAACCAAACAGGGCCTCCGTACCGGGTAGGCATCTTCTTTGTCTTTCAAATAAAGCTTTTCTGTCTCACTTTTTTTTTCTTGCGAAAAGCATCAGATCTATACCGTAAAATAAAAGGTTCATCAAAAGAATTACAAAGCATATTAAATAGTATATAATAAAAATTACATCAAGATTTCGAGACTACCGAATGACCATTACTGCCGCCAGAACGAGCCGCCGACGTGTCACTATCACCACTCTCCAATCGCAGCCGATTTGACCTTTTTCGATGCCACTATTTCTCTTGTGTATACCTTATCTCCTCTTATAAAGATGGTTTGTCATCAAGCGCAGGACCCCTACTCCTAATAGATTTATCCCGATTAACTTCAATAAAGTCATCATCATCATCGACTAAGTGAAGGTTGCAGTACTTGGCGGCAAAAGGGATTTAGAGAGAAAGTCGCGCAAAAGACAGATGCGAGACCGCCCTAGCTTTGTGGGCCACACAAGTGATTTTGGCGATATCTATGCACGAGCACGACATTAAGCAATCTTGTCGATGAGGGGTGATGGAAGTTCCTCAAGGTGGTTATCATCGAGAAAGTTGTCATCACAATATTGTCACATACGAGCTCTAAATAGTCAAGCTTGCACGCTAAGGGGTAACTATGGCTTAAGGTTCGTACTACTCACGGGAGAGGACAAATGTGTGGCAAAAGGAGGGAAATCTATAACATAATTAGTGAGCACTGAACAAGCCTAAAAAAATTGAATCTCACTGACATATCCATTTTTTGGAATTTCATAAGTTCTTTCGAATTTTTGATATGTTGAAACTCGTTGAACTTTGTAGAAATTTGATCTAAAATTTTGTTCAAAATTAGGTTGAATCAAACCAGAATTTTGAAGATTACAAAAGTTTCTAAACCCATCAAGCATGATTATCGCGATCCCTATTTTTTGTAGTTTTGATGGGTTCTGAAACATTTTCCTTACAGCAACGCTTGCGACTGGAAGAGGAAAGGGCCGGCGAGGAAGTGGTGAAGATCGGCCCTCTCTCCGTTTATATAATCTAGCTCCTACTATCTAGTTGGAATTTGCCGAATGGTTGAATTGTGTCCACTTTTGGTGTTGTTTATATATGAATTATGCCCATTCGCTATCGGTTTTATATGTCTGATTCATATCGATTCTGGCCGTTTGGTGATCTCGTAGTATGTTGCATGACTTTGTATGGATATAAGATGCCGGATATGATACATGGCCATGGAGGCGTCGATTTGGGGACCGCCCGGTCATTGATCACGGACGCGCCTGGGCGTGCCCGCGGGCATATGGGGTTTCGGATTTGGCAAGTCTGGCTATAGATGTTTTTATCCCCTCCTCCCCATCTTTGCCACCGCCAAATCTCTGATAACCCACAAGTATAGGGGATCGCAACAGTTTTCAAGGATAGAGTATTCAACCCAAATTTATTGATTCGACACAAGGAGAGCCAAATAATATTCTCAAGTATTAACACCTGAGTTGTCAATTCAACCACACCTGGAAACTTAATATCTGCAGCAAAGTGTTTAGTAGCAAAGTAATATAATAATAGTGTTAACGGTAGCAAAAGGTAATGATAACAAAAGTAATGTTTTTGGTATTTTATAGTGATTGTAACAATAGCAAAGGGAAAGTAAATAAGCGAAGAACAATATATGGAAAGCTCGTAGGCAATGGATTGATGATAGAGAATTATGCCGGATGTAGTTCATCATGTAACAGTCATAACCTAGGGTGACACAGAACTAGCTTCAATTCATCAATGTAATGTAGGCATGTATTCCGAATATAGTCATACGTGCTTAGGGAAAAAACTTGCATGACATCTTTTGTCCTACCCTCCTGTGGCAGCGGGGTCCTAACGGAAACTAAGGGATATTAAGGCCTCCTTTTAATAGAGTACCGGACCAAAGCATTAACACATAATGAATACATGAACTTCTCAAACTACGGTCATCACCGGGAGTGGTCCCGATTATTGTCACTTCGGGGTTGCTGGATCATAACACATAGTAGATGACTATAGACTTGCAAGATAGGATCAAGAACTCTCATATATTGATGAAAACATAATAGGTTCAGATCTGAAATCATGGCACTCGGGCCCTAGTGACAAGCATTAAGCATAGCAAAGTCATAGCAACATCAATCTCAGAACATAGTGGATACTAGGGATCAAACCCTAACAAAACTAACTCGATTACATGATAAATCTCATCCAACCCATCACCGTCCAGCAAGCCTATAATGGAATTACTCACGCACAGCGACGAGCATCATAAAATTGGTGATGGAGGATAGTTGATGATGACGACGGCGACGAATTCCCCTTTCCGGAGCCCCGAACGGACTCCAGATCAGCCCTCCCGAGAGGTTTTAGGGCTTGGCGGCGGCTCCGTATCGTAAAACGCGATGAATCCTTCTACTCTATTTTTTTCTCCCCGAAAGTGAATATATAGAGTTGGAGTTGAGGTCGGAGGAGTTCCAGGAGGCCCACAAGGTAGGGGGGCAGGCGCGCCCCCACCCTTGTGGCTAGGGCGTGTGCCCCCTGGTCTTGATCTTTTGCCAGTATTTTTTATTATTTCCAAAAAGACGCTCCGTGGAGTTTCAGGTCATTTCGAGAACTTTTGTTTCTGCACATAAGTAACACCATGACAATTCTGCTGAAAACAACGTCAGTTTGGGTTAGTTCCATTCAAATCATGCAAATTAGAGTCCAAAATAAGGGCAAAAGTGTTTGGAAAAGTATATACTACGGAGACATATTAATCTCATTTATGGGCAAAGCCCTACCGACGTAGGCGGCAACGAAGACTCCTCTCCCCTTCACGCGATGGTGGATGGCGCAGGCCGACGTCGTAGGGCGGAGGTGTGACGACAAGGAGGGAAAATGTGTGGCAAGGATCACTATGTCTTGAGGTTCATAACGCTCACGAGAGAGGACACATGTGTGGCAAGGAGGGAAAATCATGACATAATCAATCAACATTCAACAAAGCCCTAAATTTTTGAACCTCGCCGACATATCAACTTTTTGAAATTCCAGAAATTCTTCTAAATTTTAACATATTTAAATCCGTTGATTTTCTTTTGAAGTTAGATCTAAAATTTTGTTTAAGATTAGGCTGGATCAAACACGAAACTTGGAGATTACAAACGTTTCTGAACCCATCGAAACTACAAAAAAAAAGGGGAAACTTCACCGAAACCCGGCTAAACGCGCAAAAAAGGTCGATTTGACAGGGCCTCAGGACTCAAATGTTAGACTATCGTGTATATTTCGCTGTCAAAAAATGATAGCTGCCATAAAAACTTTTAGTAAAATGCCGTCTACCGCGTCATAGTCTTATTTTTGTACAATAAAGCGCGTCACATGCGTGACATGTGTGCTGTCCATTCTAGATGTGTTTGATGCTACAGCCATCCATACGCGCCAACATCACAAGCTTCGTTGACCCCCAGTTTCATTTCATACAATTACGCACCAATCGCACCTCACACAAGCTTCTAGTACTAATTTAATAGCCAAACTTGTGGTAATCTGACTGTATTTGCAGGAGTAGAAAAGAAGAAAGGAACATAGATAGTTTTTTTCCCTCGAGCAAAGGAAGATAGATAATTAAATCATCGACGGTACGGAGAAGGCACGCGGCTGCTGAGCCCGACGAGGCAGCTAAGCTAATCAATCCATCCCTCGCTTAACCCTGAAGAAACCAACCCCGGAAAAGTTGAACCGACGAACGACCCACCAGGAGGGAGCCAGCCAGACCAGAAGGGGTCTCCACGCGGTGGGCGGAAACATTTCGGGGACCGTTCCGCAAAACGTCCACCTACCAAATTTGATTTCCCTTTTTCTTTTACCACCCCCACCACCCCCATTGCCCCTTGCCCCTCCTCCCACTCCACCAAAGCGAAACCGACCTTTCCCCCTTCCCCTCCCCTCCCCTCCCGCAGCAGCCTCGCCGAGATCCAATCCGGCAGCCCCCCTCCCCCGCCGGCGGCGAGCTCCAGCGGAGAGGCGGCGAAGCGCGCGGGAGGAGCCATGGGGCAGCAGTCGCTCATCTACGCGTTCGTGGCCCGCGGCACGGTGGTGCTGGCCGAGTACACCGAGTTCACCGGCAACTTCACCACCATCGCCTCCCAGTGCCTCGTCAAGCTCCCCGCCAGCAACAACAAGTTCACCTACAACTGCGACGGCCACACCTTCAACTACCTCGTCGAGGACGGCTTCAGTGAGTCGCCCGCCTCCCCTCCCCTCCCCTCCGCCCCGCCCGATCCTTGCTTCCCTCCGTCCGGTTCGTCGCGGGCGTGATCTGATCCGCGTGGATCTGGTGCGACGCGCGCTCGATTTGGGCTCGCCGGGCGTAGATCTCGCGGATTCGCTGGATTTGCGGCCGGGTCGTTTCGATTGCTGCTGCCGATCGGCTTGTTGCTGCGCGAACTTCGTGCGGGAGGTTGTTGCTCTCGCCGTTTGGTACCAGGCTTCTAGTTTAGTTGGTCGCACGCTGGGTATCGGCCAGTTCGAGTTTGGTAATACTTGGTCAATATCGTGCTATGCAGTCAATATATTGTGGTTGCTCCTCTTATCCCACGCCTATGGGGCCAGTGGTTGTAAGAGCTGCAATAGCCGACCGACATCAGCAGTAAAATAATCAAGTACATAGTGCCGGCTCTGGATATCTGTGCTATTTATAGTAGAGGACAGACTGTTAGTTGCTGGCTTGCTAGGCATGTGTATGGAATGCCAGCACATATTTATGCTAATTTGGCAGTTCATTTGTTGCTGCTTACATGTCGTGATATCTATTTATAGTAGAAGGGTAGATGGTTCATTGCTGGCTTGCTAGACGTGTGTAGCAAATGGCAGCCTATATATGCATGGTATAGGCTTCCAGATAAGCAATGCCCCTTAATAATCTATTAAAAAGTAATATAGATGTATCAACATTTCCGAGTTTTCTAATGGGTGTGAGTGCCATTTATAATGCTATTTTCATACCCTTGATCTTTTTGAAGAGCAAGTAGATAGGGAATTGGTTAGAAGATGTTTTCACCAGTGATAAATTAAATCAACCTACATAAGTGTTTAGCATGTTTCAGCCTTTTATGACAGCAGATCACATTACGATGGGCCATCTAAGTTTGTATAAGCATTTCATGGATAATATTTCTACAACCGCAAAAGTATTCGAGTATTGATCTGCAAGCACCATAAGAATGAATATTCCCTTGCACGGTATTTATGAAAAATCAATTCACATAGATGTTCCTCTCTGATTGGACTGTAGATTTGATGCACTTGTTTGTTAAGTGTAGCCTTTGGCACTTTGCAACAACACTAGTCTTTGCTTTTGTCGCACATACCCAGTGGAAGCTTTAAAACTGTTTCGAGATTTGGATTAATGTGGAAACTATAATGCTCTCTCAATCCATATTTAGTTCTGACATTTGGCTTCTACTTGTGAATATTCAATAGTAGCATTTTACTGTACACAGATGCATTTTTTTAAGTGTATAGCATCAGTAGAGTACATCTCATTGCCAATCTAGCAATACCGTTCATACATTACATGATTATGTTCAAATATAACATTTGTGAAACCTTCATTAGTTAAAGTCAAAAGTCAACTGATTGTGTACTGAGGTAGTAGAAGACAGATGTGATGATGTAGTGGAAATTAACATTACCGATTAATTTTGTTATATTGCTGCGTTTTTTTCTAGTGCTACTCTATGAATTTTAATGCTCAATTCCTTCAAACCCGTTTTCCAACGACCACATTGCTTATAGCCGTGACAATACTGCTGGGAAAAATTGATAAAAGGAACTACTGTTGAAATATATTAAGCAACTGATTTTTTGCAGACATAGCACTTCTCTAAAAATGAAGATAATGCTTGTTTCTCTCCTTGGTTGAGTTATAATTCCAGAACACTACATTGCATTTGTTGATGTTGCTAACTTCCAAGTCAAAAAACTATGATGCTGACATCATGCTTTCATCTGCAGCATACTGTGTGGTTGCTGTGGAATCAGTGGGGCAACAGATGCCAATTGCTTTCTTGGTTCGGGTTAAGGACGATTTCAGCAAAAGATATGCTGGTGGGAAAGCTGCTACTGCTGCACCAAGCAGCCTCAACAGAGAGTTTGGGTACGTGTGTGCTTTTGGCAGTGTGGGGCTATTTAAAATATATGGCCTTACTTTCTCATTTTGTGTGAATGTTTACTGTTGTAGGTCAAAACTCAAAGAGCACATGCAGTACTGTGTAGACCACCCTGAAGAGATAAACAAGCTCGCTAAAGTGCAAGCACAAGTTTCAGAAGTCAAGAACGTGATGATGGAAAACATTGAGAAGGTACATCTTTGTACTTTGCAGATATACTGAAGGTATAATTTGCAGGAAGTTTCTGATCCTAAGTGTACTTCTAAAATTCAGGTTCTTGATCGCGGGGAGAAGATTGAGCTGCTTGTTGACAAGACAGAGAATCTCCGCTCACAGGTTTTAATAATTGACACATTCTTTAATCCCGCTCTGCTCACAGGTTTTAATAATTGGCACATTCTTTTATCCCGCCCTGTACTGGGTACTGTACTTTAATTGGGTTCGATTCCAAGCTGTTATTATTTATTGTTAGTACCAGGATAATTAGGCTTGGTTCCAAGCTGTTATTGTATATTAGCAAGAGTACAGAAAGGTCACAATTGAAGCAGTTAAGATGGATCCAGCTTTATACTAAACTGTAGTTATGGTAAGTGGTCAAGCCAACTACTGGCACACTTAGTAGTTGTTGTGTTAGGTGCTCTTGATATGCTCAAACCACTCAGGCGTAACTGGCTAATACTTCATCGAAGAAGGCTGGCTAGTACTCCCTCTGTCCCATAATATAAGATGTTATTACCTATGTTTTTAAGGCGACGCCTAGGCGTCGAGCCCCCCCCACCCCCAGCGCTTTGCAAATATGTCCGCTTTAGGCGTCGAGGCGCCCCCCCTAGCGCCTTAAAGCAAAGCGTCGCCTTAAAAACATAGGTTATTACATCCAATATGTGAGACGGAGGGAGTACTTCTTATGGATGACTAGAGACCTCCCTAGGTTATATCAAAAATTGTTTTCTCCTATAGCTGATAAGGACTTTAAGGTGATTGAATATGTCATCTTCCTGTAATTCCTACTTCCGTTGGTGAGAACAGTTACATATTTGTTCAGGTAACGTTGGATAGGATTTATTACTAATGGAGCATTAATTATTTCTGCTGTTACGATAAGTTAACTGTTATTTTTCCTCTACAAGAGTTTTAAGTCTTTTCCTGCTATTGCTCTAATCGTAATGACCAGTTATATCTCCAAGTTGATGTGTTCTTGTGATAAGGAGACACAAACGACCATAATGTTGTTCTTAAGCTTGGGCATCAAAATTTGAATTTTGAAGTTGATGTTCTCCTGGCTGATACAACGCCGCCCATCTTAGCATCCTGGTCTTATTCTGGCGAGCCAAAACATTGCCTAGTGTTGAGCTTTTGGGTATTTCAAAAGGATAACATGATATTGCTACTCAATTTTGATCATAAAGTTTGCATAAACATACCATGTGTTTCCAATTATGCTTCAGTTGGATGTCTGAAACAGCAATTGTTATCTAAGATTTTTAATGGTGTGCATGCAATTTCAGGCCCAAGATTTCAGGCAGCAAGGAACACAGGTGAGGAGAAAGATGTGGCTACAAAACATGAAGATCAAGCTGATTGTCCTGGGCATCATCGTCGCGCTCATCCTCATCATAATCCTGTCGGTGTGCCATGGGTTCAACTGTGGCAAGTCCAAGTGAGGACTACTCGAGGTCGTGAGACACATTCAACTGTCCTTATATTACTGCTGATTCGAGCAAAACCCATATATGGTGCTTAGTGTTCTTTCTTCTCTAGTGTGCGCCGGCCCGGGCCGTGGTGCCTGTGGGTGGGTCTGTGTTTTCGTTGTCGTCTTGTTGGGATGTTCGCTTACCGCCGGATGGGTGGTGGCTGGGTCGGCGGGTCGTGTATTTTTGGACGCTATGTATGTATAGCTTGGATCTTGACATCTTTGTTCTATTGTTATATGATGATGAGGATGAGTAGTAGATTTACTTAATTGGAGTCGGAATTATGTGGATGTGTCTGCTTTGGTCTCTCTTGTTGGGGGCTGGAGCTTGTGCTTGTCTGACCACGACAAGCCTGGCCTTGGCTTTCACGCGTTGGCCAGTTGCTCTCATATGCCGTGTCACTTTCGTTGCTGCGACGTAGATGAACCTTGTTGCGTTCTGCTGCATTCACCCGGTTTATTTGCATAGCTTGGGGTCATATCCCTTCCCGTTTGCTGTTAATAGAGGCCAGTCTGATAGCAAATGTATTCGGCAATCCATGGGCGTGTAACGGAGGGACGTTTGGTCCACAGCCCACGTCCAAGGGATATGCGCTGTTCCGGCGTGGGACGACTGTGCAGTGATATCACCCACCGCTTGCTGCGATCCTTCAGCACGGAGAACATGACTGCACAATACTTCGGTTTTACTGTTGCATTTTTTGGCCCTGTAGCCTACTGTAGCAGCCTGGGGCCCGGGGCATGGCCCAATCCAAGCTCCGCCCCACACAGGAGCAAGCACGGGATGATCATCACGATTTTATTGCTGCGGCATCTTGGTTTATACATCATGTTTCTTCGATGGATTCGACAGAAATGATAACTATTCAGAATGGATTCTACTTACTAGCTAAGATTGGCTATAGCAGTTTACAGATTAAACCGGACAGCTCAAACGCAGTTGAGGCTCTAAACCTTTTCTTGGGCCAGAAATCGGCAATTCTTTTTGAGTGCAAGGAAATGTAACAAAATGCTCCAGGGAAGCTAATAGTGTAGCTGATTGTATAACAAAATCATCTCATTCTAGTGGACCCTCTGAGGTTTTGGAAGATGCAATCTCAGACTATTTCTCACCTTAATGTAAACGACCTGGCATTATCTGCGAAAACCCACCGCCTGCTGCGATTTCCAGTTGCCTACAGTATGACACGTTTAGTTGTTGCTGCTACGCACGCACTGAACAGCGCTCATCAGTCAGTGCCGGCCATTGTTCGGTGAGCCTGCCCTGCCCCGCTTCGCGGAACATCCAGAGCTTGAACCAGAGCTTTCATTGGCTGGCTGCATCTGCTTACCTGCCTGCCTTCCTGCACCTCAGCTCAGGCAGCGGGGTGATCACTGCAGCTGCACCTGCACGGACTATGATGATTCTGACGGCAGCTTCAATTCTGTCCATTAAATCAGACAACGTGTCCGTGGTCAGCGGATAGTGAAGCAGCCATCCAACCCATCGCCTACGCACCTGCCCCCTTTCTTAAAAAGAAAAGTTAATCAAATGTCTGTCATTCAGCCTCATTTTAAATCATTCGATCGATGGCAATTAGAGCTAACTCCAATTTCGTATGTGCGCGTTCGTTTGGGTCATGATGAACAGAAAAGTCGGCCTAACACAATGACCCAAACAGATGCGCGTCCGCTTTTTGTCCGCCTGTCGATTCATTTACGACTTATTTTTTAGCCTGATTTACGTCGGCACAAACAAGAGACGGGCGCGTGGGCTGCGCACCAACTACTCCTCCTGGCCCGCCAATCGATGGCAAAGCATCCATTATTCCCTCAATTTCCCAAAAACCCTCCCGCCCGCGCGCTCCTGGCCGTTCGCCATGGACGACGCCCTCGATGTCGTCGGCGGCGGCCTCGCCTTCCTCGTCTCGTCTAGTCTCGCCTCCGCCCCTTCCGGCAAAGGCAAACCCCGCGCCCCTTGCAAGACCGCTGCACCGCCCAAGAAGAAGCTGACGCCGGAAGAGCGGGTCGTGCAGTCGACTAAGAGGAAGGGCCGGAGGCACGCGGCGGACGCAAGGAACGAAGCAGCGGCCCTCGCCGCCCTCGCCGCCGCCGCACAGCAGGAGGATAGTACTAATGCCCGCGTCGCGGCGGCAATGAGGGAGGCCTTGATCTACCTAGGGTTAAACCCTGGTCGGGCTTGTCAACGCCGCTGTGGCTACGGCTAGCACCGGCTCGTCCGCGTTTCCTCAGATGGTGCTGCTGGAGTCGCCGCACGCGTTAGCGACGCACCCGATCCCCGGCTTCCACGTCTACCCGCAAGCCTCCTGACTCTCCGGGGAATGCTCGCTGGAGGTGAGCGCGGTGGCTCCTTTCACGCCCACGCCCATCGACCTCAACGCCACGCCGGTGGCCTGTGCCACGTCGTCCGGAGGGACCAGGAAACGCGCGTCAGCGATGCACCCGATCCCCGGCTTCCACGTCTACCCACTATCCTCCCAACTCTTTGGGGAATGCTCGCCGGAGGTGAGCGTGGTGGCTCCTTGCATGCCTGTGCCCGCGCACATCGACCTCAACACCACACCGGTGACCGGTGCTTTGTCGTCCGGAGGGACCAGGAAACACACGCGGGAGATGCCAGCCGACGTGCTCACCGGCACCCGTAACCTGTTCGACAGAATGCCGGCGGCTGCCACCGACGAGACGACCAACCGTTTAATGGAGAACATCATCTTCGAGGGTGGTGCGGCGGCCGCTAGCGGTGCCACCGTGGCTGGCTACGATCCCGATGAGACCCAAAGCCAAGACGGTCGAGGGCCGTTCACGCCGGCGACCTATGATCAAGCTGGCATGCACGGAGCTTCGAACCAAAGCGATCTCGCTAAAGAACATGAGATCAGTAGGTGGTCGATACTCTCTTGTTCGTGATCGCACATTGGGCATGCTCCCTAGTGCAGAAGACCCTTCCGTTGGGAATCGTTGCATGGAAAACGAAAAAAAAAATGTCCTGGAGCTGGACGGCTTCCTGCTGGACCATGAGTTTTCGGAGGACTATGGCCAAGAGGAAGAGGATGAGTTGTACATCGACTGGGAGCCTTTGTTCGAGGACGAGCTCGCCAACCAAGCCGTCTGGGTGAAACCGAAACGCAAGAGCAAGCGGACAAAGGCATACATAACGGCTGAGGACAAGCTCCTTTGTGAGTGTTGGAGGGACATTGGGCAAGACCCCAAGGTTGGCGTCGAACAAAAGGCATCAACCTTTTGGATTCGTGTCCATCGTGAGTACCATGATGAGTGATCTATGGCAGCATGCACCATCTTTTTTTGTATGCCGACAAGTGTGCTGGCATGACCACAACCGAGATGGCGTGGTCAAACTCCTGACCTTTTTTGTGTGCTGGCATGTGTGCCGGTCAAGCGCGCAAGCAAGAACTGCGCGATAGTATTTTTGGAAGCTGGCATTGTATGCCGGCCGCTGGCATGGTGCCGACGATGAACTTTGGGCGGCGGCATGGCCACTGGCATGATCTATGGCCGCAGGCCTTTTAAATTTGTAGATGGACATGAAATGGGTATGTTGCGTTGGACGCACGGCTGACCCAAAAAGAAAACATGGCGGACGTCGAGCGGGCAACCGACCCAAACAGACGAAAAGCTGACAAAATGACACAAGTACATGTTTAGCAACGTTATTTTTCTTTGGAAACTCAAACTTATTACTCACTCCGTTCATTTTTATAAGTCGTTTCAGACAAGTGAAATTGAGTTGTTTTACGCAATGTTTGAAATGTCTACAAAGCCTTATAAAAATGAATAGAGGAGTACTTAATTAAGAAAGTACAGGAAACGTTTTGATGGATGACACCTGGGGATGCCCTAAGCGGCTATCTGACTGCATGTCGCAGCGGACGTAGTGGCGCGCCCTGGGCATTGCAGAGCTCGCGTATAGTCCCAGCTGCGTCTGTCGTGCCAATCCACGCGCACCGCCGAGCACGCCGCTCCCCTCTTCTAGGCCGGCCGTAGCCGGTGCGACGCATTTGCTGCCGCATTTACGTGCCCCTCCCCTCGCTCTCCTCCATTGCTGCCGCTGCAGCAGCATCTGCATCTGCAACACGCGAATTGAAGACGGCTCCTGCCTCAGACCAGCAGCCCATGGTGATGGATGCCCCTAGCGTGTTGCAGCTCCTATCCTCGCTGGCCGCTGGCCGCTCGCCTAGTCGCTCTCCCTCGCTGCCAACTCATAAATGGCGCCCATCAGGTGCCGTACCTGGAACACCCGATGCCGATGGAGTGCAAGCTAGCCGCGCCACGTGACGCCGCTTCAGAGCTCGGCCTGGCCTTGACCGGGCACCGCCATGAATGGCCTTGGCCGGCCAGCGGTTGCCCGACCGAGCACATTTCCATTCCCAGCTCTAGCAAGCGCACAGTGGACAGCGCCCGGACCGACGTGGCGCCGATCTCGAGGCCCGATTCGCATCAATGCCGGTCGATCGCCGGACGTACGCACGCGGGTGGATCGATCTCTGCCGCCTACTATCATGCTGCGTGCGTCCTGGGCTACAAATTAAAGATGGATCTCCGCCGAAAGTACTGTACATGCATGATGCCTTCGACTAGGGCGTAGTAGTAGTGTAGTACGTACTCCTACCTAGTACGTACGGCCGGGTTCGTCTTCAGTTCCAGTTCGTCACCGCGCAGTGGGATGGACTCGTTTACCTCGCTGGCTGGCTGGCTGTGTAAGTAATATGGCGTACGAGGCGTTTATGGCAGGCGCAAATGCGGACGACGCAGCATGGAGAGCAGATGAATCAGGCCATCAGGGGTGTGTGAACTGATTCACGTGGCTATGCAGATAAATCCCGGCCCCTGTTGCGATAATATCGATCACACTCACACGTATTTACAGGCGCGCCTAAATCCTTCACTCCGGCACGAACCGTCTAGTGCTCTGTAATGCTATTTTATTTATTTTGAAACAGAAAACGTGAACACTACATGCTCGTATGAATGTTTTTGGTACAGAAAACGTGAATGCATGCTACCCCACGAAAATTTATTTTGAGATCAACACTGGGCACACTCAAGCGAACTCGACCTCAGTTCATAAAGTCCACATGCATTGAGGGCAATTTTTGTTATGGTGACTAATTTCAAGCTTTGAATTGTTAGCACGAACACGAACCGCCCGCTTTCTTCCTTTTGGTTTATAAATTTTTCCCTCTTCAGTTAACCCGAGCATTTTGTCAGCTGCAATTTAGTAGTACTATATACTAGTATGAGGTATAACCTTGCCTCTTTCCCTATGTTAATATTGCCACGTAGACAAAAGAGACGCGCACACACGAAATGAACACTGGAGTTTGGAACACTGCGAGGACACCGAGTTGAGTTGAGGACACCACGAGAATCACACGTACTACATACCATTAGCAGCTAGCTAGTCGGATACACAGGTAGTTCACACGACCAAACACAACCACACAACAGTCACAAACCCTGACTGGCCACACACACACTCCCAGCGAATCAGCTACTTCTCGTACACGGACCTGAAAACTAAGTACTACTGCGCATATACCTTGCGCCATACCATGACAACACCCTAGGTCCAAGGAAACAAGTGGTCAAAGCTAGTGCGATCCACCATGAGCTAGAGCGCCACTTCGTCACGTACATGTATGCACGTCCCAGAGCGCCCAAGCTAGCTCGGCCACCGCGGCGTACTCAAGGCGTGACGCCGCCGGCGCCTCCCCCGCCGTACCCGCCGAACGGGGCGCTGCCACCCCCGAAGCCTCCGAAAGGGATGCCGCCGGCTCCCCCGACGCCGCCGAACGGGCCGACGCTCCCCACGCCGCCCCCGACGCCGCCGAGCGGGCCCGTGACGCCGGTGAAGACGCCGGCTCCGTTGTTGCCGAAGCCACCGCCGTAGCCGCCGCCGACGGCGGGGAAGCCCGGAAGGTCCCCCATGGCTCCCACGCCCACGAACAGGTTCTTCGCGTCCGCCGCGCCGGCTCCTCCTGCACCGGCGCCCTTCTCCGTGGCGGCGGCGGCCGGAAGTGAGGCCTCCGCCACGCCGCCAGCTGCAGCGGGCATGGTCCTGGCAGCCCCGACGGCGTGCGCCGCCAGCGCGAGGCAGAGCAGGAGAGAGGCGGCAGTGCCTGAGCCCTTCTTGGCCATGGCGCCGCTCTAGTCTAGCAAACCAGCTACGGATATCGGTTCTACTCGCTCTCTCTTGTGTTTTCTGCGCGCGAGATCGTTGCTACTGGTGCACTTGGCGTGCCGATGCTTGCGGTTTAAATAGGCCGAGAGGGAGGAGGAGAGGAGTACGTACGGTGGGACGGAGACTCGACCGGGGCATGGGGAGGGGCGTGGGGTGCAGTCAATGTTTGTTCAGGGATCAGGATGGCCAGTAAAAATCTCGGTGGAGTGGGAGGTAGGCGAGGCGCGATAATGCCCGGGAAGTGGGCGGAAATACCCCTTGGTTTCTCGGTAGTGTATGTACACCCAGTTTTTGATTTTTTTTTTGAAAAAAGTCAAAACAGTTCAGAAGTTTTTTTTAATAAACTTGATTTTTTTGCATAAATTTACGTGAATAAAAACCCAACGTCGACTTCCAGGCAAAAAAACATTTTTTTGCTATGCTATATACAAGTCACTATTCATACTATTTTTTCCAATCCTTTTATTTTTTTCGCCTTGAAGTCAACGGGGTTTCTTTTGTGGAATTATTTTATGAGTACAATGGAAGATCAGGTTTATTTCAAAAATATTTTCAGAAGTTTTTGACTTTTACTTTAGTTACTATTTTTTTTTTCAAAACGAGGTGTATATACACCAAGGAACCAAACATCCGCGCCCGGGAGGTGGTGGCCAATACGACAAATTGATGGTATTTCTACAGGCTGGGCTTGTAAATTCTGGACTTGGACTTGAGCGGTCCAGTCGTTTTTTTGGTGCCACTTTTTGGATCTGCTTAATATAATCTTCATTGTTGGACCCACTAATAAAGTTTGTAGTGAAATTCACAGGAAACCAAGTTAATACAAATTATTATTTTATATATACGTTGAAAGCTAATACAAATTACTCATTCACTTGGGAATACTTTGAACATTAACCAGTCCCCTAAATAACGTCACTATTAAATTTACACATATTTTCAGGGGCAAGGCTCTTTGACCCAGCTGTGCACCTAACTAGTTGGATCGGAGCTTGAACTATTCAGCCTTGGTTTGCTTTTTTTTTTTTGGGGGGGGGGGGGGGGGGGGGGACAAGATAGATTTCACCACGTTTAGCTCAAAGACAGGGGGGGGGGGGGGGACAAGATAGATTTCACCACGTTTAGCTCAAAGACATGTAGTAGCATTTGAGAAAAGAAAACGAATCAATAGCATTTAAAAAATCTACCCAAAACATCGTCCACATAAAAGTTCTAGCAAATTGAGGCAAGTTCCCAACTTACGATGTCACTACTACCGTCAACATGGCAAACATATTTGGCATATTGTGCTTCTTCAAAAGATTGCTTGATGGATATTGTGGGGTATGCATATTTGTGTGCTTTTATTTGACTATCAGCTATGGATCATGTAATACACACAGCGAGGCTACAGATTGGGGGCCAGAAATGAAAATCTAAGCTTCTAAATTCTGGACTGACTTGTGCCGCAAAGGCCAACTTTTGAAAAGTCTCAGGGCACAATATGTTTGTTGCAACCATTTTCATCGTTGGATCCAATGACATAGCTTCGAGTGCATCAGTGGAAACCAAAGCATTATAAATTAGGAAATTTAATTCATAGTATTTTGAACCTTAATAATTCGACTACCCAAATAACATTATACCATTGAAGCTAGACTAATTTTCAGGGGGCGATGCTCAGTTGACACCAAAAATCTCCGACATAGCTAGCCAGATCAGAGATTGAACCATTCACTTGCATTCCAGCAATAAGTTGAACATAAATTTCACACATTCATGTTAAATACATCTTAAATTTGAGAATAGAATCAACATGATTTCAAAATCGACACAAAGCATGACCCACTAGTGAAATAAGAGTATAAGACGAGTTCCCAACTTACAAGTTCACACCTATCTGAACTTTGCCCACATGGTTGCATGCCCTAAGAGATAAGTGCATATTGCAACCCTCAACTCATGTCCTAGTCTAATTTACATTCCCCAACTTCAAAACTGATCAGGACACAACCCTGAACTTCCAATACCATTCAATTTATCCAGTTGACGCGGTCAAGCAACGGTGTTGCTGTGATGTGGCACCCGGTCCCACATGTCATGGTAACCCATACAAACATTAAAGACAAGTAGAAAGTAAATAGAGTCCAAGGGCTAAATTAAAAAAATCCCCAAAAGGATAGGAATTTCTCTTTCTTCACTGTTGGTAGGGACGACGTCCCCAAGCTCGCTCCCAAACGTGCCGCCGAGCCCGTCTCCCAGACGGCTATCGCCGGTGGCTGAGGGAGGAGTGCCACGCCCATGACACAGTGGTCTTGGGGACCATGCAGTTGGTTGGAGTTTCACGTGACGCCATAGAGATTCACCGCCATAACGAGGAGAACGACATGGTGGGTGGGTTGATGCGTTATCGGGAGGTGTGTCGACCACCGTCCCATGAGCCATATATACTCAGACGCCCCGTGTGCATCCAACACGTGCACACGTTATCCTAATCCTTCCCAAACTACATCACCGGTTGCCCCCCACTACTTCCTCTGTACTAGGAAGTTGTTGGGCCCTCAACTGCAGGGTTCGTAGCGAACAACAATTCCCCTTAAACGGCCTCGAAGTTCATCAAACCGACAGGAGTTAAGCGGCACAACCAATGACCAGTACTTGTACACACAAACACAAAACTTCCTTGTGCCCCCAACAGGACTAGTGAGGTTGCCAGTCTCACAAGCTTTGTGTTGGATTTTAGCCGTGATCAGGACCTTTTATTCCATCAACTAACAACAGTAATTATCCCACACAAAAAAACTGACAACGATAATTCCGCCACGATCCATTTAGAGTACGTGCCATCCCACGTACAATGGACCGCATCGGAAGACTCGATAGAAATCCTAACAACCTGGCCGCAGCGTGAACATAGCACACGTCTGGCCCATGTTATTTGCATGCAGTACAACCACCATGCATGCAACCACTCTTACGTGACTAGGACTCTAGCTGAAACAAGTCTGACCTGACAGAGTAAAGAAAATAATCTAAACACAAATTAGTAACAAGATTAAATCTACGGATTTGCTATTTTACAGTCGAGTGAATTACAATTCGCTGTCATTCAAATCGCTGGCCGTTCGATCTTGCACGCGATTCGCGTTGAGAGCTGGGTTTTGTTGGGCGGTTTCTACTTGTCGGGCGCGGTTTTCATTTTGGGTCGGCCCGTTACCGCCCGGACGCTGTCTTTTACCGCCCACCGGCCCGATTGAATTGACGCGTAGAGTGAGCGCTACACCAGCGGAGAGGAAGAGGCGATTTTGATCGTATTCATTGCGATTCCAAGCTCCACCTCTCCTCGAGCTTGAGTCCCGCTCCGGTGGTTCGTAGCTGTGGATCCCCGTGCCCCTTTTGATATTTTACTGCTGTTCGATTTTGATATCATCCCACTACAGTGGTTGTTGATTGATCCCCATGGGCATCTAATAGTGCGCTAGATCCCCCATGCTCGTTTAATTTTTGGCTGGCCCATTTGATGTAGATGTATGTGAAGTTTGCTCAATCTCCCGATTGATTTAGATGTCTCATGATCTCTTTTGTGGATGTAGGTGTTAGATCCTACTTGCTCTGAATTTTCTGTTTTAGTTTTGTACTGTGTTACTTTAAGGTTCCAATGTATGTGATTTGTGGTACTTTAGTTGCTTACAGTGTATTGGTTCTGTATTTTCAGTTTGGTGCTATGTAACTAGTGTTGTTCACTGTATTTGCGGTATGACTTCATTTCTGCATCAATATTTGCTAGCTATCTTGTGCAGGGTAGGTAGGTAGTATTTTCACTGCATTTGCAGTATTTTTTGTTCAGTGCATTTGCAATATATGTCGGGTACAGTTATGTTTTGTGCAGTTCCATCCTCGTAGAAATGATGGTCAAGTCTTTTTGACCATTAGCTTAGTACCATGTTTATTTCTGTCATTCTCCTTGTGGCAAGTTCAGAAATTTGCAGTATCTCTTAAAATTGTATTACCCCAATGAGTTCCATAATTTTTCATCTGTGCAATTTCCATAGTCAAGCAGGTTAAGTTCCATAATATTCAGTTGTTTCTCTTATTTCTTTTTATGCCTAATTTTGCTTTTCCTTTTGTTTTCTAGCTCATCCAGTAAGTGTTGTTAACCTTTGTGTATCATGTTTATGTAATCTGTTTAAAACCTCAGATTCTTTAGATCAATATTTTTTGTGCCCAATGACTCTGCGGAAGATGATTCGTATCATATGTTGCCGGTAGTTTTTTTTGTCTACCTTTTCTTTTCTTTTTCAGTTCTCTCTTTTAGTGTAATTACGGTGCACATTGCAGAGTAATCCTAGTGTTGTTACAGTGTAATTTTCATGGTAATTACAGTTCAATATTCAGTGTAATTAAAGACAGATTCTGAGTGTACATTACAATGAAATTATAGTGTATTTTCATTGTAACTGAAGTTTCTTTTCCACACTGTAGCTCTTAGTGGTTTTTATTCTGGTTTGTCTATGTTAACCTTTTGTTAGGGGTTTGTCTATGGTTGGCCTGCAAGCATTGTAGAACCTTTTCTTTGGGGTTTGTCTTCTTTGTTGGGGTTGGTCTTTGTTGGGTATTATTTCATCCATTTTTAGCACCATTTTAGAACTTTATCTTATTTTTTAGTGTGTTGGCAATAAAAATACTGAAATTTCAGTGGTTGTTAATGTTTGACCTTTTGTGGAAGAAATCTGACCATGCACAGGTTTTTCTACTTGGTCGGTGTCATTAGTCAGTGCACTAGTTTTTTTTAGTGTAATTACAGTTTAGCATGTCAGTGAAATCTTCATTGTAATTTACTAAGCAGTGTAATTACAGAAAATGCATCTGTAGTTACACTGAATTTCAGTGTTCTTTTGGATAGTAGTTACACTGAATTTACTGTGCTTTTTTACTGTAATTACGCTGAATTTTATAGTGTTATTACAGCGTAATTTACATGCTAGTTTACACTGGATTTTACAGTATAATTTCAGTGTAATTCACTGTAATTGCACTGAATTTTTTAGTGTTGTTACAGTGTAATTTACATGGTAATTACAGTAGAATTTCAGTGCAATTTCAATTTAATTGGTGTTTTTAGCTACTGTAATTTTTTCACTGAAACAATGGAAACTGAATTTCACAAGATCACACTGTAAACTGAATATTCTAGTGTAATTTGTAATTTTAGCTAATGTAATTTCAATATTGTAGGCGAGGTGTTTTTTGGTCCAAGAATCAGCTCCAGTGAAACCAATGCGTTATGGATTTTGGTTTATTTTCTGTCAAGGTTTTAGACTTCACATCAGTTGTAGATTTGATTTAAAGATGTGTGTAAATTTAATCTCCTTTGCAATATATGTTCTCTTATTCTAACTTTCTCTTATAATACTCATGTTTGTTTCCTTTGCATGCGGATGATACTAACTGAAGAAGACATGTTTCCAGTAGTAGCTCATCTGCGTTGTCGTGACCCGAGTAGTTGCTTCCTGTCAAGTTTAACAGTGATGTGTTCTTCAATTAGTGGGTGTTTATGTTGTTAGGAAGATGGAGGTGCATGTCAGTTGAAATTCCTAGTGACATTTACAGTAGAATTACTTGTGAAATTAAACTGTAAGTTAATGTAAGTCAACTGCAATACTACGGTATTTACACCGTAAAAATGTCACTGGAACTCAACTGTAGTATTTATGGTGTAATTGTACTGTAAATCTACTGCAATCATACCCTCAAAATCTGAATTTTACATTGAAGTTCTACTGTAAAATACACTTTGATTATACTACATTTACACTGTAAAACTCTGTATTTTGCACTGAAGTTCTATCGTAAAATACAATTGTATTTAGACTGTAGTTCCACTGACATTTACAGTACAATTACTTGTAATTACACTGTAATTCAACTGCAACACTACTTTACTTACACTGTAAATCTACTGTAAAATGTCACTGGAACATGTAGAATTTACAGTGTAATTCTACTATAAATTACACTGTAAATCTACTGCAATTACACTGTAAAGCTGACTGTCATTTGCACTGTTATTCTACTGTATTTTTACAAGAAATAGCTTAAAAATAGATGCTTGTACTGTTATTTGATCATTGTTGAATTACTGTTGTTTGTAAGCAATGCCTGAACTTTGTATTTTAAAACTACTGTTGCTGCTGTCAAACTACTGGTGTTTGACATTATACTGAAATTTCCTCTGATCTAGTGTTGAATTCCTGAATTTCTGTTTTATGTTCTGTCTACTTTCTTTCAGACGATTTCATCCACTGTTGATGTTCGTGTGTACTGTGTTTTCCAGACTCAGCCCATATGAGAAGAAGTACCGGAACAGTAATGCACGGCAGTTTTTTTTTTGGTGAACGCAAAAGAGGTTAGTGAGGAGGAATTTTCGAACATGTGTCCCCTGAGGTTCATCTAGCAATTTTTCTTCCATGTGAGTGTCTCTGAACTTGGTGATTTTGACCTCCTGCTTGCTTCTCCCTTGGTGATTAGATCGATTGACATGAGATCCCTCCTTCCCGCATGTTTCTGTTTTATTTAGCTTATAATCCCCTCGCAAGTTCAGGTGCTACGAGATCCCTCCAGTGTAATCGGGCCGGCTTTGGCAGATGGACAAACCCGTTATTATTTTAGTGGGGCTGGTAGGCTGGTAGCAAATTTTGCCATGGACGTACAGGTGACAGGTACAAACAGGGGCAGACAACCGTTAGGTACCTATTGGCCTAAAAATCTGACTGAAAACCAATCGTTTTTCAATCGACTGTCAATTAGACAGTCCCACTAAATCTAACACTTTGCTAGTAGTTATAAAGGATTAAATGCAACGAAAACAGAAAAAAAAACTTTACGTGCCCCTCTCTTCTCGTCGCTCTGCCGCTGCTTGCTGCAGCATCTCTGCCGCGTGCGCATTCAAGACAGGCTCCGGTCTGAGAGCAGCAGCTCATCGTGATGTCCATAGCTTGCTGCAGCACCGCCCCGCGTCCTACTCCCATCCTCGTTCGCCGCTCGCCTCGTCCTACGCCTTGTTGCCAACTCAGAATAAATGGCGCCTCTTGCATGCCCTATCACATGGAACACCCGGTCGATGGAGTGCACGCTTGCCGCGCAACGTGACGCTGGGTACGCCGCTTCAGAGCTTGGCCTGCCCCCTTGACCGTCATGAATGTCATTGGCCGTCCCCCACTGAGCACATTTCCACTCCCAGCTTTCGCATTACTGGTGCCGGATCGCTGGGCGTACGTACGTAGTACGTGGGTGGGTTCATGCGTCGAGAGATCGGTCTCTGCCGCCTAGCATCTGCATGCGCCCTGGCTTTGAAGTAAAGATCTCTCTTGCAAAGTCGAGAGTACGTACGTAGCACATGGCTTGGACCAGGGGAGTACCACGTACGGCTGGGTTCGTTCGTCAATATTGCCACGCATGGACAGTCACAATACATCGATCAACTGGAGTTTGGAATAGCGCAGGAGCACATCAACTTGAAAACATCACGAGAATCACACTTGACACAGCTAACCTGGCAAACATATTTGCCATATTGTGCTTCTTCAAAAGATTGCTAGATGGATATGTGCGGGGTATGCATATTTGCTGTAACGTAGATCAAATTTAGAAGAGAAATATAGCCTAATTAACATGGCGAAATACCCATTTCAGATAGACGCCCAAGTACAATTTATCCTTGGGGGTATAAATTTCCACTGAATTAAGTGATATGTGATCTCTAAACTAATACAACACTAGTATGTGTCTAATAATCTCATGTTAGATGATGTATAAGTGAATTTACCTAAAATAAACTACAATATATATTGTCCTACCTTGCAATATTTCTAGCAATATGCCATGCATCGCGCAATGGTGTGCGCATATGTAGTAATGTGCACCTCTAATGCACTAGAATTTGACACTTCTGAGAACTTGTACATAAGCTAGAAATAGCAAACGATCAAAACTGAGATGAATTGGATAAGCAAATCAAGTCTCAAAGATACCTAGAAGTAGGACAAAGGATGAACCGCATCCACGTGAGTTGGATTTATGTTTGCACCAAACAATAAATGTCCATGAATAACAATGACGACCAACTATCCTCCAAATAAAATGCATTTAGAACTTGCTAGGAGGTGGTCGGTGAGGCATGTGCATGTCCATATTAGCAACCGCATGCAGTAGATATGTACAGTCTGGTCACACGAATAGGTTGAAGCATCGGGCTCTCATGATCCTTAGCCCCAGTAAGTTTAATTCTCCGGTGGACAAGTATCGATCATCGAAACAATTAGATTGCCGGTGAGCCACACTGGATTAGGAGGTATCGGTAATTACAATTGAAGTTCATCATCTACTGCCCGTTATAGATCAACTAATACAACGAGGCTACAAATTGGGGGCTAGAAATGGAAAATTCAGGGTTCTAGCTAAATTCTGGACTTGGACTTGTGCCCCAAAGACAAACTTTTGAAAAGGCTCAGGGCGCAATTTGTTTGGTGCAACTATTTTCGTTGTAGGATTCAGACAGAGCTTTCAGTGAATGAGTGGAAACAAAGGCATTATAAATTAGGAAATTTAGTCAAGAGTATTTTGAACCTTAATCACTCGGCTACCCAAATAACATTACTATTGAAGCTACACTACTTTTTAGGGGTCAGTGCTCAGTGGCGAAGCCACGTTAAGCCTGTGTAGTCGTTTGACTACACAGGAATTTCGTAACAAATTGACCCAGGCCTACGTACAACACGCCCCTGAACAAAAAAACTGTTGGAATTTGACTACAGGCCCATGTATCATCTGATTCGTGTACAATGGGCTAGGATCTTCTAAAAAAAAGGGCTAGTTCGTACAAGAATAGAAAGTCCTAAATATCTTCCCTGATCGTTATGCATCGCAGAAATCCCTTGATTTTCTCCTTCGACTTCTCTGCCTTCCCAACTTTCTGCTCGTCAGTTCAACTTCTTTTTCCTCCGCCACAGCCTCATCCTGTCCTCCGCCTGCGATCTTTGGCCAGGGCGTGAGGCGTGAGACAGGGCCACCTCCGCCCGTCCGGTGAGCCGCGAGCGACTCCTGTCCACCACCTGCGATCTTCGGTCAGGATGTGAGCCGTGAGGCATGGCCACCTCCGGCCGTCCAGTGAGCCACGAGCGATGGACCGTCAATGGTCCGTCGGCATCAATCGATCAATATTGTTGTATTGGTCATCGGGTCCAAAGCTAGAACGAGGCCATCTACCCTTCCCCTTCTATTCGTAAGTTCTGTCTTTTGTATTGCTATGTTTTTTCTCTTCCGATCATTGTCTCATACTGAAATTTATTCCAATATGCTATGCAATATGCACATATGTATCCAAATATGCATGATCACAAAGGATTGCTGCCATAAATATTTATGTAAGCAATGAAGTATTATGTTTTCATTGGCTCACAATGTAACATCAAGGGGATAAATAAAGGGATACAAACTTGTCTAAAAAAACCTTTTTTGTGGGTACAAACAAAATTCATTAGAAAAGATTGACATCACAACATTTTGATCCTGGCACCGCCACTGTCAGTGCTCACTTGACAAAAGAAAAATCTTTGCACATAGCTAGTCGGATAAGAGCTTGAACCATTCAACTTCCCTTTCAGCAACAACTGGAACATAAATTTCATGCATTCAGGTTAAAGACATTTGTCATTGAGAAACGAATCAACATGATTGCTCCTGACGATAATCGTAAGGCTAGCTTTAGATTTGCAGAAAATGTATGGCCGATAATGCCAGACGACATACTCTTGCATCCATATCTTCAAATCGATCATCTGTTGAGTACAAGTCCGGGATATATCAAGGGCTTCGCACATGGATTGTTCTTCTCTTCACCGATTATCCGAGGAACACGAGGCATCTTTTGTTGTGTCGCCTCGATGTCGTCCTCGCGGAACACCGCCTCATGTGCAAGGGTTACATCCCAGAACTCGTGATAGCCAGGGTCCAGTCCATACACCTTCCGGTAGATGATCCTTTCCAAAATGATGAACTGCATCTTAGGAGGTGGGCCATTTTCATCGGAGTCATTTGCATTCCCCTCCTCATACATTCTGTCCCCACTGGTCCATCTATTGTATGTGCCAAGGTTAAGCTCATTTGATGCCCTTGCAGACTCCTCCGCTCGTATCATCATTGATATTTCAACCACAAAGAGGCTATTGCGCAAGGCGCACCGGAGGTTCCTCCATGACACGTCTTCGGCTTCGGAATCTCCTTCTTCGCTGCCGCATGTTGGTACCTCGTTCAGATTGAGCTGCCCAGGGCTATGGCCTTCATCACCTTCTGGGTCTTCATTCTCTTCGGTGTCTGCTTCTTTGTCTAGCCGCGCTGAGCTATGCTCTTCCAAACCGTCTTGCTTAGTCGGGGTGATGCTCTCTTTGAAGGGCTGACTATCAGTAAATTCTTCCATGATCGCATGTATGCATGACATAGAGCGCCCTAGCTAGCTCGGCTAGCGCGGCGAACTCAAGGCGTGAAGCCGCCGGCGCCTCCGACGCCGTAACCGCCTCCGAGCCCTCCGAACGGGGCGCTGACACCGGCGAACCCTCCGCACGGGATACCACCTGCTCCCCCAACCCCAACGCTGCCAACCGGGCCGACGCTCCCCACGCCACCCCCGACGACGCCGCCAAGCGGGCCCGTCATGCAGGTGAAGATGTTAAGGTCCCGCTATCACTTCACTCGAATTCACCAAGAGATACAGGATTTTGAGTAGCAGAATCAGGGTTCTAGAGGAAGGAAATGGGGATAAGAGGAGGAGCCGCCGCCGTCCAGTGTCTAGTTTCTCCACACCCCGCACCCAGGGAGAGGGCGCAGTACTTAACCCTTCCTGCCGGTGTTCCATTCTGGGCCTGTATAGCGCTTGTTGGGCTGGGCCTGGCGACGCGGTCGTTCCAGCCCAGTCGCCTTGGTCGTGGCGGTGTCATCCTGGTCTTCTGCTGTTGGGGCCTGAGGGCCATGGGCCGTAACATCCCTCCCTCCTTCAGACACAGCTTGTCCCCAAGCTGGAGCATTCGGGAAATGTTGCTGTAGCTCGATGCGGTCCTCCCAGGTTGCAAATTCCGCCGGTTGGTCCGTCCAGCGAGTAAGGACCTGTGGAACTCCGGAAGTGCCTCGCTGCACCATTCTGCTGTCCAGAACCTCCTCGGGAACGGGACTTGTCGCTACTGTTGGAAATATGCCCTAGAGGCAATAATAAATTGATTATTATTATATTTCCTTGTTCATGATAATCGTTTATTATCCATGCTAGAATTGTATTGATAGGAAACTCAGATACATGTGTGGATACATAGACAACACCATGTCCCTAGTAAGCCTCTAGTTGACTAGCTCGTTGATCAATAGATGGTTACCGGTTCCTGACCATGGACATTGGATGTCATTGATAACGGGATCACATCATTAGGAGAATGATGTGATGGACAAAGACCCAATCCCAAGCCTAGCACAAGATCATGTAGTTCATATGCTAAAGCTTTTCTAATGTCAAGTATCATTTCCTTAGACCATGAGATTGTGCAACTCCCGGATACCGTAGGAGTGCTTTGGGTGTGCCAAACGTCACAACGTAACTGGATGGCTATAAAGGTACATTACAGGTATCTCCGAAAGTGTCTGTTGGGTTGGCACGAATCGAGACTAGGATTTGTCACTCCGTGTAAACGGAGAGGTATCTCTGGGCCCACTCGGTAGGACATCATCATAATGTGCACAATGTGATCAAGGAGTTGATCGCGGGATGATGTGTTACGGAACGATTAAAGAGACTTGCCGGTAACGAGATTGAACAAGGTATCGGGATACCGACGATCGAATCTCGGGCAAGTATCGTACCGCTAGACAAAGGGAATTGTATACGGGATTGATTAAGTCCTTAACATCGTGGTTCATCCGATGAGATCATCGTGGAACATGTGGGAGCCAACATGGGTATCCAGATCCCGCTGTTGGTTATTGACCGGAGAGTCATCTCGGTCATGTCTGCATGTCTCCCGAACCCGTAGGGTCTACACACTTAAGGTTCGGTGACGCTAGGGTTATAGAGATATTAGTATGCGGCAACCCGAAAGTTGTTCGGAGTCCCGGATGAGATCCCGGACGTCACGAGGAGTTCCGGAATGGTCCGGAGGTAAAGAATTATATATAGAAAGTGCTATTTCGGCCATCGGGACAAGTTTCGGGGTCACCGGTATTGTACCGGGACCACCGGAAGGGTCCCAGGGGTCCACCGGGTGGGGCCACCTGCCCCGGGGGCCACATGGGCTGTAGGGGGTGCGCCTTGGCCTATATGGGCCAAGGGCACCAGCCCCAATAGTCCCATGCACCAAGAATCAAGGGAAAGGAAGAGTCCTAAAAGGGGAAGGCACCTCCGAGGTGCCTTGGGGAGGAGGGACTCCTCCCTGGCCGCACCCTTCCTTGGAGGAAGGGCCAAGGCTGCGCCTCCCCCCTCTCCCTTGGCCCTATATATAGTGGGGGGAAGGGAGGGCAACCAAACCTAAGGCCTGGCGCCTCCCTCTCCCTCCTGTGACACATCTCCCTCCTCCCGCAGCGCTTAGCGAAGCCCTGTTGGAATCCCGCTACTTCCACCACCACGCCGTCGTGCTGCTGAATCTCCATCAACCTCTCCTCCCCCCTTGCTGGATCAAGAAGGAGGAGATGTCGCTGCTCCGTACGTGTGTTGAACGCGGAGGTGCCGTCCGTTCGGCGCTAGGATCATCGGTGATTTGGATCACGACGAGTACGACTCCATCAACCCCGTTCTCTTGAACGCTTCCGCGCGCGATCTACAAGGGTATGTAGATCCACTCCTCCCTCGTTGCTAGATGACTCCATAGATAGATCTTGGTGACACGTAGGAAAATTTTGTATTTATGCTACATTCCCCAACAGTGGTATCAGAGCTAGGTCTATGCGTAGTTTCTATGCACGAGTAGAACACAAAGTAGTTGTGGGCGTTGATTTTGTTCAATATGCTTGCCGTTACTAGTCCAATCTTGATTCGGCGGCATTGTGGGATGAAGCGGCCCGGACCGACCTTACACGTACGCTTACGTGAGACCGGTTCCACCGACTAACATGCACTAGTTGCATAAGGTGGCTGGCGGGTGTCTGTCTCTCCCACTTTAGTCGGATCGGATTCGATGAAAAGGGTCCTTATGAAGGGTAAATAGCAATTGGCATATCACGTTGTGGTTTTTGCGTAGGTAAGAAACGTTCTTGCTAGAAACCCATAAGCAGCCACGTAAAACATGCAAACAACAATTAGAGGACGTCTAACTTGTTTTTGCAGGGTATGCTATGTGATGTGATATGGCCAAAAGGATGTGATGAATGATATATGTGATGTATGAGATTGATCATGTTCTTGTAATAGGAATCACGACTTGCATGTCGATGAGTATGACAACCGGCAGGAGCCATAGGAGTTGTCTTAATTTATTTATGACCTGCGTGTCAACATAAACGTCATGTAATTACTTTACTTTATTGCTAACCGTTAGCTGTAGTAGTAGAAGTAATAGATGACATGACAACTTCATGGAGACACGATGATGGAGATCATGATGATGGAGATCATGGTGTCATGCTGGTGACAAGATGATCATGGAGCCCCAAGATGGAGATCAAAGGAGCTATATGATATTGGCCATATCATGTCACTACTATTTGATTGCATATGATGTTTATCATGTTTATGCATCTTGTTTGCTTAGAACGACGGTAGTAAATAAGATGATCTCTCATTAAAATTTCAAGAAAGTGTTCCCCCTAACTGTGCACCGTTGCGAAAGTTCGTCGTTTGAAAGCACCACGTGATGATCGGGTGTGATAGATTCTTATGTTCACATACAACGGGTGTAAGCCAGATTTACACACGCAAAACACTTAGGTTGACTTGACGAGCCTAGCATGTACAGACATGGCCTCGGAACACAAGAGACCGAAAGGTCGAGCATGAGTCGTATGGCAGATACGATCAACATGAAGATGTTCACCGATGTTGACTAGTCCGTCTCACGTGATGATCGGACATGGCCTAGTTGACTCGGATCATGTAATCACTTAGATGACTAGAGGGATGTCTATCTGAGTGGGAGTTCATAAGATGAACTTAATTATCCTGAACATAGTCAAAAGGTCTTCGCAAATTATGTCGTAGCTCGCGTTTCAGTTCTACTGTTTAGTTATGTTCCTAGAGAAAATTTAGTTGAAAGTTGATAGTAGTAATTATGCGGACTAGGTCCGTAAACTGAGGTTTGTCCTCATTGCTTCATAGAAGGCTTATGTCCTTAATGCACCGCTCAGTGTGCTGAACCTCGAACGTTGTCTATGGATGTTGCGAACATCTGACATACACATTTTGATGACTACATGATAGTTCAGTGCGTAATGCTAAATGGTTTAGAATTGAGGCACCAAAGACGTTTTTGAAATGTCGGAAACATATGAGATGTTTCGAGGGCTGAAATTGGGATTTCAGGCTCGTGCCCACGTCAAGAGGTATAAGACCTCCGACGATTTTCTTAGCCTGCAAACTAAGGGAGAAAAGCTCAATTGTTGAGCTTGTGCTCAGATTGTCTGAGTACAACAATCATTTGAATCGAGTGGGAGTTGATCTTCCAGATGAGAAAGTGATGTTTCTCCGAAGTCATTACCACCAAGCTGCTAGAGCTTCGTGATGAACTATAATATATCAGGGACATATATGATGATCCTTGAGATATTCGCGATGTTTGACACCACAAAAGTAGAAATCAAGGAGCATCAATTGTTGATGGTTGGTGAAACCACTAGTTTCAAGAAGGGCAAGGGCACGAAGGGATACTTCATGAAACGGCAAATCAGCTGCTACTCTAGTGAAGAAGCCCAAGGTTGAACCCAAACCCGAGACTAAGTGCTTCTGTAATAAAGGGAACAGCCACTGGAGCAGAATTACCCTAGATACTTGGTAGATAAGAAGGCTGGCAAGGTCGATAGAAGTATATTGGATGTATTATGTTAATGTGTACTTTACTAGTACTCCTAGTAGCACCAGGGTATTAGATACCGGTTCGGTTGCTAAGTGTTAGTAACTCGAAACAAAAGGCTATGGAATAAACGGAGACTAGCTAAAAGGTGAGATGACGATATGTGTTGGAAGTATTTCCAAGGTTGATCAAATATCGTACGCTCCCTCTACCATCGAGATTGGTATTAAAACCTAAATAATTGTTATTTGGTGTTTGCGTTGAGCATAGACATGATTGGATTATGTCTATCGCGATACGGTTATTCATTTAAGGAGAATAATGGTTACTCTGTTTATTTGAATAATACCTTCAATGGTCTTATGCATAAAATGAATGGTTTATTGAATCTCGATCGTAGTGATACACATTTTCATGCCAAAGGTATAAGATAGTAATGATAGTACCACACAAATGTGGCACTGCAATTTGAGTCATATTGGTATAAAGCGCATGAAGAAGCTCCATGTTGATGGATCTTTGGACTCACTCATTTTTGAAAAGTTTGAGACATGCGAACCATGTCTATTGGTGTATATGCATGAAGAAACTCCATGCAAATGGACCATTTGGACTCACTTGATTTTGAATCACTTGAGACATGCAAATCATACCACATGGGCAAGATGACTGAAAGCCTCGTTTTCAGTAAAGTGGAACAAGAAAGCAACTTGCTGGAAGTAATACATTTTGATGTGTGCAGTCCAATGAGTGCTGAGGCATGTAGTGGATATCGTTATGTTCTTACTTCACAGATGATTTGAGTAGATGTTGAGTATATTTACTTGATGAATCACGAGTCTGAATTATTGAAAGGTTCAAGTAATTTCAGGGTGAAGTTGAAAGATCGTCGTGACAAGAGGATAAAATATCTATGATATGATCATAGGGATGAATATCTGAATTACGAGTTTGGCACAAAATTAAGACATTGTGGAAATTGTTTCACAACTAATACAGCCTGGAACACCATAATGTGATGGTGTGTCCGAACATCATAACTGCACCCTATGGATATGATGCATACCATGATGTCTCTTATCGAATTACCACGATAGTTTATGGGTTAGGCATTAGAGACAACCACATTCACTTTAAATAGGGCATTACGTAATTCCGATGAGATGACACCATATGAACTATGGTTTAGAGAAACCTAAGCTGTCATTTCTTAAAAGTTTGGGACTGCGACGCTTATGTGAAAAAGTTTTAGGCTGATAAGCTCGAACCCAAAGCGGATAAATGCATCTTCATAGGACACCCAAAACAGTTGGGTATACCTCCTGTCTCAGATCCGAAAGCAATAAGGGATTGTTTCTGGAATCGGGTCCTTTCTCGAGGAAAAGTTTCTCTCGAAAGAATTGAGTGGGAGGGTGGTGGAGACTTGATGAGGTTATTGAACCGTCTCTTCAACTAGTGTGTGGTAGGGCACAGGAAGTTGTTCTTGTGGCACCTACACCAATTGAAGTGGAAGCTTATGATAGTGATCATGAAACTTCAGATCAAGTCACTACCAAACCTCGTGGGATGACAAGGATGCGTACTACTTCAGGGTGGTACGTAATCCTGTCTTGGAAGTCATGTTGCTAGACAACAATGAACCTACGAGCTATGGAGAAGCGATGGTGGGCCCGGATTCCGATAAATGGCTCGAGGCCATAAAATCCGAGAGAGGATCCATGTATGGAAACAAAGTGTAGACTTTGGCAGAACGGCTCGATGGTCGTAAGGCTATTGAGTACAGATGGATTTTAAAAGGAAGACGGACAATGATGGTAAATGTCACCATTAAGAAAGCTCGACTTGTCGTTAAGAAGTTTCCCGACAAGTTCAAGGAGTTGACTGCGGTGAGACTTTCTCACTCGTAGCGATGCTAAGAGTCTGTTGGAATTATATTAGCAATTACTGCATTATTTGTGAAATCTTGCAGATAGGATGTCAAAACATTGTTTCCTCGACGATTTTCTTGAGGAAAGGTTGTATGTGATACAACCGGAAAGTTTTTATCAATCCTGAAAGATGCTAATAAATATGCAAAGCTCCAGCAATCCTTCTAAGGACTGGAGTAAGCATATCGGAGTTGGAATGTACGCTTTGATGAGATGATCAAAGATTTTGGTGTATACAAAGTTTATGAGAAAATTGTATTTCCAAAGAAGTGAGTGGGAGCACTATAGAATTTCTGATGAATATATGTTGTTGACATATTGTTGATCAGAAATGACGTAGAATTTCTAGAAAGCATATAGGGTTATTTGGAAAGTGTTTTTCAATGGAAAGCCTGGATTAAGCTACTTGAACATTGAGCATCAAGATCTATAAGGATAGATCAAAACGCTTAATGGTACTTTCAAATGAGCACATACCTTGACATGATCTTGAAGGTGTTCAAGATGGATCAGTCAAAGAAGGAGTTCTTGCCTGAGTTGTAAGGTATAAAGTTAAGACTTAAAGCTCGACCACGGCAGAATAGAGAGAAAGGACGAAGGTCGTCCCCTATGCTTAAGACATAGGCTCTCTACAGTATGCTATGCTGTGTGCCGCACCTGAAGTGTGCCTTGCCATGAGTCAGTCAAGGGGTACAAGAGTGATCCAAGAATGGATCACAGGACAATGGTCAAAATTATCCTTAGTAACTAGTGGACTAAGGAATTTTCTCGATTATGGAGGTGGTAAAAGAGTTCGTCGTAAAGGGTTACGCCGATGCAAACTTTGACACTAATCCAGATTATTTTGAGTAGTAAACTGGATTCATATAGTAGAACAGTTATTTGGAATAGCTCCAAATGTAGCGTAGTAGTTGCATCTACAAGATGACATAAGAAATTTGCGAAGTACATACGGATCTGAAAGATTCAGACCCATTGACTATAACATCTCTCACAAGCATAACATGATCAAACCCAGAACTCATCGAGTGTTAATCACATGGTAAATGTGAACTAGATTATTGACTCTAGTAAACTCTTTGGGTGTTAGTCACATGGGGATGTGACCTTGAGTGTTAATCACATATCGATGTGAACTAGATTATTGACTCTAGTGCAAGTGGGAGACTGTTGGAAATATGCCCTAGAGGCAATAATAAATTGATTATTATTATATTTCCTTGTTCATGATAATCGTTTATTATCCATGCTAGAATTGTATTGATAGGAAACTCAGATACATGTGTGGATACATAGACAACACCATGTCCCTAGTAAGCCTCTAGTTGACTAGCTCGTTGATCAATAGATGGTTACGGTTTCCTGACCATGGACATTGGATGTCATTGATAACGGGATCACATCATTAGGAGAATGATGTGATGGACAAAGACCCAATCCCAAGCCTAGCACAAGATCATGTAGTTCGTATGCTAAAGCTTTTCTAATGTCAAGTATCATTTCCTTAGACCATGAGATTGTGCAACTCCCGGATACCGTAGGAGTGCTTTGGGTGTGCCAAACGTCACAACATAACTGGATGGCTATAAAGGTACATTAGAGGTATCTCCGAAAGTGTCTGTTGGGTTGGCACGAATCGAGACTAGGATTTGTCACTCCGTGTAAACGGAGAGGTATCTCTGGGCCCACTCGGTAGGACATCATCATAATGTGCACAATGTGATCAAGGAGTTGATCGCGGGATGATGTGTTACGGAACGATTAAAGAGACTTGCCGGTAACGAGATTGAACAAGGTATCGGGATACCGACGATCGAATCTCGGGCAAGTATCGTACCGCTAGACAAAGGGAATTGTATACGGGATTGATTAAGTCCTTAACATCGTGGTTCATCCGATGAGATCATCGTGGAACATGTGGGAGCCAACATGGGTATCCAGATCCCGCTGTTGGTTATTGACCGGAGAGTCATCTCGGTCATGTCTGCATGTCTCCCGAACCCGTAGGGTCTACACACTTAAGGTTCGGTGACACTAGGGTTATAGAGATATTAGTATGCGGCAACCCGAAAGTTGTTCGGAGTCCCGGATGAGATCCCGGACGTCACGAGGAGTTCCGGAATGGTCCGGAGGTAAAGAATTATATATAGAAAGTGCTATTTCGGCCATCGGGACAAGTTTCGGGGTCACCGGTATTGTACCGGGACCACCGGAAGGGTCCCAGGGGTCCACCGGGTGGGGCCACCTGCCCCGGGGGCCACATGGGCTGTAGGGGGTGCGCCTTGGCCTATATGGGCCAAGGGCACCAGCCCCAATAGGCCCATGCGCCAAGAATCAAGGGAAAGGAAGAGTCCTAAAAGGGGAAGGCACCTCCGAGGTGCCTTGGGGAGGAGGGACTCCTCCCTGGCCGCACCCTTCCTTGGAGGAAGGGCCAAGGCTGCGCCTCCCCCCTCTCCCTTGGCCCTATATATAGTGGGGGGAAGGGAGGGCAACCAAACCTAAGGCCTGGCGCCTCCCTCTCCCTCCCGTGACACATCTCCCTCCTCCCGCAGCGCTTAGCGAAGCCCTGTTGGAATCCCGCTACTTCCACCACCACGCCGTCGTGCTGCTGGATCTCCATCAACCTCTCCTCCCCCCTTGCTGGATCAAGAAGGAGGAGATGTCGCTGCTCTGTACGTGTGTTGAACGCGGAGGTGCCGTCCGTTCGGCGCTAGGATCATCGGTGATTTGGATCACGACGAGTACGACTCCATCAACCCCGTTCTCTTGAACGCTTCCGCGCGCGATCTACAAGGGTATGTAGATCCACTCCTCCCTCGTTGCTAGATGACTCCATAGATAGATCTTGGTGACACGTCGGAAAATTTTGTATTTATGCTACGTTCCCCAACAGCTAATGCTGCTGGAAGTTGCTGGTGGACTTGCTCCGTTGGTGGAAGGGCTTGCCAAAGCTGCGAGACGTGGAAGACCGGGTGCATAGTGCTGGTAGGTGGAAGCTGGAGCTTGTATGCAACCGCACCAATGCGCTGCAACACCCTGTACGGCCCGAAGTACCGGAAGGATAGCTTCTGGTTGCTCCTTGTTGCCACTGAGCGCTGGACATACGGTTGGAGCTTGAGGAAGACCCAATCGTCCACTGCGAATGTGCGATCGGAGCGTGAAAGTGCGTTATATCGACTAGAGGGGGGGGGGTGAATAGGCGATTTTTATGAAAGTCTTCAAAACATGGAAGTTTCGAAGACAAACGATAGAAATAAACCTATTACCATGCAGCGAAAGTTAGACTACACTAGATAAACCATAGTCATGTATTCAATGAAGTGAAAGGACAATGACTAATAGTAGCTAGGTAGTAAGGATCAGGCAGGAAGATATTAAGAAGCCAAACGGATCACACAGTCACTCAGTGAAGACAAAAGATAAAGCAAACATACAATGACTTCACACAGAGTAACAGTAAATAAAGAGAAGGGAAGGATGAAACCAGTGACTCGTTGAAGACAAAGATTTGTTGGACCAGTTCCAGTTACTGTGACAACTATACGTCTGGTTAGGGCAGCTAGGTATTTAAACCAAAGGACACACAGTCCCGGACACCCAGTCCTGAACACGCAGCTCAGGACACCCAATCCTCACCGTATTCCCCTTGAGCTAAGGTCACACAGGCCTCGCCCAATCACTCTGGTAAGTCTTCAAGGTAGACTCCCAAACCTTCACAGACTTCGTTCACCGGCAATCCACAATGTCTCTTGGATGCTCAGAACGCGACGCCTAACCGGCTGGAGGATGCACAGTCCTCAAGTGTAATAAGTCTTCAGATCACTCAGACAAGAAGACTTAAGTGATGCCTAATTCTCTTTGGCTCTGGGTGGTTAGGGCTTTATCCTCGCAAGGAATTCTCTCTCAAAGGCTTCGAGGTGGGTTGCTCTCAAACGACAAAAGCCGTACTCTGAATCTGAGCAGCCAACCGTTTATGGTTGTAGGGGGTGGGCTATTTATAGCCACTAGGCAACCCGACCTGATTTGTCCGAAATGACCCTGGGTCACTAAGGAACTGATACGTGTTCCAACGGTCAGATTTTAAACTCACACGGCAACTTTACTTGGGCTACAAGCAAAGCTGACTTGTCCGACTCTGGACAAGATTTGCTCTCATAGTCTTCACTCGAAGACATAGGTTTTTTTTTAAGCATCACTTCAGTCATTCTGACTGGTTCTCTTGGACCCCACTTAACAGTACGGTGGTTCCTATGACTCAACACAGAAGAAAAAGAACTACGAAAGATCTAAGTCTGCGAGCTCCATAGGCTTCATGCGGTGTCTTCTCTTGTCATAGTCTTCAATGTGAATATCTTCATATACCACCTTTGACATCAATGTCTTCATAAATTTTTAGGGGTCATCTCTGGTAGGAAAACCGAATCAATGAGGGACTTCTACCTGTGTTATCCTGCAATTCTCACAAACACATTAGTCCCTCAACTAGGTTTGTCTTCAATACTCCAAAACCAACTAGGGGTGGCACTAGATGCACTTACAATCTCCCCCTTTTTGGTGATTGATGACAAACTAGTTGAAGTTTTCAACGGGGAATATAATCTGTGAAATTGTAAAGGATAAGGAATTGTCTTCATAAGTTGCAAGGGCTCCCCCTGAATATGTGCATATAAGTAATTTGCTTTTGGAATGCAAATGCACATGGCAGGTTGTACTTGTGGAGATCCACTTCAACTTATGATGACAATCCATTATGCATGAGAAAGTATGTGAAGATAATGACATGCATAATGGAAAATGGACGTTTGCAGAATGATCTAAGTGCGGAATTTATCGTCGCACATGCGGAATTTATCATCGCAACACAAGGTGGCAAATAAGTAGCAGACGACCATCGAGTTTAAGTGTTACAACTCAAAGAACCAAATGTAGCAAAACGAGAGTTGTAAGCACGAAGCAAAATATAAAGTACCCGCCCATATGGACCCGCTTGAAGACTATCAAACTCATATGCTTCTCCCCCTTTTGTCAGTAAGGACCAAAAAGGTTTGAAGACATAGAGCATCTACTCGTTCCCAGGAGGAGTAGGTGAAGCAGCAGGGTCGTTGGTGGTGTTTGGCGGTGCAGAAGAGCTTGGAGCAGATTTGACGTGTGCTGGAGGAGGTGACGGTGAAGTAGCATCGTCTTCATCCTCGATAACTCTGACAGTCACTGTTGCAGCAGAGGAAGAGAACTTAGAGTCTTCAAGGGATGGTGTTCCTCGCAGCACAGCCCTTCGAGGAGGTGTGGAGTCAAACTTGAATCGCTCAGTGAAGCCATCCTCTTGAAGATCAGCTTCAGAACACATCATCGTTAGCCCTTTCCATGTGCGGCGACAGGTTTCATGGGTAACGAAAGCATTCTTGGTGGCAAGATTTCGAATGCGATTAACATCCACCAAGAGGCTTTTCATCTAACGCTTCAGCCAGTCATGATGCCTATCCTGTTTTTGATGAAGAGCCACAAGAAGCTCTCGATCATTGAGAACACGAGTGCGCTTCTTGGGTCTTGGAGCAGTTGTACTATCAGTGGCTTCAGTGGAAGCAGGGTGTGGTGCACGTGTAGTGCCAGCCAAAGGATACACCCGAGTGACTGCTTCAACTCCTTCAATGTTCTGCGTGAAACTCTGATGCTGTGCATTCTGAAGATTTAGAGGTTCCTTTGCAGGCTCAGGATAGATGGCTTCAGTAGAGATATCCACATCAGGCAGAAAAATCCTATGATTGCGAGCAGATGGCTGATATGAGATATCGGAGTGAAGTTTAATTAACCGCATGACCCATGGGGCGTAGAACTTCAAGCCAAACAGATCAGAGCCTGATGCAGCAAGTTGGCGAATGAAGAAGTCCTGTGCATTGAAGCATTTTCCATGAAGAATATAGAAGATCAAAGTCTTCATTGCACCCTCAAGCTTGGCATTTGGAGAGTGCCCTTTGATGGGCCAGAGAGTCCGCCGGATGATGTGATAAATGGTTCTTGGCAGATACTCAAGGTCTTCAACGAAGAACTCCGTGGGATAAGCAGCGTCTTGGGGCAATGGCTTCATCATGCTGAGCATCTGACTCATATCAGGTTCCGGCTTCTGAAAGATGCTCTCAATAGCTTCACTATGCAGCTGACAGCCATGCTCGAAGAGATCGCCAGGAGTGGGCAAGCCAGTGAGCTCAATGATGTCAAAGGCTTTTGCTTCGTGATGAACATTTCCAGTCATCCACTCCAGGACCCAAGTCTTCGGATCTCTGCTATACCCTTGAATGTGAAGTGTGGCATAGAATTGGAGCAGTAGCTCTTCATTCCAATGTTCTTGGTCAGTAACGAACGACAGCAGTCCAACTTCCTTGAAGCAATCCAAAACTTCTTCCAGACAGGGCAGACCAGCTATAGCTTCAAAGTCAAGGCGCTTGTGTGGGAAGATGCGACCTTGGTTGTACAGAATGCATGAGTAATAGCTTCGCTGAGGATAGCTCCAGAACCGATCAGATGATATCCTTTCCCTTGAGTAGGGGTTCCTGGAGCTATTGAAGAATGTGTTGTCTGCCCTGAAGCCATTGATATTGAAGGAGACAGGTGCTGATGCAGGACCTGGGAACCTTGGCAATCTTGGGATTGGCTTCTGGACCTGAGGCCTATGCTCAACATGATAGTCTAATTGAGGACCGACAGTAGACTCAGGAACAGAAGTGTCAGGATCAGTGACTTCACTGTCTTCTGATGCTTTTGGTGGGGAGGGCTCCACATTAGCTTCATTGGTGGTTGTGGCTGCCTCAAGATTTTCATCCTCCACTTGACAAGCTGGAGGGTCGGTCACGATCACGTTCTCCTCGAGAACCGCTTCTTGGTGGGGCAGGGGAGTAGCAGCTTGTGGAACTTCTTCTTCCGCGGCTGATGCAGCCGGATTGTCTTCAGCAGAGACTTGAGGCCTTGGACCTTTGCGAAGCCTGCGCAACGCGGGCGACGCCTGTGGAGTTGGTGTTGGCCGGGCCTCAGAGTCTTCTTCCTTTTGTGGGCGATCAGCCCATGAAGCATCCTGTGCAATTGGCGTCAGTGGACGACCAATGCTTATGCGTTCGATGTGCGTTAGCACAGGCGATGATACCTGTTGGTGCTCTAGCTGAGGAAGGACTACATCATCTTCAACATGGTCATGGTGACCAATGTCTTCAGCTTCATGAGCCTCTGAGAAAGCAGGCTCATGGATAGTCAGTTGACGGTCTTGTGGATCAGCGTCAGGGTGAACCATGGAAATGGGTTCAACAATTAAGGGCTCTGTGGGAGCAGCCCGTTCCTTCTTGGTCTTTCTTTTCTTCTTGGCGGGGTCAGCAGCAGAGGCTTCATGATATTTTCTCTTCCTTGCTTCAGCCTCAGCAGTCCTTGTCTTCTTGAGCTCTGAAGCGGTTGACCGACTTTTTGGCTTCGAGCCAGTCAGTCTAGTTGGGAAGACAATCGGAACTGCTTCCTGCCTTGGTGCGTCGGGTTCAGCCGTAGCAGGCTTCTTCTTCTTCTTTGCGGCCATCCTGGGGTCAATGCCAGGACGCCCAAGGGCCTTGCGCTTCTCAGCCTCATTGTAGGCTTGCACACATCTGTCAGCCAGAGCCTTCATGCGCTCACGCGAACCCTGAGCTTCTGCACGTTTCTTCAGAAAGGCTTCCTTGAGCTCGTGCATCATGATCTTGAAGTTCTTCATTTCTTGCACACTGAGCTTGGCCATATGCTTCTTGAACTGAGCCTTTTCATAGTCAATCTTCTGCTTCAGTTCAATAACGCGCTGGGCGATGGCTAGCTCTGAAGCAATGTCACCTTGGAAGGCAACACTGAGGCCAATGGGTAGCTGCAGATCATCAAAGCTGATGTTTGGCATGTCAAACCACTCGTCAATGAAGTTGTGGATGATGGTTACATCAAAGAGAGGCAGATCATTGAAGATTTCGGCTTCTTCTTTGCTCTTGATGAGTTGCTCAAGAGCGTCATCTGCAAGATCTTCATCACTTGACAGATCAATGTCATCATTGCGCAGAATGGCAGCAGCTGTTAGCTCTTGGCCGGTGTGTGGCAGGGGCATCTTGGCCTTCTGGGGCTTGGAGATGCGTAATAAATCTTCGGACTGCACACTGTCTTCAGGAGGTGCAGTTGCCAGTGGCTTCACCCTTGAGATTTTTGGTGAAGGGGCAGGCTTTGAAGCTTTGGGCTTCTTCAACTTCTTTGGCGTTGGCGCTGCAGGCGCTTCATCTGATTCAGCGTCAGCTGCAGGCTCATTCACGGCTGTCCCTTGAACCAAGATATGGGTGATGAGTCCTGCAAGGTTGTAGAAAGGACCGATGACATTGGGTTCCGCATCGCGTGTGCCGTCAGCCCTTGGAGCAGAAGGACCAGGGTTAAAGTCTAATCCAAAAGACTTCTTGTTCTGCTTCGCTGAGTTCGTGGCAAACTGGAAGTTGCGCTTGAACAGATTGTCGTCACGGCACCATAGTAGTGACGATGGGTGTGCATCTGCAGGCTGTGGCCCACGGACCATGCAGGGATAGAAGCCTTGTTCAATGGCTTCATCTCTGGTCCTGGGTTGAAGATTTTTGTAGAAGATGTCTCCCCATGGTCGCTTGATGGCATTCTTTTCAGCATATTCCTTTGTCACAAATCTGTACTTGAACCACTGTTCTGCCCAATAGCGTCGAATCCATTGGATTCGTGTTTTGCGCTGATTGTAATCCTCTTCAGGATCTGTCTTGTAAAGCTTTGAGAGGTCATCTGGCAGATCTCTAGATGTTTCTCCACGATGCTTTCTGCCACCCCTCCTTACTGATTTCTCTGAAGCCATAAACTTTAACTTGAAAGGCTTCAACACGTTCAAAGGCTTCAAAGGTTTTCGCTTGCTGGACCAACATGAACTGGCTTCGGGAGAGTTTATGTGATGCTGTAAGAATTCTGCAAATGAATGCAGATTATGAGAACCAAAGGATTCTCCCACGGACATGTACCTGTGACAGCATTAAGGTGCGAGGGAAGGGGAAGAGGTCATATGCATTCTCAGAAGATTTTGAAGATAAATCAGTTTAGAAGACATTGACCTCATCGCGCGAAGACATTCACTCATAGATAAGGAGTTGGTTCCAGATTTGTACGAATCCACAGATCAGTACAAGTGAGGAATCTAACTACTTTGTGAAGCATAAGTGAATATACTAGGCATGTTATGAGATGTAGTATGAGAGAGATCTAACTTGTGTGAATAGAAACTTCTTATGGTAGAAAGTGACAAAGCCATAGGATCAAAAGGGGCCGTAAAAAGAAGTTTTATTTACCACACTGAGAACTGCTAGACGGAGTGGAAGAGGAGGCCGAGCAGTTCGATCTTTCGTGCCCTAACTTGGCGACGGAGGACACCTACGGCGATGGCGGAGAGGACGTTGTCCGCGGTCGGCGTGAAGACGACGTCGGAGAGGTTGCGGCAGTGAAGCACTTCGTCGCCGGCGTCGTCGAGGGCTAGAGGTGGCGCTAGGGTTCGTGCGAGAGTGGAAGAAGAGATAATGACCGATGTGAAGGGTGTATTTATAGGTACAGGGGTGGTACTGTGTTATTACACAGGTGCCCCTGGCGATTCACATCTGAGGAACATGTGGCCATCATGCAGTATATTGGGGTTTGTTCCATGTCTCACGCACGCCTGGATTGTCGGGTGGTCGTTCCTACTTCTCTGGGTTTCATTGTTGGGGAACGTTGCAGAAAACAAAAAATTTCCTACTCGTTTCACCAAGATCCATCTAGGAGTTCATCTAGCAATGAGACATCGGATGCATCTACATACCTTTGTAGATCGCGCACGGAAGCATTCAAAGAACGGTGATGATGTAGTCGAACACGACGTGATCCAAATCACCGATGACCAAGCGCCGAACAGACGGCACCTCCGCGTTCAACACACGTACGGGAAGAGAGACGTCTCCTCCTTCTTGATCCAGCAAGGGGAGGAGGAGAGGTTGATGAAGATCCAGCAGCACGACGGCGTGGTGGTGGATGCAGGGCGTCACAGTAGCAGGGCTTCGCCTATACTACGAGGGAGAGACGTAACGGGGAGAGAGGGAGGCGCCAAGGCTCAGGTATGAAGTCCTCCCCTCTCCTCAACTATATATAGGGGTGCCAAGGGGGGGGGGCGCCGGCCCTAGTAGATGGATCTACTAGGGGGGGCGGCGGCCAAGGGTGGGGGGCTTGCCCCCCAAGCAAGGGGGCGCCCCCTCTAGGGTTCCCCCCCAACCCTAGGTGCATGGGCCCTTGGGGGGTGGCGCCCCAGCCCACTTTGGGCTGGGTTCCCTCCCACTTCAGCCCATGGGGCCCCCCGGGATATGTGGCCCCACCCGGTGGACCCCCGGGACCCTTCCGGTGGTCCCGGTACAATACCGGTGACCCCGAAACTTGTCCCGATGGCCGAAACAACATTTCCTATATATAATTCCTTACCTCCGGACCATTCCGGAACTCCTCGTGACGTCCGGAATCTCATCCGGGACTCCGAACAACATTCGGGTTACTGCATATACATATCTTCACAACCCTAGCGTCATCGAACCTTAAGTGTGTAGACCCTACGGGTTCGGGAGACGAGCAGACATGACCGAGACGACTCTCCGGTCAATAACCAACAGCGGGATCTGGATACCCATGTTGGCTCCCACATGCTCCACGATGATCTCATCGGATGAACCACGATGTCGAGGATTCAATCAACCCCGTATGCAATTCCCTTTGTCAATCGATATGTTACTTGCCCGAGATTCGATCGTCGGTATCCCAATACCTCGTTCAATCTCGTTACTGGCAAGTCACTTTACTCGTACCGTAATGCATGATCCCGTGACCAGACACTTGGTCACTTTGAGCTCATTATGATGATGCATTACCGAGTGGGCCCAGTGATACCTCTCCGTCATACGGAGTGACAAATCCCAGTCTTGATCCATGTCAACCCAACAGACACTTTCGGAGATACCCGTAGTCTACCTTTATAGTCACCCAATTACGTTGTGACGTTTGGTATACCCAAAGCACTCCTACGGTATCCGGGAGTTACACGATCTCATGGTCTAAGGAAAAGATACTTGACATTGGAAAACTCTAGCAAACGAACTATACGATCTTGTGCTATGTTTAGGATTGGGTCTTGTCCATCACATCATTCTCCTAATGATGTGATCTCGTTATCAATGACATCCAATGTCCATAGTCAGGAAACCATGACTATCTGTTGATCAACGAGCTAGTCAACTAGAGGCTTACTAGGGACATGTTGGTGTCTGTTATTCACACATGCATTACGATTTCCGGATAACACAATTATAGCATGAATAAAGACAATTATCATGAACAAAGAAATATAATAATAATGCTTTTATTATTGCCTCTAGGGCATATTTCCAACAGTCTCCCACTTGCACTAGAGTCAATAATCTAGTTACATCGTGATGAATCGAACACCCATGGAATTCTGGTGTTGATCATGTTTTGCCCTAGGGAGAGGTTTAGTCAACGGATCTGCTACATTCAGGTCCGTGTGCACTTTACAAATCTCTATGTCTCCATCTTGAACATTTTCACGAATGGAGTTGAAGCGACGCTTGATGTGCCTTGTCTTCTTGTGAAACCTGGGCTCCTTGGCAAGAGCAATAGCTCCAGTGTTGTCACAGAAGAGCTTGATCGGCCCCGACGCATTGGGTATGACGCCTAGGTCGGTGATGAACTCCTTCACCCATATTGCTTCATGTGCTGCCTCCGAGGCTGCCATGTACTCCGCTTCACATGTAGATCCCGCCACCACGCTCTGCTTGCAACTACACCAGCTTACTGCCCCACCATTCAAAATATACACGTATCCGGTTTGTGACTTAGAGTCATCCAGATCTGTGTCGAAGCTAGCGTCGACGTAACCCTTTACGACGAGCTCTTCATCACCTCCATAAACGAGAAACATTTCCTTAGTCCTTTTCAGGTACTTCAGGATATTCTTGACCGCTGTCCAGTGTTCCTTGCCGGGATTACTTTGGTACCTTCCTACCAAACTTACGGCAAGGTTTACGTCAGGTCTGGTACACAGCATGGCATACATAATAGAACCTATGGCTGATGCATAGGGGATGACGCTCATCTCTTCTATATCTTCTGCCGTGGTCGGACATTGAGCTGAGCTCAATTTCACACCTTGTAATACAGGCAAGAACCCCTTCTTAGACTGATCCATATTGAACTTCTTCAATATCTTATCAAGGTATGTGCTTTGTGAAAGACCTATGAGGCGTCTTGATCTATCTCTATAGATTTTGATGCCTAATATATAAGCAGCTTCTCCAAGGTCCTTCATTGAAAAACTCTTATTCAAGTAGGCCTTGATGCTGTCCAAGAGTTCTATATCATTTCCCATCAAAAGTATGTCATCTACATATAATATGAGAAATGCTACAGAGCTCCCACTCACTTTCTTGTAAACGCAGGCTTCTCCATAAGTCTGCGTAAACCCAAACGCTTTGATCATCTCATCAAAGCGAATATTCCAACTCCGAGATGCTTGCACCAGCCCATAGATCGAGCGTTGGAGCTTGCACACCTTGTCAGCATTCTTAGGATCGACAAAACCTTCCGGCTGCATCATATACAATTCTTCCTTAAGGAAACCATTAAGGAATGCCGTTTTGACGTCCATTTGCCATATCTCATAATCGTAGAATGCGGCAATTGCTAACATGATTCGGACGGACTTTAGCTTCGCTACCGGTGAGAAAGTCTCATCGTAGTCAACCCCTTGAACTTGTCGATAACCCTTAGCGACAAGTCGAGCTTTATAGATGGTCACATTACCATCCGCGTCTGTCTTCTTCTTAAAGATCCATTTATTTTCTATGGCTCGCCGTTCAACGGGCAAGTCAGTCAAAGTCCATACTTCATTTTCATACATGGATCCTATCTCGGATTTCATGGCTTCTAGCCATTTGTCAGAATCCGGGCCCGCCATCGCTTCTTCATAGTTCGAAGGTTCACCGTTGTCTAACAACATGATTTCCAAGACAGGGTTGCCGTACCACTCTGGTGCGGAACGTGTCCTTGTGGACCTTCGAATTTCAGTAGGAGCTTGATCAGAAGTATCTTGATCATTATCATTAACTTCCTCTCTAGTCGGTGCAGGCACCTCAGGAACATTTTCTTGAGCTGCGCCATTTGCCGGTTCAAGAGGTAATACTTCATCAAGCTCTACTTTCCTCCCACTTACTTCTTTCGAGAGAAACTCTTTCTCTAGAAAGGACCCATTCTTGGCAACAAAGATCTTGCCTTCGGATCTGAGGTAGAAGGTGTACCCAATAGTTTCTTTTGGGTATCCTATGAAGACGCATTTTTCCGACTTGGGTTCGAGCTTTTCAGGTTGAAGTTTCTTGACATAAGCATCGCATCCCCAAACTTTTAGAAACGACAGCTTAGGTTTCTTCCCAAACCATAATTCATATGGTGTCATCTCAACGGATTTCGACGGAGCCCTATTCAAAGTGAATGCAGCAGTCTCTAAAGCATAGCCCCAAAAAGATAGCGGTAAATCGGTAAGAGACATCATAGATCGCACCATATCTAATAGAGTGTGATTACGACGTTCGGACACACCGTTACGCTGAGGTGTTCCAGGCGGCGTGAGTTGTGAAACTATTCCACATTTTCTTAAGTGTGTGCCAAACTCGTGACTCAAGTATTCTCCTCCACGATCTGATCGTAGAAACTTGATTTTCCTGTCACGTTGATTCTCAACCTCACTCTGAAATTCCTTGAACTTTTCAAAGGTTTCAGACTTGTGTTTCATTAAGTAGATATACCCATATCTACTTAAATCATCAGTGAGCGTGAGAACATAACGATAGCCACCGCGAGCCTCAACACTCATTGGACCGCACACATCAGTATGTATGATTTCCAATAAGTTGGTTGCTCGCTCCATTGTTCCTGAGAACGGAGTCTTGGTCATCTTACCCATGAGGCATGGTTCGCACGTGTCAAATGATTCATAATTAAGAGACTCTAAAAGTCCATCTGCATGGAGCTTCTTCATGCGTTTGACACCTATGTGACCAAGGCGGCAGTGCCACAAGTATGTGGGACTATCATTATCAACCTTACATCTTTTGGTACTCACATTATGAACATGTGTAGCATCACGTTCGAGATTCATAAAGAATAAACCATTCACCATAGGAGCATGACCATAAAACATATCTCTCATATAAATAGAACAACCATTATTCTCGGATTTAAATGAGTAGCCATCTCGAATTAAACGAGATCCCGATACAATGTTCATGCTCAAAGCTGGCACTAAATAACAATTATTAAGGTTTAAAACTAATCCCGAAGGTAGATGCAGAGGTAGCGTGCCGACGGAGATCACATTGACCTTGGAACCATTCCCGACGCGCATCATCACCTCGTCCTTTGCCAGTTTCCGCTTATTCCGCAACCCCTGCTTTGAGTTACAAATGTGAGCAACTGCACCGGTATCAAATACCCAGGAGCTACTACGGACACTAGTAAGGTACACATCAATTACATGTATATCACATATACCTTTTGTTTTGCCGGCCTTCTTGTCTGCTAAGTACTTAGGGCAGTTCCACTTCCAGTGACCGCTTCCCTTGCAATAAAAGCACTCAGTCTCGGGCTTGGGTCCATTCTTTGGCTTCTTCCCGGCAGCTTGCTTGCCGGGCGCGGCAACCTCCTTGCCGTCCTTCTTGAAGTTCTTTTTACCCTTGCCTTTCTTGAACTTAGTGGTTTTATTGACCATCAACACTTGATGTTCCTTCTTGACTTCTACCTCCGCTGATTTCAGCATTGAGAACAACTCAGGAATGGTCTTTTGCATCCCCTGCATGTTGAAGTTCATCACAAAGCTCTTGTAGCTTGGTGGAAGCGACTGGAGGATTCTGTCAATGACCGCATCATCCGGGAGATTAACTCCCAGCTAAGACAAGCGGTTATGTAACCCAGACATAGTGAGTATGTGCTCACTGACAGAACTATTTTCCTCCATCTTACAGCTGAAGAACTTATCGGAGACTTCATATCTCTCGATCCGGGCATGAGCTTGAAAAACCATTTTCAGCTCTTCGAACATCTCATATGCTCCATGTCTCTCAAAACGTTTTTGGAGCCCCGGCTCTAAGCTGTAAAGCATGCCGCACTGAACGAGGGAGTAGTCGTCAACACGTGTCTGCCAAGCGTTCATAACATCTTGGTTCTGTGGGACGGGTGGATCACATAGCTGTGCTTGTAGGACATAATCTTTCTTGGCAGCTATGAGGATGATCCTCAGGTTCCGGACCCAGTCCGTATAGTTGCTGCCATCGTCTTTCAGCTTGGTTTTCTCTAGGAACGCGTTGAAGTTGAGGACAACGTGGGCCATTTGATCTACAAGACATATTGTAAAATATTTTAGACTAAGTTCATGATAATTAAGTTCATCTAATCAAATAATTAATGAACTCCCACTTAGATTAGACATCCCTCTGGTCATCTAAGTATTACATGATCCGAGTTAACTAGGCCGTGTCCGATCATCACGTGAGACGGACTAGTCAACATCGGTGAACATCTTCATGTTGATCGTATCTTCTATACGACTCATGCTCGACCTTTCGTTCTTCTATGTTCCGAGGCCATGTCTGTACATGCTAGGCTCGTCAAGTCAACCTAAGTGTTTGCATGTGTAAATCTGTCTTACACCCGTTGTATGTGAACGTCTGAATAAAACACCCGATCATCACGTGGTGTTTTGAAACAGCGAACTGTCGCAACGGTGCACAGTTAGGGGGAACACTTCTTGAAATTATTATGAGGGATCATCTTATTTACTACCGTCGATCTAAGTAAACAAGATGCAAAACATGATATACATCACATGCAATCAAATAATAAATGTGACATGATATGGCCAATATCACATAGCTCCTTTGATCTCCATCTTGGGGCTCCATGATCATCTTGTCACCAGCTTGACACCATGATCTCCATCATCATGATCTCCATCATTGTGTCTCCATGAAGTTGCTCGCCAACTATTACTTCTACTACTATGGCTAACGCGTTTAGCAATAAAGTAAAGTAATTTACATGGCGTTTCTCAATGACACGCAGGTCATATAAAAGAATAAAGACAACTCCTATGGCTCCTGCCGGTTGTCATACTCATCGACATGCAAGTCGTGATTCCTATTACAATAACATGAACATCTCATACATCACATATAGATCATTCATCATTCATCACAACTTTGGCCATATCATATCACAAACCACTTGCTGCAAAAACAAGTTAGACGTCCTCTAATTGTTGTTGCAAGTTTTACGTGGCTGAATTAGGGTTCTAGCAAGAACGTCTTCTTACCTACGTTAAAGCCACAACGTGATTTGTCAACTTCTATTTACCCTTCATAAGGACCCTGTTCATCGAATCCGCTCCAACTAAAGTGGGAGAGACAGACACCCGCCAGCCACCTTATGCAACTAGTGCATGTTAGTCGGTGGAACCGGTCTCACGTAAGAGTACGTGTAAGGTTGGTCCGGGCCGCTTCATCCCACAATACCGCTGAAGCAAGAAAAGACTAGTAGCGGCAAGAAAGTTGACAAATCTACGCCCACAACAAATTGTGTTCTACTCGCGCAAGAAGAACTACGCATAGACCTAGCTCATGATGCCACTGTTGGGGAACGTTGCAGAAAACAAAAATTTTCCTACTCGTTTCACCAAGATCCATCTAGGAGTTCATCTAGCAACGAGACATCGGATGCATCTACATACCTTTGTAGATCGCGCACGGAAGCGTTCAAAGAACGGTGATGATGTAGTCGAACACGACGTGATCCAAATCACCGATGACCAAGCGCCGAACGGACGGCACCTCCGCGTTCAACACACGTACGGGACGAGAGACGTCTCCTCCTTCTTGATCCAGCAAGGGGAGGAGGAGAGGTTGATGAAGATCCAGCAGCACGACGGCGTGGTGGTGGATGCAGGGCGTCACAGTAGCAGGGCTTCGCCTATACTACGAGGGAGAGACGTAACGGGGAGAGAGGGAGGCGCCAAGGCTCAGGTATGAAGTCCTCCCCTCTCCTCAACTATATATAGGGGTGCCAAGGGGGGGGGCGCCGGCCCTAGTAGATGGATCTACTAGGGGGGCGGCGGCCAAGGGTGGGGGGCTTGCCCCCCAAGCAAGGGGGCGCCCCCTCTAGGGTTCCCCCCCAACCCTAGGCGCATGGGCCCTTGGGGGGTGGCTCCCCAGCCCACTTTGGGCTGGGTTCCCTCCCACTTCAGCCCATGGGGCCCCCCGGGATAGGTGGCCCCACCCGGTGGACCCCCGGGACCCTTCCGGTGGTCCCGGTACAATACCGGTGACCCCGAAACTTGTCCCGATGGCCGAAACAGCACTTCCTATATATAATTCTTTACCTCCGGACCATTCCGGAACTCCTCGTGACGTCCAGGATCTCATCCGGGACTCCGAACAATATTCGGGTTACTGCATATACATATCTTCACAACCCTAGCGTCACCGAACCTTAAGTGTGTAGACCCTACGGGTTCGGGAGACGAGCAGACATGACCGAGACGACTCTCCGGTCAATAACCAACAGCGGGATCTGGATACCCATGTTGGCTCCCACATGCTCCACGATGATCTCATCGGATGAACCACGATGTCGAGGATTCAATCAACCCCGTATGCAATTCCCTTTGTCAATCGATATGTTACTTGCCCGAGATTCGATCGTCGGTATCCCAATACCTCGTTCAATCTCGTTACTGGCAAGTCACTTTACTCGTACCGTAATGCATGATCCCGTGACCAGACACTTGGTCACTTTGAGCTCATTATGATGATGCATTACCGAGTGGGCCCAGTGATACCTCTCCGTCATACGGAGTGACAAATCCCAGTCTTGATCCATGTCAACCCAACAGACACTTTCGGAGATACCCGTAGTCTACCTTTATAGTCACCCAGTTACGTTGTGACGTTTGGTATACCCAAAGCACTCCTACGGTATCCGGGAGTTACACGATCTCATGGTCTAAGGAAAAGATACTTGACATTGGAAAACTCTAGCAAACGAACTATACAATCTTGTGCTATGTTTAGGATTGGGTCTTGTCCATCACATCATTCTCCTAATGATGTGATCTCGTTATCAATGACATCCAATGTCCATAGTCAGGAAACCATGACTATCTGTTGATCAACGAGCTAGTCAACTAGAGGCTTACTAGGGACATGTTGGTGTCTGTTATTCACACATGCATTACGATTTCCGGATAACACAATTATAGCATGAATAAAGAAAATTATCATGAACAAAGATATATAATAATAATGCTTTTATTATTGCCTCTAGGGCATATTTCCAACATTCATGTGGAGGAATGAGCATTGAAAACGGACTTAATGTTTGTCTCTGTATCTTCTGCTGACAAGGACGCAGAGAAGACATTCGACAGTTTCAATAGAATGCATATGATTTGGAGAGATAGAGTTTGAAATAGAGAGCACAGAGAGGTTAGGGTCCGATCACATTCACTTAGATCAAAAGATTCAACAAGAAGACATAGCTATAAGTGAATGCTGTAGAGGACAGAACACTAGTGTATATATATATAATCAACATAGTGAAGATAATCATGAAAACATGTTGAGATTGAAACCAAACCAAATGTGAAGACATAGCAAGGTAACGCCATGAGTGAAACACTTCAAATAGAACATTTGGTGGTGGCGTTACCCACCGTATAGGAAGTATTAGACCCAGACACGGCGCACAATTATCGTGGCGCTCCGAAGTCAAATTCCACATTAATGTGTTCACACTTAGAATGTATGTCTTCATTGATTGAAGATATACTTTACTTCGTGTGTTGCACATCTAAGTCATCAATATGCATAAGTGTTAGGATGTGTGCCTGATCACAGGACATTTGAGGATTCCAAGATATTTAGCTCACACCGTAACTTGCAAAATCTCTTTTCATTCAAGGGCTTGGTGAAGATATCTGCCAATTGCTCTTCAGTGTTGACGTGTATGATATCAATATCTTCCTTCACAACATGATCTCTGACAAAGTGATGACGAATTTCAATGTGCTTTGTCTTCGAGTGCTGAACTGGGTTGTTGGCAATCTTGATGGCGCTTTCATTGTCGCAGTAGAGTGGCACTTGCTTCAGATGAATGCCATAGTCCTTGAGGGTTTGCTTCATCCACAGAAGCTAAGCGCAGCAAGATCCAGCAGCAATGTATTCAGATTCAGCAGTGGAGAGAGATACACCATTCTGCTTCTTTGAAGACCAACATACAAGTGATCGTCCCACAAAATGACATGTGCCTGATGTAGACTTGCGATCCACCTTGTCACCAGCATAATCAACATCCGAGAATCCAACTAGATCAAACTCTGAGCCCTTTGGATACCATAATCCTAGAGTTGGGGTGTGAGCCAAATATCAAAGAATTCGCTTCACCGCTAAGTGATGCGACTCCTTTGGTGTCGCTTGAAATCGAGCACACATGCAAACACTAAGCATAATATCTGGCCTAGATGCACATAGATAAAGCAAAGAACCAATCATGGAGTGGTATACCTTTTGATCGAACTCTTTACCATTGTCGTCAGGACCTAGATGATGCTTGGCTGGCATTGGCGTCGTGAAGCCTTTGCAGTCTTGCATACCGAACTTCTTAAGGCAATCTTTGAGATACTTCTCTTGAGCTATGAAGATACCGTTGCGTTGCTGTCGTATTTGAAGACCGAGGAAAAACTTCAGCTCTCCCATCATGGATATCTCATATTGCTCTTGCATCATATATCCAAACACTTCATTGTACTTCTGATTGGTGCAGCCGAAGACAATGTCATCCACATATATTTGGCACACAAACAGTTCACCATCATATGTCTTCGTGAAGAGAGTGGGGTCGAGGGAACCAGGTATGAAGCCTTTGCTCTTCAAGAAGTATTTGAGTGTGTCATACCAGGCCCGAGGGGCTTGTTTGAGGCCATACAGTGCCTTGTTGAGCTTGTATACCATATCAGGATGTTTTGGATCTTCAAAGCCAGGTGGTTGTGCAACATACACTTCTTCTTCAATCTTCCATTGAGAAAGGCGCTCTTCACATCCATTTGATAAAGACGTATGTTGTGATGATTTGCATAGGCCAGCAGTATGCGTATGGCTTCAAGTCTAGCCACAGGAGCAAATGTTTCATCGAAGTCAATGCCTTCCACTTGAGTATATCCTTGAGCAACTAGACGAGCTTTGTTTTTGACAACTTGACCATGCTCATCTTGCTTGTTGCGGTATATCCATTTTGTGCCTATTATTTTGTGCTTCCGAGGATCAGGACGCTTAACCAATTCCCATACATTATTCAGCTCAAACTGTTGAAGCTCTTCTTGCATAGCTTGAATCCATTCAAGTTCCATGAAGGCTTCTTCCACTTTCTTGGGTTCTGTTATTGAGACGAATGCGAAGTGCCCACAGAAATTTGCCAGCTGGGTTGCCCTTGATCGAGTGAGCGGACCAGGTGCATTGATGCTGTCAATTATTCTCTCAATCTGCACTTCATTGGCAACACGAGGGTGTACAGGGCGAAGACTTTGCTCTTGCTGATCATTGTCGTTGTTGGAGGGATTGTCTTCAGGTTGAGCATTGTCTTCAGGTTGATCTGGTGCGGAGATGATGAGTTCCTCTTCAGGATGAGCTTCAGAAGGTATGATTTCTCCAGTTCCCATTAGCTTGATTGATTCACTGGATGGAACTTCATCTAGCACATTTGACAAGTGCTCTCTTTGTGAACCGTTAGTCTCATCGAACCGCACATCCACGGTTTCAACCACTTTATAATGAAAGAGGTTGAAGACTCTGTAGGAGTGCGAATCCTTTCCATATCCAAGCATAAAACCCTCATGTGCTTTTGGGGCAAACTTTGAAGTGTGACGTGGGTCCTTGATCCAGCACCTCGCGCCAAATACTCTGAAGTAACTGACATTTGGCTTCTTGCCAGTGAGGAGCTCATACGATGTCTTGTTCAGAAGCTTGTGAAGATAAACACGATTGATTGTATGGCATGCAGTATCAATGGCTTCCGGCCAGAATTTTCTTGGGGTCTTGTATTCATCTAGCATTGTTCTGTCCATCTCAATGAGTGTTCTGTTCTTGCGTTCGACGACGCCATTCTGCTGTGGCATGTACGGGGCCGAGAATTATGTGTGATGCCCAAGGTATCAAGATATGTATCAAGGCCAGTGTTCTTGAATTCAGTGCCATTGTCACTTCTGATGTGCTTTATCTTGGCGCCATAGTTGTTCATTGCTCGATTGGCGAAGCGTCTGAAGACATCCTGCACTTCAGTCTTGTAAAGGATTATATGCACCCAAGTGTATCTAGAATAATCATCAACAATGACGAAGCAATAGAGACAAGCAGTAGTAGTAAGAGTTGAGTAATGAGTGGGACCAAAAAGATCCATGCGAAGCAGCTCGAAGGGTCGAGTCGTAGTCATGATTGTCTTCGAGGGATGCTGGGCCCTCGTCATCTTTCCTGCTTCACAGGCACCGCATAAGTGATCTTTCTTGAACTTGACACCCTCTATGCCTATGACATGCTTCTTCTTTGCAAGGGTGTGGAGGTTCCTTATGCCAGCATGCCCAAGCCTCCGATGCCAGAGCCAGCATTCTGAAGCTTTTGCTAGAAGACATACGACAAGCTGTGGTCCTACTGAGAAATCTACCACATACAAATCATCTTTCCGATACCCTTCAAACAATAGAGACTTGTCAGATTCCATTAGGGCAGCGATATTTTCCAAATATTACGATCATGTTCAAATCGCAAAGCATTGAGACAAACATTAAGTTGAAGCCAAGGGATTCAACAAGCATGACTTTGTCCATGTGTTGATCCTTTGAGATTGCAACTCTACCTAGACCCAATACCTTACTTTTACCAGTATCAGCAAATGTGATGTGGCTCTTGTCGGATGGACGTAAGGTTGAGTCCATAAGAAGGCTTCTTTTGCCAGTCATGTGATTTGTACACCCACTATCAATAATCCATTCTGAAGACGCTGGTGTCGTACCCTACAGTGTAGTTAGGGGGATAGGCTTCACGAAGAGAATTGTGAAGCAAAAACATTTAACGAACCAGTGGGTTATGAAAGCTTAGATCCAGATTAGGACTAATAGGGAGAGTAGCATGCGATTCAGGAACGAAGTACATAGTAATGCCATTCGGGCATTTGATCTTGCCCTACAAGATGTTTAAGGTCCCCAGCAATAGCGTCAGACGATTTTGGTTTTCTACTGGAGACCTTTCCCTGCAAAAGAGAGTTAAGCTTTCTTAGCCACCCACATCTTCAAGGGTGGCTTAGAAGCAATGAGTCTAAGTGCAGCATCTGAGAATTTTGGCTTTGGAGCCCTAGCAAACAGTCTTGCAGGCGGACAATAATACTCATAAGAATAAGCAGAATAGTTCTTGGTCTTATGAACATGGCAGTTCGATGAACAACGCTCATATTCATAGGCCTGAGTATGGTTTCCCTGCAAAACATTTGCGTTAGTGCGACTAAGATGAGTCCTCTGTCTGTATGAAGCCTTTGGGCCGTATGAAGCCTGTGGTCTGGGGTTAGTCTTCTTCATCTGTGGTGTCATGACGACATTCACAGGAAGATTTTCCAAACACCTTTTGGGCACCCAGATCTTCTTCATAGGCGGTCCATACCTGCAGTTAGTACCAATGTACCTGGCAAACACTTCACCATTCTAATTCTTAAACAGTTTATAGTTTGCATCAAAGGATTCATCAATGATAATGGGGTTAGCACAAGTGAAGCCAGATAGATTGGATGGATCTGCTGAAGGTTCCTTTGCAGCAACCCATGTGGTTTTGGGGTACTGCTCAGGTTTCCAGTAAGAGCCATCAGCATTCATTTTCCTTATGAACCCAACACCCTCTTTCCTTGGGGTTCGGCTCAGAATCTGCTTTTTGAGGACATCACATAGTGTCTGATGCCCTTTAAGTCTTTTGTACATCCCTGTTTCAAGCAATGTCTTCAACCTAGCATTCTCATCAGCAATAGCAGTGGTATCCTCGGCAGAGGGGTTAGTTACCACATCAGCAGTTGAAGATATTGCAACAGTAGCAGCAGTAGAACATTCAGCAACAGAAGTAGCATTATCACGCTCAATGAATTTAAGACATGGTGGTTCAAATCCTTCCTGAGCGGAACTGATCTGTTCGGTGCGAAGTGACTCATTTTCCTTTTGAAGATCTTCATGAGCCGCTCTCAATTTCTCAAGATCTTGCTTCCTTTGAAGATAATCATAGGAAAGCTTTTCATGAGTTGTTGAGAGCGTTTCATGACGACTTTCAAGTTCCTCATACTTAACGTGAAGATTTTTTATGTCTTCAATTAAGGATTCAGATCAAGTCATTTCAGCGCCCAACAGATCATCGCTTTTGTCTAACAGTTTTTGAATATGTTCCATGGCTTTCTGTTGTTCAGTTGCAATTTTAGCCAGTGTTTTGTAGCTGGGTCTTGAATCACAATCAGAGTCATCGTCACTAGATGTTTGATAGTGAGTAGTGCGTGTGTTTACCTTGGCACCGTGTGCCATGAAGCAGTAGGTAGGAGCAGAGTCGTCCTTGTCATTTGCATCGGCGTCGGTGGTGAAGTCATTGTCTTCAGTGTTGAAGATGGACCTGGCAACGTATGCTGTAGCTAGACTTGCAACACCAGAATCGGACTCCTCCTCAGACTCCACCTCCGCCTCCTCAGACGCGGACTCCTCCTCTGAATCCATTTCCTTGCCAACAAACGCACGTGCCTTGCCAGATGAGCTCTTCTTGTGTGATGAAGACTTTGAGGAAGACTTGGAAGAAGACTTTGAGTATTTCTTATTCTTCTTGTCATCAGAGTCATATTCCTTGCTCTTCTTCTTCTTTCTGTTCTCATTGTCCCACTGCGGACACTCAGAGATGAAGTGGCCAGTTTTCTTGCACTTGTGACATGTTTTCTTCTTGTAGTCATGAGCAGAAGCTTCATCATTCCTTGAGCTTGATTGTGAAGACTTTCTGAAGCCTTTCTTCTTGGTGAATCTTTGGAACTTCTTTACAAGCATAGCAAGTTCCTTTCCAATGTCTTCAGGATCGTCAGAACTGCTGTCAGATTCTTCTTCAGATGAGGAGACAGCTTTTGCCTTCAGGGCACGAGTTCGCCCATAGTTTGGACCGTAGATATCTCTTTTCTCAGAAAGCTGAAACTCATGTGTGTTGAGCCTGTCAAGTATGTCCGACGGATTGAGTGTCTTGAAATCAGGTCGTTCTTAAATCATCAGGGCTAGGGTGTCAAACAAACTGTCAAGTGATCTCAGTAGTGTCTTGACGACTTCATGCTTGGTGATCTCAGTGGCGCCGAGGGCTTGAAGCTCATTTGTGATGTCAGTGAGTCGGTCAAATGTGAGCTGGACATTCTCATTGTTATTACGCTTGAAGCGGTTGAAGAGGTTGCGAAGAACGCTGATTCTCTGATCTCTCTGGGTTGAGACGCCTTCGTTGACCTTGGAGAGCCAGTCCCAGACCAGCTTAGATGTTTCCAAAGCGCTCACACGGCCATACTGTCCTTTGGTCAGATGACCACAGATAATGTTCTTGGCAGTAGAGTCCAGTTGAACGAACTTCTTGACATCAGCAGCAGTGACACCTTCTCCAGCCTTGGGAACGCCGTTCTTGACGACATACCATAGGTCGACGTCAATGGCTTCAAGATGCATGCGCATCTTATTCTTCCAGTAGGGATATTCAGTTCCATCGAAGACGGGGCACGCAACGGAGACTTTAATTATCCCTGCAGTCGACATAGCTAAAACTCCAGGTGGTTAAACCGAATCACACAGAACAAGGGAGCACCTTGCTCTGATACCAATTGAAAGTGCGTTATATCGACTAGAGGGGGGGTGAATAGGCGATTTTTATGAAAGTCTTCAAAACATGGAAGTTTCGAAGACAAACGATAGAAATAAACCTATTACCATGCAGCGGAAGTTAGACTACATTAGATAAACCATAGTCATGTATTCAATGAAGTGAAAGGACAATGACTAATAGTAGCTAGGTAGTAAGGATCAGGCAGGAAGATATTAAGAAGTCAAACGGATCACACAGTCACTCAGTGAAGACAAAAGATAGAGCAAACATACAATGACTTCACACAGAGTAACAGTAAATAAAGAGAAGGGAAGGATGAAACCAGTGACTCGTTGAAGACAAAGATTTGTTGGACCAGTTCCATTTGCTGTGACAATTGTACGTCTGGTTAGGGCGGCTAGGTATTTAAACCAAAGGACACACAGTCCCGGACACCCAGTCCTGAACACGCAGCTCAGGACACCCAGTCCTCACCGTATCCCCCTTGAGCTAAGGTCACACAGACCTCGCCCAATCACTCTGGTAAGTCTTCAAGGTAGACTCCCAAACCTTCACAGACTTCATTCACCGGCAATCCACAATGTCTCTTGGATGCTCAGAACGCGACGCCTAACCGGCTGGAGGATGCACAGTCCTCAAGTGTAATAAGTCTTCAGATCACTCAGACAAGAAGACTTAAGTGATGCCTAATTCTCTTTGGCTCTGGGTGGTTAGGGCTTTATCCTCGCAAGGAATTCTCTCTCAAAGGCTTCGAGGTGGGTTGCTCTCAAACGACAAAAGCCGTACTCTGAATCTGAGCAGCCAACCGTTTATGGTTGTAGGGGGTGGGCTATTTATAGCCACTAGGCAACCCGACCTGATTTGTCCGAAATGACCCTGGGTCACTAAAGAACTGACACGTGTTCCAACGGTCAGATTTTAAACTCACACGGCAACTTTACTTGGGCTACAAGCAAAGCTGACTTGTCCGACTCTGGACAAGATTTGCTCTCATAGTCTTCACTCGAAGACATAGGTTTTTGTTTAAGCATCACTTCAGTCATTCTGACTGGTTCTCTTGGACCCCACTTAACAGTACGGTGGTTCCTATGACTCAACACAGAAGAAAAAGAACTACGAAAGATCTAAGTCTTCGAGCTCCATAGGCTTCATGCGGTGTCTTCTCTTGTCATAGTCTTCAATGTGAATATCTTCATATACCACCTTTGACATCAATGTCTTCATACATTTTTAGGGGTCATCTTTGGTAGGAAAACCGAATCAATGAGGACTTCTACCTGTGTTATCCTGCAATTCTCACAAACACATTAGTCCCTCAACTAGGTTTGTCGTTAATACTCCAAAACCAACTAGGGGTGGCACTAGATGCACTTACAGAGCGGCGCTTGTCCGCCGAGTCCTTCATTTGCTGGCGCGCGCGCAGCAAGTGTTGTCGAATGAGCGCTACCATTTGCGCCCTGTCTTGGAGCCAATCCGCCAGGTCCGGTGACGCGCACGCCACAGGGTCAATGATGCCGAAGTGTCTTGGCGCATGTCCGTAGAGGACCTCGAAGGGAGTGGTGCCCAGCGCGGAGTGCGGCGAGGTGTTGTACCAGAATTCTGCGAGAGGCAGCCAGGTGTACCACTTGGTTGGCGTAGCATTGACGAAACAACGCAGGAAGGTCTCCATGCATTGATTCACGCGCTCCGTCTGCCCGTCCGTCTGCGGGTGTCGTGCGGTACTCATGCGCAGCTTGGTATGAGTTAACCGGAACAGCTCCTTCCACAAGACGCTAGTGAAGATCGGGTCGCGATCTGATACGATCGACTCCGGCAGCCCATGCAATTTGTAGATGTTAGCCACGAAAGCTTGAGCAACTTGGAAGGCTGTGAATGGATGTGACATGGCGACGAAATGGGCGTACCGTGAAAATTTGTCAACGACCACGAGAATGGAGTTGTATCCTGATGACCGAGGCAACCCATCAACGAAATCCAATGACACCATCTGCCAAGCTTGAGTGGGAACCGGTAGTGGCTCGAGGAGACCTGGGTACCGAACGCGCTCAGGCTTCGCTTGTTTGCAGGTCTGGCATGCGTCCACAAAGATCTTGATGTGGTGCTTGAGTCCCGGCCATGTAAACAGTCGCCGCACTCTGCGGTACGTGGCGTTGAAACCCGAGTGACCACCGATCGCTCCGGTGTGGAGGGCCTCGAGAATCTGCTTCTGTAACGCCACATTGTCGCCCAACCAAACCCGACCGTGCTGCTTGATAACCCCCTGGCTGAGTTGAAAACCATCCTGCTTTCCTGGCACTGTGGCCAGCCGAGCGAGCAAACGTTGCGTTGCCGGATCTTCAGCATAGCCTTTTTGCACATCCTCCAGCCAGGCCGGTACTGCTGATGTAATGGTGGCGAGGTCCCCCTGTGGAACAGGCGGTCGGCGCGATAAGGCATCAGCGGCACGGTTATCCACTCCTTTTTTGTAGATGATGTGATAGCGGAGCCCGAGCAGCTTGGCCATGATCTTCTGCTGCCATGGTGTCGCTAGTCGCTGGTCCTCCAAGTGAATGAGACCGCGCTGGTCTGTGTGTACTATGAATTCGTCATTCTGGAGATACACACGCTAGTGGTCTACCGCCAAGAGAATGGCCAGGCCTTCCTTTTCATAGGTGGAGAGCATGCGATTGCGCGGTCCCAATGCGCGACTGAGGAAGCCAATTGGGTGCTTCTCTTGTGAGAGAACTGCACCAATTCCTTGGTCACAAGCATCAGTTTCCAGCTCAAATGTTTTAGTGAAATCCGGCAGGGCGAGTACCGGGGCTGTGACCAGAGCCTGTTGGAGTTCTCTGAATGATGCCTCTTCGAGTTGAGTCCACCTGAACACCACATTCTTCTTCAAGAGATCTGTGAGGGGGCGACTGATGATTGCAAAACCTCGGACGAACCTCCGATAATAGCCCGCAAGGCCCAAGAAACCGCGCACCTCTTTCACACAAGTGGGTTATGGCCAAGTCTGAACCGCGCTGATGTTTCTGTTATCCGTCCGCACACCTTCCCCGCTGATTTCATGTCCCAGATATAAGAGCCTGGGGCAAGCAAAGAAGCATTTGCTTCGCTTGAGCTTGAACTGATGCTCCTGGAGACGCTGGAACACTTGGCGCAGTAGGGTCACATGTGTCTTCTTGTCTTTGCTGTGCACTAAGATATCATCGATGAACACGAGGACTCCATGGCGCAGTAAGGGTGACAGTACCATGTGCATCCCACCCTGAAAAGTAGCTGGTCCTCCCGTCAAGCCGTATGACAGCACCTTGAACTCGAAATGCCCATGATGTGTTTTGAAGGCTGTTTTGTGGGCATCTTCCGGTTTCATGCGAATCTGATGATAGCCAGAGCGCAAGTCGAGAGTGGTGAACCAGCATGACCCTGCCAGCTCGTCGAGAAGTTCTTCAATCACTGGTAAGGGAAACCTATTTTTGATTGTGTTTGCGTTGAGGTGCCGGTAATCAATGCAGAATCGCCAAGTCAAGTCTTTCTTCTGCACCAATAGGACCGGTGACGCAAACGGACTGGAGCTTGGCTGAATTATCCCTTGAGCTAACATCTCAGTGACTTGCCGTTCCACCTCATCTTTTTGGGCCGGGCTGTGCCGATAGGGTCGTATGTTGACTGGTCGAGCTCCCCGCACCAAAGGAATGGAATGATCAAACGAGCGTTGTGGTGGCAGCCCTTTGGGTTCCTCGAACAGTGTGGCATACTGTTTCAAGAGTTCCGCCACTTCCGGAGGAATTGGAGGATCATTCGTGTCTTCTGCCACCGTACACAGTTTGACCACTCTGGCCACCGCTGTCTGTTGCAGTAATTCGTGTAGTTCCGCTCCCAAGATCATCTGACACTGAGTGATATCTGCTCGAGCCCCATAGAGTTGCACTTCTCATCCATCATGCTGAAACGCCATGGTCTTCTCCAGCCAGTGTACCTTCATTGGGCTATGGTGAGCCAGCCAATCAATCCCAAGAATTACATCATAACTGCCCAGCGGAAGAACTCTGAGATTGGTGGTGAACTCGACCCCCTGCGAATTCCACTTGCACGCTGGGATCTCTTGGTCAGACTGCAGAATACTGCCATTTGCCACCCGCACCGAGAGAGCACGATGAGCGGGCTTAACTCCTTGGAGATGTGTGGCCAGAGCAGCGCTCACGAAACTGTGGGATGAACCGGAATCCACCAGCATGAGGACCTCTTTGCCTTGCACCCAGCCATGTAAGCGCATGGTTGTTGGCGCTTCCGCACCGCCTACTGCTGCCTGCGAGAGCACGCAACAGTCAGCTTCACTTGGTGTGGACTCTGTGGATGGTGTTGGTTGTGCTGGCCCTTGCAACATCTCGATCAGCTCTTCCACTATATGAAGTTGCACCGTTGGCGCGCAACGATGTTCGCGGCTCCAGCGCTCGCCGCAAGTGAAACAAAGCCCTTTGGCGCGACGGTAGGCCCGAAGGGTGGCCAGCTTGTCGTCGTTTGGTGGAGTACGAGTCGTCTCCGGTGGGCGTGACTCTGATGCAGTACCCCCTTGCCGAGCGATTGCTGATGGTGGTGGGGGTAAGGGCAGGGCCATACGAGGGATTGCCCGGCCCCCTTGAGAGCTTGGCGGCAGCGCGGGGTGGCGCCTCTCGTCCCGCCGAAGAGCCTCCACGACTTCTTCCTGCAAACACGCGAGATCCACAGCAGTATCCAATGTTTGGGGTCGATGTAAAACAACTGCAACACGTATATCACGTTGCAATCCATCCATGAATTGGGTGACAAAAATGCAGGATCCCAAGAGCTATGATGAGCTAATAGGTTATGCATCAACTGAGTGAATTGCTCTGCGTATTTTGTGACAGTGCCTGTTTGTCGCAAGCAATTGAACTGGCGCAACAAATTCTGAAACTCTTCCCTACCAAACTGTGCACAAATAACAGATGCAAACTCCCCCCACTCCTGGTAATGCAAATGAGCTTGCGACGACTGCAGCCATGACAGTGCGTTGTCGGTGAAATACATTGCCGCACAACTAACCCATGTGTCCGCACTCAAGGTGCACACCCGAAAGTATGCCTCACATTTGAGACGCCAGGCACGCGGATTGGATCCATCGAACAATGGAAAATCAAACCGCGGTGGTGGTGGCAATCTAAAGTACCCACGATCCCCAGCAAATGACTGCTCGCCATGGTGATAGAAGTCGGACGTACCAGTGGCCGGAGGTAATCGCGGGGTGCGGATCTCCCCTGACGATTTCCCCCGAAGATCAGTGAAAACGCCGTGGCCATCGGGCCCGTGACTGGTGTCACCACGATCTTAGATGTCGACGGCGCGCAGATGAGGTGCGTCGGCCGTCGGTGGTGGCAATCGGGGCCGCGATCCATCCGCGATGAGAGGGAGGAGCGGCGGAAGCTCGCTGAGCCGCGGAAGAGGAGGTGGTGGAGCAGTCGCCGTGGCCCTGTCCACCGGCGGTGGGAGCGTGGCCTTGTCGATCTGAGTCCGCAAGTGACCCACCTCCGATCGGATCTCCTCCACAGACTGCTCGATCTGGGGCCGCCATCCTTGCAGCTCGTGGACGACGGGGTGGATGTCCTCGATCTTGGTTGTGAGGGCCGCAATTGCCGCGGTCAGATCCGCGATCACCTTGGTGTGCTCCTCCATCGTCATAGCCTTGCCCCTTCTTGTCTGGATGATGGATGGAAATCTCCCCACCAGATTGGGAAGGGTGGAGAAAAAAAATTGGCTGGATCTGGTGGCTCTGATTACCAATTGTTAAGGTCCCGCTATCACTTCACTCGAATTCATCAAGAGATACAGGATTTTGAGTAGCAGAATCAGGGTTCTAGAGGAAGGAAATGGGGATAAGAGGAGGAGTCGCCGCCGTCCAGTGTCTAGTTTCTCCACACCCCGCACCCAGGGAGAAGGCGCAGTACTTAACCCTTCCTGCCGGTGTTCCATTCTGGACCTGTATAGCGTTTGTTGGGCTGGGCCTGGCGACGCGGTCGTTCCAGCCCAGTCGCCTTGGTCGTGGCGGTGTCATCCTGGTCTTCTGCTGTTGGGGCCTGAGAGCCATGGGCCGTAACAGAAGACGCCGGCGCCGTTGTTGCCCAAGCCCCCGCCGTAGCGGCCGCCCACGGCCGGCATGCCCGGAAGGTCCCCCATGCTCCCACGCCGGCACGCCCACGAACAGGTTCTTCCTGCGCCCTCTCCCCCTGCACCGGCGCCGCTCTCTGAGGCAGCAGCGGCCGGAAGCGAGGCCTCCCCCGCGACGCCAGCTGCATCAGGCACGGTCCTGGCAGCTGCAACGGCGTGTGCCACCAGCGCGAGGCAGAGAAGGACAAGAAAGGCTGCAGTGCGAGAGCACTTCCTGGCCATGGCGTCGCTCTCTAGCTAGCCAAAGCCAACTGCATATATCAGTTCTACTCGCTCTCTTGTGTTGTGCGCGTGAGATCGTTGCTATCGGTGCACTTACGGTGTAGTAGAGTGACTCGTTTTTTTTTCTTTTTGTGTTTTCTTTTATTGCAAAATCAGTGTTTACAAGAGTAGAAAAGCACAGGCAAGTCCTTGAAGTATTCTTCTGCATCCCGTGGCGCTGTGCCATGAGCAACGCTTGTTGCCGACTCCGGGCTTTCTGCCTTAATGAAGCAACCTTGTTGAAACCCACAAGCTTGTAGGAGCAATGACAATGAAGTCGTTGATGTAGACCAGATGACACCGACGATCGCGACAACAAATTTCGTACTATTCCCGACCGACAGTCACTCGCTATTCACGTGCTTTCCCAACAAACAAGAAGTTTTCTCAAGCCACGGGCGGTCGGCCCCAAGAAGAGCGACACGGGGGTTGGGGGGGGGGGGGGGGGGGAGGATAAGGCGCCACCTAGGGCAACTCGGGTTTTCGGTAGCTGTACGCTTAGCTCATCCGGTTGTGGCCTGACTACGAGATATGCGCGGTTCCAATCGGGGTAATGACACGCCGGGAGGTCCTGCTGGACTAGTTTTATCTGAGGCGAAGGGGTTGTACACCGGACTCCTACGATGCTTCGGGCTATCCCTAATCCCTATGTTGAGGTTTTCAATGTAGGCATTGTGATAATTTTATAATTGGACGAGTTGGAGCACCCCTGCTATTTACCGGCACACAAAATCCCTTTACTCCAGCAGGCCTGTAGTAGAGCAACGCGGCTCAGAGCCAGCAGCGTGAATGTTCCTTTTTTTTCTATGAAGGTTTTTCCTTAGGGTTGATTTTTTTTCTTCTGAATATAAAACATGAATGGCAGGCTCGTATGAATGTTGTTTCTTTCGGAACAGAAAACGTGAATGGTAACCCGCAAAGAAAATATATTAATGCTGAGATCAACACGAGTACATTGAAGCCAACTGGATCTCATTCCATAAAGTCCACATACAGGAGGGCAGTTTTTATTATGGTGACTAATTTCAAACTTTGAATTGCTAGAATGAACAGAAACAGGTTCGCTTTCTTCCTTCGGTTTACATATTTTCTATCTTCAGTTAACCCGAGTGTCTTTCCAGATGTTAACACGTAAAGAAAATGCACGCGCCCCACAGGAAATGAACTCGAGTGTGGAACAACGCGCGAGCACCGACTTAGAACATACAAGGAGAATCAAAGATGAGATACCATTAGCTAGCTCTTCTATGACGATAGATAGTTACTCCTAGATACAACTTCACACGACCAATCAAACACAAACACAACCATCACAAACACTGACTTTTAGCTACGGACAAACTCCAACGTCTCCCACTGTACTCCTCCAGCAGCTCGCACACACACCTGGAGACTAAGTACTACTGCGCATATATGTTGCGCCATTCATTTGGAAATACCTAGCTACACGCAGCTACGCAGGCAAAGCTAGCGCGATCCACCATAGACCACTGCCGAGGATGGTCACGTACATGTATGCATGGCCCAGAGTGCCCTAGCTAGCTCGGCCACAACGGCGTACTCAAGGCGTGACACCGCCGGTGCCTCCGCCGCCGTACACGCCTCCGAGCCCGCCAAACGGGGCACCGCCCCCGCGGAAGCCTCCGAAGGGGATACCGCCGGCACCCCTGACGCTTCGCAGGAGACTGACACTCCGCACGCCACCCAAGACGCCGCCGAGCGGGCCCGTGATACCGGTGGAGACGCCGGCTCCGTTGTTGCCGAAGCCCCCGCCGTAGCCACCGCCGACGGCCGGGAGGCCCGGCAGGTTCCCCATGCCTCCCATGCCCACGAACAGGTTCTTCGCGTCCGCTGCGCCCACTCCTCCTGCACCGGCTCCGCTCTCTGTGGCGGCCGGAAGCGAGGCCTGCGTCGCGACGCCAGCTGCAGCAGGCACGGTCCTGGCAGCTGCCACACCGTGTGCCGCCAGCGCGAGGCAGAGCAGGGCAAGGGAGGCTGCAGTGCGAGAGCACTTCCTGTTCCTGGTCATGGCTCCACTCTCTATAGCTAGCCAACTACAAATTTCAGTTTTACTCGCTCTGTCTTGTGCTGTGCGCGTGAGATCGTTGCTATCGGTGCACTTGCGGTGTAGTGGAGCTAGCTGTTTTAATAGGCGGAGGAGAAGTCGAGGAGTAGGACGGAGAGACCGGGGCAGGTGGCGAGGGTGTAACGTGGGGTGCAGTGAATGTTTGGTCAGGAATTGGGAGGATGGGTAAATTTCGGTGGAGGGAGAGATAGGCGAGGCGACGAAACGGGGCGGTGAGAGCATGGTTAATAGAAGCGCCGGCTACTGGCTGTATACGAGCTCCATGTCAGCAGTAGCCTTCATAAAAGAAATCTCGTGCAATAAGACTGGCTCTATACGAGCTGATGGATAGTTAAAGTAATCAATGTTTGCATGCATGCAAAACGCTATTCATTGGACAGTGGGACGCTGGGAATAGAAAACGGCAGCGCTAGCGCTTGCTTCGGGCTGCAAGCAGGCGGAAGTTTCTCGCGTCTTGTGTTGTAGCCGGGCGCTTGACGAAGCGCTCGCTACCTTCTCTCTCCTGTCTTAACTCTCCTCCAGCTCAGAATATTGCTGATGTGAAATCCCTTATAGCCTGCTTAGTAGGATTATTGTACTTGCTCTGATAGGTGAGTGAATATGTTGCCCGTGTTATTTATTTATTTTTTGAGCGAATGCCTGTGTTTTGTAAAGGCCGACCTTTTAATTTCTGGAGTTGAGCGCCTTAAAGCTCAGTTTTGGAAAAGGCCCAAGACCACGATCCGTTGAAGCTGTCCACAAAAGAGAAAAAGACCCCCCGGCCCCCGCGTCCTTCCCGCAGGGGCGACTCGGTTGGCGCCAACCCTAGCCGCCGCCGGGCCCCTCCCCTTCCCCTCTACCTCGTCGCTACCGGAGAGGGTCGCCGGCAAGCCGCGCGGCCGCCGAGGAAGGTGGCGGCGAGGATCTGCCTGCTCCGTCGCGCGCGGGGGGCTCTGGAGCCGAGGCGGCGGCCTCGGGTGGTGGCGCAACGCCGTTCTCAGCCAGCGGCGGCCGCGGGTGCTGGCCGGCTGCCTTGGCCGCTCGGGCGGCAAGGTGGCGGCGGGTGGAGGCTGCTGGACGCCGGGCTGCGGGGGTCCCCGTCCGGATCCGACGCCTTCACCTCCAACGCTTAGATCCCCTTTCAGATCCGGTCTTCGGTCGTCCCTGGCTGATGGCGCCGTGTTTGAAGCTGGGGCTGGGGGCGGTGTAGTGCCCGAAGAAATCCAGGCCGACTCAGCCGGCCACGACGGCGGCGACGCCCGCAGGCGCCGTCCCCTTCATGTAGGCGCCATTTTGGTACTTCCCTCCCCCTTTTGCCTTTCTCCGCTGCTCGTTTCCGGGCGAAAGCCAAAATCCATCTGGATTGGGCGGCAGCGACGCCCGTGGCGCCGTCTCCTTCATGAAGGTGCCGCCTTTGGTGAGTTTTGGGGCGATGGCGAGTCTGCTCCGTTGGTAGGCGTTCGGCGGCTACGTGGTTGGAGGCCGCGTTTAGGCTTCCTCCATTGCAGCTTTGTTATCCACAGTCTCGCGCCGTGCATTTGCTTCTCCTCGTGTGCAGTTCCTCTCAGTGCCAAGGTTCTCCTTGTTGAGCCCGGCGCTGCATGTTGGCGGTGCTCTGGTTTGGTCTTCCCGGTGGCTTCGGTGGCGGTTAATCATCCTAGCTCTAGGGAGAGCGTTTGCATCTTCCGATGGATCGGCGCCTCGAGCCAGGCGAGGGGGCAGGGAGCCCCTTTCGGAGATGGAGAAGGGTGTATCCGTTTTGGCCGCAGCCCATGGAGCTGACAACGTGTTTCTTCCAATCTGCAAGTTGTGTCTCCTCAAGGCCTCCCTGGTGTCACTGAGCGATGGATTGCGATCGATGGAGGGCTTCACTCTCTTCAAGCTGCTCCTGGGCTTTAGTTTTTCTTCATCTTTGCTTGTAGGTTGCGTGAAGCTAGCTAGCTGTTGCAGAGCACCATGTATCTCTTAGCTGTTTTTTTCTGCTCCTGTAAGTGGGTTGATGTTGTAATCCTGGCCGGTTGATGGCTTTGTTAATTCAAAGCCGGGCTCGTCGTGAGCCTTCGTTCTAAAAAAACGGCCCAAGACCCGATCAATTTTTTTGGCGAAAATGGCAAAATAAATTATGCAAAATCTGCGAGTCCTTGAAGTAAATTACACCATGTTTATTCTGCATCCCTCGGCGTGGCGCTGTGAGCATAGTTTGTTGCCGCCTCCGGGCTTCTGTCTTACCGGAGCAACCATGTTGAAATCCATGAGTTTGTAGAAGCAGTGGCAATGTAGTCGTTGATGTAGGCCAGATGGCACCGCCGACTGCGATTTGGAGAAGCTGGCATCAAGAAGGGCCGCACGATACTCCCAACTCTGGCCGAACCAGGGTCTAGAGGGCAAAAACCACAGAAGTTCCTCAACGGAGCTGTATCCGACCGAGCTTCATCGGACGAAGATGAAATTGGAGATCAAAAATCTGTTGCAACGGCATCCCCTCAGCAGGGCACAACGACCGTGGACAAACATAATTACGCTAGGCCAAATGCTCGACATCGACACTATCCTCCGACTCGTTGACACTCAACTCAGGAAGACCATCGACATGAGGAAATCCATGAAACCATTATTCACTTCATCATCATTGCCCCAACTACACAAACGATGAAAAATTAGAGAAACCTACATGAAATGAATTAGGCATACAGGCCTAGGGTTCCCCAATCTCCTTACATCATAGCGGCGGAGTGCAAGGGAACTCGCGGAGGCACTAAAGTCTGGGCGTCGCTTCTCTTCCAAAACCTAGAAAAATGATTTGATTTCAATCTACACACCCAGACATGCTAAAGTGCAATTGGTTTGTCCCACTATCATCATTGTTTGACCCGTGATAGAGTTTAGAGAAAGAAGAAAACCAAGGTAATAGGAGGGGGAGGGTGTTTTCTATACGCCTTCCGTAGTGGGTGAAAGCCCATGAACCGCCCATGGGTAGATATTGGGTTGACCCATTACCTTAGGGTTGGGGGTGGAGGAGAGCGAGTGTGTTTTCCCACCCTTGCAGGGGTTTGGCGAGAAAAACAATTTCTTTTATCTTTCCCCTTTCCTTATTTGAATTTCAATTTTATTATAAAATATTAACATATTCTAGACATTTTTCATGACATCTAAAATTTTGCAGACTAATTTTGAAAGGTACTCTTGTATTTTAAAAAATCCTCATAAAAATAAAAGAGGTGTTCATTAAATATTTAGAAACCACGCCTTTTTAAAAGTTTAAAATTATTTTGTCTATTTAGAAAAGTGTTCGTACAAAAAAATTAAATTCATGCAAATTTGATAAGTTCTTGTACTTAAAAAAATCTTTAATTTTCAAAAGTGTCCACATAGTTGAAAATATGTTCATATTTTTTCGATAGTCATCTGATTTTTAAGAAGTGTTCAAAATTTACAAAATATTCCGGTAATTTTAACTAGTTTTCATGTTTTCAGAAAATTGTTTATGTACTTTTATTAAAAAATTCACACATTTGCAAAATATTCGTGAGTTTGTCAAAAATATTTTATTTCTTTTAGACAAAGATAAAATGATAAATAAGTGGAAGAAAAAAATAACAGAGAACAGAAAAAAATAATGTAAAGGAAAAATAAATAAATAAACCATACAAAGAAAGAGAACTGCAAAGAAAATATGTTGGAAGGAAATCGTGACAACCGGAAGAGAAAAATTGAAAAATAAAAGAGGCAACACAAATAATCAGCCATACTTGTAATCACACAGTAAAAACACCCTAAAAATAAAACAGTTAGGCTAAAACTAGTCGCCTGCTCCAGTGCTCCTGCTGGGCCGCCCACTACATGCTTGTGTGGGTGATTATGTACTATTACCTACAGTGAGTGATATATAACATTTAAAAATGTAATGTAAATTATTATTTGGTGCCATGAAAGGCAATATGAATTTGGCAATCCAGTTGGCATTAGTCTGAACCTTAATTAATTGTCTATCACAAATTACGTTACTATTGAAGATGCACATTTTTTTTAGGAACCCAATGCTCACCTTGACCTGAACACAAATTAGCTAGTTGAATCAGAGTTTGAACCATACAACTTTGGTTACCGGGAAATAAAAGGAAGATTAATTTTCCACATTCAGATACAAATACATGTATAGTATTTGAGATAAACAGAAAGAACTAATACTATTTGATAAATCAACACAAGACATACCCTTACATGCGGATTTACCTAATTTAAAACTATAATATCAATTTTCATACCTTGCAATTTCTAGCAATATGTTGTATGTGCCATAAGGGTCATGTGCATGTGTAGCAATGTGCACGTCATGTACGCTATAATATGACATTATTAAAGATAATGCTGGGAACAGGTACATAATCTCTAAGAAATTGGCTCAAAGTTGATATGAATTAAACACACAAATCATTGCTCAAAGCTACCTACAAAAATGACAATGAATGAACTGCATTCATGTGAGCTAGATTTATGTTCTCACTAAACAATATCTTTCCATGAATACCAATAATTACCAACCATCCATCAAATGATTTTGAAGTAGCTAAGGAGGTGGTTGATGAGGCATATGAATGCCCACATTGGCAATCATACATGCTAGGTATGTATAGGTTGATCATGTGAATAGGATGAACCATCGAGCTTTCAATATTCTTAGCCAAGTCAATTGATCCTCTAGTGAACGAGGATCAATCTCCGATCACTTTTAGATTGCCAGTGGGCCTCATGGGATTATGTGGTATCGGGAATTACACTCAACCTTCATATGAGACGCTGAGCTTCAGCAATAAAGGTCACCTCCTGATATACGAAAGACTTTTACATGAGTGAGTGTGAAAATTACATGACTATTGCACGGGCCAAGGATTAACTTGACCTACGAATGCACACTTTGCTAGTTAATTGGATCGGAGCCTTAATAACTCGACTTAGATTTCGACATATAGGAAGAATAATTTTACAAAGTAAGGTAAAGAAGACATGTATGCATTGAGAAATGAATCACCAACTTCAGCCACTGTGAGATTGTAGTGAATCGTGGCGAGTTTCGAACTTAAGAGCTAATTCACATAATTAAAGTTGCTAATTTAAATTATTCTTCTCTATTATGAAATGTTTTTTTACTACACATGATCCCTCATGCTGCACACTCAACACGTCATCATGTTGTAGTATGAAAGATGGCATGACTTTGTATGTTTTGGTCAAAGCCCAACTTCAGTGGACCTAAAACTCTTCTTGTGGAGTAATTGCAGAGATAACCTGTGTCATATTGGTTTGCGGTTGCTACCAAGACAATCTCTGTATGCCCATAAAAAAATCTTGCGATGCTAATCCATGAAAGCCTATACGAGAAATGTGAAAGAACTCGACTATCGAATGAGGGCGGCCCATGAAAATGCCTGAGTTGCTTACTCACGCCATTGTCCAACATGTTAGATGGAAGACCAGTTTACCAAATTCGAAAGCTTTCTCTACTCTTATTTAACCACGAGTAACCTACATTTAAAATCTCATTTTCCTGGCAATTTGAAAACATGTATCACAAAAATCTTATGATGTCATTTTCAACTAAATGTAATAAATATTATAGTATATAGAGTTCCTCCTTTTAGCCCTAATAAACTTGGCATATTTTACCTTGAATAGTCAAAAAATTGAAGGCTTAGTCAAATTTCATAATGTTTGGTCATTATACAATGGTTTTCATAATGTCACTTTGATTGCATTTAGATGGCATCACAACTTGTTTCCTTTTTTGGGTGACACTGTAGCTAATTATTTTCAAATGAGGGCCATGATATCTACTTAATGTGTGTAGAAGAAATATGGCGCACACAAAAATAGAGTAGTTAATACTAGCAACAAATCAATTATCCGCCGGCTAAAAGAACATCATCTACGTCATGCAAATTAGTGCTCACGTTGCGCTTGCAATGGACATTGCTTCGTGGAAATAGACTGAGGATGGGCTGTCAATCAATGGTGAATGATACGTACATAGAACGCCGACTGAGTCATGCTTGTCTGATTATGCTGCACTTTTACTCTTTACAGGAAAGAGATATAAAAAGTTAAAAAAAGAACATTAAGAAATAGTAAAACTAAGCTAATTATGCCTCCTCACAACGATATGGGGTATTAGATAATCCTATAACCCCGCAGCATTCCATTGGGCCTTATACGTGATTAATGGTGCAGAAGGTGACCACCTGTTGCCTTCCCTACGTCCATTACCGTCCAGTTGTAAAGGACGACAGTTTTTGGCTACTTATAATTCAGTTTCTCCCTTTGTGCAGCATCTACGATGGTAAGGCTACAACGGATGGCGAGTGCCATCCAGACATGCTCCACCATTTATTCAAATGTCTTAGTAAATGTTATGTTTTAACAAAAGTTTTTGCACAATGACACTCCAAAGCTTATGTAGATGGCATTGTCATCCGTTTCAGTTTTGCAATTTATACCTAAAGCTCAACAATGCACCACTATCTATATTGAAGTATTGTACTAAATGTTATTTGCTTTTTTATGATATCAAGATATTCCCATATATTTGTATCTCTTTTTATTAATCACCCAATAGGCACTACAACACGTGCCTTTATGTTCTAGTTGATCTTATAGCCCAAGGACCTGAAAGACTAAAACGGGAAACTGAATCCTGGTTAAGAGTTTAAAGGCCTCTCTCTAAACACCACATAGCATGCATCGTACACAATTTGGGGAATATTGTTATCAGAAATGGTTAGGTTAATTCACTAATTATCGGGTTGTCAACTGGTATGATCTGGTATGTGCATCTTTCCCATTGAAGTGGCGTCAGGAACTTATACCTTTTATTTGTGCATAGTAGATTTTAATTGCGATGATATAACAATTCTACGTGTTTCATGTTCATGTTGTTGCTACCCAGGAAGTGGTGGTACAAAATCGAAAAGGGAATATAATGATCATGGGCGTAAGATCTAGTGGCAGAGTGTTCTAGTAACTTTTCTAAATTCAACTTCAAATTCAATATAAAGAATAAACGTGAACAATTTGATTTTCACTATTATTTGTGTACATTCTCATGTTGATTTATTGATATTAGATTTTTTTTCTTCTTCAGTTTGGTATTTTTTTAACAGAAGTTCCCACTGGTACTATTGCTGGGACTATGCCTTACGTCCTTCTAGTGTATGATCATGCGGCACCATGGCAAGTCATACCGTCGAACCAAGTCAATTCACGTACGTACACAAGTGCGATGCGAAGCGCCACAGCCAAGTACGTGGACGAAGGTCGCATGTGCATCTGACCCAACACCCTCCAGCCAGTACCGCAGTTCATGGCGTAACAACGTACCCGCCTCTGCTGAACAGCGGGACTTTGCCACCGACAAACGTTCCGACGAGGTTGGTAATTCTCCCACTAGTACGTTCAAATTCTTGACTGACAGAGCTTGGCAGAACATCTTCGGGTGAAGTGACCGGCCATTGTCTAGGGCGGGGAATGAAGCTCTCCTTAAGAATATCACTCAGGCCATTCCTACTTTCGTCTCCAGCTGTTTTCGCCTTCCGGTTGCCACTTGTGAAAAGTTCAGACAAATTATGGCCGATCAGTGGTGGGAAAGGGAGGACGGTAGGAAGAAGCTTCATTGGAGATCTTGGGCCTGGCTTTCGACACCCAAGTCTCTGGGTGGCATGGGTTTTAGGGATATGACCCACTTCAACCAAGCAATGCTGGGTAAGCAAGGGTGAAGACTTCTAACTGAACCTGATTCATTGTGTGCTAGAGTTTTGAAAGGTAGATACTACCCCAATTGCAGCTTCTGGAATGCCTCGGCGCCACGGATGGCGTCGGCCACGTGGCGTGGTATTATGCATGGACGTGATCTACTCAAGCGGGGAGTGCAGTGGGGGATCGGAGACAGGCGGCAGATTACTATCCTTGATGATCATTGGATCCCGTCTACTCCACCAAGTTTGCTGCAACCCACCTCGCCTATTCCTGCTACTGCCATAGTTCACTGTCTTATTGATGCTGACAGGAAGGCTTGGGACGAGGAGCCCGCCAGGATTTCTTTTCTCCGGGAGTGGCAGAGGAAATTCTTCAAGTCCCGGTTGATAGGAATGGTGGAACTGATTTTGTGCGATGGCCTTTCACAAGGTTTGGCGAGTATTCAGTCAAAACGGCGTACAATTTTGCAAGAACAAGGCGGTTTCTCGAAGACCGAAGCAACAATGGTTTGGGCCAAAGTTCAGGCTGGCCAACGGAGGAGAAGCTTTGGAAGGCCCTGTGGCGGGTCAAGGTTCCCAATAAAATGAAGATTGTGCTCTGGCGCCTTGCTCATGATTGCTTACCTTCAGATGATCAGCTCAGTCTTCGCCAAGTCCCTACCAGGACGGACTGCCCTTTTTGCGATAGAACTGAGCGAGTAGAGCATGCACTGCTCTTCTGCCCTCATGCCCATGCTGTGTGGGACGACATCAAAGGCTTCTTCCACATCAAACTCCGTCGCGTATCTTTTTCCTCACCCAAACAATGGCTTTTTGACTTCTTGTCAGGGTGCTCGGACCAAGAGGCAACTGTTCTTACGGTTGCCATTTGGCATATCTGGGAAGCACGGAATGTGGCGAGGAATGAATCTGTGGCGCCCCAGCCAAAACATACTGCTGCAAGAGCAAAGGCCTACATCGACCCGATCTTTCGACATTTATATGACCACGCTCCTGCTCCTAGGCGTGAGACCTCCCTTTCGGGTTCTCCCTGGTCTCCGCCGCCGCAGGGTTCGGTGGTGGCTTTTTCTGATACTGCAGTGTCGAAGGAATTGGGCAAGTCTGCTTTGGGTGTGGTGGTGCTCGATCATGTGGGGCGCTGTGTAGCAGCCTGTTCTGAACCTCTTCTGGGCGCATGGTCTCCCGAGTTGGTTGAAGCCATGGCGCTCCGGCGTGCTGTCGCCTTGGCTAGTGAGGAGGGTTTCTCCGACGTCATCTTCAACACTGATTGCCTCTCGGTGGTGCAGCGCCTCTCTTCTCCCACGAGGGATCGCTCGGAGGTGGGTTCTGTTCTTTCAGAGATCAAGCTCTTGGCTGGCGGCCTCTCTTCAACTTGTTTCCAGCATGTTCGTCGGCATTGTAATGTTCTAGCTCATATGCTAGCTAGATCTAGTTTGAACTCTTCTACTCTTTGTATTTTTCATTCTGCTCTGGATTGCATCTGGAAGACTCTATGTAAGTTTGTTGCTTAATCAATAAAGGCTGACGTTCTCTCTGTCAAAAAAAAAAAACGGATACCGCAGGCTTCACGACACGGTTTTTTCGGCTGACGCTCCCATGGCCGCACCCCACTCCACTGAAGGGCTCAGGAAGACTTCGGAAGACCCTGTGGCACCATTGTTGCTGAAGCCACTGGTATTTAGGCGGCCCATGGCCAAGAGGCCTGGTAGGTTCCCCATGCCTCCCATACCCACGAAGATTTGTCTTGTTCACCGTGCCGTGGTGGCAGCGGCCGAAAGTGAGGCATTTGCCGTCGCGTCGCTCGTTGTAGCAGGCACAGCCCCATGATGTGTGCCGCAGTGCGACTCAAAGCAGGACGAGGGAGGTAACAATGCGTGGGGCTCTAGATTTTACTCTGTTCCTCTGTTGTGCGTGTGAGGTGCTGCCGTTGATGCATTTGTGGTGCGGAGTTTGTGGTTTAAATAGGCGGCATGGAAGAGAAGCGCGTACGACGGGGAGGCACGTCGAGAGTTAAAATAGACGGAGCAGGACATGTACCGAATTTTACTCTCTTTTAAGACCGTGCTTCCTTTGTCCTAACAAATGAAGATTTATGCGGCTCAAAGCTCAGCTTTTATAAAGGCCCATGGCCGAATCATTTTGTCAGTTTGTATTCAAGCATATGCTATTTCTCGAGAGAGTTTCTCTCTATAGCTGTTGAAATGCACCAACCTTCCTTTTTACTGCATCTATAGTTTGACACAGGTTGGTCACTCACGAGCTGATATGCACACAAAAGAGAAAGGCCGAGGGACAAATTTAACAAGGCCTTTTTCCTTGAACAAATTGTGTACCTGTAGATTAATGGATCAAGTAACAAAGTCTGGAGTGAGCAGTCAAAGGAACCCAAGGTAAAAAATCAATCAACTGGGAAAAAACTTAATTTTCAGTCTGAAGAATCAGCCATTCATTTCTTGCTTACAATCGGCAGCGCTTCTTCACCTTTGATCGCTTAAGAGCATCTTCAACAAGCGCGCGGTAGCGTGTCGCCCTAATTTTTTTCAGCGCATGAGGGTGTTTGCTTTACCAGGCGCTCCAAAATTTAGTGCGCCGCTATAGCGCCAACAGCCTGCAAAATCCACCGTGCGCGAGTAGTCGATGCTTGGAAAAAATTGAATCAACACATAAGAAAAAATATGAAACAACACGTAATTCAAATTCAAGCCCCACACCACAAGCTAGTGGATACGATGCAAATATAAAACTAGATAAAAACGATGCTAAGATGCAAATATACTATATAAACGCGTCGACAACTAGATAAACTACTCATCATCCTCCTCGATGGTGTAGTCCGACGATGTAAACGCGTCGGTCCACCGACAATCTTCCTCGTCCCAGGTTGCACTGGGCTTCCCCCAGTGCCTTCCGCTCACGCTTGTCCACCCAACGCGTGACTCGCTCCGCCCTCCTTTGCGCCTAGAACTCGTTCTCGACAATGACATCATGAGGGAAGTCCTCGCACCACACCACCATGGCATGTGCATCCGCCTCAGCGATGAGGAGGCAGCGCTCCCGCCTCCGCTGGACGTGACGATCCTCCTCGATGATTAGTTGTGGGGGAGGTGCGAGTTCCTGCACCTGCTCGCGCGCCCGCGTGTTGGAGAAGTTCATCTGCGTTCGTGGCCTCCCGAGGCTCCATGCCGCCGCGTCGTATGCGCGGGCGGCCTCGTGGGCAGTCTCGAACATTCCGAGCCCAAGACGTGTACCGCCGGAGCGGATCTCCGCGTAATACACGCTGAAGGGGTGGAGCTGGACGCGCGGAAGCCCGAAGACAAGGGGTGGAGATGGACGCTGCAGGGGCGTGGCGGCATGGCGGGGCGCTGGAAGACACGGGGGAGAAGGCGCAGCGGTGGCAGGGCGCTGGAAGAGGTGGGGGAGAAGGTGCTGCGGCGGCGGCGAGGCACCGAAAGAGGCGAGGAAGAAAGCGCGAAGGAGGGAAAGGGCGGCGGTTGGCGGCCGCCCGCGCGCGGCTTTTAACAAGCGTGCTGGACTCCGCGTGATGCTGCTTTTTCCCGCGCGCGCCAATTTTTTCCCACACCAAACTTTCGTGCGCCTGCTGGAGCGCGCCAAATAGCCGGTTTTTCCAGCGCGCGGCTTATCTAGTGCATCTGTTGGAGATGCTTTAATGGGCACATGGAGTCGGCCCATTTTATTTTAGGCGCACTTCTACTTTGTTTTATCGTAGCCTCTTAATTTTCTTTCTTTCTTGTTTCTCCTTTTAAATCAGCCGTTCTCATTTCTCATGTCATTATTAAAAGACACAGTCTTATAAAGAAAAGGAGAAGAAGGGCACGTACATGGTACATGGAGTTTCTTACTAGCTTGAGCTCATATCAGCTATCGAGCGAACAATGAATTTGAATAAAAGTTCAAAAATTTCTGATCTTTTTGTCACAAACATTAGAAAATGTTGTCAATGCTTGCAAAGTTTCATACCAAAATGACAATGCTCCAAAAACATTATTTCCAAAAGCATTTTAGAGTGATGATTTTTTTTTTGCCATGACTTCCACAAATATCATTTCATGATGAAAATTTACAAGCACTCCAAATTTACAAGAACTCCAATCATATTTGTTTGAATGTATTTCCATTTTTTGGGGATTGCACTGTTCATCCCGAGCTCATTGGAGCTCGGGGCCAGAACAATACTTACGATGAACAATGTTTTTCCATAGATTTTCCTATGTTGAACTTTCTACTGTTGCATATGTGTGATCTTCAGAGCATCTACCCCCGGAGCCACTCCCCCGTTCCACACACACACACGCACGCACGCACGCGCGCGCGCGCACACACACACACAAATGTTAGGGCACCGCTCGGACAAAAAACACCGATCACTGAACTCCCGTGAGCCAGCCCAAACATCCGGCTGTTCGGCACACCTCAAACTCAGACCATATGTGGGGTGGATTTGGGGGTTTGCACATGAGGCAGGCGGCTATGAACACGGACAAATGAGAGGTGACTGGATGCTGTCCGTGAACGCGTCTACAGACGTATAGGGGGTGCATATTAGCCTGTTCCAGTTGTAGATGCTCTTATTATGGATTCTACAAAGAGAGACTCATCAACATCACCCACAACTATGAAAGTTAGTACTCACCTTATGTTGGAGAACGTAGTAATTTCAAAAAATTTCCTACGCACACGCAAGATCATGGTGATGTATAGCAACGAGAGGGGAGAGTGTGATCTACGTACCCTTGTAGACCGACAGCGGAAGCGATAGCACAACGCGGTTGATGTAGTCGTACGTCTTCACGGCCCGACCGATCAAGCACCGAAACTACGGCACCTCCGAGTTTTAGCACACGTTCAGCTCGATGACGATCCCCGGACTCCGATCCAGCAAAGTGTCGGGGAAGAGTTCCGTCAATACGACGGCGTGGTGACGATCTTGATGTTCTACCGTCGCAGGGCTTCACCTAAGCACCGCTACAATATTATCGAGGATTATGGTGGAAGGGGCCACCGCACACGGCTAAGAATATGATCACGTGGATCAACTTGTGTGTCTATGGGGTGCCCCCTGCCCCCGTATATAAAGGAGTGGAGGAGGGAAGGGCCGGCTCTCTCTATGGCGCGCCCTAGGGGAGTCCTACTCCCACCGAGAGTAGGATTCCCTTTTTCCTAGTCCAACTAGGAGTCCTTCCATGTAGTAGGAGTAGGAGACAAGGAAGGGGAAGGGAGAAGGGAAGGAAGGAGGGGGCGCAGCCCCTCCCCCTAGTCCAATTCGGACTACGCCTTGGGGGGGGGGGGGCGCGGCCTGCCCTAGGCAGCCCCTCTCTCTTTCCCGTATGGCCCAATAAGGCCCAATACTTCTCTCCCGTATTCCCGTAACTCCCCGGTACTCCAAAAAATACCCGAACCACTCGGAACCTTTCCGATGTCCGAATATAGTCGTCCAATATATCGATCTTTACGTCTCGACCATTTCGAGACTCCTCGTCATGTCCCCGATCTCATCCGGGACTCCGAACTCCTTCGGTACATCAAAATTCATAAACTCATTATATAACTGTCATTGAAACCTTAAGCGTGCGGACCCTACGGTTCGAGAACAATGTAGACATGACCAAGACACGTCTCCGGTCAATAACCAATAGCGGGACCTGGATGCCCATATTGGCTCCTACATATTCTACGAAGATCTTTATCGGTCAGACCGCATAACAACATACGTTGTTCCCTTTGTCATTGGTATGTTACTTGCCCGAGATTCGATTGTCGGTATCTCAATACCTAGTTCAATCTCGTTACCGGTAAGTCTCTTTACTCATTCCGTAATACATCATCTCACAACTAACTCATTAGTTGCAATGCTTGCAAGGCTTATGTGATGTGCATTACCGAGAGGGCCCAGAGATACCTCTCCGACAATCGGAATGACAAATCCTAATCTCGAAATACGCCAACCCAACATCTACCTTTGGAGACACCTGTAGAGCTCCTTTATAATCACCCAGTTACGTTGTGACATTTGGTAGCACACAAAGTGTTCCTCTGGCAAACGAGAGTTGCATAATCTCATAGTCATAGGAACATGTATAAGTCATGAAGAAAGCAATAGCAACATACTAAACGATCGGGTGCTAAGCTAATGGAATGGGTCATGTCAATCAGATCATTCACCTAATGATGTGATCCCGTTAATCAAATAATAACTCTTTGTCCATGGTTAGGAAACATAACCATCTTTGATTAACGAGCTAGTCTAGCAGAGGCATACTAGTGACACTCTGTTTGTCTATGTATTCACACATGTATTATGTTTCCGGTTAATACAATTCTAGCATGAATAATAAACATTTATCATGATATAATGAAATAAATAATAACTTTATTATTGCCTCTAGGGCATATTTCCTTCACCTTATCCATATTAATTGTTGCTAATATAATAGAAAGTTGTACTAAATCAGTTATAATTAATACTGACCGAAGGCAGTAGTGTTTTTGCGCCTCTTGTTTCTAGTGAATTGTTGCTACTTTTTATTTGCGAAATCATATTTTGACTCGAGGTAAAAGATACCATATTCACTTTCTTCACGCGACTGCAGGATGTGATCTAATATTTTGGAAAAAAACATAAGGCAACTAACCTCCCTCAGCCCCCCACCCCTCCCCACCATAAGGCATTGTACAATGCAAGGTGCTTAGAGGAGGTTTTTAGAGAAATAAACCAGTATTTTCTTAAGCACCGGTGCTTATTTGTACAGGATAGACGCTTAATTAGGTGTCTCTTCTATAGAAATGGGCACCGATGCTTCAGAAAAACCCGGTTTATTTTTCTAAGCATCTAGCATTGTACAAGGCCTAACTTGCATGACCGGTGAACATGTAACCCATAGGGTGATATTCTTTGTAAAAAATGCAACTACCACCCCTTTGTTGCACATGACCAGTGGATGCAGTTTCGATGATTTTGTTTGTTTGTTCAGTCACATACAATTTAGTGGATTATTTTCCACAAGTACATAGGCTGAGGCGAACTGAACCTAACTCAAATGGTTAGGTTTTTGTGATTGAACCAACCCACGAGGGTTAAAATTCTAGGATTGACATTGGTGGTCGTATTTTCTTGATTTATTTCAGGCTTTTCGGTGATATGCGTTCGGTGAGAGGAGAGGTTCCGTTGTCTACGACGACGTATGTGGCAAATTTGTCAATGTCAAGATGTTGTGCTGGCTTAGTATCTCGGAGATGCTCATAGAGGTATGATGTGTCCATGGGCGTTCATAGGGTTAAGTGTATGTGGGCATGTGCATTCTTAGTGTGTTAAAAAAGTAAAAAGGTAGGTTGGTCATAGGTTTGTGAAGACAAGCCGACATTTTTATACTTATTCTTGACTTTATTTGGCATTGTTAAATACTCAAACATTTATGTTTGCATCCATCAACCAATCTAGAGTTCATGGGTCATAGTAATTTTTCTAAATGGGGATACCACTAGCATCCCCAACTGAACTGGGAATGCTAGTCCCTTCCATTTTCCGTGCATGCAATGACACCCCCCCCCCCCCATATTTCGAACTCTATTTCCATGCAACCCTGGTCAACAAAAAACGCACAAACAACATTGGACATATCAATTCATGGATAGCATGGCAGAGCTAATAATAGAGTGGCGGGATCTATTCTAGACCACATTCTTGGCACGGCGAGTTGCCCGCACCTTAGACCCAGAGCGCAGTGATAGGCTCAGACGTTGCGGGACTAGTACCTGCCGTCGGGCCTGTGGGGACAGTCCAGAGATGCAAAATCCCCACTGAGCCCCTGTGGAAGGTAGGAAGCTCGATGACCCGCCTCGGGTTTCCATTCGTGATTCACAGAGAGCCACACAGAGGGTGAGCTTCCTCATCAGAAGGCGAGGAGTTCGACTCCGCCATGAGCGCGTCCTAGTCAATGGGGTCTGCCTCTAATCGAGAGCCGGAGTCGGACATGGTGGCGCGGGACGACGGATACATAACCGGATCGGAGCAGAGCGGATAGGAGAGAAAGAACAAGGGTTTGGTGTCCATTGTAGGGTAAGAGTGCGATTTATTGTGGGGTTCGGATGGGCCAGGATAGGGAAGGCCGATATGACAGACGTGTCTAGATGGCCCAAATCCACCGCAGATATAGACTGGATTTGAGGGTATGGTTAGAGGCATGTTTTTGTTGTCCGGACAGTGTACCGGTTGTTCGACGGACAAATGGGATTTTTTGGGGTCTGGTTGGAGATGTTCTAAGTTGGGGCATTTCTCTGTATAGGTTTTCCAAGAGATCATCTGTACGCGTGCATAGATGGCTTCTGACGGTAACCAATGGTAAGCATCTCTACCCGGACTACTCATATCCTCCCTAAACGTTCGAGCGGATAGTGTGGTTGTTGTTTGCACAGGAGAGTGAAGGAAAAAAGCCACCTAACCGGACTCTCCACTTTGTCCTCATATATCTAGGATGTCCGTAAATCCCCATGTCCTAAGCATACTCCCTCCGATCCTTTTTAGATTGTGGATAACATGAAGCCCGAATACCAAAGAGGAGCAGCGGTGCAAAAAAAATTGGACATTTTTACCCCTGCGATAGTTTGACCTGCATGCCCGGATTTCCCACTAACTCCAACCCTTTGATACACAAACTATTGAGGACCAGAGGGAGTATATGGGGAGGATTTGGCCCACCACGAACTACCTTTTCTCTTTATTTATTCTTTCTTTCATTTCTCTCTCTTCCTCTCCATCAGTGTATGCATGCGACATATAGGGCAAAAATATTGGGAGGAGGGTGGGGGGGGGGGGTATGATTGTGTGCATGAACAAATAGAAACTAAAAACGAACATGCTCGGACACTGACTGAGCGTGTCCGTGAATGTTTGAGCAGACAGATTTGTGCATCATGGTTATAGATGCTCTGGTGAACAAGAAGGAGGATCACACGAACAATTGAGAGCGAGGGTTGGGAGAATCAAAGAGCAATCTTATTCGGAGAATCATCATGTTGTTGCAATGTAAGGATAACATTGTCGCCGAACTAGAAGGAGGATCACACGAACAATTGACCGCTTTAACCATTTAGTGTCAAGCAGTACTTCCGGCATCAATTACGAAGTGGTCTTGCCAAACGTACATGCAGACTTACTCTATTTTCACATGACTGACTTATTGACATCTTCTGACTGCTTCACTTGGAACGATCGTGGAGTACAACATTGACATGAGCGGCTTAACCACCGAGCTTAATTATAGCAAAATTAGACGCTGTACTCAAGTGAATCACCTAATTAAGATAACCCACTACCATACCTTGCAATATACTGCCGTAGTACTCCAAGCAGTCTCTTCCATTCCGTTACGCCCGACGTCCGAAAACGAAGTGAATGCGTGCAGCCGCGCACCCTTTCTGCCCATGTCACACAAGTTGATGAATGATGCTGCGTACGAAGTACGATGCACCACACGCACACGTGCAGTGTGTATGGGCAACGGCACGCCACAGGTTGACTAACACGGCCTGGGTAGCTTGTACTATTACTCATTTGAGGTCTGACCGCGCCGGCGCCTCCGCGGTGGAACGGACTGCCTCAGTCCACGAAGCCATCGAAGCGGACACCACCGCAGCCAGCAATGCCGCGGACGGCGAAGACACTTCCCGCACCGCCCCTGAAGCCGCCCATTGGTGGGATGGCACTGCTGAAAACACCGGCAAGGCTGTTACCGGGCCCCTCGGCATAGCCGCCACCCATGGCCAGGAAGCCCCACAGGTTCCCCATGCCTCCCACGCCCACGAACAGTTTCTTCTTGTTAGCCAGCTATAGATGTCGAGTCTACCCGCTCTATCCTGTGTTGTGCGCCTGTGATCGTTGCTACTGATGCACTTGCGGTGTGATGGAGTTTGTGGTTTAAATAGGCGGAGAGGAGGAGGAGATGAGTATGCACCATGCGAGGACAGACAGTAGGCGAGGGTGTAAATGAGGCGAACGCGACAACGACATGGGCCGCAGTGAATGTTTGCTCAGAATTCAGGAGGCTGAGTAAAAGAGGTTAACCAAATTTTGGTGGAGCCAATATGGCGTATCTGTTGCTTTGATAATTGCTCAAGGCTCCAGGACAAAAAATATTCAACAATCCTAAAGTTGTTTCCGTAAATTTTAAAAAGTATTTAATACCATGCAAAAATATATTCATGACATTTAAAAAAATGTTCTCACAATTAATAAATGTTTTGCGTGCTCAAAAATATGTTTGTGGCATTTATGAGAAAATTTCAATTTGTCTTACAAAAATGTATATTGTGTATTCAAGATATGTTTGATGTGCATTTGACAAATGTGTAACATGTATTTGAGAAAAATGTTCAACATCCATCTGAAAAATATTCAACCTATGCACGTATACCAAAAATGTTGAGCGCATATTTGGAAAAAGTCTGTTTGTATTTGAAAAATGAAGAAAAACTAAGAAATGAAATAGGAAAAAAGAATATAAATAACAAAAAAGGTGAAAACCAATACAGGAAATTCATTTTTAGGGGTATAGCAAAGCTTTATTGAGCATAGTCCACATGAAGTGGTATACAAAGAGGATCATGAGGATAGATGAATCATAGATGTCGGCCCTGATCAAGAGTGTTTGAAAACTTAGCTAATCTATTTGCATTAGTGTTCGATGCCTAACCTTCAAAACCAAACTTACACTTAACTAAACTAGCTCGCCGGTTAATCTCACTAATGATACAATCATAAGTGCTACTAGTCCTTCTTTCAGCGTCGTTCACCACGTGTTGTGAGTCGGAGGCAATTATAATATTTTGAATCATCAATTCTTTTCCAAGAGCCAAAACATCTCTCCATGCCATTGCTTGAGTGTGGCTACATTGATGATTCCCTAGACAACCATAGAGAAGCTGCCTAAATAGTGTCCAACCTCATCACGACACACTGCGGATGCCGCTCCTATCAACTCGGACTTTGCCATGCTTGCATCGATACAGAAAATACACTGAATAAGCCACACGAACTTCTAAAACCGGTCTAAACTGGCCTATAGAAGCTTTCCAAAACTGATCCCAGAAAATCACATGAACACACGTGGGGCGGCCTGCTAGTGCTCGCCCGAGAGGAGACATGAACAACCTACCGTCTCGTAGGTGAAGTTTGCGGGGCAATCAATTTGGGGCGTAGAATAGAGGGCAAATCACCCATGCAGGGACTATGTGTCACATAGTCAAATCGTGTTGGCTCAGTTACTTTCGTCAGTAGCTCGATTACAACTTCTTTTCTTCTCGCTTGAAAAACATTAACCAATGTTCATGATGAATTAGGAAAATATGTGAATTTTACAAGTGTTTCGGAAAGTGCTAGTGAATTTTAAAAACATTAAAAAATTGTTCAGAAATTATTTTTCTCTCCAAATTTCCATAAATGTTCATGGATTTTAAAAATGTTTTCCAATTTAACAATGTTAGTTTATTATAAAAAATGTTCAAGGATTTAATTTCCATGAATTAAAAAGGTATTCGGGCAGATTAAAATACGTGTGTTTGTAAAATGTCAAGAACTTTACAAGTATTCATGAATTTAAAACTGCTAGCAAAATTTTTGCATGAATTATAAAAATGATTCATAACTTTTTAAAATTATTAGAATTTTAAAAATCATGACATAAAAAAGGAATTTCATTATTTGTGGATTTCGAAATTAAGATATAAGAAACCATAAATAAATAAACATAAAAGGAAAAATTAAAACCCAAAACCAGCAAAAACTGAAAGAACATATGAAGAAAACCAAGAGTGTGAAATACGCTCGAAGCAGAACGAAAGCCGTGCGTGAGAGATGAGCGGAAAAAGTCGACCTCAATAAGCCGACCCATGACGTTGGAGAGGTGTGTGATTTGTACCATTTACCTACGGGGTTAATATAAAGTGCGTGAGAATCAATAGGTTGTATTCTGTAGTGGCTGGGCTTCTAGATTTTGGACATGGAGTACTTGATGGCCTGAAACAATATTTCTTGTGCCACTACGGACGCCGCTGCCGAAGTGGCCGCCTGTAATCTAGATCGCTGTTTTTTATCTGTTTCATGGTTTTTTTTATAACCTTCTCCATCCTTTATTACATTCCAATAAAAGTTACATCATTCAGCAACAGAGGAATGGACACACTAAAGGGTCGATCAAGGAAGCTATTACAATAGGGTCCTCAACCAAATTTTGTAGTTCATGAGAAATATTATTACCTTCCCTAGCACAGTGCACAAAAGAAACAAAGGGGAAATCACACGCCTAATGGTAGCAATGATAAAAAATTGCTATAGAGTGTTGTAATAGTGGTTCATCTTAGTTGTTGTTGCTACCAAGGAATTGGCGGTGCAAAATTGAAAGGAGAATAAATTGACAATATCTGTATGTTCAAGTAGCAGTGTTCTAGTACTTTTTTTTGTTGAATTCGACTTCAAAATTCAAAATATTTACGAGGGACGAGAACAGTCTGTTTTTCGTCAGCGTTGGGGTGTGCGTTCTTTAATTTTAATATATGGAGCAGCACTGCTATACACACGATGTCCTCTGGCCGATTTATGAACAATGGTGTTAATCAAGCCGTTGGTGTTAGGAAGTAACATCCACAACAATGTCCGATTATGTGTCGTGCACAAATCGGCCATGCATGTCGTGCACAAAGTAGTTTCGTTTATGGAGTGTTAGAACTTTTCGGTACTTCGGGATTTTTATTTCCAGTAGCCGATGTGCATGCGTAGGGTGTGCCCGCACATATTGATGGATGGTATGGTCGAGTGGTACCATCACTTTAATACATTGTCGTATAAGTGCCATGCGAGCACAGACCCAGATGAAAGCACGTGCACAACATTTTCATGTGCCAGGCAATACTGCTGCTAATGGCGTGACGCCGCTGGCTCCTCCGCCGCCGTACCCCTTGCCGAGCACGCCGAACGGGACATTACTACTGGCACATTCTCTCGACGGGATATCGCCGGCTCTTCCGCCGCCGCCAATAGGTCTGACGCTACCCACGCTGCCTCCGGTCGCACTAAGCTGACCCGCACCGTCGGGAAGTCGCCGGCTCCGTTGTTGTCTAAAGTCCAAGACGTGACTGAGTCCGAACGCCACCGTGCCACGCGGTATGTTCCCCATGCGTCCCACGTCCACAAACAGGTTCTACTCGTCTGCTGCACCCATTCCTCCTACAGCAGCGGCTGAAAGCGAGGCCTTCACCTCACGCCCAACAAGCATGGTCCTGGCAGCTGCTAGAACATGCACCGCCAGCGCGAGCAAAAGCAGGAGGAGGGAGGTGACAGTGCTAAAAACGCTTCTTGGTAATGTGGGGCTCTATATCCTACTCGCTCGCTCGTGTTGTTGTGTGCGTGAGAACATGCTTCTGTTGATGCACTTGTGGTCTTTAAATAGGCGGCGGATGGGTATGCACGACAGACGGGAAGAGAGGGGTAGGTTGGGAGCGTGTAAATGAGGCGAGTGTCAGTGCTGTAGCGAATGCTTCTGTTTACAATCAGGAGTAAATTTTGCGAGTGGAGGTAGGAGAGGTAGACGAACAGAGTTTGTTGCTCGTGTTTTTTTTAAGAAAAAACATACGCCCGGCTTTATAAGTGAAGCCACCAGGCAGTGTCACATAGAGTCTCATGACCCAAACCACACACAGTACCAGCAGGCCCACGACCAAACGACATTCCAGGCAAAATAAAGGGCACGCAGGCCACCAAATAGTTCGAAGACTAGCGGCACGCAAGCCATACCTATTGTAGAAAAAGAAACGACGCAACGGCGATGTTATGTCGGGCCATCAGAGTTTTGCTATGAGATGGAGGAAGCCGATGGCCCAGACCTTGGAGATGAGCACATCCACCGCGTCTTTATCATCAGCCCTAATCAATAATCTCCACTTCCGTAGAAAGATGGACATTTTAAGCAGACAATCAGCCGGCTCGTTAGGGAAAACATGCTCAATAGTGAACTTGTTGCTCGTGTTTACTGTGTTTTTTTAGCGATGGTTCTTTCTTCCCTACTCCCTAGCAAATGAAGACTGGGCTACAAAATTGAACTGGTCGCTGAATCAGACCTCCCCATGTGTCCAACCACGCCCGGCCCATAGGGAGGGGACAGAGCATGCGACAATAGAAAATCCTTCCACCCACACATTTGGCAATTGCAATGACACTCCAAATCAGTATGTCTTCAGCAGATCTTCGCTATTGCAACCATTAGTAAATTTTGGGGTCGCCAAAACATTTCACCACAAAATTATGGCATGCATGGTATTGAAGTCAATTGCACAGGTATGCATTGCCTAACAAAGATGAAGCATTGTTGATGAGATGTAGAGACGTTCTTACTCTTCATCAACACCAATGTCTTGGTATTTGACAAAGCAGCCATGGGCGGGTTTATTCACCCTAGAATGCTTAGCTAGGGCGGGTTTGAAACAGCTTAGCCTTGTGCATAAGCCAATTGTCTACATAAGCTCTAGATAAGCCATGGTGAGAATAAACTGGGAGTATTTTAGCTGTATGTTTGGAATGCCATATGAATTTTGAGTTTATTCTCCTAGATTGAAATTTAGAGGAGTCTAAAATACTCCTGAATTTTCAGTTACCACCATACAAAATGTTGCATCACGCTACAGAATACCCCCTCCTTCCCATTATCTAAGGCGCCCAAACTTTTGCACGAAAATTAGCGTACGACTAAACAAGCTCCTCTAACCGTCCCCGCAAAAAAAAAGCTCCTCTAACAGAAGTGATTGAACGATCCAGGAAAATAGCAAACACGCGTGAGAGAATAGGACCGATCTAGTACTAGCGATAGTTAGCAGCCACTACCTGTACGTGAGAAAAACACGGGTTGGGAGGCTTATGCGCCTAATATTGTGGGATTTTATAAAAATAGTTAAGCGCCTAAGATTTTAGGAAGGAGGGAGTACTTGTTTATTTTTAGACTTTAACAATCGTTTGAATAAACACTTAGAAAAAAATAACTCAATTTGTCACACTCCCCGACCCATGACCTGAGTAGTAACCAAACACAGCCCATGACCATCGAAATAAGCTTTATGTAGCAAGAATTCTCGGTGCAATAAGTCGAATAAATCATATTTCTTACCAGCTTGATAGTAAAGCATGTGCAAATCCTAATTTTGAACTGTATAATTAGTAAACATTTGCACTAACTCGCACTTCCATACACAATCAAATGCTATCTGCAGGTTGGTTTGAGAAGTCTGCTACGGAAGAAGCACAAACAAATACTTGTATCATGGAACACAAATATGTTGTCTTTTAAGGCATGATAAACTGCTAATTGCATATCGTCTACTGTTTTTGTAATTGCTGCTCACGTATATACATAGGTGTTTGGTAATTGCTGCTCACGTATACACATAGGAACTTAACACAAACGCAAACACAATCGAGTAATACAGTTACTGTAAAGGGAATGGAGAAAAATCAGAATATGTTTGGTTACTCTAATGAACTGTAATAACATAATCAGCCGTATGACTAGGCCCACCATCCATCCCCATCGGCGACATCAACGGCTTTGACACCGCCGACTCGAGCTCCCCGGTCAGCACATCAACCACCTCGCCTCCAAGCTCCTCGCCATCCTCTCCCTCGGCCTCGGCGTCCCAGCCCCTACCCTCGAGCGCTGCCTCTGCCTCGCCACTACAGATGAGAATTCTGACCTCAAGCAGCGGGATGATGTGCTGCTGAAGCCTGCAACCGGAGCTGGCGGTGGGTGTGGTGGCGCGCACCGGTGTCAGCGTGCTCTCGTTCATCCTCACCGTTGTGCCCGGCCTACAGCTCCTCACCCACGTCGGCCACTGGGTAACTGCACGCGATCGACGAGCCAGGCACGCAACACACTCATGATCATCAGTACCTGACGGTATACCAGCGTGCTACAGTCTCCATCGGCCACCGCGGCCTTGTCAACCGCCACGTCGAGCCGCCGCCAAACTCCATGGGTCTCGATAGGGAGGACACGGTAACAGTTTTAGGATAGACGCGAGAGAGTTGCACTGGTTTCTGTTAACTAACACACGATTTTGAGGGGAACAGATTTGCACTGGATTTTGAGTACAAGCCGAACTAACCAAACAAGATCCAGCGTCATTTGACACCGCTGTTAACTGATTATGTTACAAAGTTCTGAAACAAACACCTCCATAATGCAAAGAACACCCACATCCGTTTGGACCCCTCCTTCCTCTCGAAAATTGTTAACACCCACATCCAAAAACTGTTCTCAATCTCCTTTGTTCTAGTGAACAGTGGCACCATTACCTTCTTCTGGTTTGACACTTGGCTAACTACCGCCCAGCTTGCCCAACAGTTCCCCAACCTCTTCTCCCACTCCACCCTTCCTCATGTCTTGGTCTCTGATGTTGTTCATGATGGCTTACTTGCTATCCCGCCGAACTGCCTAACCCATGTTGCGTCTGCCGAGCTTGCTGTCGTTCTATCTTTGTTGCAGGATGTCGCCTCCAGGGATGCCCCCAATGACAGGTTTCTCAACCACGGTGAACCGTTCTTTGCTAGGTGCGCCTACTCACTGCTCTCCCCCGCCATCGAGGTCGATGTCCACGCCGAGCGCATTTGGGGCTCCAAAGCGCCCATCAAGGTGAAGATTTTTGGTTGGCTGCTTTTCCGTGATCGACTGAACACGAAGGTAAACCTCCATCATAAAACTATTGCTGACAACTCCTGCTGCCTGAGATGCGATCACCACCTAGAGGACGCCGCACACCTGGCCCTCACTTGTCCTCGGGCGGTCCAGGTGTGGCGCCTCCTCGATTTCCACTCGCCTTCCAACATCGACCTTCTTTGGGATATCGTGACTCCGGACGGCCTCGACATCAACATTTGGCCCACGGTAGCCCTCGCCATCCTCTGGAAGCTCTGGGACTCTCATAACGCCCAGGTCTTCTGCTCCGAGACTCACTCTGCGCAGGACACTATGAGGAATGTAATTTCCGATCTTACTCTTTGGGTCCTTAGGTTTAAAGACCGCGTTAGCAGGGAGGCAGCCATGTCATGGCGCCTATACCTCTCCTCCCATTATAATCTCTGATGTAACGCCGTCCTTCGGGCCTTTTGAGTAATATATTCAGGTAGGGATGCTCTCCCCCCGATGATTGTTCAAAAAAATGCAAAGAACAAAGCTCCTCTCTGTAGTTGCTTCTCAATACACACATATTTAAAGAGAAATAATGAAGTGTTGTATCTCAGCTCAACAGAAACACAGGGGCTGTTTGCAGTGGCGGAGCCAGGATTGGACCAAGCCCCGGGCCAAAAAAAAAAAATTCGCCGCGAGGGAAAATCTTAACACCCATAAGGGTTTTAGCTACCTTAAAAGATACCCCGTACAAAATATGGCTCAGTTGCATTAAAAAATTATAATTTAAACTCAATGCTTAACAATACAACAAAATAGATAAAAACTTGAAAGAACAGTACATGGTAAAAAAAAGTACCAAATCAATGATTTGCTTCATCAATGCCTCGCATAACCTCATCAACAGTGGAAGAAGAGTCAACACCTTCAAGGCATAAAAAGCAAAATATCATAAGAGAAGGCATAAACACATCAAGTGAAACAATTTCCATTGATAAATATTTAAAAACGTACCACTTCGACGAGGTAAGAGCCCTTTGCAAGACCTATATGATTGAAAGCGATACACAATATCATCATCATCAATAGTTGCAAATGCATCTCGTTCAATATAGCACACCATCCTGTAATTCAGCCAATCATCACTCATCATATTCCTCAGCTCAGTCTTGATAATATTCATTGCTGAGAAAGCTCTTTCCACTGATGCGGTTGCAACAGGTAAAATCAATGCCAACTCAATGAGGCGATATACCAAAGGAAAAACAATGTGTCTACCAGTCTGAACCATCTTCACAGCAAGATTACCAAGGTCATTACAACTCACAAAATCTGTATTAGCTCTCACATCAGCGATGAATGTTCCAAGCTGGTTTCTAAGGACAAAAGAAATCTCATATGTGGAGAAGTCATCAGCATACAACTTAGCAAGTTCAACAAGTTTGTCTTCATCAAAATTAGCAAATGAGTTCCTTGGATCAAGACATGCAATGCATCTTAATAATTGAGTAGATCTCTAAGCAAAGCGGTTATTTAACTCAGTAATAACTTGGTCATGCACAACATTGAACAATTCATATCTGAAGCGATGATAGTAATTAAGTTACCATTTGACCACCACGCCCCCTTGAACGACCTCGAGCAAGAATTGTATCATCCATGTTAGGCAATATAATTAATGTTATGTTTAACACAAAAGTCATTTGTCTCTTCCAAGAGTTGATCCCAACCATTTTCCCTTATATCTTGAAGTTTCTGCAATGTGATACGAATCAAACTCACTGCAAGAACAATGTTTTGATCGTTCCTTTGCAAACATTGTGACAACTCATTAATTTTGCCCAATAGATTGATCATAAGATGCAACATGAAAACAAATTCAAAGCTTTCCATCTGAGAAATCAAGCCACCTGCTGTGCTTCTTTGTGTTAAATTTTCTGCATCATCATGAATGTTCTCTAACACTTGCAAAACTGTTTTCCACATAGTTAGAAATCGACACAAAGTTTTATGATGTGTGCCCCACCGTGTATCCCCGGGTCGAAGAAGATTGGTCGCTTGATTTTTCCCTCTTCCTGAAAAAATCTCCCCTGACTCCAATTGGCTTACAATATTTTCATGTTGTTGTTGGGCTAGTTCATCATGTCTCTTACAAGAAGCATTGACGGTGTTAACAATCAAAGTTATGTGGTTAAAGAAATCCGTTACAGAAGAACAACACTTGGCCACAACAACAACCACTAATTGCAACTGATGGGCAAATCAATGGATATAAAATGCATAAGGATTTTCATCTTGTATTAACTTTTACAACCCATGAAATTGCCCTCTCATGTTAGAAGCTCCATCATACCCTTTTGTTGGGGAACGTAGCATAAATTTAAAAATTTCCTACGGTTTCACCAAGATCCATCTATGAGTTCATCTAGCAACGAGTAATCGGATGCATCTACATACCTTTGTAGATCGCGAGCGAAAGCGTTCAAAGAACGGGGATGAGGTAGTCGTACACGACGTGATCCAAATCACCGGAGATCTTAGCACCGAACGGACGGCACCTCCGCGTTCAACACACGTACGGAACAGCCACGTCTCCTCCTTGTTGATCCAGCAAGGGCAGAGGAGAGGTTGAGGGAGATGGCACCAGCAGCAGCACGACGGCGTGGTGTTGTTGGAGCTGCAGTACTCCGGCAGGGCTTCGCCAAGCGCTATGGAGGAGGAGGAGGTGTTGGAGAGGGAGGAGGAGGCAACCAAAGGTGTGGGAGAAAAGCCCTCCTTCCCTCACTATATATAGGAGGGCCAAGGGGGGGGGACGCCGGCCCTAGGAGATCCAATCTCCTAGGGTGGGGCGGCGGCCAAGGGGGGTTTCCCTCCCCCCAAGGCACCTAGGAGGTGCCTTCCCCTCCTAGGACTCTTTCCCCTTGTAACCCTAGGCGCATGGGCCTCTTGGGGCTGGTGACCTTGGCCCATGTAGGCCAAGGTGCACCCCCTTACAGCCCATGTGGCCCCCCGGGACAGGTGGCCCCACCCGGTGGACCCCCGGGACCCTTCCGGTGGTCCCGGTACAACACCGATAACCCCGAAACTTGTCCCGATGCCCGAAACAGGACTTCCCATATATAAATCTTTACCTCCGGACCATTCCGGAACTCCTCGTGACGTCCGGGATCTCATCCGGGACTCCGAAAAACATTCGGGTTACTGCATATACATATCCCTACAACCCTAGCGTCACCAAACCTTAAGTGTGTAGACCCTACGGGTTCGGGAGACATGTAGACATGACCGAGATCGCTCTCTGGTCAATAACCAACAGCGGGATCTGGATACCCATGTTGGCTCCCACATGCTCCTCGATGATCTCATCGGATGAACCACGATGTTGAGGATTCAAGCAACCCCGTATGCAATTCCCTTTGTCAATCGGTATGTTACTTGCCCGAGATTCGATCGTCGGTATCCCAATACCTCGTTCAATCTCGTTACCGGCAAGTCACTTTACTCGTACCGTAATGCATGATCCCGTGACCAGACACTTGGTCACTTTGAGCTCATTATGATGATGCATTACCGAGTGGGCCCGGTGATACCTCTCCGTTATACGGAGTGACAAATCCCAGTCTCGATCCGTGTCAACCCAACAGACACTTTCGGAGATACCTGTAGTGCACCTTTATAGTCACCCAGTTACTTGTGACGTTTGGTACAACCAAAGCACTCCTACGGTATCCGGGAGTTACACGATCTCATGGTCAAAGGAAAAGATACTTGGCATTGGAAAAACTCTAGCAAACGAACTATACGATCTTGTGTTATGTTTAGGATTGGGTCTTGTCCATCACATCATTCTCCTAATGATGTGATCTCGTTATCAATGACATCCAATGTCCATAGTCAGGAAATCATGACTATCTGTTGATCAACGAGCTAGTCAACTAGAGGCTTACTAGGGACATGTTGGTGTCCATTATTCACACATGTATTACGATTTCCGGATAATACAATTATAGCATGAATAAAGACAATTATCATGAACAAGGAAATATAATAATAATGCTTTTATTATTGCCTCTAGGGCATATTTCCAACAGTCTCCCACTTGCACTAGAGTCAATAATCTAGTTACATTGTGATGAACTCCTTCACCCATATTGCTTCATGTGCTGCCTTCGAGGCTGCCATGTACTCCGCTTCACATGTAGATCCCGCCACGACGCTCTGCTTGCAACTGCACCAGCTTACTGCCCCACCATTCAAAATATACACGTATCCGGTTTGTGACTTAGAGTCATCCAGATCTATGTCGAAGCTAGCGTCGACGTAACCATTTACGACGAGCTCTTCGTCACCTCCATAAACGAGAAACATGTCCTTTGTCCTTTTCAGGTACTTCAGGATATTCTTGACCGCTGTCCAGTGTTCCTTGCCGGGATTACTTTGGTACCTACCTACCAAACTTACGGCAAGGTTTACATCAGGTCTGGTACACAGCATGGCATACATAATAGAACCTATGGCTGAGGCATAGGGGATGACACTCATCTCTTCTATATCTTCTGCCGTGGTCGGGCATTGAGCCGAGCTCAATCTCACACCTTGCAAAACAGGCAAGAACCCTTTCTTGGACTGATCCATTTTGAACTTCTTCAAAATCTTATCAAGGTATGTGCTTTGTGAAAGACCTATGAGGCGTCTTGATCTATCTCTATAGATCTTGATGCCAAATATATAAGCAGCTTCACCAAGGTCCTTCATTGAAAAACTCTTATTCAAGTAGGCCTTGATGCTGTCCAAGAGTTCTATATCATTTCCCATCAAAAGTATGTCATCTACATATAATATGAGAAATGCTACAGAGCTCCCACTCACTTTCTTGTAAACACAGGCTTCTCCATAAGTCTGTGTAAACCCAAACGCTTTGATCAACTCATCAAAGCGAATGTTCCAACTCCGAGATGCTTGCACCAGCCCATAAATCGAGCGTTGGAGCTTGCACACCTTGCTAGCATTCTTAGGATCGACAAAACCTTCCGGTTGCATCATATACAATTCTTCCTTAAGGAAACCATTAAGGAATGCCGTTTTGACGTCCATTTGCCATATTTCATAATCATAGAATGCGGCAATCGCTAACATGATTCGGACGGACTTCAGCTTCGCTACCGGTGAGAAAGTCTCATCGTAGTCAACCCCTTGAACTTGTCGATAACCCTTAGCGACAAGCCGAGCTTTATAGATGGTCACATTACCATCCGCGTCTGTCTTCTTCTTAAAGATCCATTTATTCTCTATGGCTCGCCGCTCTACGGGCAAGTCAGTCAAAGTCCATACTTCGTTTTCATACATGGATCATATCTCGGATTTCATGGCTTCCAGCCATTTGTCAGAATCCGGGCCCGTCATCGCTTCTTCCTAGTTCAAAGGTTCACCGTTGTCTAACAACATGATTTCCAAGACAGGGTTGCCGTACCACTCTGGTGCGGAACGTGTCCTTGTGGACCTTCGAATTTCAGTAGGAGCTTGATCAGAAGTATCTTGATTATCATCATTAACCTCCTCTCTAGTCGGTGCTGGCACCTCAGGAACATTTTCTTGAGTTGCGCCATTTTCCGGTTCAAGAGGTAATACTTCGTCAAGTTCTACTTTCCTTCCACTTACTTCTTTCGAGAGAAACTCTTTCTCTAGAAAGGACCCATTCTTGGCAACAAAGATCTTGCCTTCGGATCTGAGGTAGAAGGTATACCCAGTAGTTTCTTTAGGGTATCCTATGAAGACGCATTTTTCCGACTTGGGTTCGAGCTTTTCAGGTTGAAGTTTCCTGACATAAGCATCGCATCCCCAAACTTTCAGAAACGACAACTTAGGTTTCTTACCAAACCATAATTCAAACGGTGTCGTCTCAACGGATTTTGACGGAGCCCTATTTAAAGTGAATGCGGCAGTCTCTAAAGCATACCCCCAAAAGGATAGCGGTAAATCGGCAAGAGACATCATAGATCGCACCATATCTAATAGAGTGCGATTACGACGTTCGGACACACCATTACGCTGAGGTGTTCCAGGCGGCGTGAGTTGTGAAACTATCCCACATTTTCTTAAGTGTGTGCCAAATTCGTGACTCAAGTATTCACCTCCACGATCTGATCGTAGAAACTTGATTTTCCTGTCACGTTGATTCTCAACCTCACTCTAAAATTCCTTGAACTTTTCAAAGGTTTCAGACTTGTGTTTCATTAAGTAGACATACCCATATCTACTCAAGTCATCAGTGATGGTGAGAACATAACGATAGCCACCGCGAGCCTCAACACTCATTGGACCGCACACATCAGTATGTATGATTTCGAATAAGTTGGTTGCTCGCTCCATTGTTCCTGAGAACGGAGTCTTGGTCATTTTACCCATGAGGCATGGTTCGCACGTGTCAAATGATTCATAATCAAGAGACTCTAAAAGTCCATCTGCATGGAGCTTCTTCATGCGTTTGACACCTATGTGACCAAGGCGGCAGTGCCACAAGTATGTGGGACTATCATTATCAACCTTACATCTTTTGGTACTCACACTATGAATATGTGTAGCAATACGCTCGAGATTCATTAAGAATAAACCATTTACCATAGGAGCATGACCATAAAACATATCTCTCATATAAATGGAACAACCATTATTCTCGGATTTAAATGAGTAGCCATCTCGAATTAAACGAGATCCCGATACAATGTTCATGCTCAAAGCTGGCACTAAATAACAATTATTGAGGTTTAAAACTAATCTCGTAGGTAAATGTAGAGGCAGCGTGCCGACGGCGATCACATCGACCTTGGAACCATTCCCGACGCGCATCGTCACCTCGTCCTTCGCCAGTCTCCGCTTATTCCGTAGCTCCTGCTTTGAGTTACAAATGTGAGCAACTGCACCGGTATCAAATACCCAGGAGCTACTACGAGTGTTGGTAAGGTACACATCAATTACATGTATATCACATATACCTTTTGTTTTGCCGGCCTTCTTGTCTGCTAAGTATTTGGGGCAGTTCTGCTTCCAGTGACCACTTTCCTTGCAATAAAAGCACTCAGTCTCGGGCTTGGGTCCATTCTTTGGCTTCTTCCTGGCAGCTTGCTTGCCGGGCGCGGCAACTCCCTTGCCGTCCTTCTTGAAGTTCTTTTTACCTTTGCCCTTCTTGAACTTAGTGGTTTTATTGACCATCAACACTTGATGTTCCTTCTTGACTTCTACCTCTGCTGATTTCAGCATAGCAAATACTTCAGGAATGGTCTTTTCCATCCCCTGCATATTGAAGTTCATCACAAAGCTCTTGTAGCTTGGTGGAAGCGACTGGAGGATTCTGTCAATGACCGCATCATCCGGGAGATTAACTCCCAGCTGAGTCAAGCGGTTATGTAACCCAGACATAGTGAGTATGTGTTCACTGACAGAACTATTTTCCTCCATCTTACAGCTGAAGAATTTGTCGGAGACTTCATATCTCTCGACCCGGGCATGAGCTTGAAAAACCATTTTCAGCTCTTCGAACATCTCATATGCTCCATGTCTCTCAAAATGCTTTTGGAGCCCCGGCTCTAGGCTGTAAAGCATGCCGCACTGAACGAGGGAGTAGTCATCGGTACGTGCCTGCCAAGCGTTCATAACGTCTTGTTCTGCAGGGAGAACAGGTGCGTCACCCAGCGGTGCTTGTAGGACATAATCTTTCTTGGCAGCTATGAGGATGATCCTCAGGTTCCGGACCCAGTCCGTATAGTTGCTGCCATCGTCTTTCAGCTTGGTTTTCTCTAGGAACGCGTTGAAGTTGAGGACTACGTTGGCCATTTGATCTACAAGACATATTGTAAAGATTTTAGACTAAGTTCATGATAATTAAGTTCATCTAATCAAATTATTCAAAGAACTCCCACTTAGATAGACATCCCTCTTCTAGTCATCTAAGTATAACATGATCCGAGTCAACTAGGTCGTGTCCGATCATCACGTGAGACGGACTAGTCAACGTCGGTGAACATCTTCATGTTGATCGTATCTTCTATACGACTCATGCTCGACCTTTCGGTCTTCTGTGTTCCGAGGCCATGTCTATACACATGCTAGGCTCGTCAAGTTAACCCTAAGTGTTTTGCATGTGTAAAACTGTCTTACACCCGTTGTATGTGAACGTAAGGATCTATCACACCCGATCATCACGTGGTGCTTCGAAATGACGAACTTTAGCAACGGTGCACAGTTAGGGGAGAACACTTCTTGAAATTGTTGTGAGGGATCATCTTATTTACTACCGTCGTTCTAAGAAAACAAGATGGAAAAACATGATAAACATCACATGCAATCAAATAATAATAGTGACATGATATGGCCAATATCACACAGCTCCTTTGATCTCCATCTTGGGGCTCCATGATCATCTTGTCACCGGCATGACACCATGATCTCCATCATCATGATCTCCATCATTGTGTCTCCATGAAGTTGCTCGCCAACTATTACTTCTACTACTATGGCTAACGCGTTTAGCAATAAAGTAAAGTAATTTACATGGCGTTTCTCAATGACACGCAGGTCATACAAAATAAAGACAACTCCTATGGCTCCTGCCGGTTGTCATATTCATCGACATGCAAGTCGTGATTCCTATTACAATAGTATGAACATCTCATATATCACATATAGATCATTCATCATTCATCACAACTTTGGCCATATCATATCACAAAGCACTTGCTGCAGAAACAAGTTAGACGTCCTCTAATTGTTGTTGCAAGTTTTACGTGGCTGAATTAGGGTTCTAGCAAGAACGTTTTCTTACCTACGTGAAAGCCATAACGTGATTTGTCAACTTCTATTTACCCTTCATAAGGACCCTTTTCATCGAATCCGCTCCAACTAAAGTAGGAGAGACAGACACCCGCCAGCCACCTTATGCAACTAGTGCATGTTAGTCGGTGGAACCGGTCTCACGTAAGCGTACGTGTAAGGTTGGTCCGGGCCGCTTCATCCCACAATACCATTGAAGCAAGATAAGACTAGTAGCGGCAAGAAAGTTGACAACATCAACGCCCACAACAAATTGTGTTCTACTCGTGCAAGAGAACTACGCATAGACCTAGCTCTGATACCACTGTTGGGGAACGTAGCATAAATTTATAAATTTCCTACGGTTTCACCAAGATCCATCTATGAGTTCATCTAGCAATGAGTAATCGGATGCATCTACATACCTTTGTAGATCGCGAGCGGAAGCGTTCAAAGAACGGGGATGAGGTAGTCGTACACGACGTGATCCAAATCACCGGAGATCTTAGCACCGAACGGACGGCACCTCCGCGTTCAACACACATACGAAACAACCACGTCTCCTCCTTCTTGATCCAGCAAGGGCAGAGGAGAGGTTGAGGGAGATGGCACCAGCAGCAGCACGACGGCATGGTGTTGTTGGAGCTGCAGTACTCCGGCAGGGCTTCGCCAAGCGCTATGGAGGAGGAGGAGGTGTTGGAGAGGGAGGAGGAGGCAACCAAAGGCGTGGGAGAAAAGCCCTCCTTCCCTCACTATATATAGGAGGGCCAAGGGGGGGGGACGCCGGCCCTAGGAGATCCAATCTCCTAGGGTGGGGCGGCGGCCAAGGGGGGTTTCCCTCCCCCCCAAGGCACCTAGGAGGTGCCTTCCCCTCCTAGGACTCTTTCCCCTTGTAACCCTAGGCGCATGGGCCTCTTGGGGCTGGTGCCCTTGGCCCATGTAGGCCAAGGCGCACCCCCTTACAGCCCATGTGGCCCCCCGGGATAGGTGGCCCCACCCGGTGGACCCCCGGGACCCTTCCAGTGGTCCCGGTACAACACCGATAACCCCAAAACTTGTCCCGATGCCCGAAACAGGACTTCCCATATATAAATCTTTACCTCCGGACCATTCCGGAACTCCTCGTGACGTCCAGGATCTCATCCGGGACTCCGAACAACATTCGGGTTACTGCATATACATATCCCTACAACCCTAGCGTCACCAAACCTTAAGTGTGTAGACCCTACGGGTTCGGGAGACATGTAGACATGACCGAGATCGCTCTCTGGTCAATAACCAACAGCGGGATCTGGATACCCATGTTGGCTCCCACATGCTCCTCGATGATCTCATCGGATGAACCATGATGTCGAGGATTCAAGCAACCCCGTATGCAATTCCCTTTGTCAATCGGTATGTTACTTGCCCGAGATTCGATCGTCGGTATCCCAATACCTCGTTCAATCTCGTTACCGGCAAGTCACTTTACTCGTACCGTAATGCATGATCCCGTGACCAGACACTTGGTCACTTTGAGCTCATTATGATGATGCATTACCGAGTGGGCCCGGTGATACCTCTCCGTTATACGGAGTGACAAATCCCAGTCTCGATCCGTGTCAACCCAACAGACACTTTCGGAGATACCTGTAGTGCACCTTTATAGTCACCCAGTTACTTGTGACGTTTGGTACAACCAAAGCACTCCTACGGTATCCGGGAGTTACACGATCTCATGGTCAAAGGAAAAGATACTTGACATTGGAAAAACTCTAGCAAACGAACTATACGATCTTGTGTTATGTTTAGGATTGGGTCTTGTCCATCACATCATTCTCCTAATGATGTGATCTCGTTATCAATGACATCCAATGTCCATAGTCAGGAAATCATGACTATCTGTTGATCAACGAGCTAGTCAACTAGAGGCTTAGTAGGGACATGTTGGTGTCCATTATTCACACATGTATTACGATTTCCGGATAATACAATTATAGCATGAATAAAGACAATTATCATGAACAAGGAAATATAATAATAATGCTTTTATTATTGCCTCTAGGGCATATTTCCAACACCTTTCCCTCTCAATTTAGACATAGACAAGCCATGCTCAAGAAACATACCATCCAAAGCTGCCTTTAGAGAAGCCGCCCTTGTGTCAGCAACATGCTTAATCTCAATAAATCTCTCAATCGTATACCCATGACTGTTACATACCTACATGAGTCAAATAGGCAAACAAACAATTAGGTGTTACTATTAGTGATGAACAAAACAACAATTAATATAACAAATACAAAGTTACTCACCTTAAAACCGTAGCCATTTGTTCTTTTATGGATGCATCTCTGGACTCATCAACAAGTAAAGAAAAATACCTATCTCCGATATCAGCAATAATGGATTTGGTGGTCTCTTCCGCGCAAGCTTGGCAAAATTGAAATTGTATCTCATGTGAAGTCATCAAATGGTTCCCACGCGCACTATCAAGCAAAGTCCTAGCAATAGGATCCTTCTTCCTATACCAACTCACCATCTCCAAAAAGTTCCCCCTATTATTTGAACTCGAACTCTCATCATGACCACGAAAAGCATGACCTTGTAATAGAAGAAATCTGATAATACCCAAAATAATGATAAGACGAGCTTTGTAGTCTTCTTCACTCTTTTTGGTACCACGATCCATCACATCTGCCACACATTGCCTTTGATTTTTGAAAGCCTCATAATGTTGTCTAGCTTTATTGTGAGCATTGTTATGTTTACCAACATGTGTATCAAGAACACTAGGTCCATCCTTCCAATTTCTAAATCCTACTCTTGTGAATGCCTCAATACCATAATTTTCCGCTCTTGGTTGCTTAAAAAGAAGGCAATAAAAACAAAAGGCTGCTTCTTTATGAACACTATATTACAACCAATCGCTATGGTTCTTGAACCAACTAGCATGAAAGCTTCTTGTTTTTGAAGATTTTTCTTGGGGTGTTTTTTTATATTTATGATCAGTTGGTTGGCATGAACCCATATTTATATAAATCCTTCTAGCAGCATCCCTAATGTCCAGATCTAAACTTTCAATTGGTTTTCTAAGACCAGGATCAGCTTCAATGTCACCTTTATGGAATTGACCAAGGGCATCAGCAGGAATACCATGATTGTTTCTCTCTTGAGTTGTCATTGTAGGTGGGTTGCTTGAAGCCGAATGTGGTGGTCCCGTTTCTACAGTTGTTTCTGTTCCTGGTGTTGATTCAGTTTCCTCGGCCACTTGATTCCCTCCATCTGAAATGATAGGTGTAGACAGCCCCTTTGCGGACACCGGTGAAAAAAATCTCTTCATCTTCGTTTTCTACAACATATGAAATAAAACTGACAATTACATCCATTTGGGTTCAACAATATCATACATATATGACTGGATACAAAAGAACATGGCATAAATTTCAGTTTAGAGCAGTTTGTACACTGATACAACTCATGCAAACAGAACATGGTACAAGTAGAAAGCATCAACGGGGAAACAAGGAAAGCATCAAAGAAAATTAGAAGTTAGCCGGCAATGAAGCAGTGCCACGCAAGAGAACGACGAACAAGAAGGCTGCGACGGGCGACCTACAGCCCTGGAGCAGAAACTGGGTGTGCGGCGTGTGCCCGGGGCGGAGCCACGGCGAACGGCGGCGCGGGCGCTGGTGTCCCTGCTGCTCCTGGTCTCCTAGAGATCGATTGTGCCGCCCTCGTGCGTGCGACTCGGCGGGCGGCAGCGGCCACGCGATCGTTTCATCTCCTGTGCCTCGTGCCTGCTGGATGGTGGGGTGTGTTGTTGCCATACTTGCGTGCGTTTCTGGCAAAGCAGTCCACCAATCCTTTGGGCCTTCTTCTTTTTCACTGGTCTGCGCCCTGGGCCTGCAAAAAAATCTATATAACTATAGCCTAATAATTTTTTCCATGCCCCGGGCCTGGGCCCTGGGTGCCCGGGCCCCAGCTCCGCCCCTGGCTGTTTGGATTATGACTACCTTTGCCACATATTGCCACATGATTTTTTGCCACACTTGTTACACTTGCCTTAGTTGAGTTGCTGAAATTGTTAGCCATACTTTGGCTTGCCTAAGGGAATCTTGCCACACTTTTTATGTCTATGATATGTGGGGTTCACTGCTCATAAAAAAATCTTTGACTTAGGTGTGGCTAGAACCAAAGACCTACCTAACTTGATCAAATTTGCCTAAGGCTGGTTCTAATGGGAAGTATCATATACTATTATCATGCATATGATACTAGTGTATGATCCTAACTCCCTAATGCATAGTATGATATATTAGTATCATATAGTATTTTATTTATTGTCATACATGACACATAGTAGCATAACATTTATTACGATACAGTATCATGATATGATACTCAACCCTCTCTTTCTTCATTTAAGTGTATGACACCTCATCAAAATTGACTAGTTGGCATGCATAATACTAGTTATGATACTACCATTATGACCAGCCTAAGGTTAGGTGTGGCAAAGTATGACAAGGTGTGGGTGGAAACCAAACAGCCCCACGCTAAACTGGATGCGAAGATAATACCTGGAGGGAAGTTGGCGACCATGTTGTTAATCCGTTCACATGAGTGACTACCAACTCATGGCGGTGGCGGTGTCCTATAGGCCAGCTAGGGGCACAACACAATGAGCTGATGCTGGTATTGGGGCCCACTACACCTGAGCCACGAGCTGTGCACGCGACGGTGTCGATCACCTCGCATGCAGTGGTGCTGGCGGCCTATAGACGGCTCGAGGCAGCTGCCAAATGGGCTCACCCTGGAATTGGGGCCATTTCCATCAAATCTGGGAGCTTGGCACCCTCGTATGGGGAGGGCAGAAAAATAGAGCATCTCGTCACGAATTTTTATAGAAGTAGAAAGTAGAGAAAAGATACAGTGCCATGCAGTACCATGGCAGGTCAAACCACCAAACTAGTTCAATGCGCGTACGTACATATACAAGTGCGATGCACTGCACCACCTGCATATACAGTATGTGCACGAATATGTCATGTGCATCTGACCCAACACGCTCCAGCCAGTACCGCAATTCATGGCGTGACGTGTACCGGCCTCCGCCGGCGAACGGGACTCCGCCACTGACAAACGCTCAAAACTAAGGATGGCAGTTTTATCTATGGACATGGATACCCATGGATATCCAAGCTGAATGGATAGGATTTGGGTATGCTTTTGCGCCCATGGGTAGCGTCCAAACCCGATCCGATTACTTATGGATAGAGCATGGATATAATCTTGTACCCATGGATATATCCAAACCACCCCGATCGTTTGAGTTAACGAGCAATATTCTGCTACCCCTACCCCATATTCACATGTTCCACTATAATTTTATCCTTTATCTAAAACATCCAAAAGAAATTACATAATCCCCACCGTAACATACTCCAACGCACCTTCTCATCCTATTATCTACACTAATTAAATGACTTGTCGTTGACAATCGGTGCCATTTCCTAGAGTTACTCCTCTCATAGCCCTAGAGGAGGCCGCCGCTGCCAGGCGCTCCCCCCACGTAAGGTGGATCGCTGCAGCAGCCACTACTGCCCTGCGACAACCCAGCTCCATCTTCGCTTTTCCACACATGCATTGATGCATGGCCGCAGAAGTGGGACAATGCAAGGGCTATGACTGCACGGCAGGGAGTGAGCACGCCAATGCAGAGTGCACATTGTGCAATGAGTTATGTCTTATGTATAGGTCTTGAGAGAACCCGATGGATATCCAATGGGTATCGATATCCATCAGATTCGGACATGGTCACAATTTTTTGTCCATGGATTTTTTCATGGATGGGCTGAGACTGCCTTCATGGATATGGATATGAATTTGATATTGTTCAACCCGATCCAAACCCGACCCATTGCCATCCTTACTCAAAACATGATACCGCAGACTCCAACGACACGGTCGTTCCGGTTGACGCTCCCATGGCCGTACCCGACCCCACACCACGGTCAGATGCCAGCATCATTGTTGCCGAAGCCCTCGCTACACACGCCGCCCATGGCCAGGAGGCCCGGTAGGACCCCGATGCCTCCCATGCCTACGAAGGTTTTCTGTTTACCATCTCACATGCACGATGCACGAAGAGGGTAAAATCTCGAGCCCCACACCACTTGACGGAGAAGGGCCCTGGTATTGTCACTCCCTTGTCCTGCTCTGCTCGCACTGCAGTAGCCAGGACTGAGCCTGCTGCAACGGGTGCCGTGGCGGAAAATGACTCGCTTCAGGCCTCTGCCGTCGCCACATGCTGCTGTTGATGCACTTGTGATGCGGAGTTTGTGGTTTAAATTGTCGGAGGTGAAGTACGTGTGTGACAGAGGCACGTGGTGGGTGCAAATGAAATGAGGGCGAGTGTGATAGTGAATGTTTAGATATTAGGCGAGTATAATTTATATGACTGAAGTAACAAAAGAATGCTGGGGGCCAAATGGCGACCGGATCTTTTGTTACTTGGTCATCTTTCAAGACCATGCTTCCTTTGTGTTGACACCTGTTTTTGGCATGACAAAAGATGTAATTTAGATGGCTTCAAATAACCCCCCAGTATTCCCTTGGGCCTTGATGTGATTAATGGTGCAGAAGGTGCCAGCCGTTGCCTTCACTACATCTGTCACTGTCCACTTGTGATGGACGGCAGTTTTTGAATACTTATAGTTCAACTTATAATTCATTTTCTCCCTTTGTGCGGCATCTACGATGGTAAGGCTACAATGGATGACGACGTGTGCCACCAGAGATGCCCCGCCACTTATTCAAATGTCTTAGTAAACGTTATGTTTCAACAAGCCTTTTTGCAAAATGATATTCCAAAGCTGATCTAGATGGCATTTGCCATCCATGTCAATTTTCCAACTTAAAGCTTCAACAATGCCCCACCATATATATTGAATGTTCTTCTTTGACTTTTTATGATATCAATTCTCATAAATTTGTATCTATTTCTAGTATTATTTCAATAAAATGTGCAGGCACGACAATGCATGCCTATGTCCTAGTTGATCTTATAGCCCAAGGACATGAAGCACACAAACGGGAACTATATCCTGGTTAAGAGTTTAGAGGCCTATCTCTAAACACCACATAGCTTGCATTGTATATAATTTGGGGAATATTGCTACCAGAAATAGTTAGGTCAATTGACCAATTATTAGCCTGCCAACTGGTATGACCTCATATGTGCATGTTTCTCATTGAAGATGCATCATGAACTTATACATTTTATTTTGTGCATATAGTAGATTTTAATTGTGATGATATAACAATTCTACGTGTCTCATGTTCATGTTGTTGCTACCCAGATTGTGGTGGTACAAAACCGAAAAGAGAATACAATGATCATGGCTGTACAATCTAGTGGCAGAGTGTTCTAGTAACTTTTTCGAAATTCAACTTCAAACTCAAAATAATCACAAGAAACGTGAACAATTTGATTTCCATTATTAATTTGTACACACACATTTTGATTTATCTATATTAGACTCTTTTTCTTCAGTTTGGTATTTTTTTTTCAGCAGCAGTTCTCGCATGGGTGGTATTGGTGGGACTACGCCGTACGTGCCTCCAGTGTATGATCAAGTATGTAGTTACGTACGTATGCGTGTGAAACTCGATCAACCCGTGAACATTCACGATAATAAAAATGTACAGTGCCATGCAGTACTATGGCAGGTCAAACCGCCAAACCATATCAATGCGTACGTACACAAGTGCGATGCACTGCGCCACCTGCATGTACTGTACGTGCACAAAGATGTCATGTGCATCTGACCCAACAGGCTCCATCCAGTACCGCAGTTCATGGCGTGACGTCGTACCCGCCTCCGCCGGCGAACTGGACTCCGCCGGCGAACTCTGAACGGGATACCGCAGGCTCCAACGACACGGTCGTTCCGGTTGACGCTCTCATGGCCGCACCGACCCCACGTAGTGGTCTGGTTTTTTTTAGGCAAGCTCCGAAGTTTTATTAAGACGTCATAATGTTTATATGAACGAAAGAGAGTCCATCCGGCTGTCCTAACCAAACATGTCGGCCAGCCGGAAGGGATAAAGCATGCTTCGCGAGCTTATGAGCCTCGATATTCAAGCTCCTAAATTCGTGGCAAATATTACATAAGTGGAAGTTTGATCTATGCTCTATTATTTCTTGTATGATCACACCATACGCAAACGGGTTGTTCTCTCGGATGTCCTCAACCACCACCTTCGAGTCGGACGCCACTTGTATATCTGACACATTCAGATCATCAGCAAGGGCCAGCGCCTCCTTGATCGCCATGCATTCGAGGGTCGCGGGATCCGATATGCCACCAAAGACCACAGCCGACGCTCCCAGAAAATGGCCAGCAGAATCTCTTGATATTGCCGCAACAGAACCATGTCTACTTCCCCTCCCTACTGCAGCATCTACATTCATCTTTGTCAGCCCCGCTGGTGGAGGGATCCAGCCCGTCGGGCGAGGCAAAGGATTGCCCGATCGCCTCAAAGTGACAGCTTGGATAATTTTGAGCTCACTGATGTAAGATTGAACAAAAGCATGGACTGAAAAAGGACTCTGGTATATTTGCTCGTGGATCGCCTTGCGCCGAGCTCTCCACAATGCCCACAGTAAGGATGGCAATGGGTCGGGTTTGGATCGGGTTGAACAATCTCAAATCCATATCCATGTCCATGACGACAGTCTTTGCCCGCCGATGAAAAAATCCATGGGTGAAAAATTGTGTCCATGTCCAAATCCGATGGATATCCATACCCATTGGATATCCATTGGGTCATCTTGAGACATATAAATAAGACATAACACAATATTAACATAAACTCTTCCATTCTTCACCTCGTGGTAGGCTAGGCTTCACTTATGGTGAATCAACATCCACTAACGAACTAAGATCATTTAGTATTTTTCTAACAGATGAGAATGACGAGTCATTTAAGAAGGAGGTAAAAATAAGGAAAGGGGTGTTGGAGTATGTTACAGAGGGGATTGAATGTCAACTAAAAAGAATTACGATGGGGATTGTGTAATTTCTTATGCATGTTTTAGATAAAAAAGTGTAAAATTGTTGTGGGACATATGACCGTGGGGCAGGGATAGCAGATTTCCCCCCATTGAGTCATACTATCGGGTCGGGTTTGGGTATATCCATGGGTACAAGATTATATCCATGCCCTATCCACGAACAATCGGGTCGGGTTTGGGCGCCGCCCATGGACACAAAAACATATCCAAACCCTATCCATTCGGGTCGGATATCCATGGATGTCCATGTCCATGGATAAAATTGCCATCCTTAGCCCACAGTGTGACTACGAGATTGATGAATTCATCATGAGATAGGGACTGGTGCATGGAAAAGAGCTATCTCTTCGCGTCACCTTCTCCGTTCCTACTCAGTGCTTCGATGATATGGTCAGATGACAACGCCCATGTGCTCCGAGATACTCTGCAATTTAGCAAAGCATGTCTCCAAGTATCTTTCGCTCCATAGAGGTGGCACGCCGGTGTGTCCGCCATGTTCCGATGATGCAAAAGTGCCGCTGTTGGAGTGGTGTTCTTCGCAAATCTCCATAGGAAAATCTTCAGCTTTGAGGGTAAAATAATCCCTCATAGTTTAGTCCAAACCTTGCTATCAGCATGTGAGTGAGATGACCCCCCTTGCTCATACAACCAGGCTTCTCTGCTTAGTTTCTTCTGAAGAATCATATGGTAAGCAGTTCTAACCGAGAAAACGCCCCGTTTGTCCTCGCTCTTTGTCCTCGCTCCACGCCCAAAAATCCTCGATCTGTCTAGTGTAGAGAGGAATCTGCAAAATAGTCTCCGCATCAATTGGAATAAAGGTTGCCCTGACCAACTGTTCATTCCAAGAGCAAGTGGCGCTGTTGATGAGTTCCGACACTTTGAGAGGTGGGTGTTGAACCAGAGATGTTAACAGTCTCTTCATAAGTGTGCGAGGTAGCCAATTGTCCTGCCAGATGTCCGTGGTTTCCCCATTTCCAATTCTCCTCACTGGTCCCTACACCATAATATCTCGTCCATCCAAGATAGCCTGCCAGATTTGTGATGGATGATTTCCAAGACTTGCTTCAAACAGAGAACCATCCGGAAAGTAGACCCCCTTGAGGATGCGGGCGCTCAATGATGTGGGGTTCTGAAGCATCCTCCATGCCTATTTCGACAGTAGGGCAAGATTGAAAATCTCCAAATCCCTGAAACCGAGGCCACCTAGATGTTTTGGTTTTATCATCTCGTCCCAGGCTACCCAGTTAGGTTTGCGTTTCCCCTGTTTGCCCCCCCACCAAAACTGTCTGATCATGGAGGTGACGCTCTCACATAATCCTCTTGGGAGCCGGAAGCACGACATAGAGAAGACCGGTATCGACTGCGCCACCGATTTGATAAGCACTTCCTTCCCCGCTGAAGATAAGAGCTTCTCCATCCATCCTCTGATCTTCTCGCACACACGGTCTCTCAGATATCTGAATGTGCCATTTTTTGAATGCCCAACATCAGTAGGCATCCCCAAGTACCTGTCACTGAGCGATTCATTCTGAACATTTAAAGTGTTCTTAATATTCTGCCTCATAGCTTGTGGACACCCCTTACTAAAGAAAATAGAGGATTTCTCATGATTTATCTGTTGTCCCAATGCCGAACAGTAACATTCCAACAAGTTTGATACTGCAACAGCCCCTTCAACACTCGATTTAAACATCAGCAGGCTGTCATCGGCGAAAAGGAGATGGTTCATGGTTGGTGTCGTGGCTGCCACCTTGATCCCTTCTAGCTGAGACGACGATGAACTGGATTTCAGTAGGCACGAAAGGCCCTCTGCTGCTATTAAAAAGAGATACGGGGATATCGGATCTCCCTGCCGAATACCTCTGGATGGATAAAAGGTGTCAAGTCTCTCACCATTAAAAGAACTGAAAAGGAAACTGACCGCACCATGTTCATTACTATCTGAACCCAATATGGGGCAAAGCCAAGCTTTATCATCATCGCATGTAGATAATCCCATTCTAATCTGTCGTATGCCTTCATCATATCAAGTTTTAGGGCACAGAAACTGTTAACCTTGGCTTTGCTATGTTTCATAAAGTGAAGGCATTCATATGCAATGATGATATTGTCTGTAATATGCCTGCCTGGCACAAAGGCTGATTGCTCATCTGAAATGATATCCGAAAGAATCATCTTCAATCTGTTCGCAATCACCTTGGATGCAATCTTATATAGCACGTTACATAAACTGATTGGTCGGAATTGAGTTAACATAGACGGGTTCATTACCTTAGGGATGAGAACCAGGACCGTATCATTGATGCTTTCTGGACTCTCGTCACCTCGTATTATCCTGAGAACCGCCTCCGTTACCTCGGCACCACAAAGATCCCAGTGATGTTGATAGAAATGAGCTGGAAAACCGTTGGGTCCCGGAGCCTTGGTGGGGAACATCTGAAAAAGGGCTTTCTTTACTTCTTCTCCCTTGTAAGGTGCGACAAGTAATTCGTTCATCTCTGCTGTAACTTTGGTTGGTACACAATTTAGAACTGCTTCCATATTGTTTACACCCTCCGATGTGTACAACGTTTTATAGAAATCATGCACCATAGCTTTGAGTTCATCTGGATCATCTGTCAAGACTCCAAGCGAGTTTTGGAGCGCCTTTATCATATTCTTCTTTCTTCGAATGCTCGCTCTCAAATGAAAAAACTTCGTGTTTTTGTCACCCGACGTTAACCACTCAATCCTGGATCGCTGCCTCCATAGTATCTCTTCCCGATGGTAAAGTTCAACTAAATTTTCATTGATCTTCAGCTCAAGGTGGGACGGAGACGTACGGTTTGGGTCAGACCGAAGCTTTTCCAGCTCCGTTTTCAGCCTTTTAATCTCCTTCCGCACGTTCCCAAATGTCTCATTATTCCATCGTCCCAAGTCAAGGGATATAGCCTGCAATTTAGCCCGAAGATCCTCCACTCTGTTGCTGATTCCTCCGCCCGTCCATGCTGCGCTGATAGTGTCACTCCACGATTCATGGCCCTCCCACATTGCCTCATACCGGAAAGGTTTCGGCTGTCTGCTCCATGGCTGCTCTCTGTTCAGCCGCAACAGGATGGGGCAGTGGTCCGAAGACGTTGCCGTCAGGTGAGTCAGATCCGCAAGAGGGAACCTTGCATGCCAATCAGCATTGGCTAGGGCACAATCCAGTCGGACCCTAGTGTAGGATCCTCCCCACACTTTCTTTTCAAATGTCCAGAAACGACCATTATAACCAACATCTAGCAACATGCAAACGTCCACCGCATCACGAAAATTCTGTATCTGCGCATTGCTCCTTTGTCCAACTCCCTGATGCTCATCAGGACGTAGAACTTCGTTGAAATCACCAAGGCAGAGCCAAGGCAGATTGCTAGAAGTGCTGATGTTTTTCAAAGTATCCCACGTTTTATATCGAAGGTGCGTTTGCGCTTCGCCATAAACAACAGTAGCTCTCCAAGGGTCAAAACCTACCTCCTCAACAGAACAATCAACATGGTAGTCCGAGTAACCAAGAATTTCCAATTTTATTTCATTGTTCCAGAAAATGCCAATACCTCCACTTCTACCACGACTATCAATCGCAAAACTATTATCATAACCAAAAGTGCATGCTAGAGCTTCTACCCTCGAGCCTTCTAACTGAGTTTCCACAATACATAAGAGGGTAGGGGCAAATTTGTTCGCAAACTCGCGAACCTCTCGAACTGTCGCGGCTTTGCCTGCACCCCGACAGTTCCAACATAGCACACTCATTGGGCCCGGCGGTGCTCCCCGAAGGAGCCCGCCAAATTCTTCACTTTTGAGTTTGCACCTTCGGAGTCCTCCTCCGTCTTCTTGCTTCTCTTCAGATCTCTGTGCGGTGGTGGACTCATAGCCGTCAAAGCTGTCGGCACAATTGCTAGTGGGTTCACTTCTTCCCCTGCATTCTCAGAGATTTTTGGGCCGTAGTTCCTCTAGCCCCCAGCTCTGATCCCGCGTTCCTCTTCCTGCTCCACTCCTCCATATCCGCGGAAGACACCGGCATGATTGTTGCCGAAACCCTCGCTACACATGTCGCCCATGGCCGGGAGGCCCAGTAGGACCCCGGTGCCTCCCATGCCCACGAAGGTTTTTCTTTTCACCGTGCCGTGGTGGCAGAAGCCGCACTGCGAGTCAGAGCAGGACGACTGAGAGGTAACAATGCCAGAGCTTTACTTGGGTCATGTGGGGCTCTAGATTTTACGTGTGAGTGTTGCCGTCGATGCACTTGTGATGCGATGTTTGTGGTTTAAAACTTTAAATAGGCGTCGAAGGAGAGGAACGTACGATGGGGAGGCGCGTAATAGACGGAGGAGATTAAACCCAGAAGGGAGGCCAATCAGCTATGCCACGTGGCGCAAGCTGGTTGTCCGCGGTGAGAAAATTTTTGAATTTTTTTAATGAAGGTGTGGATTATTTTTAAAATGTATATTTTTTCTTTTTAGATGAAGATGAGGATCTCTGATATTTTTTTCTAAATGGACGGTTATGAAAAGTGGCACTCGCTGGTAGGCCGTGGTGGTAATTTTTTTTTTTACTTCTTTTTTAGATGAAGGTGCGGATTTTTTCTTTGAGATGTTTTTTTAGACAGAGGCAAGGAATTTATGTATTTTTTAAATGGAAACATGCACATAGCTTCCTCGCAAGCGGCGCCACAGGGTGGCACCCCAACCACTAGTATACTGAATTTTGCTCTCTTTTATTTAAGGCGGTGCTTCCTTTGTCCTAACAGATGAAGACTGGTCTTCTAAATTCCGGCTTTAGCGGCTCAAAGCTCAGCTTTGAAAAAGGCCCATGGCCGAGCCAGTTTTTCAGTTTTCATCCAAGCATATGCTATTTATCGCGAGAGAGTTTCTCTCTATAGCTGTTGAAATGCGTCAACCTTCCTTTTTACTGCATCTATACTTTGACACTGGTTGGCCACTCACGAGCTTACATGCACATAAAGGAGATACACCGACGGACAAATTTAGCAAGGCCTTTTCCTTGAACAAATATACTCACAACATGTGCATATTAAGTACCATACTACCATGGAATTGTGTACATGTAAAAATGGTACCATGGAACTGTGGGTAATGTGGAAATATTCAGGAAGAAGTGGCGCATCTCAAGCTTTGTTGGCAATATGTGTGCCCCTCATGGCAGCCCCAAAATACAAATATTCAGGAAGAAGTGGCGCATCTCAAGCATCTTATCAATTTGCCTTTTGCTCTGGAAATCATCATTCTGGTCTCCTGGGCAATATGGACAACGCGGAATGATTTCATATTTAAAAAGATTCCCCCAAATCTATATGCTTCCAGGCGCAAATTCAAAGAAGAGATGAAATGGCTCACTCATAGAGCAAGAAGACAGGATTATTCCGGCATGGTGGATTGGGTTGCAATGTTCAGATAACTTGCTGGTCCAGATGGGTGTTTTTGCTGCTTGTTTTCCTTGTATGTATGTATGTATGCATGTTTGTTCTTTTTACCTTTCCTAGGTTTTCTTTTTAGTTTTGATGTATAGTTATTTTTCTCTTACTTGGACTATTTGTATTCTTTTTTTGAAATTAATAAAAATACGCAGCAGAGTCCTGCTGTTTCCCTCAAAAAAAAAATTCATACATAGCATGATGGAGTTCATACTAGAGTGGCAGGATCCAGCCTGGGACACATTCTTAGAGCATTACTAGTAGAACCCTCAAACCCTCGAACCCTCACTAGCGTTTTAAGGGTCCAAAAATGATCTTTTTGTGCACTTTTACGGGTTGAAAAATAGGGGCAAAGATTAGAACCCTCAAACCCAACCCTTATAACGGAATATTCCCCATGAACGACGTTGTCGTTGCGCGCAGGAGGTCAACGGGGCAGCCGCCGGCGACAGGGGCGACTAGCAGCGGCGGTCGCGGGCGTGGACGCGGGAGTCGGGAGGATTTACCCCTCCCGCGCGAGTAGAACCGCCAAATGAGGGTTGGGGTAGGTTTTGCTCCCCAACCCTTACTTTTGAGGATTGGGAGAGGGTTTGAGGGTTGGACCTTTAAAAAAATTGAGGGTTTGAGGGTTAAGAGGTTCTAGTCTACGGCTTTTTTTCGACGAAAACTGTAAAAAAGCAGTTATTTTTAGGGGTTTGAGGGTTTGAGGGCTCTACTAGTAATGCTCTTAGCACGGTGAGCTACCCGCACCTCAGAAGACTCAGGGCGCGGTGCTAGGCTCAGAGGTCGCGGACTAGTACCTACCACCGGGCCCGTGAGGATAGTCCAGAGCTGCAAAGTCCCACCGAGCCCCCATGGAGGGCAGGAAGCTCGATGACCCGCCTCGGATTTCCATCCGTGACTCGTAGAGAGCCACGCAGAGGGTGAGCTCCTCATCGGAAGGCAACGAGTTCGACGAGGAAGGATTGCGGGGCAAAAAGTGATTAGGTGGCAAGGACTCTGCTGCGTATCAGTGGCCCAAAAAGTGATTAGTTGGCATCGGCTCCCCAAGTCACTGAATGCTGACGAGTACCTTCAATCTTCCATGGTCTGACCACGCCGATGCCTCCGCTGGGGAACATCCTGCCTCAGTCCAACCGTGCAGACGCTCCCCATGCCGCCCCAGATGCCGCAGATTGTTAGAGCATCTCCAGCCGCCTCCCCGAGTGCCCCCCCCAGGAGCCTTTTTTCTTTGTCGGCGATGCAAAAAGGGCAAAAAATGGCCCAGCCGTGCCCCCCAAGCCCCCCCACGACCTCAAAATGCCGCCGGCGAACCCAGGCCAAACCCAGCGCGCTGGGGGGCTGTTGGGGGCGCCGGCGGAAGCAACGGCCAATCCTACTCCCCCACGCGTTTTTTTCCTTGCCACCTAATCACTTTTTGCCCCGCAATCCTTCTGAGGGCACCAACGGCTGGGGAAACGGATTCTTGGGAACGCCGGCGGAAGAGTTTTGCCCCCCCCCCCCCCCCCCCCCCGGACGTGCCATTTTTGGTCTAGCGATTGTTCTGAGGGGCTCCAACGGCTGGAGATGCCCTTAGGATGACTCTACTTGAAACACCAGCAAGACTGTTACCGGGGTGCCCGGCCTAGCCGCCACCCACGGCCAGGAAGCCCCGGAGGTTCCCCATGCCTTCCACGCCCATGAAAAGGTTTTTCTTGTCGGCCAGCAACAGATGTCGAGTCTACCCGCTCTATCCTGTGTCGTGCCCCTGATGCACTTGTGGTGTGATGGAGTCTGCAGTTTAAATAGAAGGAGGAGACGAGGAGTACACACCGTGCGACGGAGAGACAGTAGGCGAGGGTGTCAATGAGGCGAACACGAGAGCAGCGTGGGGCGCAGTGAATGTTGGCCCAAAATTCACGAGGGTGAGTAAAAGAGGTTAACCAAATTTCAGTGGAGCCAATGTGGTTTGTTGCTTTGTGAATTGTACAATGGCCCCAGAGGAGACAAGCATGACCTACCGTCTCGGAGAGAGTGAGACATAGCTCTAGCGCAAGGCAACTGATTCGGCGGGTACGTAGAATAGAGGGCAAATCACCCATGCAGGGACTATGTGTCATACAGTCCAATAGCGTTGGCTCACTTACTCCGGTCACTAACTGGCATACAAGTTGTTTTCTTCTCACTCGACCTTGCTCGAAAAACTTTGGCCAATGCTTGTTCATGGACTTTTAAAAACATAAATGATAAATTAGGAAAATATGGTGAGGCTCCAGAAACTTTGGTCAATGTTTATGATAAATTAGGAAAATATGTGAATTTTAAAAAAAAATTCAAAAAGTGCTAGTGAATTAAAAACATAAAAAACATGTTCACCAACTAAAAAATATTTCCAAATTTCAATACTTGTTCATGGACTTTTAAAATATTTTCCAATTTAATTTTTTAATTGATCATTAACTAATGTTCAAGGAATTATTTCTCCTTGAATTTAAAAGTTCTTTGTGAAATTTAATTTTTTTTAAACATATTCATGCATTGGTAAAAAAGTCAAGTACTTTACAGGTATTCATGAATTTTAAAACTGCTTGCAATTTCTTTAGGTGAACCATAAAAATGGTTCATAACTTTTGTAAAATTATTCGATTCTTTTTAAAAAAAACAAGACTAAAAATGTTTACAGGAAATTTATTTATTTGTGATTTTTTTAAAATTAAAATATAAGAAACCACAAAAAATGGAAAAAATGGAAAGGAAAAAATAAAACCAAAAAACCAGCAACAATTGAAAGAAGTTACAAAAAAAAACTAGGAATATGAAATATATGGGAAGCAGAAAGAATGTCGTGCATTAGAAAATGAGTGGAAAAAGACGACCTACCCATGTCGTTGGACAGGTGTGTGATTTGTACCATTAGCCTACGGGGGCAATATAGAGTGTGTGAGAATCGGTTGGTTGTACTATTCTGCAGTGGCTGGGCTTCTAGATTTTGGACATGGACTTCAGTGTATGGAAACCAACTTTGGGAAAGGCATGGGGTCCAATATTTTTGGTGCCACTATGGACGCCGCTGTTAAAGTGGCGGCCGCTGATCTATATCGCTCTTTTTATGTGTTTCGTCGTTTTTTTATAACCTTCTCCCTGCTTTATTACGTTGCAATCAAAGTTACAGCATTCATCGAGAGAGGGATGGACACACTAGAGGGTTGATCAAGGAAGTTGTTTCAAGAGGACCCGTAACCAAATTCTATAGTTAATGAGCAACATTATTACCTTCCCTAGCTAGGATAGTGCACAAAAGAAACAACGGGGAAATCACACTTCAAATGGTAGCAATCATCAAAAATTGCAGTAGAGTGTTGAGTGTTCTAATAGTGGTTCATGTTGGTTGTTGTTGCTACCCAGGAAGTGGCGGTGCAAAACTGAAAGTAGATTAAATTGATAACATCCGTACGATCTAGTAGCAGAGTGTTCTTGTAATTTTTTTTTGTGAATTTGACTTCAAAATTCAAAATATTTACAAGGAATGAGAACAATTAGTTTTCCGTTAGTGTTTGAGTGTATGTTCTTACTATAATTTTAACTTATGAATTGTTAGAACTTTTCTTCAGTTCGTGATTTTTATCTCTAGTAGCCAATGACCCAATGTGCATGCGTACGGTGGTACTTAAGCCGTGCCCGCACATATTAATGGATGGTATGGTGGAGTGGTACCATCACGTTAATACAGTGCCATAGAGTGGCATATGCCAGGTCAGTGCACGCACGTACGATGAAAGCACGTGCAAGAAATTCTCATGTGCATCTGAATCACCATGTCCGAGCCAGTACGGCAGCCCACGGCGTGGCGCCGCTGATTCCTCCGCCGCCGTATCCGTCACCGAGCACGCCGAATGGGATGCTACTGCTCGCATATTCTCTCAGAGGGATATCTTCGGCTCTTTCGCCGCCGCCAGCTCTTCCACCGCCGCCGATCAGGCTGAGGCTACCCACTTTGCCTCCGACCCGGCCAAGCTGACCCGTGCCGTCGGGAACATGCCGGCTCCATGATTGTCCACAGACCAAGATGTGACTGCGGCCAAGCGGCTCCGTGCCACGCGGTATGTCCCCTATGCCCCCCACGCCCACGAACAGGTTCTCCTCATCCGCTGCGCCCATTTCTCCTGCAGCAGCGGCCGAAAGCGAGGCCTTCGCCTCACCCGGTCTTGTCCGCCGCCATGGCATGCACCGCAAGCGCGAGGCAGAGCAAGGGGAGGGATGTGACAGTGCTAGAGTGCTTCTTGGTATTGTGGAGCTCTAGATCCTACTCGCTCTCTCGTGTTGTTGTGTGCGTGAGAACATATGCTTCTGCTGATGCACTTGTGGTCTTTAAATAGTCGGTGGAGGAGAACACACGACGGACGGAAAGGGAGGGGTAGGTTGGGAGGGTGTAAATGTGGCGAGTGTTAGTGCTGTAGTGAATGCTTTTGCTTACAATCAGGTCTAAATTTTGCAAGAGCGGAGGTAGGAGAGGTAGACGAACAGATCCGTTACTCGTGTTTACTTATTTTTTGGGGCGATGCTTTTTTTTTTCCCTATCAAATGAAGACTGGGCTTCTGTGTGGGCGGCTCAAAGCACAACTTTGACAAAGTGCCAAGTCATTTTTATGCCAATTTTGTATTGTCAGGAGCAAGCCCACGCATATGCTGTTTACTTAGAAGAGTTTTTCTTAGCTGTTCAACTGCATCACCTTTCCTTTTTACTGCATACACATAGGCTGGTCATTGGCGAGCTGAGATATGCAGGCAAGAGCAGTGGCGGAGCCAGAACTTTTGTGGAGCCTGGGCAAGTTTAAGTCTAAACGTATAATTTGGAAATCAAGTCGGGTATTCGAATACACAACATGTAATATACCACCAAGCTTCGGATTCACAAATCCGCTCTAACAATGAAGTGAAAACATAACCATAATAGTCACACAAAATTTCATTTAAAGTGAGCTAATATTCAATATCCGCTTCATAGACCAAATAAAGTTGGTACATGACAACAAAAGATACATAGCCAACCATGCATAGATACCAACTCGCCATGTTGCCAACAAAAGTAAAGCTATATATACATACATATGTCACTACATGTGACCGTGCAATTTCTTCCAGCACAGTCAAAAGCATCTCTCACTTGTTCATTTTTTGCCAACAGAAAGACATACAATCAGCCTAGAAGAACTGCAATACAAAAAATGAATTTTTAATTAAATAAGTTTAGTTGTGAGATGAGAAGTCGAAAGCTTGCAAGAATAGAGATGGTTGGAAGGAACATACCGACAGTGCACTAAAGAAAATTACGAGGCAAATGCCCTTTCCAAGACCGCATTGCAGTAAATGTTCGAATAATATCCTTATCATCAACTGACTTAAATAACTCCCGCTCGGTGTAACATATCATCAAGTCATTGAACCATTCATTATTGATCTTGCTACGCAGTTTAGTCTTGATAATCTTCATTGCTGAAAAAGCTCTCTCAACAGATGCCGTTGACACCGGCAATATCAAAGCCAACTCAATAAGTTTGTATACCAATGGAAATACCAAATGTTTCTCAGTTTCAACCATCTTCATGGCCAAACTTTGAACACCATCACAAGTAGAAAAAGAAGCATGCCTTTTCACTTGACTTATATAAGTGAGAAGCTGCTCTCTTATTGTTCCACGGTCATCATTGGAAAAGTCATCATGATAAATTTCAGTAAGATGTGCAAGCTTGTCAACATTAAACTTTGAGAAAGAATTATTGGGGTCAAGACATGAGAAGCAATCAAGCACACCATTAGCTCCTTCACTAAAGCGGTGGTCCACCTCCACGCATATTTTGTCAATAGCAACATAAAAAATCTCTGCACGGTAATGGTGAAGATTAGTGATAGTCTTCCCTGCTCTCCTTGAGTGACCACGAACTGGTATTGCTTCATCCATGTTTGGCACTGGAATACTATTAGCAGCACAAAATTCTTGAACATCACAAAATAAATCATCCCAACCACTCTCTCTTAATGTTGCCAGCCGAGGTTTGACATCATCCACTAATTCCATGGCAAGCACAATATTAAGATCTTTTCTTTGCAAGACTTTTGAGACCTCATTTGTGATGCCAAACAACTTCAACATAAGCTTTAGAATGAAAGCAAATTTAAAGCTCTCCATTTTTTCTATCAAACCTGCTGCTTGAGATGGCCCACGTCCATGTTCATCAACCGTACTAAGTACATGTAACACAGAGGACCACATTTGATTCAAACGAAGCAAAGTAGTATGATGGTAACCCCATCTAGTGTCACCTGGCCTAGCAAGAGTAGATGATTGGTGCAAGCCCCTTCCTGTAGATATCTCACCACTCTCAAGTCTATCCAGAATATCTTGGTGTTGTGCCTCTGTCAATGCATCCCTTCTCTTGCAAGATGTAGTTGTTGTGGTCACAATTAAGGAGATGTACTCAAAGAAATCATGAATAGATGAGCAACTACTAGCAACAGAGACAACCACCAACTGCAAACGATGAGCATAGAAATGAACATAGAAAGCAAAAGGGTTTTCATCTATGATCTTTTTCTGCAAACCATTAAACTCGCCTCTCATATTTGAAGCACCATCATATCCTTGCCCTCGTATCCTTGAAATAGATAACTTATAATGATCAAGAATACCATAAAGAGCATTCTTTAGTGACTCGGATGTAGTATCTTTGACATGGTGAAGAGCAATAAATCGTTCCACAACCTTTCCTTTGTCATTCAAAAACCTATATAAAAAAGAAGGTTAGTGCACAACATAGAGAATAAATGACAAACAAATAACGAAAGAAAGTGAAATTACTAACCTCAACATCACCGCCATTTGCTCTTTCACAGATATATCACGTGATTCATCAATAAGCACAGAGAATTGTTTATCACCAAGCTCTGCCATGATCCTATGCACAGAGAACTGATCGGTAACTTAATTAACCAAAAATCTCCTCATCTCTGAAATTTAATGATCAAGTTTGAAGTTAGTTACTAAACAAGCTACAACAAGTTCATAGTACAGAATTCTTTGTATTCAGTTTGAAGGTAAGAAAAATTTGCATGAATACCAGTCTGCAAGTTGCCATCTTCTTACATACTTTGATTTTGTAGTTCGAATAGCCAACAAACAAATACAATTTCTCTCTAGTAATGAATTCATGATCATCCCCAACGATTTCCCCCTAAATTTAAGCCCTTACCCCTAAGTCCGACCTTGAAATCTCAGACCATGTATAATCAGTATCTCGATCCATACTTCACATCAATCCTACTTCCCAGACCAACTATTCAGACTTCAAAGATGAGAGATCCTTGGACCTAAATTCGATGGAGATTTCTTACCGAAGGAAGCCGAGCCGAAGCCAAAGCCAGATGAGAGGAAGGAGAGGTTGAGGAACGACTGGAAGCATAGACTGTGTGGTAGCCTGGTGTCGCTCGCCGCCGGAGCCGGAGCCGTCTAGGGTTCAGCCGCCGTCGCCGCCCTCTGTCGCCCAGTCCCTGCGCTAGTCGTGCGTGACAAACGAAGACACGAGAGAGAGAGAGAGAGAGAGAGAGAGAGAGAGAGAGAGAGAGAGAGAGTTGGAGCGACCGAAGGAAGCCAGCGCCCCTTTGTTTCTTTGTTTCGGCGGCCTGGGCTGATTGCATGTAGGCATGTAGCCACATACTAATCCATTTGTTGATTGTTGGGCTGTGAACCTGAGAGAAACGAAGGCCTATTACTTTTTTTGCCCGGGTAAATTAAGTTACCGATCAGTTTAGCCCTTTATTTAATCTGTCTATCGCTGCTGCTAGGAAAAAGCGAGCCCGGGCAGGTGCCCAGGGTCGCTGGGCGGTGGCTCCGCCACTGGGCAAGAGAGAAAATTGGGGATGGACATGGAATTGTGTCCCCGCAACTGGGTACCAGGAAATTGTTGGTAATGTTGATTGTTAGATCAAGTGACAAAGTTTGGAGTGAACATCAGAGAAAACCATGGTACAACTTAGGCAATGAAGTTGGGACTACTTGAGGAAAACCCTCCTTTCCAAGAAAAATATGTTTGGACTATTTTAAACGTTACTCACTCGTTTTCCCACATAACTTAAATTATACAAATATTGTAGGGCCAATGCTCACCTTGACTCCAATGTTTCGTAACAAAAGAACCCCTATAAGGTTCATCTTGGCCCCACTATCTCTTTAGAAAGAAAAACAAAAGTGACCTGAAGCTCCACAGCTGATTAGAGCTTAAACAATTCATAACTTCACTAGTGGAGAAAAGACAACATTGTAAAGCACTTTCACATTAATATTGGCCAACATATACCAACAGGTTCTTTGAAACCTCATTAGAGCATCTCTAGCAGATCCTGTAAATCACGGTACCGTAAATTTCGTTTACGGGATAATATAAAACTATTTTGCGGTACCATGGAAGGTACAACAGAGCAGATCCTTCAAGCATACTGCATAACTTGAACATAGAAGATACACATAGTTCCCGCCACCAAAGTTCGCCGGAAGTTCATCGCACAAACTTAAAACATACTAGATTAAACCAAATCTAAACTACTAATCCTTCTTCTTTTTTTTGACCGGACTACTCATCCTGCTTCTTGACATGGAGATGGAACTCCATCGCGGAGTTGGAGACAACGAAGGCAAGGTTGAACTCCTCCTTGGCTGGCTCGAGAAGCGTGGCGGCGCCTTTTTCTCCAGCCACGATCACCTCCTTCACCTCGGTGAGCTCGTGCTCCGCCTCGCGGAAGCACTTGGTGGTCGGCCAAAAGATGTCGTGGAGGAGAAATCCCTCCACTCCCTCCGGCCGCCACTGGGAGAGGTCGTCATGCTCCCTCGCCTGCAGGCACCGCCATTCCTCCACTGCGGGGCGAATGGCGGAGCTCCCGGCCTCGTCGTCGTGGTCGGCTCGCTTGTGCGGCTGCGAGCCGCCCCCCCCCCCCCCCCTCGCCCACCACGCCCGCGTCCCTCGCTCGACATCGAGGCGGTCGAAGAGTTACTGTGCACGCGGAAAACACCGGCCGGGGGAGAGAGAGAGAGACATTACGGCATAGGAGGGTTAGGGATTTACCAGATAGGAACCCTAAAACGCGCCAGATCCGGTAAAAGCATCTTAGTAGACCCCGTATAAGCTCGCGGGCCTTAAAATCCCTGCCGATTTACAGGATACGTGAAAAGTTCGTCCCGAGCAGATCCTGTTAAAATAGCTCGTCTCGTAAAAATATACAGGCACGTAAACCCTTTTTTTACTCCTTGTTTGTTGGTGAGGAGTTCCTATAGCGATGGCGGGTTTCGAGGCTTGCTTGATGACATGCGAATTGAAGGGGATAACAAGGAAGAGTCCAGCAGCACCTTAGGGAGCTCGGGGAACATATGTATGAGTTAGGCGCTAACCGAAAGAGAGGGGGTCGGGGCACGGCGTCGGTAGATCGAACTCGGGGAAGGCGAAAAGGGCACTGACGATGTAGAGGTTCCTGCATTAATTCCTTCTAGGAGGACGACGAACAAGGCTAGGCAAATCTCCGTGACACGACCACTGATCCCGGAGAGGTCACTCACTGCACAAACAATGACCTGCGGTGGTGATTCCGCAAACTGGGGGCCGCGTGCTTCCTTGATGTCCAGGACGGGGGAATCGACTAGATCTTGAGGGAAAATGAGATCATGATGATGCAGGCACACCGCATGGCCCCTCAGGCGGATTCTGGCAGGCTTCTGTGGTGACCAGGGGCGGGGTTGTCCCTGCATCCCTCCCCGCATGGCACCACGGAGGAAGGCAACGCAGGCCGAGGCTCGAGTAGGCGGGACCTCGCGAGGTTGGGAGTTGTCCCCGGGCGTTTCCCTTCACCGAGAGGTCCACCAAAGTGAGACTGAGCGGCTAGGCAAGGTGGCGCGTCGAGGTGTTCCCGGCGGCCACGCAGCCTGCTGAAGGAGATGCCGACCGCGACAAGGGAAGGTGTGAGATTGAGGATTTGAGAAAAAAAGATTTGATTTTTTTATTTAGACTGACATGTGGCTCCCATGTGTCATAACACCCAACTTGCCAGTCAATCTGAAAGAGTTTGACTATGGTGCCACATGAATGCTCACAAGTGGGCTATCCCTTACATAACAGGATTTAATTTCGGGGAAATCAAGGCATCGCCAATGCATAGCCTTAGGGTGATGCACCGTAGTCAATATTTTAAATAGCAGATAGCGAGCTGATAGTGGAGTGGGTTACGCATAGCGGAATGCGGATATCAGGCGATATTGCGGGTGCTATGTCCATAGCGGATTTCTAAAAGCACTAGATTATTGTATATATTTCTATACCATTAACAAAAGGTAATGCCATTTAATTACAGCAATAGCAGTCCCTATTGCGGTAGTGCTGTTGCGGATGCAATAGCGAGCCCTATCTTCGCTATTTAAAACTATGCCTGCAGGCCATGTAGGATCAGATATCAGGAGAAATATGTTGGACTAATGTAGCGGGACCTTTGCAGGGACGGATGCTTGGAGAGAAAAAGTGTGGTCCGATGTAAAAAGCTTAAAAGTTGAAGTGAAAAGTAGAGATGCTTGAAATACATGTGTAGGGGAGTCTCTATTTTCTATTCCTTGATAAGGCACATTAATGATAGCTTGCATTAGGTAGAAAAATATCAATGTAGATGTCTCAAACTATTTTTTCTCATGAGGCATATGTATTCATATGCCATCACAGTTTACGACTTCAGTGACTAACACGAATTCGTAGGTATTTGCAAATATTAAAGCAAAAGTGCTAGTTTTTTGACTGTCAATCAAAAGTGATAATTCTGTGACACATACATGTAAAGTGGTAGTTTTTTTGCTAAATACTCAAACCGGAAGGACTTCAGGCAATAATTACCAAGTGATCTTACTAGTCGTTGCAGACTTATTACTTTCACACAAGTGACTTGGAGCATCTACAGCCGCAATCTGCAAATCCAGGCAAGCACTGATCGACACTTCTTAAATCTTATTGTCCACATCTGTGTATCTTATTTCTGGTACCCTATGTCCATACTAAAGCATGCAACATAGAACTAAACAACGTAGATCTTCAAACAAACATAGAATTGGATATAGAAATGTACATCCCGATCACAAAAAGATCACCAATGGATCTCCAAAAAATGCCAAATTTCACATAATTCACATAAACGACGGAGAAGTTTAAATTGGATTACTGAAAACTTGAAATAAAAAATGGAGACGGCGGAGCTTCACCACTTCCTCACCGGTCCTTTGCCCTTCTGGTCACCGGCGCAGCTATAGGCGTCGGCGGCTGGTGGAGGATCGTCCGAGTTGTCGGACGAGGAGCCTTGGTCATCGTAGTCGTCGGAGGTGTCGGAGAGGATGATAAACCCTTTCAACCACCAGACGGAGCTGTCATCCTGCTGGTTGAGCTTCACGGGCCGAGCCGCCTTCGCTGCCTCACGCTTGGACTGCTCAATGGCAATCCGGAACGCCTTGGCGTTCTTCCGACGGAGCCGCCACGTGTTGCTACCTTTTGAGCACTTGCGTTGGTTTTCCCTTTAAGAGGAAAGGGTGATGTAGCAAAGTAGCGTAAGTATTTTTCTCAGTTTTTGAGAACCAAGGTATCGATCCAGTAGGAGGCCACGCACGAGCCCCTCGCACCTACACAAACAAATAAATCCTCACAACCAACACGATAAGGGGTTGTCAATCCCTACACGGTCACTTACGAGAGTGAGATCTGATAGATATGATAAGATAATATTTTTGGTATTTTTATGATAAGGAGAAATAAAAGATGCAAAGTAAAATAAAAGGCAAAGGAAATAACTAAGTATTGGAAGATTTAATATGATGGAAGATAGACCCGGGGGCCATAGATTTCACTAGTGGCTTCTCTCAAGAGCATAAGTATTCACGATGGGTAAACAAATTACTGTTGAGCAATTGATAGAATTGAGCATAGTTATGAGAATATCTAGGTATGATCATGTATATAGGCATCACGTCCGAGACAAGTAGACCGACTCCTACCTGCATCTACTACTATTACTCCACACATCGACCGCTATCCAGTATGCATCTAGAGTATTAAGTTCAAGAGAATAGAGTAACGCTTTAAGCAAGATGACATGATGTAGAGGGATAAACTCATGCAATATGATGAAAACCCCATCTTGTTATCCTCGATGGCAACAATACAATACGTGCCTTGCTGCCCCTACTATCACTGGGAAAGGACACCGCAAGATTGAACCCAAAGCTAAGCACTTCTCCCATTGCAAGAAAGATCAATCTAGTAGGCCAAACCAAACAGATAATTCGAAGAGACTTGCAAAGATAACCAATCATACATAAAAGAATTTAGAGAAAATTCAAATATTGTTCATAGATAAACTTGATCATAAACCCACAATTCATCGGTCTCAACAAACACACCGCAAAAGAAGATTACATCGAATAGATCTCCACAAGAGAGGGGGAGAACTTTGTATTGAGATCTAAAAAGAGAGAAGAAGCCATCTAGCTAATAACTATGGACCCGTAGGTCTGAAGTAAACTACTCACACTTCATCGGAGGGGCTATGGTGTTGATGTAGAAGCCCTCCGTGATCGATGCCCCCTCCGGAGAAGCTCCGGAAGAGGCCCCAAGATGGGATCTCGTGGATACAGAAAGTTACGGCGGTGGAATTAGGGTTTTGGCTCCGTATCTGGTAGTTTGGGAGTACGTGTTGGGTAACGTAGCAATAATTCAAAATTTTCCTACGTGTCACCAAGATCTATCTATGGAGAAACCAGCAACGAGAGGAAGGAGAGGATCTACATACCCTTGTAGATCGCGCGCGGAAGCGTTCAAGAGAACGGGGTTGATGGAGTCGTACTCGTCGTGATCCAAATCACCGATGATCCTAGCGCCGAACGGACGGCACCTCCGCGTTCAACACACGTACGGAGCAGCGACGTCTCCTCCTTCTTGATCCAGCAAGGGGGAAGGAGAGGTTGATGGAGATCCAGCAGCACGATGGCATGGTGGTGGAAGTAGCGAGATTCCAACAGGGCTTCGCCAAGCGCTGTGGGAGGAGGGAGATGTGTCATGGGAGGGAGAGGGAGGCGCCAGGGCTTAGGTATGGTTGTCCTCCCTTTCCCCCACTATATATAGGGCCAAGGGAGAGGGGGAGGGCGCAGCCTTGCCCCTTCCTCCAAGGAAGGGTGCGGCCAAGGGGGGGAGGAGTCCATCCTCCCCAAGGCACCTCGGAGTTGCCTTCCCCCTTTAGGACTCTCCCTTTTCCTCTACTCTTGGCGCACGGGCCTCTTGGGGCTGGTGCCCTTGGCCCATATAGGCCAAGGCGCACCCCCTACAGCCCATGTGCCCCCCCGGGGCAGGTGGCCCCACCCGTTGGACCCCCGGGACCCTTCCAGTGGTCCCGGTACAATACCGGTGACCCCGCAACTTGTCCCGATGGCCGAAATAGCACTTCCTATATATAATTCTTTACCTTCGGACCATTCCGGAACTCCTCGTGACGTTCGGGATCTCATCCGGGACTCCAAACAACTTTCGGGTTACCGCATACTAATATCTCTATAACCCTAGTGTCACCGAACCTTAAGTGTGTAGACCCTACGGGTTCGGGAAGCATGCAGACATGACCGAGACGTTCTCCGGTCAATAACCAACAGCGGGATCTGGATACCCATGTTGGTTCCCACATGTTCCACGATGATCTCATCGGATGAACCACGATGTCGAGGATTCGATCAATCCCGTATACAATTCCCTTTGTCTAGCGGTACGATACTTGCCTGAGATTCGATCGTCGGTATCCCGATACCTTGTTCAATCTCGTTACCGGCAAGTCTCTTTACTCGTTCCGTAACACATCATCCCGTGATCAACTCCTTGATCACATTGTGCACATTATGATGATGTCCTACCGAGTGGGCCCAGAGATACCTCTCCGTCACACGGAGTGACAAATCCCAGTCTCGATTCGTGCCAACCCAACAGACACTTTCGGAGATACCTGTAGTGTACCTTTATAGCCACCCAGTTACGTTGTGACGTTTGGCACACCCAAAGCACTCCTACGGTATCCGGGAGTTGCACAATCTCATGGTCTAAGGAAATGATACTTGACATTAGAAAAGCTTTAGCATACGAACTACACGATCTTTGTGCTAGGCTTAGGATTGGGTCTTGTCCATCACATCATTCTCCTAATGATGTGATCCCCTTATCAACGACATCCAATGTCCATGGTCAGGAAACCGTAACCATCTATTGATCAACGAGCTAGTCAACTAGAGGCTTACTAGGGACATGGTGTTGTCTATGTATCCACACATGTATCTGAGTTTCCTATCAATACAATTATAGCATGGATAATAAACGATTATCATGAACAAGGAAATATAATAATAACTAATTTATTATTGCCTCTAGGGCATATTTCCAACAGTCTCCCACTTGCACTAGAGTCAATAATCTAGTTCACATCGATATGTGATTAACACTCAAGGTCACATCCCCATGTGACTAACACCCAAAGAGTTTACTAGAGTCAATAATCTAGTTCACATTTACCATGTGATTAACACTCGATGAGTTCTGGGTTTGATCATGTTATGCTTGTGAAAGAGGTTATAGTCAACGGGTCTGAACCTTTCAGATCCGTGTGTGCTTTACAAATCTCTATGTCATCTCCTAGATGCAACTACTACGCTACATTTGGAGCCATTCCAAATAACTGTTCTACTTGGAGCTATTCTAAATTGTTGCTCCATTATACGTATCCGGTATCTCTACTCAGAGCTATCCGGATAGGTGTTAAGCTTGCATCGACGTAACCCTTTACGACGAACTCTTTTACCACCTCCATAATCGAGAAAATTCCTTAGTCCACTAGTTACTAAGGATAACTTTGACCGCTGTCTTGTGATCCATTCTTGGATCACTCTTGTACCCCTTGACTGACTCATGGCAAGGCACATTTCAGGTGCGGTACACAGCATAGCATACTGTAGGGCCTATGTCTTAAGCATAGGGGACGACCTTCGTCCTTTCTTTCTATTCTGCCGTGGTCGAGCTTTAAGTCTTAACTTCATACCTTACCACTCAGGCAAGAACTCCTTCTTTGACTGATCCATCTTGAACACCTTCAAGATCATGTCAAGGTATGTGCTCATTTGAAAGTACCATTAAGCGTTTTGATCTATCCTCATAGATCTTGATGCTCAATGTTCAAGTAGCTTAATCCAGGCCTTCCATTGAAAAACACTTTCAAATAACCCTATATGCTTTCCAGAAATCCTACGTCATTTCTGATCCATAATATGTCAACAACATATACTCATCAGAAATTCTATAGTGCTCCCACTCACTTCTTTGGAAATACAAGTTTCTCATAAACTTTGTATACACCCAAAACTTTGATCATCTTATCAAAGCATACATTCCAACTCCGAGATGCTTACTCCAGTCCTTAGAAGGATTTCTGGAGCTTTGCATACTTATTAGCATCTTTCAGGATTGACAAAACCTTCCAGTTGTATCACATACAACCTTTCCTCAAGAAAATCATCGAGGAAACAATGTTTTGACATCCTATCTGCAAGATTTCATAAATAATGCAGTAATCTCTAATATAATTCCAATAGACTCTTAGCATCGCTACGAGTGAGAAAGTCTCATCGCAGTCAACTCCTTGAACTTGTCGGAAAATATCTTAACGACAAGTCGAGCTTTCTTAATGGTGATACCTACCATCATTGTCCGTCTTCCTTTTAAAATCCATCTGTACTCAACAGCCTTACGACCATCAAGTAGTTCTTCCAAAGTCTACACTTTGTTTTCATACATGGATCCTTTCTCGGATTTTATGGTCTTGAAGCATTTATCGGAATCCAGGCCCACCACCGCTTCTCCATAGCTCGTAGGTTCATTGTTGTCTAGCAACATGACTTCCAAGACAGGGTTACGTACCACTTTGAAGTAGTACGCATCCTTGTCGACCTACGAGATTTGGTAGTGACTTGATCTGAAGTTTCATGATCACTATCATAAGCTTCCACTTCAATTGGTGTAGGTGCCACCGGAACAACTTCCTGTGCCCTGCCACACACTAGTTGAAGAGACGGTTCAATAACCTCATCAAGTCTCCACCATCCTCCCACTCAATTCTTTCGAGAGAAACTTTTCCTCGAGAAAGGACCCGATTCTAGAAACAATCCCTTATTGCTTTTGAATCTGAGACAAGAGGTATACCCAACTGCTTTGGGTGTCCTATGAAGATGCATTTATCCGCTTTGGGTTCGAGCTTATCAGCCTGAAACTTTTTTCACATAAGCGTCACAGCCCCAAACTTTTAAGAAATGACAGCTTAGGTTTTCTCTAAACCATAGTTCATACGGTGTCATCTCATCGGAATTACGTGGTGCCCTATTTAAAGTGAATGTGGTTGTCTCTAATGCCTAACCCATAAACTATCGTGGTTATTCGATAAGAGACATCATGGTGTGCATCATATCCAATAGGGTGCAGTTATGATGTTCGGACACACCATCACACTATGGTGTTCCAGGCTGTATTAGTTGTGAAACAATTTCCACAATGTCTTAATTCTGTGCCAAACTCGTAATTCAGATATTCATCTCTATGATCATATCATAGATATTTTATCCTCTTGTCACGATGATCTTTCAACTTCACCCTGAAATTACTTGAACCTTTCAATAATTCAGACTCGTGATTCATCAAGTAAATATACTCAACATCTACTCAAATCATCTGTGAAGTAAGAACATAACGATATCCACTACATGCCTCAGCACTCATTGGACTGCACACATCAAAAATGTATTACTTCCAACAAGTTGCTTTCTAGTTCCATTTTACTGAAACCGAGGCTTTCAGTCATCTTGCCCATGTGGTATGATTTGCATGTCTCAAGTGATTCAAAATCAAGTGAGTCCAAATGGTCCATTTGCATGGAGTTTCTTTATGCATATACACCAATAGACATGGTTCGCATGTCTCAAACTTTTCAAAACGAGTGAGCCCAAAGATCCATCAACATGGAGCTTCTTCATGCGTTTTATACCGATATGACTTACGTGGCAGTGCCACAAGTAGGTGGTACTATCATTACTATCTTTTGGCACGAACATGTGTATCACTACGATCGAGATTCAATAAACCATTCATTTTAGGTGCAAGACCATTGAAGGTATTATTCAAATAAACAGAGTAACCATTATTCTCCTTAAATGAATAACCGTATCGCGATAGACATAATCCAATCATGTCTATGCTCAACGCAAACACCAAATAACAATTATTTAGGTTTAACACCAATCTCGATGGTAGAGGGAGCGTGCGATGCTTGATCATATCAACATTGGAAACACTTCCAACACATATCGTCAGCTCACCTTTAGCTAGTCTCCATTTATTCCGTAGCTTTTATTTCGAGTTACTAACACTTAGCAACCGAACCGGTATCTAATACCCTGGTGCTACTAGGAGTACTAGTAAAGTACACATCAACATAATGTATATCCAATATACTTCTATCGACCTTGCCAGCCTTTTAATCTACCAAGTATCTAGGGTAATTCTGCTCTAGTGGCTGTTCCCCTTATTACAGAAGCACTTAGTCTCGGGTTTGGGTTCAACCTTGGGTTTCTTCACTAGAGCAGCAGCTGAATTGCCGTTTCATGAAGTATCCCTTCTTGCCCTTGCCCTTCTTGAAACTAGTGGTTTCACCAACCATCAACAATTGATGCTCCTTCTTGATTTCTACTTTTGTGGTGTCAAACATCGCGAATATCTCAAGGATCATCATATATGTCCCTGATATATTATAGTTCATGACGAAGCTCTAGCAGCTTGGTGGTAATGACTTCGGAGAACCATCACTATTTCATCTGGAAGATCAACTCCCACTCGATTCAAGCGATTGTTGTACTCAGACAATCTGAGCACAAGCACAACAATTGAGCTTTTCTCCTTAGTTTGTAGGCTAAGAAAATCATCGGAGGTCTTATACCTCTTGACGTGGGCACGAGCCTGGAATCCCAATTTCAGCCCTTGAAACATCTCATATGTTTCGCGACGTTTCAAAACGTCTTCGGTGCCTCAACTCTAAACCGTTTAACTGAACTATCACGTAGTTATCAAAATGTGTATGTCAGATGTTCGCAACATCCACAGACAACGTTCGAGGTTCAGCACACTGAGTGGTGCATTAAGGACATAAGCCTTCTATGAAGCAATGAGGACAATCCTCAGTTTACGGACCTAGTCTGCATAATTGCTACTATTAACTTTCAACTAAATTTTCTCTAGGAACATATCTAAGCAGTAGAACTGAAGCGCGAGCTACGACATAATTTGCAAAATCCCTTTTGACTATGTTCAGGATAATTAAGTTCATCTTATGAACTCCCACTCAGATAGACATCCCTCTAGTCATCTAAGTGATTACATGATCTGAGTTAACTAGGCCGTGTCCGATCATCACGTGAGACGGACTAGTCAACATCGGTGAACATCTTCATGTTGATCGTATCTTCTATACGACTCATGTTCGACCTTTCGGTCTTCTGTGTTCCGAGGCCATGTCTGTACATGCTAGGCTCGTCAAGTCAACCTAAGTGTTTCGCGTGTGTAAATCTGGCTTACACCCGTTGTATGTGAACGTAAGAATCTAACACCCGATCATCACGTGGTGCTTCGAAACACGAACTGTCGCAATGGTCCACAGTTAGGGGGAACACTTTCTTGAAATTTTAACGAGGGATCATCTTATTTACTACCGTTGTTCTAAGTAAACAAGATGTATAAACATGATAAACATCACATGCAATCAAATAATAGTGACATGATATGGCCAATATCATATAGCTCCTTTGATCTCCATCTTGGGGCTCCATGATCATCTTGTCACCGGCATGACACCATGATCTCCATCATCATGATCTCCATCATTGTGTCTCCATGAAGTTGTCTCGCCAACTATTACTTCTACTACTACAGCTAACGGTTAACAATAAAGTAAAGTAATTACATGACGTTTATGTTGACATGCAGGTCAAAAATAAATTAAGACAACTCCTATGGCTCCTGCCGGTTGTCATACTCATCGACAAGCAAGTCGTGATTCCTATTACAAGAACATGATCAATCTCATACATCACATATATCATTCATCACATCCTTTGACCATATCACATCACATAGCATACCCTACAAAAACAAGTTAGACGTCCTCTAATTGTTGTTGCATGTTTTACGTGGCTGCTATGGGTTTCTAGCAAGAACGTTTCTTACCTACGCAAAAACCATAACGTGATATGCCAATTGCTATTTACCCTTCATAAGGACCCTTTTCATCGAATCCGATCGGATTAAAGTGGGAGAGACAGACACCCGCCAGCCACCTTATGCAACTAGTGCATGTTTGTCGGTGGAACCAGTCTCACGTAAGAGTACGTGTAAGGTCGGTCCGGGCCGCTTCATCCCACGATGCCGCCGAATCAAGATAAGACTAGTAACGGCAAGATAATTGACAATATCGACGCCCACAACTACTTTGTGTTCTACTCGTGCATAGTAATTACGCATAGACCTGGCTCATGATGCCACCGTTGGGTAACGTAGCAATAATTCAAAATTTTCCTATGTGTCACCAAGATCTATATATGGAGAAACCAGCAACGAAAGGAAGGAGAGGATCTACATACCCTTGTAGATCGCGCGCGGAAGCGTTCAAGAGAACGGGGTTGATGGAGTCGTACTCGTCGTGATCCAAATCACCGATGATCCTAGCGCCGAACGGACGGCACCTCCGCGTTCAACACACGTACGGAGCAGCGACGTCTCCTCCTTCTTGATCCAGCAAGGGGGAAGGAGAGGTTGATGGAGATCCAGCAGCACGACGGCGTGGTGGTGGAAGTAGCGGGATTCCAACAGGGCTTCGCCAAGCGCTGTGGGAGGAGGGAGATGTGTCATGGGAAGGAGAGGGAGGCGCCAGGGCTTAGGTATGGTTGTCCTCCCTTTCCCCCACTATATATAGGGCCAAGGGGGAGGGGGAGGGCGCAGCCTTGCCCCTTCCTCCAAGGAAGGGTGCGGCCAAGGGGGGGAGGAGTTCATCCTCCCCAAGGCACCTCGGAGGTGCCTTCCCCCTTTAGGACTCTTCCTTTTCCTCTACTCTTGGCGCACGGGCCTCTTGGGGCTGGTGCCCTTGGCCCATATAGGCCAAGGCGCACCCCCTACAGCCCTTGTGGCCCCCCGGGGCAGGTGGCCCCACCCGTTGGACCCCCGGGACCCTTCCGGTGGTCCCGGTACAATACCGGTGACCCTGAAACTTGTCCCGATGACCGAAATAGCACTTCCTATATATAATTCTTTACCTTCGGACCATTCTGGAACTCCTCGTGACGTCCGGGATCTCATCCGGAACTCCGAACAACTTTCGGGTTACCGCATACTAATATCTCTATAACCCTAGCGTCACCGAACCTTAAGTGTGTAGACCCTACGGGTTCGGGAAGCATGCATACATGACCGAGACGTTCTTCGGTCAATAACCAACAGCGGGATCTAGATACCCATGTTGGTTCCCACATGTTCCACGATGATTTCATCGGATGAACCACGATGTCGAGGATTCGATCAATCCCGTATATAATTCCCTTTGTCTAGCGGTACGATACTTGCCCGAGATTCGATCGTCGGTATCCCGATACCATGTTCAATCTCGTTACCGGCAAGTCTCTTTACTCGTTCCGTAACACATCATCCCGTGATCAACTCCTTGATCACATTGTGCACATTATGATGATGTCCTACCGAGTGGGCCCAGAGATACCTCTCCGTCACACGGAGTGACAAATCCCAGTCTCGATTCGTGCCAACCCAACAGACACTTTCGGAGATACCTGTAGTGTACCTTTATAGCCACCCAGTTACGTTGTGACGTTTGGCACACCCAAAGCACTCCTACGGTATCCGGGAGTTGCACAATCTCATGGTCTAAGGAAATGATACTTGACATTAGAAAAGCTTTAGCATACGAACTACATGATCTTTGTGCTAGGCTTGGGATTGGGTCTTGTCCATCACATCATTCTCCTAATGATGTGATCCTGTTATCAACGACATCCAATGTCCATGGTCAGGAAACCGTAACCATCTATTGATCAACGAGCTAGTCAACTAGAGGCTTACTAGGGACATGGTGTTGTCTATGTATGCACACATGTATCTGAGTTTCCTATCAATACAATTATAGCATGGATAATAAACGATTATCATGAACAAGGAAATATAATAATAACTAATTTATTATTGCCTCTAGGGCATATTTCCAACAGTAGGTAGGTATATATAGGAGGAATGAGTACATCGGTGGAGCAATAGGAAGCCCATGAGGGTGGAGGGCGCGCCTGGGGGGGGGGGGGGGTAGGCGCACACCCCTACCTCGTGGCCTCCTGATTGATGTCTTGACGTAGGGTCCAAGTCCTATGGATCATGTTCGTTCCAAAAATCACGTTCCCGAAGGTTTCATTCTGTTTGGACTCCGTTTGATATTCTTTTTCTGCGAAACCCTAAAATAGGCAAAAAAACAACAATTCTGGGTGGGCCTCCGGTTAATAGGTTAGTCCCAAAAATAATATAAAAATGTATAATAAAGCCCAATAATGTGCAAAGCAAAATATAATATAGCATGGAACAATCAAAAATTATAGATACGTTGGAGACGTATCAAGCATCCCCAAGCTTAATTCCTGCTCGTCCTCGAGTAGGTAAATGATAAAAACAGAATTTTTGATGTGGAATGCTACTTGGCATAATTTCAATGTAATAATTGTGGTATGAATATTCATATCCGAAAGATTCAAGAAAAAAGTTCAATATTGACATAGAAATAATAATACTTCAAGCATACTAACTAAGAAATTATGTCTCTTCAAAATAACATGGCCAAAGAAAGTTATCCCTACAAAATCATATAGTCTGGCTATGCTCTATCTTCACCACACAAAGTATTTAAATCATGCACAACCCAGATGACAAGCCAAGCAATTGTTTCATACTTTTGGTGTTCTCAAACTTTTTCAATCTTCAAGCAATACATGAGCGTGAGCCTAAAATGGTGGTTGTGGAGGAGAGAAAAGGGGGAAGATAGTCTCACATCAACTAGGTGTATCAACGGGCTATGGAGATGCAGACTAAGGCATAGCCTAATGGTGGGAAGGGGCTGATGCCTTCCCACCCATCCAGGTTCATGACTTGGTACTTGCAATTTGGGTTTGTTGCACCAATTATATTGTAGGGGGTTCCCTTACAGTCTTTCTATCAAAAAAACGGGCTATGGAGATGCCCATCAATAGATATCAATGTTTGTGAGTAGGGATTGCCATGCAACGGCTGCACTAGAGTTATAAGTATATGAAAGCTCAACAAAAGGAACTAAGTGGGTGTGCATCCAACTCGCTTGCTCACGAAGACCTAGGGAATTTTGAGAAAGCCCATCATTGGAATATAGAAGCCAAGTTCTATAATGAAAAATTCCCACTAGTATATGATAGTGATAACATAGGAGACTCTCTATTATGAAGATCATGGTGCTACTTTGAAGCACAAGTGTGGTAAAAGGATAGTAGCATTGTTCCTTCTCTCTTTTTCTCTCATTTTTTTATTTTGGCCTTTTCCCCTTTTTTATGGCCTCTTTTTTTATTTGGGCTTCTTTGGCCTCTCTTTTTTTCGTCCGGAGTCTCATCCCGACTTGTGGAGGAATCATAGTCTCCATCATCCTTTCCTCACTTGGGAAAATGCTCTAAAAATGATGATCATCACACTTTTATTTACTTACAACTCAACAATTACAACTCAATACTTAGAACAAAATATGACTATATGTGAATGGCTCCGGCGCTGTACCGGGATATGCAATGAATCAAGAGTGACATGTATGAAAGAATTATGAACGGTGGCTTTGCCACAAATACAATGTCAACTACATGATCATGCAAAGCAATATGACAATGATGGAGCGTGTCATAGTAAACGGAATGGTGGAAAGTTGCATGGCAATATATCTCGGAATGGCTATGGAAATGCCATGATAGGTAGGTATGGTGGTTGTTTTGAGGAAGGTATATGGTGGGTGTATGATACCGGCGAAAGGTGCGCGATATTAGAGAGGCTAGCAATGGTGGAAGGAAGAAAAGTGCGTATGATCCATGGACTCAACCTTAGTCATAAAGAACTCATATACTTATTGCAAAAATCTACAAGTTATCAAAGCAAAGTATTACGCGCATGCTCCTAGGGGGATAGATTGGTAGGAAAAGACCATCGCTCGTCCCCGACCGCCACTCATAAGGAAGACAATCAATAAATAAATCATGCTCCGACTTCATCACATAACGGTTCACCATACGTGCATGCTACGGGAATCACAAACTTTAACACAAGTATTTCTCAAATTCACAACTATTCAACTAGCATGACTCTAATATCACCATCTTCATATGTCAAAACAATTATCAAGTATCAAACTTCTCATAGTAATCAACACACTCATAAGAAAATTTTATTATTAATCTTGAATGCCTAACATAGTTAAAGCAAATTACCATGCTGTTTTGTAGGACTCTCAAAATAATCTAAGTGAAGCACGAGAGAACAATAGTTTCTATAAAACAAATCCACCGATGTGCTCTAAAAGATATAAGTGAAGCACTAGAGCAAAAACTATAAAACTCAAAAGATATAAGTGAAGCACATAGAGTATTCTAACAATTTCTGAATCATGTCTCTCTCTCTCTCTCTATCTCAAAAGGTGTGTATAGAAAGGATGATTGTGGAAAACTAACAAATAAAGACTCAAATAATACAAGACGCTCCAAGCAAAACACATATCATGTGCTAAATAAAAATATAGCTCCAAGTAAAGTTACTGATGGAAATAGACGAAAGAGGGGATGCCTTCCGGGGCATCCCCAAGCTTTGGATTTTAGGTGTCCTTATATTATCTTGGGGTGCCATGGGAATCCCCAAGCTTAGGCTCTTGCCACTCCTTGTTCCATAATCCATCAAATCTTTCACCCAAAACTTGAAAAACTTCACAACACAAAACTTAAAGTAGAAAATCTCGTGAGCTCCGTTAGCGAAAGAAAACAAAACACCACTTCAAGGTACTGTAATGAACTCATTATTTATTTATATTGGTGTGAAACCTACTGTATTACAACTTCTCTATGGTTTATAAACTATTTTACTAGCCATAGATTCATCAAAATAAGCAAACAACACATGAAAAACAGAATCTGTCCAAAACAGAACAGTCTGTAGTAATATGTAGCTAACGCAAGATCTGGAACCCCAAAAATTCTAAAATTAATTTCTGGACGTGAGGAGTTTATCTATTAATCATCTGCAAAAATAATTAACTAAATATCACTTTCCAAATAAAAATGGCAGCAGTTCTCGTGAGCGCTAAAGTTTCTGTTTTTTTACAGCAAGATTAAAAGGACTCCCCCAAGTCTTCCCAACGGTTCTACTTAGCACAAAAACTAATTAAACACAAAAAAACACAACCAAAATAGAGGCTAGATAAATTATTTATTACTAAACAGGAGCAAAAAGCAAGGAATAAATATAAAATTGGGTTGCCTCCCAACAAGCGCTATCGTTTAACGCCCCTAGCTAGGCATAAAAAGCAAGGATAGATCTAGGTATTGCCACCTTTGGTAGGCAATCCATAAGTGGCTCTCATGATAGATTCATATGGTAATTTAATTTTAGTTCTAGGAAAGTGTTCCGTGCCTTTCCTTAACGGAAATTGGAATGTAATATTTCATTCCTTCATATCAATAATTGCATCAATCGTTCTAAGGAAAGTTCTACCAAGAATAATAGGACACGAAGGATTGCAATCTATGTTATGAACAATAAAATGTACAGGCACATAATTCCTATTTGCAACAATAAGAATATCATTAATTCTTCCCATAGGTTTCTTAATGGTGGAATCCGCAAGGTGCAAGTTTAAAGAGCAATCATCAAAATCACGGAAAACTAGCAAATCACACAAAGTCTTTGGAATCGTGGAAACACTAGCACCCAAATCACACAAAGCATAGCATTCATGATCTTTAATTTTAATTTTAATAGTAGGTTCCCACTCATCATAAAGTTTTCTAGGGATAGAAACTTCCAACTAAAGCTTTTCTTCATAAGATTGCATCAAAGCATCAACGATATGTTTAGTAAAAGCTTTATTTTGACTATAAGCATGAGGAGAATTTAGCATGGATTGCAACAAGAAAATACAATCTATCAAAGAGCAATTATCATAATTAAATTCCTTGAAATCCAAAATAGTGGGTTCATTGATATTTAAAGTTTTGACTTCTTCAATCCCACTTTTAACAATTTTAGCATCAAGATCTAAAGACTCCCAATTCTTGGAACGCCGTCTAGGTAAAGGTGGATCATATTCAGTCCCATCATTATCAAGATTCATATTACAAAACAAAGATTTAATAGGGGACACATCAATAACTTTTAGATCTTCATCTTTATTATCATGAAACTAGAAGAACACGCTTTTATAAAACAATCTTTCTTAGCACGCATCCTAGCGGTTCTTTCTTTGCAATCATCAATGGAAATTCTCATGGCTTTGAGAGACTCATTGGTATCATGCTTAGGTGGAATAGATCTAAGTTTCAAAGAATCAACATCAAGAGAAATTCTATCAACGTTCCTAGCCAACTCATCAATCTTAAGCAATTTTTCTTCAATCATAGCATTGAAATTCTTTTGCGAAGTAATAAATTCTTTAATATTAGATTCAAAATCAGAGGGCATCTTATTATAATTTCCATAAGAATTGTTGTAGGAATTACCATAATTATTAGAGGAATTACTAGGATACGACCTAGGATTAAAGTTTCCTCTATACGTGTTGTTGATACGTCTCTGTCGTATCTACTTTTCCAAATACTTTTGCCCTTGTTTGGGACTCTAACTTGCTGATTTGAATGGAACTAACCTGGACTGACGCTGTTTTCAGCAGAATTACCATGGTGTTATTTATGTGCAGAAACAAACGTTCTCAGAATGATCTAAAACTTCACGGAGCAACTTTTTGGAAAATATAAAAAATACCTGCAAAAGATGAAGGCCACGGGGCCCACCACCTGTCCATGAGGGTGGGGGCGCGCCCCCTACCTCGTGGGCCCCCTAGAGCTGCTCCGACTCCAAACCCAACTCTATATATTGTGTTTCGGGGAGAAACAAAATCAGAGAGAAGAATTCATCGTGTTTTATGATACGGAGCCGCCGCCAAGACCTAAAACCTCTCGGGAGGGCTGATCTGGAGTCCGTTCAGGGCTCCGGAGAGGGGAATCCGTCGCCATCGTCATCATCAACCATCCTCCATCACCAATTTCATGATGCTCACCGCCGTGCGTGAGTAATTCCATTGTAGGCTTGTTGTACGGTGATGGGTTGGATGGGATCTATCATGTAATCGAGTTAGTTTTGTTAGGGTTTGATCCCTAGTATCCACTATGTTTTGAGATTGATGTTGCTATGACTTTGCTATGCTTAATGCTTGGCACTAGGGCCCGAGTGCCATGATTTCAGATCTGAACCTATTATGTTTTCATCAATATATGAGAGTTCTTGATCCTATCTTGCAAGTCTATAGTCACCTATTATGTGTTATGATCCGTTAACCCCGAAGTGACAATAATCGGGATACTTACCGGTGATGACCGTAGCTTGAGGAGTTCATGTATTCACTATGTGTTAATGCTTTGTTCCGGTACTCTATTAAAAGGAGGCCTTAATATCCCTTAGTTTCCGTAAGGACCCCGCTGCCACGGGAGGGTAGGAAAAAAATGGCATGCAAGTTCTTTTACATAAGCATGTATGACTATATTCGGAATACATGCCTACATTACATTGATGAACTGGAGCTAGTTCTATGTCACCCTAGGTTATGACTGTTACATGATGAACCGCATCCGGCATAATTCTCCATCACTGATCCATTGCATATGAGCTTTCCATATATTGTTCTTCGCTTATTTACTTTCCCGTTGCTATTGCTATCATCACTACAAAATACTAAAAACATTACTTTTACTACTGTTACCTTTTGCTACCATTAACACTACTATCATATTACTTTGCTACTAAACACTTTGCTGCAGATATTAAGTTTCCAGGTGTGGTTGAATTGACAACTCAGCTGCTAATACTTGAGAATATTCTTTGGCTCCCCTTGTGTCGAATCAATAAAATTGGGTTGAATACTCTACCCTCGAAAACTATTGCGATCCCCTATACTTGTGGGTTACCAAGACTATTTTCTGGCGCCGTTGCCGGGGAGCATAGCTCTATTCTTTGAGTCACTTGGGATTTATATCTGCTTATCATTATGAAGAACTTGAAAGATCCAAGAACCAAGATTTATCCCTCAACTACGAGGGGAGGTAAGGAACTGCCATCTAGCTCTACACTTGATTCACCTTCTGTTTTGAGTAAGCTTGCGACACCTAAACCTGCTTCTGCTATTCGTTCTGATATATCGCATGTTATTGATGATGCCACTTCTGCTATACATGATACTTATGATGAAACTACTTCTATGCTTGATACTACCGTGCCACTTGGTGAATTTCTTGATGAACAACTTGCTAGGGCTAGAGAGATTGAAAATATTGAATCTGATAATACTGATGAAATTGATGATGAAGATTTTCCTGTTATTCCTGAGGGTTATGTTTTTGATAAAGAAGCTTCTTTAGCTATTTTAGCTTGCAAAGATAGATACGAACTCAAGAGGTTATTAGCTAAATGGAACAAGCAATCTCTAAATGCTAGAATGAAACCTGACCCTGCTTTTGCTACTTCACCTATCTGTGTTACCGATAAGGATTATGAATTCTCTGTTGATCCTGATATAATTACTTTGGTTGAATTTGATCCTTTACATGGCTATGAATCTGAAACTGTTGTGGCACATCTTACTAAATTAAATGATATAGCCACCCTGTTCACTACTGATGAGAGAACTCGTTACTTTTATATCCTTAAAATATTTCCATTCTCATTAAAGGGTGATGCTAATATATGGTTTAATTCTCTTGATCATGGTTGTGTGTGTAGTCCCTAGGATATGATTTATTACTTCTCTGCTAAATATTTCCCTGCTCATAAGAAGCAAGCTTCTTTAAGGGATATATATAATTCGGTGTAAATTGAATAAGAGAGTCTCCCACAAGCTTGGGGAAGGCTTCTCCAATTACTTAATGCTTTGCCTGGTCATCCTCTTAAGAAAAATGAAATACTTGATATCTTTTATAATGGACTAACCGATGCCTCCAGAGATTACTGATACATTTCCAACGTATCTATAATTTTTGATTGATCCATGCTATATTATCTATTGTTTTGGACTATATTGGGCTTTATTTTCCACTTTTATATTATTTTTGGGACTAACCTATTAACCGGAGGCCCAGCCCAGAATTGCTGTTTTTTTGCCTATTTCAGTGTTTCGAAGAAACGGAATATCAAACGGAGTCCAAACGGAATGAAATCTTCGGGAACGTGATTTTCTCACCGAACGTGATCCAGGAGACTTGGACCCTACGCTAAGGCATCAGAGAGGCGGTCACGAGGGTGGGGGCGCACCCCCTGCCTCGTGGGCCCCTCGATGCTCCACCGACGTACTTCTTCCTCCTATATATACATACATACCCCCAAACGATCAAATACGGAGCCAAAAACCTAATTCCACCACCGCAACTTTCTGTATCCATGAGATCCCATCTTGGGGCCTGTTCCGGAGCTCCGCCGGCGAGGGCCGTCATCACGGAGGGCTTCTACATCATCATAGCCTCTCCAATGAAGTGTGAGTAGTTTACCTCAGACCTTCGGGTCCATAGTTAGTAGCTAGATGGCTTCTTCTCTCTTTTTGGATCTCAATACAAAGTTCTCCCCCTCTCTTGTGGAGATCTATTCGATGTAATCTTCTTTTTGCGGTGTGTTTGTTGAGACCGATGAATTGTGGGTTTATGATCAAGTCTATCTATGAATAATATTTGAATCTTCTCTGAATTCTTTTATGTATGATTGGTTATCTTTGCAAGTCTCTTTGAATTATCCGTTTGGTTTGTCCAACTAGATTGGTAGTTCTTGCCATGGGAGAAGTGCTTAGCTTTGGGTTCGATCTTGCGGTGTCCTTTCCCAGTGACAGAAGGGGCAGCAAGGCACGTATTGCATCGTTGCCATCGAGGATAACAAGATGGGGTTTATTTCATATTGCATGAATTTATCTCTCTACATCATGTCATCTTGCTTAAGGCGTTACTCTGTTTTTAAGTTAATACTCTAGATGCATGTTGGATAGTGGTCGATGAGTGGAGTAATAGTAGTAGATGTAGAATCGTTTCGGTCTACTTGTCACGGACGTGATGCCTATATACATGATCATGCCTAGATATTCTCATAACTATGCTCAATTCTGTCAATTGCTCAACAGTAATTTGTTCACCCACCGTAGAATACTTATGCTCTTGAGAGAAGCCACTAGTGAAACCTATGGCCCCCGGGTCTATTCTCATCATATCAATCTCCATCACTTTAATCTTGCTTTGCTTTTTTACTTTGCCTTTACTTTTTACTTTGCATCTTTATACCAGAAATACCAAAAATATTATATCTATCAGATCTCACTCTCTTAAGTGACCGTTAAGGGATTGACAACCCCTAATCGCGTTGGTTGCGAGTAGCTATCATTTTGTGCAGGAACGAGGGACTTGAGCGTGGCCTCCTACTGGATTGATATCTTGGTTCTCAAAAACTGAGGGAAATACTTACGCTACTTTGATGCATCATCCCTTCCTCTTCGGGGAAAACCAACGCAAGCTCAAGAGGTAGCAATTACCTGGATAGTTGTGCCGGTTCTGTTTTCAGGGAAAGAACACCGGATGAAGCTGAAATTCTATTGAATAATATGTTGACAAATGAAAATAATTGGACACCTCCGGAGCCAATTCTCCTGAGCCTATTCCTAAACCAACTCTGAAGAAGAGGGGTATTCTATTTCTCAGTCCTGAAGATATGCAAGAGGCAAAGAAATCTATGAAAGAAAAAGGTATTATAGCTGAAGATGTTAAGAATTTACCTCCTGTTGAAGTATTACATGGTCTTAATTTACCGCTTGTTGAAGAAACATATGATCTTACTCCTTTACCTATTGAAGAAACTCATGGTCTTAATAACCCGACACAGGTAGTAAAGGTAAATTCTCTCTATAGATATGATAAACCTGAAATCCCATTTACTAAGTTTGCTAGCCCATGCTTAGATGGGTTTGATAAATTTATGGTTAAGCAAGAAGACTTTAATGCTTATTTTGGTAGACAATTGAAATACAATTCAAATATGCTTGAACACTTGGGTGATTATATGGCTAATGTCAAAGGTGAACTTAAACTTATTAGTAAACATGCTTCTATGGTTACCACTCAAGTAGAACAAGTACTTAAAGCTCAAAATAATTTGCTCAATAAATTGAATAGTAAGAATAATGATAATGTTGTTAGAGTTATGACTAGAGGTGGTAAAATGACTCCGGAACCTTTGTATCCTGAAGGCCACCCTAGGAGAATTGAGCAATATTCTCGGAGAAATAATATAGATGCACCTAGTCCTTCTAAAAGGAAGAAAAAATGATAGGACTTTGCATGCTTCTAGTGAACCTGTTATTGAAACACCTGAGAATCCAAATGACATTTCTATTTCTGATGCTGAAACTCAATCTGGTAATGAACCTGAAACTAGTAATAATGTTAATGATAATGTTCATGATGATGCTCAACCTAGTAATGATAATGATATAGAAATTGAACCTGCTGTTGATCTTGATAACCCACAATCAAAGAATCAACGTTATGATAAGAAAGACTTTGTTGCTAAGAAACATGGTAAAGAAAGAGAACCATGGGTTCAGAAACCCATGCCTTTTCCTCCCAAACCATCCAAGAAAAAGGATGATGAGGATTTTGAGCGCTTTGCTGAAATGATTAGACATATCTTTTTGCGTATGCGATTAACTGATATGCTCAAAATGAATCCTTATGCTAAGTATATGAAAGAAATTGTTACAAATAAAAGGAAGATACTGGAAGCTGAAATTTCCACCATGCTTGCTAATTATACTTTTAAGGGTGGAATACCAAAGAAACTTGGAGATCCAGGAGTACCAACTATACCATGCTCCATTAAAAGAAACTATGTTAAAACTGCTTTATGTTATCTTGGAGCCGGTGTTAGTGTTATGCCTCTCTCTTTATATCGTAGACTTGATTTGAATAAGTTGACACCTACTGAAATATCTTTGCAAATGGCCGATAAATCAACTGCTATACCTGTCGGTATTTGTGAGGATGTGCCTGTTGTAGTTGCAAACGTTACTATTTTAACGGACTTTGTTATTCTTGATATTCCCGAGGATGATAGTATGTCTATTATTCTTGGAAGACCCTTTTTGAATACTGCAGGGGCTGTTATTGATTGCACTAAAGGCAATGTCACTTTTCATGTTAATGGTAATGAGCATACGGTACACTTTCCAAGGAAACAACCTCAAGTTCATAGTATCAACTCTATTGGAAAAATTCCATCGATTATATTTGGAGGCTTTGAATTTCCTCTTCCTACTGTCAAGAAGAAATATGATATTCTTATTATTGGGGATGTGCATATCCCCGTTGAGGTAACATAGTGTTATTCGAAATTTCTCCGATTCCATGTTATTCGGAATGAGTTCGTTAACAAGACTTGATCAACCTTGTTAGTGGATTCCTTTTGATGATCATGAGATGGATGAAACTAGAAGGCACAACCTTCTGTACCCTCCTTTTACTTTCTGTTATTAATATTAAATAAAATAAAAATAGTATTTTTCTGTCTGTTATCTGATTATCCATGCAATATAAAAATACCCCGAAGATAAAAGTTCTCCAAATGCCCTGAAATTTAAATATGATTTTTTTCTGAAATATTTGAGAATATTTGGCACTGAGAACACAGCAGGAGGGTCAACCACCTGCCCACGAGGGTGGAGGGCGCGCCCTACCCCATGGGCGCGCCCCCTGCCTCGTGGGCCCATGGTGGCCCTCCTCCACTTATTCCTGCACCCACACACTTCTTCTTCCTCCCACAAACACGAATATCCAGCTCAAGCACGAGTTCTAGCTCATCTTGCTGCCATTTTCGATCTCCTTGGTCAAAGCACCTCTCACAAAACTGCTTGGGGAGATTGTTCCTTGGTATGTGACTCCTCCATTGGTCCAATTAGTTTTTGTTCTAGTGCTTTATTCATTGCAAATTTTTGCTGTTTAGGTGACCCCGTTCTTGAGCTTGCATGTCAAATTTATATGGTCAAAAGTAGTTTTAATGCATGATATAGGGCCAATTCTTTTAGGCGATTCTCCCAGAATCGCCCCCTCCCCAGCTTCTCCTAGAATCATCACTTCATATTTTTTTTACAATCCTAGCTAATTAGACCTTAACTAGATAGGATTGTAAAATATATATAAAGTGACGATTCTGGGAAAAGCTAGGGAGGGGGCGATTCTCGGAGAATCGTGCAAAAGAACTGGCCCATAGGCCCTAGGCACTTGTAGGAGTAGTTGCTATCAATATTATTGAGTTTGGTTTACTTTTATTTTGAAGTTACTAAAAAATTTCAGAATTTTCTGAGGAAGAAAAATGCTTAGGAAAATGTTCCAAGGTGGTTCCTCAAGGAAGCAAGGACCCAGGCTTGCAATGCGTGATAAACAATCATACATAAAAGAATTCAGAGAAGATTCAAATATTGTTCATAGATAAACTTGATCATAAACCCACAATTCATCGGTCTCAACAAACACACCGCAAAAGAAGACTACATCGAATAGATCTCCCCAAGAGAGGGGGAGAACTTTGTATTGAGATCCAAAAAGAGAGAAGAAGCCATCTAGCTAATAACTATGGACCCGTAGGTCTGAAGTTAAACTACTTCATCGGAGGGGCTATGATGTTGATGTAGAAGCCGTCCGTGATCGATGCCCCCTCCGGCGGAGCTCCGGAACAGGCCCCAAGATGAGATCTCATGGATACAGAAAGTTACGGTAGTGGAATTAGGGTTTTGGCTCCGTATCTGGTAGTTTGAGGGTATGTAAGTATATATAGGAGGAAGGAGTACGTCAGTGGAGCAACAGGAGGCCCACGAGGGTGGAGGCCACGCCTGGGGGGGGGGGGGTAGGCGCGCCCCCCTACCTCGTGGCCTCCTAGTTGATGTCTTGACGTAGGGTCCAAGTCCTCTGGATCATGTTCGTTCCAAAAATCACGTTCCCGAAGGTTTCATTCCGTTTGGACTCCGTTTGATATTCTTTTTCTGCGAAACCCTAAAATAGGCAAAAACAACAATACTGGGTTGGGCCTCCGGTTAATAGGTTAGTCCCAAAAATAATATAAAAGTGTATAATAAAGCCCAATAATATGCAAAACAGAATATAATATAGCATGGAATAATAAAAAATTATAGGTACGTTGGAGACGTATCACGTGTCTGTCTTTGCGATCGTAAGCGACCGTCGGTAGACCCAATCGAGGAGCCGCGCGTCCTCGTTGGGCTCCGCCTGCATCCCGTGGCGGCGGCGCATAGAGTGCTCAGCCTCCTTCCTCTCCCCTTTATGTTGCCTCTTGCGGCAGGCGGCGCACTCCTCTGATTCCGACGGGCGCGTTCGGACTGGCTGGGCGGACACAAGCACCCATCGCTGCCCACGTGAGGGAGCAGCAGCCGGCGCGGGCAGGGGACGACGTAGAGGAGGCGCGGATTGCGCAAACCTGTTGGAGTTGTGCACAAGCTGGGAGGGGCCATCGCTTGCATCCGTGCTGCGCCGACTGGGAGCTACGTCTGCAACGACGCTGCAGATCCGGAGTAGCCTCCTGTCTCCACCTTGGACTGCTCCAAGGCAATACCGAGGGCCAACTCAAAGTCGGGTTCTAGCTCGGAGTCAAAGCAGCTACCGGAGCTTGATATTGCGCCGGATTCGATCATAACCGATGTGGGAGGGGAGAAGATGGAGCGAGAGAGGAGAGTGTGCGTGAGCTAGGGTTCGGAGTGATGAGCCGGATGGTGTTTTTTGTGGGAGAACCATGGGGTCGGTGGTTGGCTGGGTTTGTCACATGGTCGCACCCGGACATGCCCGGGCTGCCCATATCTGCCCTACATTTGGGCTGAATATGAGAGGCGCCGGCCAGCTTGGGAGTTTGAGGACGGTTCGAAGTGCCCGGCTGGGAAGATTTTTTGTGATCAGTAAATGACCGGTCAGTTCACCAGAGCGTTCGAGATGGATTTGGGACGCCCGACTACAGATGCCCTTATGGACATTTTTCATCGGCCTGCTTCGCTTTGAATGAACATGCAAGCGAAATGTGGTCTCTAGGCTAAACATTGACATGAGGCGCTTACATTGTTTAATTACGCTATGATTAATCTCTGAAGTTAAGCGCTCGGCTTAAGGGTGAGCCGAACTACTCGAACTACCACTGATCACTTCCGTACACTGTACACCGAGAGCCTTGACACACCAGTAGATACATGTGCCCGCATACAAAGCGCGATACAGCACAACAAGAGTCGACTGGCACGGCCCAGGTTGCTGGTACAGACACGAGTCATTGAAGGTCCCACACAGCCGGCGCCTCCGTAGTCGATCGGCCTGCCTCAGTCCACAATGCCATCGAAACGGACACCGTCGCAGCTACGGACGGCATGGAACGTGCAGATGCCAGCCACGCCACCGCTAATGACACTAATTTGTATGCTTTGTCTGCTGAAAATGCCCGCATCGTTGTTACCAGGGCCCCCGCCCTAGCTGCGCCCCACGGTTGGGAAGCCCCGGAGGTTCCCGATGCCTCCCACGCTCACGAACATGTTCTTCTCGTCAGCTTGCCATACACCGTGTTCTTCACTGCGGTGGTAGTGGCCGGAAGCACGGTCTTGGTCTTGGTCATCGCTAGCACGTGGCAAAGCATGAAGAAGGCAGCAGTGCCGGAACACCTTTTGGCCAGCGCACCGCTATAGTCTAGTAAGGCCTTGTATAATGAGAGATGCTTAGAGAAATAAACCAGACTTTTTTTAAGCACCGGTTCCTGTAGAAATAGGCACTGGTGCTTCAGAAAAATCAGGTTTATTTTTCTAAGCATCTCTTTAAGCACCTCTCATTGTACAAGGCCTAAGGCAGTTACAGATCTCGAGTGTATACCCTCTCTATCCTGTGTTGTGCGCGCGTGATGGTTGGGAGTACTCTATACTATACTGATGCACTTGCCACCGGACAAGGCTGATAGCTGGAGATGCTCTAATGATGCACTCGCGGTGTGGAGCGTGCCGTTTAAATAGAGAGAGAAGGAGGAGAGGAGAAGTACGCACGTGTGACAGAGACAGTAGGCGAGGGTGTAAATGGGGCGAATCGTGAGAGGGGGTGGGGCGCACGGAATGTTTGCTCAGAATTGAGGAGGGTGAGTAAATTACTTTCTTAGGGGGAAAAGAGGATGATTAAGTTTCGGTGCAACCAAATGTTAGTACTTAATTTGTCTGAATCAGTGTTGTCCGGAAATTCAGACTGAGCTTTGTGATCTTGTCAGGTAATCACACAGATTGCTCGTGGCATTGAAGTAGCATGCCTCAGGGTGCTAATTTGTGAAGGTAATAAACGACACATGCCCTGTAACCATCGAGTCATGATTGCTCTTCTGGTGATTGCAGCCTTTTGTACACTTCGCTCGGGAGATAAGAAGCCTTTGAGAAAGTTGTACTATACAATCACATTTGCTTTTGATTCACATGGAGTATCTCCAATCTATATACGGCCAGGTACACACAACTACCACATCCGTCCTGAGTTATTGGTCCTTTTTTGGATTTTCTGTCCAAGTTTGATCATAAATTTAACTATTGAAATATTATTTTTTTTGTGAAATAACTATTGAAATATTAATGCATGTCACGGAAAAAGTATATCTTCAGATTCGTATTTGCACATAGTTTCCGATGATATTATTTTTGCTGTGTATAACATATATTTTATTAGATAAAACGGTGGTCAAAATATGACCCTAAATATGAGGGGGGCTAATAGGACAGAGGTAGTAAAATGTAAGGATTTCAATATTGGGACTTCATATTGCACATGGACTCATAGAGAAAACCATGTGCTAATGAAAGGTTAATTACCCTGAAACCTCTCAAACGTTGAGAGATATATGCGGTCAAGCTAGTGGAAAGAAAGCTCATGAAAGGTGTCATCTGGCTGAGAGATATGAAGGACTAATTGTCCTGCAACCTGTCAACAGTTTGATATTCCAGACGCTTTGTTTGATTAGCTATGTTTGGGCGGCAGAATGAACAAGATATTTAGACTTTCCTCTACTTGTAATGGATCCGAACTCCTATTATGTTGTAACTATATATCTACTCAAATGATGCCCCCCCCCCCCCAACACCCCCACCCACCCACCCACCACCACCAAAAAGAAGAGTACAATCAGTACTAGAATCGACAACGTTGCCTAATGCGGGATGTCCGCCGATTGATTTTTATCAGGAGCTTGGCAACAGAAGCATTTTGCTGAGTGCGAAATAAAAAGAACTTTTCTAAGCTAAACTATGTTCGGTATGCGATAAAATTAAATAACCCAACAAAGACCTGACCAAGTGGCCCCATACACACTAGGTGATGGCTCCGTGATAGTGGGGATCCCTTTGCCGAGTTCCCCGTAACGTAAACTTGTTAAACATTTGTCATTTTGTTTTTATAAATGTGAAAATACTGGAGTCACTAGTAGGCGCCATTTGGCTACTTTTGTCGAGTTTGGGCCAGAGGGACTCGGCAAATTTATCCTCAAGAAATTACCAGCGTGGAACTATGCAAATGTAGACATTGATGACGTGTTCCCAGCCTAGTCCCTTTTGCTGAATTTAGTTTATGGCAACTCAACAATGTTGGTGAATCCCGTGCATGGATTGTGGATAGTGTAGATTGTTAAACCAAATGACGGAGTTTGAAGTGAACATCAGATTAACCGAAGGTACAATAGGCAGTTCAGTTGGGACTATTTTGAATCTTACTCACTCGTGTCCCTAAGTTACAGTTCTATTGATTAACACATATTGTAGGACCAAAGTTCACCTCAACCCCAATATTTCATAGAAAAATAAACCCTTCAAGCCACCTGGGTCCCAATGTATTATTAAAAAGAAAAACCTTGACTTCAAGGTCGGCACCTAAGACCTAACTAGTGAGATCAAATCTTGAACAAATTCAACTTAGATCTGACTAACGTAGTGATCTAAAACATCTTATATTACTTTACAGAGAGTGTACAATCTATTTACTTATTTTGAGTTCATAAATTATACAAATTTGTAAACAAAATTCATGACAATTTTGTTAATCTCTCTAGGGAGTCAAGTTTTTTTAACATAGTAAAATCAAAGTCGCTCACATATATACACGAGAATACGCTCGCTCACATATATACACGAGAATATACTCGCTCATATAAACGCACACAGTCATATCCTATGCTTATGAGCATACCTTTGAGAGACTGAGCCGAAATAACATCTTGAGATTTTACGAAGTCATCGAAGGCGTCTCACAGTCAACGGAACGTCTCCTCCTACTAAACCAATATCGCCGAAAGCCTAAAATAAATCCAGTAGTAATGCAAGCAAAGTTTAGTACTTAAATCCTAGTGGGCTGAGGATACCATTGTACTCCTAACCATCTAATCATAAGTTGATTTTCAAGGAACCATGTCGTTAGTATCCCCATCATATCTTCTAATGAACTGGAAGGACTTTAGGCATTGATCACCAAGTGATCTTACTAATCGTTGGAGACGTATTACTTTCATACAAGTGACTTATGGAAATCTTCGATCGGCTTGCTTCGCTTTGAACGATTGTGGAAGCGAAATGCTACAGCATTGACATGAGCCGCTTAAACTCAGAGCTCAATCATAGCATATAATTAGACAATGTAAGCAAGTGAATCACGTAACATGACCCACTACAGTAAACCTTGCAGTATACATACTGCCGTGCGTGGCTTAAGGGTGAGCGTGAGCCATCCTACTCCAGCCACTCGCTTCTGTGTCACCGTACATGCACACCCCTGAGACACACCAGTAGATACATGTAGCCGCGTACCAAGTGCGATGCACCACACGTACAGTGCATACGGGCAACGGCACGGTACAAGTCGGCTAACATGGCCCAACACTAGTAGAAAATAGGGTTTTGGTCCAGGCCGGGTCAGCCCATTAGTCCCGGTTCAGTCTAGAACCGGGACCAATGTGGGCATTGGTCTCGGTTCGTGAGCCCAGAGAGCCGGCCGGGCCACGTGGGCCATTGGTCCCGGTTCATCTGGACCTTTTGGTCCCGTTTGGTGGGACGAACCGGGACCAATGGGCCTCGCCCCTGGCCCATCACCATTGGTCCCAATTGATGGCTTGACCCAGAACCAAAGGCTCCCCTTTAGTCCCGGCTCATGTCACCAACCGGGACCAATGAGGTGCCTATATATACCCCCTCGCGCAAGAGCAGAGCACAGTGCTCTGTTTTTTCTGGCCGAGGGGGAGAGGGCTTTGTGGTGCTCTAGCTCACCTCCTATGCACATGAGGTGTTCGATGGAATGCCCGAGCCACATTACTTAAGCTTTCTTCTCTCGAAGCTCGACCTCCAAGCTCCATTTTCCTCGAGATTTGTCTAGATTTAGCGGTCCGTCACGCCCCGTCCCCGTCTTCACCGCCGTCGATCACCCGTGCCGATCTCATCACCGACACCACCGTGGTGAGCCTCTTGTTCTTATCTTCTTTATAAAAGGAAAAATATTCTTACTTGTATGTTTAGATAGATACTTGTATCATTTTCTTACATTTATTATTGCATCTTATATAGTGCGATGGTTTTGGTATCCGCCCCCGTCGGCCCTCGTCCTGTCTATGATTCGGATGTGGTATGTATATTATCTTTATAACTATTGATTCATTTATTGTTTATGAAAATTATGCCGACCAACGTGACATAGATTTTATTTATCTAGGATGTATGTGAATCGGAAATGCCAACCGACCCTATTGTCGAGAGGTTAAATTTAGTTGAAGAAGAAAACAATTTGATGAAGGAAAAAATAAAAAAAATTGAGGAGGAGAAGATGATATTGGAGTTGCATGTTGTGGATGTCGTCGATGATCACAAGATCAAGATGGATGCAATGCGCTTGAAGATTAGAAAGATTAAAAAATATGTCATTCATACCGAGGCTTGGTATCATTATGTCGTTGGATCAATTGTCCTTGGTTGCGATTATGATCGCATTTGTTTTCGCATTGAAATGTTTTACATAGTTTCAATGTATGGTTTAATTAATTAGATGCTCTGGAGAGCTATATGTTGTTAGATGAGAACTATGTATGCACTTTGGTTTTAATGTGACGATGAACTTCTATTAATTTGGACACTTAATTATATATAATGCACGCAGATGAACCGGCAATGGATGTACGGTGACAGACACACCCGCGAGTACATTAAGGGCGTGCATGAGTTTCTCGATGCGGCTGAGGCAAACAAGCAGAATGGTTTTATGTGTTGTCCATGCACTGAATGTGGGAATACGAGGTCTTACTCTAACCGGAAAATCCTTCACTCCCACCTGCTTTACAAGGGTTTCATGCCACACTATAATGTTTGGACGAGGCACGGAGAAATAGGGGTTATGATGAAAGACGGCGAAGAAGAGTACGATGACAACTATGTGCCCCCTGAATACGGTGATGCTGCAACGGGGGGAGCTGGTGAAGATCAAGAGGAACCAGACGGTGTGCCCAATGATGCTGCCACGGGTGAAGCTGCTGAAGATCAAGAGGAACCAGACGATGTGCCCGATGATGATGATCTCCGCCGGGTCATTGTCGATGCAAGGACGCAATGCATTAGTCAAAAGGAGAAGCTGAAGTTCGATCGCATGTTAAAGGATCACAAAAAAGGGTTATACCCCAATTGCGAAGATGGCAACACAAAGCTCGGTAACGTACTGGAATTGCTGCAGTGGAAGGCAGAGAATGCTGTGGCTGACAAAGGATTTGAGAAGCTACTGAAAATATTGAAGAAGAAGCTTCCAAAGGATAACGAATTGCCCGACAGTACATACGCAGCAAAGAAGGTCGTATGCCCTCTAGGATTGGAGGTGGAGAAGATACATGCATGCCCTAATGACTGCATCCTCTACCGCGATGCATACAAGGATCTGAACGCATGCCCGGTATGCGGTGCATTGTGGTATAAGATCAGACGAGATGACCCTGGTGATGTTGACGGCGAGCCCCCCAGGAAGAGGGTTCCTGCGAAGGTGATGTGGTATGCTCCTATAAAACCACGGTTGAAACGTCTGTTCAGAAACGAAGAGCATGCCAAGTTGATGCGATGGCACAGTGAGAACCGAAAGAAAGATGGGAAGTTGAGAGCACCCGCTGACGGGTCGCAGTGGAGAAAAATCGAGAGAAAGTACTGGGATGAGTTTGCAAAGGACCCAAGGAATGTATGGTTTGCTTTAAGCGCGGATGGCATGAAGGAAATAAGCCCTAGAGGCAATAATAAAGTTATTATTTATTTCCTTATATCATGATAAATGTTTATTATTCATGCTATAATTGTATTAACCGGAAACATAATACATGTGCGAATACATAGACAAACTTAGTGTCACTAGTATGCCTCTACTTGACTAGCTCGTTAATCAAAGATGGTTATGTTTCCTAACCATGAACAAAGTGTTGTTATTTGATTAACGAGGTCACATCATTAGTTGAATGATCTGATTGACATGACCCATTCCATTAGCTTAGCACCCGATCGTTTAGTATGTTGCTATTGCTTTCTTCATGACTTATACATGTTCCTATAACTATGAGATTATGCAACTCCCGTTTGCCGGAGGAACACTTTGGGTACTACCAAACGTCACAACGTAACTGGGTGATTATAAAGGAGTACTACAGGTGTCTCCAAAGGTACATGTTGGGTTGGCGTATTTCGAGATTAGGATTTGTCACTCCGATTGTCGGAGAGGTATCTCTGGGCCCTCTCGGTAATGCACATCACATAAGCCTTGCAAGCATTGCAACTAATATGTTAGTTGTGAGATGATGTATTACGGAACGAGTAAAGAGACTTGCCGGTAATGAGATTGAACTAGGTATTGGATACCGACGATCGAATCTCGGGCAAGTAACATACCGATGACAAAGGGAACAACGTATGTTGTTATGCGGTCTGACCGATAAAGATCTTCGTAGAATATGTAGGAGCCAATATGGGCATCCAGGTCCCGCTATTGGTTATTGACCGGAGACGTGTCTCAGTCATGTCTACATTGTTCTCGAACCTGTAGGGTCCGCACGCTTAAGGTTACGATGACAGTTATATTATGAGTTTATGCATTTTGATGTACCGAAGGTTGTTCGGAGTCCCGGATGTGATCACGGACATGACGAGGAGTCTCGAAATGGTCGAGACGTAAAGATTGATATATTGGAAGCCTATGTTTGGATATCAGAAGTGTTCCGGGTGAAATCGGGATTTTACCGGAGTACCGGGAAGGTTACCGGAACCCCCCGGGAGCTAAATGGGCCATGATGGGCCTTAGTGGAAAAGAGAAGAGGCAGCCCTACATGGGCTGCACGCCTCCCCCTTCCCCTAGTCCTATTAGGACTAGGAGAGGTGGCCGGCCCCCTCTCTCTCTTTTCCCCCTCCGCGAATCCTATTCCAACTAGGATTGGGGGGGGGGATCCTACTCCCAGAGGGAGTAGGACTCTCCTGGCGCGCCAAGCTTGGCCGGCCAGCCTCCTCCCCTCTAGTCCTTTATATACTGAGGCAGAGGCACCCCAGAAACACACAAGTTGATCCACGTGATCTATTCCTTAGCCGTGTGCGGTGCCCCCAGCCACCATAGTCCTCGATAATACTGTAGCGAAGTTTAGGCGAAGCCCTGCTGCTGTAGTACATCAAGATCGTCACCATGCCGTCGTGCTGACGAAACTCTTCCCCGACACTTTGCTGGATCGGAATCCGGGGATCGTCATCGAGCTGAACGTGTGCTCGAACTCAGAGGTGCCGTAGTTTCGGTGCTTGATCGGTTGGATCGCGAAGACGTACGACTACTTCCTCTACGTTGTGTCAACGCTTCCGCAGTCGGTTTGCATGGGTACGTAGACAACACTCTCCCCTCTCGTTGCTATGCATCAAATGATCTTGCGTGTGCGTAGGAAATTTTTTGAAATTACTACGAAACCCAACATGGCATTAATCCTTTCGGGGAGCAGAGCAGCAATCACAGCACCTCCTGGCCCGTGACTCTATGTATGTATAACCTTCCTCCTTGGATGTGCATGAAGCGGAAGTTCATTATGATGCCAGTTCTCATCCAAGGCCCTAAGCAACCCGACAACGACATTGATGTGTACCTAAGGCCATTAGTTGAAGAACTTTTATAGCTTTGGAATGGAAACGGTGTACGTACGTGGGATGAGCACAGACAGGCGGAATTTAACCTTAAGGCGTTGCTGTTTGTGACCATCAACGATTGGCCCGCTCTCAGTAACCTTTCAGGACAGACAAACAAAGGATACCACGCATGCACGCATTGTTTAGATGACACTGAAAGTATATACCTGGACAAATGCAGGAAGAATGTGTACTTGAGCCATCGTCGATTTCTTCCGACCAACCATCAATGTCGAAAGAAAGGCAAGCATTTCAAAGACGAGGCAGATCACCGGAAGAAGCCCGCCATGCGCACCGGTGATCACGTGCTTGCTATGGTCAATGCACGTGACGAAGAACCTTTGCGTGAACCTGCTAGGCTTCTTGTGCGTGTATGGGAAGACAAAAGATACACCTGAGGCACGGGAGGACCTGCAACGTTTGCACAAAAAAGACGACATGCCTCCGAAGCAGTATAAAGGCCCTGCCAGCTACGCTCTTACGAAATAAGAGAAAGAAATCTTCTTTGAATGCCTGCTCAGTATGAAGGTCACGACTGGCTTCTCGTCGAATATAAAGGGAATAATAAATATGCGAGAGAAAAAGTTTCAGAACCTAAAGTCTCATGACTGCCACGTGATTATGACGCAACTGTTTCTGGTTGCATTGAGGGGGCTTCTACAGGAAAATGTCCGATTAGCCATTGTGAAGCTATGTGCATTCCTCAATGCAATCTCTCAGAAGGTGATCGATCCATAAATCGTACCAAGGCTAAGGAGTGATGTGGCGCAATGTCTTGTCAGTTTCGAGCAGGTGTTCCCACCATCCTTCTTCAATATCATGACGCACGTCCTAGTTCATCTAGTCGATGAGATTGTCATCCTGGGCCCGTATTTCTACACAATATGTTCCCCTTTAAGAGGTTCATGGGAGTCCTAAAGAAATATGTCCGTAATCGCGCTAGGCCAAAAGGAAGCATCTCCATGGGCCATCAAACAGAGGATGTTATCGGGTTTTGTGTTGACTTCATTCCTGGCCTTAACAAGATAGGTCTCCCTAAATCGCGGTATGAGGGGAGACTAACTGGAAAAGGCACTCTTGGAAGAGACTCAATAATATGCAGGGACGGATATTCTTGGTCTCAAGCACACTACATAGTTCTTCAGAACTCTACCTTGGTGACCCCGTATGTCGATGAACACAAGAACAGTCTGCGCTCCAAACACCCGGAGCAGTGCGACGACTGGATTACATGTGAACACATCAGGACTTTCAGCAGTTGGTTGGAAACACGTCTCAGAGGTGACAACACTGTTTGTGATGAGTTGTACTTGTTGTCCAGGGGACCATCTTTGACTGTATTGACTTACAAAGGATACGAGATAAATGGGAATACATTTTACACGATCGCCCAAGATCAAAAGAGTACCAACCAAAACAGCGGTGTCCGCTTTGATGCAGCAACCGAGAGCGGAAAGGATACATATTATGGTTACATAGTGGACATATGGGAACTTGACTACGGATCTAATTTTAACGTCCCTTTGTTTAAGTGCAAATGGGTCAATCTGTTAGGCGGCGGGGTACAGGTAGACCCACAGTACGGAATGACAACAGTGGATCTGAAAAATCTTGGGTACACTGACGAACCGTTCGTCCTAGCCAATGATGTGGCACAGGTTATCTATGTGAAGGACATGTCTACCAAACTGAGAAAAGGAAAAGATAAGGAAGCGAATACATCATATGATGAGCCAAAGCGCCACATAGTTCTTTCAGGAAAAAGGGACATCCTGGGAGTGGATGGCAAGACAGACATGTCTGAAGATTATGAAAAGTTTCATGAAATTCCTCCTTTCAATGTCAAGGCTGACCCAAGCATCCTGATAAACAATGAAGATTATCCATGGTGACGGCGCAATAAGCAAATGACACAAGCGAAGAAAAAGTGAAGACTTTCTCCCGCAACTATTATGATGATACCATGCCAAATTTGTAACAGACGAGTATGCTATGCCAACTTTTCAGAGTTCATTTGAAAACTATGAATTTAGGTCGAATTTTCTCTATAGATGCATCTATGTTCAAATTTAAACTATTCAAATTTGTAAACTAATGGCACTAACAGAAAGTTTATATTTTTTCTAAAACTAATGACACTAACAGAAAGTTTATATTTTTTCTAAAACTAATGGCACTAACAGAAAGTTTATAATTTTACTGACCTAAAAGCAAAAAGAATTAAAAAATAGCAAAAAACAAAAGAAAATAAATAATACAGAAAAAAAACAAAAAAACTGGAAAAAAATAAAAATAGCAACAATAAGTATTTTTTTGTAAGTAGAAACAAAATAAAATAAATAAAGCAACAAAGAAAACAAAAAAACTAAAAAGTGTTTTCAAATTTAAAAACTAATGGCACTAACAGAAAGTTTATAATTTTTCTAAAACTAAAAACAAAAAGAATTAAAAAATAAAGCAAAAAACAAAAGGAAATAAATAATGCAGAAAACAAAACAAAAATCTGGAAAAAATAGGGCTCACCCCTATAATATTTGTTATGACTAACTAAAATTACCAAATTGAGTATAATGATAAAACACAGTAATATTAAATAGCAGGAAAAAGATTGACTCAAAAATCAATTTTTATAGTAAAGTTATTCATAAACTAGTGATTCACACAAATTTAAAAAAATCCAAATTTAAACTATTCAAATTTTAAAACTAATGGCACTAACAGAAAGTTTATAATTTTTCTAAAACTAATGGCACTAACAGAAAGTTTATAATTTTGCTGACCTAAAAGCAAAAAGAATTAAAAAATAAAGCAAAAAAAAAAGAAAATAAATAATACAGAAAAAAACAAAAAAACTGGAAAAAAAATAAAAATAGCAACAATAAGTATTTTGTTGTAAGTAGAAACAAAATAAAATAAATAAAGCAACAAAGAAAACAAAAAAACGAAAAAAGTGTTTTCAAATTTGAAAACTAATGGCACTAACAGAAAGTTTATAATTTTTCTAAAACTAAAAGCAAAAAGAATTAAAAATAAAGCAAAAAACAAAAGGAAATAAATAATGCAGAAAATAAAACAAAAAAACTGGAAAAAATAGGGCTCACCCCTATAATATTTGTTATGACTAACTAAAATTACCAAATTGAGTATAATGATAAAACACAGTAATATTAAATAGCAGAAAAAAGATTGACTCAAAAATCAATTTTTATAGTAAAGTTATTCATAAACTAGTGATTCACACAAATTTTAAAAAAATCAAATTTAAACTATTCAAATTTTAAAACTAATGGCACTAACAGAAAGTTTATAATTTTTGTGACCTAAAATAAAAAAGAAAACACTACAAAACTATAAGTATTTAGTTCTAGGTAGAAACAAAAAAAACAAAAAAAACAAAAAAGTGCCACCTACTGGGCCCCCACGGCCTGAATACGACTAGAAACCCTACCATGGGCCAGGATTCAGGCCCGCGGGAGGCCCAGTAGGCCCACAGGCACAGATTGCAGTGTTAGCCCCGAAAGCCTGCTTTAGAGAGGAGCTCGAGAGGGAAGGCGCACCGCACCTTATAAACAGGTGCGCCTCCCTCTCAACTAGCGAGGTGGGACTAAATATTTGGGTTCGGGGCAGCACAGGCCTTTGGTCCCGGTTGGTGGCACCAACCGGGACTAAAGGGGGGCATTAGTCCCGCACCAACCGGGACTAATGCCCCCCTTTAGTCCCGGTTGGTGCCACCAACCGAGACCAAAGGCCGCCGCTTCCCGCCCTTTGGGCTGCTGAAAAGAGGCCTTTGGTCCCGGTTGGTGGCACCAACCGGGACTAAAGGGGGGCATTAGTCCCGGGTCGTAGCACGAACCGGGACCAATGCTCTTGCTATATATACAACACTTTGCAGTTTTCGCCAAAATCCATCTGTTTCTTCTCGCCCCGACACCTTCTGCTCCTCGTCGCCGTCGCCGCCGAGCCCTGCCCCGACGCCATCAGGCTGGTCCACCTCGCTGTCGCCGCCGCCGAGCAACTGCCCCATCACCGACACCGTCGCCGTGCCCGCCGCCCCTGCCGGCCCCGACACCATCGCCGTCGCCGCGCGCGCCGCCCCTGCCCCGACCCCGTCGCCGTCGCCGCGCGCGCCACCCGTTCCCTGACCCCGTCGTCGTCGCCGCGCGCGCCGCCCCTTCCCCGACCCCGTCGCCGTCGCCGCGCGCGCCGCCCCTTCCCCAACCCCGTCGCCGTCGCCCCGACCACACGCCGCCACCTTCGGTCCGGCCGCCGGCGCCCTTTCCTATTATTTTTTTCATTATTATAAAAATGTGCATATATGTATATGTTCGCTGTGTATATATGTTCATATATGCAAAAGTTAGATTTTAGAAAAACTTTATATATGCAAAAGTTTATATATGCAAAAATTTATACATATATGCAAGTATATATGTATTTTATATATGCAAAAATTTATATATCTAGCTAGGAAGAAGGAAGAAACGAAGAAGAAGAAAAACTTATATATGAGAAATGTATGTATGTATATATGAGAAATGTATGTATGTATAGATGTATGTATGTGGATACATGAGGGGGGTCGATATACCCCCTCTCCGATAGCATTTTTGTGCATTTTAGGTTAGTGTATATATATGTTGATGTATATATGCAAAAGATAGATTTTTAGAAAAAATACTATTTTTTTCTGTTGATGATATGATGATGTTTTTTTTTCATATATGTATTAGTTTTTTTAAGTTGTTAGTAGATATCGATTTTAGGTTAGTGCATTTTATCACTGATTTTAGGTTAGTTGATCGATTTACTGCATTTTATGTTTGGTGCATTTTAGGTTAGTGCATTTTATGTTAGTGGAGAGGAAAAAGTAAAATAAGGAAAAGGAAAATAAGTAGAGAAAGAAGGAGAAGAAGAAGGAGAAGACGAGGAGAGGAAGAAGAGGAAGAAGAAGAAAAAAAGAGGAGAAGAAGAAGGAATAGAGGAGCTTCTTCTCCTTTTTTTTTCTCCTCTTTTTTTTTCTTCTTCTTCTTAATTTTTATCGGGAACGAGGGTGTCGAGGATCGCCGAGGGGTCGAGGGTCGGGAACTAGGATAGAGGGTCGAGGGTCGTTAAGGGGTCAAGGGTCGAGGGTTTCAGGTTCAAGGGTTCGAGGGTTCTATAGGGTCGAGGGTTCCAGGGTCATCTAGGGGTCGAGGGTTCCAGGGTCGTCGAGGGTTCGAGGGGTCGAGGATCGCCGAGGGGTCGAGAGAGGTTTTCTAGTGTCAAAGTATTGAAGAAATCCATGCCTTCATCATTAGCCGGAAGTAACCAGGGCATGTTGGTACAAAGTTCTGCAAAGTTGTTCTGGAATGGAGTCCCGGATAGGATAATCCGCCTTTTGGTATGAATTCAGCAAAGGCCTTCCAAATAGCGATATTCGGAAGGCTCTTGCTGAACTTTGTACCAAAAAGCGAATTATCCTATCTAGGACTCCGTTCCAAAATAACTTTGGAGAGCTTCGTACCATCATGCACATGTTACTTTCGCTAATGATGAAGACATGGTTTTGTTGAATCCTTTGACACTACGCAACCTCCCGACCCCTCGGCGATCCTCTCAAACATGAGAGGAAGAAGAGGATCGCCGAGGGGTCGAGGGTTCCAGGGTCGTCGAGGGTTCGAGGGGTCGAGGATCGCCGAGGGGTCGAGAGAGGTTTCCTAGTGTCAAAGTATTGAAGAAATCCATGCCTTCATCATTAGCCGGAAGTAACCAGGGCATGTTGGTACGAAGTTCTGCAAAGTTGTTCTAGAATGGAGTCCCGGATAGGATAATCCGCCTTTTGGTACGAATTCAGCAAAGGCCTTCCAAATAGCGATATTCGGAAGGCTCTTGCTGAACTTTGTACCAAAAAGCGAATTATCCTATCTGGGACTCCGTTCCAGAACAACTTTGAAGAGCTTCGTACCATCATGCACATGTTACTTTCGCCTAATGATGAAGACATGGTTTTGTTGAATCCTTTGACACTACGCAACCTCTCGACCCCTCGGCGATCCTATCGAACATGAGAGGAAGAAGAGGATCGCCGAGGGGTCGAGGGTTCCAGGGTCGTCGAGGGTTCGAGGGGTCGAGGATCGCCGAGGGGTCGAGAGAGGTTTCCTAGTGTCAAAGTATTGAAGAAATCCATGCCTTCATCATTAGCCGGAAGTAACCAGGGCATGTTGGTACAAAGTTCTGCAAAGTTGTTCTGGAATGGAGTCCCGGATAGGATAATCCGCCTTTTGGTATGAATTCAGCAAAGGCCTTCCAAATAGCGATATTCGGAAGGCTCTTGCTGAACTTTGTACCAAAAAGCGAATTATCCTATCTGGGACTCCGTTCCAGAACAACTTTGAAGAGCTTCGTACCATCATGCACATGTTACTTTCGCCTAATGATGAAGACATGGTTTTGTTGAATCCTTTGACACTAGGCAACCTCCCGACCCCTCGGTGATCCTCTCGAACATGAGAGGAAGAAGAGGATAAAAAAAGAAGAGGAAGAAGAAAAAAAAGAGGAGAAGAAAGAATAGAGGAGTTCTTCTCCTCTTTTTTTTCTTCTTCTTCTTCCTCTTTTTTTTATCGGGAACGAGGGTCGTCGAGGGACATAGATGTAGTGTCGTCGTTGTCGATATATACCCCCTCCCGATAGCTTACTATGATTAGGTAGCTAGTTCTACGTTTGGCACTAATATATCCATCTGTCATGTTTGAATAATAATAGCCATGTTGTAAATATTTGTAGAAACTATGGACACCGCCCTAGACGAAGCAAAAGAAGCGTTGTTGAGGGACATAATCGCAGAAGGAAGTGATGCCGTCTCGTTGTTTCTCAACGAAACCGATGGTCTGGAAGGAGAGGGTGAACAAGCTGGCTACGGTGACCTAATGCCGGTGCAAGAAGAAGAACATGAGGACGGCTCCGGTGACCCAATGCCGGTGCAAGAAGGAGACCGTGATGACGGCTCCGGTGACCGAACCGAGTCCGGCCAGGTATATATATTAGTTAAGCCTGTGCTGACTAGCTGATTGATGCATTCATTGTTTTGGTATGTACACATATTAATTAAGTCTTTGTTCTTTTTTCTAGCCCTCCGGATCGAGCACAACTTCGGTAAAGAGACGAGGCCCGAAGAAAAAGTTGAGCTCGGATGAAAAGTTTGAGATCATAGCAATCGCGCCCGACGGCCAACCGATTGAACCCATCCGAACAAAGAACGCATTTGTTGCTCAGTGCAGGGTTCTGGTTAGGGACAAGATCCCGATAAGCATCCAGCAATGGTTTAAGCCGGCTACAGAAGACCCTGAGGTGTCTTATGTCAATGATATGCAGAAAAATGATCTTTGGACTGAGCTGAAGTCAAATTTCACCCTACCGCCAGAGGATAATCCAGAGAACCCAGTTAAAGAGAAATTAATCAAGTCTTTTGCTCTTAAGAGGATGGCAGAACTATTCAGGAGGTGGAAGAAAGAGCTGAATAAGTTTGTCGAAAATAATGAGACACCAGAATTCAAGGGCAGATATGAGAAGATCAGAGATCACTGGCCCGCATTTGTGGCCCACAAGACATCGGAAAAGAGTCAGAAGATGTCGGCGACAAACAAGCAAAATGTTGCGAAGAAGAAGCTTCACCATCGCACGGGGTCAGGTGGCTACCTCGTAGCCTGGCCTAAGTGGTCCAAGACTGAGAATGATCTGGTTGATAAAGGGATCGAACCAGAGACAATTAACTGGCCAGACCGTTGCCGGACTTGGTTCTTCGGGGCTGGCGGAACCTTAGACCCTGTAACAGGGAAGTGCATTTGGACGAACGATCAAATGGACATACCAGTCAGGAAGCTTAACAGTATATCGAAGCAGCGCAGGAAGGGACGTTCTTTCCAGACAGAGAGAACGACGAGGTCACAATGGCCCTCGGGAATCCTGAGCACCCTGGACGGACACGAGGCACGCCAGGCTCCATTCCGTGGAAGGTTGGGTTTCCGGATGTAGGCGGTTACAAATCCCATGAGAGGAGGAAAAAAGTGCAGCAGACCCAAATGCAGGCGCTGCAAGCAAGGGTAGACGCCATAGAGGAACGAGAAGCAAATCGCAGCAAATGTACTGCCGAAGCCTCCCCCGAAGCTACCCCGCCATCTTAGCGCAGAAGCAGCATGGCTTCCACCGAGCTGCTTCAGCCGGAGCATGCCTTGACGGCTCCTGCCAGCTATGCCGTGGATGCTATCACGGAGTCTCAAAATTTCCACCTTATGACGCAATGGATGAATTTGAAGGTCAAGGCGGCTGTTGGCTCTGTTTATCCTACTGAACCAGGCGCAACTTTTCACTGCCGGCTGATTCTAGAAGGATATGCTAGGGTGATGGTGGATGAAATAACGGAGGGATTTGAGGACCTCCAGCTTGACCACCCTACCGGTGAAGGGGAGACTCGGCTGGGGTCTGCTCTGAAGACTCCATGCCTATGGCGAAAGGAGCTCATCAACCTTCCGAACTGGACGCCTCCGCCTCCTCCTCCTCCTCCTCCGGTGAGTCAGGCACTCCGCCTCCTCCACCGCCTCCTCCTCCGGCGAGTGACGATCAGGGCCCTCGGTCGGCTCCTTCTCCGGCGCGTGGCGGCACTCCGCCTCCTTCTCCGCCTGCGCCGACGCGCCCGAGCAGCCAGCCTCCTCCTTCTCTGCCTCGTCAGCAAGGGCGGAAGAGACCTGCCGCCGCTCCAGCTGCTCCGGCGCGTCATAGTCCTTCTCCTCCGCCTCGTAAGCAAGTAAAGAAGACAACCGCTCCGTCTGCTCGGTCGGCGTCTAGCAGTACAACCAGAGGCGGGAGGACATACAGATTCGGTCCTTCTCTGAAGACTCCAGAGAAGTTACCATACGAGAGGACCCCAAAGGAGAACGCGAAGATCGCGAACCGAAGTGGATGACTGGTTTCAAGGGTTGAAAGCAAAGAGACATCCACCTCCGGAGGAGAAGGTAGATCCGGTGAAAGTGAAGCGCACTCTGGCTGCCCTCGCAAAACCACCCAAGTCTCCGCTGAAAGGCAACTATGAGCGCATTATTGCAAAGACATGGGTCAAAGCGGAGCGGTCGGGAAGTACAGTCAGTGATCAAAGGCTGAAAGAACGATGAGCAGCTGGGAAACAAATTGCCCAGCTCGGCGAACAAGCGAAACAATCGTGCCCCCCCCCTCAAGGTGCCTAGCGACATCGTCGATCCGAGGATGGTGCCCGGTTATGGCAATGTTGACGATTACCTGCCCGACGATGTACATTATGATCCCATGGAGGTGCAGATACACAGATACGAGTACGGGAAGCCTCTCGTCAAAGATGAAAAATCTTTAACAACGATGATGCGAAGATTACATGATTGATACTTGAAAATCTGCAGAGAGTCTGGGGGGAGGAGTACTTTGTATGCGAGAGTTAAACCGGAGCATGACCTCGTTGGAATTGAACTGTTGCCTATTCCATTTGAGGAGTTCTATCAGTTTTTTAATCAATTGGCCCTCGATAAAACAACGATCACCTGCTACTGTCTGTAAGTACTACTACTTCTGTCATTAAGTCTCTCTATATAGCTCATCTCTTTCATTGCATGTATTTATAATTATCCTCACTATATTATGCAGAATGAAGATCGCCGAATTGAAGAAAAGACAAATCGGTGATATTGGGTTCGTTAACACATATCTCATAGATGCAACTGAGGTTGAACATCGTCCCGGAGATACCGAGGCCAACTTGCTACGATCATTTAAAAAAATGAAAACAAAGATATAATACTCTTTCCTTACAACTTCAAGTGAGTGTTACTGTCTTGTGCATATTCGGTTTTCCTTATATATTTCCAGGTTATAGTAATGTAATTGATGAGTTATGCATGCGTGTGCAGTTTCCACTATATTCTCCTAGAGATTAGGCTTGAGCAGGGAGTAGTAACCGTCTTGGACTCTAAACGAAAAGATCCCCAGGAGTATGCGGACATGACTGAAATCCTCAAGAAGTAAGTTAAATCGATCATTATCCACCATATCAGCAACTTTGTTCATTTCCTGATATCAAGTAATTGTTTTCTTTGTCCGGCAGGGTTTGGAGAAAATTCACCAGAAAAGTTCCGGGACTGCCGAAGGAGCTGGAATTTAGACACCCGAAAGTAAGTACTATAGTAGCATGTTCCGCGCATCTCCTAGTGATTCAAGCGCTAGTTTCATCAATACCATTTAGCATTCTTGCTTATCAGTTTGATTGACCTCTATTTCTTGTAAAGTGGTTGTGGCAGGAATAAGGGAATGGTTTCTGTGGATACTACGCCTGCGAGTCCATCCGCCACACGACCTGTGAGCGGGGCGGGTACTCTGACGAACAATATGAAGTACGTAAATAACAACATTCACAATTTTATTTTATTACCATCATTTGTATTGAGTTTCATTCATTCATATATATATATGTATTGACCCCCTTCTTCAAATTAGATGTTTCGGAAGCGGGATGAACTCCTAGCACCAGCTCGCATGCGAGCAATTCAAGAGGAATTGACGGCATTCTTTCTTGACCAAGTGATCGCTGAAGACGGAGAATACTATGTGGACCATGAGTCCGTATGATTATATTTGTAAGAGATAATTATTGTATATATGTAGCCGGTAGTGTCGGATAGATATACGAGAACTTGTTGTTCGACCAATCTCTCGGAGAAGGAGAGGTGGTCGATATCACTTCTCTCTGTATGCATATATGTTCATGACGATCTTCTGTTTCCTTCGTTTGCTTACTAGCTAACTAGCGTGTCTAGTCCTCTCTATACGTATGTATAGTACGTAGCGTCGACCAAGCACGGACGTAAGAGGAGACACTTCTCTCTATTAATTATAGCTAGCTAACACAATATATGAAACACCTAAATTAACCCCCCAAAACCCCCAAACCCCCCTCCCCTTTCAAAAAAAACAAAAACCCCAGGCACAGAAATGCTGACGCGTGGATGCCTATTGGTCCCGGTTGGTGCCACCAACCGGGACCAAAGGGTCTCCTGCCTGGGCTCTGCACACTGCCCACGTGGAGGACCATCAGTCCCCGTTCTGGATTGAACCGGGACTAAAGGGTCGGGGGCATTAGTACCGACACTTTAATTCCGGTTCAGGAACCGGGACTAAAGATCATTACGAACCGGGACTATAGGCCCTTTTTCTACCAGTGCAAGTAGCTACCACAGACGAGTTATTCAAGGTCTGATGCTGCCGGCGCCTCGGTAGTCGATCAGCGTGTCTCAGTGTGCGAAGCAGTCAAAACGGACACCGCCGCAGGGACCACGTCGACCGCTGGCGCTGACCCTGATGCGGCCGGTTTGAACTACGTGTCTGCTGACAACACCCGTGTCATTGCTACCTAGGACCCTGCCCTAGCTGCCAACCACGACTGGGAAGCCCCAGAGGTTTCTCATGCCTCCCACGCTCACGAACAGGTTTCTTCTCGTCTGTCACGTCCGCTTCCCCTACATCAGCGCCGTTCTCTGTGGCGGCAGTGGCTGGAATCGAGGCCTGCGGTGCATCCCCAGCGGGGCACGGTCCTGGTCATCGCTAGCATGTGGCAAATCAGGAAAAAGGCAGCAGTCCCGGAACACTTCTCGGCCAAGGCGTCGCTCTAGTCTAGCAAGCCAGCTACAGATGTCGAGTCTACCCGCTCTATCCTGTGTTGTGCGCCTCTGATCGTTGCTACTGATGCATTTGCGGTGTATGGAGTTTGCAGTTTAAATAAGCCGAGAAGGAGGAGAGGAGGAGTATGCACGGTGCCACGGAGAGGCGGCAGGCAAGGGTGTAAATGAGGCGAAGGCGAGAGCGAGGTGGGGGCGCAGTGAATGTTCCTCAAATCAACAGGAAAAAAAAAGAGAGGATGATACATGTGCCCGCATATGAAGCAGGATGCACCACACGTACAGTGCGTATGGGCAACAGCACAACACAAGTCAGCTAACCCGACCCAAGTACTCCCTCCGTTCCTAAATATTTGTCTTTCTAGACATTTCAAATGACTACTACATACGGATGTATGTAGACATATTTTAGAGTGTAGATTCATTCATTTTGTTCCGTATGTAGTCACTTATTGAAATGCTTAAAAAGACAAGTATTTAGGAATGGAGGAAGTAGCTATTACAGGTGTGTCCGCGGGCGATCAATCTATCTTAGTCCGCGAAGCAGTCGAAACGGACACTGCCGCAGCCAGCCAGCCACGGACGACGTCGACCGCGCAAATGCTCCCTGTGCCGCCCCTGATGCTGCAGATTCATACGATGTGCCTGCTGAAACCACCCGCATCGTTGTTGCGTAGGGCCCCCACCCTAGCCTGCCACCCACGGCTGGGAAGCTCCAGAGGTTCCCCATGCCTCCCACGTCCGCTCCCCCTACACCGGCGCTGTTCACTGCCGTGGCAGTGGCTGGAATCGGGGTCTCAACACACCCCCAGCATGCATGGTCCTGGTCATCGCTAGCACGTGGCAAAGCTGGAATCGGTACAACCCCCCTCGTAATACGTATAAAGGGCAATATGGATATTTCACACTTTGTATCTACTTTTTGTAGTAAAATATACGCAGGGCAGCTTACTTGGGCCGGCCCATTTGCGGCGGCATGCGATGGAAAACCACTGCAACAGCGTGCCTTTGGTAGAGTATATAAAGATAGGCACATTAAGTAAGTGACGGGCTGGGAATTTTAAAAAGATTTTACGAACACTTTGTGAACTGGTCATTTTTTTTCATAATTTCTTTTTATTTATTTTCCTTTTCCTGTTACGTTTTTTCTTTCTTTTTCAAAAAATGTTCACGCTTTCAAAATGTTGCCCAAAATTTCAACTGCATAAATTAAAAAATATTTGCATTTTTTAAAATTGTAAGGTAATTTCAAAAATGTTTATGTCTTTAATTTTTTTCAGAATTTCAAAATGCGAATAATTTTTTGGACAGCACAAGCAAAATTGTGGAAACAGACATTTTCTCAGAGCACGGACAAAAAATTAAATTCCAAAACATTTTTCAAAAATGAGACTAAATATATGATATAAAAAGTGTTCTCAATTTTCCGGAACATTTTTTTGATTTGTGAACAATTTTTGTGAAAATGAGAATTTTTTTAAATTCCAAACAAATTTCAATAGTCGCTTGACAGGACCGATGTCTTCGCTTAGTTGGGCAAGGCCTAAGATTTTCTTTTCTGTTCCATTTTTCATTTTTCTCATATTTTGTTAATTTATCTTTTTCCCTTTTAAAACTTTATTATTTTTTTGAAACCTGTACAAAAATTGAAATACCAAACAGTAGTTTTAAGTAACTCTTTTAAATCATGATTTTAATTCTTTTTTCATTTAAATATTTATTAAATGATTTTAAAAAGCATTTTTTGTTTTCAATTCTATCATTTTCTACTTATTAGTTATGTTAGAAACTTAAAATGGCAGTTTTAAGTATCTATATAAATTATGATTTTAAATCATTGTTCCTTCAAACCTGGCATGGATGACTACTCGGACATGCTACGTTGAGCATGGTGTTTTTTTTGGACATTCTTGAAATGACCCCAACAATTGCTAGCATGTGGCATGCCTATACCTGGCCATGGACTGCCCAGCCCGGATGGCTCGACCCGACCTGGCCCGAAAATCATAGGCCGGGCTGAGCCCGAGTGTGCCATCGGGCCGGGCCCGGGCCTGGAAAATGAGCCCGACAAGTAGATTGGGCTAGGATCGGGCCTGCAAAAAATGCAATTTTAACTGTAACCGGGTTGACAGGGCCGTGTCGGGCTTTCTCGGGCTTGGGCCGGGCTCAGGCCCGGTAAGAAAATGCAGAAAAAAGGCTGAACGTGTCGCAATTTGCATACGGTGTCAAAATTGTTCAAGTTGGCATGAATGCCTATGAGAGGCATGCCACCTGGTGGCAAAAGTTAAGATCATTTCAAGGATGTACAAAAATAGACCATATTGAACGAAGTATGTTCTGGGGGCCATGAGGCTCCGTCTTGGAGCATGTTATTCCTCGACATCCTTGAAATTACTCCAATTTTTTTCAAGGATCTCGTATGACCAGTTCAAGGCATCATGAAAAGTTATTTGGGATTTCGACAAGTTTTGCATTTTCTGGAGTTTTCTCGGTGGAAAAAATGACAATTAATGACAGAACATGTCGCAACGTGTATACGGTGTCGAAAATCATTCAGACTAGGTATGGATGCCTAACATGGGCATGCCCACTTGTTTGCAGAAGTTGGGGGCAGTCTTGATATTTCCAAAAAATACCATGTTCAATGGAGAGTGTTCGGATAGGTCAGAAGGATATGTTTGGGAGCACCTCATTTCTCGACATCCCTTAAATTGCCTCATTTTCATGACCTTGTATGACCAATTCAAGGCACCATGCCAAATTGTTTGGGGTTTCGCCCAATTTTGAATTTTTTGAAGTTTTCTTGGTTAAGAAGGCCGATAAAATGACCGGATGTGTCACTACTTGCATATGGTGTCGAAAATCGTCCAAACCAGGCATGTGCCTACCATGGGCATGCCTACCTTCTTGCAAAAGTGGGGTTCATTTAAGGATGTCCAAAAATAGACTATGTTCAACGCAGACTATTCGGATAGGCCAGAAGGGTCCGTTGAAAGCTCGTTGTTTTTCGATATCTATCAAATAACCCTCAATATATTCCACCAGCTTCTATGACCAATTCAAGGCACTATGCCAAGTTGTTTAGATTTTTGAGAAGTTTTGCATTTTCTAGAGTTTTCTCGGTAAAAATAGGCCGATAAATGGTCAGACGTGTCGCAGCATGTAAACGATATCAGAAGTCATTCAAACCTGACATGGATGCCTCATATGTCCATGCCAGGCTCTTACAAGACGCTGGGATCATTTATCCATAGCCTAAAACATACTCCCTCCGTCCCATAATGTAAGATGTTTTTTGACACTGCACTAGTGTCAAGAAACGTCTTATATATGGGACGGAGGGAGTACAAGTTAGATGCGTATATTTGTAATTCCCATCATTATCACTCAACATAAAACATTTTATTTTTTCCAAACAATTTCCTGAAATTTGTCAACAATTTTGGAATTTCAAAGTGTGTATGAAAATTTTACTAACTTGAACACTTTTTTTTCCAATTTGAAAAAATGTTTGTGTTTTTGTTTTCCAATAATGCCCGCCAATTTGAAAAAGTGTTTACATTTTTTAAATGTTTGGAAATTCAAAAACTGACATGTTTTCAACAAAATGTACACAAATTTGATAAATTATTCGTCTTTTTGAAAAAATGTCTGCAGTTTCAGAAAATGTTTACAATTCTGAAAAACTGTTCTCAAGATTTGAAAAATATTCACAAAATCAAAGTATTTTTCACAAAAAAAATTCAGAAATTTGAAATAAAAGATCACGTTTCCAAAAGAAGTTCAAGTTTTGAAAAAGGTTTCATATTTTTAAAAATATTCCAAAAGATGAAAAAACACATTAAGCTATAAAAGACGCTTTAGCTAGAATGTCCGGTCCGGCTGCACAGTACCAATTTTGATCTGCTACAGTATTTCTAATAAAAAAAACATCTACAGTACGTCCACTCTAGGTGATAAATAAATGCGCTACATAATTGTCACTAAACGGTGATGGTTCTGGTTGCTGTTACCAATTTCACAAAGCGGGAGGTCGTGTATTCGGCGTCTAATAGTAGCACTACTTTTTTGGTTATTTGGATTTTCGATATATTAATGGGCCGGGCCAAGGCGGACTTAGAACATGATAGATTTTTAGTTATTTGGATTTACGATATATTAATGGGCCGGCTCAAGGCGGACTCAGAACATGATAGATTTTTACGACGTATTTTCTGGAAAGACCATCCTACCCATTATTATGAAGGGGTATGAACAGATCTTGTCCATTGATGTGTTCAGAGGGGGTTGTATCAAAGAAGAAGTGTTAAATCTCGGTGGAGCCCAATGTTACTCATATTGCACATGAACTCACAGAGCAGACCATGTGCTAATGCTAGGCTGTCTACGTAGTGAAAAGAAAGTTGATGGAAGGTGCTCTCAAGCTGACAGATATGAAGGATTAATTGTCTTGCAACCTGTATCAAGTATCAACAGTTTGAGATTCGAGACTCTTTGTTTGATTTGCTGCGTTTGGACCGCACAATGAACAACACATTTAGATGTTCTCCTACTTGTAAAGTTGTGATGCATCTGAACTCCTATAATGTTGTAACTATATGCCTACACAAATTATTTTATCTTTGATTCGCAGCTAATGGTTGAGTCACTAATACCATCACTCGTGAAATCGATTTAACCAGCTACCTTAATTTGTGTAAACAAGATTTCCAAAAGGCCGATTTCAATTCCAATAACTTAGTTTTCTTACGAGACGGGTCACCCATCTCATCGACTAATATAATTGTAAATGCCGGCCTCGATCAGTTTGATGTGTATGTGTCGCGGAAAGGAAGCTGATGAAAGGTGCTCTCCGCTTGAATGATATCAAGGATTTCGTATCCCGCGACCTACAACCAATGGTGGAGGAAGATATGATCCTGGGAGATGAGCACGCTGGGAGGTGTTATGTTGTTGCGATTCCAAACTCTTTGTTTAATTAGTTGCTCATAGATAAGATAAAAACGCACAAGATCACCTCGCAAGAGGCGAGCCACTGAGGCGTTCCAAGTCTCCAACCCCTAGTGTCTGTGAAATTCGGCCGATCCGTAAACATGATGCTAACGATCCTTAATCATGGACTAGTACGGTGCCAGGTCAAACCGTCAAACCAAGTCAATGTTCTTATGCACGCACTTGCATGAATGCACAACACCACAGATATGTATGTGCACGAAATTCATTCTTGAGCCTGCATCTGACCCAACACGTCCCAACCATTAACGCAGTTCATGGTGTGACGCCGCGAGCGCCTCCGACGCTATACCCTGCGGCGAGCCTGCCGAGCGGGGCGCCGCCACTGCAAATCCATCGCAACGGGATACCACCGGCGCCACCAATACGGCCGAGTCCTGCCATGCTCTCGACGCCTCCCCCGACGTAGCCGGGTGGGCTTGTAGCACCAGTGAAAACGACCACGCCGTTGTTGCCGAAGCCCCCGCAGCAGCCGCCGCCCACGGCAGGGAGGCCGGATAGGTTCCCCATACCTCCCGAGCCCACGAAGAGGTTCTTCTCGTCCTTCGCGCCTGCCACGTTGGTGTTTTTCTCAAAGGTGGCATCGGCATGCCGGGCAGGAGAAGGGATGCGATAGTGCGAGAGCATTTCTTGGCCGTGCCTATATTCTACTCCCTCTCTTGTGTGTTGTGCGCGTGCTACTACTATACTTGTGATGTGGTGGAGTTTGCGGTTTAAATAGCTGCGGGGAAGTGCATACGAAGGAGAGTCAGGGGGATTGTAGGTGTAAATGAGGCCAGTACGTGCGAGTGCAGCACCACTGCTCACCCTGTAATGAATGATTTTGTCTAGGAATCAAAGAGGAGTAAATTTTGTAGGAGTAGATGTGGACGAGACCTGTTGCCAGTGCAAATGAGGCCCGGTAGGTTCCTTAAGAATGTTGCTAGGAGATGAAGACCGGGCTTCTAAATGTGCCCAACCATTTTAGGATCTCAGAGGTGCCCAACTATTTTTTGGTGCCAGTTGTTGTCAGGCGCATGCCCAAGCGTATGTTGGTTTTTTAGAGAGGTGTTTTCTAGCCGTCCAACTGCACCACCATTTCTTATTACTGCATATATACATCCCTGCTGATCATTGGCAAACTGTGGAAACAAGAGAGAAAAGTCGGGGCAAGTTGAGCAAGGCTTTTTCTCCCTTGAACAACTATACTTGCAACATGAGCTTATTAACCAACATGGAATTGTGTCCCCGCAGAAACAAGAGTGCCATGGAATTATGTGCCCGCAAAAAAAAAGTACCATCGAAATTGTGGACGATGTAGATTGTTGGATCAAATGGCAGAGTTAAGAATGAACGTAAGATTAATGTAAGGTACATTAGGCGATTCAGTTGGGACTATTTTGAAATTTTAGTCACTCATCTCCCTAGTTTACAATATTATTGATTCAAATTACACAAATGTTGTTGGACCAACGCTCACATTGACCGAAATTTTCTTAGAAAAGTAAACCCTTCAAGCCACCTTGGCCCCGGTATTTTATTTGTTGAGAAACAAAAAAAAAACCTTGAGTCCAAGATCTGCACCTAGCTAGTTAGATACTTAGATCAGAGCTTGAACAATTCAACTTCAGATCCAAACGTTAGTTGGAAGATAAATTGTACAAATCTTTTTACTTGATACATTGTACACAATGAGGTAAAAAGGTAGCATTTGAGAAAACAAAATGAAATAGTAACATTTGAGAAATAGACCCAAACATCACACCAACTGAGAGGTTTCAACGAATTATGGTGACTTCCAACTTTCGTTTTACTCCTGATTTTAATCTAGCCAACTTCAAATAATTATCGCCATTCTTATAAAAGGCGAATCCAAAGTACTTTGGGTTTGACCAAGGATAAAACCTATGTTTTCTTACGATATTGTGAAAATATGTTCCATGAAAAGAAACATCGTATAATGCCATTTTCACCTATGTTCCAAATTTTATTGTATCTTCATCCATTTAATTCAAAATACTTGACATTCTTACCTTGATTAGTTCGACTTCTAATGTTTGGTCACTATGTAGATTGGTTGCATTTAGTTGGCATTGCTAGATTTTTGTAAATGTGTTACTATTAAATTACACTCACTAAGCTTTCTTGTAGGTGTAGTGCTAGGAAACAAATATATATCTAAATTAAAGTTTAACTATATGCATAGACCAAGCATGGTGAAAATGGTTATTAATTTGAGCGTTCTCGTGGGGACCATGTAACTACTTATCACGTGTTAGAAATATTTCGTGTGCTTAATCACACCCAAGGTTTTCTGTATCCCGCTATGTACGGTAGTTTTTTTATCCTACCATGACAATCGATAAAAATCTACGGTTATCCTACTCTATCCGTATCTTACTTGTATCATTATACATATCGTGGAAACACTCGTATCCCGATACAAGGTCAAGCAATGTTGGCTTGGAGTTGCAACGTGATTTGGATAATTATGTAGCACACCCTTCCGTTAGTACAGTGTTGTAGGAGTAAAACAAAGGAGTTTCTCCATGAAAGCAACCAGTCAGATATCCATTTGTGTCCATGGACTTTGAAGTAGACATGTGTAAATATGTTGTTTTATGGGTTCACAATTGGTTACACTATGTCACACATTGGATATCATGTTATAATCCATAGAAATGCAGTGGTTACACGGTCGGTTTCTGTGGAGGACATATATCTCAAAATTTAAATTTAGATGCATCGGAAATATTCATATTTTGATACGTAAATATTACATATACAGAAGAATTTTAATAGTATTATGATAGTAGGATATGATTATATGATCTAATATTACTAACAAAAGAGATACTACCTAATGTCCCGATACCGCAAACCTCGATCATGGCCACATGGGTGCCCAAATTATTTTAAGAGAACAAAGTACATATAAGTAGGAACATGGCCATATGTACCTTGATTTTAGTACATCAACAACATAGCCGTTTTCAACTAAAAATATCATAGTTGCTCCTGAATGAACATTGATTGAGATGTTGTTGTCTAATCAACCTATACAATTAGTCCATAAGTGTGGAGATATCTAAGGGTTGGATAATTTTTTTTATCATAGCCAAGGATCCGTAGGGTGTCTTTGGTTCGCATGATTTTAAATGCTTAGTTGTAGAAAAAAGGTTGCAAACCGAGAACACATGAATCCATAATAGAAGTTGTTTGATTGCACTACATGACTTTTTATGAATGATTATGTGCATGGCTTGGTTGTCACCAAAATAAATAGTAAGGAAGAATTCCACGAGCTTTTGAACTCAATGAATACAAGTGCATCAAAACAGACAACACAATTTTTTGCGTGGATTCAAATTCCAGAAACCAAACAAATGCTCTATAAACTTTTTTTAGTAAAATTTAATCCTCCAAAATTAATATGAAATTCCTTTCTATGAAATAGAAAATTTTGAATCCTAATATGGATCATCATACACATGGCACAAATATATGCAAGAAGTCCTTTTACATTTAGTGGTATGGATGGAGTTCTACTAAACTAATCGAAGTTTTATGCTGACTTAAGTGATATGTGATCTTGATACTAATACAACTCTAATATCAGACTCTTAAGCTCATGCTTTGTTGAGAAAAAGTCAAATAATCTAAAGGAAAATTGTAACAACTACAACGAAAAGTAGCCTACCGTGCCTTGCAGTATTTCCGAGGGATATTCCATGTGTGGCACAAGAGTGATGTGCATATGTAAAAATGTGTGCAGTTGTAAACTAAGATATAACACGGTTAAAGATGATTCTTGGAACTAGTACGGTCAAAACTGATATGAATTAAACAAGAAAATCATGGCTCGATGCTACCTAGAATCTAGGCAATGAATGATTTGTACTCATGTGAATGAATGTTTCTTTCCTCCAAACATAGTTGTCCATCAATAACGATGGTGGCCAACCATTCATCAAATGCATTATAAAGAAGGAGATTGCCGAACCATGTGCATGTCCATAGCGAAGACCGCATGTGGTAGATATATATAGGCTAGCCACGTGAATAGAGATATACCGTCAAGCTCTCAGGATTCTCAATATGAGTTATTTCGATGAGGATATGTATAAGTGACATGGAAATTACTCGATGTGACATACATGGTTAGGAGGTATCGAGAATTACACTAAATTGTATTATGATCTTTACCTGGCAAGATCACTAAGATGAACGAGTGGCATTGAGTGCTACAGGAAGTTACTCTTTTTTTATAATCTGGTGTCGTGGTTTTTTTGAGCTGGTATATAGCTAGGTGGTTGATGTCGTAGTTAATATTGTGTTTGAGGACCATGAGGAGGACAAAGTGAGGGCCCTAGAGATGGTAGATGTATTGCAAGCTTTCCATTGTTTTGCAAGAGTCGACACATGACTTTGCGACTTCAGAGGCTCAAAGTTGGGTTAAAAAATGCTTAGGGCCCAAACTTTTGTGTCAACTTCTATGTTAGGCCAAGAATAACCTATTTTTTGTTATCTTAGAGGGAAAAAATCGAATCACTGCATGTATATGTTATTGTGTAGCCTAGTACATCCCATATGTGTTATTACTTTAATGATAAAGTACTTGACACTACAATGTGGCATGTGCACAATAAAAATAAGTCACGATAATATTTGTGGTTCCTGTAGATGTGGTACACCATTCATGATCAGTAAATCAATATAGTTGATATGCATGAAGTCATAACAAAGGACTAGTCACCAAGCAGATGCACCTAAATTAACGATATGCGCACGATCATATCAAATGACTGAGCTAATGACTATAGCAAACATATGGTTCTACCATGAAAGATGTAGATGGAAAAGTGGAGGTAAATAAAAAGGGCACGACATGCACGAAAGTTGAAGGGTCTAGTGTTCTCACAAGCCGATCAAAGGGACATTGGTGAAGCACCTTCACATCAACAATGGCAAACATATATGAATGTGTCCTTTATAGCCTCATTAGCCCCAATTTCTACTTGCTTTCTCTTTTCTAGGAGAAAAATCTTGGATTAGTAATGATTAACAACGATCTTCCACATATTTAGAGAGCAAACTTACTCTAAACAAGTTGCTTAGGCTTGGAAAGCGAGGGGAATGATTATTCAACATTTCCCTTTCTATTTTGGTGACAATTTTTCTTCCAGAATCCTCAAGTACAATCACTTGTGTGGGATCCCAACTGTACCCTTTTTTCAGGGACTGCCTATTCAACTACGGAATGGTTTATGGTTGAGTCTTGGACAGGTTTTTTTCCTCAGTTAGATCAAATCACAAGGGTAAATAGTTGTCTGTTATGTTCCTTCTATGTATGTACGATGGGCGGGGTGCAAAAGATCTTAAAAAGCATCAACAACTTACTTTGCCATGTTTTTTGTTGTGTACGTATTTTTTGGATGCGTGCATGTCTAGTTTTGGTTTTATGTATGTTTATGTTTGGCTTTTTTAAGTTAAAAACAGAGGGGGAAAGTGGACGTTAAGATCAATGTACCAACACAGAAATTTCCCTATGCACAATAAAACACCACAACAAAACCAATTGAAAAAAAGGATATCTAATTAACATCTTGTTATTTTCTATTTTGGCATTAGCTATTCTTAACCTAATAGCGTACACCTACCTGTAGCACAGCTTCCCCATCGTCGTCACAATCAGACTACTAGGTTGCATGGTTTCTACGTTCTTTTCTTGACCCAACACATGCCTGTTTTCTTGGAACTTATCTCTAGTTTCCTTGTTAGTCTGTTTTCCTGTTTTGAATTTTGTAAGGGCCTGTGAGGCATGGCACCAATTCAAAACATAGGCATTTTTTATATATCCATTTTATTTGTTCCGACCTTTCACATCAACCTCCCTACATATTGTTAAAGTAAAAAAGATAACGGAGAGAAGAAAAGGAGTAGAAGCTAACATAATTATGAAACACACAACAAAACCTTTTAACAAAGATATAATTTGAGATTTTTCTTACATAATAAAGAAAAAATATATGTACCTCATCACAAACAAATGTTTACATTTAGGCTTGTTCACACAAATAGAAGGATGGCCTAGAATGCTATTATCTTGGCATGGTTGAGATTTAAATGACATAGACTGGAAATATTCAAACGAATTGCAAAAATAACATACATTCTTCAACACCCATGAACCAAGAAAGAGTTATATATGTTGCTAAAAAACAATAACTACGATAGCTAATCCGAGATACCAACACCAAATAGATATGGTCATAAATGGATTGGGATGCAGTTGCGTGGGTCGTGGAAGTGAAACTTCATAAGTAGTCAACACATCCATGTCATATACACAACCTACTTTCAGCCCGCCTTGGAAGCAAGAAGTTGTTCCATTGTAAGGATTGCATTGTCTTTATCATATCCACTAGTGAACTTGAATGAGAATCACACAAATAATTGTCAACTAGCCATGTTGTTTAGGTATGTACTTCTGACATTAATTACAAGGTGACCTTAACACATCTCCAATGTGAACCCTCAAAATGTCCGCATACACCCGGATTGAGATGTCCGGATGTAGTTTTTCATGCAACACAGGTATGTATTAGTCTAACTGGGGGGGGGGGGAGGGATTTGTTGGCGTCTGGACCTCCGCCTCGTAGGACTACGACACCCTCGACCCATTCAAATTCCCCTCCCGAGTCACTTTTCTTTCACTCCACCCCTGCTCCCCTTGCTCTTGTAACACCCATGATGCGGCTATATCTCCCACGTGTCGGAGCACGACTTAGAGGCATAACCGCATAGTAGGCATGTCGCAAGAGGGTAATCTTTACACATCCCATGTACTGAATAAGAAAGAGATAAAGAGTTGGCTTACAATCGCCACTTCACAAAACATAAATATAGCATTACATCATCCAGAATACAATCAAGGTCCAACTACGGAACCAAATAAAGAAAGACAACCCCAAATGCATAGATCCCCGATCACCCCAACTGGGCTCCTCTACTGATCGTCCGGAAAGGAAACATAGTAACGTCCCGAATCCTCATCGAACTCCCACTTGAGTTCGGTCGCGTCCCCTGCACTGGCATCATCGACACCTGCATCTGGTTTTGGAAGTAATCTGTGAGTCACGGGGACTCAGCAATATCACACCCTCGCGATCAAGACTATTTAAGCTTATGGGTAGGAAAAGGTAGTGAAGTGGATCTGCAGCAAGCACTAGCATATATGGTGGCTAACTTACGCAAATGATAGCGAGAAGAGAAGCAAAGCACGGTCGAGAAGCTATAAATATCAAGAAGTGATCCTGAAACTACTTATGTTCAAGCATAACACGAGACCGTGTTCTCTTCCCGGACTCCACCGAAAAGAGACCATCACGGCTACACACGCGGTTGATTCATTTTACTTAAGTTAAGTTTCAAGTTTTCTACAACCGGACATTAACAAATTCCCATCTGCCCATAACCGCGGGCACGGCTTTCGAAAGTTCAAAACCCTGCAGGGGTGTCCCAACTTAGCCCATCACAAGCTCTCATGGTCAACGAAGGATATTCCTTCTCCCAGGAGGACCCGATCAGACTCGGAATCCCAGTTACAAGACATCTCGACAATGGTAAAACAAGACCAGCAAAGCCGCTCGATGTGCCGACAAATCCCGATAGGAGTCGCACGTATCTCGTTCTTAGGGCACACTGGATGAGCGCTCCGTACAACTAAAACCAAACCTCGAGTTTCCCCGAGGGGGCGCTGCAAAGGACTCTAGTTTGGACCAACACTCAGAGGAGCACTGGCCCGGGGGTTTAAAATAAAGATGACCCTTGAGTCCGCGGAACCCAAGGGAAAAAGGCTTAGGTGGCAAATGGTAAAACCAAGGTTGGGCCTTGCTGGAGGAGTTTTATTCAAGGCAAACTGTCAAGGGGTTCCCATTATAACCCAACCGCGTAAGGAACGCAAAATAAAGGAACATAACACCGGTATGACGGAAACTAGGGCTGCAAGAGTGGAACAAAACACCAGGCATAAGGCCGAGCCTTCCACCCTTTACCAAGTATATAGATGCATTAATGTAAACAAGATATAATAATGATATCCCAACAATAATCATGTTCCAACAAGGAACAAACTCCATCTTCACCTGCAACTAGCAACGCTATAAGAGGGGCTGAGCAAAGCAGTAACATAGCCAAACAACGGTTTGCTAGGACAGGTGGGTTAGAGGCTTGACATGGCAATATGGGAGGCATGATATAGCAAGTGGTAGGTATCGCGGCATAGCAATAGAGCGAACAACTAGCAAGCAAAGATAGAAGTGATTTCGAGGGTATGGTCATCTTGCCTGCAAAGTTCTCCGAGTTGACGTAAGCTTGATCCTCGTAAGCGTACTCAATGGGTTCCTCGATCACGTAATCATCTTCCGGCTCTACCCAAAGCAAGAGCACAAGAAAAAGAAACCACAATCAACCACGGTGCAATGCGCAAGCAACATGATGCAAAACATGACATGATATGCGGGATGTGATATGCAATGCATATGCGTGCTTCGGAAGGAAAAGATTGAACCAGGCCTCAACTTGGCAAACCAAGAGTGCCTATGGAAAGATGAGTTGATTTCGGTCGAAATCGATATAAAGATCACCGGAAACGGATGCACAGTTTGCAAATGGCAAGCAAAACAAGAATGACACAATTCTACGATTAACAGCACGATGCCATCTAGAATGCAACAAGAAACTAAGCTACTGCACTCCAACATAACAACAAAGCACATGGCAGTGATCTATTCAAGATGCTTGACAAAAGATGAACACTGGGCTACGGCTAAATCACACAAGAGCAGGTTCAAACAAGCATGGAAAAAGTGCAAAAGATATCAGCTTCGCAGACTTAGTGAAAATATTAACATGTCAGGAATTAACATCATGAAGCAATGTTTAGATCAAGATAACAACATGCTACAGGAACAGAACATAGAAAAGAAAGGCATGGCATGAATCTTATCAAAGCATATAACAAAAGTCCCTTACTGACCATAAGCCAAAAATGCACAGAAAATATGATGGCACCCATGTAAACATAGCAAGTTTCGTTAACAGGTTCAGACTTTACAGAAAACTGGACATGGCCAAAACAGAGTTATGAAGGCCTCTTTGCGAGCTCGATGCACTCAACACAAGGCATTGCATGACAAGCTAAACATACTACCAGCAATAAGATATGTTCATGAAGCTAACCAAAGCAAGAACAAACGCATAGCATGCATGGATCAACTAGAACAACCTTGGCAAAATTGATTAACACGTAAACAATCTGCCAGGAACATTTTATAGCAAAAGTAGAGCAAGATTGAGTCATGCTAGGGCACTCCATAAATACAAACAGGGGCATGGATGGATAGAGCACGCCCATATGCCCAAATCATCCTTACTGAAGATACTCAAAAGATGGATCTCTCTGTAGCAACATGAATACATGGCATAAAAATAATAGCAGGGAAATGACTTAGTAAAATTCCAAGTCCCTGAAATCAGCAATATCACAAGAGCTACTTTGCATGCTTGTGCTAGTCACCACATTGATCACAAAAATACATGGCATACACCCCTGTAAAGATGGCATGTCATAACCCAAAACACACGTAGAGCTCATGCCCATATGCAGCACACAATAATCATGGCAAAAATGAAAAATGCTCAAGATCTGCTAAGTAACAGGAACTAACATTTTATAGCACTCTTTCATCAACAATTTGGGCATCAAGATGGACTCAAACAAGCATGGCACAATGGAACAAAATGAAGAGCACATCCCGATGAACATTTTGATATATTGCACGCCCAAAACGGAGCATCACACAGGAAGTTATGGCATGATGAAAAATCCAGGAAAATATGAGCAGGGACAAAGACTTAGGGAAAAATGACCTCGCCCAGATCTAGGGTTCGATGGCATGGGAACCGAGGCATGCCGGAGAACCGTCGGAGTGACGCCGGAGATGGGGGAGACGGTCGGAGACGGGCGGATCCGCGGCGAGGGCTCCGGATCCGGCCGCGGGATGACGCTCGGGCGGCGAGGACGGCGCCGGCGGTGAGCTGCGGGGGTGGCGGAGGCGATCCGCAGCGGCGGGTGAGGAGGCGGCGGCCGGCGAGGTGGCGGCGGAGAGCTTGCCGGCGGGAGGCGGCACGGCGGGCGGCGACCGACGCGCGCGGGCGCGGGCGGCGGGGCCGGCGCGGGGTGGCGCGGGGGACGGGCCCGGTCGACGGAGCGGGAGGGTCGGCCTCGGGCCAGGCGGGCCGGCGCGGGAGGCGGCGGTGACATGTGGCAGGCGGCGATAGGCGCGGGGCGGCGGCGCGAATTTGTCCGGCCGGACCGGACACGTCCGGCGCGCGGAGGGAGTTGGATCTAGGGTTTCGCCCGAATTTGGAGGAGGGGGCACCTATTTGTACATAGAAGGAGGTGGGAGTGTCCAAATGAGGTGCGGTTTTCGGCCACGCGATCGTGATCGAACGGCCGAGAGGATGGAGGGGGTTTGGATGTGTTATTGGGCCACTTTGGAGGGGTGTTGGGCTGCAACACACACGAGGCCATTACGGTTCCCCGGTTAACCGTCGGAGTATCAAACGGACTCCAAATGGTACGAAACTTGACAGGCGGTCTACCGCTGGTGTACCAAGGCTGCTTGGCAAATCTTGGTCCATTCTGAGAAAGTTTAACAATCGCATACGAAATGAGGCAAAAGGGGGCGCCGGAGGACATAGGAGTGTCGGATTGCAAAACAGACAACGGGGAAAATGCTCGGATGCATGAGACGAACATGTATGCAAATGAGATGCACATGATGACATGATATGAAATGCATGACATGGACAAAAAACCAAAACCAAGACAACACCCAACCATCAGGGAATATCATAACTTAACGCCAAAAATGGCAAGAGTTGGAGTACAAATATGGTAAGTTACATCCGGGGTGTTACAACACTCCACCACTACGAAAGGATCTCGTCCCGAGATCTAGGACTGAAAGAACTCCGGATATTCGGAACGGAGGTGGTCCTCGCGTTCCTAGGTGGCTTCTCGGTCGGAATGATGTGACCTCTTCACTTTCAGGAATTTGATAGACTTGTTGCGAGTCTTGCGCTCGGTTTCTTCAAGAATAGCAACGGGATGCTCATGATAAGACATGTCTTCTTGGAGATCAATCTCTTCGAAGTTGATGGTGCGGTCAGGAGTCTTGAAACACTTGCGAAGCTATGACACGTGAAACACGTCGTGCATGTTTGCAAAGTTGGATGGATGCTCAAGTTGATAGGCGAGATCGCCTCTTTTGCCAATGATCTTGAAAGGACCCACGTCTTTAGGGGCAAGCTTCCATTTGATACCGAAGCGACGAGTACCTTTCATTTGAGAGACATGGAGGTAGACATGGTCTCCGATCTCGAAAGTCAAGTCACGATGCTTGCTATCATAGTAACTCTTCTGGCGCGATTGCGCGGCTTTGAGATTTTCACGGATTAATTTACACATTACTTCAGCTTCTATGATTAAGTCATTGCCAAGAAGTTGGTGTTCACCAGTCTCTAGCCAATTAAGAGGAATACGACACTTTCTGCCATAGAGAATCTCGAATGGGGCCTTGCCCGAACTCTCTTGGAAGCTGTTGTTGTAGGAGAACTCGGCAAATGGAAGACAATCTTCCCACTTCATACCGAAGGAGATGACACAAGCCCTGAGCATATCTTCAAGAATTTGGTTGACTCGCTCGACTTGTCCACTGGTTTGAGGATGGAAGGCTGTGCTGAAGCGAATGTTGGTGCCCATGGCCTTCTGAAAGGAATCCCAGAACTTAGAAGTAAAGATGCTTCCACGATATGGATATATCAACTACAGAATGCCGTGCAAAGAGACAATCCTGGAGGTATATAGCTCTGCCAACTGAGCTGTTGTGATAGATTCTTTGATAGGAAGAAAATGAGCCACTTTTGTAAGCTTGTTGATGACGACAAAGATAGCATCATTTCCACGCTTGGACTTGGGAAATCCAGTCATAAAGTCCATCTCAATGTGGTCAAACTTCCATTCTGGAATGGCAAGAGGTTGGAGGAGACCAGCTGGCCATTGGTGTTCTGCTTTCACTCTTCTGCAGACATCACATTCAATCACGAACTGAGAAATTTCTCACTTCATTCGAGTCCACCAATACGACTGCTTGAGGTCATGGTACATCTTTGTACTTCTAGGATGAATAGATAGGAGTGAATTGTGAGCCTCGTTAATAATGACTTTACGAAGGTCACCTTTAGGAACAACAATTCGATCCTCGAAGAAAAGAGTATCTTTATCGTGAAGGCGATAGCACTTGTACTTGGGTTGACTCTTGGCAATCCCATTCTTCACCTTCTTCACCATTGCATCAAGAAGTTGTGCCTCACGAATCTGATCTTCCAAAGTAGGAGAGACTTGGAGGTTGGCAAGGAATCCTTGAGGAATAACTTGGAGATTAAGTTTGCGGAAAGCTTCACAAAGATCCGGTTGGAAGGGCTTGAGAATCAAACTGTTGCAGTAATCCTTCCTGCTCAAAGCATCAGCAATGACATTGGCCTTGCCTGGAGTATATTCAATACTCGGATTATACTCTTGAATCATTTCGACCCAACAAGTCTGCCTGAGGTTGAGGCTGGGTTGAGTGAAGATGTACTTGAAGCTCTTATGATTAGTGAAGATGTCCACTTTCCTTCCCAACAAGATATGTCTCCATGTTAAAAGAGCATGGACAACTGCCGCCAACTCGAGGTCATGAGTGGGGTAGTTATTTTCGTTGGGCTTCAACTGGCGAGAGGTATAGGCCACAACTTTCTTCTCTTGCATTAACACAACACCGAGACCTTGCAGGGAGGCATCACAAAAAACTTCGAATGGTTTGGATTCATCAGGAGGAGTCAGAACTGGAGCTGTGACTAACTTCTCTTTCAGGGTGTTGAAAGCGATGTCACATTCAGGCGTCCAGACATACTTCACACGCTTCTGGAGGAGGTTGGAAAGAGGCTTTGCAATCTTAGAGAAATTCTCAACGAATCTTCGACAATAACTTGCAAGCCCAAGAAAGATGTGGAGCTGCTTGACATTCTGAGGCGGTTCCCAATTCATAATTGCAGACACCTTCTCAGGATTAACAGCTATGCCCTTGGCTGAGATGATATGGCCAAGGTAGAGAACCTCATCGAGCCATAACTCGCACTTTGAAAACTTCGCATAGAACTGATGTTCTCTGAGTTTGTCCAGCACCGATCTCAAATGCTTGGCATCATCCTCCTTGTTCTTGGAAAAGACCAAAATATCATCGAGATACACCAAGACGAAATCATTTGTGTAAGGGTTGAAGATGAAGTTCATCATGCAAGAGAACATTGGAGGAGCATTGACAAGGCCGAAAGACATGACAGTGTATTCATAAGAACCATAGCTTGTTCTGAATGCTATCTTGGGGATATCTTGTTCACGAATGTGAATCTGATGATAGCCCATACAGAGGTCAAGCTTGGAGAATAGTTGGGCACCCTTAAGTTGCTCGAAAAGCTCATTGATGTTGGGAAGTGGGTACTTGTTCTTTATGGTCTTCTTGTTCAATGGACGGTAGTCGACGCAGAGTCGTTCCATGCCATCCTTCTTCTTGGCAAAAAGAACACCACAACCCCATGGAGAAGAACTCGGTCAGATCGGACCCATACGCTCTTGTTCCTCAAGTTGTTTCTTCAGCTCCTTCAACTCTTCTGGTCCAAGCTTGTAGGGACGTTTGCAAACAGGTTCCGTGCCAGGCTCAAGATCGATGACAAATTCAACTGGCCGGTGAGGAGGCATTCCTGGAAGCTCTTCTGGAAAGACGTCTTGATATTCACAAACGACTGGAATCTGAGAGATGGCATTCAACTCGCCCTTCTCATTGAGAGAAAATAGTCGAATGGTATCATCACGAGTGGCATAGATGATCACATCCTCAGACGAGTGTGTCAATTGAATCTTCCTGGCAGCACAATCAAGATGAGCCTTGTGCTTAGAAAGCCAGTCCATGCCAGAATTAGATCAGTATCCGAGTCACCAAGAACAATTGGAGAGCCAGAAATTTGAGTCGCCCATCTCGATAGAAACATCCGGGACGCAGATATTAGCCGATATTTGCTTGCACGGGGACACAATTGATAAAGTTCTAGGCAATTGTTGATAATCACACTCATACTTTGATGCAAAAGGTTTTGAAATGAAACAATGTGATGCACCAGCATCAAAGAGAACTTTGGCATGAATAGAGTTAACTGGAAGGTTACCCATGATCACTTCTGAAGAGTCCTCTGCCTGAGCTGCGTTCATCATGTTGACCGTTGCAGACTTGGGATTATGCTTGACCACTGCATTGCTGGCAGATCTCACAGGAGGAGGAGGAGGCGGAAGGCGCCTTTGGTTGAAGCATTTGTTTGCATAGTGCCCTTTTTGCTGACACTTATTGCAAGTAACCTCTAAGAGTGGACGGTGATACGGAGCACTTAACCTTGGAGCATGAGACGGAGCTTTGTTCTGATAGCCTGGGTTGGGTGGGTGGGAAGATCCATTGTCACCTTTACTCTTCTGCTGATAAGGCTGACGGAACGGAGGAGGAGGCAACCAGAACTTTTGCTGCTTAGCTGCCACTTGAGTTGAAGAAGACGATTGAGTTGCATCCCTAACTCTCTTCTTAGAAGCATCGCACTTGAGCTGAGAAGCCTCTTGCTTTAGTGCCATGTTGTAGAATTCATCATACTCGGTCGGCTCAAAAAGCACGAGAGCTAGTTGCAGATCTTCTCTGAGGCCACCTCTGAATTGATAAATCATGCTCTTCTCGTCAGGGACGTCTTGTTTGGCGAAGCGAGCGAGCCTCTGAAACAGGATGTTGTATTGGTAAACAGACATGCTGCCTTGCTTCAGATTGCGGAACTACTCACGCTTACTCTCAGCAACACTTTGAGGAATGTGGTGAGCTTTGAAGTCATGGCGGAAATCATCCCAGGTAATCACAAGACCTCCTCTGGAATCTTTGTATTGTTGATACCACTCAGCAGCTTGGTCTTTGAGTTGGAACGAAGCAAACTTGACAAAGTCCTCAGGCCTGACATTGTTGCACTCAAAATGTTTGCAGATATCCACGAGCCAATCGTCAGCGTCTGTGGCCTCGACATAGTTACTGAAGGACCTCGACACAGTCCCTGCCTTTCGCTCGGGCCCCCCACCAAAACTGGCGTCATAGATCAGCGAGGGGATAAACTGGGGTCCAGTAAAGGATGTGCCGATATTGCAGAGTCGCATCCGAGATTTCATTGAGAGAGACGTCAACCTGGTCACGGTGATGCAAGTCATGCTAGTTCGCCAAGTCCCGCCTTACAAACGTGGACCTCTCCGTTTGTGGGAGTTCAACCCGGAGGGACCGCGAATCATTCAGCACTTCCTCGGCATGATGCTCGAGGAGATGTACAAGTTGTTCTTCGGATCATAAATAAAGTGTCCGAACACCACCGAGGATGGCGGGTCTAAGTTGTAATCGCCCAGATACCCAAGTAAGTAATCCCATGGCCGAACACACTATTTCTCTTATTCATCATAACATCATTCTGAAAAGTCGCTCTTTGACCAGGACTGGATAACAAAGGCGAAGATGATCAGGTGTCCGGCCCCCCTTCCCGAGGGCTTGGCCAATCCAGTACTAGACAGAATGCTGGAGCCGACGCCTTATCAAGTGCCCTCGAATGAAGATAAAGGGGGGAATAAAGAGGCCGAAAGCGAGCCTCGCTCACTACTCGTCCCAACCGGGGGAATGAGTGCCTCCGCGAAGGAGGATAACCAGGGATAAGAATCTGACATTCCCTCTTCCCGAGGAAAGAAGAGGACCACCTCAGAAGATCCGGAAATAGAGGTTTCCAAACGGGGGAAGAAATCTTCGCCAGAGGGTCCTGCCTCAGGGGCTACCCTTGCCGCATAGTGTCCGCAAGGGAATCAGCCCTCTACTGAGCTGTAAGTAACCGAAAAGTGCTTAGTAGTGAAAATATCCTACCTTACTTCTGAAGACGATAACCGAGGCTTATATCTTGTAGTTTGGATCGTAGCCCTTCTCGACAGAGTTCGTCTTCGGGGGATCTTCTTCCGGAGATGATGGAGAGCGAAACACCTGCCCCTGCCACCCCGCCTCATGAGGCGGGCGACCCTGAAGTGTCGTCGCGAGGGTTTCTCCTGATCCGCCAAGGCCAGGGGGCAATCCCTTGCCACCTGGAGTCCTCAGTATTCGGCTCCTAAAGAGAGCAATAGAAAGAATCCGGGACCGTACAGTGTGCGGTCGGACGTACTGAAGGATATTCTGGAGCAAGCGGCCATCTCAGAAGTGCATCGTACGCTAATGTGTACGGTAATTGAAAGGATTTCGTCCGCTGAAAGCGGATTGCATGAAGCTTTCATGAGTCTGCTGAAAGGCTTTGAGGTACGTGAAATAGTGTATGTTTTTGACGGTACCGCACACGTTAGGTGTGCCCTATGCAGATGGTAGCCCCTGAGACTCTGGTTGTCGTCGAAAACGGCGGCAAACAGAGGATCATAGTCCCAGGTAATAACCATATTGCCTTTATGTGCAGGTGGCTGAAACTCCGGTGGCTAGCCGGACTGATGGGTTTGCCGAGCTAAAGCAGCAACTTGATGCGGCAGATGCCGACATCGTGCTTGTCAACAAGCGGCTTGACGAGGCACAGGGTAAGTGATTTCTCCGATGATCAACGCATAGTAAGAGGAGCATAACGCCAGTATCTTTAATATGTTGTGACTGAAGATGGAGCTGCCACCGTGGAGACCCTTCGGGCAGAGCTTGCCCGAGCCAAGGAACAAGCAAGGAATAGCGATGCGGCCGCTCTAAGGGCGGTCGAAGAGCTGCGGACCGAACAGTCCGCGCATCGCCAGAGCAAGGAAAGGATAGCCAAGATGGCGATTGAGTTGAAAGATGCCATTGACCGTTACCAGCTTCTTGAAAAATAAAGCCGAACGAGGGCGACGGACCTAGAGAAGGCCATGGTAGCAGCCAAGGAAGCCCGCTCTAAAATCAGAGCGGCGAAGGAGGAGCTGCATCAAGCTGCGGATATCGTGGCTGGGAAGCCCTTCTTGTTGCGGACTAAGTTCGGAGATCCGAAGTGTGCTCCTCTTGATCAACTATGGAGTTCTGCGGACGCCTACGCGGATTTGGCGGCAAGTGTTGCTGATGCGGCCGAGTACTTCAAGGATCAAGGAGATCGCGAAGTGGAAAAGTTGTTCTGGTCACAGTTCCATGCTCCAGTGCGTCCACTACTGTTGAATGAGCGAATGGCCGAGTGGGCCGAGCTCCATAGGTTGTCCGGACTCGCCATGAGGTCCGTTGTGGATCATCTGTGGTGGTGGGGGGGCAAGGCCGAATAGTTACTTTAGTTTGGTGCAACAATTCCTTGGTCCTGTGCCGCACATTGATGCTATGAAGAGGTCGGCGTGCATAGAGGGTGCGCGGATGGCCTTTTCCTGTGTCAAGACATACTGGGCAGAGAAGGAGGCCACCACTGTTGCAACACAGGGTTCGGCCGTGGGCCGAGTGGCTGCCGAGCACTACTTTGAAGAAGTTCTTGAAGGCGCTCGTTCGATAGAGGCTCAGTGCTCGAAGAATATTATGTTCTAGTGACATGTACTCCCATTGTAAAAACAATATTTTATTGAGTTATCAAGGCTGTGTTTATACTTTTGCCTGAAAGTATTATGATGCCTCCTGTGCGGCCGTTTATGTATATATGTATATAACCTGAAAGTTTGCAGCCGCCGGCTTCCGCCCCCACGCATATAATGCGGGGGTGTTCGCAAAAAATGCGTATTCACACTTGATCCAACGTCTTGGTCCATTAAGGAGGTGGTAGCGCATCGAACGAGGCAATCAGACTATATTGCTTTAACACTTTCACTTAGCCATAGGAGTTTGACGGTGGGGCTACTATATAGCCCCTGGTACTTCTGCGCTCGTCCGAATACGGGGCGCATACGTACATGACCGGGAAACGGCCCTTCGTTAATGCGGAGGAATCCCGAAGATTCCGCTGAGTCATCCAGTGGTTGACCAGTCTCGCGCTATATCATGACAGTCAGTTTTCGGCTTTCTCTACTGAGGTGCTCATCCGGATGAACCAGGGCACAATCGCAGTAGTTCTCCCAGTGCTACCTTAGCCGATATAGCGGAATGTAAGGTACCAAAACATGGGAGCCGGGCAAACCCAACATTTGACCAAAGACATGATTCGGAGCTGATGCATATAAGGCCAAACTCGCGACGCCGAACACTCTCTAAGGTATTTGGTCTTTATAACATATGCCGGGCTGAACAATGCCCTTAATAATAACCCCGGGTGTCCAGGTACGTGGAATATCCTGACGTGGCCACATGCCAATACGTCGGCATCCTTCTCGGTTGTATTGAGTATCCGGAGGATGTGAACAACAAGAGACAGTAAAAAAGGTTTACGTAGGGTCTTAATCTAAAAAGAAACCTTTGAGCGGGTCCCTGCTGCACGTCTGCACCTGTGTCTCCATTGTGCCGTGTCCTGGACGGGTGTAGCACGATTGCCATCTGTAAAAGAGAAGAACTTAGGTGAAAGTTGCCATGCCAGAAAATTGGTTATTATCAATAAACCATTAAAATTCAAGATAAGTCAACTTGAGCCGGACTAGCCCTGATTACATGCGAGAAGCCCCTGGTACCGTCTGGGAGGGCTTGATCATCAAACCAATCTCATGTATATGTAGTGGTGCACCGGACTCGTCTAACCGTATCCGTGGTCTTGACGACCTACTATTTTTTCTGGTTGGTGAGGTTGTCTAGTGCTCGGCGGCTAAAGCCACCACACATTCTTCCGTGCGTAGAGCATGCTCAGTATTTCCACTAACTGTGATGGTGCCACGTGGACCGGGCATCTTAAGCTTGAGAGAAGCGTAATGCGGGATTGCATTAAAATGAGCGAAAGCCGCTCTTCCGAGTAGTGCCTGATAGCCACTTCGGAATGGAGCGATGTAGAAAGTTAACCTTTCGCTTCGGAAGTTGTCGGAAGAACCGAATACAACCTCTAGTAATAGAGAGCCCGTGCAGCGGGCCTCTAGGCCTGGTATTACTCCCTTAAAGGTAGTAATACAATGGCTTATTTTTGTCGGGTCTATCCCCATTTTGCGGACTGTGTCCTGATATATCAGATTTAGACCACTGCCTCCGTCCATGAGGACTCGTGTGAGATGGTATCCATTTATTATTGGGTCTAACACCAAGACAGCCAATCCTTCGTGCCGGATGCTTGTCGCGTGATCCCCGCGATCAAAAGTGATCGGGCCGGCCAACTAGGCACTACTAGGAAAACCCTTACCAGTAGCGCTGGTTTTTTGGCTATTCGTAGCGCGGGCAGGCGCGCTACTGATATGGCGCTACAACTATTTTTAGCAGTAGCGCTTGTTTGAACCAGCGCTACTGCTATCTGTATCTAGCAATAGCGCACCTCTGTCCATCGCTACTGCTAATACTAGTAGCGTGTCCCTTAAAAAAACGCTAGTGGTAAGCAGCGCTGCTACTATTCCAATACCCCACGCTACTGCTAGTATTTTATTTTTTTATGTTGCTGTATTCGTATTTTTTAGGTTTTATATAGTTACAACATACACATACACTGGAACTATATGAAAAAGGAATGTCTCATCATCATCATCGAAGTGGTACACCATAGTCTCATCATATCAACATAGTCTCAACACAAATGATGTCGATCTCATCATCATCTCGAAATAGCGATACAAGTTAATGATCACATGTCTCTTACATTTTCACCGTAGACACATGTTTCATCATCTACCTAAACTAAGACATACACGATAAGAGCGATCACGATGATCAAAAGCGGTATGATGTAGTAGTTTTTGCAGCGGCGTTGGTTCTGAATCCCCTGTTGTGCTATGAATCTCAAGTAACTAGCTTCGGCTTCCGCTCTGCTATCAAACCCTTTCTGGCTTCCGCTGGAGAAGCCAGAGACTGAGCCTGACACTCTGGCCACTTATCATACACACCTGGAACATGCCCTGCATACACGGCATACCACTTCCTCCCCATCGTTGATCTATATACCTGTCAGAGATGCACATATATATACCATGAAGCGAATTCAACAAAACAATTATGAAATAGAAGCAACATATATAGTAAACATAGTTAACAAATTTCATCGTACCGAAAGTAATTAACTAGAGCGCGACACCATACATCTAATAGTTTCGTCGTATTGAGAGATTCGAAGTTTCGTCGTACAGAAAGTAACAAGTAACTAAACAGACACATTGTTTTTAAGCAGTGCACTCTTCCCATCTGTCCATATCCGTAAGGGTGCACCCAAGCTTAGTGAAAGGCGTCATGTCCTGACGCTGTAGGGCAATGCGGGTTCGGACGTCAGCTCGTGATATTGGGCCGCCGTAGAACATCCCATTCTCTTCGAGGACATCTTTGGTGATGATGGACACAATTTCCTGTTGGATCCGGTAGAAATCATTTCGAAGTCGATTATCCGGCATGGCTCCAAAGGCTTCGGCCCATCTCTGGATATGGGTATCGGATGAAGATTTCATGCAAAGGGATTGCACATCCCTTCTGTACTCCATCATTAGATGGATGATGTAGAATCCATCATTATCACTTCTTGTCGGTTGCTGGATGCAACAGAAGTCAGTCTTGTGGCTGAAACAAAGCCCGGCCTTATTTGTTTTTTTGCATTGGATGTAGCCACCCCGCATGCTGAAGCCCAGCATAGCTTTGTCCAGAACATACTTTATGTGTGTGTAATCTTTCTTCTATATGGTCTTCGACGGGTCCAAATATAGAGCGCGGGAGAAATGCGGGTAAAGAACAATGAGAACGGCACGACACCCCCCGCTGCGCAAAATACACGATCAAGTTTAGCCTCCATGCGTGCAAAGTAACTATTGAAATGCACGAAAGGATGTATGTGTTATAGTGCTATCCGCGGATGACTTACCTGGGATGATAAGGTAGGAGAATCATTTCTTTGTCCTTATTGCCGAGCAAGAATTCTTCGATGTACTGACTCGCATATTGACGGTTGGCGTCGTTGATTGACAAGAAGCCCTCATGCATGTAGTATGGGGCGACTGCAAGACCGGTGACTTGCTCTCTCCTGACGATGTAGTTCATGTGCAGCGCATACAGGCGGATGAAGGTAAAATCGAGTGTCCTCATTTGAAACATCTTGAAGATGTAATCAAACCTCAGGAAGAAGAGGTCCACGGGGCATGTGTGGACATACATCTTGCAACAGCTCGGCACATGAACCGTATAAAGTGGGTATCCTGGATCATCTGAGGCGAGGAGGCTTCTCTCTGTCGAAAGCACATGGTCATGGAGTCTCCTGAGATCCCCTTCTATGGCAGCTAGTGCATTCGCCGGTACCATTTGCTCTCCCGCGACATGGATTAATGGCGCATGTTTCATCGGTACACGGTCAACCTTGGTCGAAGGTGGCTGGCTGCTAGAACCAACATTGCCAGCTTTATTGGATTTTCTCGCCGCCGGTCTCTTCCTCTGCTTCTTCTTGGTGGGCTCAGGTGCTGGTGGGTCTGTCAGACCCTCCCTGAGCACCACCCCTAGTGTTGTCTGGCTCATCTTTGGATGACTCTGGCTAATCAGTTGAGCTTGGGTGGAGCCGGCATCTGGAGGCGTGTCCTGTGAGGATTGCATGAACAAAGACTTCTTGCACTCCCGAGGACGTTCCGGCTCCGGTACATGCATCTCATATTCATATGGTTGACTCATTGTTACTTCGTTGTCAAAGGCAGTATTGAAATACTGGTAGGGTCATCGTCGGCCTCCTCCATGTCATGATCCCTATCCTCTTCCATGGGGCAGACGGCATCATCCGCCGGTGGAACGGTTGGCCCTCCTTCCTCATGTCTCTCGATCTCAGCAAGCAGCACAGACGATGGTTGTACTTGTGTAGGTGGTGTTGTGGTCATACCTTCCTGAGGTCCCGTTGGTGTGCTCCCGGCCACCTCGACACGAAGAAGATTTTTCGGCCATAGGATCGGCCAATTTTTGCATTGCCCAAGTTGTGTGGGGGTCTCGTCATCCTCTCCATCGGTTTGTATCGGACGAGGAAGAACCTCGTAGCCCGCTTTCACACTCTCCACGGAGACCCTTAAGGCGTTATCAGGCATCTGCCGGCGGTGAAACAATAGATCCTTAGGCTTCACTATAGTACCCTTCCCCACATCCACCAACCCGCCCTTCATGTTGTAAATGAGGGTGCACGGAGTGGAGTCGGCCTACAAAGACATATACGTGCGGCGTCAGAGATCCAAAAAGAACGACAACCGAAGATTAATTAATTAGTTGAGTTGATGAAGGTGCGACGACGCGTATTTACCGTGAGGGCGTCGAGCTCAGCCAATGTCGACGGCCCGACATTCAAGCCAGAGATGGAGCTAGGGCTGCTGTGAGAGCTGGGTGCAGGAGCAGGTGCTAGAGGAGGTGCGGGTGCGGTTGCCATAGTAGGTATGGGTATGGGTGTGGTGTTCATTGAGTTGCTCCCGGTGAAGCTGGGCATGGGAAAATCACTTGGTGGCGCGTTTGGATTTTATTGCACCCATGTGACCACTCTTGGAATCAATCTTGTAAAGGCAGCCACCATATCATCTCTACATGCAGCGATTATCTCAGCTTTGGTCTCAGCTTTTGCTTTCTGCATCTCCCGCACCACCTTCTCGTCGATAGTCACTTGACTGAACTTCTTTCTCTGTCTTTTGGCCTCAGGGTCCTCGTTATAATAGTACTTCCAAGTGGCCCCATCCCAGGCGCCATGCACACGTCCATATTGCGGCCGCTGGCCGGGTAGGTGTCCCATCATTATGTTCATGGCCCGGTTGAAAGGAGTGTCCCACTTGTACTTCGCCGACGACTGAGTCGACTGAGTCGACGAGTCGCTCTCGGCCGCAAGCTTGTGTTGCTCTCTCTGCAAAATGGACCGTGAATCATTTACGAATGCGACTAGAATGTAGTAGACTTCATTGATCAGAACCTAATATGTAAGGTGGTAAAAAGGATAATAACCAGTAATCTCATGAATTTCCTAGTCGGCCCGTTGGTGAAAAAAATCTTTTTCTTGGGGTCCCACGAGAATCGGGCCCTGATGAAGTCGTGCTCCTGCTGGTCGGTGAACTCAGCCAATGGGTCTGGGATCCCCTGACGTTCACGTTCTGCGTCCTCCTTAGCCCACACGGGCCTCTTTCCCGTGTAACCACGACTTCCAAGGTGGTGGTTCCCCATGTTCTTTGCCTGCATCTGCTTGCCTCTCTCTGACCTGGCCTTGGCAGCTTCTTCATTGCAAGTCTCCTTGAACCTTTCAAAGTCCCCTATCGTAATTTTCGGATTGTCTGCAACAATCTCGGCATAGGTTTCATGGTCTACTTGAATCACCCTTTTCAACCTAGTTTTCCAAGCGCTCAATGCGTTGCTGAACTTCCCTAGGGCTTTGTTGTTGATTTTTTTCATGCCCTCATCATCCCATGGGTCGACATCGTCATTCTGATGGGGGAACTGGAATCTTGCGTGCAACCTAGTTAGAAGCAGCTTCTTCAAATGTTCATCCTTCCGTATTTTTGTGGTGTTGATGTTAGCATCCAATAGGATGCATCCTAGTTGGTTGCCATAACACGCTGCCACTTCTCGCGGCTCTATTGGCTCGAACTTGCCAGGGTGCACCGCCGTGACCACCATTCTTCCGGTGCCGAGCTCATTTGGGCGTCGTGTCCTCTTTTCCTTCTGTCCCTCACTGGCTTGGGAGGTCCCACCTTCCGTGCTGCAGTTAGTAACATCATCAGCTCCAGTCTCAGTGCCGGTGTCATTGGTGGCATCAGTGTCGGCGCCGGTGCCACCACCGTCATCATCCGTCATGACAAGGTGGTCTGGACACCCAGCTTCCTATCTCTCCTGGTCCGCCAGAAAGTTGAGGTAGGTGTGTGCTTGACCTAATTGGGACTGAGAACCTCCGGCCTCATCGGTGTCGGTCATGTTTCCTAGGGTTCAATGTCGTAGTGGTTTAATTATCGATCTTTATATAATAAAGTGGATAATGACAAAAAAGTGACCTTTGTTTTACCGGAAAGTTCTTTCATTCCCGGAGCGACAAATCTCGAGCACTCGATATGTCCAACTTTCTAGCACAAGTCATGCCGAAATTCACGGAAAATTTCGGCATGACCTTTGCTAGAAAGTGCACATATAGAACGCCTGAAATTTGCCGGAATGGAAATGAATTAACATTTTTGGCAAAACATAGGTCACTTTGTTGCTGCTGACATATACACAATCATGTACAATGCTGCCCAACTGATGCAAAAAAGATCAACTATACCAATCTAACAGCTCATTAACCAATCTAACAGCTCCACTCCCCATTTCATCATTATGAACACTTTAACAGCCACATTATGAACACTCCCCCTTGCATCATTATGTGCTGACATATGAAGAGGGAGGGAACAGGGGGTGGCGCACCCCGGGGTCGGGGTCGCCGGGGCAGAGGGGGCCGGGGGGGGGGGGTTGAGGGCGTCCTTCTCCTCCTCGTCGATCTGCGCCTAGCTTCGATCTGCACAGAGAGAGAGAAAGAGTGACCACATTTTCAAACACTTCCATTAAAAATCCTCATTTTCAAAATGGACAGCAACTACATAAGCTAATTTTCAAAAACTGTAATTTTCATTTCCATTTTCATTTAAAAACAAACACTAACAGCAAATTAAGCTAACTAACACTAACTAACTATCACTGGGCTAACACTAACTAACACTAACAACAATTAACTAACTAGCACTAATAGCAAATTAAGCTAACTAACACTAACTAATACTAAGAGCAAATTAAGCAAATTAAGCTAACTAACACTAACTAGCACTAACCTGTCTAGTGCTCGCTGACGTTGCTGGGCATTGCCGGCTGCTTCACGGAGGGAGGCGCTGAAGCGGTCGGGGTCGATGGCCGGCGTCGGGGTCGTCGGGGTCGCTGATCTGTAGAGAGCGGGAGGGGGTCAGAGAGAGAGCCAGGGCTGAGGGGTCGGAGAGGAAGGAAGAGGGGGCGGGAGGCATAGCAGAGCGGGATGGGGTCGAGGTGGGGCGCCGCGGGGCTGGCGTCGGCGGCGGCGTGGGAGGGGCGTGGCGGGGCTGGCGTCGGTGGTGGCGTCAGAGAGGGGATCGACGAGCGGCGCGAGTGAGAGAGACATAAGAGGGGGCTAGCGGACCGGTGCTATAGCTAAATTAGTTATAGCGCTTGTTGGCAAAACGCGCTATAGCTAAGTTAGCTATAGCGCTTGTACTGCTAGTTTTTTCTTTTTTTTTCTTTTTCTTAGCTATAGCGCTTCCCAGGATAAAACGCGCTACTGCTAGTTTTTTTAATTTTTTTTCTTTTTCTTAGCTATAGAGCTTCCCAGGATAAAACGCGCTACTGCTAACTTTTTTTCTTTTTTTATTTTTCTTTTTATTTTTTTATTTTTCTTGCATTTCATTTTCCACAACTTATTAGTTCCTTTTCCTTTTTCGTTTCATTTCATTTTGTAAAACTTCCTTTCTTTTTCTTTTTCTTTCATTTGCACTTTTCTTTTTCTTATCTTTCTTTTGCACTTTCCTTCCTTTAATTTGGTCTGTCGTTAGAGCAATACCACTGTTACCCTCCAGATAATAATTAGTTTGTCAGCTTGGGCGACGACGACGCTTCAGACTGATCTTCTTCCCTCTTTTGTTCGTTGTCGAATAATTGAGCCCATGGTCGTGACTTTTCCTTCTCCACGGATTACGATCTTTCGTAGGTAATGTAGTCTTCATTCTTCTTTTGACATATGTTTCATCGTCATCAGCATCATCTTCCCTCATCGGATCACTGTACTGGTCATAGTCTTCCTCGTTGGCGACTCCATCCATTCCGGCGATGCTCCTTTTGCTTCTCCTCCCGACAACACGGCTGGGATTGATCGGATCAGTTATGAAGAAACATTGTGTCATGTGTCTAGCATGTACCCATGGCTCATTTTTGGCGATGACATTGACGGTACCGCTATCATCGGAGTCGGGTATACACATGGTAGTGAAATGTCGGTTTTCTCTGTGTACATTTTCAGCCCATCTGACACGGAACATCGTCGCGCTATGCAATCCATAGTAGTTAAGCTCCCATATCTCTTCGACCCTTCCGTAATATCTTTCAATTACATTCCCGGTCATGGCTTCCATCGTCACCCCTGAGTTTTGGTCATCACTGTTTATATCTTTCTCCTCTGTGTAGAACGTGTATCGGTTGATATCGTATGCTTGATAAGTCGCGAGGTTGGTCGAGGGGCCATGTGCTAAGGCGTATATGAGTGTTCCGTTCGGACAACCCTCTTCCGGGGGATTAGCCAGAACTCGCTCTTTGAACCAACGCACGAAAGTGGAGTTGTTCTCTCTAATAACTTCAGCGTCCGTCCTATGCACCCCACGGTCATGGTATTTCTTTGCTATGGTCTCTTTGTGCAGTGTCACGAAATCTTCTAGCACATCTAGGTGTTGTAGCACTACTAAGTTTGCCCTGTCAATGTCGTTTCGTCGGCCCGAGCGTAACACATTCACATCCCTATGACCGCTGGTGTGACCTTTGCCTTCAAGCATTCCACACTGCTTGTGGACGGGCAAACCAACTACACGGTCTTTGGTCAGATAACTCTTACAGAAAGAGATGCACTCTTTGGTCAGATATCCCTGAGCTATGCTTCCATCTGGACGGGACATGTTACAAACGAATCCTTTGATGACCCCATTCATCCTCTCGAACGGCATCATGCTATGCAGGAATGTCGGCCCTAGGTCGATGATGTCGTCCACGATGTGGACACATAGATGCACCATGACATCAAAGAACGCGGGCGGGAAGTACATCTCTAGCTCATTCAGTATGACAATGATCTCTTCCTGTAGCCTATGGAGTTGCTTCACACTGATCGACTTTCGAGAGATAGCATCAAAAAAGTGGCATAGGTCAGTAAGCGTCTCACGCACATGTGTGTCCATAATCCCTCTAAGTGCAACCGGGAGTAACTGCGTCATCATCACATGAAAGTCGTGAGACTTCATCCGACTGAACCTTTTTTTCTTAGTGTCCAGATATCTGCTTATCTTCCCATAGTATCCGAAACTAACTTTGATTCCGGCAAGGCACTTGAACAATTGATCGACCTCCTTCGGATCTAAGGTGAAGCAAGAGGGGGGCAATATTGTTCTTCCTTCTTGTTTACTTTTTTTCCCCTATCTTCCGTCTCCGTCTCGGTCTCCTCTGACGACCTTTTACCGGGCATTTGGAGATCTTTCCTGATTTTCAAAAATTCCAAGTCTTTTCTTGCCTTTGGCCCATCCTTGGTCCTCTCCGGCATGTTCATCAATGTTCCAAGCAAATTCTCAAGGATATTTTTTGTGATATGCATTTGATCAAGGCTACGAGGCGTGTCGAGTATGGACCAGTATTCCAAGTCCCAGAAAACAGATCTCGTCTTCCATACCTTCAGCAGGGGCTCCGGCATCTTTTTCTTTGTCTTTCCCGGCGAGGGGCACTCTTTCCAGTTCTTCAATAACTCATATATTTCTGCACCGCTACGCTTACGTGGAGGACCTCGATGCTCAGCCTTACCATTGAATAGATCTCCACGCTTTCTCCATGGGTCATCCTTCTCGAGCCATCTTCGATGCCCCATGTACACGATTTTTGAAGACCCGCCATCTTTCGATAGCTGCAGAGAAGTTGTATCATCCATGCACCTCGTGCATCCGCAATATCTGTGGCACACCTGGCCGGAGAGATAGCCGTAACCGAGATAGTCCTGCACCGTCGTGATCAGCGCGGCTCTCATGTAGAAATACTCTCATTTGCTTGCATCCCATGTGTTGGCCGGCGTTGTCCATAAGGTCTGTAACTCATCTTTTAGTAACCCGAGATACAGATTTATATCATTTCCCGGTTGTCTCGGCCCTTGAATAAGCATAGCCATGTGTATGTATTTTTCCTTCATGCACAGCCAGGGGGGAGGTTGTACATCCATACAAACACAGGCCATGTGCTATGATTGGTGTTCTGGTTGCCAAATGGATTCATGCCATCACTACTAGCGCCAAGCACGATGTTCCTTGGATCATTTGCAAAAAAATCAAATTCAGCAGTTAATGCTCTCCACTGGCTAGCATCTACGAGGTGTCTCAGCTTCGGCTCATCTCCATCATCTAGCTTCACCCTCTCCGCGTGCCAGCGCATAAGCTTTTCTTCCTTAGGATCTACGGAAAACCGCTGTAGACGCGGAGTGATCGGAAAGTACCATATAGCTTTCTGTGGAGCTTTCTTTCCGGCCTTTCTATATCGTGAAGCATTGCACTTTGGACAGATGGTTTTTTCTGCGTGCTGGTTCCGATATATGATGCAATCATTGATGCATGCGTGATATCTAATATGTGGCAAATCAAGAGGGCACACGATTTTCTTTGCCTCTTCGACACTAGTAGGACATAGGCTTCCCGCGGGAAGAACCTTCTTTAGGTACTTCAGAAGCTCATCTAGGCTTGTATCTATCCATTTGTTTTTTGCCTTCATCTTTAGAAGTTCTAGTGTGAAACTCAAGCGGGTCACCTCAGGATTATTGCAACCATCATACAAAGGAGGCATCGAGTCTACCTCCAGTTGCGCCAGTTTGGCCTCCTCTCTAGAAGCAGCTCAGTCACTAGCCGTATTCTTGCGAAGCAGGTCTCGAACATGCGGGTCCCGCATGGCTGAACTTAGTAGCGACGAAGACAGTGGCGTGTCTGCGTCTTCTCCGCCTTGAACTGCCTCTTCGCCATCGGCATTTCCGAGGCCGTCTTCCTCTTCGGGCACATAATCGGTCATCTCTTCATCTGGTGGCCCCATGTAGTTATTTCCTGCCCCGTCGACGTCCTCATCATCATCATCATCTTCACTTATCCACCGAGTATGGCCATGCATGAGCAGGTGCGCCTTGAATTTACCACACTGAAAGGGGTCGAGCCTGACTCTTCCTTTGCATTTTCGACATGGACATAAAACATCCTTCAGTCTTTTTTCATACATGTCATCCACAGCGGATTGCCAGTATCTTTCCACCTTCCTTCCATTGACCTTCATGATCACCTGCGGGCGGAGCAAATATTATAACCATGTATATATGCATGCATGGATCAAATTCATACAAAAATTTGGCATGACCTTCCCTAAACATAGGACATATTGAGTTTGCCCGAAATTCGCCGAAACGGAATTGAATCGACAATTCGGCAAAACATAGGCAACTCATGCCAGCCACATTATTTCATCAAATACACAATGTAGGCAACCCAAATTATGCCACACACAATTCGGTATATTCTCATATCGCCCATATATATATAGTTTCAGTCCTATCCACGCAAACACTTTTTTGCTCACCTATGTGTCGAGAGGGATATCGAGCACCTTTCTTCTTAATTACCTAGTAGCTCTATAGATATATAGCTCTAACTAGCTAGCTAGCTAGGGAGAGAGTGGGAGGAGAGGGAGAGGAGAAGAGGGAAGGCATTAATGGAAGGGGGTGGTGGAGGGAAAAGAAGAGGGGGAGGGAGGGCATTAATGGAGGGGGTGGTGGTGGAGGGCAAAGAAGAGGGGGGTGGTGGAGGGCAAAGAAGAGGGGGAGGGAGGGGCTCTAATGGAGGGGTGTGGTGGAGGGGCAAAGAAGAGGGGGGTGATGGAAGGGCAAAGAAGAGGGGAAGGGAGGGCTCTAATGGAGGGGTGGTGGAGGGGGAGCATTGGAACAAGCAAGGTGCAAGGAAAGGGGGAGAAACGAAGGGGGGAGGAAGAAGAAAGGGGAGGAAGGAGGGAAAGGTGGTAGGTGGGTGGCGGGCATAGCAGTAGGGCGGGTCTCCTATGCGCGCTACTGCTATGGCGGCTTGCAAAATATCTACGGCTGGTGGTGCACTACCTATAGCGCGGGATAAAAAACACGCTACTGGTAAAATTTTATAGATAGAAAAAATAGCAGTAGCGCGTTTATACCAACAGGCACTATAGATCCAGAACTAATAGTAGCGCTGGTTGGGCAACAAGCGCTGCTAATATTTATTGATCAGATATTGTGGTGTGTTACACTTAGCAGTAGCGTGGGTTTATATAACAAGCGATGATGCTAACGTATACCAATAGCGCTCTTTCTAGCCAGCGCTACTACTAACTACTAGTAGTGTTGGGTCATAAACACACGCTACTGGTAAACTTCTATGTATAAGCCTTTTCCTAGTAGTGAGGGGTTGAACCTAGGGGTGACGGGCTCTATGGCGTGTGTGTCTAGGAGTGCATGTTTGATTCTCCTCTTCGTCACATGGATCATGTTGACTGTTTTAACCTCTGGTGGGAATTTTTTCTGTCCTCCAGTGCTTTGCTGGCGAGGCTCGTCCTCGTCTTCTCTTGGTGTCTCCCCCCTTGTGTTCGGCGTTTAGCTACCTGTCTGCTTGAAGACCCAACATTCTCTGTGGGTGTGATTTGCAGGTTTATCGGGGGTGCCATGAATCTGACATAGTTTGTCAAGAATCTTGTTTAGGCCAGATGGTCCGTCTCTGCTGCCTTTGAAAGGCTTTTTCCGCTGACCTGGTCGAGAGCCCCTGAATCCGGTGTTTACCGCCGTATTATCTGGGATATCTTCTTTATTTCGACGCTTGCTTTTATTGCGTCGTGGTTTTCTATTGCCATCCCTGACTTCGGATGTGCTTGGGTCGCTGGTGCTACTGCGGGCTAACCAGCTGTCTTCGCCCACGCAAAAGCGGGTCATGAGACTTGTTAGAGCTGCCATTGTTCTCGGTTTTTCTTGGCCGAGGTGTCTGGCGAGCCATTCGTCTCGGACGCTGTGTTTGAAAGCTACTAAGGCTTCAGCGTCCGGACAGTCGATGATTTGGTTCTTCTTGGTGAGAAACATGTTCCAAAGCTTTCGGGCGGACTCTCCGGACTGTTGAATTATATGACTTAAATCGTCTGCATCCGGAGGTCGGACGTAGGTCCCTTGAAAATTAGCCCGAAAAGAATCCTCGAGCTCCTCCCAACTTCCAATTGAGTTTTCAGGGAGGCCTTTTAGCCAGTGTCGAGTTGGTCCTTTAAGCTTGAGGGTCAAGTATTTAATGGCATGGAGATCATCTCCGCGAGCCATATGGATATGGAGGATAAAGTCCTCAATCCAGACCCCAGGGTCTGTGGTCCCACGTACGCCTTTATGTTCACTGGTTTGAATCCTTCTGGAAATTCGTGGTCCAGCACCTCATCAGTGAAACATAGGGGGTGTGCGGCGCCCCTGTACTTGGATGTACCATGGCGTTCGGACGGTTGTGGTATTTGGTTTTGATTTTGTGCCGGAGCACGCTTCCTAGATCCATAGATGGATCTGGTCATACCGGATTTTTGGCGCAAGTCATCACGTACATCGTGTGTTGACTTACGTGCGTATTTGTTATCCGTTCTATTGCGGTCACAAGGTGGTGGATCCGGCCGGTTGGCCGTTTCATTTTTTGGCTGTGTGGGCTCTAAGGCCTCGTCGTCGAATTCAGGTAACAGCTTGCGCTTTGGATAGCTCTTTGTGTGGTAACTTCCACCATACTTTGCTTCGTTGTCGAGCACTTTGTTCCACCTACTATTGAGTGTATTTTGTGCGGCCTTAAGCCTTTACTTCTGCTTCTTCAGACTCCTCGCTGTGGCAATAAGCCTTCTGCGGAGGTTCTCTTGCTCCAAGTGCGTTTCCGGGATGATGTGTGCATCTTCGTCCGGACTGTTTTCCTCCCCAGAGGGGGTTTGACGAGATTTATACTCGGCGTCGCCGTGTTCGGACGTCGGATCCGTACTATGTTTGCCGCTTGCAGCTTCATCGTGCTCTGCCGCCGGGGCAATGTGGTTGTCGTTTCCTCTTGAGTCGACTGGAGTGTTATTTTCTCTTGCGCTGTTATCGTTGTTTTTGCTATGGCGGGACTTAAGCGGCGCCGCTGACGTCGGCACTTGGGTTGCTTCTTGGAGGGGGCATCCTCCGCTGTCTCTTCGACATTGCCTTCTTTGGGTGTATCCACCATGTATATGTCATGTGATGAAGTGGATGTCCGGCGCCTTGTGGGCGCTGGTTCCTGTTCGTCTCCTGCATCTTCGTCCATGTCGTCGATGTCTTCGGAGTCGAAGTTGAGCATGTCGGTTAAGTCGTTGACAGTGGCTACTAAGTGGGTGGTGGGCGGGCAGCGAATTTCTTCGTCGTCCGTATCTCATTCTAGCCGGACATAGTTCGGCCAAGATTCTCCTGACAAGGAGAGAGACTTTAATGAATTTAGCACATCGCCGAAAGGTGAGTGCTGAAAAATATCCGCGGAGGTGAACTCCATGATCGGCGCCCAATCGGATTCGATGGGCACGGATGCAGGTGGTTCGGAGTCCGTGGCCGGAGACGAATCCAGTGGTTTGGCGACACGGCTCTCGTAAGGGGTGAAGTCAGTATCCGACTCCATCACCACTGAGAGTGCGGCCTCCATGGCGGGGTCTATCCCTCCATCCTTGGATGGCGCAATTTGCTCCGGATTGAAGGCCGGAGTAGTTGTAGATGCGATCTCCCGAACACTGTCCGCCGGCAGAGTTATGTCGTGCTTGTCGTGACCGTGCGGCGCACCTGACACGGGCTCGAATCCGTCGAAGATCAAGTTCCACGGATGTCGGCAGTGTAGTTTAAGTTTCCGAATCTGACCTGATGGCCAGGGGCGTAGCTCTCAATCTGCTCCATATGGCCAAGCGAATTGACCCGCAGTGCGAAGCCGCCGAATACAAAGATCTGTCCGGGAAGGAAAACCTCACCCTGGACCGCATTGCTACCGATGATCGAAGGAGACATCAAGCCTTATGGTGACGACACAGTGGAACTCTCAATGAAAGCAACGATGTCGGTGTCAAAACCGGCGGATCTCGGGTAGGGGGTCCCGAACTGTGTGTCTAAGGCGGATGGTAATAGGAGGCAGGGGACACGATGTTTACCCAGGTTCGGGCCCTCTTGATGGAGGTAATACCCTATGTCCTGCTTGATTGTTCTTGATGATATGAGTATTACAAGAGTTGATCTACCACGAGATCGTAGAGGCTAAACCCTAGAAGCTAGCCTATGGTATGATTGTATGTTGTCCTACGGACTAAACCCTCCGGTTTATATAGACACCGGAGGGGGCTAGGGTTACACAAAGTCGGTTACAAGGGAGGAGATCTACATATCCGTATTGCCTAGCTTGCCTTCCATGCCAAGGAGAGTCCCATCCAGACATGGGACGAAGTCTTCAATCTTGTATCTTCATAGTCCAACAGTCCGGCCAAAGGATATAGTCCGGCTGTCCGGAGACCCCCTAGTCCAGGACTCCCTCACCGTCCATAGCCAGTTACCATGCGCCCTTGCCAATGTCCATGGTGTACATCATACCGACACGTGTTTGTTCCAATGCCATTGATGTTTTTTTCTCGAAGTCCTTGCTGTTTTCTAGAGTAAACACAATGGAGGGGTACTCGATTATGGAGAATGAGTTTCTGTGCAACGCGTGGAAGGTCACATTTCCAGACTTTGTAGGCATGAGGAAATGTAGTTCGACCTTTTGACAAAACGTGTTTGCTTTGTTTCATGGGAAAAAGCACCCCACACCCTATAACTCGCACATGATCCATGATCACAATGTGAAGTCGTTATCCCATCGGTGGTACACCATCTCGAACTCCATCAAGAAGTTGTGCGGTGCGATTGCACAAATGGAGAGAATGTGGCCACGGGGCTCGCAAACCGTTGACATTGTAAGTTTTGCTTTTTGTTGCTCTAAATGTTGGTCAATTCATTGAGTCACTCAATATTGCAACTTGATAATTTATACATTGTATAGCCCTGACACACTGTCGTGCGGACCGAGGATAGACCATTTATGTTCATACATTGTTAGATGAAGCTCAAGGGGCACAATGTGTGAGAGGACATGTGTAGATTCTAACTCGAGTATCGTTGAATTCAAAAAACTTGTTGAATATCTGCTTAATTCAGATGTAATTTTTACATTTGAACTATTGTTGTACTAGTTGCATGAATAAATATTTTTAATAATTATTTTGAGTGTAGCCGACTTAAGAAAACAAAACAAAGACGAACATTTTGAGGATAGGATTGGATGACCGGCTCTTTATCTGTGTCCACGCACGGGTCCAGATCTGTCTATGGAAAATACGATGTCCGGGTCAGCGTTGGAGATGCCCTTACCAACAGTATTTTCACATGAGTGACTTATGTACATCTTCTGCCTGCTTGGCTTTGAACGATTGTGGAAGTGAAATGAGATCTCTAATCTAATGCAACATAACCACATAGCTTAATTATAGCATAATTTGCGATAAATTGCGTGTGCACATGCGGCCACGCGAGGTCGTTATCTGCACCACTCGTCTCCACGCGATTCGTGCTAGCGCAATACAACGTTGTTGTATAATCTCCCCTAGCAGCGTATATCAGCTGGTATAGCGCTCGTATTCGTGTCTGCGCGCTACAGTAAAGGCCCAAATGACAGCATGTAGTGACAACGGTTAGCTGCACCAAGCGGGAACGAGACGTGCAAAGGCATTTATTGCGTGGAACATGGCCATTCGAAGCTCCTCCCCTTCTCCATTCCTCACAGCTTAGCTGGGCTTGCAAATCATGCGTTCGTCCATGTCCCGTAGTAGTTCAACACCACGTCCATTCCACCACACGAGCAATCAGATGCCTCCACTTCCTCTCATCCGTTGCCCCGAATGCAACGCTGACTACGTGCTCTGGTTTGTCTTCGGGGCTGAACTAAACCCGGGGAGGCACTTCTACAAGTGCGAACGGCATGGGGTAAGTTTTTCTAAATCTTTTCATGCCTTCTTCTCCATGGCGTGCTAATCTTTCTTCCTGCTGCAGCACGGAGGGTGCAGTTTTTGAAAATGGGAGAACGAGTACATGCAGTACTTCAGCGTGCGGTGGAGACATCTGATTTCATACGCGTCGGTCCATCGCTATGTCACACTTATCGAGCAGAACCAGTCATTGCTGAAGAACATTTTCATGTTGTGCGTCGCGAACTTGATGGTCATGGTCACTATCTTCCCCCACAAGCCCTAAAGTATCATTCCGGCTGCGTAGGAAGCGTCGTAGTCATACATGTGTTCATCTTCTTCTGCTCAGTGCACTTCATGTATCCCGCGCATGGCCTTGGCCATGAGCTGCCTCCTCAGAACTACATAGCTTATCCCCTCTACGTAGGGACTGCTGTTTTTTTTCATATGTTCTACTTTTTGCTGGCCGAGCTGCATGTATCACCCAGTATGTTTAGCTTGCTCATGCAGGCTGCGAGCTGGTCTATCAATAAATTATTTAGCCACCTTTGTGGACCGATGCCCCTGCTGCAATTAGCCCGTCTCTAATCACAAAACGTGTGCAAATACATCGAGCGTAACTGTGCTTGTGTGTACACCAAACAGCAGTGTATGCCATAAATTGCCCAATTGAAGTCATTGCCCAGCTCCCCTGAACCGAATAACGACACCCAGCATGAATTGATTACTTCAATTAACACGCACTGCAGCGGAGCAGTTATGACCCACCCCGGACGGGCGTCCCTCGCGGGATGAATCGCTAACGGACAAGGCTGTATTCCTACTATGATAAATGTGTGCGGGCCCACACTCGTGAGGGTATAACAGGCGTATTCCCATTTCATAAGAAATTAGCACTATGTAGTATTGCGCGTTGGGAGGCAAGATGCTATATTAGCCGTCGATCACGACGCGCTGCCGATGCATGAGATAACGGCAGCGGGTGGCTGCATGTCCTCAAAATTCGCGTCCCATAATTTGAGGCTATATAGAATTTAATCACCTAAGATAAACCACTATCATACCTTGCAATAAATCTAGCTATATAGTGCTATGTGTGGCTTAAGGGTAGGGATGGCAATGGGTCGGGTTTGGGGCGGGTGGAGCCGGTCCAAATCCAACCCATGACCCATCTTCCTACCCTCTGCCCATCCACCAAATTATCCATGGGCACAACTTGTCCCCATGCCCAAACCCACTGGATACCCACATACCCATGGAGCTCCATGGGCATAGAAAATTCAGCATGAAGCCTTCCCAAAGATCAAATTAGCTCATTGCCATTCACTCACAAATGACAACATAAGCTACATGCATAAGTAGGCAACAAGTAATACGATGAGTCCTTAAGTGTGACATACCAGAGGTTGATTCTGCAACATATAGCTTATGACACCAGTTGCATATTGCCTGCCATTTCCCATTCATTCGCTCTTTCTACTATCACTGGCATATGGCCTCACATGTCATACGGGTATCCATTGGATATCCATGGAGAACAAACTATAACTGTGCCCAAACCGGTTGTTCGTGTGTATCCATATCATGGACCCATGGGCAGAAATGCGCTCCATACCCTTGCCCAACCGGGTCGGGTATCCATGGGTATCCAGATCCATGGATAAAATTGCCATCCCTACTTAAGGGCGAGGCGTATACTCCAACCACTCTGATCTTCCTTGTCACGCCCAACACGCACACCTTTTTCTGTCCCGGGCACACAAGTCAGTGCATGCCATCCCCGACGTGTGATGCAGCACACGTACACATACAGTGCGTACGGGCAATGGCATGACACAAGTCCACTAACACGGTCGATATAGCTAGTACTATTCGTCCTTCAAGGTCTGACATCGACGGCGCCTCCGCAAGTGACTGGTGTGCCTCAGTCCGCGAAGCCATCGAAAGGGAGATGACCGCAGCCATGGACGCACCTCACTGCAAAGACCCTCTGCACGCCACCCTGATGCCGCTCACAGGGATAATGACACTGATGATGATAACGACACCATTGTTACTGAAGCCCCCCGCTCTAGCCGCCGCTGACAGCTGGGAAGCCCCGGTGGTTTCCCATAACTCCCACGCCCACATATAGGTTCTTCTCGTCCGCCGCGTCTTCTCCTACACCAGCATCGTTCTCTACGGCAAAAGTGGCCGGAACCGAGGCCTCGGCCGCACCCCCAGCAGGTGTGGTCCTAGTCATCGCTAGCACGTGGCAAAGCAGGAGAGCGGCGGCAGTGCTGGAGCACTTCTTGACCAGGGCGCAGCTCTAGTCTAATTCCCCACCTGAGTCATTTGTCTTCCACTCCACCCCTGCTCCCCTTGCTCTGCATCTGCACCCTCCTCGTCTCCCATCACCGATGTATCTCTTCGGACACCATCCTAACATTGCCGAATGTCCGCATCCCACATCCATGTGCCTGGCCCTTTGCACTATAGTGTCGTCAAATCAAGACCCTTCCCTAGCCAGGTACTTTGCGCCACTGCCAACGTCCATGGTGGACACCACGCCTGACAGGTGTCCGGTCAAATGACATTGAGTTTTTGTTGTTGGACTCCTTGTTGTTTTCTAGAGTAAACACAATGGCAGGGTACTCGATTATGTAGAATGATTTTCTGTGCGATGCGTGGAAGGTCAAATTTGCGGACTTTATAGGCATGAGGAAAGGTGGCTCGGCCTTTTGACAAAACGTGTTTGCTTTGTTTCATGAGCAAAAGCATCACACACCCTACAACTTGCACATGATCCTTGATCACAATGTGAAGTCGTTAGCCCACCGATGGTACACCATCTCCAACTCCATCATGAAGTTAGTGATTGCACAAATGGAGAGAATGTGGCCACGGGGCTCGCAAACCGTTGAGATTGTAAGTTTTGCTTTTTGTTGCTCTACGTGTTGGTCAATTCATTGATTCACTCAATATTCCAACTTAATAATTTATACAATGTATTGCTCTGGCGTGTTGTCGTGCTATACTACAGGACCGAGGACAAACCATTTACGTTCGTACATTGTTAGATGAAAGCTCAAGGGGCACATTGTGTGAGACGAACTGTGCAGATTCTAACTGAAGTATCGTTGAATTCAAAAAACTTGTTGAATATGTGGTTAACTCAGATGTAATTTTTACATTTGAACTACTATTGTACTAGTTGCATGAATAAATATTTTTTATAATTATTTTGAGTGTTACTAACTTAACAAAAAAAGACGAACATTTTGAGGATAAGATTGAATAACTGGCTCTCTATATGTGTCTACGGACGGGTCCAGATGTGTCCATGGAAAATACGATGTTTGGGTCAGCATTGGTGATGTCCTTACAAACCTTATTTTCACATAAGTGACTTATGAACATCTTCCGCCTGCTTCGCTTTGAACGATTGTGGAAGTGAAATGAGATCTCCAATCTAATGCAACACAACAACATAGCTTAATTATAGCATAATTTGACGCTATACACAATTTGAATCACCTAAGTTAACCCACTACGATACCTTGCAATAATTAAGCTACATACTGTTGTAGTGTGTGTCTTAAGGGTGAGGCGTAGTACTCCAACCACTCTGATCTTCTTGTTACGCCCAACACGCACACCTTTTTTCTGTCACGGGCACACAAGTCTGTAGAAGTGCATGCTCTAACCAATGCAATCAAAAGACCGATCTGATGGAAGAGACTAGGTAGCACATTATACGTCAACACTCCCCCTCACGTGTGGCTTCCTTAGACCTAAATGTGGAACGAAAGTGGGCTGCAATTTAATTACGCCAGCCGGGTCTTGAACTCAAGACCTCTTGGCTTCGATACCATGTAGAAGTGCATGCTCTAGCCAATGCAACCAAAAGATCGATCTAATATAAATGACTAGGTAGCACATTATACATCAACAAATTCAATGCATGCCATCCTGTACGAGGTCCGATGCACGACACGTACACGTTCGGTGCGCACGGGCCACGGCACGACACAAGTCCACTAATACAGCCGAAGTAGCTAGTACTAATCGTCCTTCAATGTCTACCGCCGCCAGCGACGGGCGTGGCTTAGTCCGTGAAGCCGTCGAAAGGGAGATGGCTGCAGCCACGGACGCCGTTCACAACGACGATCCACCGCACGCCACCCCTGATGCCGCTCAGAGGAACTATGACTCTGCTGCTAAAAACGGTGCCATTGTTACTGAAGCCCCCGCCTTAGCTGCCACCCACGGCTGGGAAGCCCCTGAGGTTCCTCATGCCTCCCACGCCCACGTACAGGTTCTTCTCATCTGCCGCGTCTTCTCCTCCTACACCGGCGCCGTTCTCTATGGCGGTAGTAGCCAGAATCGAGGCCTCCGCTGCACCCCCAGCAGGCATGGTCCTGGTCATCGCTAGAACGTGGCAAAGCAGGAGAGAGGCGGCAGTGCGGGAGCAGTTCTTGACCAGGGCGCCGCTTGTGTTGTGCACGTGTAATTGTTGCTACTGATGCACTTGCGGTGCGATGGAGTTTGCGGCTTAAATAGGCCGAGGAGGAGACGAGGATTACGCAAGGTGCGATGGAGAAGCATTAGGTGAGGATGTAAATGAGGCAAACGTGAGAGAGCTTGGGGCACAGTGAATGTTTGCTGAGGATTCATGAGGATGAGTAAATTACTTTCTTGAAGGGAAAAAAAGAGGCTGATTGAATTTTGAAATTTTTGGCAAAATCAATGTTGTCGGGAAATTCATTATGAGCTTTGTGATCTTGTCAGGTAATCACACTGATTGCCCGTGACATTGAAGTGGCACGCCTCTGTGTGCTAATTTGTCGGGGTAATAAACCACGCATGCCTTGTAACCATCAAGTTATGATTGCTTTTGTGGCGAGTGCAGCCTGTTGTACACTTGGCTCAGGAGATAAGCAGTCTTTGAGCAAGTTGTACAATAGAACCGCATTTGCTTTAGCTCCACCTGGATAACCTTGATCTTATGCTCCTCTCTATATCCGGTCACGCACACACACTACTACGTACATTGTAAGGATTTTAACGTTGGGACTTCATACTGCACATGGGCTTATCGAGCAAACCATGTGCTAATGCTAGGCTGTCAAGGTAGTGGAAACAAAGCTGATGAAAGGTGCAAAATGTCAACAGTTTGAGACTCTAGACTCTTCGTTTGATTAGCTGTGTTTGGGCCGCATAATGTACCAGACATTTAGATGTTCCCCTACATGTAATTGATTTTTTTGCGTGACTACTTGTAATGGATTTGAACTGCTATAATGTTGTAATTATATGTCTAGATTCTCAGTTAATTGTTGAGGCACTAACATATCCTAATTTCATATAACTCAATTACCACCACTTAGCGAAATTGAATTAACTAGCCGCCTTAATTTGTGTAGACAAGATTGAAGCGCAAAAGCTTGATTTAAGTTCCTAGAACTTAGTATTCTTACCAGGCGCATCACCCATCTTATCTAGTAATACAATTATATATGCCGGCCTCAGTTCCATGTGCTTGTGTGGCGGAAAGAAAGCTGATGAAAGGTGCATCCCGCAACCTGCCAATCAATAGTGAAGAAAGATATGATGATGGGAGATGAGCATGCTGTGGTCGGTATTATGTTGTTGAGATTCTATTTTTAAGGTCTAGAATTTTGCTGACTTTTCATTAATTTAGCAGAGAGCATGCGAACATTGTTTGATCAAGTGATTAGATGGGAAGAAGAGAAAAATGACCCAAAATTAAAGTGGCCTATCTCTCACGGCACATCCCCAAATGGGGTCTCCATGCATTTTGCTCCTGCTAACCTCCATAGCTCGATGCCTCCCATCATTGCCGCTATGATGTCGCCCTGCGAAGGCACCTTTGCCCTGAATGTGTGGTTGTTTCGTTCCTGCCAAATTTCTCAAGACCATGGATAACATTCCTTTTCTGTTAGCCGACATTGAGTATTGCAGGATGGCGGAGATGATTGCCGGGGTGGCTGTCAGGTTGCCCTAGCTTGCACCCTGCAAAGCACCACAACCCCCCAGAGCAAGGCGCGACCTCAGGTGGACTTGGAGAAGGAACATTCTTAGAAGAGGTGATACAAAGACTCTAAGCTTCTGATCGCGCAAGGGGTGGAAATAAGCTTTTGGCCATCCACGTCACTGCAAACGGTCGTTGCACCAGAGTCTGTTGTGATTTTAGGCTCTTTGTTTTATTAGCTGCATGTAGACATTATTGAGACGCACAAGACCGCCTGGGACGTGTAGAAGTGCATGCTCTAGCCAATGCAACCAAAAGATCGATCTGATGGAAGAAACTAGGCAACACATTATATGATAACACTCCCCCTCACGTGTGGTTCCCTCAGGCCTAAACGTGGACCGAAAATGGGCTGCAATTTAATTGCGCCTGACGGGTCTTGAACTCAAGACCTCTTGGCTCTGATACCATGTAAAAGTGCATGCTCTAGCCAATGCAACCAAAAGACCGATCTGATGGAAGATACTAGGCATCACATTATACGTCAACAGGACGCACGTCACTTGCGCGCTCCCACCCGTAGTGCGTGTGAAACTCTGCCGACCCATAATCACGACGTCAATACAGCGCTTCATGGTGAAGAAGCATGCCAGTTCAAACTCAAACCGTCAAACCAAGTCCATGCCCTTATGCACCCACTTGTACGGATGCATACAACCACGAGCATGTACATAAGCCGCCAGTTGGGAAACCCTGTATGTTCCCCATGCCTCCCGAGCCCGTGAAGAAGTTCTTCTCGCCCCCCCCCCCCCCCCCTCGCGCCTCCCACGACGGCATTTTTCTCAAAGGTGTAGTGGGCTTGTAGGACGTGCATACTTTACTCGCTCTCTCGTGTGCATGCTGTGTGCTTGAGATGCTGATACTGCTATACTTGTGTGAAACTATATCATAGATGATACCTGTTGGACGATTCGGGCACGATATTATACTTGTGGTGTGGTGGAGTTTGCGGTTTAAATAGCTGCGAAGAAGTACATAAGACAAGGAGTCGGGGGCAGATGGTAGGTGTAAATGAGGCCAATATGAGTGCAGCGCCAATTGCTGACCCTATAGTGAATGTTTTTGTCTATGAATCAAAGAGTAAATTTTGTACCCCATAAAAAAAGATGAAATTGTGTAGGAGATTAAATCTGTTGCTCCTGTGTCCTTACGAATGTGCTTCATGTTTGCTAGCAAATGAAGACCAAGCTTCTAAATGTACCAAACCATTTTAGGGTTCGAAATGTGTCCAAGCATTTTATGGTGCCTTGTATTGTCCAGCACAAGCTCAAACATATGTTATCTTTTAGAAAAGTCTTTTTTATAGCTGCCGAACTGTACCATCCTTTCTTTTTACTACATATATACATGGTAGTCACTGGCGAGCTGACATGCACAAAAGAGAATAAAAATCGGGGCAAGTCGAGCAGGCCTCTTTTTTCTTCCTTGAACAAATATTCATGCACCATGAGCCTATTAAAGTAACATGGAATTCTGTCCCAGCAAAGAAAAACTAGGACAATGGAACTGTGTCTCCAAGAAAAAAAGTAACATCAATACCGCAATCGGCAACATTGCCTAGTGCGGGATGTTTGTTGAGTACTTTTTGTTGGGAGGTCGTCAATGGAAGTAGTTTGCCGAGTGCGGGCAAGGGAAAACTCGGCAACCCCGTAAAACTCGGCAATGAGAATGGTTTGCCCATTGCAGGGAAAAAGAAACTCGACGACTATATGAAACATGACAAAAAAACTCAGCAAGGACTTGACCAAGTGGCCCCATACATACCAGTTGATGGCTCCACAACGGAAACTCAACAAACATTTGTCATTTTCTTTTTTAAAATGTGAAAAGGCCGGAGTAACCAACAGGCACGACATGGCTACTTTTGGCGAGTTTGGGCCGCAAGGACTCGACAAACCTATCCTCTAGAAATCATCATCGTAAAACTCGGCAAACACAAACATCGCTGACGTGTTCCCAGTCGAGTCAATGTTCCCGAGAGTGGAACTTGACAAACACATTGCCGAATTTTTTTTCGAGAGAACTCGGCAAAGTTGGCGAATCCAATGCAGGAAATTGAGGATAGTGTAGATTGTTGGATCCAATGACGGAGTTTGGAGTGAACATCATATGAACCCAAGTAACAATAGGGAACTCAGTTGGGACTATTTTGAATCTTACTCACTCATGTCCCTCGGTTACAATACTACTGATTGAAATTACACACATTTGTAGGACCACCGCTCACCTTGACCCCAATGTTTCATAGAAAAATAAACCCTTGAAGCCACCTTGGCCCCAATGTTTTGTTAAAAACAAGAATCTTGACTCCAAGCTAGAACAATTCAACTTCTGATCAGACAATAGTAGGAAGATAAAATGAACAATTTACATTTAATTAATTTTGAGTTTATAAATTATACAAATTGAGGTAAAAAAAAGGACCCTTTGAGAAATTTTTGAAATAGTAAGATTTGAGTAATAGACCCAAACATCACCCACTTGAGAGGTTTCAATGAATTAGGGTGAGTTCCCAACTTGCAGTTTTACTCCAGATTTTAACCCCAACATAAAATAATTATATCTATTGTTATAAAAGATAAGTCCTAATTAATATGAGTTTGATCAAGGTTAAACATTATAATGAATTTTGTGAAAAGAAACATTGCACTATGCCATTTTTATGTATGTTCCAAATTTTATTATATCTTCCTCCATTTAAGTCACAATACCTGACACCTTTTACCTTGATTAGTCGGACATCATAATGTTTGGTCAGTATGTAAGTAGTTGTTTTCTTCCTGAATATATGTTCAGATTTGCATTTAGATAGTATTGTTAGATTTCTGTAAATGTGTTAGTATTAAAGTACACTACTAAGCTTTGTTTTCTTACTAGCTAGTCGTCTGTGCATTGCAATTGGTCCATACAAATTATAGTGGTTCAACGTATTATAGCAAGTATTGATATTACAACGGATATATACTTTGTGATCATTTTTTGTGAGAATTCAAATATCCTGGCTCCACCGGTCCACCCTGACAACAACCTCCCTACATGCCGTCCAAGAAAAATAATAAGGGAGGTCAGGAAAGGAGCAGGAGAAAACATAATTACAGACCACACACAAAAATTCTTCGAACACAGATATAATGTAAGACCTTTCTTAGATATTAAAGAAAAATATATAGATAGACCACAAATGGTCGACATTTAGGCTTGTTGACACACACAAAAAGACAACCCAGAATGCTAAAATCTTGACATGGTTGAGACGACTTACAAGAAAAAAATGCACACGTCATAGAGTCACGTTAATAAAAAGAAAAACCGTTATACCGTCAATGCAGGTACCATGGCAGGTCAAAACGTGAAACCAAGTCAATGTAGGTACGTGGACAAGTGCGATGCACAACACCACAACCATGTACGTGCACCAAGATCTTATGTGCATCTCACCCGCTTCATCCCTGCCGGTACAACGGTCCATGTCGTCACGCACCCGCTTCTGCCGCCGAACGCGACCACTCCAACAACAAACGCACCAAATGGGATACCGCTAGCTCCCCCGACACGGCCGACCGGGCTGACGCTCCCCATGCTTCTCATGCCCACTGCAGAGGCCTTTGCCGTCCATCGTGCCACGGCTGCGGCCGGAAGAGAGCCCTTTGCCGCCGCATCGGCCGCAGTCGGAGCAGGACGATGGCGGTGACAATGCCAGATCCCTTCTTGGTCTTGTACTCGCTCTCTGCTGCGTCGTGCGTGTGAGGTGGTGTTGTTGATGCACTCATGCCGTGGAGTTTGTGGTTTAAATAGGCGGATGAGAAGTACGTACGTCAGAGAGGCACGCGGAGGGTGCAAATGAAGTGAGGCGAGTATTGTAGTGAATGTTTGGTATCAGGACGAGTGAATACTATGCATGGTGCCAAATGGCGAGCGAATCTATTGCTACTTGATCGTCTTTCAAGACTATGCTTCCTTTGTCCTAGCAAATGAATACCGGGCTTGTAAATTTTGGACTTGAGCGACTCAAAGCGCGGCTTTAAAAAGACCCACTGCCCAAGCATATGATCTCTCCAGAGTTTCTCTATATAACTGTTGAAATGCACCAACATTCCTTTTCACTTCATCTATAGCTCTACATAGGTTAGTCACTGGCGAGCTGATATGCCCACAAGAGAGAAAGTTGGGTGAAAATTTTAGCAAAGGCTTTTTCCCTGAACATATGTACTTGCGACATGTGCCTCTTAAGTACCATGGAATGTGTACCTACAAAAAGGGTACCGTGCATTTGTGGGCAATATAAATGAATGGACCGTGTAACAGAAATTTCGAGTGAACACCAGATGAACCCAAGGTGCAAAACTTAAGGGAGCGGCTAAGTCCTAGCGGGACTGAGAATTACTTAATTTGCAGTCGATGAATCAGCCGCTCGTGTCCTGCTTCACATGCGAATGCCTAATGGGCAGAAATAATCGTTGTTTACACGTGCTTTACGAAACCTTCCAATTAATTTTCTACCCCTGAATTTCACGGGGGTGAGGACCAACCCTCTCCCTATCTTCCAATCATGTTGATCCACAACGGTAGTGACGACGCCAGCCGGAATAATATATGGGTCGTTGGTAGTTTTTGGGATAATAATATTTTTAGGTTGTTTTCCCTGCTCCTTAGAGCATCTACAACCGGCATCTTCAAATCATTCTGAAGCGTTCACGGACACACCTGATCAATGACTGGACAGGAGAGAAGTAAAAAAAAAGAGGATCCAACCGGATCCCTTATATCATTTCTATATTCCCGTGTTGTCCGCGAACCTTTGTATTGAGCAAAAATATAGGAAGGATATGAGGGCTCGCGGATGAGCCCGGGCGCGCCCGGTCAGTCCGTCACGTAGGACACGGCCCCATTCGGACCACCTTTTTCTCTTTCTTTATTCATTATTTTTTTTCTCTCTCTTCATCTTCACCAATCAAGTACAAGTGACCGGACATATGATGAAAAAAATGAGAAATATGGTTGCGCGGACGGATAAAGAAAGGGCTTAAAATGGACACGCCCGATCACTGATCGATCGCGCCCGCGGATGTTTGGCGGATCAAATTAGAGGTACACGGCTGTAGATGTTCTTGCACACATCTGACGGATGTATAGGGAATGGCATCTTTTTTCTATGTGTAACATACTTTTTGTCAGTTCAATCACATGACGTCCATTTCATGGTAGATTTTGGGGATACTATTGAGATGATGGTCCAATTTGGACGAGCGCAAGTTTTTATTTAGGACAATGCTAACGCCCACACGTCGAAACCCACCCACATGCCCTATAACACACAGACCGTGCTACGTTACCGCATGCATGCATGTGGTAATCTTTTTGCATGTTCAGTTTTTAAAATGTTTTATCTCTTAAATGAAAAAATCAATTGAAGACCCGTTTTCACAATTAAATCCCTCATGACAAGATCTTCGAAACTAGATCTCATATCAATATATTTTGACGATTTTTTTGGTTGAAAGTTGCCATGTCTATTGCACATGAATTGCCATAGTGTTTATACTGAAGTTGCCATGATATGTTTTAGCTATTTTCTTCTACATTTAAAAGTAAATTTTGACATTTATAAAACGAAGAATTAAGAAACTAGACTTGTCATGAATCATAAACTAAAATTGCCATGATACATGCACTTAATATTGCCATAGTTAATACAAAAAATAATTTTCATAGTTAAAGTACTGGAGTTGCCATCATTGGAATATTAAAATTTCCATGCTCTACAAACTGAAATTGCCACATGGCAACTTTAGTTTAAACACTATGACAACTACAGTGTAAACACCATGGCAACTTTTGGGGAAAAAAACTCCGTTGAAACATATCAACATGGGGTCTAGTTTTGAAGAATTCGTCGAGACAGATTTAATGGTGAAAACGGATTTTTATTTGATTTTTTAATTAGGAGATAAAACATTTTTAAGCCGAAAACCAAAAAAATTCCTGCTGATGTCATATGTTTACATGTGGCAAAATGAGTGGTAAAAGAGATGTGTGGGCGATGTGCAAGATGCCACACGTATGGGCATTAGTTTTTCCCTTTATTTATCTATTGTTAGCCGACTTGTTTAGTATTGTGCTTGATTTGGTTTGATATATTGTTGAATACTCAATAAATTACAAGGGGTCTGGTTAGAACACACTCGACTGAGACTCAACGATGGTCGAGTAGCGTCAGTGTAGTTGTGTTGCTATGAGTGGCATTGCTGAATGCTGGAAACAACAACGAAAAATGTTGCGACAGTTTTGCAAGCAACGACAGCTAACGCTGCAACCTGTGTGCAGGGGTGGAGCTACATTGCTGGGCCAGGGTCAATTGACCCAATGACCTTCGCTCAAACCCAGTTGCATAGTACAACCCATGAGGAAAAATAACACAATTAAAATAATGGGCCCTAGTGGAAAAACAGCAAGGCCCAAATCTGACGTTCAATATGGCCGCATGCAGCCCAAATATCACTCAGGCCCAATGGCATTTCCGAACATTTTTATGTAATTATGAACATTTGTAAAATCCATCAATATTTTGTAAAAATTCGTGAACATTGTTTTAAAGTTGTTAACATCTTAAAATTTGCTAACATTATATCTTAGAATCTCAAACTATATTTTTCAAAACTTAAACATTTTGTTTAAACTCGTGAACATTGTTCTAAACTAGTGAACATTTTTAATTTAGAAAATAAATTCGGAACATTTTTAAAAATTTATGAAGTTTTTTGTGCGATTTTTTTATAATGCGTGAACATTAATTTGCATCCATGAACACTTTTTGAATCATAAAAAAATTGATTCGACATTCTTTTTTGTAATTCATGAACATTTTGTTTATTTTCAAGAATATTTTTTAAATAATTAATGGACATTTTGAATATGTGACATTTGTTATAAATCATGAATATTATTTCATTTCATGAACATTTTTTCAAAATTGCGATCATTTTTTGAATTAGCGGACTGTTTTTTTATTCCTTTTTTGCATCAGAAACTTCCAATCTATGCATCTCAAATCATGGTAGTACAAAGAACACCAGATGTAATACAAATTACAAGTAGGTCCGTGGACCATCTAGTGACGACTAAAAGCACTGGAGCGAGCTGAAGGCGCGCCGTCATTATCGCCCCTTCCTCACCTGAACCGGATAAACCTTGCTGTAGTAGACAGTCTGGAAGTCGTCGTGCTAAGACCGCGTAGGATCAATGCACCAGAGTAGCAACCATCACTGATGAAGAAAGTTGTAGATCGAAAGCATCAATCCTGGGAACACCCAAAACCAAGATGAACGAAGATCGGATCCAAACAGATTCATCAAAGACCAGCATCGACCGAATCTCGCGACATCCAATGGAGACACACCTCCACATTCCCTCCGACGACGGTAGATGCATCATCGGGACGGGGATAGAACATGGGAGGCATTATTCCTGCTGAGAGACATCACTGCCGCCACACAGTCCCGACCAAGAGACTAGAACTAACAGGAACGAGAACGAGAACGGGGTCCCTCCTGCCGGTGGGGGCCCGAGATCCTCTACATCTCCATGGCCCAAAGGTCATCGGAGATGAGGCGGACCGGCGGCGGCGCCGGCGGAAGGAAGAGAAAGTTTTGGGATGTTTTCTTACAATTTTTAATTTCGAGAAAGTTTTTAGAATTCAAGAATATTTTTTTACTCGTGAACCTTTTTTGACTTCGAGAACAATTTCTCAAACTCATGAATATTTTTTGAAATTCATATTTTAAATTCCAACCGTTATACCTAGTGACTCACGCATGAAATAGGAGCTCCCCTCAAGCGCCTCGAAGAAATATCGATCTATCTCCAGGAAAAGGATCGCTAGTGCCTAAAAAAAATCGATAGATCTCCAAGAAAAAGGATCGTTCGTTCACACATTTACACCCTCCTGCACCTCTTCGTTCTTTCTTCGTGTTTCCCCAATCTCCTCTGTTCGCGTGCTCGCCGCCGTCTGTCCGCTCTCAATCTCCACTTCACTCCTCTCTTTCATAAAAGTGCAATATTCTTTTTACAGATTCCATCCATAAGTGATACTATAATCTATTCTTCATCTAATTGCTATTGTATTGTTTTTCTAAAATTTGTATTCTTCTATTATCTTGAGGTTTGTTAGACGTGTTGATTTTTGTTCTTATAATTGCTTGAAGATCTGGGTGGGTAATCTATTCACGTGGATTAGACCATCTAGATTAAGCTTCAAGTCATATCCCATCATTGTTAGGCAGCAATTATTGCTGCTTTGTATTTGAGGGGGTACATTGGTACTACTTGTTCATGTTGACTCATCGACCTTTTATCCTGGCTTTGCCATGCCTGCGTGACTATATGCTACAACCGGGAATGGGGAATGTTGCGACTGGTAAGACGACCTGCTATGAATGATGAGGGCAGCTGTTGTGACCCGTGAAATGACACGGTGCAATCAGCAATGTCGGACACTGCAACCGGTAGGATGACATGTTGCAAATGATGGGACAAAATGCTGCAAAGGACAGTCAATCCAGTTTGAATCTTCATGCAAAAATTCAATGGTTGAGGAGTCCATCGAGACTTGGTTAAATCTCGGTCGATTGAATTTTAGCAAACCCAATTTTTAATGGTGCACATCAATCGATGCGGAGGCAGGGATTATCCTCTTATTTTCAGTGAGGATGTATTGGGCCATGTCTCGGCATTTTTTTTTTTGACAAAATCATTTGTACTCGTGTAGATAGCTTCTCGGGCCAGCCAATGCAAGTCCCCTTGGGGGTGGGTTGGTCGTGAATGAATCTTGTATATCCAGGGAACCTTGTCGTTGCAATGCCTCACTATCCCTATCACATCTTCTACTCGTGAAGTGATCTGGAAGGACTTCAGGCATTAATTGTGAAGTGATCTTACTAATCGTGCAAGTGACTTATGGACATCTTCGATCAGCCTGCTTAGCTTTGAACGATCGTGGAAGCGAGATGTTATCTCTAGCTAGGCTACAACATTGACATATGAGCCGCTTAACCTCAGGGCAGACATGCTAACGAGCTATCTTCTCTCGTTTTCAGTTGCGATGTTTGCTCAGAATACTAGGCTAATGTTTGCTCAGAATACAGGACGGCGAGTAAATAACTTTCTCAAAGGGGAAAGGAAAGGATGATTTCTGAGCTTTGTGATCTTCTCAGGCAGTGGCGGAGCTAGAATTAGACCACGTCCCAAGCAGGCTGTATGGCTACAGTGTAATACAGTGTGCTACAGTGGACATTTTACTACAGTCAACGAAGAAAATCGTCACCACGCCACAGACAAGGCCCTGGCCGCCTGGGGCCTGGATCCGCCTCTGTTCACAGGTAATCACATTGATTATGGCCGTCAAATTGAAGTGGCATGCCTCTGTGTGCTGATTTGTTGAGGTAATAAACCACACATGCCTTATAACCATCAAGTTATGATTGCTATTGTGGTGAGTGCAGCCAGTTGTACACTTGTCTCGGGGGACAACAGCCTTTGAGCAAGTTGTACAATAGAAGCACATTTGCATTCGTTCCACATGGATAAACTTAAGAAAGGACTCCCGTGCCGCTCCCGTGGGCGGCCCGGGAGAGAGAACCGCGCCGCCAGCTCCAACCCCACCGTCCCCTCCTCCCCTCGCCGCCACCGGCGTGCGTCGCCGGGCAAAGCCCGCGCGGCGCGGCGGCAGCGGGGCCCTTTCCTCCTCCCTCTTGGGCTTGGACGGCACGGGTCGTTCGTCCGGCGGGAGCCGGACGCTGCCCGGGCTTGGCGGGGAAGCGCTGCGAGGAGGCTCGGGGTGACGTGCTGGAGATGCACTAGAGATGCGGCGCGAGCGACCTCGGCGCGGTGGGCGCGTGCAGAAGGCCGGGAGGTGCGGATCTGGGGCTTGGAGTTTGAGCTTGTGCTCTGGGCGGCGTTGTGAGGAGGCGCTGGGATGCGCGACGCGCTCGCTGGCCATGGCGCGGGTGTGCAGGAGGCCGGGCGGCACGGATCTGGAGCATGGTGCTCTGTGGCGGGACTCGCGGTGGTGAGGAGTGGTGCCGAGGCTCGGGCGGCGCGTCTGGGCGCTCGCTCCAGCGCGGGCGGTCCGAGGGGGCGCGGGATCTGGCGCTCCAGCAGGGGCGCCGTCAAGGGGAGGCGCGGATGCGTGAGGAGGAAGCCGGGGCGGCGGCCCCGGGCTGGAAGCCATGGCGTTTTTGGCCGTGGTGACATGTGCGCTCGCTTCTCATTCGCAGCTTGAGGTGCTGCTACCGAGGGTGCTGCACGGTGAAGCTTGGTGGTCGGCGTTGGAGAGTGCAAGGCGCAACAGGAACGGGCTCCAATGATCTCCACGCTTCTGGGTGGATCAGATCTGCAGGCCTTCATAGGGATGTGTGTGTTCCGGGCGAAAGCCTTGACCCGACTTTGTCGGTGCCGTCGACGGCGACACTTTCGGGCGTCGTTTCCCTCCTTGGAGGCGTCGTTGTGGAATTCATCTTCTCCTATGTGGGGCTCGGGCTCTCCGGGTGAAAACCTAATTAAGCTCTAGATTTTCTGGAGCGGGCGACGGCGGCGTCTTCGTCGTTTCCCTTTTGGGGGCGTTGCTTGGGAGAGTTAGCTTGTTCTTGGTGCGTTTGGTTTTCTCCTACGTCGGGTTTGGTGCATGCCGGGGCAGCGGCTCCGGACGGCTAATGTGCGCCGAGGCGGCGGCCTCGGTAAGTGATGCGCGGGGTGGGGCGGCGGCTCGGCCTTCGCTTGGTTGGTAATCTTGGGCCACTTGGGTGGCAGGCTTGTCGGTCCGGTCGACGCGTTCTAGAGGGGGTGGTCTGACTTTGCGTCGGGACGGCGGCCCCGGATGTGGTGCGACGTTCGTGGTCTGCGAGCGGTTGCCCTGAGCAGCGTGGGCTGCGGGCAGCTGGGTCGTGCGACATTGCTGCTCGAGCAGAGCGGTGGTACGTCGGGGCGGCGGCCTCGGAAGGTGGTGTCGGTTGATTGCGCTGGGCGCGACGGAGTGGTGGATGTCGGGGCGGCGGCCCCGAGAGACTCACTGTGGCGTCCAGACTTCTGTGACAACGATGATGGTGGGAGCGATGTCGGCGACACGGCAATGGTTGCGATAGTCGGCTCTTCTCCGGCGTGTCCATGATATTGCCTCGGTTTATTTGTTACTGTGGAGTCGAAGCTGCGGCGGCGAGGCCCTGTGGTGTACGATGACTGGCTCCAGGTGGCCTTTCGGCGATTCTTCGTGGCGCCAGCCGTGCCTGGTTTCGTTCTTCTGAGTTCTCCGTCATAATCGGAGTTGCGTTGTCTGTTCGTAGGTCGACATGTCGTCGAGGAGGGTGGGTTTTGCCCTGTGTGTTTCAGTCTATGGGAGTGGGCTCAACCCTTGTTGTTCCGGTTTTTGCCCAGTTTTCTGTAATTAACTGGGCAATTCTCTTCTGCTTAATTAATAAATGAGACAATCTTTGCCTTCATTTCAAAAAAAAAACATGGATAAACTTGATCAATACCTGTGTATCACCTCTTTGTATGCGGTCAGTAGTACACACACTACTGCATTGTAAGGATTTCAATATTGAGACTTCATACTGCACATGGATGTGCTAATGATAGGCTGTCGAGGTAGTGGAAAGAAAGCTGATGAAAAGATGCTCTCTAGTTGGGAGATACTCCCTCCAATCCATAGTAAGTGTCATAGCTTTGAACAAATGTTGAAATAAGCTTAATTCAAAACCGTGACACTTATTTTGAATCGGACGGAGTTTAAAGGATTAATCGTCCTACAACCTGTCAACAGTTTGAGATTCCAGACTCTTGTTCCCGTACTTCTAATTGATCTGTACTCCTATAATGTTGCAACTATATGCCTACGCAAGTGATACTATCTTTCATTCTCAGCTAACGATTGAGTCACTAACATACCCTAGTTTCTATTGGAAATATTAGCCCCTTTTCGATTACACTAATCCCCAAGTAAATAGTAAACATGACAAATACGGTATGCATCTCATATTGTTCGTGCATTTTTTAAGTATTCACATATTTTTTCTAAAAAATAGTACATGTATTTCGCAAAACAATTATTCATATTTAAAAAAATATGTAAATTTAAAGTGTCCATGTGCTTTTTTAAAAAGTTGTATAATTTTCTATAGTACTCACGTATTTTTAAAGTGTCCACAGAAATTTAAATTAGTCACACTTCTTTTACAAACATTCATGCAATTTTTAAAAGTTCTCATGCATTATCCAAAATGTTAATGTAATTTCGAAAAATGATCATGATTTTACGAAAAATTCTCATGTAAATTGAAAGAAGTGCTCATGCATAAAAAAAATCTTCCCGTGTTTTCCAAAAAAAGATATATTCTTGTAAAAAAAAGAAATGGAAACCAAAATGAAATGAAAAAGAAACATAAAACACGAAAACGTTAAAAAAAGAATGAAAGGTAAAAAATTAAACGACAAAAAATAGTGAAATTAAAAATTATAATAAATCCTAAAGGAAACCATGAAATCGGGGAAGAAAACCACAAAAATTAGCACAAACCAGGCAGGCCAGTAAACCACACAACATAAAACCTACTTGAAAAAAAACTAACGAGGCAAAAACCAGAGTAAACTGCCTCACGAACTGCTTCTGTACTGGGCGGCCCACTACACGCCACTATGTGGTCGCCAACAAACATTGCTATTCAAGTTGCACAAATTTTTAGTGGACAATGCTCGCCTTGACCCCAACACCATGTAGCCAGTTGGATCAGAGCTTAGAGCTTGAGCTGCTCAATGTTGGTTTTGGCAAACAACAGGAAGATAACTTTCTCCACGTGTAGGTACAAAACATTTGCTCCCTCAATTTAAAATAAGTCTCGTGGTTTTGGCTCAAATTTGAACTAAAATCACGACACTTGTTTTGGATCAAAGGGGGTAGCATTTTAGATAAAATAAAACCAATAGCATTTGATAAATCGACCTGAAACATCATGTATCGAGATACTCCAGCGAATCAAGGTGAATTCCTAAGCTAGAATTCCACTCCTATCAAGAACATGGCCAACATCTTTGGCACGAAGCCCCTTTGAACTGTTGTTCGACGATTTTTATATATGTGTCAAATTTTCACTGCAACACAAATGTGGATTTTTATACCTACGCCCCTGTGAAGTAGGCGATCAAATTAAGTGTACTATGAGCCTACTGCATAAACTATAATACTCTCTCCGGTCCTTTTTACTTCGCATATTAGAGTTGTGTCAAGTCAAACTTTGTAAACTTTGACTAAATTTATATTAAAAAATATCAACATCTACAATACCAAATATATATATACTATAAAACTACATTTCATAATGATTTCAATAATATTAATTTGACATTGTGAATGTTGATACTTTTTTCTATAAATTTGGTCAAAGTAGAGATGCTTTGACTTCGGACAAAACTTATATGCAGACTAAAAAAAACCGGAGGGAGTATGACAGTACTATCCTCCAACATTTCTCATATGGTGTAAAACAAAATCTCACTGTGCCGATGCCAGAAACTAAAAAAAAAATTCACAGACCCATAAACAGAACAACAATCAGACAAATCTGAATTCTGAAACCGAAAAGCAGCATCCATGAATGGAAAGATAAAGCTGCACTTATTTCCCGAGCCGAGTAGATATGTTGAAGAGAATATGCGGTTGTCTCTTCTCCGGCGACCGGCGAGTCGTCAACAGTTGAGGAACTCGGCGATGACCTTGTCCTGCGCGACGGCCTCTTGGCAGCACGGCTCAAGGAGGTGGAACGTGTGCCCCTTTCCCGGCGCCTGCCATATGTCCGTCTCCCCGCTCCACCCGCTCGCCCTCAGCCGGTCGTAGTAAGCGCGGCCGCGGTCGCGGAGCACGTCGCCCTCGGCAATGCACACGAGCACGCGGCCGGATGCCAGGGCCTCAAGGCCCGGCACGCCGTCGACCAACGGGTTGATTCGCGGGTCGTCCTCCCCCGTGGTCGTCGGGCACATGATCCGCCATGCGCTCGCTAGGGTCTCCCGCGCCGTGGGGTCCAGGTCGTCGGAGCCCACCTTGTTGCTCCCCAGGAAGTAGGGGTGGATCATGACGAGGCCGTGGATCTTGGCGCCCCGGGCCAGCCCCTCCGCGCCCACCCGCATCGCCATGTGGTGCGCGATGTTGGCGCCGGAGCTGTCGCCCCCGAGGTAGAGGCGGGAGAAGTCGGCGTGGTCGGCAAGCCAAGGCTCGTCAACGTGGGACACGGCCCAGGTGAGAGCCTCCCATGAGTCGGCATATGCAGCGGGGACGGGGTGCTCCGGCGCGAGGCGGTACTCGACGGAGACGACGAGGACGTTGGCGAGCGCGACCAAGTTGTTGAGGTAGGCGTGGAACATGGGGTTGAAAGCGGAGCCTAGGCAGAACCCGCCGCCGTGGTAGTAGACGAGGACGGGGAGCTTGGCGGCCGCGTCGAGGCGGGGGAGGTAGAGGCGCGCGGAGACCTGAGGGGAGATGGTGCGGTCGCGGGAGGTAACTCCGGTGGCGGCGTCCGTGGAAGCGGCGACGAACTCGGAGCCGAGGTAGCGCTCCACGCGGTTCCTGTAGATGCGGATGCAGGGCATGGACTCGTAGACGAGCTCATCGTCGGTCGTGGCTGCCGGGGAGGGGGTGAGTGCGGCGTCCATCTTGCGGCGGAGATGTGGGCGGGGGTTCGAGAGAGACGAGAAGAATGAGTAGACTTTGCGTTGGTCAAAGAATGGCTCTACCAACTCCTGGCTACTTGCTGCAAGCATGCACCTACTTAACCTTTTTTTATGTCGTACATAACTTGAAGCAGAATTGATAGGTTCCATAGTTTAATTCTGATTCGAACATGGGCGAGTTCTGATTTTTCTTCTTCCAATTTTTTGTGGGAAGAAAAATTGCAACATAGTACTCCTCACGTGATCTCAACATTTTTAGGCCTCCAAGGCAGATCGTCAAAGGCCAACGCTAGGCGTCGGCGCGCCGGCCCAAGTTTCGGCCGGTCCGCTGCCGAGCGTTGGATCCGTACGAAATCAACGGTCTACGTATAGCAACGACTGAGTCGTCTTCTTCCTTCTGTGCTCGTCACCAGCGCTCGCGCCTTTACTTGCCGGCCACCCCCGCCCCGCCCAGCGCTCGCCCCCGTGCTCGCCGGCACCCTGCGTCGCCCGCACTCGCCGGCCACCCTGCGCTGCCCGTGCTCGCTCGCACCCGTGCTCGTCGGACACCCCCGCGCCGCCCGCACGTGCTGGCCACCCCCGCCCGCAGCTAATCGCCGTCGAGCTTGCAGGTCCACCATGAAAAAGGATGTAACAAAAATCCTCGACGGGCGTAGCAAAAACTACAACTGTTGTAAAAAAAAAGGTCGCCGCCGTCAGTCACGGGATGCAGCTTGGGCGTGAATGAATGTAGCAAAATCTGTAGCGAGTTCTAGCAAAATTGCCGCCGGTACCAGCAAGAAAGAAAAGGGGTTGTAGCACTAGTGTTCTAGCAAACAAAAGTCTCCTCCTTCCTCAGGCGATATTCTCAAGCGCGAAGCACCTCACCTGGTCGCCTCTCATGACGGTTCCAGCAAAAACTACAACGGTTGCAACTTGGTGCGTACCCGCTTCCAGCAAAAATCCAAGCCGCTTCCTGCAGTTCTTCATGACGGTTCCCGCAAAACTCCATAGCGGTTGCAGCCAAAAACCTCGCCGTTGTAGCAATTTGAATTGTTGGTTCCAACATTCTACTACCACCGGCTCCAGTAAACTCGATGGGTCGGCTGCAGCAAAACTCGAATCTCCGGTGACAACAACTTGTTTTGGGATCACCATCGGCTGCCGCTCTCGCTGGCCGCCGTTGTAGCATGGTCGCCGCCGGTTGTAGCACCCCACTCCGTGCCGCAAGCGGTAGCAAAAACGTCGCCGGAACTCGTCGCGACGCTTGAAGCACCATGGCCTTGTGAATGTATGTAGCAAAAACACGTCGCGAGTAGTATCAAACAAACGAGGCTGTTGCAACAAAAATGTCGTCCTCGTCGTCGCCGGGCACATCTCAGTCAGTAAAAAAGCGCCATGGCCTCATGAAATGGATGTAGTAAAACACACAGACGGTAATAGCAAAAAATGACACGGTTGTAGCAAAAATGGCCTCCGTCGCCGTCGCCTGTCGCAACAATGGCCGCCGTTGCAAAACCAAAAGACGGTTGTAGCAAAAAACTTCGCTGGTAGTAGCAAAAGCCGATTATGGTTGCAGCAAATCGCCGTCGCCGCCGTCATGAGGTTCAGCTCCACCTTGATGGATGTAGCAAAAATCTTCGTCGGTAGTAGCAAAAACCAACTATGGTTGAAACTTTAATATGTACTCTTGAAACATTTCTGTCAATAGTTGCAATTCTTTTCCACTTGCAGGGTGTCAGCTGCAGCTCCGTCCATCGCTCGTCGCACCGCTTGGCTTGCAGCTCGCAACATCCGGTCCTGGCCCCCGTCACGCTCGGCCATGGCGACAGGCACAGGGCACGAGGGCGCTTCCATGGCGACGAGGTTGCAGCAAAAAGGGCATGGGATTGGGTTCTTGTGCTAGTTTGCACCGGCCGCAAGGGCGCGCACGGCTGCACACGAGGTTGTTGGTGCTCGCCGGGGAAAGAGGATGGTAGGTGGTCGGTTGAGATGGAAGCAAGAAGATAAGACAAAAGAAAAAAACACAGAAGGCGAAGGATAGACGCACGATCCCTGTGGGTTGATCGAGCGCACGCGACGCGACCGGCCGAATCGTTCGGCCGGCGCGCCGTTCTGAAACGTTTCCCATCGTCAATTTGGTTGGACCAATCCGGACGTCTGATATCTCACACATTGGCCCAAATTTGGGGGAGTTTCACATGCAGTTGGGCAACTTTTATCATGATGACTTTGACTCAAACTTTGAATAATTAGTTTTTTTCCTTGAGAAATGAGGATGAACAAGAATAGTCCGTTTTCTGCCTTTGGTCTTGTTTATAGTGTATCTGAATTTTCATATACAATTTATTTATCTCTTAAATTCACTTTGACTATTTTGTCAGTAGCTGCTATGTGACCACATACATATATGCGACACTATGCCATGTATAGTTCGCAATTAGCGAGGTACTAGAAGCGTATGCACACTTGGCCACACCGTTTTCCTCCGAGCATCTCTCTAATATTGCTTTTGTTTTTGTGTGTTTAACTAATGTTGTTGCTATTGTTTTTAAGTGAAGCAATGGTCCTAAAGTTTATTCAGTGTTCCTTGTGTTGTCTGACCACATGTGAGGCGCATACACAAGAACAATTGCCTAAGCAATAGAGGAACAAACAAACTCAAGGACTCCTATTAACAAACATAGAGAAACAACAATAATAGACAAAATTGTGATACACCGCCTCTAATAAAGGGGCAGATGACACCATGCTGCACAACGCAAGAACAAATCGTAGCACCATCGCAATAGCCATAACACACACAAAAAATCCATCAAATCAAAATGGAAACACGTCGCCCAAAACCCACCAACAATGCACTGAACTTGGTCTTCTTCCCTCCTTCATGTTCGGAAGGTTTAACTACATGAAGTTATGTGGCTCATCTGTCAAGGTACCTACACCACCAAAATCACTAACCACGAGGCCACACCATCATTCATTCATAGTGGCGGCGCTACACTGGTTCAGAGTGTCTATGGTTTTAGAAAATGTATGCCTGGTGTATCCTCGATGTGCATGTGCTTGTGTCATCCTAGAGATGTTTTGTTCGTCTCTCTAAATATTGTGAGGCAGTAATAAAGTTCGCAAGTTTGCCAAAAAAAGTTTTTTTGTTTTACTTTGTGTTTCTTTGTCTTTTCAACGGTTTTATTTGGCTTTTGTTTTTTTCCATTTTATTTGATTTTCTTTGTTTCTCATTGGGGTTTTTGGGTTTTTTCTTTCTTTCTTATACTTTTATTTACTTTATTCTTTCTTGTATTTTCTTCGGTTTCTTTGCTTTTCTTTTGTTTCTTTGTCAATCTTTCTTGAACGCGTATCTACCTTTTTACCATTGCACAATGTGCATTTTTATTGCACAGTTGAAACTTATTTTTGATACATGTTGGACATTTTGAAATACATTATGTACATTTTCTAAAAACATGTTTTGAATATATGGTAAAAAAAATCCCAGATACACGGTGTGCATTTTTACATGGCAATAAATGTTTTAAACTACGCAAGCATTTTTTTACATTGTATAGGTGAGTTTACCTAAAATAAACTACAATGTCTCATGTCTTGCAATATTTCTAGCAAATGGTGAAAGGGTGATGTGCATATGTAGTAATGTGCACATCCAGTACACAAGAATTTGATACTTCCGAGAACTTGCACAAAAGCCCTAATTAGCGGTCACTCAAAATTGATAGGAGTCAAAGAAGTAAATCATGGCCCAAAGCTACCCAGAAGCATGACAGTGGATGGATTGCATTCATGTGAGCTAGACTTATGTTTGCACCAAACAAGATATGTCCATGAATAATGATGACGACCAACCATCCACAAATAAATGCATTTGGAACTAGCCAAGGATGTTGCCGTGAGGCATGTGCATGTACATATTAGCACACATATGACCTACATATCTACAAGATAGATGGTCAGATGAATAGGTTGAACCCTGGAGCTGTCAGATTATTAGATCCCAGTTAGTTTGATACTATGGTGAGCAAGGATCGACTTTCGACTACTATTAGATTGTTGGTAAGCCACACAGGATTAGGAAGTATTGGTAATTACATTCAATGTCGCTACATTACAATTAAAACTATGGCCAGCGATGTCACCTAATAATTATAATAATACACAAAACAATATTGCACAAGAGAGTGTGGATGCAGTGTAATGAAAGTTTGTACTAGAGTCCAAATGAAGAGTAATTATTTTGGAAAAGTGAAGGTAGGTGAGACGACGAAGTAGGGGCCCTAGATGGAGAACTTGTCGCCACATTACTGGTGTACTCGAACACTGAGGCTCTTCGTTGAGCGACTCTGAGTTCATATTAAGAAACACTCGCGCCCCAAACCTTTGGTGCCAGTTCGTATGGTTAGGCCTAAGACCGACAAAAGTTTGTTCGTTTGAGAGAAAACATTTTCTATAAATGCCTAAAAATAATTTTTAAAGTCCTACTTTCAACATGAGATATATGCCATCGAATTGTGGATAATATAAATTGCTCGATCCATTTCAAGTTCAGAGAAGCGAAAATCAGAGGAACTCAAGGCACAAATTTGACAATGTGGTGAGCTAAGAAATACGATAGCTGCGATAAAATATATTGTTGGATTCAATGACAAAGTTTAGTGCGGAAATAAGAGGGACTCAATATACGAATTTGGTGATTCAGTTATCAACTAGCGAAGTGACCCGCACATTTGCGCGGCTAGGTTGTCATTTTATATTGGTAATCTCCACCATTTGTTCACCGTAGTACATGAAATCATTAAGTCCAAATTTTACTCATCGATGTTGAAGACCCCCCCCCCCCCCCCCCCCCCGGTGTGTTGTGAAAATTGTTCATGTACAACCACATGAATTAACTTGTTAAAAATTTAAGCATGATAAGTACCATTGACATGTGATGACCACCGATGGAGATATTTGATGGGGATGTTAAAATCATTAATTTTGTCCTAATGTAATATGTAGACTTCTATAGTAGGTTTGAGGCTACATCTGTGTTTATTCTTTTTATTAAGAATTTAAAGACATTCTAACCAAAAATTTAGTACAAATATTAATGGCTTCTACTTAATTCTTGTGTTCCCTTCATCTATCCACCTCTTTATAAGGACTAGTAGACTATTTTTACTCATACAATGGCATTGTGCATTCTTATTTGCTTTAGTTGTGTATATGTCGGATTTCATCTAAGACATTTTAATTGATGGTGCTTACTCATTGTGGAAATATTTTTCTCTAGTTCTTATGGACATAACGTGTTGTCTTTATCTTGCCCCTATTGTGTACATAACTTCTTTGATTTCGCACATTAACATGATTTGTTGCTTCAGATCTTTACTTTTACAATGACTACACCATCTTACTTAATTACTTCATGAAATTCGCACACACACATGGCTCAATAGCATTGTCTTGGCGTTCATGGTATGCATGCAAATAATATTTGGTTCTTTTCAAGTCGAACAAATGTCCGCTTGTGAACTAACTCGAGTGATGGCTAATATATACCCACTTCTGCTTGAAATGATGAGAAAATGACAACTTTTAAATGTATTCCTTAAATCTAAGTTTTCATGTCTATAACCAATTAATTCTAAATTTTAGATGAATTCATGTTGAAACCCAAATCTATAGTTTATTTTGATTTTTCTTAAAATTTATTTCTGATAAAAATTTACTATGCAGCTGAAACTCCCATGTAGAATTTATTCCCAGATTTAGCTATTCATGAAGTTTATGTCCGAAGAACATAACTTTTCAAGTTGGAAATTGACACTTTTCCATGAATTCATATTGAAACCCAAATCTATAGTTTTCTTTTGTTTTTTTCTTTAAATTTATTTCTGTTAGAAATATACTATGCAGCTGCAACTCCCATGTAGAATTTATTCTCGGATTTAGCTATTCATGAAGTTTACGTATGAAGAACATAACTTTTCAAGTTGGAAATGGACACTTTTACTTCTTCCGTTCTTCTTTGACTTATTGGCTCTCTTTGTTTTGCTTTAAGCCGCATAGGCTCCACGTATATTTACATTGGTCGACCCGTATAGGAAATAATAATGTCCCAATTAGTAGTCTATATATGATTTTATTACAGAAAACCAAACTACTAATTTATATTTTATTCGTAATATCGTACACGATTTTTTATGTTTTTATTCATCTAATTAGATTTTTCATAAAAAATCATTTTGAATTTTGCTCTGTTCATCCTTGTCCCATGGAAGTTCAAGTTCTTAATTTATTTTTATTGCAACATTTATATATAAACAAACGTAAATGTTAAATCCCAAACTTTCGGATTTTAAGCATGGCAATCGAATGTTTTTGATGGCAACTTTAGTTCACGCGAGGTTGGCAAACATGGCAAATTTCTGACAAAAAAACAAACTGAGACAAAAGTTGCCATGTTTTAACAACTAAAGTTGCCACCTTGCGTCAACTAAAGTTGCCATGAAAAAACGCTCGGGATGACCTTCTTAAAATCCGAACGTTCGGGATTTATCGGGTCCTAAACAAATACTTATGCATCTAAGAATAGTTGTGTTGCTATGGGTTTCTGCAATACACATCGTTATACTATGAGCCACACGGTCAAGAATAGGAAATGTAGCCTATGCACGAATTACTATTGGACTGTAAAAAAATATTTTCATATATAAATGTTTCTTTGCTGGAAATTCATTTTTACACTTTGCATTAAGTAGACATTAATTCACTTGCACTGTTATAGCCTTAGTTCATGGGAAAGTTCTTCCTTTTTCTTTTTGCTAGAGTAGTTTGAGGAAAATTTCTATTCATAATTTCTCTAGTCTTAAATTAACACCATCAATTTGACCTCCATAGTTTGTGAGAATGTGAACATAAAAATTAAATACATAGAAGGAGATAAATAGGTGGTTATTGAGCTTGCCAAAAGTTAAAGTAGAAGGACCGTGGTTCAATGCAAACTTTTTTCACGCACCTTGTACCTGCCAGTTTAATAAACTTAATTTTATAACTTTTTGCATGTAACGTAATATCTTTAAATCTCAGCCCTAAGTATTTTTGATCAATGATGTATATTATTTTAGATTATATGGAAGACCCTAGTGTCGTATTTGGCTTCTGTTTTAAGTATATAATAGATAGATAGATGTTTTGGGTCTTGATAACTAGTCTACCTTAAAAATACTACTATCAATATTACACGAATAGTTTAAAGATTCAAGGCCCACCTTTCCCAGTGAAAGCTCTAGACATCTTAAACAATTCGACTTTGATCCACCAATTCACTCACATCAATAACACTGCCACCTTAAATTAATTTTCTCTGTTCCTAAAATATCTTTTTTGACTATGCTCCCTGGGTTCCTCAGTACTCAACATGACACCAGTCCCTGATCGGAGAGTTGGGGACGACTCAATTGGCTTTGGTTGAGAGTTGGATGGCAATGGACCTACAACCCATGCACGTGGACTAGCTACAAAACTAATCTTTATTCTATTTGTCTAGTGGTTTCTACCAAGATGATTGACGAAAAAGGGTTTCCCCCGCTTTACATATAAAGAAACATCATAGTACATCCGAGAGAACGATACAAACACACGCCAACGAACACCGCACACAACACACACCCAAGGCGAGATACAAGGGTGCCGGACACTAACACACGAGTCCAACAACTAGAAAGCACACTAAGGATGAGCAAAGGAGCACCACCTTGAGCCGACGGAGATCACCAAGAGCGAACTACCTAGGAGAGGTGAGATGGCCAACGGCGGAGCGAGAACTCCAAAACGGTGCCTCCAAGAAGGGCACGACAATAGCCGCCACCATTGGATCACACAGATCAAGTATTCACCCGGGGTAACCCAAAGGGATTGGGAGCGCCACGACGGAGCCTGCAAGGATTCTACCATCCAAGATGATTCTTTATGCCCATCAAAGAACCCTGAGATATTAATCCAAAAAATGATGGGAGCCAGCATGGCCCTGTGATGTTAATCCTTTATATAAACTCTTGTCGGACCGTGTGAATCATCTAGTTCTTTGTAACGTGGAGCTACATGAGTAGTTCAGTCCGAGCCAGCTGCGTGATTTCTGAGGCTAGTCATAGTGGGGAGGAACTTATTGGAGTAGTGTCATGTATATGACACTAGTCTATATTACTACCTTCATAGTGGGGAGTAACATAGAGGTAGTGTCATTGATGGTTGTATTTATTAGCTTGTAGACTCATATTTCCCTTGAGAAGAGTTATGTGATGGTAACTTATTATGTCACTCTAAACACCTCACTCTTCATTAATTATGTCACATAAGCAAATTTATCTTGGTGTGTGTTACGTTACTACTATCTAAAGCTTGAGACTGATTGTACTGCATTGAGGCCGAACTCCACCTCACTTAATAAGGTCCACAGACAGGAGGGCAATTTTTATTATGGTGACTTAATTTCAAATTTTGAACTGTTATAATGGACAAGAACAGTTTGTTTTCTTCCTTTGGTTTACTACTATATTTTCATTCTTCAGTTCACCTCAGAATTTCGTCAGCTGCTGTTGTGTAGTGTATGATTTAGATTCAAGGCAAATTTTAGCGTGTCAAAATTACTCTAGATTCAAACCTTGAATGACTAGACTCCTTTCTAAAAAAAATGGAGGATGAACAGGATTAATTCATTTTCTTCTTCTCATTTATCACATATTCGACTACCTGTTTGTCTCATCAATTTGACTATTTTTTTCAGTAGCTGCTGCGCGCGTGACCGATGACCACACATATTGGCAAGACTACGCCATGCATGGATCACAATTAGTGTGGTATCCCCCGTCTTTCCAGATGTTCATATTGTTATGTAGACAGAAGGATGAAGTTGACATGAGTTTGGAACAACGCGAGCACACCAACTTGATAACATCACGAGAAGAGCTCTAATAGCTAGCTAGTCGGACATAGTAGTTCACACGACCAAACACAACCACGACCCTGAATGCCTTCTAGCTACAGACACAGTCCAGCTTCTCGCTAGACAATCGCCACCGGTACCAATCTCTAGGCACACAGGACTACTGCGCCTGAACTCTGCGCTACACCTGGAGCAAACCCTAGGTCCACGTATGTACCTACGCTAATCTAGCGCGATCCACCATGCGAGTCCCAGAGGCATGGTGAAGTACATATATGCATGACCCAGGGCGCCCTCCCTAGCTCGGCCACGACAACGTACTCAAGGCGTGACACCGCCGGTGCCTCCACCGCTGTACCCGTCTCCCAGGCCGCCGAACGGGGCGCTGCCAGCGGCAAAAGCTCGGAAAGGGATGCCGCCGGCTCCTCCGACGCCTGAAAATGCGGTGAGGCTCTCCACGCCGCCCCTGACGCCACCGAGCAGTCCGGTGACGCAGGCGAAGACGCCCGCGAAATTGTTTCCGAAGCCCCCACCTTAGCCGCCGCCGATGTCCGGGAGGCCCGGTAGATTCCCCATGCCTCCCACGCCCACAAACTTGTTATTCTCGCTAGTTCTCTACCGTGTTGTGCGTGTGAGATCGCTGTTCTGCGGTGGAGATACGTGTGGTGCGGTGGAGCTTGTGGTTTAAATAGGTCGAGGGGGAGTACATTGGACAGACCGGGGCAGGTGCAGGGGTCTAAATGAGCCGAGTGCGAGTAAGAGAGCGGCATGGGGTGCTGCGATTTCCTTTTTCTTTCGACGCCGATAACTGCCACACGTGTGGTATATTTGACATGCACCTAAACACCGTGTGTGGTGTGAGCAGGAGGCAGTCCACACGGGCTGTGTGTGGGCGGACAATAGAATTGCCCACACGTGTGGGCGCGGTTACTTCGTGCCACACGCCCAACAAGTACTATATTCATCTCCACCCCACGCGTGTGGTACGAAGCAAAAATGCCCACACGTCCTGGCGCAGCTACGTTAGTACCCCGCGGGATGACGATTTAGTTGCCATCCTGGTTGGCAGATGTGGTTATTCGGGATGGCAAGTGTAGTTGTAAAAGCATGACAACTCTACCTGTTTTGATTAACTATAGTTGACATGTCTAATTTATGTTAGTTGCCACGTGTAATCAAACCGTAGTTGCCGTGTGTGATTAACTACTTGCCACATATGGTCAAATAGTAGTTGCCATGTGTGTTTACCTAGTTGCCAAGTGTGGTCCAACCATATAGTTGCCTTGTATTATTAATCACAGTTGCCATGTGTGTTTATCTGGTTGCCACGTACGCGCAACTGCACTTGCCATCTAGCAAAGAATCACAGTTGCCATGTGTATTTACCTAGTTCCCACGTCCGCGTAACTGCAGTTGTCATCCACAAAGTAGGAGTGTCGTGTGGGCGAAAAGCAGTTCAGCCACACGCGCATGACCTAGGTGGTGGCTGTGTGGGCAGAAACTAGTTCGCCCACACAGCGCAGCTGGCAAACAGCATGGTGCGGGCGTGTGGGCAAACTCTCCAACGCCCACACACCAGCCCCATCCTACGTGGCACATCAAATCCACCTTTTCGTGTCAAGATTCGTGCAAAAGACAGCGAACAACGATCCAGGCGTGTGGGCGAGTTGGGTAACGCCCACACGTATGGGCGTTAGTGTTTCCGTTTTCTTTTTGCGGGGTAGGGTGATGTGAATGTTTTTTCAAAAAATTGAGGGACCCCCCTTCCCCCCGCTGCGCATAAATCCTTTATATAAACTCCCGTTGGTCCATGTAAATCATCTAGTGCTTTGTAACATGGAGCTACATGAGGGCATCTCCAAGGTGACCCTCAAACCGTCCGCACCTGTCCGAATCATGTAGCCCGGTCATGTTGTGCCATCCAATATGGGCTTGTATCGCTCCGTGCACTACTAGAAAAAGGGCTATAGATGATATGGTCACTAATGGCGCGCCAGACATGTGGTGTGCCACTACTATATAGTAATGGCGCATCATGAGTTGGTGCGCCATTAGTGTGGACACTAATGGCGCACCAGATCCACGGTGCGCCATTAATAACAAATTTTTTTTTCCAAAAATACTAATGGTGCACCAGGGAAGAATGCGCCATTACTAGTTTAACTAGTAATGACGCACCTCCAACACAGTGCGCCATTACTATTTTTTTTAAACTACTAATGGTGCACCTCAAGCTGGTGCGCCATTAGTAACCAGTGTTACTAATGGCGCATTTGTGGGTGGTGCGTCATTAGTAACCTGAGACCAGCTAGATATTTTGGACAGCCACACCTACACACTCACTTTCCCCACTTCATTCTCTCCACCTCCTCCTCCAAGCTTGTGTCGGCTGCCTCCTCCTCCTCACCTCATTTGCATCATAGATTCATCAAAATTAAGTGGTTAAATTACCTTTTTTTGATAGGTAAGTAAGGGGAAAGCTATCTTTATGTTGTAGATCTATTTTTTTCCTCCCTCGCTCCAACAACGTGCATATGCACTTTTTATGGCCTTGCTAAATCTATGTATGTTTGTGGTGTTGCATATGTTTGTGGTGTTGCATATATGTTTGTGTTTGCAGGTACTGGTATTTGAAATGCGATAGTTGCCAATATTTTGCCGGAATGTTGATTCATTTCCGTTTCGGCGAGAATTTTGGCACTATGCATTCTTTTTGGTCCTATTTTTAGGGAAAGTCATGCGAAATTTTTTCTTGGTTCTAAAATATCGTTTTGCTCTACCCCGCAGGCGACCATGATCCGCACGATGACCGAAGGCATCGTGAATAGGTTTTTGAGCTCCGCGAAGGCCGAGATGCTTCAAAAGAACGAGACAGAGATAAGATGTCCGTGTCGAAGATGCAAGCTGAAGAGCCTTACACCGGTAGAAAAAGGGCCTATAGTCCCGGTTCGTAAGGGCCTTTAGTCCCGGTTCCTGAACAGGAACTAAAGTGTCGGTACTAATGCCCCGACCCTTTAGTCCCGGTTCAATCCAGAACCGGGACTGATGGGCCTCCACGTGGGCAGTGCGCAGAGCCCAGGCAGGAGACCCTTTGGTCCCGGTTGGTGGCACCAACCGGGACCAATAGGCATCCACGCGTCAGCATTTCTGTGCCTGGGGTTTTTGTTTTTTTTTGAAAGGGGGGGGGGTTTGGGGGTTTTGGGGGGTTAATTTAGGTGTTTCATATATTGTGTTAGCTAGCTATAATTAATAGAGAGAAGTGTCCTTTCTTACGTCCGTGCTTGGTCGACGCTACGTACTATACATACGTATAGAGAGGACTAGACACGCTAGTTAGCTAGTAAGCAAACGAAGGAAACAGAAGATTGTCATGAACATATATGCATACAGAGAGAAGTGATATCGACCACCTCTCCTTCTCCGAGAGATTGGTCGAACAACAAGTTCTCGTATATCTATCCGACACTACCGGCTACATATATACAATAATTATCTCTTACAAATATAATCATACGGACTCATGGTCCACATAGTATTCTCCGTCTTCAGCGATCACTTGGTCAAGAAAGAATGCCGCCAATTCCTCTTGAATTGCTCGCATGCGAGCTGGTGCTAGGAGTTCATCCCGCTTCCGAAACATCTAATTTGAAGAAGGGGGTCAATACATATATATATATATATATATATATATATATGAATGCATGAAACTCAACACAAATGATGGTAATAAAATAAAATTGTGAATGTTGTTATTTACGTACTTCATATTGTTCGTCAGTGTAGCCCCGCTCACAGGTCGTATGGCGGATGGACTCGCAGTATCCACAGAAATCATTCCCTTGTTCCTGCCACAACCACTTTACAAGAAATAGAGGTCAATCAAACTGATAAACAAGAATGCCAAATCAATAGGAGATGCGCGGAACACGCTACTATAGTACTTACTTTCGGGTGTCTAAATTGCAGCTTCTTCGGGAGTCCTGGAGCTTTTTTGGAGATTTTTTTCCAAACCCTGCCAGACAAAGAAAATAATTACTTGATATATCAGGAAATGAACAAAGTTGCTGATATGGTGGATAATAATCGATTTAACTTACTTCTCGAGCATTTGAGTCATGTCCGCATAGTCCTGGGGATCTTTTCGTCTTGAGTCTGAGACGGTTACTAGTCCCTGCTCAAGCTTAATCTCTAGGAGAATATAGTGGTAACTGCACACGCATGCATAACTCATCAATTACATTACTATAACCTTGACTAATATATAAGGGAAACCGAATACGCACAAGACAGTAACACTCACTTGAAGTTGTAAGGAAAGAGTATTATATCTTTGTTTTCATTTATTACCAACGATCGTAGCAAGTTGGCCTCGGTAGCTGCGGCATGAAATTTAACCTGAGTTGCATCTATGAGATATGTGTTAATGAACCCAATTTCACCGACTTGTCTTTTCTTCAATTCGGCGATCTTCAATCTGCATAATATAGTGAGGATGATTATAAATACATGCAATGAAAGAGCTGAGCTATATAGAGAGACTTAATGACAGAAGTAGTACTACTTATAGACAGTAGCAGGTGACCGTTGTTTTATCGAGGGCCAATTGATTGAAAAACTAAAAGAACTCCTCAAATGGAACAGGCAACAGTTCAATTCCAACGATGTCATGCTCCTTTTTAACTTTCACATACAAAGTACTCCTCCCCCGAGAGTCTCTGCAGATTTTCAAGTACCAATCATGCAATCTTTGCATCATCGTTGATAGAGATCTTTCATCTTTGACGAGAGGCTTCCCGTACTCATATCTTTGTATCTGCACCTCCATGAAATCATAATGTACATCGCCGGGCACGTAATCGCCAAGATTGCTATAACCAGGCACCATCCTCGGATCATTAGCGACATTGTCGCTAGGCACCTTGAGCAGGGGGCACGATTGCTTCGCTTGTTCGCCGAGCTGGGCAATTTGTTTCCCAGCTCGTCGTTCTTTCAGCCTTTGATCACTGACAGTACTTCCCGACCGCTCCGCTTCGGCAAATTCCTTTCCAATAATGCGCTCATAGTTTCCTTTCGGCGGAGACTTGGGTGGTTTTGTCAGGGCAGCCAGAGTGCGCTTCGCTTTCACCGGATCTACCTTCTCCTCCGGAGGTGGATGTTTCTTTGCTTTCACCCCTTCAAAGTAGTTCCTCACTTCTTCTCGTGCGATCTCGGCGTTCTCCTCCGGGGTCCTCTCGTATGGTAACTTCTCTGGAGTCTTTAGAGAAGGACCGAATCTGTATTTCCTCCCGCCTCTGGCTGTACTGCTAGACGCCGGCAAAGCAGACGGAGCGGTTGTCTTCTTTACTTGCTTACGAGGCCGAGGAGAAGGACTACGACGCGCCGGAGTAGCCGGAGTGGCGGCAGGTCTCTTCCGCCCTTGCTGACGAGGCGGAGAAGGAGGAGGCTGGCTGCTCGGGCGCGTCGGCGCAGGCGAAGAAGGAGGCGGAGTGCCGCCACGCGCCGGAGAAGGAGCTGGTCGAGTGCCCTGATCGTCACTCGCTGGAGGAGGCGGGGTGCCCTGACTTGCCGGAGGAGGAGGCGGTGGAGGAGGCGGAGTGCCCTAACTTGCCGGAGGAGGAGGCGGAGGCGGAGGCGTCCAGTTCGGAAGGTTGATGAGCTCCTTCCGCCATAGGCATGGAGTCTTCAGAGCAGACCCCAGCCTAGTCTCCCCTTCACCGGTAGGGTGGTCAAGCTGGAGGTCCTCAAATCCCTTCGTTATTTCATCCACCATCACCCTAGCATATCCTTCTAGAATCGGCCGGCAGCGAAAGTTGCGCCGGGTTCAGTAGGATAAACAGAGCCAACAGCCGCCTTGACCTTCAAATTCATCCATTGCGTCATAAGGTGGCAATTTTGAGACTCCGTGATAGCATCCACGGGATAGCTGGCAGGAGCCGTCAAGGCATGCTCCGGCTGACGCAGCTCGGTGGAAGACACGCTACTTCTTCGCTGAGATGGCGGGGTAGTTTCGGGGGAAGCTTCGGCAGTACGTTTGCTGCGATTTGCTTCTCGTTCCTCTATCGCTTGTACCCTTGCTTGCAGCGCCTGCATTTGGGTCTGCTGCAATTTTTTCCTCCTCTCCTGGGATTTGTAACCGCCTGTGTCCGGAAACCCAACCTTCCACGAAATGGAGCCTGGCGTGCCTCGTGTCCGTCCAGGGTGCTCAGGATTCCCGAGGGCCATTGTGAGCTCGTCGTTCTCTCTATCTGGAAAGAACGTCCCTTGCTGTGCTGCTTCGATATACTACTGAAGCTTCCTGACTGGTATGTCCATTTGATCGTTCGTCCAAATGCACTTCCCTGTTACAGGGTCCAAGGTTCTGCCAGCCCCGAAGAACCAAGTCCGGCAATGGTCTGGCCAGTTAATTGTCTCTGGTTCGATCCCTTTATCAACCAGATCATTCTCAGCCTTGGCCCACTTAGGCCGGGCTACGAGGTAGCCACCTGACCCCGTGCGATGGTGATGCTTCTTCTTCGCAGCATTTTGCTTTTTTGTTGCCGACATCTTCTTACTCTTTTCCGATGTCTTGTGGGCCACAAATGCGGGCCAGTGATCTCTGATATTCTCATATCCGCCCTTGAATTCTGGTGTCTCTTTATTTTCGACAAACTTATTCAGCTCTTTCTTCCACCTCCTGAATAGTTCTGCCATCCTCTTAAGAGCAAAAGACTTGATTAATTGCTCTTTAACTGGCTTCTCTGGATCATCCTCTGGCAGTAGGGTGAAATTTGACTTCAACTCAGTCCAAAGATCATTTTTCTACATATCATTGACATAAGACACCTCAGGGTCTTCTGTAGCCGGCTTTAACCATTGCTGGATGCTGATTGGGATCTTGTCCCTAACCAAAACCCCGCACTGAGCAACAAAAGCGCTCTTTGTCCGGAGGGGTTCAATCGGTTGGCCGTCGGGCGCGATTGCTATGATCTTAAACTTTTCATCCGAGCTCAACTTTTTCTTCGGGCCTCGTCTCTTTACCGAAGTTGTGCTTGATCCGAAGGGCTAGAAAAAATAACAAAGACTTAATTAATATGTGTACATACCAAAACAATGAATGCATCAATTAGCTAGTCAGCAGAAGCTTAACTAATATATATACCTGTCCGGACTCGGTTCGGTCACCGGAGACGTCATCACGGTCTCCTTCTTGCACCGGCATTGGGTCACCGGAGCCGTCCTCACGGTCTCCTTCTTGCACCGGCATTAGGTCACCGGAGCCATCATAATCATAGCCAACTGCTTCCAGACCATCGGTGTCGTTGAGAAACAACGAGACGACGGCATCACTTCCTCGTGCGATTATGTCCCCCAACAACTCTTCTTGTACTTCATCTCGGGCGGTGTCCATAGTTTCTACAAATATTGACAACATGGCAATTATTATTCAAACATGACAGATGGATATATTAGTGGCAAACGTAGAACTAATATTAATTAGTGGCCTCGACGCTGCTTCTCTAGGGTTTGGGGTGGCCTCGACAACACTTCAAGGATAAAAAAAGAAGAGGAAGAAGAAAAAAAAAGAGGAGAAGAAAGAATAGAGGAGTAAGAACTCCTCTATTCTTTCTTCTCCTCTTTTTTTCTTCTTCTTCCTCTTTTTTTTATCAGGAACAAGGGTCGTCGAGGGTCACCGAGCGGTAGAGGAAACCCTAAATAGCAAGTATCGTGGGTGTGAGATACATGTGGCCGTCGGTGTCGGACACTACATCCACGTCCCACAAGTGACGTGGGCGTCGAAGCCCGCGCCACTTGTGGGACATGGATGTAGTGTCCGACACTGACGGCCACATGTATCTCACACCAACGAGGGTCAGGGTCTTCTTCTTCTCTTCTTCTCTTTTTTTCCTCTTCTTCCTCTTTATTTTATCGGAAACGAGGGTCGTCGAGGGTCAGGGTCGCCGAGCGGTAGAGGAAACCCTAAATAGAAAGTATCGTCGGTGTGAGATACATGTGGCCGTCGGTGTCGGACACTACATCCACGTCCCACAAGTGACGTGGGCGTCGAAGCCCGCGCCACTTGTGGGACGTGGATGTAGTGTCCGACACCGACGGCCACATGTATCTCACACCGACGATACTTTCTATTTAGGGTTTCCTCTACCGCTCGGCGACCCTCGACGACCCTCGTTCCCGATAAAAAAAGAGGAAGAAGAAAAAAAAAGAGGAGAAGACAGAATAGAGGAGAAGAACTCCTCTATTCTTTCTTCTCCTCTTTTTTTCTTCTTCCTCTTCTTTTTTTATCCTCTTCTTCCTCTCATGTTCGACGACTCTCGACCCCTCGGCGACCCTAGACCCCCTCTCGACCCCCTCATGTCAAAGTTATCGGGTAGGGGGTATATCGACAACGACATACCCGATACATACATACATACATATCACATGCATCCATACATATATGAACAAAATTAATGTCTACTAATTAACAACCTAAATAAAAAAACTAATACATATAGGAAGAAGAAGAAAAAAGAAGAGAAGAAAGAATAGAGGAGAAGACTTCCTCTTCTTCCTCTCCTCTTCTTCTCCCTCTTCTTCCCCTTCTTCCTCGCCTCTCTCATGAATGTCCGACATTCTCGACCCCCCCCATGTGTAGAAGAAAAAAAAGAAGAAAAAAAAAGAGGAGAAGAAGAAAGGAATAGAGGAGAAAAGAGAAAATAGAATATATATTCTATTTTTCTTCTTTTTTCTTCTTCTTATTTATTTCTCCTCGTCTTCCTCTCCCCTCTTCTTCTCCTTTCTTCCTCTTCTTATTTCCTTTTTCCTCTCATTCTTTTTCTTCTTCTTCCTTCTTAAAAATACATGAAGTAGTATTGCCTAATTCATTGTTCATATGAATATACAAACATTTGCATATTTACAATAATTAATATCACCAAAAAAATCTATGAACAGAAAAAAATCCTAATTTTTCTAAAAAACTATTGCATATATACATGAACATATATATACACAGAGAACATATATACATATATATATAAAACAAGCATATATAAGAAAAAAAGCATATATATGAAAAAAATGCTAGCTAGGGAGGGCGCCGACCGGACCAGGAGGACCGCGGGGTCGGCGGCGAGGATGGCGACGGGGCAGTGGGCGCGCGCTCGGGGTAGGGGGCGTGGGCGATGGCGACGGCGGGCCGGGGCGGCGCGCGTCGAGGAAGGGGCCGACGCAGGCGACGGTGAGGGCGGGCCAGGGCGGCGCGCGTCGGGGCAGGGACGCGGGCGACGGCGACGGGGCGGGCCGGGGCGGCGCACGTCAGGGCAGGGGCACGGGCGACGGCGACGATGGGGGTAGGCCGGGGCGGGCGGCGTTGTGGCAGCCTGGCGGCATCGGCGGCATCGGGGGCGGCAACTGCAAGATGAGAATGAAACTTTCCTAAGTGTGGACTTATATAGCAGAGCCTTTAGTCCCGGTTCGTGGCAGCAACCGGGACTAAAGGTGGGCATTAGTCCCGGTTGGTGCCACCAACGGGGACCAAAGGCCTCTTTTCAGCAGCCCAAAGGGCGGGAAGCGGCGGCCTTTGGTCCCGGTTGGTAGCACCAACCGGGACTAAAGGGGGGCATTGGTCACAGCCACGAACCGTGACCAATGCCCCCCTTTAGTCCCGGTTGGTGCCACCAACCGGGACCAAAGGCCTTGTGCTGCTGCGGCGTCGAAAGTTTAGTCCCACCTCGCTAGTTGAGAGGGGTGCACAGTGGTTTATAAGCCCCACTGCCGCACCCCTCTCGAGCTTCTCTCCATTGCAGGCTTACGGGCCTAATTGTCACTGCTATGCCTGTGGGCCTACTGGGCCTCCTGCGGGCCTGAATCCTGGCCCTTGGATGGGTTTCTAGTCGTATTCAGGCCGTGGGGGCCCAGTAGGTGGCATTTTTTTTGTTTTTTTGTTGCTTTATTTTATTTTCTTTTGTTTTTTGCTTTATTTTTTAATTCTTTATGCTTTTAGTTTTAGAAAAATTATAAAGATTTTGTTAATGCCATTAGTTTTCAAATTTGAAAACACTTTTTTTGTTTTTTTGTTTTCTTTGTTGCTTTATTTATTTTATTTTGTTTTTACTTACAACAAAATATTTTGTTGCTATTTTTTTCTAGATTTTTTGTTTTGTTTTCTGCATTATTTATTTTCTTTTGTTTTTTGCTTTTTTTATTCTTTTTGGTTTTAGTTTTAGAAAAATTATAAACTTTCTGTTAGTGCCATTAGTTTTCAAATTTGAAAACACTTTTTTTGTTTTTTGTTTTCTTTGTTGCTTTATTTATTTTATTTTGTTTCTAATTACAACAAAATACTTATTGTTGCTATTTTTTCCAGTTTTTTTGTTTTGTTTTTTGCATTATTTATTTTCTTTTGTTTTTTGCTTTAATTTTTAATTCTGTTTGCTTTTAAGTTAGCAAAATTATAAACTTTTTGTTAGTGCCATTCATTTTAGAAAAATTATAAACTTTCTGTTAGTGCCATTAGTTTACAAATTTGAATAGTTAAAATTTGAATTCTTTGAAATTTGTGTGAATCACAAATTTGTGATTAACTTACTAAAAAAATGAGAATAGATGCGCTTATAGAGAAAATTCAACCTAAATTCATACTAAATTTCTATGAATTTTCAGAGAAATTCACTATGAATTTAGGTTAAACTTTTCTCTATCAGGGCATCTATTTTCACTTTGAGAGGAGCTCAACAAGGCAGAGAGGGAAGGGCTTATAAACCGGTGTGAGCCCCCTTCGATTGGCGAGGTGGGACTAAACTCTGCCCGCAATGAGGACCAACCCTTTAGTCCCGGTTTGTGGCACAAACCGGGACTAATGGTCATGGGCCAGTGGCGAGGAGCAAAATTATAAACTTTCTGTTAGTGCCATTAGTTTTAGAAAAATTATAAACTTTCTGTTAGTGCCATTAGTTTTCAAATTTGAATAGTTAAAATTTGAATTCTTTGATATTTGTTTGAATCACAAGTTTGTGATTAACTTTACTTTTTCTAGTTTTTTTTGTTTTTTGCATTATTTATTTTCTTTTGTTTTTGCATTTTTTAATTCTTTTTGCTTTTAGGTCAGAAAAATTATAAACTTTCTGTTAGTGCCATTAGTTTTCAAATTTGAATAGTTAAAATTTGAATAATGGTATTACGAGGGCCGAACCATAACACATGAAAGCATTTCAAATGAACTCTGAAAAAGTTGAAAGTTGGCATGGTATCATAATTTCACCCACATAGCATGTGCATGTACAAAACGGAAAATGGTAGCATGTTCGTCTGTTACAAAGTCGGCATGGTATCATCATAATAGTTGCGGGAGAAAGTCTTCACTTTTTCTTCGCTTGTGTCATTTGCTTATTGCGCCGTAACCATGGATAATCTTCATTGTTTATTAGGATGCTTGGGTCAGCCTTGACATTGAAGGGAGGAATTTCATGAAACTTTTCATAATCTTCAGACATGTCTGTCTTGCCGTCCACTCCCAGGATGTCCCTTTTTCCTGAAAGAACTATGTGGCGCTTTGGCTCATGGTATGATGTATTCACTTCCTTATCTTTTCTTTTTCTCGGTTTGGTAGACATGTCCTTCACATAGATAACCTGTGCCACATCATTGGCTAGGATGAACGGTTCGTCAGTGTACCCAAGATTTTTCAGATCCACTATTGTCATTCCGTACTGTGGGTCTACCTGTACCCCGCCGCCTGACAGATTGACCCATTTGCACTTAAACAAAGGGACCTTAAAATCAGGTCCGTAGTCAAGTTCCCATATGTCCACTATGTAACCATAATATGTGTCCTTTCCGCTCTCGGTTGCTGCATCAAAGCGGACACTGCTGTTTTGGTTGGTGCTCTTTTGATCTTGGGCGATCGTGTAAAATGTATTCCCATTTATCTCATATCCTTTGTAAGTCAATACAGTCAAAGATGGTCCCCTGGACAACAAGTACAACTCATCACAAACAGTGTTGTCACCTCTGAGACGTGTTTCCAACCAACTGCTGAAAGTCCTGATGTGTTCACATGTAATCCAGTCGTCGCACTGCTCCGGGTGTTTGGAGCGTAGACTGTTCTTGTGTTCATCGACATACGGGGTCACCAAGGTAGAGTTCTGTAGAACTGTGTAGTGTGCTTGAGACCAAGAATATCTGTCCCTACATATTATTGAGTCTCTTCCAAGAGTGCCTTTTCCAGTCAGTCTCCCCTCATACCGCGATTTAGGGAGACCTATCTTCTTAAGGCCAAGAATGAAGTCAACACAAAACCCGATAACATCCTCTGTTTGATGGCCCATGGAGATGCTTCCTTCTGGCCTAGCACGATTACGGACATATTTCTTTAGGACTCCCATGAACCTCTCAAAGGGGAACATATTGTGTAGAAATACGGGCCCCAGGATGACAATCTCGTCGACTAGATGAACTAGGACGTGCATCATGATATTGAAGAAGGATGGTGGGAACACCATCTCGAAACTGACAAGACATTGCGCCACATCACTCCTTAGCCTTGGTACAATTTCTGGATTGATCACCTTCTGAGAGATTGCATTGAGGAATGCACATAGCTTCACAATGGCTAATCGGATGTTTTCCGGTAGAAGCCCCCTCAATGCAACCGAAAGTAGTTGCATCATAATCATGTGGCAGTCATGAGACTTTAGGTTCTGAAACTTTTTCTCTGGCATATTTATTATTCCCTTTATATTCGACGAGAAGCCAGTCGTGACCTTCATACTGAGCAGGCATTCAAAGAAGATTTCTTTCTCTTCTTTCGTAAGAGCGTAGCTGGTAGGACCTTCATACTGCTTCGGAGGCATGCCGTCTTTTTCGTGCAAACATTGCAGGTCCTCCCGTGCCTCAGGTGTATCTTTTGTCTTCCCATACACGCCCAAGAAGCCTAGCAGGTTCACGCAAAGGTTCTTCGTCACGTGCATCACGTCGATTGAAGAGCGGACCTCTAGGTCTTTCCAGTAGGGTAGCTCCCAAAATATAGATTTCTTCTTCCACATGGTTGCGTGTCCCTCAGCGTCATTTGGAACAGCTAGTCCACCGGGACCCTTTCCAAAGATTACGTAGTGTAAATCATTGACCATAGCAAGTATGTGATCACCGGTACGCATGGCGGGCTTCTTCCGGTGATCTGCCTCGCCTTTGAAATGCTTGCCTTTCTTTCGACATTGATGGTTGGTCGGAAGAAATCGACAATGGCCCAGGTACACATTCTTCCTGCATTTGTCCAGGTATATACTTTCAGTGTCATCTAAACAGTGCGTGCATGCGTGGTATCCTTTGTTTGGTCTGTCCTGAAAGGTTACTGAGAGCGGGCCAATCGTTGATGGTCACGAACAGCAATGCCTTAAGGTTAAATTCCTCCTGTCTGTGCTCATCCCATGTACGTACACCGTTTCCATTCCACAGCTGTAAAAGTTCTTCAACTAATGGCCTTAGGTCCACATCAATGTCGTTGTCGGGTTGCTTAGGGCCTTGGATGAGAACTGGCATCATAATGAACTTCCGCTTCATGCACATCCAAGGAGGAAGGTTATACATACATAGAGTCACGGGCCAGGTGCTGTGATTGCTGCTGTGCTCCCCGAAAGGATTAATGCCATCCGTGCTTAAAGCAAACCATACATTCCTTGGGTCCTTTGCAAACTCATTCCAGTACTTTCTCTCGATTTTTCTCCACTGCGACCCGTCAGCGGGTGCTCTCAACTTCCCATCTTTCTTTCGGTTCTCACTGTGCCATCGCATCAACTTGGCATGCTCTTCGTTTCTGAACAGACGATTCAACCGTGGTATTATGGGAGCATACCACATCACCTTCGCAGGAACCCTCTTCCTGGGGGGCTCGCCATCAACATCACCAGGGTCATCTCGTCTGATCTTATACCGCAATGCAACGCATACCGGGCATGCGTTCAGATCCTTGTATGCACCGCGGTAGAGGATGCAGTCATTAGGGCATGCATGTATCTTCTGCACCTCCAATCCTAGAGGGCATACGACCTTTGCTGCGTATGTACTGTCGGGCAATTCGTTATCCTTTGGAAGCTTCTTCTTCAATATTTTCAGTAGCTTCTCAAATCCGTTGTCAGCCACAGCTTTCTCTGCCTTCCACTGCAGCAATTCCAGTACGGTACCGAGCTTTGTGTTGCCATCTTCGCAATTGGGGTATAACCCTTTTTTGTGATCCTCTAACATGCGATCGAACTTCAGCTTCTCCTTTTGACTTTCGCATTGTGTCCTTGCATCGACAATGACCCAGCGGAGATCATCATCATCGGGCACATCGTCTGGTTCCTCTTGATCTTCAGCAGCTTCACCCGTTGCAGCATCATTGGGCACATCGTCTGGTTCCTCTTAATCTTCACTAGCTCCCCCCGTTGCAGCATCACCGTATTCAGGGGGCACATAGTTGTCATCGTACTCTTCTTCTTCGCCGTCTTCCATCATAACCCCTATTTCTCCGTGCCTCGTCCAAACATTATAGTGTGGCATGAAACCCTTGTAAAGCAGGTGGGAGTGAAGGATTTTCCAGTTAGAGTAAGACCTCATATTCCCACATTCAGTGCATGGACAACACATAAAACCATTCTGCTTGTTTGCCTCAGCCGCATCGAGAAACTCATGCACGCCCTTAATGTACTCGCAGGTGTGTCTGTCACCGTACATCCATTGCCGGTTCATCTGCGTGCATTATATATAATTAAGTGTCCAAATTAATAGAAGTTCATCATCACATTAAAACCAAAGTGCATACATAGTTCTCATCTAACAACATATAGCTCTCCAAAGCATCTAATTAATTAAACCATACATTGATACTATGTAAAACATTTCAATGCGAAAACAAATGCGATCATAATCGCAACCAAGGTAACAATTGATCCAACGGCATAATGATACCAAGCCTCGGTATGAATGGCATATTTTCTAATCTTTCTAATCTTCAAGCGCATTGCATCCATCTTGATCTTGTGATCATCGACGACATCCGCAACATGCAACTCCAATATCATCTTCTCCTCCTCAATTTCTTTTATTTTTTCTTTCAACAAATTGTTTTCTTCTTCAACTAAATTTAACCTCTCGACAATAGGGTCGGTTGGCATTTCCGATTCACATACATCCTACATAAATAAAATCTATGTCACGTTGGTCGGCATAATTTTCATAAACAATAAATGAACCAATAGTTATAAAGATAATATATATACCACATCCGAATCATAGACAGGACGAGGGCCGACGGGGGCGGATACCAAAACCATCGCACTATATAAGATGCAATAATAAAAGTAAGAACATAATACAAGTATCTATGTAAACATACAAGTAAGAATATTTTTCCTTTCAGAAAGAAGATAAGAACAAGAGGCTCACCACGGTGGTGCCGGCGATGAGCTCGGCGCGGGTGATCCATGACGGTGAAGACGGGGACGGGGCGTGACGGACCGCTAAACCTAGACAACTATTATGGAAAATGGAGCTTGGAGGTCGAGCTTGGAGAGGAGAAAGCTGAAGTAGTGTGGCTCGGGCATTCCATCGAACACCTTGTGTGCATAGGAGGTGAGCTAGAGCACCACCAAGCCCTCTCCCCCTCGGCCAGAGAAAAACAGAGCACTGGGGTGCTGTGCTCGCGAGCGAGGGGTATATATAGGCACCTCATTGGTCCCGGTTGGTGACATGAACCGGGACTAAAGGGGAGCCTTTGGTCCCGGTTCAAGCCACCAACCGGGACCAATGGTGGTGGGCCAGGAGCGAGGCCCATTGGTCCCGGTTCATCCCACCAACCGGGGCCAAAAGGTCCAGATGAACCGGGACCAATGGCCCACGTGGCCCGGTCGGCCCCCTGGGCTCACGAACCGGGACCAATGCCACCATTGGTCCCGGTTCTGGACTGAACCGGGATTAATGGGCTGACCCGGCCTAGACCAAAGCCCTGTTTTCTACTAGTGTTATTGCGGACCCGGATTCCGGGCAGGTGCGGGACCACCTGCTCTTGCGTGGTTTCATGGATGGCTATCGGTGGCAAGGTGATGAAGATGACTATGAAGTCGTCCATGGGGGCCGGGCAAGAAATGAGGAAGGGCAGCAAGACAACCACCACCGCGGCGAGGGCGGGCGAGAAGACGAAGAATCTCCAGGACATGATCACGACGGTGATGCTGTACACAGTCATCTTGTAGAAGATGCCGGACATGAAGATGAGGAAGAACAAGACGAAGGGCATGATCATGAAGATGAAGATGCCGGAGCAGACGACGATGGAGGCTGGGTGCAGAACCCTTGTATTCAAGAGCTACTTCTCAAGCAGAGGGATAACGCAAGAGCTGCCGCCCGAGAGAAAGCCAAGCTGGATCAACTGGAGATAGACGCGGTTACTCCATTGTATGAAGGATGCAGGCCCGAGGATACCCGCCTGAAAGTAACGCTCATGGCTCTGGAGATGAAGGTAAAACACAAAATGACTGATGCATGCTTCGACGAGAACATTTCATTCTAGCACGAACGTCTTCCCAAGGGGAACAAGTGCCCGACCAGTTTCGAGGAGGCGAAGAAAATCATGTGTCCTCTGGATTTACCGCACGTGAAATACCATGTGTGCATGAACAATTGCATCATTTATCGGGACGAGCATGCGGAGTCTACCATATGTCCGGTGTGCGGCGTCACTCGATACAAGAAGAGGAAGAAAACTCCTCAAAAAGTGGTGTGGTACTTTCCGACCACTCCTCGTCTGAAGTGGTATTTTGCGGATCCTAAGGTAGCGAAGCTCCCGCGTTTGCACGCGGATAGGGAGGAGAAGAAGCGAGAAGATGACGGAAATGATCCGGAGATAAATAAAAAAGACAAGATGCTGAGTCACCCTAAGGATGCGAGCCAGTGGCAAGCGTTGAATTTCGAAGACCTAGAATTTGGGAATGACCCAGGGAACATCGTGCTGGGCGCGAGCACCGATGGAGTCAATCCATTTGGAAGCCAGAGAAGCACACATAGCACCTGGCCTGTGTTTGTGTGGATGTACAACCTTCCCCCCTAGTTGTGCATGAAGAGGAAGTACATTCACATGAGTATGCTAATTGAAGGGACGAAACAACCAGGGAACGACATCAATCTGTATCTGGGGCTACTGAAAGAGGCGCTAGACATGCTATGGAAAACACCAGCCAATACGTGGGACGCAGCAGAGAAAGAATATTTCCCTATGAGAGCCGCACTGCTCACGACTGTGCACGACTATCTCGGTTACGGATATCTCGCGGGGCAGGTGGTCCACGGATTTTCTGGATGCGTCAGGTGCATGGATGACACAACGTATCGCCAGCTAGATAGAGATCCCGGGTCTTCGAAAACCGTGTTCATGGGACATCGAACGTGGCTTCGCGATGATGACCCGTGGAGAAAACGCAAGGATCTGTTCGATGGTGAAACCGAACCCCGAAGACGCCCGCGTACGAGGCGCGGCGAGGAAATAGATGAGTTGTTGAAAAATTGGAAAGATTGCCCACTGCCGGAAAAGAAGCAAAAGGCTCCAGAGCCGGGAAAGAAGCGAAAGGCGCCAGAGCCGCTGTTGAAGGTATGGAGAACGAGGTCTGTTTTCTGGGACTTGCCGTACTGGAAGATCCACTGTGTGCCTCACAACCTTGATGTCATGCATATCACGAAGAACGTGTGCGAGAGTCTGCTTGGTACCTTGCTCAACATGCCAGAGAGGACCAAAGATGGGCCGAAAGCAAGGGCAAACTTGAAATCAATGGGCATCAGGGAGGAGCTTCACGCTAATGATGATGATGATGATGATGAGGCAAAGCAGGACACAGAAAGTCGTCACAAAGGCAAAAAGGCCAAGAAGACCGGAAATGACAACCCTCCCGCGTGCTTCACTCTAAGTCAGGAAGAGATCGAGCAGTTTTTCACCTGCCTCGTAGGAGTAAAACTTCCTTACGGTTACGCGGGGAAGATAAGAAGATACCTAGACCCAGCGAAGCAGAAGTTCAGCGGGATGAAGTCTCACGACTGTCATGTGCTGATGACGCAGATATTTCCAGTTGCAATCTGTGGGATCATGGACGCGCACGTCCGTGAAACGCTATTTGGCCTATGCACCTTTTTCGACGTCATCTCTCGGAAGTCGGTTGGCGTGAGGCAACTCAGAAGGCTACAGGAAGAGATCGTGGTGATACTATGTGAGCTTCAGATGTACTTCCCGCCCGCATTCTTCGACGTTATGGTGCATCTGCTGGTCCATATCATGGAGGATGTCATCCAACTCGGGCCGACGTTCCTGCACAGCATGATGCCGTTCGATGAATGGTGTCATCAAAGGATACGTTCGCAACATGTCACGTCCAGAGGGAAGCATAGCCAGGGGCTTTCTGACCGAAGAGTGCATCTCCTACTGCACGAATTATCTAGGCATCAAGAACCCCGTTGGTCTGCCGTCAACAGGCACCTCGGCAGGCTCGTTGGATGGGGTCACCATGAGGGTCATCGCGAAATGCATGTCGGCTTAGATGGTCGACTCGCCGACTTTGAAAGAGCAAACCTAGTCGCGCTAAAATACATAGACGTGGTCGATCCTTGGGTGGTAGAGCACAAAACCATTATTGATAAGACGTACAATGACCGAGGCCAACAGAGGACGGACGGAGATATAATCAAAGAGCACAACTCATGTTTCACGCGTTGGTTCAAGCAGAAGCTTCTATCGTACCCTTTACATGAGGATTCTTCTGCGGAAGAACAACTCATATTCGCCTTGTCACAGGGCGCCGAGCATAACCTGATGACCTATGAGGCGTACGATATCAACGGCTACACATTCTACACCGAGGACAAGGACATGAAGAGCGATGGTTATCAGAACTCCGGGGTAACGATTGAATCCTACACCGGTAACGACAAGGACAGATACTACGGAAGGATCGAGGAGATCTGGGAGCTAAGCTACGCTGGAGAGAAGGTCCCGATGTTCCGTGTCAGATGGGCCAAGAGCATCCTAAAAGAAGACCGGTATTTCACCACCGTGGTTATACCCGAAGCCAAATCCAAGACCGCGGGCGCAAACATCACCGCGAAAAATGAGCCATGGGTACTGGCTTCCCAAGTGGACCAATGCTTCTTCATTACCGTCCCGTCAAAGCCCAGTCGTGTTGTCGTGAGGAGAGGCAAAAGGAAGATCATCGGAATGGATGGAGTCGCCAATGAGCAAGACTTCGACAAGTACGGTGACCCGAAGATGGAACATGACGACGACGATGAAGTAGCAGCATACACCACAAGAAGAAGCAGGACCACCCTACCTAAAGGACGTCCATTCCACAGAAGAACTCCATTTACGAAAAAGAAGGGCAAGAAGATTGTGAACAGATAGCTAGCTAAGATCGATTGTATTTAAATCGTAGTCTTCATTTCTCGATTGTATTTCATGGGCACTTTTTGATATCATGAATATTTTTAAATTTCATGCGCACTTTTTGAATTCATGAATATTTTTTCAAATTTGATGATATTTTTTCATATTCAATATGAAAAACTATTGAATATTCATGAGGACACTCGATCTCGCCCCCCCCTCCATCTTGATCACTACCCCCCTCGCCAGACCCCCCCTCGCCGCCGAGCACCCCCCCACACCCTTCCCCCGCTCCGCCGCCGTCGACGACCCCCCGCACCCTCCCCCGCTCCACCGCCGCCGACGACCCACCGCACCCTCCCCCGCCCCACCGCCGCCGACGACCCACTGCACCCTCCCCCGCTCCACCACCGACGACGACCCACCGCACCCTCCCTCGCTCCATTGCCGCCGCCGACCCCCCGCACCCTCCCCCGGCCCGCTCCACCGCCACCGCCGACACCCCGCACCCTCCCCCGCTTTTTGATGATATTTTAAATAACAAATTTGATGATATTTTCAATTAAAAATAAAAAACAAATTTGATGATATTCTCAAAAAAATTGATGATATTTGATGATATCTTATGTTCTAGTCCTCATGAAAATAACAAATTTGATAAAAACAGATTATTAGATGCAATAAGAAATAATGAAAAAAAGAAGTTACTAATGGCGCACCAGAGGAGGGTGAGCCATTGCTATCAGAAAAAAGTTACTAATGGCGCACCAGAGGATGGTGCGCCATTGCTATGAGTGTTTTTATGGCGCACCTCTAGATGGTGCGCCATTACTAACATTCCCCCTCTAGCTGGATATACCCCTTCGCCTGATCCCCCCTTCCCTCTCCCTCGCTAGATCCCCTTTCCCTCCCTCGCCACACCTGCTCCGACGACCCCCGCGCCCGCTCCACACCCGCTCCGGCTCCCCCGCGCCGCTGCCCCTGCGCCCCCCACCACTGCATTCGCTGCACCGCCGATGACCGCACGGGGTGCAGGACGACGACCGCCGCCGACCCGCGAAGCACGTGGTCGCCGGCCTCCCCACGACCAACCGAGGCGCCCAGGAGGACCACCGCCGTCTTCCTCTTCGACTACGAGGACCCGGACGAGCTCGGACGCCCTCGAGCCATCCCTTCGATGCCACCGCCACCGCTGACCCCGACCCCGACCCCTCCGGCGACCGGCCACGCCCACCTAGGTACCTCTCCTCCTTCCTCCTTCCTCCCAAATAGGTTCAGTCTCAGCGAGCTCTATCCATAAAACCTAACTTCAATTTTGTATAGCACAAAAAGGTGCTACCGTCCACAAAACCTAACGATGCAGTTAGCTAGTTGTGAGCAATCTTTTGGTTTTCTAGTGTTCTAGCTTGGAAGTTGCACCTACCACTATTTTCTGTAGATTACATTCTTAATGGAGGGCTATGGTTGTGCACTCAGAAGTTGTTGGAAAGAAAATACCCTGTATTTTGTGCATTATATATAGTACACAAAAAGTAGGCAAAGTTTCTGTGAAAATATAGATGCAAGGAGAAATAAGCAGCCAAAACAGCGGTTAGCAAAAGTGATAGTGGTACTAAATTTAAGTGTGTAATGGTGGACCCTGAAGCTGATATTTTAGCAATGGTGGCTTCAGTGTGTGGTGCAGTGGCAGCCACTCCTCCTTCCCCCTTCTGCTGCCATCCCAATAATGTTGGTCTTATTCTTATCATCACCCTGTTTTTGACACACTATTACTGCTTTCCACTACTCTTTTTATCACTAGAAGCTTAGCACTATATTATCACAGTGTTTTCATCCATGTCCAGGTTCAGACTAGTGGAATTTCTTTTCATTTTTTTAACATAAGACGACTGAAAAACAAGTATAAGACCAACATCTAGAGATGCTAGCATGGATATACATGTTGCTGATTGTCATAAGTACTCTATATTTTAAACATCAACCATAACCAACAGCTAGAAGTTTATTTGCTTCCACTATAAATTCATATTCAGAAAAGTTCTCTGTATTTGAGTGGAAGAACAAATTTTAAACTGAATTTTGAGGTGTAACCAAACTAAACTGATGGTAACTCTTGTTGCCTAGAAACAGAGGTAGTTTACATATTGCATTGCCTTCTGTTTTACTGCATTTATCAGGGGTGTCACAGCCCTAGATTTTGCTTGTAGCTAATTACCTGAGTGAGCATCATGCATCATGTCTAAATTCTGAAAGTTGAATTGAGGTTAGTTGAAACCCTCATAAATCACTTCAAAAATAATCAACATTAAAATCTTGTCAAAGAAGTCCAAGAAAATGTTCCTCTTAGTCTCTGAAAATATTGGCAAGAGGTAAAACTTAAAACAATATTTTTGGAATCTCAGAGATATTTATTTTGGGCCTTTGAATTAAATCAATAACTATTTTCATTGGATATATATTAATTAATTAATTAATATATGTCCAATAATTCTGATCTTTGGTGAAGGGCTTTGGAATAATCCAACTAGTCCTTACAAGAATTATCAGAAGCAACAAAAATGATTTCGTGTCTAAAACTAAATCAAAACAAATTACAGAAAATAGAAAACAGAAAGAATTAGAAAAGAGAGAGAGAAGAGCTCACCTAGCCACCTGGCGGCCCAACTGTGCAGCCCAGCCCAGCACCGCAGCCCCCTCTATCATCTTCCTCCTCATGCCAGTAGGTAGGGCCGTGGTCGCCGCGTGCGCGCCAGCTCCTGCTTCCACCGCGACGCCCCGGCTCTTCTGGATGTGCCATGGAGACGCCCAGCGCTCCCTCTCGCTTCCCCTCCTCTCCCTGGACCTCACTCCCCTCTATGCTCTCTCTCCCTCTCTCTTTCTCGCGACCGAGCGGAGCTCGTCACCGCCGACGTGCACCACCGCGGCCACCGCCTCTCCCTCGCTTCTCTGACCGGCCCAGAGGCTCCGCCTCGACCCCCTCTTTCTTCCACCCCGAGCCACGCCACCGCGGGAGCCCCACATCGCTGCCATGAGTCATCTTCCCCGAGCACGGCCGCCGGACTCCATCGACGGATTCGCCGTCGCCAAGCCGTCCCCGAGCAAGCTGAGCCCCTCTTCGTGATCGCTGTGAGCTCCGCCACCGTTTCCCCCTCTCCCCCGCTCTGTTTAATCGCCGTAGCCGTCACCCCCTTGATGACCGAAGCATGCCGCCGCACGAGCTCGTCGCCGACGAGGCTTCGGTGGCCAATCGGTCCCGTTCTTATGCCCGTTAGATTTGTGAGAGCCCGTAGAAACCTTAGGTGCTACCCGTTGACCCTCCCGTGCACGATGTCGTCATTTTCATCGGCGCCCGAACTCCGGCCACTGCCGCGAGCTCCGTTCTAGCGAGTTCCGGTGCCCCCACAGCCACCCACCTGCTTCTCTGGATGCGGGCGAGCGAGGGCAACCCACTGGTGCCCTTGGCTTGACCCACGACCGCCTGTAGCGCCATCTCCGTCGTTGCCCGAGCTCCGGCCGCCACAAAGCTCGACGCCGTCAGCGCTGTAGACCACCCCATCCACTGCTGCTTGCTCCGATGGATGCGGATGAATGCCAGCTCCACGCAGAGACCCTCCGCCACTCGTTTGGTCGCCGGAGGAGCAAACCCGACGCCCTCCGCGTCTCTGGCTCCGCCGGCGACGAGCTGCGGGTCAACTCCGGCGAGTTGACCCGTGTTTGACCCCTGTTTGACCCCCCAGGGTCACTGACGCGTGGGCCCGCCCTGTTAATTTTTAGTTAGGTTTAGTTTAGTGCTAATTAACTTAGATTAGTGCTTAATCTAACACTAACTAACTCTGTTAAGTTAGTGATGACACTGACACGCGGGACCCATAGGTCAGGTTTGACCTGGACCGCCCCCGTTGACCTGGTGACATCACAGTGATGCTATGCTGACGCACTAAGTATTTTCTGGATTTATTTTTTTAAGGAAATTCTAGAAAATGTTGCAAACTTCAAAAATTCATAGAAATTAATTTGTAACTCCAAATGCAAAGATTTATATATGAAAAATTATCAGAAAAATCCAATCTATCCATCTGTACTGGTTTCATGCATGTTTAAACAAGTTAACTTGCTGTTTAGTGCAAAAACATGATAAGCACTATTTAAGATCACAAATGAGTTTGAACTTTGAATCTTTGGTTCAAAATGGCTCAAACCCATCTGGTTGTAGTTACATTAGCCCAACACACTCATTTTACCATGTCATGATCATGCATCATATTGTGGATTACATTGATTGTGTTTCTTTCTCCGTTGCCGGTATTTGTCCCCTCTCGATAGATGTGGTTTTGACGATGAGTTCGATGACACCGATGAAGAGCTATAATATCTTCAGAAGTGCCAGGCAAGCAAAACCCCCTCGTTCATTCCGATACAATCCCACTCTCTCGCTCCTGCCCTCTTTTACTGCATTAGGACAACAACGATTCAACTGTTACATGCTACGGTAGTTGAACCCTTTTCCTCTGCATGACCTGTCATTGCCACAGTAAATAGATGAAACCCACTAGCATGAGTAGGAGTTGTTTGAGCCCTAATGTGCCTACTCATTCATGTTTGTTTGTCATGCCTGCTACTGCTTAGAGTTGAGTCAGGTCTGATTCATCGGGGATGAATCGGAGGTGTGTAAACATGTTCTACTGTTGAGACCTAAGTGTGTGAACATGATTTGGTAAAGGTAGCGATGAGAGGCCATGTAGGAGTACATGGTGGGTTATCTCATTGAAGCCGTCCTCAGGAACTGAGTTCTGTGCTTGTGATCCATGAAATAGTTACTACCACGCATTGGGCCCAAAACCAATGGACCCTCTCGGCTTCTTGATCACCCTTGTCCTCTTTCCAGGAGTTGCAACTAGTTTCTGGTGTTTATAGGATATGTGTTGGCTGCCGTGCGTAGCGCTGACCCTAGGGGTGGGCTATGATGCGGTAGACACACCGTGGCCGGGCATGTCGGGCGCCCGTTTGGTGTCTCGGAACCCTGTACACATCGTCCGGGGCCGTATGTGGAAACCTCGGCTGGAATCCCTGCGGATGGAACCTGGATAGGCGATAAACCTAGACTAGAGACTTGAGTGTTTAGGTAGGCCGTGGCCGACACCCTCGTTGGGCTTCCGCTTAAAGGTTGCTGAGTACATGTCGTGTAAACGGCGGTAAGTGGTGAGACTGTGTGTGAAGAAGTACACCCCTGCCGGGTTAACATCATCTATTCGAATAGCCATGTCCGCGGTAATGGACTTCTGGGTTGCCTATAACAGTTCATAGACAAGTGAAAGTGGATACTCTAAAACTCGCAAGATAAGTGTGAGTGCTATGGATGGCCTTCTCGTAGGGAGACGGGAGCGGATCCATAATGGTGTATTGAATGGTGAATATGTGGACTCGTGTGCGCCACCTCAAAAGAGTGCTTGCAGTCGTAGTTCAGGTTAGCCACTGAGTCAAAGCTGGCTTGCTGCAGTTAAACTCCACCACCCCCTTTATTGATACTGATGCATATGTAGATAGTTCTGATGTAAGTCTTGTTGGGTACATTTGTACTCACGTTCGCCTATTTTATGTTTTGCAGAGAGACGTTAGTCTCGCTAGTAGTTCCGTGCAGACTTCGACGTTTAGCTTGATACCTCAGCTACGATCTTGTGCCCTCGGCAGGATCTGGTAGATAGTCAGGCTTCTTAGCCTTTTTCATTTGTAGATGTCTGTACTCAGACATGTTAAGCTTCCGCATGTGCTTTGATTTGTATGCTATGATTGTTGGGTCATGAGACCCATGTTTGTAATATCTCGCTCCTCGGAGCCTAATGAATAAATACTTGAGTTATAGAATTATGTTGTGATGCCATGTTGTATTTACACATATCGAGCATATTGTGTGTATGATTGAAATGCTTGGTATGTGTGGGATCCGACAATCTAGTTGTTTATCCTTGGCAGCCTCTCTTATGGGGAAATGTAGTCTAGTGCTTCCATGAGCCATAGTAGTCCGCTATAGCCCGGTTCATCGGAGTCCTGTTAGCCCAGCACTACTGCTCAGGACACTTGACTAGCCGGCATGTGTTTCACTTCGTTCCTGTGTCTGTCCCTTCGAGGAAATGTCATGTGGTGACATTCAGAGTCCTGCCTAGCCTGCTACAGCCCGGGTTCCCGGAGTCCTGTTAGCCCAGTGCTACAGCCCGGATTCACACGCTGCTGACCGACATGCTCGATGTGATTCATGTATGCCTGTCCCCATAGGTTAGTGCCGCTTTGGGTTCACGACTAGCCATGTCGGCCCGGGTTCTCTGTCATATGGATGCTAGCGACACTATCATATACGTGAGCCAAAAGGCGCAAACGGTCCCGGGCCATGGTAAGGCGACACCCGTGGGAATACCGTGCGTGAGGCCGCAAAGTGATATCAGGTGTTACCGGCTAGATCGATGTGACTTGGAATCGGGGTCCTGACAGCGTTGTTATCAGAGCCTGACTGCCTGTAGGATTACCAAGCCAAACTGGTCGAAGTTGAGTCTAGAAATGCTTTAGTTATATAAGGGAATTGATTGTGGATGGGAACGTAAGGCTCTTTTTACTCCTTTACCTTATGGCCTTCTTATCTGAGTCATCCTCTTCTCTTCTACGGGGAGTAAGAACTAGGCCCTCTCATCCATCTATCAGGATGACGTGTTACTAATCCATAGACTCATAGAATATTGATATTGTGTTGTTGAGTGGTTATGCCACCATTTTGCGGGATGTCTCAAATCTTTTGAGCATTTACAACCGTTATGCTGTCCGAGTCATCCCAGGTCTCTAACTAGTCTGATGCATTTGCAAATCCCTTCTTCTCGTTTCCGATGTCCTTTTGGGCCAGATTAAGCACACTAACGGTCTGTTGAGGTACTCTACTACCTCGACATATATGTTGGAGCTATTATTATGACCCTAGGTGTTTTAGGGAGTCACCTAGTAATCTAGCCATGTTTTGTGTTCCCAGTGTGATGATTCTGGCTACCATTCTCGAAAGCATTCCATGATGCCATTTAGTAGTAGGTATTCTATTCCTGGGTTCTTGAACCCGAGATTCACCCTACTTACCTCCTATTGATAGTGCTTGCGCGTTTCTTTAGGATATTAGTAACCTTGCGATAGTCCTCGAGGTCCGTGGTATTTCTTTCTTCCAAATACCATGAACCATTAAGGCAGAAGTTCTTTGAACCAAAATATCACGATTAGAGTACTCCTGAGGAGTTCTCCATTCATAATTGTGATTCTGCCAGTTCTACCTTTCTGCATGGGTTATCTGGAAGAAACCTGTTGAACTTGGTTCGACATATTAACCTATGCATCCACAACTCAGAAAGATATATGTCCCCTTGAGTTGTTCCTCTTCATTTGTATTTCGACCATCATCTATCAATTGATAGTCAGGAGTAATTGTGCATCCGTGTTTATCAATGCTTATTATTCTTGTGGTCCGTCAAGCCATTCTATTCCAGAATGACTAGGAGAAACAAGCTCCAGTACCTCATCCATTTCTAGGATTGGGTCAAAGCAGTTGTATTCCGCAGATCAAATGCAATCAAGCTTTTGATTCTGTTCTACCCTGAAGTATTACCCACTTTATGTCAAGACTATCATGAGAGTTGCACCATCTCTTATGAATTCTTGATGCAGTGATACTTCTTGCCATCATTTTTCATTCCTCGGTCCCGTGTTGTCGCAACCGGAATGCCGGCAAGTGAACCATGATGTGTGAAATCAATACTCCTAGCAACCGTGTTGCTCGGTAGTTAATGGACACTAATATCATTCTTAGCGTGTTGGTTATCGGAACACAATTCTAGGATTGATCGTGCTACCTTGTCCTCATTTCTGGTGCACTCTTCGATCTTTGAGTTAGGATTGAATTCCTTGCTCATTTGATCATATCGTCTTGCCTTAAAAGCAAGATTGTTCTCGAGCTTAGTAACATATCGGTGGTTCGTGATTTTCCGAATACCTTCTCGGAAGTATCACCAGGTTTTCGCCTGACTGATATGTTGAGCTCGTGATCAAGTTGGTTTTTCAATAAACCACTTTTCTCCAAGAATATATGTTGGATACCCCTGAGCTAGTTGGTTAAGCCAAACAACAACTTGGAGAGTTGGAAGATAAAAACTTGTCTGACTTAGCTCATGTTAAGGGATATCTTTTTGTGTGTGTTTGTCTGTGTGTGTTGAAGAAAGATGATATCTCCATCAATGGGTCCTCGTGATCAGTTGTTGGATCTATTGCCGTGTCAAAACTTTGACTTGAGTATGGGCTATCGTCAAGTCAAATCAGAACCAACGATGTTCGTAATGTTGTCTTACTCGTGGTTGTTCCTCGAGCATACACCATTACATCTTTTGGTCTGACCAATACTATCACGTTGTTCACATAATGGTGGAAGTCCAGGGATATGGAAATTCTGATGAGTTGCTGTCGAGCCCATCAGTGGCATTTTGTCTTCCCCATGATTCATGTTGAACATCCAGCTAGTGTTGGAAACTTTTGTAAGCATTATCTTCGTGTTTCGTTCATGAAGCCTATGTTTGGATGAAAGGAGTGACTTCCTTGGATTCACGTGCATTAGATGTAAGTTGCCATCGTGAATTAGAGATAGCTTGTTTTTGCTTCCTTTGGAATCATCCCAAGTTAGTCATACATATGTGTGAAGTATTATGTGGTCTGGAGACTTGCAACCTTCATTCTATATGTATTCTTAGCACACCAAGCCACTGATTGATTGTTCAAAGAAAAGAAGTTCATACGCTAATCCTGAAGGGCCCGGACGGATATGCACAAGACTTCGTTATCTCGATGATGAGTCCCAACCAGAACTCGGTAGTGTTTTATTATAAGACTACCATGTGGTCATGCTTATCTAGGACAGTGTGTTCACAAGTGTGTAGCAGAACCAGTTCATGTTTTGGAGCTTGCTATCGTAGTTCATCTCCCGAGAGTCTCACAACGCCATATCGTTGAATTGTGTTGGAAACATTCTTTTCAGACATGCCGAGTCTGAAGTATCCTATCACCAATCGGATCTGAATCTCAGGCAGATATCATGGTTGGAACTTTCCCAACAGTTGCATTTTGTTCCCAGCTTGCACCGCCATTGTGCCAATTCCCCATGGGTTGCCCTTCTCAGCAGTTGCTGTCCAGGTTCATATTCAAAGGTGGACTTACCATGAGTCCCATTCATTTCCGATGATAAGAAAAAATCATCCATTGCATTGTCTTCAACAAGGTGGTCCACATCATCCATTCTAGTATGAGTATGCCATCCCTTTGAACTGTTTCAGCAAATCAATTGTGATTTTCCTTAGGCTGGTATAGAGAGTTTCAGTGATCTCTATGTCAAAAGTAATTCTTTTTGCCACTTAAGGGAATAATTCTATGAGTCACCCTCCCTGAGGTGCCCCGTTACGGAATCATGGCAATTATTTCCTCGCCACCTTGACACCATCCACCATCTTTCTAAGCGTGGGATTGTTTCCCACCCAAATCAAACCCCGTCGTTTGTTCTTCCATCCCTCTCGATGTGTTTTGTGTCTCAACTCAAGATGTTTCAACATCTCATTCCACGAGTGGATCTTATATAGCTCGATCTTCGAGAAGATCAATCCTAGTATAGTTTCTTTCTATCGTCATCGCGTGGATGAAGATCTCAAAAGCGAGGATGTCAAGATCGACATGATGCAATGAATCAACATCTTCGAGAAGGGCAATCGGATGGTGAAGATTCTTTATCGGTGTTCCCTCTCTCTTCTTACCTCACGTCTTGAATCTCGGGACGAGATTCTTGTTTAGTGAGGGTGAGTTGTCACAGCCCTAGATTTTTCTTGTAGCTAATTACCTGAGTGAGCACCATGCATCATGTCTAAATTCTGAAAGTTGAATTGAGGTTAGTTGAAACCCTCATAAATCACTTCAAAAATAATCAACATTAAAATCTTTTCAAAGAAGTCCAAGAAAATGTTCCTCTTAGTTTCTAAAAATATTGGCAAGAGGTAAAACTTAAAACAATATTTTTGGAATCTCAGAGATACTTATTTTGGGCCTTTGAATTAAATCAATAACTATTTGCATTGGATATATATTTATTTACTAATTAATATATGTCCAATAATTCTGATCTTTGGTGAAGGGCTTTGGAATAATCCAACTAGTCCCTACAAGAATTATCAGAAGCAACAAAAATGATTTAGTGTCTAAAACAAAATCAAAACAAATTACAGAAAATAGAAAATAGAAAGAATTAGAAAAGAGAGAGAGAGAGAGAAGAGCTCACCTAGCCACCTAGCGGCCCAACTGTGCAGCCCAGCCCAGCACCGAAGCCCCCTCTGTCGTCTTCCTCCTCACGCCAGTAGGCAGGGCGTGTGGTCGCCGCGCGCGCGCCAACTCCTGCTTCCACCGCGACGCCCTTGCTCTTCTGGATGTGCCACGGAGACGCCCAGCGCTCCCTCTCGCTTCCCCTCCTCTCCCTGGACCTCACTCCCCTCTCTGCTCTCTCTCTCTTTCTCGCGACCGAGCGGAGCTCGTCGCCGCCGACATGCACCACCGCGGCCACCGCCTCTCCCTCGCTTCTCTAACCGGCCCAGAGGCTCCGCCTCGACCCCCTCTTTCTTCCACCCCGAACCACGCCACCGGGGGAGCCCCACATCGCCGCCACGAGTCGTCTTCCTCGAGCACGGCCACCGGACTCCATCGACGGATTCGCCGTCGCCAAGCCGTCCCCGAGCAAGCCGAGCCCCTCTTCGTGATCGCTGTGAGCTCTGCCACCATTTCCCCCTCTCCCCCGCTCTGTTTGATCGCCATAGCCGTCGCCCCCTTGATGACCGAAGCACGCTGCCGCACGAGCTCGTCGCCAACGAGGCTCCGATGGACAATCAGTCCCGTTCTTATGCCCATTAGATTTGTGAGAGCCTGTAGAAACCTTAGGTGCTACCCGTTGACCCTCCCGTGCACGATGTCGTCATTTTCATCGGCGCCCGAACTCCGGCCACCGCCGCGAGCTCCATTCCGGCGAGCTCCGGTGCCCCCACAACCACCCACCTACTCTTCTGGATGCGGGCGAGCGAGGGCAACCCACTGGTTCCCTTGGCTTGACCCACGACCGCCTGTAGCGCCATCTCCGCCGTTGCCCGAGCTCCAGCCGCAGCAAAGCTCGACGCCGTCAGTGTTGTAGACCACCCCAGCCACTGCTGCTTTCTCCGGTGAATGAGGATGAGCACCAGCTCCACGCAGAGCCCCTCCGCCACTCGTTTGGTCACCGGAGGAGCAAACCCGACGCCCTCCGCCGTCTCTGGCTCCGCCGGCGATGAGCCGCGGGTCAACTCCGGCGAGTTGACCCGTGTTTGACCCCTGTTGGACCCCCCAGGGTCACTGACGCGTGGGCCCGCCCTGTTAATTTTTAGTTTGGTTTAGTTTAGTGCTAATTAACTTAGATTAGTGCTTAATCTAACACTAACTAACTCTGTACACAGGTTAGGTTTGACGTGGACCGCCCCCGTTGACCTGGTGACGTCACAGTGATGCTATGCTGACACAATAAGTATTTTCTGGATTTATTTTTATATAGGAAATTCCAGAAAATGTTGCAAACTTCAAAAATTCATAGAAATTAATATGCAACTCCAAATGCAAAGATTTATATATGAAAATGGTAAGGCGACACCCGTGGGAATACCGTGCGTGAGGCCGCAAAGTGATATCAGGTGTTACCGGCTAGATCGATGTGACATGGAATCGGGGTCCTGACAGCGTTGTTATCAGAGCCTGACTGCCTGTAGGATTACCAAGCCAAACTGGTCGAAGTTGAGTCTAGAAATGCTTTAGTTATATAAGGGAATTGATTGTGGATGGGAACATAAGGCTCTTTTTACCCCTTTACCTTATGGCCTTCTTATCTGAGTCATCCTCTTCTCTTCTACGGGGAGTAAGAACTAGGCCCTCTCATCTATCTATCAGGATGACGTGTTACTAACCATAGACTCATAGAATTGATAGTTTCAAGCCTCGGTTCCGTTCCTACTACTTCCGTATGTTGACAGTTGATCTCGGAACCTTGATATTGTGTTGTTGAGTGGTTATGCCACCATTTTGCGGGATGTCTCAAATCTTTTGAGCATTTACAGCCGTTATGCTGTCTGAGTCATCCCAGGTCTCTAACTAGTCTGATGCATTTTCAAATCCCTTCTTCTCGTTTCCAATGTCCTTTTGGGCCAGATTAAGCACACTAACGGTCTGTTGAGGTACTCTACTACCTCGACATATATGTTGGAGCTATTATTATGACCCTAGGTGTTTTAGGGAGTCACCTAGTAATCTAGCCATGTCTTGTGTTCCCAGTGTGATGATTCTGGCCACCATTCTCGAAAGCATTCCATGATGCCATTTAGTAGTAGGTATTCTATTCCTGGGTTCTTCAACCCGAGATTCACCCTACTTACCTCCTGTTGATAGTGCTTGCTCATTTCTTTAGGATATTAGTAACCTTGCGATAGTCCTCGAGGTCCGTGGTATTTCTTTCTTCCAAATACCATGAACCATTAAGGCAGAAGTTCTTTGAACCAAAATATCACGATTAGAGTACTCCTAAGGAGTTCTCCATTCATAATTGTGATTCTGCCAGTTCTACCTTTCTGCATGGGTTATCTGGAAGAAACCTGTTGAACTTGGTTCGACATATTAACCTATGCATCCACAACTCAGAAAGATATATGTCCCCTTGAGTTGTTCCTCTTCATTTGTATTTCGACCATCATCTATCAATTGATAGTCAGGAGTAATTGTGCATCCGTGTTTATCAATGCTTATTATTCTTGTGGTCCGTCAAGCCATTCTATTCCAGAATGACTAGGAGAAACAAGCTCCAGTACCTCATCCATTTCTAGGATTGGGTCAAAGCAGTTGTATTCCGCAGATCAAATGCAATCAAGCTTCTTTCACTAATTTTCAATTAACAGCAAGCCATGATTTTTTTCAGCTAAAACTATTGATGATTTTTTGTTGTGTGACCTATTAGATCTGGAATGGAAGCTCACATAAGTTGAGCTGATTTTTGTCCATATGAAAGCAAAGGACCATATGGTCTATGGCCTTTTCATCCATATGAAAGTAGAGGCACATTGTGGTGCTAGTTTGCTGGGTTTTGTCTCCGACCATCGTGTCATGATGATTTTGCAGGTACCCCGAGAGGCCCTTGAGTTTGCCGGAATGTCGATTAACTTCCGTTCCGGCAAATTCAGGTACTCCATATGTCCTATTTTCAGCAAAGGTCATGCTGAAATTTTCCGTGAATTTTAGCATGACTTTGCTAAAAATCGGACATATGGGGTACTTGCTACTAATGCATGGGCCGGGTTATCTTAGTACTTAATTAAGTAGGATCAACTGCCTCTTGTGTTATGCATGGGCCTTAGCGTCGACAAACCCTAAATTATAAAACCTTGGCTTTTAGGGTGCCTCAGTGTCGATAAAAACCCAAATGATGAAAGCTTAGGCTTTTAGGGTGCCTCGGCGTCGACAAGCCCTAAATGATAAAAGCTTAGCTTTTAGGATGCCTCTGTGTCGAAAAAACCTAAATGATGAGACCATGATCTTATTCCTTGACAATAACCAACTTTTGGACCAAACTATTTTCCTATTTAGAGAGAAACATGGCCCACAACGATGAGGCCGACGGTTCAGGCGGCAAGCAATTCTGTGAGCTGTCCCAGGAGATGGAGGAAGAACCTCACCTCTATGAGGACGCCGCGGAAGACACCGATCCTGACTACACAACCCCTAGTGGCATCGGGGATGACATCACTGATGGTGCCGCCGAGGATGCCACCACTAATTATGGCAGCGCACGCACAGATGGCAGCCAACTGAAGAGGCAACGGAAGGACCGGCGCCCGAACGTGCTCCGCACCGTCAAGGTGGAGTTTACTCAAGTGAACTCCGGCGGGCATCCAACGGCGCCCAAAGAATTAGTCAAGGGGTACTCGCTTCAGCTCGGGTGCATTCTCCGGAGCACCGTCGCGATCAACACCGAGAACCTAAGGCATAAGGGCCGAGGGAATTTGCGCAACCTCCTCTTCATAAAGCTGCACGAACGATACAAGTTCCCCGCTGACTTTGTAAACACACGCCTCTCCGGGAATAAAGTGAACAATGTCGCCCTCACGACGATGAGCACGACCCTGTCTACTTGGAAAAGCGTGGTGAAGAGAATGATTGACAAAGGTGATAGTTATGAGAAGATCAAGGCGAAAAATCCTTCGATCAGCGAAGATGACTACAAGGAGTTCAAGATCAAGTGCGAGAGCAGCGCAACCTCTGAATCAGGTCAGTGGGGGAAAGAAATGCGGGAGTTGAACTTAGGGGAACACAAACTCGGTCCCGGCAGTTGCAGAGTGGCAGAGCCTATATGGGACAAGGAGGACGTGGAGCGTGCCGAGCAAGGCCTACCGCCCTGCTTCGAGAAATACCGTGATAAGCAGACCAGGAACTATGTCAGGGCCCGGTAACAAAGGAGCTTACCACGGATCTGAAGACCAGGGCGCTTGAGCCTGTTCTGGCGCAGGAGACTGAAAGCAGTAGCGCGGGGTCGTCTCAGAGCACCCCTTGGGACAGTACTCTAAATAGGGCGTTGAACGTAATGAAAAACAAGGATAAGCTCAGTAAGCCGTCGTCAGCTGGTCGTGTGGCCGGCAAAGGCTTGTCCACAAAATGGTCATCATACTATAACGCTGGTGGGCGAAAGGAGAGAAAGACCAGCTCGGCAAGCCAGTCGCGCGAGGTTCAAGAACTCAAGGCACAAGTGGCACGGATTCCGGAGATTGTCCAAGAGCAAGTGCAAAAAAACTGGGATCGACGCTCACCAGCATTATGCATACCTTGATTCATGGGCTGATGACGTGGATTGCGGGCAGCCAACAAGGGCCGCCCCCGATTCCCGGCTTCACGGCCAGCAACTCGCACAACGCGCAGGCGGCGCCATTGGTGTCTCCGGTGGAGGCGGTATTGGTGTCTCTGACGCCGGCGCGGGCATTGGAGCTTAATGCACCCGAGTGTACGCCGGCCGGCACCTCGGCAGCAAGCGGCCCCTCCGTCAGTTGCACGCCCACCGTTGGCAGTGCCTCGACATTAGCCGAGCTCAACGCCATCATCACGGTAACTAATTAATCCTCTCGGGAGAGGACTTCATCTCCTTGCCTTTGAATGGGCATCCCTGTCGCCTTACATGTTTTTGCACGGCGCCGCCGACGTTCCGTGCACTATCCTGCACTTCGTGAACGACGAGTTGGTCGATGTTGCCAAGGGCAAAATCGTTCAACCGGGCAACCCCGTGTTCCACGGTAATCCGATGCCACCCACCGTGTATAGGGTTCAACTGGTTCGGGTGCTGCCAGGCTGCGACGAGTTGTTACCTCCGATTCGACCCACCGGGGCCGACGAAGATGATGTGATGACCCTCAGCGCCTGCCTAAGCTGGCCCCTGCTTTGGCTGAAGAGCCAGATTCGTTTGGGGGCGGGGGACACCATCCCAAAGACAACACCGCCAGTCGTGCCGGCGCCAAGCCATGGCAAGACCGCCACAACGCTACCGGACATGCCGGACATCCCTATGGCACAGGATCCAAACATGCATATGGCACAGGATCCGGACAACGACGACAACGACGACGGTACATTTACCAACGTCGATAAGTACTTTGCCGAACATGGGTACGATGACGAATTCTTGGGGCCTCCTTCTCAAGAACCCAACCCTACAAAAGACGATCGCGATCTAGCTAGTACCACGGAGAAACCCAATTCCAATAGGCGTCGTCTGGTGTTCAGTTCTCAGGAGACGCCTCCAGCTGCCGACTTCACCGAGCCTCGGATAGCCGAGGTGCGAAATATTATCAGCCCCAACACACTCAAGAAGGCGGTCTGTGAGAAGAACTCGGTCCCATTACAACAGAAGAAGAAGGGACAGAAAAGAAAGAGTAACAAGGGTGTGAGCCAGGCGGCACCGAGTACGATCCATGCTCAGGATGGGCCACCTTCACCTAAGGATATCTCGAGGAGGGTGCATGTGGCGGGTAGGCCAATGCTACCGACTAATATGCTCAATGCCGCAACAGGTGCTATGCGGAGTCTGCATGATAGTGTTCTTTCTTTAGAGAAGCGGCGTCTCAGAGAGAATGACGTGGCATACCCGGTTTTCGTGGCCAAGGTGCCAGAGGGCAAGGGATTTATGGATAACTCCATCAGGGGTACGATCGTCCTGCGGTTTGATGACATCTTCGCTATGTTTAACCTTCATTCGCTGCACTACACATTCGTTTGGCTATTTCGCTGAGTATGGAGATGCGGATCATTAGAGACAAGACCCCGGACATCATGTTAGTCGACCCCTTCTACATGCATGCCAAGATCTTGGGCAGCGTTGGGGACTAGCAAGTCGCGAGTTCTTACCTCGAAGGCGTCATTCTGGCAAACCCAGATAAGGATAACTTCCTCGTTCCTTACTTTCCCGAGTAAGTCGTCCCCTCAACCACCCCGTAACATATGATTTCTTAGATTTCGATCGTTTTTTCTAACATTCCGTGTTTTGTGCAGTGACACACATTGCACACTCATCCTCTTAAGCCCGAAATATTCCATGGCCACGTATTTCGACTCGGACCGTCAGTCGAAGAAAGACTACACAAATATCAAGGAAGTTCTTGATGATGTTCTCCCCGGCTACGCCAAATCTGGAGGCACCTTCACCAGGCCAGTTCGTAAGTACAGCAAGCACGTGTTTGCCCACAATACGACGTTCTTCTGCATCAAGCAGCCGCCTGGCGGTCAGAAAGATGCCTACTACGCCCTCCATCACATGCGGGCAATCGTACGGGACCATAATCACCTTCTGCTACCAAATAATCTCAAAGATTGGGCCATGAGCTTGTCGGCAATCCAGGACGCGGACATCAGACAAGAATTCTTTCGCATCCAGTCGGAGTTTGCGGAAATCATCCATTAAGATGTCCTTCGTACCTCGGGGCAGTTCAACCTCAGAAATCAACCGTCCAACAGTGACATAGACACAATGCTACAAATGCAGGCTGATAACGCCCGCGATTTCATGACCATCACGAGAGACGGCGGCTTCATCCATGCTCCAGTCCCTTGAGTCGAGTCGAAAGTAGTGATGCTATGTGTAGTTCTGAAACATCGATTGGCTCATGTTGTAATTAAAATTTAATGAACTTGTATCTCTCTTTGGTTTGGACAGTTGTTCAACTTGGATGTAATCGATGCTATTAATGTGTTGCTTTTCTCTTCCAATCCTTTTGTTGCATACTTATATATTGCTTATGTATTGTCTGTGAATTGTTACTAACGTTTTGTTTGGCTAGTGCATAGAGATGCCGTCGTATGTTGTGTACAAGGGTAAGGTTCCCGGAGTCTACGACGACTTGGCGGAGTGTCGGAGACAGGTTCACCGTTTCAGCGGTAACAGTTACAAAGGGTACACCACTAGGGCGGAGGCGGAAGTTAGATACGCGCGCTATCTAGCGGGAGAGAGGAGGGACTGTTGGAGGAACCGGATGAAGACCAGTTTCATCGCGATTATGCTCATCGTGATGACCGCAGATCTCTTCTATGTGATGGTAGTTTAGATGATCGATATCAACTTGTAATGTGAAGACAAACTCGCTACTCGCGGTTTCGAGACTTGTAATGTTCTAACTTTGTTCGGTATTTTAAATATGGAGACTAATATGATGAATTGTATTTGGAGACTAATCTTCTATTGTATTCGATGAATCTGCTGTTGTTGTGTGGTGCTAGCTATATTCTATCCAATAATATATTTTGTAACCTGTGAAAATATCAGAAAAGAAAAAATCCCTAATATTCATACTAGTGGCGCACCACCACATAGTGCGCCATTAGTAAGCCGGAGCACACTGATGGCGCGTCATCCACCAGTGCGCCATTAGTATGCCAAAGCATATGGGTAAATATGGCCCCCTGGGAGGCATACTAATGGCGCACCGTGGGCTATACTAATGGCGCACTACATGGTGCGCCATTAGTATACCAGATACTAATGGCGCACCACTGGTGCGCCATTAGTAAAAAGTACTAATGGCGTGATACTAGTGGCGCACCTGTAGTGCGCCATTAGTAGGTAAAACAGGTGCGCCACTAGTAGGCCTTTTCCTAGTAGTGGCGGGACGGTTCGGACATACTTTCTTTTGCAAACCAAAACCAAATGTGGGAGGGCTTTGTGGGCATCTAGACAGCACCCACGCCCCCTTCTGACCGTCCTGACCCACCCAAACCCCCTTCCTCCTTGCCCGCCCGCATCCCCCCTCCCGACGCCAGCAGCCCGCATTCATGCCGCTATAGAGCGCTCCACTCCACATTGAAGCCGACCCAGAGCGGACACGACCTCTCACTGGCTCGGCCATTGAGGCGGCACCGACCGAGGGCACCGCCCGCTGCACGCGTGGCAGAACACACCTCCTCGCCATATGCAAACGCTTCCATTAGACCCGCGTGGAAGCCGATAAATCTACTTTGGCCACACGTCCGTTCACGAGCGTACTGGCATTAAACACAATGTCGGGCAAACTCCTCTTGTTTACCTGCTATTTAAAGGAGGCCAGACTCCAGACAAGAATCGCACCACTCCGCTGCTCCTCATCTCTTTCTTCCACCATTTTCTTCATCCTTTCGATAGCATCCGACGAGAGGGAAGAGAAGTTCTCCGGCGTAGAAGCTGGCTGGGTGGCCCGCTGAGCCCGCCGAAGGAGTGGCGAGTTGCTCCAGGCCGGCACATGGGGGACTACAGCGGCACATGCATCATGGCTACCATGGACGCAGCCATGTCATACCGCCGCTCCAGTACCTGCGACCGCGCCATCTGACATCATCGCGCGCATGACCGCGCCCTGTCGATAGAGAAAGAAGCCTTCTGCATGGACATCGACGAGGTGGCGGCCAGCATGTCCGCACCCGCCTTCATCATCTAGGAGAAGTAGAACACGGGAGGCCACCACCGCTTGGGTCCCATGAAGGCCACCGCTGAGGCGAACTGGCGCACACAGCCGGGGTCTTGCCCTCTGGCAGGCCACCGTCGTTGCCTTACCCGAAAACTAACTTTCATCTGTGCAGCATAGGGTCCCTTCCCCTCCGACTAAAGCATCAACCGGCGGTTCCACTCTGATGAGTGGTGGGGAAGTGAGCCGCACTTTGCACCGAAGCATATACCTCCGAGGCTCATGGCTGTCGGACATGGGGACAACAATGGAGATCTATTGCGGCCGGCAGTAGACTAGTCAAGAGTATCCATGTCATCGGAATGGATATGTGCCGACGCGAGCTGTAGACTAGTTTTATCTTAGTCCGGTATCGTTTTTAGTTAAAAATATGCTCAAAACGGAAATGTTTTCATCCGGTTTATATAAAATCCTTCATGTTTATACGAAATCCGGCATGTTTATATGAAATCCGATCGTGTTTGCATGAATTTTATCCTTTGATTCATAAAGTATTTCAAATGTATATGGGCAGCGTTGGATGGCGTCCTCCCACACATCCGTGTCCGCGGACTGGTCCACCTATTCGTGGACGGATGTGGGAGAAAATTTACAGGTCGCCGCTGGAGAGGCCCTAAGTAGTTCAGTCAGAGCCAGTAGCGTGATCACTGAGACCGATTGTACTGCATTCAGACCGAACTCCACCTCACTTAATAAGGTCCACGTACAGGAGGGCAATTTTATTATGTTGATTTAATTTCAAATTTTAAACTGTTATAAGGAACAAGAACAATTTTGTTTTCTTCCTTTGATTTACTACTATGTTTTCATTCTTCAGTCCACCTTAGGCCAACTATGACCGATCCCTAAAAAATAGAGGAGGATCTGGTCGAGTGAATTTAGAGGAGTAAACTTTTACTCCTCTATAGGTGGCCGCACCTACCTAGCGGGTCCCCCAAATTTAGTGGAGTACAAAAAATTATATAGGTTTTGTGTCCTAGACACATGAATTTCAAACACTTCATAATTATGGAGCGGTAGTTGCTATTTTGGTGTGTTGGTTCTACAAGGCCTTAGAATGGTGAATTCCCGACTGTCTACTACAAAAAGTTTGGCCTGACTCTAACAAGGAAGGGGGCGATGATGGCAGCACGTCTTCGGCTTGCTTCAGTGCTTGTAGTCGTCGCTAGTTGGTCTACGGATTTTATTTTTTCGGTGTTTGTTGTACTACCATGATTGAAGATGAATAGATCAGAAGTTTTTTCACAAAAAAATATATCATAAAAACTTGCAAATTAAGAACATACATTACATAACTGATTAAACCATACAAAGCATATAGTTTCATCATCATGATTTTTAAATTAAAAAATGCATAGTTCATCCAAAAGGCATCACTTCAAACACAATTTAATTCAAAATCACCGCAAACATGACATGTGTATGTTGTGGATCGAGCCAGCCAATGGCATGCATGAACTCAAAGTTCTCGTGGAAGAAATCATCACCGCCGCCACCACCACCATCCTCTCGGCCACCTACATCACCACCACCACCACCACCACCATCCTCTCAGCCACCACCACCACCACCATTCCAAAGAGAGCTTTCCGTTTGGGTCATGATCTCCCCACGAGTGAGCCCTCAATACTTTCTTGCAGTTTCATTCATTGTGGTTGGATTCATGAACATGATAGCACGATCGTCGGCTTTCTTGGCATCATGAATCCTCGGCTTCTCAAGTGCAAGTCTATGCTCCTCCGCCTTCAACTTTCCCTACTCCGCTGCTATCTTGGCCTTCCATTTCTCATCCTCCAACATCTTCAGGTCATTCCACCTCGCCATCTTCTCTTCTTTGCATTCGGCCGCCAATATCTTCTTGGCCTCAATTATGGCTGAGGGAGTCCTGGATTAGGGGGTCCTCGGACAGCCGGACTATATCCCTTGGCCGGACTGTTGGAGTATGAAGATACAAGATTGAAGACTTCGTCCCGTGTCCGGGTGGGACTCTCCTTTGCGTGGAAGGCAAGCTTGGCCGTTCGGATATGTAGATCTCCTCCCTTGTAACCGACTCTGTGTAACCCTAGCCCCTCCGGTGTCTATATAAACCGGAGGGTTTAGTCCGTAGGACAACAACAATGATACCATAGGCTAGCTTCTAGGGTTTAGCCTCTCTGATCTCGTGGTAGATCAACTCTTGTAATACTCATATCATCAAGATCAATCAAGCAGGAAGTAGGGTATTACCTCCATTGAGAGGGCCCGAACCTGGGTAAACGTTGTGTCCCCCGCCTCCTATTACCATCCGCCTTAGACGCACAGTTCGAGACCCCCTACCCGAGATCCGCCAGTTTTGACACCGACATTGCTGCTTTCATTGAGAGTTCCCCGTGCCGTCACAATCAAGGCTTGATGGCTCCTTTGATCATCGGCAACGATGCGACCCAGGGTGAGGTTTTCCTCCCCGGACAGATCTTCGTATTCGGCGGCTTTGTACTGCGGGCCAACTCACTTGGCCATCTGGAGCAGATCGAGAGCTACGCCCCTGGCCATCAGGTCAGGTTTGGAAGCTTGAACTATACCGCCGACATCCGTGGAGACTGGATCTTCGGCGGATTCGAACCCATATCAGGTGCACCGCACAGTCACGATGGGCACGATTTAGCTCTGTCGATGGACAGTGTTTAGGAGATCGCACTGATACATCTCCAACGTATCTATAATTTTTTATTGCTCCATGCTATATTATCTACTGTTTTGAATGTTTATGGGCTTTATTATACACTTTTATATCATTTTTGGGACTAACCTATTAACCCAGAGCCCAGTGCCAGTTTCTGTTTTTTTTTTGCCTATTTTAGGGTTTCGAAGAAAAGGAAAATCAAACGGAGTCCAAATGACCTGAAACTTCACGGAACCTACTTTTGGACCAGAAGAAGCCTAGAAGACTTAGAGTCTATGTAAGGGAAGCTTCGAGGAGGCCACGAGGTAGGGGGCGTGTCCACCCCCCTGGGCGCGCCCTCCACCCTCGTGAGCCCCTCGTGGCCCCCCTGACATACTTCTTCCGCCTATATATCTCCATATACCCTAAAACATCCATGAGCACAATAGATCGGGAGTTCCGCCGCCAGAAGCCTCCATAGCCACCGAAAACCAATCTAGACCCGTTCTGGCACCCTGACGGAGGGGGCAATCCCTCTCCGGTGTCCATCTTCATCATCCCGGTGCTCTCCATGACGAGGAGGGAGTAGTTCTCCCTCGGGGCTGAGGGTATGTACCAGTAGCTATGTGTTTGATCTCTCTCTCTCTCTCGTGTTCTTGAGGTGATACGATCTTGATGTATCGCGAGCTTTGCTATTATAGTTGGATCTTATGTTTCTCCTCCCCCTTTACTCTCTTGTAATGAATTGAGTTTCCCCTTTTGAAGTAATATTATCGGATTGAGTCTTTAAATGTTTGAGAACACTTGATGTATGTCTTGCCGTGGATATCTGTGGTGACAATGGGATATCATGTGATTCACTTGATGTATGTTTTGGTGATCAACTTGCGGGTTCCGCCCATGAACCTATGCATAGGGTTTGGCACACGTTTTCGTCGTGATTCTTCGGTAGAACTTTGGGGCACTCTTTGAGGTCCTTTGTGTTGGTTGAATAGACGAATCTGAGATTGTGTGATGCATATCGTATAATCATACCCACGGATACTTGAGGTGACATTGAAGTATCTAGCTGACATTAGGGTTTTGGTTGATTTGTATCTTAAGGTGTTATTCTAGTACGAACTCTAGGGCTGTTTGTGACACTTATAGGAATAGCCCAATGGATTGATTGGAAAGAATAACTTTGAGTTGGTTTCGTACCCTACCATAATCTCTTCGTTTGTTCTCCGCTATTAGTGACTTTGGAGTGACTCTTTGTTGCATGTTGAGGGATAGTTATATGATCCAATTATGTTAGTATTGTTGAGGGAACTTACACTAGCGAAAGTATGAACCCTATGCCTTATTTCCAAGCATTGCAATACCATTTACACTCACTTCTATCATTAGTTACCTTGCTGTTTTTATAATTTCAGATTACAAATACCTTTATCTACCATCCATATACCACTTGTATCACCATCTCTTCGCCGAACTAGTGCACCTATACAATTTACCATTGTATTGGGTGTGCTAGGGACACAAGAGACTCTTTGTTATTTGGTTTCAGGGTTGCTTGAGAGAGACCATATTCATCCTACGCCTCCCACGGATTGATAAACCTTAGGTCATCCACTTGAGGGAAATTTGCTACTGTCCTACAAACCTCTGCACTTGGAGGCCCAACAACGTCTACAAGAAGAAGGTTGTGTAGTAGACATCAAGCTCTTTTCTGGCGCCGTTGCCGGGGAGGTGAGTGCTTGAAGGTATATGTTTAGATCTTGCAATCGAGTCTTTTAGTTTCTTGTTTTATCACTAGTTTAGTTTATAAAAGAAAACTATAAAAAAATGAAATTGAGTTTGTCTCATACGCTTCACCTTTTTAATATCTTTCGTGAGTATGATGGAAAGGATAATTGTGCTAAAGTGCTAGAAGAAGAAATCTATAAAATGTTTGGCACTAAATATTTGAATGATGAGCATGATTGCAATGTTGTTAGTACGAATTATTTGAATATCCATGATACTAATGATGATTGCACTAGTTATGCTGAAAATGTCTCCAATAAACATGTCAATTTTTGTGGAGTGCATTGGGTTTGTAAGTACACACCAAATAGGGAAGATAGATATTGCAAGAGGCATAAGTACTTAGAAACTGAATTGTTGCAAGAAAGTCTTGATGGTTGTGCTGAAAATTTCAATATTTTTCGCGCCCCTTGTGAACTTTGCAATGAACATGGTCATTTAAATCTCCAATGCAAATTGTTTCATGACCGAATCGTATCCAAAAATTGTGATAATTTGATTACCCTTGAGCATCATAAAGAGCTTAGTCTTCTTTTGGGGTATGAGGAAATGAAACATATAACTGAGGGTATTCCAAAGTTTAATCTTGATAAAGTTCTTCATTTTGATCTAGAGAAAATTTATATGTATTGTGCGGTGAATTGCATTGAAAATCCTTATATTGCCAACTACATAAAGAAAAGAAAACAAATAGAAGATGAAGAGAATACTAATGAAAGGGAAGAGACTTCCCAATATCCTCCTATTATTTCTTATGATGAATCAGGTAACGAGGAGGAGCCTCCTATTCAACCAATCTCATTAATAAGGAGCTCCCAAAAGAGGATTGAACCCACACATGATGTGGTGAAGAAGAAGAAGAAAAGAAAAAGGAAGAGAGGTAAAAAGATGTCTATCCCAAATAATGCTGCTCCTATTACTATTGTGCCTCATGAAAATATAATTGTGGAAGATAATGATACTTCTTATGATCTTGAAAATCTTTTTGGCACTTGCTTGGAAGAATATGATAATTGCTATACTATTGGTGCTATCCATACTATTGATGATGAAAGTGATTATGCTTATGATATGAAAAGGCCCAAGCTTGGGGATGCTATGTTTGATGAAGATGATGTTTTTGAGAATATATTTGCTGCAATTAATGTTTGTACTAAGCTTGGGGAAGCTATGTTTAATGAAGATGATATTTTTAGTATCCCAAGTTTTGATATGCAAATTTATAATGATAATAACATGCCTCCTACTTATGATAATTATTGTGATGATACATATGCTATAAAAAGTAGTGAGGATTATATTTATAAAACTTTTCATGATTATGGTTACCCCTTTTCTGAACATTACTCTTTTAATGTGGAAACAATTTAGAGTGTTCAAGTTTCTTATGATACTCCCACTATTATTCATGAAGAGGATTTTGCTTATGTGGAGAGTAGTAAATTTTCTATGCTTGTAGATCATGAAAAGAATGCTTTAGGTGCTGGTTATATTGTTGAATTCATTCATGATTCTACTGAAAATTATTATGAGGGAGGAACATATGCTCGTAGGAATTGCAATAATATCAAGTTTCCTCTCTATGTGCTTAAAGTTTTGAAGTTATGCTTGTTTTACCCTCCTATGCTAGTTGATTATTGTTCCCACAAGTTGTTTGCTCACAAAATCCCTATGCATAGGAATTATGTTAGACTTAAATGTGCCAGTCATATTCTTCATGATGCTCTCTTTATGTTTCAATTCTTATCTTTTATGTGAGCATCATTGAAATCATCATGCCTAGCTAGGGGCGTTAAACGATAGCGCTTGTTGGGAGGCAACCCAATTTTATTTTAGTTCCTTGTTTTTGTTCCTGTTTAGTAATAAATAATTCATCTAGCCTCTGTCTATATGTAGTTTTATGCTTTTAATTAGTGTTTGTGCCAAGTAGAACCTTTGGGAAGACTTGGGGAAAGTCTTGTTGATCATGCTGTAAAAAACAGAAACTTTAGCGCTCACGAGAATTGCTGCCATTTTGATTTGGAGAGTGATATTTAGTTAATTATTTTTGCATATGATTAATAGATAAATTCCTCAGGTCCAGCAAGTTATTTGAGAATTTTATGAGTTCCAGAAGTATACGTTTGATCCAGATTACTACAGACTGTTCTGTTTTTGACAGATTCTGTTTTTCGTGTGTTGTTTACTTATTTTGATGAATCTATGGCTACTAAAATAGTTTATAAACCATAGAGAAGTTGGAATACAGTAGGTTTAACACCAATATAAATAAAGAATGAGTTCATTACAGTACCTTGAAGTGATGATTTATTTTCTAATACTAACGGAGCTTACGAGTTTTCTGTTAAGTTTTGTGTTGTGAAGTTTTCAAGTTTTGGGTAAGGATTCGATGGACTATGGAATAAGGAGTGGCAAGAACCTAAGATTGGGGATGCCCGAGGCACCCCAAGGTAATATTCAAGGATAGCCAAGAGCCTAAGCTTGGGGATGCCCCGGAAGGCATCCCCTCTTTCGTCTTCGTTCATCGGTAACTTTACTTGGAGCTATATTTTTATTCGCCACATGATATGTGTTTTGCTTGGAGCGTCAATTTATTTTGTTAATATTTTCTTGCCGTTATTTAGAACAATGTTTTGCATCTTTTATTTCAATAAAAGTGGCATTGATAGCCTTTACTATGCCCATTTTAGAAGTCCACATGTTGCTGTTTGAAAACAGAAAGTTTACCGTTGTTGCAATAATTCCCTAGAAAAGTCAGAATGTGATAAAATGTTGAAACCTTTTTGCATATTAAACTCTGATAAATTTTCTATAGTGGGAATTTTCTTTCATAATTTTTGGAGTTAGGGAAGTATGTATGTTGCTGCATTCTTTACAGACTGTCCTGTTTAGGCAGATTGCTGTTATGTTTGCATTGTTTGCATATGTTTGCTTCTTTAATGATTCTATTTGAGGATAGGACTATTAAACATGCAGAGGCATTTAGTATGCAATGTTGAATAATAATTTTAGTGATTTGCTACAGTAGAGTATGATAAGATTTTTGCAATGGTTTATACTAACTTATCTCATGAGTCCTTGTTGAGTTTTGTGTGGATGAAGCTTTTGAGATTTAGGGAGACCGTGATATGAGAGGAATTAAGGAGAAACAAAAGCTCAAGCTTGGGGATTCCCAAGGCACCCCAAGATAATATTTCAAGAAGTCTCAAGCGTCTAAGCTTGGGGATGCCCCGGTTGGCATCCCACCTTTCTTCTTCAACAACTATTAGTTAGTATCGGTTGATCCTAAGTTTTTGCTTCTTCACATGATGTTTGCTATTCTTAGATGTCATTTTATTTAGTTTTGCTTGCTGTTTGAATAGAATAACAAGATCTGAAATTCTTAAATGTTAGAGAGTCTTCACATAGTTGCATAATTATTCAACTACTCATTGATCTTCACTTATATCTTTCGGAGTAGTTTGTCACTTGCTCTAGTGCTTCACTTATATCTTTTTAGAGCACAGTGGTTGTTTTATTTTGTAGAAATAGATGAACTCTCATGCTTCACTTGTATTATTTTGAGAGTCTTAAATAGCATGGTAATTTTCTTTAAATCCTAATATGCTAGGTATCCAAGAATAGTAAAAACTTTCATATAGAGTATTGAATACTAAGAGAAGTTTGATGCTTGATGATTGTTTTGAGATATGGGGGTAATAATATCAAAGTCGTGCCAGTTGAGTAGTTGTGAAATTGAGAAATGCTTGTGCTGAAGTTTGCAAGTCCCGTAGCATGCACGTATGGTAAACGTTATGTAACAAATTTGAAACATGAGGTGTTATTTGATTGTCCTCCTTATGAGTGGCGGTCGGGGACGAGCGATGGTCTTTTCCTACCAATCTATCCCCCTAGGAGCATGCGCGTAGTGCCGAGGTTTTTGATGACTTGTAGATTTTTGCAATAAGTATGTGAGTTCTTTATCACTAATGTTGAGTCCGTGGATTATACGCACTCTCACCCTTCCATCCTTGCTAGCCTCTTCGATACCGTGCATTGCCCTTTCTCACATCGAGAGTTGGCGCAAACTTCGCCGGTGCATCCAAACCCCGTGATATGATATGCTCTGTCACACATAAACCTCCTTATATCTTCCTCAAAACAGCCACCATACCTACCTATTATGGCATTTCCATAGCCATTCCGAGATATATTGCCATGCAACTTTCCACCGTTCTGTTTATCATGACACATTCATCATTGTCATATTGCTTAGCATGATCATGTAGTTGACATAGTATTTGCGGCAAAGCCACCATTCATAATTATTTCATACATGTCACTCTTGGTTCATTGCATATCCCGGTACATCGCCGGAGGCATTCATATAGAGTCATCTTTGTTCTAGTATCGAGTTGTAATCATTGAGTTGTAAATAAATAGAAGTGTGATGATCATCATTATTAGAGCATTGTCCCAAGTGAGGAATAAAAAACAAGAGAAAGGCCATAAAAAAAGAAGGCCCAAAAAAGAAAAAGGCCGTAAAAAAGAGAAAGGCCAAAAAAATGAGAGAAAAAGAGAGAAGGGACAATGTTACTATCCTTTTACCACACTTGTGCTTCAAAGTAGCACCATGATCTTCATACTAGAGAGTCTCTCATGTTATCACTTTCATATACTAGAGGGAATTTTTCATTATAGAACTTAGCTTGTATATTCCAACAATGGGCCTCCTCAAGTGCCCTAGGTCTTCGTGAGAAAGCAAGTTGGATGCACACCCACTAGTTTCTTTCGTTGAGCTTTCATACATTTATAGCTCTAGTGCATCTGTTGCATGGCAATCCCTACTCCTTGCATTAACATCAATCGGTGGGCATCTCCATAGCACATTGATTAGCCTCGTTGATGTGAGACTTTCTCCTTTTTGTCTTCTCCACATAACCCCCTCATTATTCTATTCCACCCATAGTGTTATATCCATGGCTCGCGCTCATGTATTGCGTGAAAGTTTATAGGTTTGAGATTACTAAAGTATGAAACAATTGCTTGGCTTGTCATCGGGGTTGTGCATGATGAGAGCAATCTTGTGTGACGAAAATGAAACATGACTAAACTATATGATTTTGTAGGGATGAACTTTCTTTGGCCATGTTATTTTGATAAGACATAATTGCTTAGTTAGTATGCTTGAAGTATTATCAATTTTATGTCAATATGAACTTTTGTCTTGAATCTTATGGATCTGAATATTCATGCCACAATTAAGAAGAATTACATTGAAATTATGCCAAGTAGCACTCCGCATCAAAAATTCTGTTTTTATCATTTACCTACTCGAGGACGAGCAGGAATTAAGCTTGGGGATGCTGATACGTCTCCAACGTATCTATAATTTTTGATTGCTCCATGCTATATTATCTATTGTTTTGAATCTTTATGGGCTTTATTATACACATTCATATCATTTTTGGGACTAACCTATTAACCCAGAGCCCAGTGCCAGTTTCTGTTTTTTGCCTATTTTAGGGTTTCGAAGAAAAGGAAAATCAAACGGAGTCCAAATGACATGAAGCTTCACGGAACCTACTTTTGGATCAGAAGAAGCCCAGAAGACTTGGAGTCTACGTAAGGGAAGCTTCGAGGAGGCCACGAGGTAGGGGGTGCGCCCACCTCCCCTGGGTGCGCCCTCCACCCTCGTGAGCCCCTCGTGGCCCCCCTGACGTACTTCTTCTGCCTATATATCTCCATATACCCTAAAAACATCCGTGAGCACAATAGATCGGGAGTTCCGCCGCCAGAAGCCTCCGTAGCCACCGAAAGCCAATCTAGACCCGTTCCGGCACCCTGCCGGGGGGGCAATCCCTCTCCGGTGTCCATCTTCATCATCCCGGTGCTCTCCATGACGAGGAGGGAGTAGTTCTCCCTCGGGGCTGAGGGTATGTACCAGTAGCTATGTGTTTGATCTCTCTCTCTCTCGTGTTCTTGAGGTGATACGATCTTGATGTATCGCGAGCTTTGCTATTATAGTTGGATCTTATGTTTCTCCTCCCCCTCTACTCTCTTGTAATGAATTGAGTTTCCCCTTTTGAAGTAATCTTATCGGATTGAGTCTTTAAAGATTTGAGAACACTTGATGTATGTCTTGCCGTGGATATCTGTGGTGACAATGGGATATCATGTGATTCACTTGATGTATGTTTTGGTGATCAACTTGCGGGTTCCGCCCATGAACCTATGCATAGGGGTTGGCACACGTTTTTGTCATGATTCTCTGGTAGAACTTTGGGGCACTCTTTGAGGTCCTTTGTGTTGGTTGAATAGACGAATCTGAGATTGTGTGATGCATATCGTATAATCATACCCACGGATACTTGAGGTGACATTGGAGTATCTAGGTGACATTAGGGTTTTGGTTGATTTGTATCTTAAGGTGTTATTCTAGTACGAACTCTAGGGCTGTTTGTGACACTTATAGGAATAGCCCAATGGATTGATTGGAAAGAATAACTTTGAGGTGGTTTCGTACCCTACCATAATCTCTTTGTTTGTTCTCCGCTATTAGTGACTTTGGAGTGACTCTTTGTTGCATGTTGAGGGGTAGTTATGTGATCCAATTATGTTAGTATTGTTGAGGGAACTTACACTAGCGAAAGTATGAACCCTAGGCCTTATTTCCAAGCATTGCAATACCGTTTACGCTCACTTTTATCATTAGTTACCTTGCTGTTTTTATAATTTCAGATTACAAATACCTTTCTCTACCATCCATATACCACTTGTATCACCATCTCTTCGCCGAACTAGTGCACCTATACAATTTACCATTGTATTGGGTGTGTTGGGGACACAAGAGACTCTTTGTTATTTGGTGGCAGGGTTGCTTGAGAGAGACCATCTTCATCCTACGCCTCCCACAGATTGATAAACCTTAGGTCATCCACTTGAGGGAAATTTGCTACTGTCCTACAAACCTCTGCACTTGGAGGCCCAACAACGTCTACAAGAAGAAGGTTGTGTAGTAGACATCATGCACCTGTAACTACTTCGGCGCTCAAGCCGGAACAGATCGCGCCGTGCAAGGACGGGTGGATGGACCCCGCCACGGAGGACGCACACTCAGCGGCGATAGAGCCAAATGCTGACTTCACCTCCTATGAGACCTGTGTTGCCGGACACCCGGATTCGTCCCCGGCCACATACTCCGAACCGCTCACGTCTGTGCCCATCCAATCTGATTGGGCACCGATCATGGAGTTCACCTCCGTGGATATCTTTCAGCACTCACCCCTAGGCGACGTGCTAAACTCTTTACGGTCTCTCTCCTTGTTAGGAGACCCTTGGACGAACTATGTCCGGCTCGAGTGGGAAGCGGACGGTGAAGAAATTCGTTCCCCACCCACCACCCACTTAGTAGCCACTATCGATGACCTAACCGATATGCTCGACTTCGACTCCGAAGACATCGACGGCATGGACGACGATGCGGGAGACGAACAGGAACCACCGCCCATAGGGTGCTGGACTGCCACCTCGTCGTATGATATATATACATGGTGGACACCCCCAATGAAAGCGATGACAATAAGGAAACAGAGGATAATCCCCCCCCCCCCCGATAAGCAATCCAAGAACCGGCGTCATCGGCGCCGCTCTAAGCCCCGCCATAGCAAAAACGCGATACCGGTACAGGAGACAATAACGCTGCAAATAGTGCCGAAGACGAAGACAATCCCCTCCAGCCAGGCTTTGAGCAGGAGGATGGGCAAGCTAGCCCCAAGGAACAGGCAGCAGACGGAGAATCAAAGGATGACAATTACATGCCTCTCTCCGAAGACGAGGTGAGCCTCGGCGACGAAGAATTCATCGTGCCTGAGGATCCCGTCAAACAGGAGCGCTTCAAGCGCCGGCTTATTGCCACACCAAAAAGCCTGAAGAAAAAGCAACAACAGCTTCAAGCTGAGGAGATAGATGGACTGAGGTCCTGGCAGTCGAGGAACATGAACTCAAACGCCCAATCAAAAGTTTCCCAAAGCACATGTTGCTACCCCAACTTGAAGAGGAAGCATTAAAGCCTGCGCTTCCAGCATATGATGCGGCAGACCGGCCATCTCGTGGCCGAGACAAGGTGGCATATAAGCCCGAAGTCCAGCCCGCACCCCATCGCCAGTCAAACAAAAATAGAAAGGCCCGGGGTAACACACAGGACCTGCGAGACGTATTGGAAAACAGAGCAGGACACAAAAGATCGATCTTCCGATCACGAGGGCGCGCCCCAACACATGACGACGACCGTCATGCCGGATATACCAAAAGCAAATCCTGCCGGGCCGAACACAGCAGACAAGACTCGTATGAACCGCGTCGTGACATAGCACGGCACTTAGGCGCCGCACACCCCCTATGCTTCACCGATGAAGTAATGGATCATGAATTCCCAGAAGGGTTTAAACCCGCACATCTGCCTTAGACACACGTTCTTATTTGTATGTGCCACCTTATGCATTTCTCTTCTTTCTTTCTTCACAATAGCCATATGTCAATCGCCTGAATTTTGATATTGGGTCAATAGATTTTGGTTGAAGGAAGAAATAGCCGGAGTGGAAGAAGGAACTCACTAGAGGGGAGGAAGAAGATCGTTGGGCAGGCACCCCAGTATCTATCTTAGGGCTTAGGGTGGGGTGGTGGTGGATGGTGGTGGTGTGGGCCTTCATTGGAGAAAAAACTCATGGGATGGACGGGGCCGGGGGAAGACCAGTGGTGGGGATAGTTTGGGGGAGGGTGGGGCGGTGAGGCGGGCGTGTTAGCGCTGCCTGCCGCGGGTGGTGGTGGCCGGTAGTTCGGGCGGTGGCCTATGGGGGCGATTCGAAGAAGATGCGTCGGCTGGTGGAAGACGACTTGGTAGCCGTTAGATCAGAGATCGGGGGTGGGAAATGACTGACTGACCCAAATTGGTATTTCAGTCGACTGGGACATAGCATGTCCATTCTTTCTTTTGTAATTTTGTGGCAGACACCTGGGAATAATTTTTGTGGAATACTATGTTTGTGAGTTCATTCACCACTCGACCTCTGAGCGGGGCTTATCTGACAAACAGTTTGAAGAACGTAAACAATATTCACAATTTTATTTTATTACTATCAATTGTGTTGAGTTTCATTCATGTCCCCTGATATGTCTCCAACGTATCTACTTTACCAAACACTTTTTCCCTTGTTTTGGACTCTAACTTGCATGATTTGAATGGAACTAACCCAGACTGACGCTGTTTTCAGCAGAATTACCATGGTGTTATTTATGTGCAGGAGCCAACGTTCTCGGAATGACCTGAAACTTCACGGAGCAACTTTTCAGAAAATATGAAAAATACCTGCAAAAGATGAAGTCCCGGGGCCCACCACCTGCCCACGAGAGTGGGGGGCGCGCCTGCCCCCCTAGGACGCGCCCCCCTACCTCGTGGGCCCCCTGTTGCCTCTCCGACTCCAACTCCAACTCCATATATTGAGTTTCGGGGGGAAAAGCAGAGAGAAGAAATCATTGCGTTTTATGATACGGAGCCGCCGCCAAGCCCTAAAACATCTCGGGAGGGCTGATCTGGAGTCCGTTCGGGGCTCCGGAGAGGGGAATCCGTTGCCATCGTCATCATCAACCATCCTCCATCACCAATTTCATGATGCTCACCGCCGTGCGTGAGTAATTCCATCATAAGCTTGCTGGACGGTGATTGGTTGGATGGGATCTATCATGTAATCGAGTTAGTTTTGTTAGGGTTTGATCCCTAGTGTCCACTATGTTCCGAGATTGATGTTGCTATGACTTTGCTATGCTTAATGCTTGTCACTAGGGCCCGAGTGCCATGATTTCAGATCTGAACCTATTATGTTTTCATCAATATATGAGTGTTCTTGATCCTATCTTGCAAGTCTATAGTCACCTATTATGTGTTATGATCCGTTAACCCCGAAGTGACAATAATCGGGATACTTACCGGTGATGACCGTAGTTTGAGGAGTTCATGTATTCACTATGTGTTAATGCTTTGTTCCGGTTCTCTATTAAAAGGATGCCTTAATATCCATTAGTTTTCGTAAGGACCCCGCTGCCACGGGAGGGTAGGACAAAAGATGTCATGCAAGTTCTTTTCCATAAGCACGTATGAATATATTCGGAATACATGCCTACATTACATTGACGAACTGGAGCTAGTTCTGTGTCACCCTAGGTTATGACTGTTACATGATGAACCGCATCCGGCATAATTCTCCATCACCGATCCATTGCCTACGAGCTTTCCATATATTGTTCTTCGCTTATTTACTTTTCCGTTGCTATTGTTACAATCACTACAAAATACCAAAAACATTACTTTTGTTATCATTACCTTTTGCTACCATTACCACTACTATCATATTACTTTGCTACTAAATACTTTGCTGCAGATATTAAGTTTCCAGGTGTGGTTGAATTGACAACTCAGCTGCTAATACTTGAGAGTATTCTTTGGCTCCCCTTGTGTCGAATCAATAAATTTGGGTTGAATACTTTACCCTCGAAAACTGTTGCGCTCCCCTATACTTGCTGGTTATCAAGACTATTTTCTGGCGCCGTTGTCGGGGAGCATAGCTTTATTCTTTGAGTCACTTGGGATATATATCGGCTTATCATTATGAAGAACTTGAGAGATCCAAAAACCAAGATCTATCCCTCAACTACGAGGGGAGGTAAGGAACTGCCATCTAGCTCTGCACTTGATTCACCTTCTGTTTTGAGTAAGCTTGCGACACCTACACCTGCTTCTCCTATTCGTTCTGATATGTAGCATGTTAATGATGATGCCACTTCTGCTATGCATGATACTTATGATGAAACTACCTCTATGCCTGATACTACTATGCCACTTAGTGATTTTCTTGATGAACAACTTGCTAGGGCTAGAGAAATTGAAAATATTGAATTTGATGATACTAATGAAAGTGATGATGAAGAATCACTTGTTATTCCTAAGGGTTATGTTTTTGATCAAGAAGCTTCTTTAGCCATTTTAGCTTGCAAAAATAGAAATGAACTCATAAGGCTATTAGCTAAATGGAGTAAGCAATCTCAAATGCTAGAATGAAACCTGACCCTGCTTTTGCTACTTCACCTATCTTTGTTACTGATAAGGATTGTGAATTCTCTGTTGATCCTGATATAATTACTTTGGTTGAATCTGATCATTTTCATGGTTATGAATCTAAAACTGTTGTGGCACATCTTACTAAATTGAATGATATAGCCACCCTGTTCACTAAACATGAGAGAACTCGTTACTTTTACATCCTTAAAATATTTCCGTCCTCATTAAAGGGTGATGCTAAGATATGGTTTAATTCTCTTGATCCTGGTTGTGTGCGTAGTCCCCAGGATATGATTTATTACTTCTCGGCTAAATATTTCCCTGCTCATAAGAAACAAGCTGCTTTAAGGGATATATATAATTTTGTGCAAATTGAAGAAGAGAGTCTCCCACAAGCTTGGGGGAGGCTTCTCCAATTACTTAATGCTTTGCCTGATCATCCTCTTAAGAAAAATGAAATACTTGATATCTTTTATAATGGACTAACCGATGCCTCCAGAGATTACCTGGATAGTTGTGTTGGTTCTGTTTTCAGGGAAAGAACACCGGATGAAGCTGAAATTCTATTGAATAATATGTTGACAAATGAAAATAATTGGACACCTGCGGAGCCAATTCCTGAGCCTATTCCTAAACCAACTTCGAAGAAGAGGGGTATTCTATTTCTCAGTCCTGAAGATATGCAAGAGGCAAAGAAATCTATGAAAGAAAAAGGTATTAAAGCTGAGGATGTTAAGATTTTACCTCCTATTGAAGAAATACATGGTCTTAATTTACCGCCTATTGAAGAAACATATAATCTTAATCCATTACCTATTGAAGAAACTCATGGTCTTGATAACCCGACACAGGTAGTAAAGGGAAATTCTCTCTACAGATATGATAAAGCTGAAATCCCATTTACTAAATTTGCTAGCCCATGCTTAGATGAGTTTGATAAATTTATGGCTAAGTAAGAAGACTTTAATGCTTATTTTGGTAGACAATTGAAATACAATTCCAAGATGCTTGAACACTTGGGTGATTATATGGCTAATGTTAAAGGTGAACTTAAACTTATTATTAAACATGCTTCTATGGTTACCACTCAAGTAGAACAAGTGCTTAAAGCTCAAAATGATTTGCTCAATGAATTCAATAGTAAAGATAATGATAATGATGTTAGAGTGGCTACTAGAACTGGTAGAATGCCTCAGGAACCTTTGTATCCTAAAGGCCACCCTAAGAGAATTGAGCAAGATTCTCAGAGAAATAATATAGATGTACCTAGTTCTTCTAAAAAGAAGAAAAAGAAAAATGATAGGACTTTGCATGCTTCTAGTGATCCTATTGTTGAAACACCTGAGAATCCAAATGATATTTCTATTTGTGATGCTGAAACACAATCTGGTAATGAACCTGAAACTAGTAATAATGTTAATGATAATGTTCATGATGATGCTCAACCTAGTAATGATAATGACATAGAAATTGAACCTGCTGTTGATCTTGATAACCCACAATCAAAGAATCAACATTATGATAAAAATACTTTGTTTCTAGGAAACATGGTAAAGAAAGAGAACCATGGGTTCAGAAACCCATCCCCTTTACACCCAAACCATCCAAGAAAAAGGATGATGAGAATTTTGAGTGCTTTGCTGAAATGATTAGACCTATCTTTTTGCGTATGCGATTAACTGATATACTCAAAACCAATCCTTATGCTAAGTACATGAAAGATATTATTACAAATAAAAGAAAGATACCGGAAGCTGAAATTTCCACCATGCTTGCTAATTATACTTTTAAGGGTGGAATACCAAAGAAACTTGGAGATCCAGGAGTACCCACTATACCATGCTCTATTAAAAGAAACTATGTTAAAGCTGCTTTATGTGATCTTGGAGCCGGTGTTAGTGTTATGCCTCTCTCTTTATATCGTAGACTTGATTTGAATAAGTTGAAACCTACTGAAATATTTGAATAAGTTGACACCTACTGAAATATCTTTGCAAATGGCTGATAAATCAACTACTATACCTGTTGGTATTTGTGAGGATGTGCCTGTTGTAGTTGCAAACGTTACTATTTTAACGGACTTTGTTATTCTTGATATTCCCGAGGACGATAGTATGTCTATTATTCTTGGAAGACCCTTTTTGAATATTGCAGGGGCTGTTATTGATTGCACTAAAGGCAATGTCACTTTTCATGTTAATGGTAATGAGCATACGGTACACTTTCCGAGGAAACAACCTCAAGTTCATAGTATCAACTCTATTGGAAAAATTCCATCGATTATATTTGGAGGTTTTGAATTTCCCCTTCCTACTGTCAAGAAGAAATATGATATTCTTATTATTGGGGATGTGCATATCCCCATTGAGGTAACATAGTGTTATTCGAAATTTCTCCGGTTCCATGTTATTCGGAATGAGTTCATTAACAAGACTTGATCAACCTTGTTAGTGGATTCCTTTTGATGATCATGAGATGGATGAAACTAGAAGGCACAACCTTCTGTACCCCACTTTTACTTTCTGTTATTTATATTATATAAAATAAAAATAAATATTTTTCTGTCTGTTATCTGATTATCCGTGCTATATAAAAATACCCCGAAAATAAAACTTCTCCAAATTCCCTGAAATTTAAATATGATTTTTGCAGAATATTTGAGAATATTTGGCACAAAGAACACAATAGGGGGGCCAACCACCTGCCCACAAGGGTGGAGGGCGCGCCCCCCTGCCTCGCGGGCCCACGGTGGCCCTCCTCGACTTATCCTTTCACCCATACACTTCTTCTTCCTCCCCCAAACACGAATATCTAGCTCAAGCACGAGTTCTAGCTCACTTTGCTGCCATTTTCGATCTCCTTGCTCAAAGCACCTCTCATAAAACTGCTTGGGGAGATTGTTCCTTGGTATGTGACTCCTCCATTGGTCCAATTAGTTTTTGTTCTAGTGCTTTATTCATTGAATTTTTTTTCTGCTTAGGTGACCCTGTTCTTGAGCTTGCATGTCCAATTTATATGGTCAAAAGTAGTTTTGATGCATGATATAGGCTCTAGGCACTTGTAGGAGTAGTTGCTATCAATATTATTAAGTTTGGTTTACTTTTATTTTGAGGTTACTAAAAAAATTCAGAATTTTTCAGAGGAAGAAATATGCTTACGAAAATGTTCCAAGGTGGTTCTTCAAGGAAGCAAGGATCCAGGCTTGCAATGCGTGATGCTGATGACGAGCCACCAAGAGACGCTCCAGTGCATCCTTGTGAATGGCCTTCTGAGAATTTTATGGATTTAGCAGGAATTAAGGAGGAATTCAACGCATATTTGTGTAATGCCGATCTTGTGAGCTTCGAAGAAGAGAAGTGCAATCAGTATCACAACCTCACCAGTACCTTTGTGAGGAGGTTTGAATTTTCAACTTCACGTAATTCTCCAACTATCCTGTTTGATCTTTATGATGATTCTTACACCATGGACTTAGAGGATTTTACCACTGCATGCAAACTTCCACAATGGGGTAGTATAAGGGATCCTCGCAAATCTGAATTTTGAGATTTTCTTGCTAGCATAACTGTGGGAGAATCTAGAGATATTACACAAGCTACCATAGGGAGCATTCACTTTCCTGCTATACATTATTTTGCTCTCTTCATAGGTAGATGCATAAATGGTAAAGATGAAGCATGTCACATGTGTGTCCCTGACCTCAGTATTCTTAGGAGTGTTGTGTTAGGAGACAAATCTTATAATTTGGGAGCCATTGTTGCACGTAGGTTGCATCTTAATAGATTTAATGGAGATTTCTTTGGTGGAATTTATGCAACCCGCATAGCTAATTTTCTTGGTGTACCCATACGCGAAAATGATATTGAATTACCTCCAGCTTATCTAGATTTTAATGCTATGGTTCACCACCAGTTTGTCAAGAGGAATGAATCACCTCTCCAGTATCGACTAATCTTTGACAGACGTCGTGCTGTCCGTATTACTCTCCCTGCTCCTGCCTTCTTTGATTATCAGGTAAGAGGAATATATACTATTACCAGAGAGGAGGCAAATGAGTACGAGAGGAGAGAGGAGGCCGCTCGTCGCCACGCTGCAGCTCAGCAGGCGATAGCCGCTGCATCGCAGTACGACCCCAGCTACTATTCTGGATATCCGCCAAGCCAGCCGTGGCCATAGACCAACTTAGGCCAAAAGCCTAAGCTTGGGGGAGTACGTATTTCCCACTGACATTACATTTATGTTCACACACTCATTGCTAGATGTCGGTGCTCATACTTTTTCATTGTATCATCCATGCTAGTTTAATTCCCTTTTTATGTTTTCTTCTTGTGTGTTTAATAAACCTTAAGAAAAAACCAAAAAAATTAGTTGTAGCTTTTAATCAGTTTAATTTCCATGCTTGTAGTAGTAATTAAAAAGAAAACCCAAAAAGATTTCTTGTTCTTCTTTTGCCTGTTGGGAGCTTTCCCGTGTAAAAAGTTTTATTTCTTCTCTTTTCTTTGGGGGTCGATAGGAGAAGACCATAATTAAATTGTTGAAGTGACCCTTATATGCATTATTGTTTATATGACAAAAGAGCCCATATTGCCTTGTCTTCTCCTGTTTATTGAATGCTTGCAAATTCCATCTTAGTCCAATGCACGCACACTATTATCATTATTCACATCGTTCGGTCGTGCAAGTGAAAGACAATTATGATGATATATGATGGAATGACTGAGATGAGAAAAGCTGGTATGAACTCGACCTCTTTTGATTTTGTAAATGTGATTAGTTCATCGTTCCTGATTCAGCCTATTATGAATAAACATGTTTGCAATGACAATTAGAGATCATAGTTTCTTGTGCCATGCTTGATTAGCTATGAGTTATAATGGTTTACCTTGCGTGCCAACATGCTATTAAAATGGTTATGATATGGTATGATAGGGTGGTATCCTCCTCTGAATGATTTAAGTGACTTGACTTGGCGCATGTTCACGCATGTAGTTGAAACAAAATCAACATAGCCTTCACGATATTTATGTTCATGGTGGATTATATCCTACTCATGCTCATTCAGTGTTGATTAATTTTAATGCATGTTCATGACCGTTGTCGCTCTCTAGCTGATCGCTTCCCAGTCTTTTGCTATCCTTCACCTGTACTAAGCGGGAATAATGCTTGTGCATCCAATCCCTTAAACCCCAAAGTTATTCCACATGAGTCCACTATACCTACCTATATACGGTATCTACCTGCCGTTCCAAGTAAATTTGCATGTGCCAAACTCGAAACCTTCAAATAAATATCCTGTTTTGTATGCTTGAATAGCTCATGTATCAACTAGGGATGTCTGTATCTTCCATGTTAGGCGGGTTATTCTCAAGAGGAGTGGACTCCGCTCCTCACTCACGAGATAAATGGCTGGTCACCGGGATGCCCAGTCCCATGCTTTATGCAAACTAAATCAAAATAATTGCAAACGGAACTCCCCCTGGTACTCTTGTTAGTTGGAGGCACTCGTTGTTTCGAGCAAGCCATGGATTGATGCTTGTTGGTGGAAGGGGGAGTATAAACTTTACCATTCTGTTTGGGAACCGCCTATAATGTGTGTAGCATGGAAGATATCGCCATCTCTTGGTTGTTATGTTGACAATGAAAGCATAACTCTCAAAATATTATTCACCTCTGTTTCAAAACCAAGCTCTGGCACCTCTACAAATCCCTGCTTCCATCTGTGAAGGGCCTATCTATTTACTTTTATGCTGAGTCATCATCCTCTTATTAAAAAGCACCAGTTGGAGAGCACCACTGTCATTTGCATTCATTACTGTTAGTTTACATTGAGTATGACATGACTGGATCTCTTTTACCATGAATTACAATGTCTAGTCAGTCCTTGGTCTTTAAAGGTGCTCTGCATTTATGTTCTGCGGTCTCAGAAAGGGCTAGCGAGATACCATCTTATTATATCATATTATGATTGTTTTGAGAAAGTGTTGTCATCCGAGATTTATTATTATGGCTCGCTAGTTGATTATGTTATTGATATGAGTAAACTTGAGACCTATGCTTTATTGTGAATGTGGTTAGTTATAATCTTTGCTAAAAACTTGAATGCCGGCTTTACATATTTACAACAACAAGAGCAAACAGAGTTTGTAAAAGTTTTTCTTTATCACTTTCAGTTTATCAACTGAATTGCTTGAGGACAAGCAAAGGTTTAAGCTTGCAGGAGTTGATACATCTCCAACGTATCTACTTTTCCAAATACTTTTGCCCTTGTTTTGGACTCTGGCCTGCATGATTTGAATGGAACTAACCCGGACTGACGTTGTGTTCAGCAGAATTACCATGGTGTTATTTATGTGCAGGAGCAAACATTCTCGGGATGACTTGAAACTTCATGGAGCAACTTTTCAGAAAATATGAAAAATACCTGCAAAAGATGAAGGCCAGGGGGCCCACCACCTGCCCACAAGGGTGGGTGCGCGCCCCCCTACCTCGTGGGCCCCCTGTTGCCTCTACGACTCCAACTCCAACTCCATATATTGAGTTTCGGGGAGAAAAAAATCCAAGAGAAGAAATCATCGCGTTTTATGATGCGGAGCCGCCGCCAAGCCCTAAAACCTCTCGGGAGGGCTGATCTGGAGTCCGTTCGAGGCTCCGGAGAGGGGCGTCGCCATCGTCATCATCAACCATTCTTCATCACCAATTTCATGATGCTCACTGCCGTGCGTGAGTAATTCCATCGTAGGCTTGCTGGACGGTGATGGGTTGGATGGGATCTATCATGTAATCGAGTTAGTTTTGTTAGGGTTTGATCCCTAGTGTCCACTATGTTCCGAGATTGATGTTGCTATGACTTTGCTATGCTTAATGCTTGTCACTAGGGCTCGAGTGCCATGATTTCAGATCTGAACCTATTATGTTTTCATCAATATATGAGTGTTCTTGATCCTATCTTGCAAGTCTATAGTCACCTATTATGTGTTATGATCCGTTAACCCCGAAGTGACAATAATCGGGATACTTACCAGTGATGACCGTAGTTTGAGGAGTTCATGTATTCACTATGTGTTAATGCTTTGTTCTGGTTCTCTACTAAAAGGAGGCCTTAATATCCCTTAGTTTCTGTAAGGACCCCGCTGCCACGGGAGGGTAGGACAAAAGATGTCATGCAAGTTCTTTTCCATAAGCACGTATCACTATATTCGGAATACATGCCTACATTACATTGATGAACTGGAGCTAGTTCTGTGTCACCCTAGGTTATGACTGTTACATGATGAACCGCATCCGGCATAATTCTCCATCACCGATCCATTGCCTACAAGCTTTCCATATATTGTTCTTCGCTTTTTTACTTTCCCGTTGCTATTGCTATCATCACTACAAAATACCAAAAACATTGCTTTTACTACCATTACCTTTTGTTACCGTTATCACTACTATCATATTACTTTGCTACTAAATACTTTGCTGCATATATTAAGTTTCCAGGTGTGGTTGAATTGACAACTCAGCTGCTAATACTTGAGAGTATTCTTTGGCTCCCCTTGTGTCGAATCAATAAATTTGGGTTGAATACTTTACCCTCGAAAACTGTTGCGATCCCCTATACTTGAGGGTTATCATCCCCTTCTTTAAATTAGATCTGGCAGATGCGGGATCAACTCCTACCACATGATTGCATATGAGCAATTCAAGAGGAATTGACAGGATTCTTTCTTCACCAGGTCATACTTGAAAATGGAGAATACCATCAGGAAGTGCAAATGGATTTTGGTGCATGATGTCAGGGATCGTAAGAGATGTTATATTGTATATATGTTGTAGCATCGGATAGATATACAAAAACTTGTTGTTTGACCAAGCACGGAGAAAGAGGGGTCACTTCTCTCTATATATGTTCATGACGATGTTGTGTAATTGATGATTTCTTCATTTTCTTACTAGCTAGCATCGAGTTCTTTCTATATGTAGTAGCTAGCGTCGACCAAGCACGGAGAAAGAGAGGTCACTTCTCTCTATATGTAGTAGCTAGTTAACACAATATAAAACCCCTAACCCCCCCCTTTCAAAAGCAAACAACAAAAACCCAGCGCCTGGGAGCTGCTGACGTGTGGCTGGCTTTTAGTCCTGGTCGGTGTTACCAACTGGGACTAAAGGTCCTCCTACCTGGGCGCCCCACAGTGGCCACGTGGAGATCCTTTAGTCCCGGTTCGTAATCCTACCGGGACTAAAAGTAAGGGGCATTAGTTCCGATCGTTTTGTCCCGGTTGCAGAACTGGGACTAAAGGCCCTCTGGAACCGGGACGGATGCCCTATTTTCTACTAGTGCTTCTCAACCTTGATTTCTTTGGAGTGATCTCCGTGACTCTTTGGATCCACTTCTCGTTTTTGCATAGCTCTTTGTTGCAATGGTGCAACATGAAGAGCTTGTGGCCGAACTTGGTGTTCCTATGCTTGAATAGTTCTTGGATGTGGGGACCATACTTCGCCACTTACACACCTCTCGGTGGTACATGATTCACTTGATTGATGCAATCAGACCATCGATTGCATTTGTTGTGAATGGTGCTCCAAGGATGCCCAAGAGAACCTTGTGTACGGCTTCATTGCACCTCCACAGAGTTGTTGGAGTACTGCACAATTCTCTCCCAAAACATAGTCTTGGTTTGATCCCTTCCAATCGTTGCATCCATGGAGATGTTCATCCAAGCATAAAATAGAGCAACATCTTCAACTTGATTGTAGTTGTGAGTTCGTGACCTTGACGACCCCATGCTTGCTCCGACCACCTCCTCAACTTCATCTCCATTGGCACCACCTCTTCTACAATATCTTTGGTCACCTCCTCTTCTTCGGCTGCCTCTGAATAATCCCAAATTGAGTAATAATTGAGATCATCTAGCCCCATCACTGTTGAGGACTGCAAAGATGCTATGAAATTGGCCATGTTCATCTTCAAATTACAACAACAAAATGAACAAACTCCATCATCATTGGCCACCAACAATCACCGTCTAAAATTCATTGGCTGAAATGTGAAAGATGGTTTTATTTACCTTGTCAGCATTTTGTCGAACACTTGGCGGCCACGGCCGTTCTTGTCGGCTGCAGCTGCCAGATGCGCCGGAGTAGCGGTCGTCAGGGTCGCTGGAGATGCCAAGGCGCCAGACGTGGATGGGTGTCGGAGAGTGGTCTTCTTCTTCCTCTTCGCGGCCTCCTCGGTGAGGGTTGATGCCGCCACCGTCGGTTTTGGAGCTCTTTTGGCTCCGACAGGAGCGGTGGAAGGGCGGCCTTTTCCATAGTTGGAGCCGCTGCTTGTGGCTGGTTGAGATTTTTCATCCCAACCTTTTTTCGGTGTGGGGGTGGTTTTCGGCGGTGGCTGGGTGGGTGGCAGAAGGGTATTGGCTATCCATTCCAGTGGGAAAGATGGTCATCGGTGGGAACGGCGACACGTGGTGGCGGTTGTGGCAGGAATGGATGAGGCGTGAGGGCGGGCGAAAGAGGCATGCCACTTTTAGTCGGCCGCGCAAGCGCCGAGCATATTTAGGCGGGTTGGAGGGGCTTTTCTGCTGGGGAGTAAAATTTATCCTCCTCTATTGGGTTTAGTACTTCATCTAGGTGCGGCATATAGGACTAAAACCAAATTTATCCTCCCTTGTAGCCGGATAGGGGTTCGGTTAGAGTTGGCATTAGTTTTTTTGTGAGTTGTTGTTGCGTAGTGTACGTACCCACACATATCGTCTAGTGCTTTGTAACATGGAACTGTGTGAGTAGATCGACATGAGTATGTAGCAGCACATCACAGAGTTTGTGGAGCTTTGCACAGAGTTGCAAAGCATAAATCTTATGAGAACCACACAGACATTATTGTTTGGAACAATGCCATTTCAGGGTGCACTACGTCCTTTTTTTGAACAATTAAAACGGCAGGAGAGGCTCCTTATCACACCCTAGCTAGTTCAAGTATTAGAGTGTGCATCATGTTTAATTTCCTTTTAAGTTTGAAATGGGGATGACAGAACCCCCAACACCCCCCTGGAAACAACTAGGGTTTACTAAAATTATTTTTAATGAACCTGAAATGCCCTTCTAAAAAGTTCACTCTCTTTGTCTTGGGTTGGAACCTCTGGCAAAATTGGTGCACAATTTTCTAGGTCAACAGAAGGTCATTGAATTAAATCATAAGTATTTGATTTGGGGCATTTAAATGCTATAAAATAATTTAAATGCTCAAATAATTCTGGAAATAAATGTTTGCTGTTGGAAATATTCTAAACAGAGCCCACAATTATTTTCGGGATTTTTGGAAATGTTTTAGTATTTTTAATAAAGCCCAACAGTTGCAGAAAAAAATAGAAAACGGAAATAAATAAGAAAAAGAGAGAGAGGGAAACCCACCTGGGTCTCACCTGTACTGGCCCAGCCCACCTGGCTCGGCCCAGCCGACTGGCCTTGCCAGTCGTCCTCCTCCTCCCTCCAGGAGGACGAGGAGCGCGTGGCCGGCGCCCGCGGGCACACGCCGGCCACCTCCTGCTTCTGCCGACGCCCTGGAGGCGTCTAGGGGTGCCACGCCGACCCCCACGCCCCCTCGTCTCCCTCACCCTCTCCCGCGATGGCCGAGCGCGATCCTCGCCGCCGTTCGCCGTAGTCGTCACCAGAGCCACCCCCTCGCCTCTCCGACAAGCCCATTAGCTCCGCGCTGCCTTCCTCGACCTCCTCGTCGACTCACGCGACGCCGGACGCCTCCAAGCACCTCCCTGACGCCTTCTTCTTCCTCGGTCCGCCGAGATCGCCGGCAACGCCCCGACAACGCCCGACCTCCCCCGAGCCCGCTGAGACGCGTTCTGCAACCACTGTGAGCCCATCTTTCTTCCGCCCCTCTCCCCGCGCTCGTCCGCGTCCTCCAACCCCCTCTACCATCGAGGCCGAGAGCTCGGCTCCGCCGGCCATGTCGCCGCCGTGGCCACAGGCGCGTAGGCTCGAATCCGAGCACGCCTTCGTCTTCCACGCGCTCCCAGGAGCCTGTAGCACCATTCCACGCGCCTCGCCGTGCCCCGCAGCCTCGGTTTCGGCCTCGCCCGAACTCCGGCGGCCGCCAAGGTCGTCGTCGGTGACGTTTCCGGCCACCCTAGCTCCACCCACTGCCACCACTCGATGCGGTCTGCTCCCAGCTATGCGTAGATGCCCTCCGCCATCGTTTTGGTTGCCGGAGCATGAAACCCGCAGCCCTCCGCCGCGTCTGGCCTCGCCGGCGGCTAAATGCCGGCGAGTTTGACTCAGTTTGACCCCTGTGTGGGCCCAGGTAGACCCCCCTGAGTCTTTGACAGGTGGGGCCGGTCTGCTAATTAGTTTAGGATTAGTTTTAACTAAGTTTAATTAGTTCAGTCACTGACATGTGGGCCCAGGCCCCACTGACAGCTAATTAGTGTTAATCTAATTCTGTTAACTAGTTGTGACACTGACAGAGAGGGACCACCAGTCAGGTTTGACCTGGCCAACCCAGTTGACCCGCTGACATCACATCTATGTCATGTTGACGCATTAAGTCAATTACTGGATTTATTCTTTAATAGGAAATTCCAGAAAATAGTCAAAACTTCTAAAAATCATAGAAAATCAACCATAGCTCCAAATGCAAAGATTTATATATGAAAAATGATCGGAAAAATTCAATCTATCCATCTGTAATGGTTTCATGCATGACAAAACAAGTTAACCTTGATGTTTAAGCATAATAAGGTGATGCTCTAATAAGGCCATGTTTAATGAGCTAATATTTGAATCTTTGATTCAAATGAGTTCATCCCCTTCTGTTTTAGCTTGCATTAGGCCAAGACACTTTCATCTTGCCATGTCATAGCATGCATCTCATTGTTGCATATTGCCATGTGTTGATTATGCTTCGGTGTGTCTTTTGTGGTAGGTTCTGCCTCCGAGGATAACCCCGAGTATCCGTCTGAAGGGCAGTACCCTACTACCACTACAACAGGCAAGCAACCCATTGATCATTCCGATACAAACCCATGTTCTCGCTTCTGCTCTTGTTTACTGCATTAAGACAACGCGATTCAAACTGTTGTGTGCTACGGTAGTTGAACCCTTATCCTCTGCATGACCTGTCATTGCCACAGTAACTAGATGAAACCCACTAGCATGTGTAGGAGTTGATTGAGCCATGTATGTGATTCCTACCTTGCTATGCCTGCTATGCTTAGAGTTGTGTCAGGTCTGGTTCATCTGGGTGATGGGCTAGAGTGAAATGATTATGTCGGTAACGTGAGGGAAGTGTGAACATGTTTTGGTAAAGGTATCGATGAGAGGCCATGTAGGAGTACATGGTGGGTTGTTTCATTGAGGCCGTCCCTAAGAACTAAGATCTGTATGTGTGATTTAAGATTCAGCTACTACCATGCATTGGGATCCTTAATTGACCCTCTCGGCTTCTTAATACCCTAGTACTCTGTCCAGGAGTTGCAAATAGTTTCTGGTGTTTGTAGATTATGTGTTGGCGGCCGCGCGTAGCGCTGACCCTAGGGGTGGGCTATGTTGCGGTAGATACACCGTGGCACGGTGTACCGAGTCACCCGTTTGGTGTCTCGGGAACCCTGTTCACATCGTTCGGGGCCGTAAGTGGAAACCTCGGCCGGACTCCCTGCGGATGGAACCTGGATAGGCGATAAACCTGGACTAGTGACTTAAGTGTTTTAGGTAGGCCGTGGTCGACACCCTCGCTGGGCTTCCGCTTGAAGGTTGCCAAGTACATGTCGTGTAAACGGCGGTAAGTGGTGAAAGCGTGTATGAAGAAGTACACCCCTGCAGGGTATAAAACTATTCGAATAGCCGCGTCCGCGGTAAAGGACTACTTGGTTGCCTATACAGTTCATAGACAAGTTAATGGATACTACTGAAAGACTCAAGATAAGTGTGAGTACCGAGGATGGCCCTCTCGTAGGATGACGAGAGAGGAACCCCGGTGGAGTATTGTGTTGGTGAGTAGTGGACTCGTGTGCAAAAACTATTTTACTAGTAGAGTACCGTAGGATAGCTTAGCCAAGAGTCAAAGCTGGCTTGCTGCAATAACCCCACCACCCTCTTGAGAATGAGCATGTATATTAGGTTCTGATGTAAGACTTGCTGAGTACCTTTGTACTCATGTTTGCTTAATTACTGTTTTCAGACGACAACACCGCCCCCTCCGATGGGTTCTACGTAGACCTTGACGTCGACGAGTGACTAGCCACCCAGGTGGTGATCCTGGCCATGGAGGGCCCTATGTAGATAGACAGGCTTCGAGAAGCCTTCTTTCTTTCTAGTGTCTGTACTCAGACTAGTTGCTTCCGCATGTGCTTGTATGATTGTATTACTTGAGTGTCGGGTCATGTGACCCCTATCTGTATGAACTTGTTATGTATGGCTCTCTGGAGCCTTTAAATAAAGTACTTGAGTTGTAGAGTTTTGTTGTGATGCCATGTTGTATGTACTCATATCGGGCATATTGTGTGTATGATTGAAATGCTTGGTATGAGTGGGATCCGACAATCTAGTTGTTTATCCTTGGCAGCCTTTCTTATGGGGGAATGTAGTCTAGTGTTCCTCGAACCATAGTAGTCCGCTACAGCCCGGTTCACCGGAGTCCTGCTAGCCCAGCACTACTGCTCAGGACACTTGACTGGCCGGCATGTGTTTCATGTCGTTCCTATGTCTGTCCCTTCGGGGAAATGTCACGCGGTGACATCCGGAGTCCTGCCTAGCCTGCTACAGCCCGGGTTCCCCGGAGTCCTGTTAGCCCAGTGCTACAGCCCGGAATCACTCGCTGATGACCGACATGCTCGATGTGATTCATGTATGCCTGTCTCCATAGGTCTGTGCCGCTTTAGGTTCACGACTAGCCATGTCGGCCCGGGTTCTCTGTCATATGGATGCTAGCGACACTATCATATACGTGAGTCAAAAGTCGCAAACGGTCCCGGGCCACGGTAAGGCGACACCCGTGGGATACCGTGCGTGAGGCCGCAAAGTGATATGAGGTGTTATCGGCTAGATCGATGTGGCTTGGAATCGGGGTCCTGACACTCCTACTATTAATTCATTAACAAAAGGTATTAGTTACAAAGTATTTACAAAGCCTGAGGCAGGATTATGCTAAGGTTGCATCCCAATGGAAGTTTATAATTAGAGTACGAGGTAGGATGAAAACCCTTCTAAGAAGGCAGATTTCTTAGGGTCTACCCTAAATCTCAAGATCTCAAGGTCAGCCCTGAACATTCCGAGCCAGTCAAAATGAGAGGCTTGTGCACCATCAAAGAGCACCTTATTGCGTTGCTTCCTGATATTCCAAGCTTCCAGGATGGTTATTTCTTTGAATAAGGGCTTCTGCCAGGCAAGACCGGCTTCTTCAAACATTTGATGTGTACCCAAATGTGTGTTCCATTGCATTCCAATAATGTTCCAGCATGTTGTGGCGAAGGAGCATTCATAGAAGAGGTGCTTATTTGTTTCCAATATTGCATTGTTGCATATGAGACAAGAGTTGTCTTCCACACTACCTCCTTTGCCTACCTGACTCATTTTGCGAACATCACCAACTCGCTCATGAAACCGGCAGTCTGAAAGATTTGGGCTCCATCACCTCATCACTCAAGATCGAGTTTGGACTTAGGATAGACATCACCAGAGTGGTTGGTGAAATTCTGGGCTATGTCAATTGTGCAAAACGGAGCCAGAAATGGTGGTGCATGTTTTATTAAAGTGTAGATACACTAGGCACATTTGGCACGAGGTTAGAAGATTGATGGGGCTACAACACATGAACGTTGACAATTGGAACAACTTCAACTCTGTTAAATATTGGTGGCACTCAGTGATCAATGTCAACAGCAACACGAGAAAGGGTTTGTCTTTAAAAAAACATCAACCACTTTATTAATTAGAAATAATGGTTACATCATCTATAAGTAGGGATACAATATTTCCCATAGGCTCCTCAGTCCAATCCCTCGTCACGGAATATTTTGCTAGTCGAGCCAACTCATGTTCTACCTTGTTCGCTTCCATATTATAATGTTCAAAACTAGTAAGAGGAAAATCACAAGCTATAAAAAATCAGTCATCAAAAATTGCCGCCGCCGCTCCTGCAGAGTGTCCTCCGTTCTTCATTGTGTCAAGGACTTCCATATTGCCAGAGTTGATAACAAGATGATTGCAACCCGCCTTCTGTGCTAGCGATAAGCCAAACCTAAGTGCTAATGCTTCCGCTGTCAGGACATCAACACAACAATCAATCTTCCAATTTCCACCTACAATGAAGTTTCCTTTGTCATCCCTGAGGACAACCCCCGCTGTGCCCTTTAGTAGATCATGATCGAAGGCAACATCCACATTCAATTTAACAAAGCCCATAGGAGGTCTACTCCACCCTCCAATCTTCCTATTTGCATTAGGGGAATGGGCATTTATAAAATTTGCCGTTATAGCACGAATTTCCATCAGGGTTTGAAATACCTCTTGAGACTTTCCCTCATGAACAAGTTTACGTCTATTCCACCATAAATACCACGCGGTTACAGCAATCAGCTCCCGTGCGTTCTGTGAATCCGATACAAAAAATTCTTGTTCTGACATGAGGAGTAATGATTCGAGGACTGTCTCCCCTGCACCTTCAACAACACAAGCTTTTTTAACCGCTCCATACATCCCCAACTTTTCCCACACTTCTGTTGCCTTCTGACATAGAAATAACACATACTTGGTATCCTCTGGCCCATTCGAACATGCTGGGCAATTGGGTGAAATTTTTATGTGTCTATTGGCCAGGGTAATATCACACGGTAGTGTCCCATGCAATGTGCGCCTGATAAAAAAATTCACCTTCGCCGGACAAACTAATTTCCAAATCTTACCTCAAATAGGATTGACCCTACTTCTACCCATACCATTTGTGTATTCCAGTTTCTTTCCATGTTGTTTACTCCACTCCTCCAAATAATTAAGCAGATCGTACAGTGAACAAATTGTTTTTAGTATAGCTCCAGGCAATGAAGTCCTGCATATTATGCATAAGAAAGAATTTGTCTTCGCTTGTCATGCTTGTATAATGGGAGATCTAGTGTGAGAGAAACACCCGGGTTTTTAGAAAGGTTTCGTCGATGCTAGGCTCCATCGAGCTCAAATCAAGACGGAGGCCACGCTCAAGGGAAGGGCAGGGGCAAAACACTTAGGATCTTTGATGCCATGAGAGTTTTTTTAATATATATCCTTGACCACATTTAAGCGTTTGTGTCTTGGGTTTTTACCCTTGTTTCTAAACTCTTCTTAATTAATAAGATGAGGCAAAGTTTTTGACTCTATTTCAAAAAAAAAAACTCAACAATGTGAATGCTGCTGGGTCAATGATGCATTGAAGCAAACTCGAACCTCGGTTCATAAAGTTCACATGCTGATTTAGATTCAAACCTTGAATGACTACATTTGTTTTTCAAAATGGTGGATGAACAAGAATATTCATTTTCTTCTTCTCGTTTATTATCACGTATCCGATTGTACGTATATACTCTCGCGTTAGGCGTTACAGTCGCCACCAGTACAAGCCTGTAGAGCCCGCAAAAAAAAAAGTACAAGCCTGTAGAAACACAGGACCAGCGCGCCTGATAGTGGCGGACCCAGGTTAGGCTATGTACGGAGTACATAATGCACGTAGCGTGACACCCGTTAAACTGATCGATGGACACCGGCTACCGGCTGGAAGCCAGCGACGACGCGATGGGCCCAAATCAGCTACGTGGTCACACACTCGCGCATGATTGATCCATCAGATGTGTTTGGGCCTTGCCTGATTCGGATATGGTAGAGCACATGGTGCATACAAATGAGAGCCACGCCAGGAACTGGCTGTTTTCTCTCAAAGCGTCATTGTCACATGTGGAATTCCTGCAAATGACAGTCACTACACGTGAAAACGGATCGGATGTGGATCGGATAGTGCTCTTACCACTTCCATTTTCATATTTTCAAAATGAATACGAATCCGAATACGAATGTTCTCGGATACGGATGCGGCTCAGATATTATTCGAATACGGATATGTATCGGATATTTTCTTGATTCGGAACGGATACGAATAATACCAACATATTGCTTAAGTAAATTAGTCGATAGCTATGTGACCTAAAATAATCAACTTGTGACATACAATAAGTCAATAATAAATAGGTTTATGAATGAATACTATTGTAATGCATAATAATTTATAAGTTTAATCATATAAAGAGTAAAATTTGACCAATTATTTGGCTTTTATGTTGGATAATTGGAATATTAGGCCTAGAATTTTAAAAAATACCTTCCATAATCTTATTCGGATACGGATATATCCACTTCCATATCCATATTTGTGTCAAAATCTCCTACCATATTTAATTTTGTATTTGTTTAATAAATTCAGATACAGATAATTTCCATTTTCATTTTGGTTCGGATGCGGATGTTTCGGATACGAATAGGCATTTTCTCGAATACGAATATCGGATATTTCGGATTATCCGCTACCACTTTCCACCCCTAACAGTCACTCTTTGGGCGATCTTATTTGCGCGACGAAAGGCTATCTACGAGGCGGAGTTCCAATCCCCTATGTCAACTCATCTGTTTATTCAGAGGTTCATCGATGATCTAGCTCTGATTGAGACTCCAAGGAGACACACCCAAACAAGTTCAGTAATTGCTCGCAGTGTCCGCGATCCATGGGTTCCTCCTACGGCGGGGTTCTCAAAAATCAATGTTGACGCTGCTGTTTCTTCCCACCAGGGGAGGGGTTCGGCTGCTGCTTTATGCAGGGATGAGAGAGGCATGTTCTTGGGCGCATCGGCAATGGTCTATCCTTTAACAGATCCTCCAACACTTGAAACATTGGCATGCAGGGAGGCTTTATCTCTAGCTCTGGATTTAGTTGAACACCATCTTTTCATTGCTTCGGACTGCCAGCCCGCAGTAAAAGAAATTGAAGAAGAGTCTGGAGGAAAAAACGGAGCTATTATCAAAGAGATTCGGGCTAGGAAAGGTGAGTTTGAGGCGTGCAGGTTCCGTTTTGAGAGTAGGAAGAGTAATTTCGAGGCTCATCTGCTAGCTAGATATGCTATTTCCCTTGATTTTGGTCGCCATGTGTGGTTTGGCACCCCACATGACCTTGTAACTACCCCCCCCCCCCTAACATTCTGGGTTAATATATATGAGGGGGTTTTTACCTCGAAAAAAAACCTCCTGCCACGCAATTCTCAAAAAAAAAAACCTCCTGCCACGCATGTCCCCCTCGCCCTCTCGCTAGTCACCATTGAAGCATCACTAGCAGACCCCGTATAATGCCCCGACTCATAAAATAATCATCAAAATACGGGTCCGCGCGAAAAATGCTGCCCGATCAGACCCCGCAAATGCGTGGGATCCGAATATATTTTTGCGAGACGCGGCAAAATTCCCACCCCAACCCGCGAAAACACGGGTTCTCCCCTCGCCTCGTCAGTGCCCTGTATGTAGTGGTAGCGGTTGGCGGGCAGGACATTTCAACCCGCGCTTTTCCCCACCCACCGCCGTCGGGCCGCCGCCTACGATTCCTGTCATACCAGCCGGCGGGCCGCACCCCGCACAGCCCCCGTCATTCTGGCCATAGCGGTGGCTGCTGCAAGCCATGGATTGGTCGGGGAGCACCCCGCACACCCCCGACAAAGCCCCAACACCGCATGCAGGTACTGGTTCGTCTTCTAGCCGTTGTCGTCGGTTTACCAGCAAGGACTCGGCCGGCTATCGCTTATACAGTGCGACGACTGCATGCAGACAGTGCTACGGCTAACATCTAGCACGCCGAAACACCCTGGATGGGTATTCTTCAAATGCGAAAACGACGGGGTATGTTCTTGTTTTTATTCGGCTTTGTCAACCTATTTGGTTCAATTTTGATAGCTTATTTAGATGGTCATGTGTGTCGGAAGATGGATGCTCATTTTGGTTTTAAGAAGAAGAATACATCGATTTATTGATAGAAAGAAACTTAATAAATGTTTATGCACTCGTTGATAGAATTGAGGCTAATGATGCAGCTGCATATGCAATTAGAGAAGAAACTAAAGGGGAAGTAATGTCTACTTCTTTGGAATCAAAGAAGAAGAACGAAGAATGCAAGATCAAGAATTCGCAGATTAGCAATGAAGGCATGGAGAAGATGTTGGTTCAACTAGTGAGAGCAGTTATGGAAGTTGGATATCAAAATGCCTAATTGGGGTTCTTGTTTTTTTGGTCTTACTATTCTAGCAAAGATTTTATGAATTATTATGTACCGAATGCCCTTGAATAAAATAAAGAAGCAAAGAAATGTGTTTTCATGTCTGAAATTGAAATGCAAAGAAGTGGGTCTGCTCGGCCACCGCCCGTGCTGGCCTACAAAGCCGTTTTTCCGCGAATTGTATACGCATTTTATAGGTCGGCATTATACGGGGTCTGCTAGAGATGCTCTTACAATTGTTATTCGCCATGCCGCACATCAGCTTCACTGACCCACTTGTTGCCCAGATTTGCACTAGTCAGCTCCTAACTACTACTAGCACACCATACGCTGGTAAACAAAAGCTAGCACATCATATGTTGTTTCTGTTTTTCTTTAGTTCTCATTGTTTGTATTTCTGGTAGCACACCACACCTGTATGTGTGCATGAGTCAAAGAGGGGAAAAATGAATAAACTTCTTTCCAACATATCTATTTTGAAGAAAAAATATTTCATTATTTTTATATATAAGAAGTGAAAAAACGGTCCCATATTTCAAGAATAAAAGTGTTCGAGTATACATAAAGTTTTTCTTGCAATTTTGCAAAATTGGTTGACTTTGTTACTTATACACCTGTTAAACGTGTATTTAAAAACTGCTAAATAGATTCTTGATACACGCTGTACATCATTCTCAATAAACAGTTAACAATTATTAAGAACACGATGCACATTTTTGAAACTACAGAATGAACATTTTGAAAATACACACTGAACAATTTGTAAAAGTATGTGATGTATAATATTAAAATACATGACTAAATTTTCAAAATGTGTCAATTTTTTTATAAAAAAATACATGAATGACCATTTTTAGAATACACGTTGAACAATTTTTGAAATGAGACGAACATTTTTAACAACAAAACCAATTTTAACAACATAAATGAATATTTTGTAAAATTACATGGCGAACATTTTTAAAATGCATGCCATTAATTTTTAAAGACACCATGAAGATTTTTAACATGTGTACAAAAAAGAGCCAAAAGAACATTAAACAAAAAAGAAACAAAATGGGAAAAGTTTATAAAAAATGAACATTTTGTTGTAATGCATGAACATTTGTTAGTACAATACAAGTGAACATTTTTGTTACAACACATGATCTGGTTTCACGAAGAGGAACATTTTGGAAAAGTACAGGTAGATTTTATTACGCACATGAACAAATTATTTTTGCAACACATGGACTTTTCTTTTTGGACAGCGAGAAGAAGAGTTGAATAAATAGCATAACCGCTTTGAGAATTGTTGGTTCATATCCAAGTAATTCTGGGCATATCCCCAAAAAAGTAATTATGGGCATAAATGCCAACGTTTGTCCGGCAGTAACAAAGATCTATTTCCTCCTCCACAAAAAAGCTCTTCTCCTCCTGTCGGTGCCGCCGCCGGTCCGTCCCATCTCCTATGGCCTCTAGGCCATGGAGGTGCGGAGGATCTCTGGCCCCCGCCAGCGGGAGGGACCCCGTTCTTGTTCTTGTTAGATTCAGCATCTTCGTTAGGGTTCTGTGGCGGCGGCGATGTTCCTTAATAGGAATAATGTCTTCCACGCTCTATCCCCGTCTCGATGGTACATCTAGCATCGTTGGAGGACGTGTGGAGGTTTGTTTCCGTCGAATCTTGCAGGATTCGGTCGGTGCTGATCTTCTGTAGATCTATTTGGATCCGGTCTTTGTTTGTCTTTGTTTAGGTGTTTATAGGTTTGATCCTTCTAATCTACGACTTTCTTTATCGGCGATGGTTGCGATTCTGGTGCGTTGATCCTATGGGGTCTTAGCACAACGACTTCCCGATTGTCTACTACAAGTCTACAACAAGGTTTGCCCGGCTTCGATAAGGGAGGGGCGATGACGGCAGCACGCCTTTGACTCGCTCCAGTGCTTGTAGTTGTCGCTAGATAGTCCACGGACATGGTTTTTATTTTTATTATCTCTGTTGTTCTTTGTACTGTCATGATTGAAGATGAATAGACTAAAAATTTCTTGAAAAAATTAACAAATAAATTAATTGGTCGAGTCAAATAGTTCTGGGCATAAATCCAAACGATCGTTAAATGGCTAGTAAGTTTGCCGATGTTCTAGCCTCCCTATTTGTGCCTGCGCTGACATGACGTATCAATTGAGATGGGATACACTGTTGATCAAAGAATAATACGGTGGGTGGTAAATGATTACAGGGTGAAATACAAGCGAATACCACGCGTCTGCACGCGTCTGCCGCTGATCGCTAGCAAGCCTAACGCGCAGGATATCGAGCGCCAGGCAGCTCGGCCACCAAATGGCATTTTCGCTCCAAGACACCCAAACTATATAAGAATCAATTACACTGGTGGTGCTACAACTTAGCGTACACGGTCACTTTGATACTAGAATTTATGATGTATATCAAAGTGGTGCAAAAACTTGGCATCGACGTGCAAATACGATGCTTACTTCGTTCGTATACGGGGTCGGTGCTGACCAGGCGTGTGGGACCGGCTGTCAGCCACAAGACCAGAGAGAATGAACATGTGGCCTGATTTTTGATAACACACCCTTGAAATATTATTTTCTTTTTAAAAAATACAAGCAGGTGTCAAACACACCACCTCACCAACGCAAAGCACCAGGCTAACCACTCCACCAATTGCAATCTCGCCGCCCAATTTGGACAACGGCGTTCTGTGTATTTGACCTCGGCGCAGGAGGAGGCAGATCTTATGGTCCGTTTTGCACCTGTTAGTTTTTAAAAAAATTCTGTAGAAAGTATATAAATTTTAATCTCAGTAATAAAAATAACGCATGAATATTTGTGTTTATAAATATTGTACATGAAACAGAATAAATTATTTTAAAACATTGTTCACATATTAAGTAAAAATACTCATATATTTAAATAATATTGACGAATTATATAATGTTTGCATAATTTATAAAAATAAATAAATTAAAATTCAAAAATATTTTAGTTATATAAGATTTCAATAATTATACACATGTTTGTATAACTAAAAATGTTCATAATTTAAAATTTAAAATTTTCATATGAATATTCATTTTGTATAATTTAAATCTATTACGTGATTGTATAATATTTATGTATTCATTAAACATTTTAATTTTTGTTAAAGGTCTGCATTAACTAAATAATTTTTATATCATACACATATGTATATTTAACTTTTATTATTTACTAATAACCGTTTTTATGTATAATATTTGTATCACACAAAAATTTGAACATAATTTTTATTAGTTACGTTTTACAAAAACAAAAATTAAAGGAACAGATTCAGAATGGGCGCACTATCTGCGGCCCATATAAGCTCCGCATGCGGCCAGAGTTAATATGTGGAATGTTTTTATCTATATTGAAAACGAATGTGATGGCTTGTTGGTTAGCCAAATTGTTTTAAAGTTGTTGGTCTTGCGTTCGATACCGGGCAGTCTCACTTTTAATGTTGTTTAAATTTCACTCTCTTCTGACTGGCGGGACCCACTGGTCATACAGGTGAAAAAATGCCACGTCAACAGTGCCTTTTTGTGAAAATATATATCTCGAGGGTGTTTTTCAATAAATTAGGCTATACTCCCCTTCTCTCTAGTTGAGTGGCTGACAGCGGGCCCCATGGTTCTAGCCAGCACTCATTCCGTATACAAACGAGATAAGCACTGTATTTGCACGTCAATGCCAAGTTTTTGCATCACTTTGATGTACACCACAACTTCTAGCACCAAAGTGATCGTTTACGTCAAGTTATAGCACCACCAATGTAATTGACTCACTATATAACTACGGTTTTGAATTTTAAGGTTAGTACAATTGAGAATTGGATTTATGTGTTTTTGTAGTTTTGGCGGTGATTAATCCGGATGTAATTTTTATTATATTTGATATGCTTTGTACCTCCAGTGAACTTTGATAATACAATAGATCATTTTTGCAAAAAAAAAACATTAATATGTTGTTCCAAAAAAATCACTGACTCATTTCTGTTTGAGAATTGGATTAATGTAATTTTCCAAATTTTCGGGTGATTTTCCAATTTCGCGGATCATCTTTGTGTTCACCGTTCAATATTACTATATTCAATTCAACTACTACTTCATGTGAAACATTTCACTTTAGTAAGTATTTTAACAATCAATTTTAAAAAAATTGTTATTTTTTACTATGTATAAGCATTGCTTGATAACCCGTGTGTCTGATGAACACATGGACACCGGGACATTTTTGTCCACAACACGAGCGCACACCTTAGGTCTTATGTGCTGCAGCGCCATCCATCTTCTAACTTCTTCCCAACTAGTAAGCTTGCACGTGCAATGCACGTCTGGACTGAAAGCATGTTATACAATGAAACATAATTTTTTATCATAATTTCATTTAAAAATATATATTTCTAATTCCCAAGTCATAAAGATAGGATCTATTTTATTGACAGGATTTATCACTACTTTAGCTACTTTAGCAGCTTGGCCAATTACACGGAATTCGTGATAATTCTATTTCCTGATGCTCGCTATGTATAGTGGTCAAATATAATTTTTTTTTTGCGAGACCTTTTACTATTTTTTATCATGTGGGAGTTAGAATTAATTCTTGTTTACTTACTTTTATCCGAGTGAAGCGGCCCAGGTGTAAGAATGCCCAGATATCATGTGGGAATTGACAGGATTTATCGCTTCACTCGCAGCAAATCATCAAGTTGCATCGATATCATATCTTTATCACCAAAATAAAACATGAATCATGCTACTCATTACCTACAGGTCCTGACCAATGTAGTTCAATGGCCAGCCCTTCCCCTGCGGTTGTACCAAGCGACGGCCCATACATACCCGTCGACGGAGCCGCTTCGCCCAACTCACAACAGCTGTCGTCGGCTCGCTCGTCTCTCTCACAGAACGGCATCGTTCGCTCGCAGCAAACCATCAGGCTGCATCGATATCATATCTTTATCACCAAAATAAGACATGAATCATGTTACTCATTACCTACAGCTCCTGACCAATGTAGTTCAATGGCCATCCCTCCCCCCTGCGACTGTACCAAGTGATGACCCATACATACCCATCGACGGAGCCGCTTCGCCCGACTCACAACAGTTGTCGTCGGCCGCTCGCCTCCCTCATAGAACGGCATCGCTTCGCTCGCAGCAAACCATCAGGCTGCATCGATATCATATCTTTATCACCAAAATAAGACATGAATCATGCTACTCATTACCTACATGTCTGACCAATGTAGTTCAATGGCCAGCCATTCCCCATGCGGCTGTACCAAGCGACGACCCATACATACCCGTCGACGGACAATGCGGATGCCCGAGCCAGTGCAGCAAAAATAACACTTATTACGTGGAGATCCGGACCAATGTAGTTCATTTGACAACATTTAGTGTTCATTCTTCCATGGTCAGGTCCTGACCAATGGAGGTATAATTTTTTTTTGCAATCTATCCATTTTAAATAGCATGCCTCTCCTGCAACTTTCAGAAAACGTACTGGCATGTCCTATGCCCAAATAATGGCCATTCCAGGTCCACAAATAAATTAAAAAATACAGGTAGCCGTTCGAGATTGCAAGTCTAATAGTAGCTCTTAGATGACAAATAACAAAATCTAATAGTGACCAGGATGGGCATCCCATCATGTCTCTAATTTGGGGTTGTACTTGGCCCCTTTTTTTGTATGAATTTAGTCGGTTCACTCAAATTTTCATCTAAGCTCAATAAAACTGAGCCATGCATAGCTAGTCTTTCCACGGCCAATAGCAGCTTTACACAAAAATAGCTCATCATGAACCGGCAAAAGCATCAGCTACGGGATACATGTGAAATCGCATCCCAAGTCCTAAAGGTATATGGCTATTGAATATCAAGAAACAAGCTAGAAAGCAGCAAGGCAATGAAAATGGATGGATTCCATGGCAGCATGATCTCTGTGCCCTCCTATCATTGTGAATCTTGATTAGGGCAGGGAGAAACTGCCGAGTTGCCTTCTTTGGTTCCCGTGTATAGACACCTGCAGCACACAACTTTTTGTAGCAAAATGTAAAATATTAACACTGTTCCAAATGGATTTGCATAGGCCCTACGGAAAAAAGTATAGTCGTGAACCATGGTGCATATATATAACAATGTCTGAATTAAGATGATGAGCATTACAACAGGGAGGGGGGGGGGGTAATTGACCTTAAATCACTTACATATGAATATGTATACTCTAAATGTAGGCCTTGGCTGAGAAGCAAGACAGATCTGGACATTCAGTAAGTAAAGCCACAAACTTATCCACCTCTTCATCCCTGAACAACATATTTCTATAAGATAGTATATCTGTATATGCACTGAACAAAGCCCGTATGTTGGAATAGAATAATACTCATGAATGTAATCAAATGAACTAAGAATTTGCTAATATGTCTAGCAGGACACATCTCTCATCCTCGTTCCTCCTCGGCACAATTGCATTCCATAGTATGGTTATACATATCCTCAAACATGTAGGAACTAATATTTGTCTTTCTCACGTGCATGAAGAAATAGTTACATTTACGTGCTAGAAAACTAATTGGATGAGAAGTACATATGTCGCTCATTGTTGTTCTTGTATAAAAACATTACGAAAGTGGGATCATAAACTCACCAATCCTTGTTGTCTCTCTTTATTTACAGAGCATTTAACCTCTGCCTCACACAACGTATATATGTCTCAGCATTCGGCATGTACCTTTTGTCAATGTCAACATACTCAAATACGACATCTTCACCAAGTTCCGATGTAACAGGCTGTCAAGAAAAAAGATGCAATGCCAAAGGTAAGAATGGCAGTCTATTGGCCAATATATTCTACTGTAATAATTAGTCTAAAGGAGAAAAGATGCATGATATGTGATAAATTAGTACAAATATAAATAAAATTATAGAAATGTGGAACAAACCTTGATCCCTAGGAGTTGCAGCAACTATAATCCTTTTACCAGTTTCATAGCTCCAAATTAATGCAACCTAATAGTTTATCCATCCCTTCACCTGGTGACCTCTTGGACTTAAGTAGAGATGATTTCTGAAACAAAATGTGAGATGTTTAATCTGGGCCTCACCCAAACACACTTATGTACTTTGTTTTGGAAAATATGTATTCAAATAGCTTGCATAGAAAATGGTGTCAAGAAAGAGCCAACTTAATCAAATGGCCTTGCTACATATAATCGATAACCTTCAAACTATTTCGAAGTCCATATTTTTTTTATCAAAAACCATAATAAAGTTCTTGTGTCATAACAAATAACCTGCTGGGCAGGATGCAGAACCTGAATGCTTTTTCCATCTGCATAACACACTGCAGTTTATGAGAAACCGCAAAAGAATCATATCACCCAAGAGAGGCAACCTACAAACACACATCAATTACATTATCCGAAATAAATATTTCTAGCATCAATTGAAACCATGTTTGAACTATAAATGAGTAATGTATGTAGTTAGTGACATACAACGATCCAGCCACTGAAGTTTGTGCTCTTGAGCACCTGCACAGGCACGAAATAAGTAATCATAGGAGAGGGAAATCACTAATGAACATTGCAAGTCCGCAACTAATTTGTAGAGTGTGGTTAATCACAGTCGACCGGGCAGAGAAGAAAGCACTCATGATCCTATGTACTGCTGAACACCCTCCCGATTATGCACTCCAATGGACTATTGTTCGCGTCATCAATCTGCACAAATTTGCAAGATGAACTTGGATAATACATTTCAAGTATGAACTGCTAGCTAGGAGAAAACTGAATGTGGAGCACCTGACGAGGGTGACGATGCGCTTGGAGGCGGGAGCGATGCACTAGCCATGCTCGTCAAGGACGAAGCCAGCGGGTGGCTTGGGCATGGCGTCGCCCGACCATGTCCCCCCCCCCCCCCCCCAGCGAACCTCCCCCTCCCCCTCAGCCTCCTCGTTGTCATAGTCCCTATACCCTGCCTCATCGTCGAAATTCTTATCCAGCCGCAGAGCGTCGGGCGAGCGGGCCATGCCTGCCGGCGGTGCGCGTCTGGATTGCTCCCTGGACGGCGGCCGCTCGGCTAAGCCTCTCGGCGGCCCGCGCCCCTGATGGTGGCGACTGGGTGCGCCAGCAGGGCCTCGCCTCCCTGGCATACCTTGTTCTTCGACATCGTCGTCGTGGAGCCTGGGCGGCAGCCCATGCTTGCGGGTCTGCGGAGGAGGGCCGCGGTTCCTGGGTGGCGGCCTGGACGACCGCTGCTGCCTCGGCGATGCAGTCACTCGGACGGAGACACACCTCCCGCAACCCACTCTTAAACAGATTAAGCCTCGGCCCAGCGGAGAATCGGCTGGCGGCGAGACCGCGACCCACGCTTAAGCAGATGCGAGCGCTCATAGGGGTGTGGCGACGGCATGGGGCGGTGGCGGGGCGGCGGAGTGGAGGAGCGATGATCGGTGACCCTCCAAGCGGTTGGCGGCAGCAATAGGGGAGGGATGGCATGTGGATCGTGGCATCGTGCTCATGTATTCTAGGACGACGAAGGGGTACAGATGGATTAGCGTGGGATCGGTGGGTTAGTGGAAATGTGGAGTGGCATTGGTGGGTAATTAAAGTGTAAAACACGTTTGATAGATTGGAGCCATTTAGACCATCAGATTGCAAGTTTCAACGAATAGGATGATTTGGTTCTCCGTCCTCTCATGCTTTTATAGAGATAGTAGATTTGGGACAGTTCAGCCGATTAATTGGGACAGTTCAGCCGATACATAATGACCGTAAGAAGTTTTACGTAAGTCTAGCATTTCTGGGACTACTGCGCCTGAACCTTGCGGCAGAACACGAGCGCACACCCTATGCACAGGCACGCACGTACGCTAAACTAGCGCGATCCACCATGCATCAACCAGAGAGCATGGTGACGTACATATATGCATTACCGGGGGCGCCCTCGGTAGCTCGGCCACGACGACGTACTCAAGGCATGACGCCGCCGGCGCCTCCACCGCCATACCCACCTCCCAGCCTGCCGAACAGGCCGTGGCCGCCGACGAATCCTCCAAAACGGATGCCGCCGGCTCCTCCAACGCCGGGGAACCCTCTGCCGTTCTCCACGCCGCCCCGGGCCGGACACCACCGAGCCGGCCCGTGACGCTGATGAAGACGCTGGCGCCGTTATAGCAAAGCCCCCACCGTAGTCGTCGCCGACGTCCAGGAGGCCCTGTAGGTTCTGCATGCCTCCCACGCTCACAAACATGTGTTCTTCTCGTCCGCGCCACCGGTTCCTCCTGCACCGGCGCCGCTCTCTGCGGCAGCCGGAAGTGAGGCCACCGCCGCGCCTCCAGCTGCAGCAGGCACGGTCCTGGCAGCCGCGACGGCTTGCGCCGCCAGCGCAAGGCAGAGCAGGAGGGAGGCGGCAGTGCCAAAGCACTTCTTGGCCATTACATTTACACCTCTCTAGCTAGCCAGCTACAGTGTCTACAGATATCGATTCCACTCGCTCGCTGCCTCGCTCTCTACTGTGTTGTTTGCGTGAGATCGCTGCTCTGCTGTTGAGGAACTTGGTGCGGCAGAGCTTAATTATGTGGTTTAAATAGGCCGAGGGGGAGAGACCGGGGCAGGTGTAGGGTAAATGAGCCGAGTGCGAGTAAGGGAGTGACATGGGGGTGCTGCGATTTTTATTTTTGCGGGGTAGGGTGTTGTGAATGTTTGTTGAGGACTAGGTAAGTGCCCGTGCGATGTAACAGGAGACGTAAATTTTTCATGTTCACAATATGGTAGGGTGGGTCAAAGTAACTAATATATTGATATTGTAATTTTCCCGTTAATATTTAGTAGACCGTCGTCAGATCTTGGATTTGCACTTGCATCAATCCAATGCCCTCAAAGGAGAGCGGAAGCACCGCTTGCAGTCCATTTTTATTTTTATTTTTGAACAAGAATCCTCAACTTATTGTTTACTTGTTGTCATGCCGAATGAAATGCCTATATTTTCTGTCAATCTAAATGTTGCATGCATTCCGTTTCATTCCATCAATAACAGAACAACATGTTTGGGACAGAATTATTCATTGCAGCAATGTGATTATGATACGTTGATGGATGGACAAAGTAGTACAAAACAATATTTGTAACAATAAGTATCGGGTGAGAGAAAAGAATGGTACTACTATTAATTCCCAGAGGGACTAGGAGCTGTGGAGGTTTGTTGAGGAATCAGGGGGGATGAGTAATATGCATTGTTAGCTGTGGAGGTTTTTTTTTTTTTTGAAAGCCGAGGAGAGACCTGGCCTACTCGGCGCTCTCAACACCGGGCGACACATAGTGGGCTGGCCCAGCAACCTGCTGAAAAGCAAAGTCAAAGAGAAAAAGTTGAAACATTTTTCTGCTTGATATTTTGGGAGATTAGAAAAGTTCATAGATTTCTATTTTTGTGGACCCTCTGCTGCTCTCCATGCCGCGCCAGATATGTTATAAAATCACATATTTTTAAAAAGTTCACAGATTAGAAAAGTTCATGAAATTTTTTCAAAAAGTTCACAAATTTCCATTTTTTTCTGAAAAAAGGTTCACAAATTAGAACAAAAGTTCATCAATTTTGAAAACAATCATCAAAATTGAAAAAATTACATTGATTTTGAAAAAAAATTCATCAAATTTGAAAGAAGTTCATCGATTTTGAATGAAATCCATAAATTTTGAAAAAAGTTCATTCAAAATTTTAAAATCACAATTTTTGCGAAAAGTTCAACAATTTAATAAAAATATCGTGGATTTTTGAAAAAAGCTTTCCGATTTTGAATAAAAAGTTCATCAATTAAGAAATTTGCATTTAAGAAAAAAAAAGAAAACAAGAACAGAAAAGAAAAAAAAAGAAAAAGAAACGCGAACTAGAGAAAGAATAAAAGAATGAAAGAACCTTCAATGCACAAGTTTTGTTTTTTTAGTCACTCTTCAATGCACAAGTGTGCAATGTTCCTGGTGGTTAGCACGCACTGTGAATGCTCAGGTCTTAAGCTCGATCTATCACGGGCAAACCAGTTTTTGCACTTTAAAACAGATAAAAGAAGTACGCAAAATGGGCCGGCCCATCTCGCACCGCTTTAGGCGCCCGTTTGCAAAATGACCTATAACGGAGGAACCGCCGATTCGTTGTCCGCACGCCAACATTGCTGGATGGCCTAGCAAAACCATGGCCCAACAAACAATTAGGCCGAGCTCACTTTGTTGTCTACTATCAGGAAACAATGCTATTTAACCCTTCCTTTAGTACAAAGATTAACATATGTTATATAACCAGTATAAATTATTTGAAAAGGAATTCACAAAAAGCTGAAAGAAAAACACTAATTAAAAATCGTACAAATTGAAAAAGTTCTTGAATTTGACAAGAGTTAAAGATTTTGAAAATTTTCAAAAATAATTGGAAAAGTTCAAAAAATAGAAAAGGTACATGAAATTTGGAAAAAGTTCATGAATTTAAAAAAAAATCCATGAGCTACAACTTCATGCATTGGCAAAAAAGTTAGTAAAAATTGAAAAAACTTCATGAATTTGAAAAAAAATACATGGTTAAAGTTCATGAATTGGAAAAAGGTCGTGAAAATTTAAAAAGTTCATGAAATTTGGGAAAAGTTGATTTGATAAAATTAAAAAATTGAAATAGATCATGAATTTTAAAAAAGTCCATAAAGCTAAAGTTCAACCATTTTAAAAAAGTTCAGGGGCTAAAGTTTGTGCTTTTGAAACTCATGAGCTAAACAAGTTGATGAATTTGGAGAAGGCGATGATTTTGAAAACTGTCCAAAAAATGAGACGAGAAAAAAAATAAGTATAAAGAAAACAGAAAAGGAAACAAGAAACAAGAAGGAAAAAACAAAAAATAAAACCGATAGAAAAAAACAGCATGAAAAAGTTGAACACAAAAACTGAAAGTTATGTGGGTGGGCCGGTCTATGTGTGTGGGGGTGGGGGGGGGGGTGGGGGGGGGGGCTACTTAAACGTCCTTAACTAGCGCTTACAACATCGAATAGGGATTGGCAGGCAAGATGAGTGAGTGGGTGCTATATGGTGAATCGTTTGCTTGTGTTTCGTGTTTTGTGGAGCCCGACCTTCTAATTCCTGGACTAGAGGGTCTCAAAGCCCAGCTCTGGAAAAGGCTCAAGGCCAAATTGTTTTTGTACCACTATCAACATTGTTTGATGTCGCGATAGAGTTTGAAGTAAAAATCTGTGGAAACAAAAGCGATATAAATTAAGATATTTAGATTTTCAAAAAAATAAGAAAATTAGTTTGGAGTGATTGAGCTTCAAGTGAAAATTAGAGGAAACAAAGACATCATTGGATGCATAGTTTGTAGTGAAAATAAGAGGAAATCATTCATCTTCAGTTACAACAACACTACTAAGATAAAATTTCACAGTAAAAAGGTGTAGCACTTCAAGAAAAAAATAGAATCAATATCATCCGAGAAATCGATGCAGAACATCGCCCATCTAGAAATTCCAGCAAAATTAAGGTGAGCTCCCAACTTGCTACGTGACTCCTATTGTCACATGGACAACATATTTTCCTTAATGCACCCCTTTGAACAGTTGCTTGTTGCAGATGTAAAAGGACATTTGTATATGTGTTCTTAAAAATATAGATCATTGTAACATAGATTTAGAAGAGAAAAAATGGAAGTCCTAATTAATATTGAGAAACAACCACTTCACACTAATTTAAATCTCTGCAAGACATGCTAAATGGGATGGATACAAATAACAGTTGTGATAAATGGATCTACCGCTGGAAGTCCCCAAATTATTCATAAATGCAGATGCACATGACTCTAATGTCCACAAGTGGAACTCGTTGCCTCTTCAAATGGCACTAGAAAGTGTGACCAGTGGCGAAGCTAGGAAAATCAAATGTGTGTGTTGTTGGCTGAGACGTATGCATGCCATATTAGCAAATGTACGTATAGGATGTCCACATGCATAGATTATACCATTGAGCTCTTCGGATTCTTAGTCCTACATAATTCGGCACTATAGTGAACAAGGATTAATCGTCAACCAATGCTAGATTGCCGGTCAGCCGCATGGTATTAGGAGGTATGGATAATTACACTCAATCTTCCTCAAAAATCTAACTTAAGGCTGTCATTTCATTCGCCAATACACTAAAAGTTTTGGCATGAGAGAGTGTGGATGCAATGTAGTCAATTAATGTTTGTATCCAAGTTAGGAGGAAGAGTGTTAATTTTGGATAAGTGAAGGTAGGTGATGCGACAAAGTGAAGGCCATGAGTTTTAAACCTATCACTGCCTTGCCTGTGTTCTCGAAGCCTGACTTTCGAAGTTCAACACTCAAAGCCCATCTTAAGAAAGGTTGGGACCCAAACCTTTTGTCCCAGTATGTATGATTAGCGGCAGATCAACAGAGGTTCTCCTTCTGTTTCATTGAGAGAGAATTTCTTTTCTGTAGATGCCCAAATGTAGCAACACTTACATTGTCTTGATACTCACACAAGTTAAAAGGGGGACAAGTTCAGCAAAGCTTTTCTCTGGCATACTTGCAACTTGATCCACATGCCATTGAATTATGGACAATGTAGTTTGTTTTGTCAAGGGAACATAGTTGGGAGTGAGAATTAGAGGAACCCAACGCACAGATTATATATTCTGGTAAATCTATCTATAGAGGAATAAAATAGATTGTTGGATTCAGTGACAAAGTTGAGTGAAAATGAGAGGAACCCATGGTACAAATTTGACAATTTCAGTAGTCAGCTTCCTAGGGTTCTTGGCGATAGAGGAGGGGAACAGGAGTAAGTAAAGGTAGTTGTATGTTGGGGCCATGGACATTTTTATCTTCCGGGTGGGGGGGGGGGGGGGGGGGGTACGGGCAGTTTACCAATACATTTTTTGGCCAAAAATACTAAATTCAAATAGTTGGAGTGGCATCTATAGATATATGTCACAATTGGAGTGGGAATTTTAAGGGTTTGCAAATTGTAGTGAAATTTTTTTTGAATAGCCAGAATTGGAGTGACATTTATCCAGTTTGATTTTTCTGAATAGCCAGAATTGGAATACTGTATCCTTTTTGTTTTTACAAATTCCAACGAATATTTTTGTTGGGTTTCTTGATTCAGTTTGATTTTTCTCTCCTTAAAATCTAAAATTCAAAAAAAATGCGAACAATTTTAAATATGCTAGCATATTTTAAAATGTGTCGACATTTTACAAAATTAGATGAACATTTTTATTAAATTCGTGGGCAATTTTCAAAAATGCAAATTACATAAAAAAATCAAAAATATGAGTATTTTAAAAAAATGGTTGCACTTTTTTACGTACATTAATATTGTTACAAATTGCATGAACACTTCTCTAAATTTGGATGAACGTGTCTTTTTAGAAAATAGTCATCGTGTATTTAAAACATATTCGCCGTTCACTGAAAAAAGCTCTTAACGTATTCTTCTAAATTGTTCGTATACAGAAAAAAAAGTGTTTTCACCGATGAAAATAAGAAGCACTGAGAGAATAAGAAAAAATGTTAAGAAAACCATAAAACAAAAAAAAAAGAATACCACTGGAAGACGAAAGAAACAAGAAAGAATAAAGTGGGAGAAAAAGAAAAACCAGGAGGAAAATGAATAGGGAAAATGAAGAAAATGACTTGAAGCCAAAAGAGACGGATGAAAAAACTACAATTGAAAAAACATCGGTTGTCATGGGCCGGTCCATAACAAGTAAACAACGCTAAATGTGTGCCACATCCCGCTAAAATGTTGCGAGAAAGAGCATGGATCAAGGTGGCCGAGGAAATGAAGTGGATATCAATTTGGTGAATCGGGTATTTTGTAAAGACTGGGCCTCTAGCTGAGGGATGCTAATCCACAAGCTTGGCGGTGTTACTTGAAGTTGGAGGGGAGGCATAATCCTAGCCGCCGCTAAGGGGAAGGAATGCAAGTAGAATAACATTACTATTGAAAGCATAGAAAATTTTAGGGGTCAATGCCCACCTTGATCCAATAAAATCTCCACACCTAAGTTAGTAGCTTAAACCATTCATTTTTGGTTAGGGTACCAATAGGAAGATAAATTCCACAGTTCAGATAAAATACATATAGCATTTGAGGCAAGAACATAGGATCAATTGCATTAGAGAAATCGAACCAAAACATCGCCCAACTAAAAATTCCAGCGAATTAAGGAAAGCTCTCTACGTATGACTTCACTCGTATGGTCCTATTATCAACATGCATGTCCCACATATTTTCCCTTCCACCGCTCATGTACTCAGTCCAAGCAAATGTTAATCATCGATCGTCGCCCACGAACAGCTAGCATCAGTCACAAGACTACCGCTGACGGCCAAGAGGTCCTATAGGTCCCTCATGCCTCCCACGCCCACACACAGGTTCTACGAGCATAATTGATTTGATGCCAAAAGTTGGCATCCCAAATTTTGGCAACTCCCAAATATTGGCTAGAGATTAGTTGCTTGCCAATTTTCACTGTCAATGTCACAGCCCTAGAATTTGCTTGTAGCTATTTACCTGAGTGAGCATCATGCATCATGTCTAAATTCTGAAAGTTGAATTGAGGTTAGTTGAAACCCTCATAAATCACTTCAAAAATAATCAACATTAAAATCTTTTCAAAGAAGTCCAAGAAAATGTTCCTCTTAGCCTCTGAAAATATTGGCAAGAGGTAAAACTTAAAACAATATTTTTGGAATCTCAGAGATATTTATTTTGGGCCTTTGAATTAATTCAATAACTATTTGCATTCGATATATATTCTTTATATAATTAATATATGTCCAATAATTCTGGAACATTTTATGTGGCTTGGGATATTTGAGTTCTAGTCACATATTTATTTTCAGGATTTTATAAAATGATTTAGTATTTTAACTAAATCAAAACAAAATAACATAAATAGAAAACAGTAACATTTTAAAAAAATAGAGGCAGAGGAATTACCTGGGCCACTTACCTGGCCGAGCTCCCCCAGCAGGCCCAGCCCACCTGGCAGCCCCGCCACCTGGCCGGCTCACCAGGGGCAGGGGCGTCTTCCTCCTCCTGCCAGAAGGCAGAGGAGAAGCCAGCCACGGCGCCGCGGCGTGCCACGCCGGCAGCTGCCCGCCTGGCTGTTCCCTCGTCGCCCTGGACGTCTTGCGCGACGCCACGCACCCCCCCGAACTCTCTCACTCTCCCCTGCTCTCTCCCTCGCCTCTGCTCCTCGGACCCGAACACGTCCGTCGCCGCCGCTCACTGCCACCGTGCTCACCGCCCGCCCCTCGACCAACCGCCATGCTCATCGGCTCCGCCTCGTCGTCCGCATCATCCCAGACGAGCCACGCAGCTGGGGACGCCCTACTTCGACCTCGTTGCCGCCGTTTTCCACCGCGAGCGCCCGAGATCACCGGCGCCCGTACGTCGTCGTCTGGCCTTCCTCGAGCCCGCTTCGACGCCCTCTGCAACCGCTGTGAGCTCCATCGTCGTTTGCCCCTCTTTCCCTTGCCTCTCGACCACCGCAGCCGCCGTTTCGACCGAAGCCGAAGCTCGCCGCCGCCGGCCATGATGCCGCCGTCGTTTTAGCCACCCCAGCCCGCGCCTGAGCACGTCAACGCGCTCGATGCCTTCCCAAGAGCACGCCGCTCCCGCCAGCTGCTCCTCCCGAGCACCCTAACGCCGAGCCCAAACTAACCCGAACTCCGGCGCCGCCGCGAGCTTCGTTCCGGCGAGCTCCGGCGTCCCCGCGGCCACCCACCTGCTCCTCTAGATGCGGGAGAGCACGGGCTATGTTCCGGTGGTCCCCGCGAGTCCAGCCGCCGCCCGTAGCGTGTTTCCGAGCCGCGCCGCCGTCGTTTTGGTCGCCGTCGGCGAGATCCCGGTGACGCTGACGTGGCGCCGTCATTAGGGGCTAATAGCCCAGCTAATTAACCCTCTCTCACACTGACTGCTGGGTCCCACTTCCTAACTAAACACAGTTTATTTTCCTGTTATAGTTTAACTAACCCCAGTGGGCCCACGAGTCAGCTTTGACCAAGCTGACGTGGCCGTTGACTGGGCCCACATGTCAGTGACTCTAGCTAGCACCGTGACACTGACCAGTGGACCCCACTGGTCAGGTTTGACCTGGACCGTGCCTTTGACTTGCTGACGTCACGCTGACGCAAGACTGACGCAGTAACTCTTTTTCTGGATTTAATTTTATATAGGAAATTCCAGAAAATGTTGCAAAACTTCAAAAATTCATAGTAATTCAACCGTAGCTCCAAATCAAACAATTTATATATGAAAAATTATCAGAAAAATGCAATCTATCCATCTGTACCATTTTCATGCATGACAAACTAAGTTATACCTGCTGTATAACTGAAAACATGTTAATGGCATTTAAATAACCACATGTGGAGTTTGAATTTGAACCTTGGGTTCAAACCAACTTCATTTAATATGGTTTCTAGTTGCATTAGCTCAAACACAAGCATATTGCCATGTCATGATCATGCATCATATTGTGCATTGCATTGATCGTGTGTTCTTTCTCTGTTGCCGGTGTTTGTCCCCTCTCGATAGACGTATTTTCGACAATGTGATCGATGACACCGATGAAGAACTATACTATCTTCAGAAGTGCCAGGCAAGCAAAACCCCCTTGTTCATTCCGATACAATCCCCCTCTCTCGCTCCTGCTCTCTTTTACTGCATCAGGACAACAACGATCATCTGTTACTTGTTGCGGTAGTTGAACCCCTTATCCTCTGCATGACCTGTCATTGCCACAGTAAATAGATGAAACCCACTAGCATGAGTAGGAGTTGTTTGAGCCCTGATGTGCCTACTCATTCATGTTTGCTTGTCATGCCTGCTATTGCTTAGAGTTGTGTCAAGTCTGATTCATCGGGGATGAATTGGAAAGTTGTGAACATGTCCTACTGTGTGTGAGCTAAGTGTGTGAACATGTTTTGGTAAAGGTAGCGGTGAGAGGCCATGTAGGAGTACATGGTGGGTTGTCTCATTGAAACCGTCCTCAGGAACTGAGTTCTGTGTCTGTGATCCATGAACAGCTACTACCACTCATTGGGATCCTTAATTGACCCTCTCGGCTTCTTAATCACCCTAGTACTCTGTCCAGGAGTTGCAACTAGTTTCTGGTGTTTGTAGGTTATGTGTTGGCGGCCGTGCGTAGCGCTGACCCTAGGGGTGGGCTATGTTGCGGTAGATACACCGTGGCACGGTGTACCGGGCGCCCGTTTGGTGTCTCGGGAACCCTGCTCACATCGTTCGGGGCCGTATGTGGAAACCTCGGCCGGACTCCCTGCGGATGGAACCTGGATAGGCGATAAACCTGGACTAGAGACTTAAGTGTTTAGGTAGGCCGTGGCCGACACCCTCGCCAGGCTTCCGCTTGAAGGTTGCCGAGATACATGACGTGTACATGGTGGTAAGTGGTGGGAGCGTGTGTGAAGAAGTACACCCCTGCAGGGTTTTCATTATCTATTCGAATAGCCGGATTCCTCGGATATGGAAACTTGGACCCCTTGCATAGTTCATAGACAAGTGAAAGTGGATACCCTAAAACTCGCAAGATAAGCGTGAGTGCTATGGATGGCCTTCTCGTAGGGAGACGGGAGCGGATCCATAGTGGTGTATTGAATGGTGAATATGTGGACTCGTGTGCGCCACCTCAAAAGTGTTACTTGAAGCCGTAGTTTAAGATAGCCACCGAGTCAAAGCTGGCTTGCTGCAGTTAAACTCCACCACCCCCCTTTTGTTGATACCGATGCATATGTAGCTAGTTCTGATGTAAGTCTTGCTGAGTACCTTTGTACTCACGTTTGCTTAATTTATGTTTTGCAGAGAGATTTCAGTCTTGCTAGTAGTTCCGCGTGGACTTCGACGTTTAGCTTGATACCTCAGCTACGATCTTGTGCCCTCGGCAGGATCTGGTAGATAGTCAGGCTTCTTAGCCTTTTCCATTTGTAGATGTCCGTACTCAGACATGTTAAGCTTCCGCATGTGTTTGACTTGTATGCTCTGATTGTTGGGTCATGAGACCCATGTTTGTAATATCTCGCTCCTCGGAGCCTAATGAATAATACTTGAGTTGTAGAGTTATGTTGTGATGCCATGTTGTATTTACACATATCGAGCATATTGTGTGTATGATTGAAATGCTTGGTATGTGTGGGATCCGACAATCTAGTTGTTATCCTTGGCAGCCTCTCTTATGGGGAAATGTAGTCTAGTGCTTCCATGAGCCATAGTAGTCCGCTACAGCCCGGTTCACCGGAGTCCTGCTAGCCCAGCACTACTGTTCAGGACACTTGACTGGCCGGCATGTGTTTCACTTCGTCCCTATGTCTGTCCCTTCGGGGAAATGTCACACGGTGGCTTCCGGAGTCCTGCCTAGCCTGCTACAGCCCGGGGTTGCCCGGAGTCCTGTTAGCCCAGTGCTACAGCCCGGAATCACTCGTTGATGACCGACATGTTCGATGTGATTCATGTATGCCTGTCTCCATAGGTCTGTGCCGCTTTGGGTTCACGACTAGCCATGTCGGCCCGGGTTCTCTGTCATATGGATGCTAGCGACACTATCATATACGTGAGCCAAAAGGCGCAAACGGTCCCGGGCCATGGTAAGGCGACACCCGTGGGATACCGTGCGTGAGGCCGCAAAGTGATATGAGGTGTTACCGGCTAAATCGATGTGACTTGGAATCGGGGTCCTGACAGCGTTGGTATCAGAGCCTGACTGCCTGTAGGATTACCAAGCCAAACTGGTCGAAGTCGGGTCTAGAAATGCTTTAGTTATATAAGGGAATTGGTTGTGGAAGGGAACGTAAGGCTCTTTTACTCCTTATCCTCATGACCTTCTGATCTGAGTCATCTTATCCTTTATACGGGGTTAAGAACTAGGTTTCTCTTCTATCTCTCAGGATGACGTGTTACTAAACTGTAGTTGCCTAGGATTGTTGAGTTAAAGCCTCATTTCAGTTCCTACTACTTCCATATGTTCATAGCTGGCACCAGAACCTTGGTATGATGTCGTTAAGTGGTTATGCCACCATTTTTGCAGATTGTCTCAAATCTTTTTGAGCAATTACAGCCGTTATGCTGTCCGAGTCATCCCAGGTCTCTAAATAGTCTGATGCATTTGCAAATCCTTTCTTTCCATTTCTGATATCCTTTTGGGCCAGATTAACCACACTAATCGGTGAGTTGAGGCACTCTGTTGCCTCGGCATATAGGTTGGAGCTAGTATTATGACCCTAGGTGTCTTAGAGGATCACCTAGTAATCTAGCCATGTCTTGTGTTCCCAGTGTGATAATTCTGGCCATCGTTCTCGAAAGCATCCCATGATGCCATTTAGTTAGTAGGTATTCTACTCCTGGGTTCTTGAACTCGAGATTCACCCTACTTACTTCATGCTGATAGTGTTTGTTAGTTCCTTTAGAATATTAGTAACCTTTGCGATAGTCCTCGAGGTCCGTGGTATTTCCTTCTTCCAAATACTATGAACCACCTATGGCAGAAGTTTGTTGTATCAAAAGATCACAACCAGAGTGCTCTTAATGAGTTCTCCATTCTGCATTGTGAATCTGCCAGTCCTACCTATCTGCATGGGTTGTCCGGAAGAAATGTTGAGCTTTGCTCGACATACTAATCCATGCATCCACAACTCAGAAAATTATATGTTCCTTGAGTTGTTCCTCTTCAGTTGTATTCCGACCATCCTCTATCAGTTGATAGCCAAGGGTATGTGTGCATTCGTGTTATCGATGCTTATTATTCTTGTGGTCTATCAAGCCATTCTATTCTGGAATGACTAGGAGAAACAAACTCCAGTACCTCATCCATATCCAGGATTGGGTCAAAGCAGTTGTATTCCGCAGATCAAAATGCCATCCAGTTTTTGCTTTGCTCTACCTTGGAGTGTTACCATCTTTATGTCAGGAGTGTCATGAGAATTGCACCACCTCTTATGAATTCTTGACGCAGTAATACTTCTTACCATCATTGTTCATTCCTCAATTCCGTGTTGTTATAACCGGAATGCCGACAAGTGAACCGTGGTGTGTGAAAGCATTATTCCTAGCAACTCCGTTGCTTGGTAGTTAATGGACAGTACTCTCATTCTTAGTGTGCTGGTAATTAAATCACCATCCTAAGATTGATCGTGCTACCTGTATCATATTTCTGGTGCACTCCTCGATCAATGAGTGAGGATTATTAAATCCCTTGCTTATTTGATCATATCGTCCTGCCTCGCAAAGCAAGATTGTTCTCGAGCTTAATAACATATCGGTGGGTTGTGATTTTCCAAATATCTTCTTGGAAGTATCACCAGGTTGCCACCTGATCGCTATGTTGAGTTCGTGATCAAGTTGGTTTCTTGTAGCCACCCTTTTCTCCAAGAATCTGTGTTGGATACCCCTGAGCTAGTTGGTTAAGCTTAACAACAACTTGGAGAGTTGGAAGATAAAAGCTTGTCTGACTTAGTTCATGTTAAGGGATATCTTTGTGTTTGTGCGTGTGTTGAAGAAAGATGATATCTTCACCAATTGGTCCTCGTGATCAGTTGTTGGATCTATTGCCTTGTTAAAACTTTGACTTGAGTATGGGCTATCGTCAAGTCAAATCAGAACCAACGATGTTCGTAATGTTCTGTTACTCGTGGTTGATCCCTCGAGCATACACCATTACATCTTGTGGTCTGACCAATGCTATCACCATGTTCACATGATGGTGGAAGTCCAGTGATATGGAAATTCCGATGAGTTGTTGTTGAGCCCATCAGCAGTATCTTGTCTCCACCATGATTCGTGTTAAACATTAAGCTAGTGTTGGAAACTTTGTAAACCGTGCCTTCATGTTTCGTTCATGAAGCATATGTTTGGATGAAAGTAGCGACTTCCTCTAAGTTCACGTGCAATCTATGTAAGTTGCCGCCGTGAATTCGAGAAAGCTTGTTTTTGCTTCCCCTGGAATCATCCCAAGTCATTCATGCATATGTGCGAAGTATCCTGTGGTTTGGAGACTTGCAACCTTCATTCCATACGTTCCCTAGCACCCCAAGCCACTGATTGACTTGTTCAAGGAAAAGAAGTCTAGCGCGTGCAAAGACATCGAAATCCTTGATGATGGTTCCCCACCTGAACTCAGTAGTGTTTTATTATAAGACTACTATGTGGTCATGCTTGTCTGGGACAGCGTGTTCACAGGTTTGTAGCAAAACCGGCTCATGTTTTGGAGCTTACTACCATAGTCCATTTCCTGAGAATCTTGTAATGACATCTCGTCGATTTGTGTTGCAAACTTTCATTTTCTTTCTAGACTCGATGAGTCTAGAATATCCTGTTACCAGCCAGATCTGAATCTCAGGCAGATATGATGGTTGGAACGTTTCGCAAGAGCTATAATTAATATTGGTCTCTCTGTAACCCGGTAAAGTGGATGTCGTGGCCAACGCACCCGGCCGAAAGACTTATTATTGTAGTATCTTGATTGAGAAAGTTGGTCACCTCCCCATAAGGATTTCGTAGGATTTACTCCAATAGCTGTTCCTTATGGATTTTTGTGTTCCCGAAGTCCGACCTTACTTGATGTCCTAGATATCAAACCATACCTATAAATGGGTTATCCTAGCACATCAAGGAGAACATTAGAAGCGGAGCACTAAATGTCTCTCGGTCGATCATCCAGATTTTTTTTCCTTGGTCTCGCTAAGGTGAAATCTGAGAAAGTGTTATCCTCCTTTGCATCTGCATCATCCATCACCATTCATCATGGTGGTATGTTGTGTTGCCAGGATCCTTGACACGGATATTGGTAAAACCTTGATGAATATGGAAATGCTCAAGTTCTTGAGAGCACGCTCAGGCACTAGGTTCTGATGTTGTCGTTAACTGGAATGTGCCCCCGTTCTCTCAGTTATTCGATAGCCATCCAATTGGTGGAATCACCTTTGCCGGTGAACCTTCTCCCCAGTTACTAGAATCATTCCCAACATTTGCATTTTGCTCCCAGCTTGCACCTCAGTAGTTCTTGTTCATGATCATCTTCAAAAGTGGACTTACCATAGGTCCCATCCATTTCCGATGATAAGCAAAATCAACCATTGCGTTGTCTTCAACAAGGTAGTCCACAACATCCATTCTGGTATGAGTATGCCATTTCTTCAAAATCCTTCACGCGATCGTTTGTGATTGCCTCAGGCTGGTGAGAAGAGTTTCAGTGATCTTTGAATCAAAAGTAATTCTTTTTGCCACTTAAGGAAATAGCTCTACGAGTCACCTTCACTAAGGTGCCTCGTTATGGTTTTATGGGCAACATAACTTCTCGCTACTTTGAAACCCCCTCACCATCTATTTAGGCGTGGAATTGTTGCCCACCAAATCAAACCCCGTCGTTGTTCTTCCATCCCTCTCGATGTGTTTTGTGTCTCAACTTGAGATGTTTCAGCATCTCATTCTGCGAGTTGATATTGTTAGCTCGATCTTCGAGAAGATCAATCCTAGTTGAGTTTCTTTCCGTCGTCATCACGTGGATGAAGATCTCAAAAGCGAGGATGTCAAGATCGACATGATGCAATGAATCAACATCTTCGAGAAGGGCAATCGAATCGTGAAGATTCCTTATTGGTGTTCCCTCTGTCTTCTTACCTCACGTCTTGAATCTCGGGACGAGATTCTTGTTTAGTGGGGGTGAGTTGTCACAGCCCTAGAATTTGCTTGTAGCTATTTACCTGAGTGAGCATCATGCATCATGTCTAAATTCTGAAAGTTGAATTGAGGTTAGTTGAAACCCTCATAAATCACTTCAAAAATAATCAACATTAAAATCTTTTCAAAGAAGTCCAAGAAAATGTTCCTCTTAGTCTCTGAAAATATTGGCAAGAGGTAAAACTTAAAACAATATTTTTGGAATCTCAGAGATATTTATTTTGGGCCTTTGAATTAATTCAATAACTATTTGCATTCGATATATATTCTTTATATAATTAATATATGTCCAATAATTCTGGAACATTTTATGTGGCTTGGGATATTTTAGTTCTAGTCACATATTTATTTTCAGGATTTTATAAAATGATTTAGTATTTTAACTAAATCAAAACAAAATAACATAAATAGAAAACAGTAACATTTAAAAAAATAGAGGCAGAGGAATTACCTGGGCCACTTACCTGGCCGAGCTCCTCCAGCAGGCCCAGCCCACCTGGCAGCCCCGCCACCTGGCTGGCCCACCAGGGGCAGGGGCGTCTTCCTCCTCCTGCCAGAAGGCAGAGGAGAAGCCAGCCACGGCGCCGCGGCGTGCCACGCCGGCAGCTGCCCGCCTGGCTGTTCCCTCGTCGCCCTGGACGTCTTGCGCGACGCCACGCACCCCCCCGAACTCTCTCACTCTCCCCTGCTCTCTCCCTCGCCTCTGCTCCTCGGACCCGAACACGTCCGTCGCCGCCGCTCACTGCCACCGTGCTCACCGCCCGCCCCTCGACCAACCGCCATGCTCATCGGCTCCGCCTCGTCGTCCGCATCATCCCAGACGAGCCACGCAGCTGGGGACGCACTACTTCGACCTCGTTGCCGCCGTTTTCCACCGCGAGCGCCCGAGATCGCCGGCGCCCGTACGTCGTCGTCTGGCCTTCCTCGAGCCCGCTTCGACGCCCTCTGCAACCGCTGTGAGCTCCATCGTCGTTTGCCCCTCTTTCCCTTGCCTCTCGACCACCGCAGCCGCCGTTTCGACCGAAGCCGAAGCTCGCCGCCGCCGGCCATGATGCCGCCGTCGTTTTAGCCACCCCAGCCCGCGCCTGAGCACGTCAACGCGCTCGATGCCTTCCCAAGAGCACGCCGCTCCCGCCAGCTGCTCCTCCCGAGCACCCTAACGCCGAGCCCAAACTAACCCGAACTCCGGCGCCGCCGCGAGCTTCGTTCCGGCGAGCTTCGGCGCCCCCGCGGCCACCCACCTGCTCCTCTAGATGCGGGAGAGCACGGGCTATGTTCCGGTGGTCCCCGCGAGTCCAGCCGCCGCCCGTAGCGTGTTTCCGAGCCGCGCCGCCGTCGTTTTGGTCGCCGTCGGCGAGATCCCGGTGACGCTGACGTGGCGCCGTCATTAGGGGCTAATAGCCCAGCTAATTAACCCTCTCTCACACTGACTGCTGGGTCCCACTTCCTAACTAAACACAGTTTATTTTCCTGTTATAGTTTAACTAACCCCAGTGGGCCCACGAGTCAGCTTTGACCAAGCTGACGTGGCCGTTGACTGGGCCCACATGTCAGTGACTCTAGCTAGCACCGTGACACTGACCAGTGGACCCCACTGGTCAGGTTTGACCTGGACCGTGCCTTTGACTTGCTGACGTCACGCTGACGCAAGACTGACGCAGTAACTCTTTTTCTGGATTTAATTTTATATAGGAAATTCCAGAAAATGTTGCAAAACTTCAAAAATTCATAGTAATTCAACTGTAGCTCCAAATCAAACAATTTATATATGAAAAATTATCAGAAAAATGCAATCTATCCATCTGTACCATTTTCATGCATGACAAACTAAGTTATACCTGCTGTATAACTGAAAACATGTTAATGGCATTTAAATAACCACATGTGGAGTTTGAATTTGAACCTTGGGTTCAAACCAACTTCATTTAATATGGTTTCTAGTTGCATTAGCTCAAACACAAGCATATTGCCATGTCATGATCATGCATCATATTGTGCATTGCATTGATCGTGTGTTCTTTCTCTGTTGCCGGTGTTTGTCCCCTCTCGATAGACGTATTTTCGACAATGTGATCGATGACACCGATGAAGAACTATACTATCTTCAGAAGTGCCAGGCAAGCAAAACCCCCTTGTTCATTCCGATACAATCCCCCTCTCTCGCTCCTGCTCTCTTTTACTGCATCAGGACAACAACGATCATCTGTTACTTGTTGCGGTAGTTGAACCCCTTATCCTCTGCATGACCTGTCATTGCCACAGTAAATAGATGAAACCCACTAGCATGAGTAGGAGTTGTTTGAGCCCTGATGTGCCTACTCATTCATGTTTGCTTGTCATGCCTGCTATTGCTTAGAGTTGTGTCAAGTCTGATTCATCGGGGATGAATTGGAAAGTTGTGAACATGTCCTACTGTGTGTGAGCTAAGTGTGTGAACATGTTTTGGTAAAGGTAGCGGTGAGAGGCCATGTAGGAGTACATGGTGGGTTGTCTCATTGAAACCGTCCTCAGGAACTGAGTTCTGTGTCTGTGATCCATGAACAGCTACTACCACTCATTGGGATCCTTAATTGACCCTCTCGGCTTCTTAATCACCCTAGTACTCTGTCCAGGAGTTGCAACTAGTTTCTGGTGTTTGTAGGTTATGTGTTGGCGGCCGTGCGTAGCGCTGACCCTAGGGGTGGGCTATGTTGCGGTAGATACACCGTGGCACGGTGTACCGGGCGCCCGTTTGGTGTCTCGGGAACCCTGCTCACATCGTTCGGGGCCGTATGTGGAAACCTCGGCCGGACTCCCTGCGGATGGAACCTGGATAGGCGATAAACCTGGACTAGAGACTTAAGTGTTTAGGTAGGCCGTGGCCGACACCCTCGCCAGGCTTCCGCTTGAAGGTTGCCGAGATACATGACGTGTACATGGTGGTAAGTGGTGGGAGCGTGTGTGAAGAAGTACACCCCTGCAGGGTTTTCATTATCTATTCGAATAGCCGGATTCCTCGGATATGGAAACTTGGACCCCTTGCATAGTTCATAGACAAGTGAAAGTGGATACCCTAAAACTCGCAAGATAAGCGTGAGTGCTATGGATGGCCTTCTCGTAGGGAGACGGGAGCGGATCCATAGTGGTGTATTGAATGGTGAATATGTGGACTCGTGTGCGCCACCTCAAAAGTGTTACTTGAAGCCGTAGTTTAAGATAGCCACCGAGTCAAAGCTGGCTTGCTGCAGTTAAACTCCACCACCCCCCTTTTGTTGATACCGATGCATATGTAGCTAGTTCTGATGTAAGTCTTGCTGAGTACCTTTGTACTCATGTTTGCTTAATTTATGTTTTGCAGAGAGATTTCAGTCTTGCTAGTAGTTCCGCGTGGACTTCGACGTTTAGCTTGATACCTCAGCTACGATCTTGTGCCCTCGGCAGGATCTGGTAGATAGTCAGGCTTCTTAGCCTTTTCCATTTGTAGATGTCCGTACTCAGACATGTTAAGCTTCCGCATGTGTTTGACTTGTATGCTCTGATTGTTGGGTCATGAGACCCATGTTTGTAATATCTCGCTCCTCGGAGCCTAATGAATAATACTTGAGTTGTAGAGTTATGTTGTGATGCCATGTTGTATTTACACATATCGAGCATATTGTGTGTATGATTGAAATGCTTGGTATGTGTGGGATCCGACAATCTAGTTGTTATCCTTGGCAGCCTCTCTTATGGGGAAATGTAGTCTAGTGCTTCCATGAGCCATAGTAGTCCGCTACAGCCCGGTTCACCGGAGTCCTGCTAGCCCAGCACTACTGTTCAGGACACTTGACTGGCCGGCATGTGTTTCACTTCGTCCCTATGTCTGTCCCTTCGGGGAAATGTCACACGGTGGCTTCCGGAGTCCTGCCTAGCCTGCTACAGCCCGGGGTTGCCCGGAGTCCTGTTAGCCCAGTGCTACAGCCCGGAATCACTCGTTGATGACCGACATGTTCGATGTGATTCATGTATGCCTGTCTCCATAGGTCTGTGCCGCTTTGGGTTCACGACTAGCCATGTCGGCCCGGGTTCTCTGTCATATGGATGCTAGCGACACTATCATATACGTGAGCCAAAAGGCGCAAACGGTCCCGGGCCATGGTAAGGCGACACCCGTGGGATACCGTGCGTGAGGCCGCAAAGTGATATGAGGTGTTACCGGCTAGATCGATGTGACTTGGAATCGGGGTCCTGACAGTCAATCTCACAAGAAGTTGCCAAATGTTCGCAACTTTTGATTTTGCCAAATATTGGCTAGCGAAATATTGGCAATACCAAATGTTGGTAGTAAACCAATTATGCTCCCGCCTACTCCACCTGTGCCGGCGCCGCTCACTCCGGCGGCTGAAAGCGAGGCCTTCGGCTCCACGGCACTGGCAGCTGCAGCAGGCACAGTCTTTGGTTGCCACTACGGTGTGCCCCGCCAGGGCACGGCAAAGAAGGAGAAATTTAGCTAATTTACAGTCAGCTGAATTTTTCAGTTTCGGTCAGTCGATTTCTTATCCGTTGGATGGTGCTCTAAGATGCGTGTTTTTTCTTCTGGTTTTGCATCTGCCGTCGAGTTGGACCAAGTCATATCGACTGACCCGTTGTTTGGGTCAGTCGAATCAGCTTTCTGGGCTTCCTCTCCTCGCGGGTGCCCGTTCTCTTATGCACACCCATTAAGGGCCCTGGTCCGTGCGGTGGGATGCCGACCATTGGCTCTCTTCTCGTATTATCCTCTCACTTCTCGTTATCTGTCAGTCACTTGCCCCGTGGTTGCCTCAGTCGCTCTTCCTCTCTGTCTTCTCCTCTTCCTTGCCTCCTCTAGGGTTCGTGAAGCTTCTCCTCTTCCTCTCCCATGTGGTCTGCTTGTTCTAAGTTTTATTCTCCCTCTACTATTGTTGGATCTGCTTGATGTGTTGATGTCTCTTAATCTTATTTTATACCTAGGTGCTTTACTCATGCTCCTTTCATTTGTAGGTTATGCCAATCCGGGCTCTCTTGGCAGAGGTATTAGCTTTGTTGGATCTCATCCGTTGTTTTAGGTAATTGTCTTTTGTTGACTCTTGTTATTGTACTGCTTTCATTGGAAGATAGATTTGTCCTCTATGCTTCGTGAAGTTTGTTGTCAGATCTGCTTGCTGTTCTTTTACACTTCTTCTTCTGCTTTTGTTTCTTGCTAGTTATAGTAGTCTTCTAGGGTTCTTATTTTATCATGGTTTACCTAGGGTTCCTGATTTTTTTAGATCTGATTCTTGAAATCGTGCTTGTGTTATTTGGGAGTAGTTTATGATGCTTCTGATAGGTCTTTTTGTAGTGTTTATATTTGTTCCTTGCTAGTTATAGTAGTCTTCTAAGGTTCTTATTTTATCATGGTTTACCTAGGGTTCCTGGTTTTTTTAGATCTGATTCTTGAAATCGTGCTTGTGTTATTTGGGAGTAGTTTATGATGCTTCCGGTAGGTCTTTTTGTAGTGTTTATATTTGTTCCAATATTTTGCTCTGATTAGGGTTATCATGATAATTCCTTTGGTTGTAGTGCAAGTAGCATATGTAGGATTGTTAGATGTGTAGTGTTTTGGTTTTAGGGTTTGAAGAGATTATGTTAACTAAGTCTTGTATGTATACTTAAAGATCCAATCTTTTTTATATTGCCATTCTCAATAGATTTTAGGTAGTGTACTTCTAGCTTATTCTTGATTTTCTTCAGATTTTTATGTGTTTAGGTTTGGTAGTTACTTTGTAGGTTTTAGGTTTTGGTAGTCTATTTCTAGGTTCGAGCAAATGTTTTTTTAGTGTGTGTATGGTTAGTATCTAGTCAAATTTGATGTTTCTTTATGTAGGTATGGTTTGCCCCGTTTGCCGTTGTCCGGGTACTCCGTGCTTACCAGTTGTGGAAGCTCATGAAGTCCCAGATGTTTTCGATGTTGTAGTTGATGATGCTTGCTTCAGGAGGATGGTGAGTTGTATTAATGTTCTTCAAATATATGTACTTTCTGAGGGGAGAACTGTTTTGTGCCTACTATTCAAGGGTTTCTTGTATGGAACTTCTTTGCTGTTGTAGATTGTGTGCAAGATTCAGTGTGATTCACATTTGAGTTTAATTATAGGTATTGTGTATCTCATGTAGTTTAAATATTTTTTAACAAAAGCTTTTTGTATGAATCTTTCCTGTCGTTTAGTGTTTGCAAGTTTAGTATCATGAATCAATGTGGGTTCAATTAACTAACATATGTAGTTCTGTTTGTTGTAGTTATAATTGTTGATTGAGTTATCTATCATGTAATCCTTGGTTGTTAAATCAATATATCTAGCCTTTTGTATAAGGTTAATATTAGTCTTTACTGTTGTAAAATGTGTGCAAGTTTACTATGATGAATGTGCAATTTTAGTATTTTAGCATGCAAGTTTATACAAGGTTTCACTAAGGGTTTTATGGAAATTGCAGTTAACCTCAAACTAGGATATCATTTTGTACACATTTAACTTTACAAGTTTCCATTTTTCATATTATCATTTTTTCAAGGGTTTTATGAATTTTTTTCTCTAATAAAGTGTGTGCAAGTCTAGTATGACGAAGATGCATTTTTTTAAAATCTTGGGTTTTGTGGACTAGTTTTGTTGTTGTAATTATATTTTTGTGAATTGAGTTTTGCTACCTCCATGTATCTACCTTAATTAATCTACCTCCAGTAATCCATGTAGGTTAAATCCAGCAACCCCTAAATTATGATATAAACAAGGTTAATATCAATCTTGCTGTTGTAAAAGGTGTGCAAGTTTACTATGATGAGTGATAACCCACAAGTGTAGGGGATCGCAACAGTTTTCGAGGGTAGAGTATTCAACCCAAATGTATTGATTCGACACAAGGGGAGCCAAAGAATATTCTCAAGTATTAGCAGCTGAGTTGTCAATTCAACCACACCTGAAAACTTAATATTTGCAGCAAAGTATTTAGTAGCAAAGTAATATGATAGTAGTGGTAACGGTAGCCAAAGGTAATGATAACAAAAGTAATGTTTTTGGTATTTTGTAGTGATTGTAACAATAGCAACGGAAAAGTAAATAAGCGAAGAACAATATATGGAAAGCTCATAGGCAATGGATCGGTGATAGAGAATTATGCCGGATGCGGTTCATCATGTAACAGTCATAACCTAGGGTGACACAGAACGAGCTCCAATTCATCAATGTAATGTAGGCATGTATTCCGAATATAGTCATACGTGCTTATGGAAAAGAACTTGCATGACATCTTTTGTCCTACCCTCCCGTGGCAGCGGGATCCTAACGGAAACTAAGAGATATTAAGGCCTCCTTTTAATAGAGTACCGGACCAAAGCATTAACACATAGTGAATACATGAACTTCTAAAACTATGGTCATCACCGGTAAGTATCCTGATTATTGTCACTTCAGGGTTAACGGATCATAACACATAATAGGTGACTATAGACTTGCAAGATAGGATCAAGAACTCTCATATATTGATGAAAACATAATAGGTTCAGATCTGAAATCATGGCACTCGGGCCCTAGTGACAAGCATTAAGCATAGCAAAGTCATAGCAACATCAATCTCAGAACATAGTGGGTACTAGGGATCAAACCCTAACAAAACTAACTCGATTACATGATAAATCTCATCCAACCCATCACCGTCCAGCAAGCCTACGATGGAATTACTCACGCACAGCGGTGAGCATCATGAAATTGGTGATGGAGGATGGTTGATGATGACGATGGCGACGGATTCCCCTCTCCGGAGCCCCGAACGGACTCCAGATCAGCCCTCCCGAGAGGTTTTAGGGCTTGGCGGCGGCTCCATATCGTAAAACACAATGAATCCTTCTCTCTGATTTTTTTCTCTTCGAAACCAATTATATAGAGTTGGAGTTGAGGTCGGAGGAGCTCCAGGGGGCCCACGAGGTAGGGGGCACGCCCCCACCCTCGTGGCTAGGGTGTGGCCCCCCTGGTCTTCATCTTTTGCAAGGATTTTTTTATTATTTCCGAAAAGATGTTCTGTGAAGTTTCAGGTCATTCTGAGAACTTTTGTTTCTGCACATAAATAACACCATGGTAATTCTGCTGAAAACAGCGCCAGTCCGGGTTAGTTCCATTCAAATCATGCAAGTTAGAGTCCAGAACAAGGGCAAAAGTGTTTGGAAAAGTAGATACGACGGAGACATATCAACTCCCCCAAGTTTAAACCTTTGCTTGTCCTCAAGCAATTCAGTTGACAAACTGAAAGTGATAAAGAAAAACTTTTACAAACTCTGTTTGCTCTTGTTGTTGTAAATATGTAAAGCCATCATTCAAGTTTTCAGCAAAGATTGTGAACTAACCACATTCACAATAACTGATAGGTCTCATGTTTACTCATATCAATGGCATAATCAACTAGCGAGCAATAATAATAAATCTCGGATGACAACACTTTCTCAAAACAATCATAATATGATACAACAAGATGGTATCTCGCTAGCCCTTTCTGAGACCGCAAAACATAAATGCAGAGCACCTTTAAAGATCAAGGACTGACTAGACATTGTAATTCATGGTAAAAGAGATCCAGTCATGTCATACTCAATGTAAACTAACAGTAATGAATGCAAATGACAACGGTGCTCTCCAACTAGTGCTTTTTAATAAGAGGATGATGACTCAACATGAAAGTAAATAGATAGGCCCTTCGCAGAGGGAAGCAGGGATTTGTAGAGGTGCCAGAGCTCGGTTTTGAAACAGAGGTGAATAATATTTTGAACGATATACTTTCATTGTCAACATAACAACCAAGAGATGACGATATCTTCCATGCTACACACATTATAGGCGGTTCCCAAACAGAATGGTAAAGTTTATACTCCCCCTCCACCAACAAGCATCAATCCATGGCTTGCTCGAAACAGCGAGTGCCTCCAACTAACAAGAGTCCCAAGGGGAGTTTTGTTTGCAATTATTTTGATTTTATTTGCATAAATCATGGACTGGGCATCCCGGTGACCAGCCACTTTCTCATGAGTGAGGAGCGGAGTCCACTCCTCTTGAGAATAAACCGCCTAACATGGAAGATATGGACAACCCTAGTTGATACATGAGCTATTCGAGCATACAAAACAGGATGTTTATTTAAAGGTTTAGAGTTTGGCACATACAAATTTACTTGGAACGACAGGTAGATACCGTATATAGGTAGGTATGGTGGACTCATATGGAATAACTTTGGGGTTTATGGGGTTGGATGCACAAGCAGGATTCCCTCTTAGTATAGGTGAAGGCTAGCAAAAGACTGGGAAGTGGCCAGCTAGAGAGCGACAACAGTCATGAACATGCATTAAAGTTTATCAACACCGAATGCAAGCATGAGTAGGATATAATCCACCATGAACATAAATATCGTGAAGGCTATGTTGATTTTGTTTCAACTACATGCGTGAACATGTGCCAAGTCAAGTCACTTAAATCATTCAGAGGAGGATACCACCCTATCATACCACATCACAACCATTTTAATAGCATGTTGGCACGCAAGATGAACCATTATAAGCTCCTAGCTAATCAAGCATGGCACAAGAAACTATGATCTCTAGTTGTCATTGCAAACATGTTTATTCATAATAGGCTGAATTAGGAACGATGAACTAATCATATTTACAAAAACAAGAGAGGTCGAGTTCATACCAGCTTTTCTCATCTCAATCAGTCCATCATATATCGTCATAATTGCCTTTCACTTGCACGACCGAACGATGTGGATAATAATAATAGTGCACGTGCATTGGACTAAGCTAAAATCTGCAAGCATTCAATTCAAGAGAGAATACAGGGTGATATGGGCTCTTTTGTCAGATCAACAATAATGCATATAAGAGCCACTTTAACAATTTAATCATGGTCTTCTCCTATCGACCCCCAAAGAAAAGAAAAGAAATAAAACTATTTAAACGGGAAAGCTCCCAACAAGTAAAACAAGAACATGAAATCTTTTGGGTTTCCTTTTTAATTACTACTACAAGCATGGAAATTAAACTAATTAAAAGCTACAACTAATTTTTTTGTTTTTTCTTAAGGTTTATTAAGCACACAAGAAGAAAGCATAAAAAGGGAAATAAACTAGCATGGATGATACAATGAAAAAGTATGAGCACCGACTTCTAGCAATGAGTGTGTGAACATGAATGTAATGTCGGTGGGAAATATGTACTCTCCCAAGCTTAGGGTTTTGGCCTAAGTTGGTCTATGGCCACGGTTGGCTTGGCGGATATCCATAGTAATAGTTGGGGTCGTATTGAGATGCAGCGGCTATCGCCTCTTGAGCTGCAGCATGGCGACGAGCGGCCTCCGCCATCCTCTCGTACTCATCTGCCTCCTCTCTAGTAATAACATATCTTCCTTTTGCCTGATAATCAAAGAAGGCAGGAGCAGGGAGAGTAATAGGACATCACGACGTCTGTCAAAGATTAAGCGATACTGGAGAGGTGATTCATTCCTCTCGACAAACTGGTGGTGAACCATAGCCTCATAATCCAAATAAGCAGGAGGCAACTCAATATCATCTTCACGTATGGCTACACCAAGAAAATTAGCTATGCGGGTTGCATAAATTCCACCAAAGAAATCTCCATTAAATCTATTAAGATGCAACCTCCGTGCAACAATGGCTCCCAAATTATAAGATTTATCTCTTAATACAACACTCCTAAGAATACTGAGGTCAGGGACACACATGTGACATGCCTCATCTTTACCATTAATGCATCTATCTATGAAGAGAGCAAAATAATGTATAGCAGGAAAGTGAATGCTCCCTATGGTAGCTTGTGTTATATCTCTAGATCCCCCCACAGTTATACTAGCAAGAAAATCTCTAAATTCAGATTTGCGAGGTTCGCTGACACTACCCCATTGTGGAAGTTTGCAAGCAGTGGTAAAATCAGTCCACAGTGTAAGAATTTTCATAAAGATCAAACATGACAGTTGGAGAATTACGTGTAGATGAAAATTCAAACATCCTCACAAAGGAACTAGTGAGATAGTGATACTAGCGGCACTTTTTTTCCTCGAAGCTCACAAGATCAGTGTTACGCAAATATGCGTTAAATTCTTCCTTAATCCCCGCTTGATCCATGAAGTCCTCTAAAGGCCATTCACAGGGCCGCACTGGAGCGTCCCTTGGTGGCTCATCATCAGCATCAAGCATTGCAAGCCTGGGCTCTTGTTTCCTTGAAGAGCCACCTTGGTACATTTTCCTAAACATATTTCTTCCTCTGAAAAATTTCTGAAATTTTTAGTAACTTCAAATAAAAGTGAACCAAACTCAATAAAATTGATAGCAAGTACTCCTACAAGTGCCTAGAGCCTATATCATGCATCAAAACTACTTTTGACCATATAAATTTGACATGCAAGCTCAAGAACAGGGTCACCTAAGCAGCAAAAATTTGCAATGAATAAAGCACTAGAACAAAAACTAATTGGACCAATGGAGGAGTCACATACCAAGGAACAATCCCCCCAAGCAGTTTTGTGAGAGGTGCTTTGAGCAAGGAGATCGAAAATGGCAGCAAAATGAGCTAGAACTCGTGCTTGAGCTAGATATTCGTGTTTGTGGGAGGAAGAAGAAGTGTGTGGGTGCAGGAATATGTGAAGGGGGGCCACCATGGGCCCATGAGGCAGGGGCGCGCCCAGGGGGGTAGGGCGCGCCCTCCACCCACGTGGCCAGGTGGATGCACCCCGTGCTGTGTTCTCAGTGCCAAATATTCTCAAATATTCAGAAAAAATCATATTTAAATTTCAGGGCATTTGGAGAACTTCTTTTTTCGGGGTATTTTTATATTGCACGGATAATTCCGATAACAGACAGAAAAAATATTATTTTTATTTTATTTAATATGAATAACAGAAAGTAAAAGGAGGGTACAGAAGGTTGTGCCTTCTAGTTTCATCCATCTCATGATCATCAAAAGGAATCCACTAACAAGGTTGATCAAGTCTTGTTAACGAACTCATTCCAAATAACATGGAACCGGAGAAATTTTGAATAACACTATGTTACCTCAACGGGGATATGCACATCCCCAATAACAAGAATATCATATTTCTTCTTGACAGTAGGAAGAGGAAATTCAAAACCTCCAAAAATAATCGATGGAATTTTTCCAATAGAATTGATACTATGAACTTGAGGTTGTTTCCTCGGAAAGTGTACCGTATGCTCATTACCATTAACATGAAAAGTGACATTGCCTTTAGTTCAATGAATAACAGCCCCTGCAATATTCAAAAAGGGTCTTCCAAGAATAATAGACATACTATCATCCTCGGGAATATCAAGAATAACAAAGTCCGTTAAAATAGTAACGTTTGCAACTACAACAGGCACATCCTCACAAATACCGACAGGTATAGCAGTTGATTTATCACCCATCTGCAAAGATATTTCAGTAGGTGTCAACTTATTCAAATTAAGTCTATGATATAAAGAGAGAGGCATAACACTAACACCGGCTCCAAGATCACATAAAGCAGTTTTAACATAGTTTCTTTTAATGGAGCATGGTATAGTGGGTACTCCTGGATCTCCAAGTTTCTTTGGTATTCCACCCTTAAAAGTATAATTAGCAAGCATGGTGGAAATTTCAGCTTCCAGTATCTTTTCTTTTATTTGTAAGAATATCTTTCATGTACTTAGCATAAGGATTCATTTTGAGCATATCAGTTAATCGCATACGCAAAAAGATAGGTCTAATCATTTTAGCAAAGTGCTCAAAATCCTCATCATCCTTTTTCTTGGATGGTTTGGGAGGAAAAGGCATGGGTTTCTGAACCCATGGTTCTCTTTCTTTACCATGTTTCCTAGCAACAAAGTCTTTCTTATCATAACGTTGATTCTTTGATTGTGGGTTATCAAGATCAACAGCAGGTTCAATTTCTATATCATTATCATTGCTAGGTTGAGCATCATCATGAACATTATTATTAACATTATCACTAGTTTCAGGTTCATTACCAGATTGTGTTTCAGCATCAGAAATAGAAATATCATTTGGATTCTCAGGTGTTTCAATAACAGGTTCACTAGAAGCATGCCAAGTCCTATCATTTTTCTTTTTCTTCCTTTTAGAAGGACTAGGTGCATCTATATTATTTCTCTGAGAATCTTGCTGAATTCTCTTAGGGTGGGCTTCAGGATACAAAGGTTCCTGAGTCATTTTACCACCTCTAGTAGCCACTCTAACAGCATAATCATTATTCTTACTATTCAATTCATTGAGCAAATCATTTTGAGCTTTAAGTACTTGTTCTACTTGAGTGGTAACCATAGAAGCATGTTTACTAATAAGTTTAAGTTCACCTTTGACATTAGCCATATAATCACCCAAGTGTTCAAGCATATTTGAATTGTATTTCAATTGTCTACCAAAATAAGCATTGAAGTCTTATTGCTTAACCATAAATTTATCAAACTCATCTAAGCATGGGCTAGCAAACTTAGTAAATGGGATTTCAGCTTTATCATATCTATAGAGATAATTTACCTTTACTGCCTATGTCGGGTTATCAAGACCATGTATTTCTTCAATGGGAGATGGATTAAGTGTTGGGGAACGTAGCAGAAATTCAAAATTTTCCTACGTGTCACCAAGATCTATCTATGGAGAGACCAGCAACGAGGGGAAGGAGAGTGCATCTACATACCCTTGTAGATCGCTAAGCGGAAGCGTTCAAGTGAACGGGGTTGATGGAGTCGTACTCGTCGTGATCCAAATCACCGATGACCAAGTGCCGAACGGACGGCACCTCCGCGTTCAACACACGTACAGCCCGGTGACGTCTCCCACGCCTTGATCCAGCAAGGAGAGAGGGAGAGGTTGAGGAAGACTCCATCCAGCAGCAGCACAACGGCGTGGTGGTGGTGGAGGAGCGTGGCAATCCTGCAGGGCTTCGCCAAGCACCACGGGAGAGGAGAAGGACTTGGGAGAAGGGAAGGGCTGCACCAGAACATTGGTTTGGCTGCCCTCCCACCCCCACATATATATAGGGGCAAGGGAGAGGGGGGGAGGCGCAGCCTTGGCCCTTCCTCCAAGGAAGGGTGTGGCTAGGAGGAGTCCCTCCTCCCCAAGGCACCTCGGAGGTGCCTTCCCCCTTTAGGACTCTTCCTTTCCTTATCCTTTGGCGCATGGGCCTCTTGGGGCTGGTGCCCTTGGCCCATATAGGCCAAGGTGCACACCCCTACAGCCCATGTGGCCCCCCGGGGCAGGTGGCCCCACCCGGTGGTCCCGGTACAATACGGGTGACCCCGAAACTTGTCCGGTGATCAAAACAGGACTTCCCATATATAAATATTTACCTCCGGACCATTCCGGAACTCCTCGTGACGTCCGGGATCTCATCCGGGACTCCAAACAACATTCGGTAACCACATACAAGCTTCCTTTATAACCCTAGCGTCATCGAACCTTAAGTGTGTAGACCCTACGGGTTCGGGAGACATGCAGACATGACCGAGACGTTCTCCGGTCAATAACCAACAGCGGGATCTGGATACCCATGTTGGCTCCCACATGTTCCACGATGATCTCATCGGATGAACCATGATGTCAAGGACTTAATCAATCCCGTATACAATTCCCTTTGTCTATCGGTATGATACTTGCCCGAGATTCGATCGTCGGTATCCCGATACCTTGTTCATTCTCGTTACCGGCAAGTCTCTTTACTCGTTCCGTAACACATCATCCCGTGATCAACTCCTTGATCACATTGTGCACATTATGATGATGTCCTACCGAGTGGGCCCAGAGATACCTCTCCGTCACACGGAGTGACAAATCCCAGTCTCGATTCGTGCCAACCCAACACACTTTCGGAGATACCCGTAGTGTACCTTTATAGCCACCCAGTTACGTTGTGACGTTGGGCACACCCAAAGCACTCCTACGGTATCCGGGAGTTGCACAATCTCATGGTCTAAGGAAATGATACTTGACATTAGAAAAGCTTTTAGCATACGAACTACACGATCTAGTGCTTTGCTTAGGATTGGGTCTTGTCCATCACATCATTCTCCTAATGATGTGATCCCGTTATCAACGACATCCAATGTCCATGGTCAGGAAACCATAACCATCTATTGATCAACGAGCTAGTCAACTAGAGGCTTACTAGGGACATGGTGTTGTCTATGTATCCACACATGTATCTGAGTTTCCTATCAATACAATTCTAGCATGGATAATAAACGATTATCATGAATAAGGAAATATAATGATAATCAATTTATTATTGCCTCTAGGGCATATTTCCAACAGTCTCCCACTTGCACTAGAGTCAATAATCTAGTTCACATCGATATGTGATTAACATTCAAGGTCACATCCCCATGTGACTAACACCCAAAGAGTTTACTAGAGTCAATAATCTAGTTCACATTTACCATGTGATTAACACTCGATGAGTTCTGGGTTTGATCATGTTATGCTTGTGAGAGAGGTTATAGTCAACGGGTCTGAACCTTTCAGATCTGTGTGTGCTTTACAAATCTCTATGTCATCTCCTAGATGCAGCTACCACGCTCTATTCGGAGCTATTCCAAATAACTGTTCTACTATACAAATCCAGTTTACTACTCAGAATAATCTGGATTAGTGTCAAAGTTTGCATCGGCGTAACCCTTTACAACGAACTCTTTTACCACCTCCATAATCGAGAAAATTCCTTAGTCCACTAGTTACTAAGGATAACTTTGACCGTTGTCCTGTGATCCATTCTTGGATCACTCTTGTACCCCTTGACTGACTCATGGCAAGGCACACTTCAGGTGCGGTACACAGCATAGCATACTGTAGAGCCTATGTCTTAAGCATAGGGGACGACCTTCGTCCTTTCTCTCTATTCTGCCGTGGTCGAGTTTTAAGTCTTAACTTCATACCTTACAACTCAGGCAAGAACTCCTTCTTTGACTGATCCATCTTGAACACCTTCAAGATCATGTCAAGGTATGTGCTCATTTGAAAGTACCATTAAGCGTTTTGATCTATCCTTATAGATCTTGATGCTCAATGTTCAAGTAGCTTAATCCAGGCTTTCCATTGAAAAACACTTTCCAAATAACCCTATATGCTTTCCAGAAATTCTACGTCATTTCTGATCAACAATATGTCAACAACATATATTTATCAGAAATTCTATAGTGCTCCCACTCACTTCTTTGGAAATACAAGTTTCTCATAAACTTTGTATAAACCCAAAATCTTTGATCATCATCAAAGCATACATTCCAACTCCAAGATGCTTACTCCAGTCCCTAGAAGGATTGCTGGAGCTTTGCATACTTATTAGCATCTTTCAGGATTGACAAAACCTTCCGGTTGTATCACATATAACCTTTCCTCAAGAAAATCGTCGAGGAAACAATGTTTTGACATCCTATCTGCAAGATTTCATAAATAATGCAGTAATCGCTAATATAATTCCAACAGACTCTTAGCATCGCTACGAGTGAGAAAGTCTCATCGTAGTCAACTCTTTGAACTTGTCGGAAAACATCTTAACGACAAGTCGAGCTTTCTTAATGGTGACATTTACCATCATTGTCCGTCTTCCTTTTAAAATCCATCTGCACTCAACAGCCTCATGACCATCGAGCTGTTCTGTCAAAGTCTACACTTTGTTTCCATACATGGATCCTCTCTCAGATTTTATGGCCTCGAGCCATTTATCGGAATCCGGGCCCACCATCGCTTCTCCATAGCTCGTAGGTTCATTGTTGTCTAGCAACATGACTTCCAAGACAGGATTACGTACCACTCTGAAGTAGTACGCATCCTTGTCATCCCACGAGGTTTGGTAGTGACTTGATCTGAAGTTTCATGATCACTATCATAAGCTTCCACTTCAATTGGTGTAGGAGCCACAGGAACAACTCCCTGTGCCCTGTCACACACTAGTTGAAGAGACAGTTCAATAACCTCATCAAGTCTCCACCATCCTCCCACTCAATTCTTTCGAGAGAAACTTTTCCTCGAGAAAGAACCCGATTCTAGAAACAATCCCTTATTGCTTTCGAATCTAAGACAGGAGGTATACCCAACTGTTTTGGGTGTCCTATGAAGATGCATTTATCCGCTTTGGGTTCGAGCTTATCAGCCTGAAACTTTTTCACATAAGCGTGGCAGCCCCAAACTTTTAAGAAATGACAGCTTAGGTTTCCCTAAACCATAGTTCATACGGTGTCATCTCATCGGAATTACATGGTGCCCTATTTAAAGTGAATGTGGTTGTCTTTAATGCCTAACCCATAAACTATCATGGTAATTCGATAAGAGACATCATGGTATGCATCATATCCAATAGGGTGCAGTTATGATGTTCGGACATCACACTACGGTGTTCCAGGCTGTATTAGTTGTGAAACAATTTCCACAATGTCTTAATTCTGTGCCAAACTCGTAATTCAGATATTCATCTCTATGATCATATCATAGATCTTTTATCCTCTTGTCACGACGATCTTTCAACTTCACCCTGAAATTACTTGAACCTTTCAATAATTCAGACTCGTGATTCATCAAGTAAATGTACTCAACATCTACTCAAACCATCTGTGAAGTAAGAACTTAACGATGTCCACTACACGCCTCAGCACTCATTGGACTGCACACATCAAAATGTATTACTTCCAACAAGTTGCTTTCTAGTTCCATTTTACTGAAAAACGAGGCTTTCAGTCATCTTGCCCATGTGGTATGATTTGCATGTCTCAAGTGATTCAAAATCAAGTGAGTCCAAACGGTCCATTTGCATGGAGTTTCTTCATGCATATACACCAATAGACATGGTTCGCATGTCTCAAACCTTTCAAAAACGAGTGAGCCCAAAGATCCATCAACATGGAGCTTCTTCATGCGTTTTATACCGATATGACTTAAGTGGCAGTGCCACAAGTAGGTGGTACTATCATTACTATCTTTTGGCATGAACATGTGTATCACTACGATCGAGATTCAATAAACCATTCATTTCAGGTGTAAGACCATTTGAAGGTATTATTCAAATAAACAGAGTAACCATTATTCTCTCTAAATGAATAACCGTATTGCGATAGACATAATCCAATCATGTCTATGCTCAACGCAAACACCAAATAACAATTATTTAGGTTTTAATACCAATCTCGATGGTAGAGGGAGCGTGCGATGCTTGATCATATCAACCCTGGAAACACTTCCAACACATATCGTCAGCTCACCTTTAGCTAGTCTCCATTTATTCCGTAGCCTTTTGTTTCGAGTTACTAACACTTAGCAACCGAACCGGTATCTAATACCCTGGTGCTACTAGGAGTACTAGTAAAGTACACATCAACACAATGTATATCCAATATACTTCTATCGACCTTGCCAGCCTTCTCATCTACCAAGTATCTAGGGTAATTCTGCTCCAGTGGCTGTTCCCCTTATTACAGAAGCACTCAGTCTCGGGTTTGGGTTCCACCTTGGGTTTCTTCACTAGAGCAGCAGCTGAATTGCCGTTTCATGAAGTATCCCTTTGTTCCCTTGCCCTTCTTGAAACTAGTGGTTTCACCAACCATCAACAATTGATGCTCCTTCTTGATTTCTACTTTCGCGGTGTCAAACATCGCGAATATCTCAAGGATCATCATATATGTCCCTGATATATCATAGTTCATCACGAAGCTCTAGCAGCTTGGTGGTAATGACTTCAGAGAACCATCACTATTTCATCTGGAAGATCAACTCCCACTCGATTCAAGCGATTGTTGTACTTAGACAATCTGAGCACAAGCTCAACAATTGAGCTTTTCTCCCTTAGTTTGTAGGCTAAGAAAATCGTCGGAGGTCTTATACCTTTTGACGTGGGCACGAGCCTGAAATCCCAATTTCAGCCCTCAAAACATCTCATATGTTTTGCGACGTTTCAAAACCGTCTTCGGTGCCTCAATTCTAAACCGTTTAACTGAACTATCACGTAGTTATCAAAATGTGTATGTCAGATGTTCGCAACATCCACAGACGACGTTCGAGGTTCAGCACACTGAGTGGTGCATTAAGGACATAAGCCTTCTATGAAGCAATGAGGACAATTCTCAGTTTACGGACCTAGTCCACATAATTTCTACTATCAACTTTCAACTAAATTTTCTCTAGGAACATATCTAAAACATAGAACTGAAGCGCGAGCTACGACATAATTTGCAAAATCCTTTTGACTATGTTCAGGATAATTAAGTTCATCTTATGAACTCCCACTCAGATAGACATCCCTCCAGTCATCTAAGTGATTACATGATCCGAGTCAACTAGGCCGTGTCCGATCATCACGTGAGACGGACCAGTCAACGTCGGAACATCTTCATGTTGATCGTATCTTCTATACGACTCATGCTCGACCTTTCGGTCTTTTGTGTTCCGAGGCCATGTCTGTACACATGCTAGGCTCGTCAAGTCAACCTAAGTGTTTTGCGTGTGTAAATCTGTCTTACACCCGTTGTATGTGAACGTTGGAATCTATCACACCCGATCATCACGTGGTGCTTAGAAACGAACGAACTGTCGCAACGGTGCACAATTAGGGGGAACACTTTCTTGAAATTTTAACGAGGGATCATCTTATTTACTACCGTCGTTCTAAGCAAATAAGATGTATAAACATGATAAACATCACATCCAATCAAATAATAGTGACATGATATGGCCAATATCATATAGCTCCTTTGATCTCCATCTTGGGGCTCCATGATCATCTTGTCACCGGCATGACACCATGATCTCCATCATCATGATCTCTATCATCGTGTCTTCATGAAGTTGTCTCGTCAACTATTACTTCTACTACTATAGCTAACGGTTAGCAATAAAGTAAAGTAATTACATGACGTTTATGTTGACACGCAGGTCATAAATAAATTAAGACAACTCCTATGGCTCCTGCCGGTTGTCATACTCATCGACATGCAAGTCGTGATTCCTATTACAAGAACATGATCATCTCATACATCACATATATCATTCATCACATCCTTTGGCCATATCACATAGCATACCCTGCAAAAACAAGTTAGACGCCCTCTAATTGTTGTTTGCATGTTCTACGTGGCTGCTATGGGTTTCTAGCAAGAACGTTTCTTACCTACGCAAGAACCACAACGTGATATGCCAATTGCTATTTACCCTTCATAAGGACCCTTTTCATCGAATCTGATCCGACTAAAGTGGGAGAGACAGACACCCGCTAGCCACCTTATGCAACTAGTGCATGTCAGTCGGTGGAACCAGTCTCACGTAAGAGTACGTGTAAGGTCGGTCCGGGCCGCTTCATCCCACAATGCCACCGAATCAAGATTGGACTAGTAACGGTAAGCATATTGAACAAAATCAATGCCCACAACTACTTTGTGTTCTACTCGTGCATAGAAACTACGCATAGACCTAGCTCATGATGCCACTGTGGGGAACGTAGCAGAAATTCAAAATTTTCCTACGTGTCACCAAGATCTATCTATGGAGAGACCAGCAACGAGGGGAAGGAGAGTGCATCTACATACCCTTGTAGATCGCTAAGCGGAAGCGTTCAAGTGAACGGGGTTGATGGAGTCGTACTCGTCGTGATCCAAATCACCGATGACCAAGTGCCGAACGAACGGCACCTCCGCGTTCAACACACGTACAGCCCGGTGACGTCTCCCACGCCTTGATCCAGCAAGGAGAGAGGGAGAGGTTGAGGAAGACTCCATCCAGCAGCAGCACAATGGCGTGGTGGTGGTGGAGGAGCGTGGCAATCCTGCAGGGCTTCGCCAAGCACCACGGGAGAGGAGAAGGACTTGGGAGAAGGGGAGGGCTGCACCAGAACATTGGTTTGGCTTCCCTCCCACCCCCCACATATATATAGGGGCAAGGGAGAGGGGGGAGGCGCAGCCTTGGCCCTTCCTCCAAGGAAGGGTGCGGCTAGGAGGAGTCCCTCCTCCCCAAGGCACCTCGGAGGTGCCTTCCCCCTTTAGGACTCTTCCTTTCCTTATCCTTTGGCGCATGGGCCTCTTGGGGCTGGTGCCCTTGGCCCATATAGGCCAAGGTGCACACCCCTACAGCCCATGTGGCCCCCCGGGGCAGGTGGCCCCACCCGGTGGACCCCCGGGACCCTTCCGGTGGTCCCGGTACAATACCGGTGACCACGAAACTTGTCCGGTGACCAAAACAGGACTTCCCATATATAAATATTTACCTCCGGACCATTCCGGAACTCCTCGTGACGTCCGGGATCTCATCCGGGACTCCAAACAACATTCGGTAACCACATACAAGCTTCCTTTATAACCCTAGCGTCATCGAACCTTAAGTGTGTAGACCCTACGGGTTCGGGAGACATGCAGACATGACCGAGACGTTCTCCGGTCAATAACCAACAGCGGGATCTGGATACCCATGTTGGCTCCCACATGTTCCACGATGATCTCATCGGATGAACCACGATGTCAAGGACTTAATCAATCCCGTATACAATTCCCTTTGTCTATCGGTATGATACTTGCCCGAGATTCGATCGTCGGTATCCCGATACCTTGTTCAATCTCGTTACCGGCAAGTCTCTTTACTCGTTCCGTAACACATCATCCCGTGATCAACTCCTTGATCACATTGTGCACATTATGATGATGTCCTACCGAGTGGGCCCAGAGATACCTCTCCGTCACACGGAGTGACAAATCCCAGTCTCGATTCGTGCCAACCCAACAGACACTTTCGGAGATACCCGTAGTGTACCTTTATAGCCACCCAGTTACATTGTGACGTTTGGCACACCCAAAGCACTCCTACGGTATCCGGGAGTTGCACAATCTCATGGTCTAAGGAAATGATACTTGACATTAGAAAAGCTTTTAGCATACGAACTACACGATCTAGTGCTATGCTTAGGATTGGGTCTTGTCCATCACATCATTCTCCTAATGATGTGATCCCGTTATCAACGACATCCAATGTCCATGGTCAGGAAACCATAACCATCTATTGATCAACGAGCTAGTCAACTAGAGGCTTACTAGGGACATGGTGTTGTCTATGTATCCACACATGTATTTGAGTTTCCTATCAATACAATTCTAGCATGGATAATAAACGATTATCATGAACAAGGAAATATAATAATAATCAATTTATTATTGCCTCTAGGGCATATTTCCAACATTAAGATCATATGTTTCTTCAACAGGTGGTAAATTAAGACTGTGTATTTCTTCAATAGGAGGTAAATTCTTAACATCTTCAGCTTTAATACCTTTTTCTTTCATAGATTTCTTTGCCTCTTGCATATCTTCAGGACTGAGAAATAGAATACCCCTCTTCTTCGGAGTTGGTTTAGGAATAGGCTCAGGAACTGGCTCAGGAAGTGTCCAGTTATTTTCATTTGTCAACATATTATTCAATAGAATTTCAGCTTCATCCGGTGTTCTTTCCCTGAAAACAGAACCAGCACAACTATCCAGGTAATCTCTGGAAGCATCGGTTAGTCCATTATAAAATATATCAAGTATTTCATTTTTCTTAAGAGGATGATCAGGCAAAGCATTAAGTAATTGGAGAAGCCTCCCCCAAGCTTGTGGGAGACTCTCTTCTTCAATTTGCACAAAATTATATATATCCCTCAAAGCAGCTTGTTTCTTATGAGCAGGGAAATATTTAGCAGAGAAGTAATAAATCATATCCTGGGGACTACACACAACCAGGATCAAGAGAATTAAACCATATCTTAGCATCACCCTTTAATGAGAACGAAAATATTTTAAGGATATAAAAGTAGCGAGTTCTCTCATCATTAGTGAACAGGGGGATATATCATTTAATTTAGTACGATGTGCCACAACAGTTTCAGATTCATAGCCATAAAAAGGGTCAGATTCAACCAAAGTAATTATATCAGGATCAACAGATAATTCATAATCCTTATCAGTAACACAGATAGGTGAAGTAGCAAAAGCAGGGTTAGGTTTCATTCTAGCATTAAGAGATTGCTGCTTCCATTTAGCTAATAACCTCTTGAGCTCGTATCTATCTTTGCAAGCTAAAATAGCTAGAGCATCTTCTTTTTCAAAAACATAACCCTCAGGAATAACAAGTGATTCATATTCATTAGAGGGAGAGTCTTCATCATCACTTTCATCAATATTATCAGATTCGATAATTTCATTCTCTCTAATCCTAGCAAGTTGTTCATCAAGAAATTCACCAAGTGGCACAGTAGTATCAAGCATAGAAGTAGTTTCATCATAAATATCATGCATAGCAGAAGTGGCATCATCAATAACATGCGACATATCAGAATGAATAACAGAGGCAGGTTTAGGTGTCGCAAACTTACTCAAAACAGAAGGTGAATCAACCTAGATGGCAGTTCCTTACCTCTCCTCGTAGTTGATGGATAAATCTTGGTTTTTGGATCTCTCAAGTTCTTCATAATGATAAACAGATATAAATCCCAAGTGACTCAAAGAATAGAGCTATGCTTCCCCGGCAACGGCGCCAGAAAATAGTCTTGATAACCCACAAGTGTAGGGGATCGCAACAGTTTTCGAGGGTAGAGTATTCAACCCAAATTTATTGATTCGACACAAGGGGAGCCAAAGAATATTCTCAAGTATTAGCAGCTGAGTTGTCAATTCAACCACACCTGGAAACTTAATATCTGCAACAAAGTATTTAGTAGCAAAGTAATATGATAGTAGTGGTAATGGTAGCAAAAGGTAATGATAACAAAATTAATGTTTTTGGTATTTTATAGTGATTGTAACAATAGCAACGGAAAATTAAATAAGCGAAGAACAATATATGGAAAGCTCGTAGGCAATGGATCGGTGATAGAGAATTATGCCGGATGCGGTTCATCATGTAACAGTCATAACCAAGGGTGACACAGAACTAGCTCCAATTAATCCATGTAATGTAGGCATGTATTCCGAATATAGTCATACGTGCTTATGGAAAAGAAGTTGCATGACATCTTTTGTCCTACCCTCCCGTGTCAGCGGGGTCCTAACGGAAACTAAGGGATATTAAGGCCTCCTTTTAATAGAGTACCGGACCAAAGCATTAACACATAGTGAATACATGAACTCCTCAAACTACGGTCATCACCGGTAAGTATCCCGATTATTGTCACTTCGGGGTTAACGGATCATAACACATAATAGGTGACTATAGACTTGCAAGATAGGATCAAGAACTTCATATATTGATGAAAACATAATAGGTTCAGATCTGAAATCATGGCACTCGGGCCCTAGTGACAAGCATTAAGCATAGCAAAGTCATAGCAACATCAATCTCAGAACATAGTGGATACTAGGGATCAAACCCTAACAAAACTAACTCGATTACATGATAAATCTCATCCAACCCATCACCGTCCAACAAGCCTACGATGGAATTACTCATGCACGGCGGTCAGCATCATGAAATTGATGATGGAGGATGGTTGATGATGACGATGGCGACGGATTCCCCTCTCCAGAGCCCCGAACGGACTCCAGATCAGCCCTCTCGAGAGGTTTTAGCGCTTGGCGGCGGCTCCGTATCGTAAAACGTGATGAATCCTTCTCTCTGATTTTTTTTCTCTCCGAAACCAAATATACAGAGTTGGAGTTGAGGTCGGAGGAGCTCCAGGGGGCCCACGAGGTAGGGGCGCGCCCCCACCCTCGTGGCTAGGGTGTGGCCCCCCTGGTCTTCATCTTTTGCAAGGATATTTTTATTTCCGAAAAGATGTTCCGTGAAGTTTCAGGTCATTCCGAGAACTTTTGTTTCTACACATAAATAACACCATGATAATTCTGCTAAAAACAGCGTCAATCCGGGTTAGTTCCATTCAAATCATGCAAGTTAGAGTCCAAAACAAGGACAAAAGTGTTTGGAAAAGTAGATACGACGGAGACATATCAATGAGCATGCAAGTTTAGTATTGGATTCTATATGAATTTTTGCTCTTATAAAGCACATGCAAGTCAATTATCTTGAGGGTGCAAGTTTAGTTGTAAATTCTAAATTTTATGGATTAGTTTTGTTGCAATAGTTATAATCGTGAAATCACTTAGCTCCCCTGTAATCCATGCAGGTTAAATGCCTTTTGTACAAATTAATGTATCTACCTCCAGTAAAATCTAATTTACATTATTGAAAAGGTTAATATCAGTCTTTTGCTGTTCGGAAACATGTGCAAGTTTAGTATCATGAAAGTGCAATATTAGTACTTTGATCATGCAAGTTTAGTTTTGGATCTGATAAATTTGCATTGATACAAGTTTTATTTTTGTAAATGTTGAATTTTATGGATTAGTTTCATTGCTGTACTTATTTTTGTGAATTCACTTAGGTGCCCTGTAATCCATTTAGGTTAAATGCCTTTTTTCTACAAATCAATGTGTCTACTTGCAGTAAACTTTTTTCACACGGTTCAAGATTTGCTTGCTGTTGTTAATATTGTGCAAGATTTAGTTCCATGATCATGCAATTTTTATTTTTATTTTTTATGGTTTAGGTTTTTGAAATTTGCAGTTCACCTCAAACTAGGATATCAATGTTTTATTCATGCAGTTAATCTCAAACTAGGGTATCATTTTTGTACACAGCTAAATTTAGTATTGTATACTTTCTTACAGTAATTTCCATTTTTCTTCTTGCTGTTGTAAAATGTGCGCAAATTTACTATGATTAATGTGCAATTTTAGCATTTTGAGCATGCAAGTTTAGTTTTTAGATTTTATACATTTTTCGCTCTTTATAAAGTGTGTGCAAGTCTAGTATTTTGAGGGTGCAAGTTTTATGAAGGTAAAAGAGTAATATCAGTCTTGCTGTTCTAAAATATGCGCAAGTTTAGTATGATGGAAGTGCAATTTTTTCATGGAAAATTGATTTTGTGTTGATTTGTTCCTTTTTTTTAATTTTCAGTACATCCCATGCAATGTGAGAGCTTTCTTATTAGCTGGTTACATCAAGGAGCACAGGAATGTTGCAAAGACGTTCCACCACAAGAGGACCGAGCCTGTTCTTCTCACTTATGAAAGTAGGTCCTATGGTACAGAGTTTAAGCATCGAGGAAACTACTCAAAGTTTTGTGGTAGTGCTTGGTTCGTCTGGACAAGTTGGTCAGAAACATCACAAGGCAACGGGAGATCTGAGCTTTTATTCTCCTCCCATGGTGGCGGCTGTGTGGGTGTCGAGCAAGAAAGAAGAGGAGGCAAGGGGGAAAACCTAGTGATCTATACGTTAACTGGATCTTTAGCTTAGCGGGTTCAGGCCCGTTTTCTTTCTGGGCTAAAGAGAGAGCAGAAGAAAGAAACAGAAAATTCCGAGCCTTTCTTTCAGTTGGGCTGACTGATTGACCATAGTTTTGGGCCAGTCAATTTTCTTTTGGGTTGCAATCTTTTTCCTTTGTTTAACAATCGACTGACCACTTTGTTGAGTCAGTCGATTGATCTATAGCCGCTCCCAAGCAGGAGGGGAGGCGACAGTGCTATAGCGCTTCTTGGCCATGGCACTGCTATAGCCAGCCAATTATAGATATCATCGGGTGTACTCGCTCTCTTCCGTGTTGCTAGTGTGCTGTGGTGCACATGCGTTTATGCTGGAGTTTGCCGTTTATAAATAATACGGTGAGGAGTAGGAGAACGTACCGTACGGCAGAGAGACCGGGGCAGGTGAGGAGGGCATAAACGAGGCGAGCGTGAGAGCAGCGTTGGGTGTAGTGAATGCTTGTTCATGAATCAGGAGATGAGTAAATTCGAGGTAGGCCATGAACTGGGGAGAGTTTTGTTTTTTTTCTTTTGAGGGCGCACACCTGAATTTATTGCTCCGTGTTGCCGTGCCGGGCTGCACCGTAGTGCCCCCACCGCCGCCTCAAACCCCCTCTTGCGCCTCCTCCTCCCTCAATGTTGCCGCCTAGCACATTGCCGCAAAGCCCATGCAGCGCCGCGCCGACAGATCCTCGGAGGCGCCGACCGGCTTCTCCAGCGACGTTGCTGCGGGGCGGTGGCGGTCGGTGAGTGGCTCGGCGGGATCGCGAACAAAGCGTGGCGGTAGTGACGGGCGAACTTGATCTGGATCGTTGGGGCCAGGCAAGCTGTCTCGTGCGAAGCTACCGAGCGCAACGCCGTGACAGCGTGGACCTCTTGGGCGTGTGGCTGCACTTGCAGTATGAGGACGCCAGGGCATGGTGCGAAGCTTTGATTTTTTATTGGTGTCATGAGACGTGTCTAAGTCAAGATTTCGAAGGCACTTATAGAGATGGAGAAAGTCATGGCGGTCACGATTGGAGGTCTTGAAGCTTTGGTTGAAGGGTGTATTGGATGCGATGAAGATTGTGTGCCAGGTGTTTGTTTATTAGCAACAATGACCTTGGCAAGCGGGGGCGGCAGCACCGGAGGACTGCATTTTTGATGGTTCTCCTCGAGTATCGAGTCTTGATTCCCAGGGTGAAAACCCAAGATCTGGACTTTATTGATCGTATTTGGCAATGATCTTCTTGAAGGCATGGTTTTTTTTTTTGGTGATTTGAGATTTCTCTAGGGTGAAAACCCAAGATCTTTGATGGGCAACGACAACGCCTGTGCATTGTTTCCTTTTTGGAGGCGTTGCTTTTGAAGAATTTTTTTAATCCAAGTGTTGTCTTCGGTGGTGGTTAGAGTGCTGCTGGTGCTAGCGATTGATCGCCGTGACGGATCTTTTCTTCTGTCTTTTTATTTTCTTTTTTGACTGTGTGTATTCTTGATGCCTTTGAACATCTTATTGGTATAGAGTCCGGGTGTAATTGATATTTTTGCGATCTTAATATATTTCCTTTGTCGATTTTTTTAGAAAGGTTTAGTGATGTTGGGATCATGGGGTTGATCTAACTAACTATCTCTACCGGGCCTGCTGTAAAGAGGAAAAATCTAGCTCGATTGTGTGCTTCAATGTTACAAGTTCTTCTCTCGAAAACAAAATTGCAAGAAATAAAATCCCAGCTGCATTTGGTGAGTCTGTCACTCGGTGTTTTGTTAAGGCGGCCTTCTAAATTCTAGACTTGAGCGTCTCAAAACAAAGCTTTGAAAAACGCTCGGTGTTTTTTTTCTCTATGCGTGAGAAAATAATCATCATTGTTTTTCTTCTTGACAGTATCTTTATTATTGGATCTACTGAGAGAGCCTGTAGAGAAAAGCAGAGAAAACCAAGATTGTTTTTTTAGGTAATAGGGCTTGCTATACACCGCTTGTAGTGGGTGATAGCATGGGAATCACCCACTGCCAGAAGGTTACCTTCGGTGGGTAACTGGGAAGAGCGATCGCGGGTTTGTTCTGGATTCTTTTTATTTTCTTCCTTTCCTTTTTTCTTTGCCTTTTTTCATTTTTAGTTTAACTAATTTTTAGGTATTTTTAAAAAATATTCATGTATATTAAAATTGTTTCATCACCTTTAATAATTTTGAAGTATTTCCAGAAAATGATAGCATATTTGGAGAAATATTAATTAAATTGTAAGAAATTATTACCATTTTAAAAACATTTTTGTTGTATTTCATAAAAATATTCATGGAATTTGAAATTTGCTCGTACTCTATAAGAAACTAATATTTTTTAAAAATGTTTGAAAGACTTTAAAAATGTTAATGTAATTTTGAGTAGTGTTCACATGTTTTATAAAAACATTCATTTTAAAAGTGTGTGTCTTCTTTGTGGAGTGGAGGATTCCTGATGGCACTCTTTGTTGGAATGCTCTATGGCAAGGTGCATTTGGGCTCTTGTTTATGGAGATCGGGTGGAATATCTATGTGAAACTATGAAGCCAAGCGCTAAACAACGGATCTTCACCATGATTGACACTTTATCACATGCATCTTTTAGCGGGTTAGCACTCACACTATCGGTTGTCTGGCGGGCTAGGAGAAAATCTATACACGAGCAAGTGTAACAGAGCCCGTCATCCATATATCAGTTATTTGTAGTTTCATCTCTAAACTAGAAGTGATGCCAAGAAAATTGGGATGGCACGAACCGGACAAATGATTGTAGTAATGCATTCTAAAGCACCTCCACCGGGTTTTGCTAAGATTCATATAGATTCAGGTATATCTAGAGCTCATCTAAGGGGTTCGGCTATGGCGCATGTTGAGACGCGCTAGGCAAATTCATGTGCAGCTTCACTTTAGCGGTTCATGGTGTGCCACGAGGCGTTGTCCGTCGTTGAAGACCTTGTGCTATAGAACTCCATCATTGTCTCAGACTCCAAGCAAGTAGTGAATGACAATGACAGAGAGAGGGTATGGAGCCATCATAAAGTATATTGTTGGATCCGATGACAAAGTTCATTGTGGAAATAAGAGGGAACCAATATACAAATTTGGCAATTTAGTTATGAATGTCTTGGATCTTAATAACTAGTCTACCTTAAAAACAATACTATTAATTCACAAAGAAAATATGCTATCAAAATTACACGAGTACTTTAAAGATCCAAGGCACACCTTCCCCAGTGAAAGCTCCACACAGATCTAGCAATTCATTTGCATCATTAACATTGCCACCTTAAATTATTTTTCTCTATCCCTAAAATATTTTTTTTGACTATGCTCCCTCGGTTCCTCAATACTCAACATGACACCAGTCCCTGATCAAAGAGTTCGGACGGCTCCATTAGTTTTTGTTGGGAGTAGGATAGCATTGGACCTACAACCCATGTGTGTGGACTAGCCGCATAGTTAACCTTTGTTCTATTGGTCTAGTGGTTACTACCAAGATGATTCTTTATGCCCATGAAAGAACCTTAAGATGTTAAACCATGAAACAATAGGAAGGAATGTGAACAAAAAGTCAACTGCAGATGACCCGTAGAAACACCTCTATTTCTTCCTGTCTCCATTAAATTCTTTGTTGGCAACTTGAAGAACTTTTAACAATGTTTGTCCCACATATCGTACCCCAAAATCAGGTAACAAAATTGAAAAGATGGAAGCAATCGACTGGAGGGAAGGGGTGAATTGGTGACTATTTTTTAGAGTTCTCCATAATTTAAGAGATAATACGGACAACAATAAGCTCTCTTTAGATATGCAACTAGGTGAGAACAACCGATATGACAAGAAATCTAGCAACATTGAGTAAAAAAGAGTAACAAACTGACTATTTCATGGAGGCGCCACCGAGGAGCCCTAGCACCTATTTCAATCTCATGATCTTGCCTCCTGATGAATATGGAGATTCGACTTCCCAACTCGGCAATTTCAACTCCTCTGTGAGAACTTTGTTTCTTTGTGGAAAAAATCGTCTCGGAGAGTTGACTGGTTGGAGCACATCTGTGATGGCACGTTTACCATGGTGCCGACAAGTGTGGCTGCCCTTTCTCTCTGGTGCCTAGCTTTAGGCATGGAATTGATGCTTGGCAGCGGGTAGCGACGATTCTTCCCGGCAATGTGGCGGTGCGGAGGCGCTGCACGACAGTTGTGTCGGTGATGCTGGTCGGTTGTGCCATGGAGCTAGATGCTTGACAAAGTTAGTTGTTGCAAATCTCGGTCATGGTGGTGTAGTGACGGCTTATGGTGTATTTTCTGGGGGCCAGATAGGGATTCCTAGATTTACCACCGACCTGCACTTGTGACAGAGCGCGTGGTATCGCCAAAGCGTCCCTAACGGAGAATTTTGGCGGGGTCGTTCTCTAGTTCCACTACGTACATGGCCGGATCACTTAACCTGAGAGCTTAGTCATAGCAAAATTAGACAATGTATGCAAGTGAATGACGTAAGTAAGATAACCCACTACCGTACCTTGTAATATACTCCCTCCATCCCATAATTTAAGACGCTTTTTAACACTATACCAATATCAAAAAATATCCTACATAATGAGACGGAGGGAATAGTATCTATCAATGTACTACGGTAGTACTCCAACCACTCTCTTCCATGTCACACCCAACGTACACGCACACCCTTTCTGTCCCTGGCACACAAGTCAATGCATGCAACCGCCTATGAAGTGCGATGCACCACACGTACACGTACAGGGCGTACAGGCAACAGCACGACACGAGCTGACTAACACAGCCCAAGTAGCTACTAGTACCACTACTCTAGCAAGGCCTGACTCCGTCGGCGCGTCCGCAGGGTAATTGTTTGCTTCAGTCCACGAAGCCATCGAAACAGACACCATCACAGCCACAAACGCCGTGGACAATGCAGACGCTCCCCACGCCGCCCCGGATGCCGCCCATTGGTAGGATGACTCTGCATAAGACTGTTACGGGGGCTCAAGCCCTAGCCGCCACTCACGGCCGGGAAGGCCCAGAGGTTCTCCATGCCTCCCACGCCCACGAACAGGTTCTTCCCGTGCGCCATGTCCGCTCCTCATGCACTGGCACAGTTCTCTGCGGCGGCAGTGCCGGAATTGAGGCCTACGCCGCACCCCCATCAGGAATGGCATCGGTAGCATGTGGCAAAGCAGGAGAAAGGCGACAGTGCCGGAACACTTCTTGGCCAGGGCACGGCTCTAGTCTAGTAAGCCAGCTACAAGTCTCGAATCTACACTCTTTCATGTGCTGTGCGCATGTGATCGTTTGTTGCTGATGCACTTGCGGTGTGGACTTTGCGGTTTAAATAGGCCGAGAAGGAGGAGACGAGGAGTATGCACAGTGTGACGGAGGGCCAGTAGGCGAGGGTGTAAATGAGTCAAACACGAAAGCGGAGTGAGGCGTAGTGAATATTTGCTCAGTATTCAGAAGAGTGAGTAAATTAATTTATTAAAAGGAAAAAAGGAGACGATGACTATATTTGGGTGGAGCCAAAATGGCGAAATCTGTTGCTTTCATAATAGTTATAAAGCCCCCACCCCCACCCCTGGCACAAAAAATGATTATTTTTTCTGCCACTGTCTATATTGTTGGGCTTCTATTAAAACTGTAAAGAATGATTTGGTGCATCGATAATTGATTGATCGTGCAGTAGGCACATATATATAGGTACAAGGGGTGCGACCGGTATCTTATCTCCTAAGATACACGTAAATACAATGGGAGATAGACACTACAGGTACTGCATACGAAACCCAGACCTATGTACATGCACACATGTTCAACCCCCCCCCCCCCTGCGCGCGGTCGAAGCGTCGTAAAGCCCTCGAATGTCGAGGTGGGTAGTCCCTTCATCATAACATCGGCGAACTGCTAATCGGTGGGCATATGTAGAACTCGAACACGACCAAGTGCGATGTGTTCCCTAATGAAGTGAATGTCGCGCTCAATATGCTTCGTCCGTCGGTGATGGACAGGGTTGGCAGCGAGGTACACCGGCGGAGACGTTGTCACAGTAGACAAGCGTAGCCTTGGTAACCTCACATAGCAACTCCTGAAGTAGCTGTCGTAGCCAAGAACACTCCGCGACGGCGTTGGCCACTGCCCTCTACTCAGCCTCGGCGCTCGATTGTGAGACCGTGGGTTGTCGTTTAGACGACCACGAAATCAGAGAGGGCCCGAGGTAGACGCAGTAGCCTGAAGTGGAGCGTCGAGTGTTGGGACACCCTGCCCAGTCGGCGTCGGAGTAGGCGACAAGGCTGGTGTCAGGTGATGCTGTCAGGGTGAGACACATAGCTGTGATACCACGTATGTACCGAAGAATACATTAGAGCCCAATGAGCATCACGAGGAGCATGCATATGAAGGCACACCTGCTGGACATCATACTGAATGTCCGGACGCATCAGCGTGAGGTACTGAAGAGTACCGACGATGGAGCGGTAGAAGGGAGTGTCAGACGCCGGAGAACCCTTGACAGCGACACCTTAGCCTTCGTGTCGACAGGCGTAGGAGCAGGCTTACAGTTAAGCATGCCCGCTCGCTCCAGAAGCTCGTAGGCGTACTTCTGCTAGTGCAGGAAGAAACCAGTAGCCCGACGCACAACCTCGATGCCGAGGAAGTAGTGGATAGCCCCCAAGTCCTTGAGGGCGAACTCGGTGCCGAGGCGAGCTGTGATCTGCTGAAGGAGCGCTGACGAGGATGCAGTCGGGATGATGTCCTCGATGTACAGGAGGAGGTACGCGCTGGTGGTGCCCTAGTGTAAATAAACAGGGAGGCATCGGACCGTGTGGACCGGAACCCCTGCTGCTGAAGGAAAGCCGTGATCCGCTGGTACCAGGCCCGAGGCGCCTGCTTCAACCCGTAGAGAGAATGAGAGAGCAAGCATACGTCGCCCAGATAGTCGGCGTCGACGAAACCAGTAGGCTGCTGACATAACACCTGCTCATCGAGATGGCCATGCAAGAAAGCATTGGACACATCGAGCTGGTGAACTGGCCAGGCGCGATAAATAGCAAGCTGGAGGACAGCGCGAATCGTGCCCGGTTTGACAACCGGGGCGAAGGTGTCGGTGAAGTCCACGCCGACACGCTGGCGGAAGCCCCGCACCACCCAATGCACCTTGTAGCACTCGAGAGAGCCGTCGGGGCGAGTCTTGTGGCGGAAGACCCACTTGCCAGTGATGACATTGGCATAGGGAGGCTGCGGGACAAACTGCGACGTACGGTTGCGCTCCAAGGCGTCAAACTCCTCAAGCATCGCAGCTAGGCAGTTCGAATCCCGAAGGGCTGCACGAGCGGGGGTAAGGAGCGGAGACGGGGCCGACGTAGACGCGGCACACGCGTACTCGTCGGAGGTGTAGCGCATGCTAGGATGAAACATCCCAGTCCGAGCCCGAGTGAACACACCGGTGAGAGGTGCGGCTGCAGCCGACGGAGCCGAGGGGGGGGACCGGTGAGGAGGAAGTCGAGCCGGTCTCCGAAAACTCTGAGGGGCCACCCGTGGTGGCGCCAGAGGCCCTAGCGTCGGAGGCAACCGAAGGGGCCGCGGCAAGGGGGGCGGCCAGGGGGACGCGGCGACAGGGGCAGCCAGCGCCGGGAGCGCGGGCAGGGCCGAGCCCGGTGCGCAGCTGGGCGGTTCGCCAGATGTGGAGGCAGGGGCGAACCGCGCCGCGGGAGACACCGAGGGTGACGGTACCTGCTGAAACGGGAACACTAGCTCATCAAAGTACACATGTCGCGAGGTGAAAACGCGGTGGGACACTGGATCATAGCACCGGTAACCTTTGGTGTTGGTAGGATAACCAAGAAGGATGCAAGGAAGTGACCGGGGAGCGAGTTTGTGAGGAGCAGTGGACGCAGTGCTAGGATAACAGAGACAACCGAAAATGCGAAGACCATCATAAGATGGAACCGCACCGAAGAGGAGCTAGTGAGGAGTGTAGTTCCAGCGTGGATGACACGGGCGAATGTTAATGAGGAGGCTGGCGGTCGCGAGCGCGTCCGGCCAGAACTGAGGAGGCACGTGGGAGTGGAAGAGCAACGTGCGGACACAATCATTAAGAGTGTGGATGACGCGCTCGGCACGACCATTCTGATGTGACGTGTAGGGGCAAGTGAGCCGAAAGATAGTGTCATGGGATGCAAGGAGATTGTGGACGGTGACGTTGTCAAACTCTTTTCCATTGTCAGTTGCAAGGCAAGAATAAGACGACCAAACTGTGTGGTGACATATGAATAGAAGGCTATGAGTGTGGTGAGAGCATCGGACTTGCGATAGAGAGGGAATGTCCACACATAATGGGAAAAATCATCCAATATCACCAAATAGTATAAATAACCCGTGTTGCTCGCAACCGGGGACGTCCAAACATCACTATGCAATAACTGAAACGAAAAAGTGGAAATGTTTGTAGACACGCTAAAGGGGAGATGAACGTGCTTGACAAGACGGCAGGCCTCACAAGAGTGGTCGTCAACCTTATTACATGAGAAAGAAAAACTCTGAAGAATCTGACGCATAACTGTGGAGTTGGGATGACCGAGGCGGGCGTGCCAGAGATCGACATTGGCTGCAAGGGCGGCGGGATGGGTGGTGGTGGCGCCGGACGGATGCATCGGGTAAAGCTCGCCCGGGCTGTCACATCGGTGGAGTACCATCCGTGTACGAGCGTCCTTCACAGAAAAGCCGATAGCGTCAAATTCAAAAGTGATAGGGTTCTCACGAGCAAGGCGATGAACGAAAACAAGATTGGTAACTAAGTCAGGAGACACAAGAACATTAGGCATGTTAATGGGAGTAGAAGTAGTAGGAAACGACATATGACCGACATGTGTAATGAGTAGAGAGGAACCGTTACCAACGGTGATGCGAGTGGGGGTATGAACGGGGGTGACGGACGTGAGGTTACCGGGATGAGCAGTCATGTGAGTAGTGGCGCCCGAGTCCATTTACCAGTCACCTCCGCCACCGTAGTTACTTGGTGACAGATCCGAGTGCAGAGCAGCGAGGATGGCCGGGTCCCACGACGGTGGCACCTAGGGAGGGAGAAACCCTCTGTAGGCGGGCGCGGGAGCAGCGCCGTAGGCGCCGTAGGCGGGCGCGGGCGCGACGACGTAGTTGCTGTAGGGGGCGGCGTTCTGCGCAGTGAAGAGTGCATGATGGCTCGCTAGACGAGGCCCAAGGATCCCCGGAGCGGGAGCCCGATGGACCAGCATCGAGTACGCATGTATGACGCCCGTCCACGTGTTGGTGCCATAAGTCCAGGGCGGGGTGGCCTGCTGCTGGTGCTGACGAGGGCCCCCCTTGCGCCTGCTTGCGACCACCCCCGCGACGGTTGCCGCGGAGCCCGCCACCCGGCTGCGGCTACTGGGGGGTAGCCTGCTGCTGCTGCTGACGAGGGCCCCCCCCTTGCGCCTGCTTGCGACCGGCCCCGTGGTGGTTGCCGCAGCGCCCGCCACCCGGCTGCGGCTACTGGGGGGTAGCGGGAGGGGCGGGGGGCGCGGGCCGGAGGGGGTAGAACCCCGTAGGCGCGGGGGCGCCGACTGGTGGCGGGGCGCGGGCGGAGTGGCCGGTGGAGGGGCACCACGCGAGGTGCTGACGGCGAGGGCGTGGTGCTGCACGTGCTACTTGACCCCCTTCGTCCGGCGCTTCTCCAACCGCAAGTATGCCATGAACTTGGGGAAGGAGGGCTTCGGTGTGAGGGAAAGGTTGGAGGCGGCGTTACCGAAGTCCTCGTTGAGGCCGGCAGTGAGCGTGCTGAGGAGGAGGTCATCATAAACCTTGGCGCCAATGTCAGGGAGCTCATCCACCAACGTCTTTAGGTGGCGGCAATAGTCATCGATAGACTGGTCATCCTGATGACAGTCAAAAAATTCCTGCTACAAAAAAATGTGACGCTGAAGCTTGTTGTCGGTGAAGAGGTCATTGAGCTTGACCCACATGGCGCGGTCGTCATCACCATCGCTCACGGCCGTGCGAAATAGGTCCTTCGAGATGGTGGTGAAGAACCACCGGATGAGTGTGGCGTCGATCGCGGTCCACTCGGAGTCGCCCACCATGGCGCGGGAGTCGACGGAGCCGTCAACGTGATCCACGAGGTTGTTCTCGCGGAAGAGCAGCGAGAAGTATGTGGCGTCGGTGGCATCGAGGACGATAGGGACGCGGTCGTGGGTGTTGATGTCGCGGATGTCAGTGGGGTCCGACCCGACGAAGGGGTTGGAGTAGGAGGAGGCGGAGGAAGACTTGGCTGCGCCGCGGAGTAGTGTGCAACAAAGGTGCGGCGCGGCGGAGTGGCGGCGCGGCAGAGGGGGTGGCACGACGCGGGAGGAGAGGCACAACGCGGGGAGGCGGCGGCTGTAGTTGGCAGCGGCGGTGGCGGCTAGGGTTAGGCGGAAGCGGAGGATCGACTTACGATAGATACCATGTAGAGAATGATTTGATGCATTGATAATTGATTGATCGTGCACTATATATATATAGTGTTACTATATATATATATATAGTGTTACTATTCATCACCTAGGGTGCAGAATAAGTTATTCTTCACCCGAGGTAATCTTACGATCATTTCATAATTAAATTACATTTTGAATTCAAATAGTTACATTCCTATTGATTCACTACGTAAAATTTGACATAAGAAAATAAAAACATAGGTCATAAGACAAGAAAATTTACAATTTATGTGTATTTTAGACTATGTTTTTACGTTTGTAGAGTTTTCAAAATTCAGAAGATCTTGATAAACCCTGGGTGACGAATAGCGCGTATATATATATATATATATATATATATATATATATATATATATATATATATATATATATATATATATAGGGTGCGATCGGTATCTTGTCTTCTAAAATACACGTACATACAGAGGAAGACAGATACTATAGGTACTACATACGAAACCCAAACCTATGTACATGTACACATGTTCAACAAAAACATCATATAATGGATGGCCGTATGCGTGGGCAACATCTTATGACATAATTAATAAGAATGAATTTAGAAAAAGCAGATCAGTATACATTCTATGCTATGACGCTCGTTAAAAATTGAGTGATTTTTGATACATCAAATTCTGAAAGAGTTTCCAAAATTTCTGAATTTTTGGCAAGATCTGATTTTGTGCACCATATCTAGAATTTGGAAGTATCAAGCCGACCATTACTTTACGACCCATCTTAGATGGATTTGGAACTGAAATTGAAATCGTGAGAGGTAGCCTTAAATCGCACTATACACACAAACCAAGTAAGCACCAAATCTAGAAAAACAAATGTGAGATGATCATAAATATTCTATTAAATAACATAATACAAAGTTTAAAATTCACAGAATAGTTATAATAGTGACATAAAGTAAAAAGCAACACAATAACTATTATTGTGTAGAAATTAATGTTTCTTACTTTGTGGAGGAAGTGGTTGAATGTCCAACCCCACCTAGTGTGTGGGACATTCTCACCTAATAAATAGACAAATATTTTGCTCGATAGTTGTGTCTCTTAAAGTAACACTCATATGGGTGATTAATTTAAAAAAACACCTAAATAGTATGGTGTTTATTTGTTAGGGTAGTTATTTTGTAGTTTTTCGTTGATAAAAATATAATAACAATTGGAAGTTTCTCGCTTGTCCTAGTCTTACTCATCCTGTAATCTTCCTCTCCTTTATGTTCGTCTCCATTGTGTGCACCCTCTACACGATATAACACTCATAAAAAAAATTAGACCTTGCCAAAATATCCAAAAAATAAATTTTTCCGGAAACCATTTCAGAATTTGTTGTATAAAAAATCACTTAATTAAAACAAGCGGTATGGTGTATACTAATATTTTTTTATAAAATTATTTTATTAATTATCTCACAAGATGTTGCCGGCGCATATCATGGGCCCTTCTTCTTGTTACTAGAAAAGCGTAAACAAATTAAAAAAATTCAAATGTTCTCAAATTATAAGTTGATGAATTTAAGAATTATTTTCAAGTTTCAAGTATTGTTCATGAATTTTAATTTTATTTTTATTAAAAAAATTATGGATTACAAAATTGTGTTCACGGACTTAAATTTTTCCACAAATTTACAATTTGTTCATGAAATTTTAAAATATATCCATGCATTTGGAAAAGTCAAGAACTTCAAAAATTCTACAGTTTTTAAAAGTGCTAACGGATTTTTCATTAATTATAAAAATGGTTCGTGAATATAATAAAATATGTGAAATTTTAAACATGTTCATGAATATTAAAGTATTCAAGACTTTATTTATTTGTGAAATTTTAAAATCTAAAATGGAACAAATCTGAAAAAAAGAAAAAAATTGAAAAGGAAAAAACAGAATAAAAGGAAACCCAAACAAACCAGCAGAAACCTAAAGAAGATAGAAAAAACAAAGAACGGTAAATAAGGGCAAAGTAGATTCTAAACCGTGTTTTAGCTGACGACCTAAATGGGCTAACCCATTTCGTTGGGGAGTAGTGTGCTTTACCATTAGCCTACTATTCTCCGCTATAACATATTCCCAAATCGGCGGTAATATTGAGAATCGGTTGGTTGTGTTCTATAATGGTTGGCCTTCTAGATTTTGGACTTGGACTTGAACGCCTGAGCCCAGCTTTGGAAAAAAAGGCATAGGGTCCAATCTGTTTGGTGCCACTATCTAGATTACTGGATCCAGTGATAAAATTTGCAGTGAAAATTACAGGAAAGTAAGATAATATGAACTATTGTGTTACGATGAAAGGTAATATAAAGTAGTTAATTCAGTTGGGATACTTTGAACCTTATTCACTCCTTTGCCACGAATAACATTACTTGAAGTTACACACATCTTCAGAGGCTAATGCTCTCTTCAACACAAGCTCTACACCTAGCCAGTTTGATCAAAACTTCAACTATTCAAAACAAATTCCGGCAACAATAAGAAGATAATTTTCACCATGTTTACGTAAAAGACATGTAGCATTTGAGAAATTGACCCAATACATCATCAACATAAAAATTGAAACAAAATAAGGTGAGCTCCAACATGGCAAACATATTTCCCGTGTTACGTTGTTTCGAATGATAGCTTGATCGATATGCATGGAGTATTGCCTATCTATGTGCTCCAAATGAATAATAATTTTCAAGTATTTGTCTATTGTTTTGTTGTAACATAGATCCAAATTTATAGGAGAAATATAACGTAATTACTATGGAGATACATCCACTTCATATAGATGACCAGGAACACTTTTTACACTTGGTCGTAAATTTTTCCACTGTGTGACCAAGAATAATGATGATGGCCAACAATCCACCAATTAAATGCATTTGGAACTAGCTAAGGACGTGGCGCTAAGACATGTGCATGTCCATATGAGCAACCATATGTGGTAGAACTAGTGGAAAACAAGGAACTAGTCCCGGTTTCAGAGGGACTTTAGTCTCGGTTCTGGAACCGGGCCAAAAAGGTCGAGACTAAAGCCCAAAACCTTTAGTCCCGGTTCGCTTACGAACCGAGACAGAAGGGGCTCCACGTGGTTGATACGTCTCCAACGTATCTATAATTTTTGATTGTTCCATGCTATTATATTATCAACCTTGGATGTTTTATATGCATTTATGCTATTTTATGTGATTTTTGGGACTAACCTATTAACCTAGAGCCCAGTGCCAGTTTCTATTTTTTTCCATGTTTTAGAGTATCGCAAAAAAGGAAAATCAAACGGAGTCCAATTGACCTGAAACTTCACGGAACTTATTTTTGGACCAGAAGAAGCCCACGGAGTATCGGAGTTGGACCAGGAAAGTCCCGGGCTGCCCACGAGGGCGGGGGCGTGCCTACCCCCCTAGACGCGCCCCCTGCCTCGTGGACAGCCTGGAGGTCCACCGACGTACTTCTTCCTCCCATATATACCCATATACCCTAAAAACTTCAGGGAGCACAATAAATCGGTAGTTCCGCCGCCAGAAGCCTCTGTAGCCACCGAAAACCAATCTAGACCTGTTTTGGCACCCTGCCGGAGGGGGGAATCCCTCTCCGGTGGCCATCTTCATCATCCTGGTGCTCTCCATGACGAGGAGGGAGTAGTTCTCCCTCGGGGCTGAGGGTATGTACCAGTAGCTATCTGTTTGTTCTCTCTCTCTCTCGCGTTCTTGAGGTGGTACGATCTTGATGTATCGCGAGCTTTGCTATTATAGTTGGATCTTATGATGTTTCTCCCCCTCTACTATCTTGTAATGGATTGAGTTTTCCCTTTGAAGTTATCTTATCGGATTGAGTCTTTAAGGATTTGAGAACACTTGATGTATGTCTTGCATGGGATACCCGTGGTGACAATGGGGTATTCTATTGATCCACTTGATGTATGTTTTGGTGATCAACTTGCGGGTTCCGTGACCTTGGGAATCTATGCATAGGGGTTGGCACACGTTTCGTCTTGACTCTCCGGTAGAAACTTTGGGGCACTCTTTGAGGTTCTATGTGTTGGTTGAATAGATGAATCTGAGATTGTGTGATCCATATCGTATAATCATACCCACGGATACTTGAGGTGACATTGGAGTATCTAGGTGATATTAGGGTTTTGGTTGATTTGTGTCTTAAGGTGTTATTCTAGTACGAACTCTAGGACTGTTTGTGACACTTATAGGAATAGCCCAATGGATTGATTGGAAAGAATAACTTTGAGGTTGTTTCGTACCTTACCATAATCTCTTCGTTTGTTCTCCTCTATTAGTGACTTTGGAGTGACTCTTTGTTGCATGTTGAGGGATTCTTATATGATCAAACTATGTTATTATTGTTGAGAGGACTTGCACTAGTGAAAGTATGAACCCTAGGCCTTGTTTCAACGCATTGCAATACCGTTTGTGCTCACTTTTATCATTAGTTACCTTGCTGTTTTTATATTCTCAGATTACAAAAACCATTATCTACTATCCATATACCACTTGTATCACCATCTCGTCGCCGAACTAGTGCACCTATACAATTTACCATTGTATTGGGTGTGTTGGGGACACAAGAGACTCTTTGTTATTTGGTTGCAGGGTTGTTTGAGAGAGACCATCTTCATCCTACGCCTCCTACGGATTGATAAACCTTAGGTCATCCACTTGAGGGAAATTTGTTACTGTCCTACAAACCTCTGCACTTGGAGGCCCAACAACGTCTACAAGAAGAAGGTTGTGTAGTAGACATCAGTGGTCGCTGCAGGGCCCCAGGCGGGAGGACCTTTAGTCCCGGTTGGTAACACGAATCAGGATCAGAAGGCAGCCACACGTCAGTAGCTAGCAGGAGCTGTAGTTTTTGTTTTTTTTGAAAGGGGGGAGGGGTTTAGGGGGTTTTGGAGGGTTAATTTAGGGGTTTCGTATTGTGTTAGCTAGCTAATAGAGAGAAGTGACCTCTCTTTCTCCATGCTTGGTTGATGTTAGCTACTATACATATAGAGAGAACTTGACATGCTAGCTAGTAAGAAAATGAAGGAACCATTAATTACAGAAGATCGTCATGAACATATACAGAGAGAAGTGACCTCTCTTTCTCCGTGAGATTGGTCGAACAACAAGTTTTCGTATATCTCTCCGATGCTACTACATATATATAATATAACATGTCTTACAATCCCTAACATCTAGAATCAATTTCAATTTCCACATGGCATTCTCTGCCTTTATGTATGACATGGTCAAGAAAGAATCCCGCCAATTCCTCTTGAATTCCTCGTATGCGATCATGTGGTAGGAGTTCATCCCGTATCTGCCACAATTAATTTAAAGAAGTGGGTCAATACATATATATGAATGAAACTCAACACAATTGATGGTAATAAAACAAAATTATGAATGTTGTTTACGTACTTCATATTGTTCGTCAGAGTAGCCCCGCTCAGAGGTCGAGTGGCGGATGAACTCGCAAACGTAGTATCCATATAAATTATTCCCGCCTTCCCACCACAAGCACTTTACGAGAAATAGAGTTCAATCAAACTGATAATCAAGCATGATAAATTGTATTGATGAAACTAGAGATGCGCAGAACTAGCTAGCTAGTACTACTTACTTTCGGGTGTGTAAATTGCAGCTCCCTCGGTAGTCCTGGAACAATTTCGGTGAACTCTTTCCAAATCCTGCCAGACAAAGAAAACAATTACTTGATATCAGGAAATGAACAAAGTTGCCAATATGGTGCGATAATGATCGATTGAACTTACTTCTGGAGCATTGCAGTGAAGTCCGCATAGTCCTGGGGATCTTTTTGTCTCGAGTCTAAGACAGTTACTACTCCCCGGCCAAGCTTAATCTCTAGCAGAATAAAGTGGAAGCTTCACACGCATGCATAACTCATCAATTACATTATTATAACCTCGAGTAAGGGAAAGCGAATATGCACAAGACAGTAACACTCAATTGAAGTTGTAAAGAAAGAGTATTTTCCCTTTGTTTTGATTTCAAAGCAACGATTGTAGCAAGTTGTCCTCAGTATCTTCGACTCTGTTTTTAATCGATCATTCATTTATGGTATTTGTGTTAATGAACCCAATTTCATACATTTGTGCTTTTCTGCATTCGACGATCTTCAATCTGCATAATACAGTGAGGTTCATTATATATACATGCAGTGAAAGAGCTGAGCTATAGAGACTTAATTATAGAAGTAATACTTACAGACAGTAGCAAGTCATGAGTTGTTTGTCGAGGGTGTATTGATTGAATAACTAGAATAACTCCACAAATTCAACAGGCATCACCTCGGTTCCAACGAGGTCATGCTCCTCTTTAAGTCCCACCATCAAACTATCCTCCCCAGACTTCCTGCAGGTATCCATGTACCATTCATGCAATCTTCGCATCATCGTTGTTAGAGGAGGATGATCAGGTTTGACGAGAGGCTTCCCGTACTCGTATCTGAAGATGTCCACCATTAACATTTCAAACTCTACATCATCGCTCAGGTAATCAGCAGGATTGGTACCAGGCACTAGCCCCGGATGATTAGCGACTATATCGCTAGACACCTTGAGCGGGGGGCATGATTGCTTCGCCTGTTCGCCGAGCTGGGGAATTGTTTTCCCACTTTTTCGTTGTGCTAATCTTTGAACACTGATACTTCCTGACTGTCGCGCATCTTCATATGTCTTTTCAAGACAACAGACGTAGTTGGAATCTGGAGGAGGCGGTGGTGGTCGCTTCAGGGCATCCAGAAAGCGCTTCACTTTCACTGGATCTACCATTTCCTTCAGAGGTGGAGGTTTCCGTTCAAAATGGGCCTGCACTTTGGCTGCCACGATGTCATCGGTTTCCTTGTCAGTCGTCTCATATGGTAACTTTGTAGGAGCCTTCAGGCTTGGACCGTATTTGAATTGCTTCCTGCCTCTGCTTGTACTGCTAGCTGCCGGAGCGGCAGTGTCTCTCTTCCGCCGTTGCTGATGCGGTGGAGTCCACTGACACGCCAGAGGAGGTGAAGTGCTCTGACGTGCCGGAGGAGGCGGAGGAGGAACCAGAGCGCCCTCACGCACCGGAGGAGGCAGAGTGTTCTGACGCGTCGAAGGAGGCGGAGTGCCGTCACGCACGGGAGGAGGCGGAGTGCTCTGATCACTCGCCAGAGAAGGAGGCGGAGTGCCCTGACTGGCCAGAGGAGGAGGAGGAGGATGCGTCCAGTTTGGAAGCTTGATGTACTCCTTCCTCCATAGACAGGTACTCGTCAAAGCATTCACCATATGATTCTCCCCTTCACATGTAGGGTAGTCAAGCTCCAGCTCCTCAAATCCCTCCTTTATTTCATCCATCGTCAAAACACCATAGCCATGTGGAATCGAACGACAGTGAAAAGTTCTGTCAGCTTGAGGAGGTGCAACAGAGCCGACAACCGCCTTCATAGTCAGGTTCCGCCATTTCGTCATTAGCTCGCAATGTTGAGCCTCCGTGATAGTATCCACGGGATAGCGAGGAGCCATGAAATCAGGTTGAATGAGCTCCATGGAAGCCACACAGCTTCTCTGCCGAGATGGTGGGGTAGCTTCTGGGGCACCGTCAAAGCAAAGATCTTCGTGCCGCTGAGATGGTTGGCCGGTAGCTGCAAGTTCCTCTATCTGGTATTCTTGCATTGAGGCTCTGCATTTCGCTCACTTCCGCTTTCCTCTTTCTCTCTCGGCTTCTATAACCACCGCTGCCGGGAAACCCAACCACCCACAGAACGGAGCCTGGTGTGCCTCGTGTTCGTCCAGGGTGCTCAAGATTCCCGAGGGCATCAGTCAGCTTGTCCTTTTCTCTGTCGGGAATGAACGTCCCTTCCCGCGTTGCGCTGATATATTCCCGAAGCTTCTTGATGGGTATTGCAAGTTGCTCGTCCGTCCAACGACACTCCCCTGTTTCTAGGTCCAAAGTTCCCCCAACCCCGAAGAACCAAGTCCTTGAACGGTCTGGCCAGTTCAATGTCGCTGGTGGACCCCTTCTCTCTGTCAGGTATTATTCAATGTCGCCCGTCCTTCTCTCTGTCGGGTATTATTCATGTAAACAGAATAACAATTATTCTTTAACTTAAATGAATAACCGCATTGCAAAAAAACATGATCCAATCATATTTTGCTCAACGCAAACACCAAATAACATTTAGTTGAGGATCAACAGTAATCTTGAAGGTAAAGGCAGTGTGCGATGGTGATCTTATCAACCTTGGAATCACTTCCAACACACATCGTCACCTTGCCCTCAACTAGTCTTTGTTCATTTTGTAACTCTTGTTTCGAGTTACTAATCATAGCAACTGAACCAGTATCAAATACCCAGGGGCTACTATGAACACTAGTAAAGTACACATCAATAACATGTATATCATATATATTTTTGTTCACTTTGCCATCCTTCTTATCTGCCAAGTATTTGGGGCAGTTCCACTTCCAATGACCATTTCCTTTACAGTAGAAGCACTCAGTTTCAGGCTTGGGTCTAGCTTTGTGCTTCTTCATGGGAGTGGAAACTTGCTTGTCATTCTTCTTCAAGTTCCCTTTTCTTTCTCTTGCCCTTTTACTTGAAACTAGTGGTCTTGTCAACCATCAAATTTGATGCTTTTCTTGATTTCTACCTTCATCGATTTTGGCATCGCGAAGAGCTTGGGAATCATTTCGGTTATCCCTTGCATATTATAGTTCATCACGAAGTTCTAGTAACTTGGTGATAGTGACTAGAGAACTCTGTCAATCACTATCTTATCTGGAAGATTAACTCCCACTTGATTCAAGTGATTGTAGTACTCAGACATTCTGAGCACATGCTCACTAGCTGAGCTATTCTCCTGCATCTTGTAGGCAAAGTACTTGTCAGAGGTTTCATACCTCTTAACATGGGCATGAGTTTGAAATACCAATTTCAGCTCTTGGAACATCTCATATGCTCCGTGGCGTTCAAAACGTTTTTGAAGTCCCGATTCTAAGCCGTAAAGAATGGCGCACTAAACTATCAAGTAGTCATCATACCGAGCTTGTCAAACATTCATAATGTCTGCATCTGCTCCTACAAAAGGTCCGTCACCTAGCGGTGCATCAAGGACATAATTCTTCTATGCAGCAATGAGGATAATCCTCAGATCACGGAGCTAGTCTGCATCATTGCTACTAACATCTTTCAACATAGTTTTCTCTAGGAACATATCATAAATAAAACGGGGAAGCTATACGCGAGCAATTGATCTACAACATAGATATGCAAATACTATCAGGACTAAGTTCATGATAAATTTAAGTTAATTAATCATATTAATTAAGAACTCCCACTTAGATAGAGATCCCTCTAATCATCTAAGTGATCATGTGATCCATGTCAACTAAACCATGTCCGATCATCACGTGAGATGGAGTAGTTTTCAATGGTGAACATCACTATGTTGATCAGATCTACTATATGATTCACGCTCGACCTTTCGGTCTCAGTGTTCCGAGGCCATATCTGCATATGCTAGGCTCGTCAAGTTTAATCCGAGTATTACGCATGTGCAAAACTGGCTTGCACCCGTTGTATGTGAACGTAGAGCTTATCACACCCGATCATCACGTGGTGTCTCGGCATGACAAACTGTAGCAACGGTGCAAACTCAGGGAGAACACTTAAATGCCCAGAAACTCCATTAATGTATAAAAAGGCCAAACGAACCCATAATAATTCGAAAATTTAGCACGATATTTCTATTTGGTCTAATCTGCCTGTTTAAAAAATTAAGGCGGGAGAAGGCAGTCTACGCATGTCGTTTCACAAGTGGAGGTGACACGTTCCCTCCCGGAACCACAAGCCTTCTTGAGGGAAGCTCCGGTTGCAAGAAGTTTACACCAAAATTTGTCCCAATTCGGCCAAAAAATATACCGCAACATGTTGGTGCCATGTCACGACACTATGCCAAGTTTCATGATTTTCAGGCGTGTTTTGGATTTACTGGAATTAAAAAACCAAGTATCTCAATCCTTTCGGCCGAGCCACGATCCCCAGATGTTTGAATTTCATTCCCATTTCTTGCATGGGACCTATAAATTCACCCAAAGACACACATGTGATTTTTCAACCAACTTTGATGCACTGGAGCATGTGCTTGTAGTTTAAATTTGAAATATGCACATTAAATGCGCAGAAACTCAATTAATGTATAAAAAAGGCCAAACGAACCCGTAATAATTCCAAAATTTAGCATGATACTTCTATTTGGTCTAATCTGCCTGTGTAAAGAAATTAAGGCGGGAGAAGGCAGTGTACATATGTCGTTTCGCACACGGAGGTGACACGTTCCCTCTCGAAACCACGAGCCTTCTTGAGGGAAGTGATACGTCTCCATCGTATCTACTTTTCCAAACACTTTTGACCTTGTTTTGGACTCTAACTTGTGTGATTTGAATGGAACTAATCCGGACTGACGCAGTTTTCAGCAGAATTGCCATGGTGTTATTTTTGTGTAGAAATAAAAATTCTCGGAATGACCTGAAACTTCACGGAGAATATTTTTGGAATAAATAAAAAATTCTGGCAAAAGAATCAACACCAGGGGGCCCACACCCTGTCCACGAGGGTGGGTGGCGCGCCCCCTGTCTCGTGGGCCCCCTGAGGCTCCACCGACCTCAACTCCAACTCTATATATTCACGTTCGGGGAGAAAAAAAATTAGAGAGAAGGATTCATCACGTTTTACGATATGGAGTCGCCGCCAAGCCCTAATCTCTCCCGGGAGGGCTGATCTGGAGTCCGTTCGGGGATCCAGAGAGGGGAATCCGTCGCAATCGTCATCATCAACCTTCCTCCATCACCAATTTCATGATGCTCACCGCCGTGCGTGAGTAATTCCATCATAGGCTTGCTGGACGGTGATGGGTTGGATGAGATTTATCATGTAATCGAGTTAGTTTTGTTAGGGTTTGATCCCTAGTCTCCATTATGTTCTAAGATTGATGTTGCTATGACTTTGCTATGCTTAATGCTTGTCACTAGGGCCCGAGTGCCACGATTTCAGATCTGGACCTATTATGTTTTCATGAATATATATGAGTTCTTGATCCTATTTTGCAAGTCAATAGTCACCTACTATGTGTTATGATCCGGTAACCCTGAAGTGACAATAATCGGGACCACTCCTGGTGATGACCGTAGTTTGAGGAGTTCATCTATTCACTAAGTGTTAATGCTTTGGTCCGATACTCTATTAAAAGGAGGCTTTAATATCCCCTAGTTTCCAATAGGACCCCGCTGCCACGGGAGGGTAGGACAAAAGATGTCATGCAAGTTCTTTTCCATAAGCATGTATGACTATATTTGGAATACATGCCTACATTACATTGATGAACTGGAGCTAGTTCTGTGTCACCCTATGTTATAACTGTTGCATGAGCACTAGTAGAAAACAGGGCTTTGGTCCAGGCTGAGGTGGCCCATTAGTCCCGGTTCAGTCCAGAACCGGGACCCATGGGGCCATCTGTCCCGGTTCGTGAGGCCACGGGCCTGCCGGGCCTCGTGGGGGCATTGGTCCCGGTTCGTCATGCCCCTTTGGTGCCGGTTGGTGGGACGAACCGGGACCAATGGGCCTCGCTCCTGGCCCACCACCATTGGTCCCGGTTGGTGGCTTGAACCGGGACCACATGCTTCCCTATGGTACCGGTTCATGCCACGAACCTGGACCAATGAGGTGCCTATATATACCCACTCGCCGGCGAGCAGAGCACTCCACACTGCTCTGTTTTTTCTGGCCGGTGAGGGGAGAGCTTTGTGGTGCTCTAGCTCACCTCCTATGCACATGAGGTGTTCGATGAAATGCCCGAGCCACACTAGTTAAGCTTTCTCCTCTCAAAGCTCGACCTCAAAGCTCCATTTTCCTCGAGATTTGTCTAGGTTTAGCGGCCCATCACGTCCCACTCCCGTCTTCACCGCCGTGGATCGCCCGCACCGATCTCGTCGCCGGCACCACCGTGGTGAGCCTCTTGTTCTTATCTTCTTTCTGAAAGAAAAAATTCTTACTTTAGCTAGATAGATACTTGTCTAATTTTCTTACTTTTATTATTGCTTGTTATTATATAGTGCGATGGTTTTGGTATCCGCCCCCGTCGGCCCTCGTCCTGGCTATGATTCGGATGTGGTATATATTATCTTTTTATAACTATTTGGTTCATTTATTGTTTATGACAATTATGCCAACCAACGTGACATAGATTTTATTTATCTAGGAGGTAATTGAACCGGAAATTCCAACCGACCCTATTGTCGAGAGGTTAAATTTAGTTGAAGAAGAAAACAATTACTTGAAGGAAAAAATAAAAAAATTGAGGAGGAGAAGATGATATTGGAGTTGCATGTTGCGGATGTCGTTGATGATCACAAGATCAAGATGGATGCAATGCGGTTGAAGATGAGAAAGATTAGAAAATATGCCATTCATACCGAGGCTTGGTATCATTATGCCGTTGGATCAATTTTTACCTTGGTTGCGATTATGATCGCATTTGTTTTCGCATTGAAATGTTTTACATAGTTTCAATGTATGGTTTAATTAATTAGATGCTCTGGAGAGCTATATGTTGTTAGATGAGAACTATGTATGTACTTTGGTTTTAATGTGATGATGAACTTCTATTAATTTGGTCACTTAATTATCTATTCATGATGTTCTGTAATGGTTTTTGACACACTTAATTATATATAATGCATGCAGATGAACCGGGAATGGATGTACGGTGGTAGACACACCTCCGAGTACATTAAGGGCGTGCATGATTTTCTCGAAGTGGCTGAGGCAAACAAGCAGAATGATTTTATGTGTTGTCCATGCCCTAAATGTGGGAATACGAAGTCTTACTCTGACCGGAAAATCCTTCACACCCTGCTGCTTTACAATGGTTTCATGCCACACTATAATGTTTGGACGAGGCACGGAGAAATAGGGGTTATGATGGAAGACGGTGAAGAAGAAGAGGACGATGACAACTATGTGCCCCCTGAATACGGTGATGCTGCAACGGGGGAAGCTGCTGAAGATCAAGAGGAACCAGACGATGTGCCCAATGATGCTGCAACGGGGGAAGCTGCTGAAGATCATGAGGAACCAGACGATGTGCCCGATGATGATGATCTCCACCGGGTCATTGTCGATGCAAGGACACAATGCGAAAGTCAAAAGGAGAAGCTGAAGTTCGATCGCATGTTAGAGGATCACAAAAAGGGCTGTACCCCAATTGCGAAGATGGAAACACAAAGCTCGGTATCGTACTGGAATTGCTACAGTGGAAGGCAGAGAATGTTGTGCTTTACAAAGGATTTGAGAAGCTACTGAAAATATTGAAGAAGAAGCTTCCAAAGGATAACGAATTGCCCGATAGTACATATGCAGCAAAGAAGGTCGTATGCCCTCTAGGATTGGAGGTGCAGAAGATACATGCATGCCCTAATGACTGCATCCTCTACCGCGGTGTGTACAAGGATCTGAACGCATGCCCGGTATGCGGTGCATTGCGGTATAAGATCAGACGAGATGACCCTGGTGATGTTGACAGCGAGCCCCCTAGGAAGAGGGTTCCTGCGAAGGTGATGTGGTATGCTCCTATAATACCACGGTTGAAACGTCTATTCAGAAACGAACAACATGCCAAGTTGATGCGATGGCACAGTGAGGACCGTAAGAAAGATGGGAAGTTGAGAGCACCCGCTGACGGGTCGCAATGGAGAAAATCGAGAGAAAGTACTGGCATGAGTTTGCAAGTGACCCAAGGAACGTATGGTTTGGTTTAAGCGCAGATGGCATTAATCCTTTTGGGGAGCAGAGCACCAATCACAGCACCTGGCCCATGACTCTATGTATGTATAACCTTCCTCCTTGGATGTGCATGAAGCGGAAGTTCATTATGACGCCAATTCTCATCCAAGGCCCTAAGCAACCCGGCAACGACATTGATGTGTTCCTAAGGCCATTAGTTGAAGAACTTTTACAGCTGTGGAATGGAAATGGTGTACGTACATGGGATGAGCACAAACAGGAGGAATTTAACCTGCATGCGTTGCTGTTTGTAACCATCAATGATTGTCCCACTCTCAGTAACCTTTCAGGACAGACAAACAAGGGATACCACGCATGCACGCACTGTTTAGAAGAAATTGAAAGTATATACCTAGACAAATACAGGAAGAATGTGCACCTGGGCCATCGTCGATTTCTTCCGACCAACCATCAATGTCGAAAGAAAGGCAAGCATTTCAAAGGCGAGGCAGATCACCAGTAGAAGCCCGCCATGCGTACCGGTGATCACGTACTTGCCATGGTCAATGATTTACACGTAATCTTTGGAAAGGGTCCCGGCGGACTAGCTGTTTCGAATGATGCTGAGGGACACGCACCCATGTGGAAGAAGAAATCTATATTTTGGGACCTACCCTACTGGAAAGACCTATAGGTCCGCTCTTCAATCGACGTGATGCACGTGACGAAGAACCTTTGCGTGAACCTGCTAGGCTTCTTGGGCGTGTATGGGAAGACAAAAGATACACCTGAGGCACTGGAGGACCTGCAACATTTACACGAAAAAGACGGCATGCCTCTGAAGCAGTATAAAGGTCCTGCCAGCTACGCTCTTACGAAAGAAGAGAAAGAAATCTTCTTTGAATGCCTGCTCAGTATGAAGGTCACGACTGGTTTCTCGTCGAATATAAAGGGAATAATAAATATGCCAGAGAAAAATTTCTAGAACCTAAAGTCTCATGACCGCCACGTGATTATGACGCAATTGCTTCCGATTGCATTGAGGGGGCTTCTACCGAAAAACGTCCGATTAGCCATTGTGAAGCTATGTGCATTCCTCAATGCAATATCTCAGAAGGTGATCGATCCAGAAATTGTACCAAGGCTAAGGAGTGATGTGGCGCAATGTCTAGTCAGTTTCGAGCTGGTGTTCCCACCATCCTTCTTCAATATCATGACGCACGTCCTAGTTCATCTAGTCGACGAGATTGTCATTCTAGGGCCCGTATTTCTACACAATATGTTCCCCTTTGAGAGGTTCATGGGCTAAAGAAATATGTCCGTAACCGCGCTAGGCCAGAAGGAAGCATCTCCATGGGCCATCAAACAGAGGATGTCATTGGGTTTTGTGTTGACTTCATTCCTGGCCTAAAGAAGATAGGTCTCCCTAAATCGCGGTATGAGGGGAGACTGACTGGAAAAGGCACGCTGGGAGGGGCCTCAATAATATGCAGGGATGGATATTCTTGGTCTCAAGCACACTACACAGTTCTACAGAACTCTACCTTGGTGACCCCGTATGTCGATGAACACAAGAACAGTCTGCGCTCCAAACACCCGGAGCAGTGCGACGACTGGATTACATGTGAACACATCAGGACTTTCAGCAGTTGGTTGGAAACACGTCTCAGAGGTGACAACACTGTTTGTGATGAGCTGTACTTGTTGTCCAGGGGACCATCTTTGACTGTATTGACTTACAAAGGATACGAGATAAATGGGAATACATTTTACACGATCGCCCAAGATCAAAAGAGCACCAACCAAAACAGCGATGTCCGCTTTGATGCAGCAACCAAGAGGGGAAAGGACACATATTATGGTTACATAGTGGACATATGGGAACTTGACTACGGACATGATTTTAAGGTCCTTTTGTTTAAGTGAAAATGGGTCAATCTGTTAGGAGATGGTGTACAGGTAGACCCACAGTACGGAATGACAACAGTGGATCTCAACAATCTTGCGTATGCAGACGAACCGTTCGTCCTAGACAATGATGTCGCACAGGTTATCTATGTGAAGGACATGTCTACCAAACCGAGAAAAAGAAAAGATAAGGAAGCGAATACATCATACGATGAGCCAAAGTGCCACATAGTTCTTTCAGGAAAAAGGGACATCGTGGGAATGGAGGGCAAGACAAACATGTCTCAAGATTATGATTCATCGTTTCTGAGTCAGCTTATTATGAAGTAAATATATTTGCAATGACATTTAGAGATTATAGTTGCTTGTGCCATGCTTGATTAGCTATGAGTTATAATGGTTTACCTTGCGTGCCAACATGCTATTAGAATGATTATGATGTGGTATGATGGGATGGTATCCTCCTTTGAATGTATTAAGTGACTTGACTTGGCACATGTTCACACATGTAGTTGAATCAAATCAACATAGCCTTCATGATATTTATGTTCATGGTAGATTATATCTTACTCATGCTTGTACTCGGTGTGAATTAATTTTAATGCATGCTTACGACTGTTGTCGCTCTCTCAGTTGGTCACTTCCCAGTCTTTTGCTAGCCTTCACCTGTACTAAGTGGGAATACTGCTTGTGCATCCAAACTCCTTAAACCCCAAAGTTGTTCCATATGAGTCCACTATACCTTTCCTATATGCGGTATTTACCTGCCGTTCCAAGTAAATTTGTATGTGCCAAACTCTAAACCTTCAAATGAAATTCTGTTTTGTATGCTCGAGCAGCTCATGTTACAACTAGGGCTACCTATATCTTCCATGCTAGGTGGGTTATTCTCACGAGGAGTGAACTCTGCTCCTCATTCACGAGAAAAGGCCGGTAACAGGGATGCCCAGTCCCATGATCCAAAAAGATCAAACCAAATCCAAATAATTAAACAAAACTCCCCCAGGGCTGTTGTATGTTGGCGGCACTCGTTGTTTTGAGCAAGCCATGGATTGATGCTTGTTGGTGGTTGGGGGAGTATTAACCTTTACCATTCTGTTTGGGAACTGCCTATAATGCATTTAGTATGGAAGATACAGCCATCTCATAGTTGTTGCGTTGACAACGAAAGTATGCCGCTCAAAATGTTATTCACTCTCTATTTTAAAATCGAGCTCTGGCACCTCTACAAATCCCTGCTTCCCTCTGCGAAGGGCCTATCTATTTACTTTTATGTTGAGTCATCACCCTTCTTATTAAAAGCACCCGCTGGAGAGCACACTGTCATTTGCATTCATTATTATTGGCTTATACTGGGTATGACTTGACTTTATCTCTTTTACCATGAATTACAATGTTTAGTCAGTCTTTGATCTTTAAAGGTGCTCTGCATTTATGTTTTGCTATCTCAGAAAGGGCTAGCAAGATACCATTTTGTTATATCATGTTATGATTATTTTGAGAAATTGTTGTCATCCGAGTTTTATTATTATGGCTCGCTAGCTGATTATGTTATTGATATGAGTAATTGTGAGACCTGAGTGTTATTGTGAGTATGGTTAGTTCATAATATTTGTTGAAACTTGAATGCTGGCTTTTCATGTTTACAACAACAAGAGCAAACAGAGTTTGTAAAAGTTTTTCTTTATCACTTTCATCTTATCAACTGAATTGCTTGAGGACAAGCAAAGGTTTAAGCTTGGGGGAGTTGATACGTGTCCAACGCATCTACTTTTCCAAACACTTTTGCCCTTGTTTTGGACTCTAACTTGCATGATTTGAATGAAATTAACTCGGACTGACGCTGTTTTCAGCAGAACTTCCATGATGTTGTTTTATGTGTAGAAAAGAAAAGTTCTCGGAATGTCCTGGAAATCCACAGAGGCACTTTTTGGAATAAATAAGAATTTTTGGCGAAAGAATCAATGCCAGGGGGCCCACAGGCTGTCCACGAGACAGGGCCCCCCCCCTAGGGCTCGGCCTCTTATCTCGTGGGCCCCCTGGACCTCCATCGACGTCAACTCCAACTCCATATATTCACGTTCGGGTAGAAAAAAATCAGAGAGAAAGTTTCATCGCGTTTTACGACACGAAGCCGCCGCCAAGCCCTAATCTCTTTCGGGAGGGCCGACCTAGAGTCCGTTCGGGGCTCCGAAGAGGGGGATTCGTCGCTGTCGTCATCATCAACCATCCTCCATCACCAATTTCATGATGCTCACTGCCGTGCGTGAGTAATTCCATCGTAGGCTTGCTGGACGGTGATGGGTTGGATGAGATTTAGCATGTAATCAAGTTAGTTTTGTTAGGGTTTGATCCCTAGTATCCACTATGTTCTGAGATTGATGTTTCTATGACTTTGCTATGTTTAATGCTTGTCACTAGGGCCCGAGTGCCATGATTTCAGATCTGAACCTATTATGTTCTCATGAATATATGTGTGTTCTTGATCCTATCTTGCAAGTCTATAGTCACCTATTATGTGTTATGATCCGACAACCCCGAAGTGACAATAATCGGGATACTTCTTGGTGATGACCGTAGTTTGAGGAGTTCATGTATTCACCATGTGCTAATGCTTTGTTCCGGTTCTCTATTAAAAGGAGGCCTTAATATCCCTTAGTTTCCGTAAGGACCCCGCTGCAACGGGAGGGTAGGACAAAAGATGTCATGCAAGTTCTTTTCCATAAGCACATATGACTATTTACGGAATACATGCCTACATTACATTGATGAACTGGAGCTAGTTCTGTGTCACCCTATGTTATAGCTATTACATGAGGAATCGCATCCGGCATAATTATCCATCACTGATCCATTGCCTACGAGCTTTTCACATATTGTTCTTCGCTTATTTACTTTTCCGTTGCTACTATTACAACTACTACAAAACCCCAAAAACATTTATCTTTACTTTTGCTACCGTTACCTTTATTATCATACCACTTTTGCTACTACATACTTTGCTGCAGATACTAAGTTATCCAGGTGTGGTTGAATTGAAAACTCAACTGCTAATACTCAAGAATATTCTTTGGCTCCCCTTGTGTCGAATCAATAAATTTGGGTTGAATACTTTACCCTCGAAAGCTGTTGCGATCCCCTACACTTAGCGGGCCTTATAAACACGAACAACTGGCTCTCCCGCTTGCTTCTCCCCACCCAATTCCCCCCGCTCCCCAATCTTCCTCACTCGTCCAGAAAACCCCGCTCACCTTCTTCCTCACTCGTACAGAAAACGCCTGATCCTCTTCTTCCACTCCTACAGAAATCCCCAGCCCTCCTTTTTCCCTACTATAGGCTTGTCTCTGGCTACTCTGCTCAAACCCGTGAGCTCGGCGCGACGCCCATAAGGAAAATGGAGTCGGCTGGCCCCAGCGCCAAGAAGATGAGGCTCCCGCCAGCAGCGACGCCGGTTGTAGATCCCGCACCCGGTAGCGCGGGGAGAAGTGGCGAGCGCCCCCCCACCCGGATCTGAGGAACCGGTAGAATCTCCGGTGGACCGCATCAGCGATCTCCCGGGTGTCATCCTTGAGGAGATCATCTCGCTTCTCCCCACCAAGGATTGCTGCCGCACACAAGTCCTCTCAACTTGGTGGCGCCCTCTATGGCGCACCGCGCCCCTCAATCTCGACTGTCGTCAGATATCTGTCCTTCCTGAATTTGATCTCCTCAGAGCCATCGTCTCTTCTCACCAGCAGGGCCCCGTTCAATGCCTCTGCATCCCGACAAGCTACCTGCTGTCCATACCCTGGAAGGTGGACGCTTGGCTGACATCCCCTGAATTCGGAAAACTCCAGCAGTTTGAGTTCTACCATTACCACGAAAGTTTCATACCACAAACATACCAAGAATTCGTGCCCACACCACCGTTGTCCATCTCGCGGTTTTCCTCCTCTCTCCACACCGCCACCTTCGCCCGGTGCCATCTACCAGACGATCTGGTACAAATGCTTCGACTCCCACTGCTAAAAAAACTTTCGCTTGTGGTGGTTTATCTATCGGAGGCCTTACTGCACAGCATCGTCCACTCCAGTTGCCCTGCCCTAGAGCGCTTGCTGATTGTTTTGGGAATAGAAATCGGTATCAATTGTCTCCAAATAAAGTCGCCTCACCTTAAAAGCATTGAAATTTGTTTTAAAGGACAGCAGCTCATCATCAAACATGCCCCTTCACTTCAAAGGTTGCTCCTTCATAATTGTTATAAACCTTCATAAATAACTGTCATCTCTGCGCTCAAACTGGAGACCTTGGGTGTAATTCGTGACCCTTTAATAATCACAAGGAGTTGGTGTTTGGCTCCTCACTTTTTCAGGTACCGTACATATATTATCATCAACACATTTGTAATCATATGCTGCATTTTTCATTTGTGCGCATAAGTTTTATTTCATCTTGGAGTACACTTTGGGTACTAATATTATGTTATATGCTCAATGAAGAGTTCGTCCATTGATAGCCTATCAATGCTGCTGGATTTTGTCAAGATCATATATATCAGAATGTATAGTTTTGATCTGGACATAATTATTGGCTTGCTGCGATGTTTTCGATCTCTGGAGAATTTATACATAGAGGTGATGATTTCATGCACATTGAAAGCCCGTATATATTGTACTAGAATTAACTGTTCAGCTGCCGTTCTTTCGACATACTCTCTTTTCAGACCTTAACTGTTTTCAATCTTCATGTCTACTTAGGCAGAACCACATGGAGAAAAACATATAACCAATCGTTGGCGTAATAAGGACAAGGATTTTCTCAGTTCTCATGACATTCGTTTGAGGACAATAACGATGGGACGACATGGCGTGCTCATCCGCCTTGGCGAGGAGGAGGCGGTGGTCCCGCCTCTGTTGGATGCGGCGGTCCTCCGCGGCGATTGGTTGCGGGGCAGGCACAAGGTCTTGCGCCTGCTCACGCGTCTACATGTCGTCAAAGTTCATCTGCGCCCGTGGCCTCCGAAAGTGCCACGCTGCCATGTCATACACGCGGACGGCCTCGTGAGCGGTCTCGAACGTCCCGAGCACAAGCCGTATAGTACCGGAGCGGCTCTCCGCATAGTACAAGCCGGGGGCGGAGGCGGACGCCGCGGAAGCCGGAGCTGCTCCGGGGGCGCGAAGGCATGGCCCGCGGCGCGGGGAGTAGGCGCGGCGGCGGTGGCGAGGCACTGGAGCCAAGGAAGAAGGGGGCGGCGGGGAAGGAGGTGATGGATACGGCGGTTGGCGGGCGCCCCCGCGCTGGTTTTATAGAGCGCGCTGGCCGCCGGCGCGTCGCCGCTTTTTCACGTGCGCGCAATTTCTTTTAGCACCGGACTTTCGCGAGTCTGCTAGAGACGCGCTCGCGCGCGCAAAGGCGGCATCTTTTTCCGCGCACACCAAAAACTAGCATGTTTGTTGAAGATTCTCTTAGGAACGACGAGTGCGTGTCCTCCCGGAAAAAAAGAAGCAAGCGGCCTGCGCGCGGGAGCCGGTCCGCTTGGGTCGCGCAAACGCACTTGTGGGCCCGGCCAAGACTCATGGTGGAGACGGCCGACGCGTGTAGATGTTTACATGCGGATGTATAGAATCGTTTTCCTTTCCAAATCATGTTCGATCCTCCCTTTCCCTCGGACATGGAGCATGTGATCCCGAGGACTAGTGATCCCAGATGAACAGTAAAATCAGAAAAAATAGTAAAAAAATTTAAAAAAATCTGAATTTTTTTCAAGAAACTTTGATGTTTTTTCTACATGCATGTTAATTTTCATGATGAAATGACATTTGTGGAGGTCTCGGCAAAAAAATAAAATCATTCTCCAAAAAAACTGTTTTTGGAAGCATTTTGGAGCATCGATTTTTCTTTTTTACCGAGACCTTCATGAATGTTATTTTGTCATGAAATTTTGCACGCATGTAGAAAAAACATCTATGTTTGTTGCCAAAAATTCAAAAATTTTGAAATTTTAAATATTTTTTACTGTAGCAAAGGGTGCCTGTGAGCTCGAGCTCACAATAGCACTTTAGCTTTCCCTCCCTTGACTCACCGAAGTACCAACGCGTGTGGGCATTTGCCTGTGTATATGCCGTGTGCGTGTCCGTGTAGGTTTAGGAGTTCCAAACTCGGGTTTGCTTGCTAGGTCGGTTAGCTCCTATATATACCCATGTATAAGATGCTTTGTGCCCGGACTATCTGAGACGAAAATAAGAAAAACTAGAGGGCGCCATAAATCAATAAAACTAGACAAAACCTGATCGAGATCTGCCCTTGTATACTCGATTGAAACCTAGCCGCCGCAAGCCATGGCGACCAAGGCGGCGCGTTCCCAGCCCCGCCACCCCCCTGCTGGAGGATCTTCCCCGCAAGCCATGGCGACCAAGGCGGCGCGTTCCCAGCCCCCCCACCCCCCTCCTGGAGGATGTGCCCCGCACGCCATGGCGAAGGCGGCGCGTTCCCGGCCGTTCCTTATGATTGCCGACATTGTGAGCAACTACGACCTCCTCCGAGACCCTGGGTCGCTTGGCTTAGAGGTCGTGGAGTGCAAGAGGAGTGCCGTTGGCTGCGGGCCGACTGGCGTGCGCGTCTTGGAGGGCATCTCGCTCTACTTGGTCCGCGGCGGCGACGATGACGACCCGCTGCGCTACCCCCGGATGTGTATCCGCGTGTCCGACGAGGCGTTCGACCTCCTCAGCGCGGAGGTCGACGACAGGACGGCGCACTTCTGGGGAAGGAATCTCCGCATGTGCTGCCGCGTCTTCTCCATCCAAGGGGATGTCATGGTCATCAGCCTGGTGTTCGTCGCCAGCCACGATGCCAGACCTTTCCGGGCGTACTACCTCGTCTACGACTCCGCCACCGCGACCCTCTTCATGATCCCGTACCTGCCTCCGGATTGCCGAACCATCGCTACACGGTGCCCTCTCCCGGTGCGCCGCCAAGATGACGGACGCTATTCTCTGGCCTTCTTGGCCTGCAGATCCAACTGGGTGGGTGATGACGAGTCAGATGTTCTCTGCCTGTGGTCACTGCCGCCTCTGCCTCACAATATGAAGCCTCCGGCACTGCCGCGTCAGCAGAACGACATGGATCCGTGGGTGGCGAAGAGCCGTCGGCCTGCCGTTTCCGACCGCTTCAATGCGCACGTGGTCTTCTCGTCCAAGGACTATGCTTTCTGGGTCGATCTCATGCAAGGCATCTTCTACTGTAGCATCAGTGATGCTCTCAATGGTGGAGAGCCCGTGGATTTCAAGTATATCCCGTTGCCCAAGGACTGCAGCATGCCCACCGACATAATGGACGCGGTGCATGTGCACCGCAATATGGGCTTGGTCGGGGACTCCACCATCTGGTTCGTTGCCATCGAACCATCAGACAACAGTGCCAGACACACCAATGTGAAGGTTTGGACTATGGACCTCACACAGCTCATGTCCAAGAAGAAGACTAAGAAGTGGCAAAAACTTGGGGAGTTCAAAATGCAAAGCATCTGGCGGATGTATGCCTTCCGGAAGAAGGGGCTGCCGAGGACTGAACCCAGGTTTCCCGTCTGGAGGCAACAGCGCGGCGGTAGCGTACTTTACATGCTGCTGCCTAGGCTCAACGACAGGCATGCCCACCTTGTTGGCATTCACGTGGGGTGCAGCACAAATAAGATGCGTCTTCTGTCGTCCAGATCTCTCACCATTCCATGGATCGACCACCCTGTTGTGTTGCCTCTTGATTTCTTCACTCTGGGGGATACAGTCGTCTGAAGTATGCCTGCATGCACTAAGCTGCTAGTACATTTGAATTGCCATGTACAACCTTTTTTTTACTTGGTCAGTTTGTGTACTGGTAGTACACCACCTGCCTATTCTATTAACAGCAAGGAGCCCTTGCTTTTTTTTTTTTGCGGGGGAGCAAGGAGCCATTGCTGATAAATGTACTTTGGTGAAATATTACTTGAAACATGTTAACGTATTTATTTCATTGATTACAGTTACTCCTGATAGTCAAAATCTCTATGTGAATTATGCTTACATTAGATTTTGAATTGCCTCATGGGCACTGCTGAAAACATTGACATCCTTGTGCCAATCAAGGATGAGGACAGGTACCATTAGACATGTCTAGAATCTCACATATTCTAATTCTCGCTCCCATTCTTTTCTCTGGATTTTGTTAAAGGGACTGCTACAAATTACCTGACTGATTTTGGTAGCCATCCAATCCCATCCTCTCCAATTGTTGGATGGGTCAACGCTCCATTGCTTTTTTCTCCCCCCGCATCGGTGCCTCGATCGCTCCGTCGTAGAAAACAAGGCATTCGTCTCGGTTCATAAGGGCCTTTAGTCTCGGTTGTGCAACCGGGACTAAGAAATCGGGACTAAATGCCCCAACTTTTAGTCTCAGTTGTGTTACGAACCGGGACTAAAGGGGCTCCACGTGGCCACTGTGGAAAGGCCAGGCAGGAGGATATTTAGTCACAGTTGTTAACACCAACTGGGCTAAAAGGCAGCGCTGGGGTTTATGGGTTTTTTTTTGAAAGGAGGGGTTTAGGGTTTTGGAGGGTTAGTGGTTTCATATTGTGTTTCCCATTTCCTTTTTTTGTTTATCATTCAATAATTTTTCATTTAGGGTTTTCATTCTTATTTTATGTTTTCCATTCAACTCGACACTAGCTACTACATATAGCAATGAAGGTACACAACATTGTCATGAATATAGAGAAGTGACCTCTTTTTCTCCGTGCTTGGTCGAACAAAGTTTTCGTATATCTATTCGACGCTACTACGTATAGTACACGTTCATGCATATATACAATATATAACATATCTTGCGATTCCTAATATCTAATTGCCAAACACTACTAGAAAACAGGGCTATCGTTCGGGCCTGGCCAGCCCATTAGTCCCGGTTCTTCATGAACTTGGACCCATGGGGGGGGGGGGGGGCGATTAGACCCGGTTCATGAGCCCAGGGGGCCGGCCGGGGCCTCGTGGGCATTGGTCCCGGTTCGTCTGGACCCATTTGTCTCGGTTCTAGGCACGAACCGGGACCAATGGTCCTCGCTCCTGGCCCATATCCATTGGTACTGGTTCATGCCTTGAACCGGTGTAGAAGGGGGGCTTTAGTTCCGGTTCGTGGCACGAACCGGCACAAATAAATTGCCTATATATACCCATCACCGCGGCAGAGCACTCCACAGTGCTCTGTTTTTTCAAGCCGGCGAGGGGAGGGCATTTGGGTGCTCTAGTTCACCTCCTATGCACATGAGGTGTTCGATGAAATGCCCGAGCCACACTAGTTAAGCTTTCTCCTCTCGAAGCTCGACCTCGGAGCTCCATTTTTCCCGAGATTTGTCTAGATTTAGCGGTCCGTCATGCCCCGTCCCCGTTTTCACCGCCGTTGATCACCCGCGCCAATCTCGTCGCCGGCACCACCGTGGTGAGCCTCTTGTTCTTATCTTCTTTCTGATACTTGTCTGATTTTCTTACTTTAGATAGATATTTGTCTGATTTTCTTACTTTTGACACACATAATTATATATAATGCACGCAGATGAACCGGCAATGGATGTATGGTGACAGTCACACCTCTGAGTACATTAAGGGTGTGCATAATTTTCTCGAAGTGGCTGAGGCAAACAAGCAGAATGGTTTTTGTGTTGTCCATGCACTAAATGTGGGAATACGAAGTCTTATTCTGACCGGAAAATCCTTCACACCTACCTGCTTTACAAGGGTTTCATGCCACACTATAATGTTTGGACGAGGCACGGAGAAATAGGGGTTATGATGGACGACGACGAAGAAGAAGAGGACGATGACAACTATGTGCCCCCTGAATACGGTGATGCTGCAACGGGGGGAGCTGCTGAAGATCAAGAGGAACCAGACGATGTGCCCGATGATGCTGCAATGGGGGAAGCTGCTGAAGATCAAGAGGAACCAGACGATATGCCCGATGATGATGATCTCCGCCGGGTCATTGTCGATGCAAGGACGCAATGCGAAAGTCGAAAGGAGAAGCTGAAGTTCGATCGCATGTTAGAGGATCCCAAAAAAGGGTTGTACCCCAATTGCGAAGATGGTAACACAAAGCTGGGTATCGTACTGGAATTGCTGCAGTGGAAGGCAGAGAATGCTGTGCCTGACAAAGGATTTGAGAAGCTATTGAAAATATTGAAGAAGAAGCTTCCAAAGGATAATGAATTGCCCGACAGTACATATGTAGCAAAGAAGGTCGTATGCCCTCTAGGATTGGAGGTGTAGAAAATACATACATGCCCTAATGACTGCATCCTCTACTGCGGTGCGTACGAGGATTTGAATGCATGCCCGGTATGCGGTGCATTGCGGTATAAGATCAGACGAGATGACCCTGGAAATGTTGACGGCGAGCCCCGCAGGAAGAGAGTTCTTGCGAAGGTGATGTGGTATGCTCCTATAATACCACGGTTGAAATGACTGTTCAGAAACAAAGAGCATGCCAAGTTGATGCGATGGCACAGTGAGGACCGTAAGAAAGACGGGAAATTGAGAGCACCCACTGACGGGTCGCAGTGGAGAAAAATCGAGAGAGAGAGTACTGGGCTGAGTTTGCACGTGACCCAAGGAACGTATGGTTTGGTTTAAGCACGGATGGCATTAATCCTTTCGGGGAGCAGATCAGCAATCACAACACCTGGCCCATGAATCTATGTATGTATAACCTTCCTCCTTGGATGTGCATGAAGCGGAAGTTCATTATGATGCTAGTTCTCATCCAAGGCCCTAAGCAACCCGGCAACAACATTGATGTGTACCTAAGGCCATTAGTTGAAGAACTTTTATAGCTGTGGAATGGAAAAGGTGTACGTGCATGGGATGAGCACAAACATGAGGATTTTAACCTGCACGCGTTGCTGTTTCTAACCATCAACGATTGGCCCGCTCTCAGTAACCTTTCAGGACAGACAAACAAGGGATACCACACATGCACGCACTTTTTAGCTGACACCGAAAGTATATACCTGGGAAGCTGCAGGAAGAATGTGTACCTGGGCCATCGTCGATTTCTTCCGACCAACCATCAATGTCGAAAGAAAGGCAAGCATTTCAAAGGCGAGGCAGATCACCGGAAGAAGCCTGCCATGCGTACCGGTGATCACGTACTTGCTATGGTCAATGATTTACACATAATCTTTGGAAAGGGTCCCGGCGGACAAGCTGTTCCGAGTGACGCTGAGGGACACGGACTCATGTGGAAGAAGAAATCTATATTTTGGGACCTACCCTACTGGAAAGACCTAGAGGTCCGCTCTTCGATCGACGTGATGCATGTGACGAAGGACCTTTGCGTGAACCTACTAGGCTTCTTGGGTGTGTATGGGAAGACAAAAGATACAGCTGAGGCACGGGAGGACCTGCAACATTTGCACGAAAAAGACGGCCTGCCTCCAAAGCAGTATGAAGGTCCTGCCAGCTACGCTCTTACCAAAGAAGAGAAGGAAATCTTCTTTGAATGCCTGCTTAGTATGAAGGTCCCGACTGGCTTCTCGTCGAATATAAAGGGAATAATAAATATGCCAGAGAAAAAGTTTCAGAACCTAAAGTCTCATGACTTCCACGTGATTATGACGCAAATGCTTCCGGTTGCATTGAGGGGGCTTCTACCGGAAAACGTCCGATTAGCCATTGTGAAGCTATGTGCATTCCTCAATGCAATCTCTCAGAAGGTGATCGATCCAGAAATCATACCAAGGCTAAGGAGTGATGTGGTGCAATGTCTTGTCAGTTTCAAGCTGGTGTTCCCACCATCCTTCTTCAATATCATGACGCACGTCCTAGTTCATCTAGTTGACGAGATTGTCATTCTGGGCCCCGTATTTCTACACAATATGTACCCCTTTGAGAGGTTCATGGGAGTCCTAATGAAATATGTCCGTAACTGCGCTAGGCCAGAAGGAAGCATCTCCATAGGCCATCAAACAGAGGATGTCATTGGGTTTTGTGTTGACTTCATTCCTGGCCTTAAGAAGGTAGGTCTCCCTAAATCGCGGTATGAGGGGAGACTGACAGGAAAAGGCACGCTTGGAGGGGAATCAATAATATGCAGGGACGGATATTCTTGGTCTCAAGCACACTACACAGTTCTACACAACTCTACCTTGGTGACCCCGTATGTCGATGAACAGAAGAACAGTCTGCGCTCCAAACACCCGGAGCAGTGCGAAGACTGGATTACATTTGAACACATCAGGACTTTCAGCAGTTGGTTGGAAACACGTCTCAGATGTGAAAACACTGTTTGGGATGACCTGTACTCATTGTCCAGGGGACCATCTTCGACTGTAATGATTTGGAAAGGATACGAGATAAATGGGAATACATTTTACACGATCGCCCAAGATCAAAAGAGCACTAACCAAAACAGCGGTGTCCGCTTTGATGCAGCAACCGAGAGGGGAAATGACACATATTATGGTTACATAGTGGACATATGGGAACTTGGCTACAGAGTAGATTTTAAGGTCCCTTTGTTTAAATGCAAATGTGTCAATCTGTCAGGAGGCGGGGTACAGGTAGACCCACAGTACGGAATGACAACAGTGGATCTGAACAATCTTGGGTACATTGACGAACCGTTCGTCCTAGCCAATGATGTGGCACAGGTTATCTATGTGAAGGACATGTCTACCAAACTGAGAAAAAGAAAAAATAAGTAAGCGAATACATCAGACGATGAGCCAAAGCGCCACATAGTTCTTTCAGGAAAAAGGGACATCGTGGGAGTGGAGGGCAAGACAAACATGTCCGAAGATTATGAAAAGTTTCATGAAATTCCTCCCTTCAAAGTCAAGGCTAACCCAAGCATCTTGATAACGATGAAGATTATCCATGGTTACGGCGCAATAAGCAAATGACACATGCGAAGAAAAAGTGAAGACTTTCTCCCGCAACTATTATGATGATACCATGCCAACTTTGTAACAGACGAGTATGATACCATTGTCCGTTTTGTACATGCACATGCTATGTGGGTGAAATTATGATACCATGCCAACTTTCAACTTTTTCAGACTTCATTTGAAATGCTTTAATGTCTTATGGTTCGGCCCTTGTAATACCATTATTCAAATTTTAACTATTCAAATTTGAAAACTAATGGCACTAACAGAAAGTTTTTAATTTTTTCTAAAACTAATGGCACTAACAGAAAGTTTATAATTTTTCTGACCTAAAAGCAAAAAGAATTAAAAAATAAAGCAAAAAACAAAAGAAAATAAATAATGCAAAAAACAAAAAAAAACTGGGAAAAACTATTTTTATAGTAAAGTGAATCACAAACTTGTGATTCACACAAATTTCAAAGAATTCAAATTTTAACTATTAAATTTGAAAACTAATGACACTAACAGAAAGTTTATAATTTTTCTAAAACTAATGGCACTAACAGAAAGTTTATAATTTTGCTGACCTAAAAGCAAAAAGAATAAAAAAAGCAAAAAACAAAAGAAAATAAATAATGCAAAAAACAAAACAAAAAAACTGGAAAAAGTAAAGTTAATCACAAACTTGTGATTCACACAAATTTCAAAGAATTCAAATTTTAACTATTCAAATTTGAAAACTAATGGCACTAACAGAAAGTTTATAATTTTTCTAAAACTAATGGCACTAACAAAAAGTTTATAATTGTGCTGACCTAAAAGCAAAAAAAATTAAAAAAAACGAAAGAAAATAAATAATGCAAAAAACAAAACAAAAGAAATGGAAAAAGCTATTTTTATAGTTAAGTTAATCACAAACTTGTGAGTCACACAAATTTCAAAGAATTCAAATTTTAAATATTCAAATTTGAAAACTAATGGCACTAACAGAAAGTTTACAATTTTTCTGACCTAAAAGCAAAACGAATTAAAAAATAAAGCAAGAAACAAAAGAAAATAAATAATGCAAAAAACAAAACAAAAAAACTGGAATTTTTTTTAAAAAAACTGCCACCTATTGGGCCACCAAGGCCTGAATACGACTAGAAACCCAACCTGGGCCAGGATTCAGGCCCGCAAAAGGCCTAATAGGCCCACAGACAGCATAGTGTGAGATTAGGCCCGTAAGCCTGCATTTGAGAGGAGCTCGAGAGGGCAGCCGCAGTGGAGGTTATAAACCACTCCGAGCCCCTCTCAACTAGCGAGGTAGGACTAAACTTTTGGCCACGGGCAGCGCAAGGCCTTTGGTCCCGGTTGGTGGCACCAACCGGTACTAAAGGGGGCATTGGTCCCGGTTCGTGGCACCAACCAGGATCAATGCTCCTCGCCCCTGGCCCATGACCATTAGTCCCGGTTTGTGCCACAAACCGGGACTAAAGGGTTGGTCCTCGTTGCAGGCAGAGTTTAGTCCCACCCCGCCAACCGAAGGGGCCTCACACCGGTTTATAAGCCCTTCCTTCTCTGCCTTGTTGAGCTCCTGTCAGAGTGAAAATAGATGCCCTAATAAAGAAAAGTTTAACCTAAATTCAGAGTGAATTTCTCTGAAATTCATAGAAATTTACTATGAATTTAGGTTGAATTTTCTCTATAAGCACATCTATTCTCATTTTTTCGTAAGTTAATCACAAACACACAAATTTCAAAGAATTCAAATTTTAACTATTCAAATTTGAAAACTAATGGCACTAACAGAAAGTTTACAATTTTGCTGACCTAAAAGAAAAAGAATTAAAAAATAAAGCAAAAAAGAAAAGAAAATAAATAATGCAAAAAACAAAACAAAAAACAGGAAAAAACTATTTTTCTAGTAAAGTTAATCACAAACTTGTGATTCACATAAATTTCAAAGAATTCAAATTTTAACTATTCAAATTTGAAAACTAATGGCACTAACAGAAAGTTTATAATTTTGCTGACCTAAAAGAAAAAATAATTAAAAAATAAAGCAAAAAACAAAAGAAAATAAATAATGCAGAAAACAAAACAAAAAAACTAGAAAAAAACTATTTTTCTAGTAAAGTTAATCACAAACTTGTGATTCACATAAATTTCAAAGAATTCAAATTTTAACTATTCAAATTTGAAAACTAATGGCACTAACAGAAAGTTTACAATTTTGCTGACCTAAAAGCAAAAAGAATTAAAAAATAAAGCAAAAAACAAAAGAAAATAAATAATGCAAAAAAGAAAACAAAAGAAAAAAAACTATTTTTCTAGTAAAGTTAATCACAAACTTGTGATTCACACAAATATCAAAGAATTCAGATTTTAACTATTCAAATTTGAAAAGTAATGGCACTAACAGAAAGTTTATAATTTTTCTAAAACTAATGGCACTAACAGAAAGTTTATAATTTTTCTGACCTAAAAGGAAAAAGAATTAAAAAATAAAGCAAAAAACAACAGAAAATAAATAATGCAAAAAACAAAACAAAAAAACTGGAAAAACAAAAAAAAACTGCCGCCTATTGGGCCACCACGGCCTGAATACGACTAGAAACCCAACCTGGGCCAGGATTCAGGCCCGTAGAAGGCCCAATAGGCCCACAGGAAAAGCAGTGTTAGATTAGGCCCATAGGCCTGCAGTTCACAGGAGTTCGAGAGGGAGGAGGTAGCGGAGCTTATAAACAGGTGTTGGGCGCTCTCAACTAGCGAGGTGGGACTAAACTCCCACCACCATGCCGCTGTGCAAGGCCACTGGCCCCGGTTGGTGGCACGAACCGGGAGCAATGCCCACCTTTGGTCCCGGTTCGTGGCACCAACCGGGACCAATGCCCACCTTTAGTCCCGGTTGGTGCCACTAACCGGGACCAAAGGCCTCTGCTTCCCGCCCTTTGGGCTGCTAAAAAGAGGCCTTTGGTCTCGGTTGGTGGCACCAACCGGGACTAAAGGAGGCATTGGTCCCGGTTGGTGCCACGAACAGGGACCAATGCTCTTGGTATATAATCAGGACTTGTGAAAATTTCAGTTTCTCATCGACCATTTGCCCCCGACGACGCCGAGCTCATCGATGCCGCCAGGCTACCCCGACGCCGTCCGCCGCCCCTGCCGTCGCCCCCGACCGCGCCGTCGCCGTCGCCCGCGCCTCGACGTCTCCGTCGCCGTCGCCAACGTCGTCCCCGAGCCCGCGCGCCCCTGCCCTCGCCCCCGAGCGTGCCTTCACCGTCGTCGTCCCCGAGCCTTCCTCGTCGCTGACGCCACCTCGCTGTGAGCGCCGCCCCGTTCCCCTGCTCCTCCCCCTGTACTGGCCGCCGTCGCCGCCGCACACTGCCACCACGCCGCCGCACCTGCCCTGCGCGGCCGCCGCGCGCCGCCCCTGCCTTGCGCGGCTGCCGCGTGCCGTCCCGCCACGCGCCGCCCCTGCTCTGAGCGGCCGCCGCGCGCCGCCCCTGCCCTGCGCGGCCGCCGCACGCCGCCCCCGCCCTTGCTCTGAGTATATGTGTATGTATATGTTTATGTATGTAGCTATGTGTATCTATATGTTCAAAATGTATAAAACATTGTTCAGAGCATGTTTTCGTTCATATATGTATTTTTTTGTTCATATGTGTATTAATGTTTTTTCCATATATGTAATTTTTCTGGTTGTAAAATTTATAATATGCTAAATATATTTGTCAAAAATGTTGTTTTGTTCATAGAAAGTTTTTTTGTTCATATATAGAAAGTTAGAAGGAAATAAATAAGAAGAGGAAGAAAGAAGAAAATTTTGTTCATATATATATATAGAAAGTTTTTTGTTCATAGAAAGTTTTTTGTTCATATATAGAAAGTTAAAAGAAAATTTAGAATATGCTAAAATTTAGAAGAAAAAGAAGGATAGGAAAAAAGAAAATAAGAAGAGGAAGAAAGAAGAAGGGGAGAGGAAGAAGAGGAGAAATAAATAAGAAGAGGAAAAAAGAAGAAAAAATAGAGGAGAAGAAGAAAGGAATAGAGGAGAAGAAGAAGAAATAGAAAAAAATTTCTATTTCTTCTTCTTCTCCTCTATTCCTTTCTTCTTCTCCTCTTTTTTTCTTTTTTTTTTCTTCGATCTTCTCCTATATTCCTTTCTTCTTCTCCTCTTTTTATTTCTTCTTCGTTTTCTTATGTTTTATCAGGTCTGTCGTCGTCGATATACCCCTCCCGATAACTTCAACACGTGGGGGGGGGTCGATATACCCCCTCCCCGATAATATTTTTTTCATGTACGTATGTCGTGTCGATATGAACTCCCGATAACTTCAACACGTGGGGGGGGGGCGATATACCCCCTCCCAATAACTTCAACACGAGGGGGGTCGATATACCCCCTCCCGATAACTTCAACACGTGGGGGGGTCGATATAGCCCCTCCCGATAACTTCAACATGAGGGGGGGTCGATATACCCCGTGTCCCGATAACTTCAACACGAGGGGGGGGGTTCGACCTACCCCCTCCCCAATAACATTATTTTCCCATGTATGTATGTCGTCGTTGTCGATATAACCCCCTCCTGGATAACTTCGACCGTGATAACTTATACCCTAGAAAAAAACGATGTCGGTCTCCTATCCCCTCCCGCCACATGCTGTCATGTTTGTGTAATAATTGCCATGTTGTAATATTTGCAGAAACACTGGAGTTCGGACGAGACGAGGAACAAGAACATGTGTTGGGGGACATAATCTTAGCCGGAGGTGATGTCATGTCATATCTTAACGACAATGATGGTATGGAAGCAGAACAGGGTGAAGAAGAAGCAGGCTATGGTGATCGAAGAATGGAGGAGGAAACACATGATTATGATGGCTCGGGTGACCCAATGCTGGTGCAAGAAGGAGCCCGTGATGACGGCTCGGGTGACCGAACAGAGTCCGACCAGGTAAATATATTAGTTAAGCCTGTGATGACTAGCTAATTGATGCATTCATTGTTTTGGTATGTACACATATTAATTAACTCTCGTCTAATTCTTCTTTTTTCTAGCCCTCCGGATCGAGCACAACTTCGGTAAAGAGACGAGGCCCGAGGAAAAAGTTGCACTCGGATGAAAGGTTTGAGATCACAAAAATCACGCGCGATGGCATGCCGATTGAACCCATCCGGACAAAGGATGCATTTTCTGCTCAGTGCGGGGTTCTTGTTAGGGACAAGATCTCGATCAACATCCAGCAATGGTATAAGCCTAAGAACGAAGACCCTGAGGTGTCTTATGTCAATGATATGCAGAAAGATGATCTTTGGACTTAGCTGAAGGCAAATTTCACCCTACCGCCAGAGGAGGATCCGGAGAAGCCAGTTAAAGAGCAATTAATCAAGTCTCATGCTCTTAAGAAGTTGGCAGAGCTATTCAGGAGGTGGAAGAATGAGCTAAAAACGTTTGTCGACAACGAAGAGACACCAGAATTTATCGGCAGAGATGAGAAGATCAGAGATCACTGGCCTGCATTTGTGGCCTACAAGATATCGGAAAAGAGTAAGAAGATGTCGGCGACAAACAAGAAAAATGCTGCAAAGAAGAAGCTTCACCATCGCATGGGGTCAGGTGGCTACCTCAAAGCCCGGCCTAAGTGGGCCAAGGCTGAGAATGATCTGCTTGATAAAGGGATCGAACCAGAGACAATGAACTGGCCAGACCGTTGCCGGACTTGGTTCTTCGGGGCTGGCGGAACCGTGGACCCTGTATCAGGGAAATGCGTTTGGACGGACGAGCAAATGAACGTACCAGTCAAGAAGCTAAAACACTATATTGATGCAGCGCAGTAAGGGACGTTCATTCCATACAGAGAGAACGATGAGCTCACAATGGCCCTCGGGAATCCTGAGCACCCTGGACGGACAGGAGGCACGCCAGGCTCCATTCCGTGGAGGGCTGGTTTTCCGGACGCAGGTGGTTACAAATGCCAGGAGAGGAGGAAAAAAGTGCAGCAGACCCAAATGCAGGCGCTGCACGCAAGGGTACAAGCGGTAGAGGAACGAGAAGCAAATCGCAGCAAACGAACTGCCGAAGCTTCCCCCGAAGCTACCCCGCCATCTCAGCGGAGAAGCGACATGGCTTCCACCGAGCTGCTTCAGTCGGAGCATGTCTTGACGGCTCCTGCCAGCTATCCCGTGGATGCTATCATGGAGTCTCAAAATTGCCACCTTAAGACACAATGGATGAATTTGAAGGTCAAGGCGGTTGTTGGCTCTGTTTTTCCTACTGAACCCAGCGCAACTTTTCACTGCCGGCCGATTCCCGAAGGATATGCTAGGGTGATGGTGGATGAAATAACGGAGGGATTGGAGGACCTCCAGCTTGACCACCCTACTGGTGAAGGGGAGACTCGGCTGGGTTCTACTCTGAAGACTCCATGCCTATGGCGGAAGGAGCTCATCAACCTTCCGAACTGGACGCCTCCGCCTCCTCCTCCGGCGAGTCAGGGCACTCCACCTCCTCCACCGCCTCCTCCTCCGATGAGTGACGATCAGGGCACTCGGCCTCCTTCTCTGGCGCGTGGCGGCACTCCGCCTCCTTCTCCGCCTGTGCCGGCATGCCCGAGTAGCCAGCCTCCTCCTTCTCCGCCTTGTCAGCAAGGGGGGAAGAGACCCGCCGCCGCTCCGGCTGCTCCAGCGCGTCGTAGTCCTTCTCCTCCTCCTCGTAAGCAAGGAAAGGTCTAGCAGTACATCCAGAGGCGGAGGCAATACAGATTCGGTCCTTCTCTGAAGACTCCAGAGAAGTTATCATATGAGAGGACCCCGGAGGAGAACGCCGAGATCGCGCGAGAAGAAGTGAGGAACTTCTTTGAAGGGGTGAGAGCAAAGAAACATCCACCTCCGGAGGAGAAGGTAGATTCGGTGAAAGCGAAGCGCACTCTGGCTGCCCTGAAAAAACCAGCAAAGTCTCCGCTGAAAGGCAACTATGAGCGCATTATTGAAAAGTCATTTGTCGAAGCGGAGCGGTCGGGAAGTACTGTTAGTGATCAAAGGTTAAAAGAACGACGAGCTGGGAAAAAATTCCCCAGCTCGGCGAACAAGCAAACCAATCGTGCCCCCCACTCAAGGTGCCTACTAATGATCCGAGGATGGTGCCCGGTTATAGCAATCTTGGAGATTACCTGCCCGATGATGTACATTATGAGTTCTTGGAGGTGGAGGAACACAAATACGAGTACGGGAAGCCTCTCGTCAAAGATGAAAGATCTCTAACAACGATGATGCGAAGATTCCATGATTGGTACATGAAAACCTGCAGAGAGTCTGGGGGGAGGAATACTTTGACGTTGAGAGTTAGAGAGGAGCATGACCTCGTCGGAAATTGAACTGTTGAATGTTCCATTTGAGGAGTTCTTCCAGTTTTTCAATCAAAAGGCCCTCGATAAAGCAACGGTCACTTGCTACTATCTGTAAGTAGTACTACTTCTGTCATTAAGTCTCTCTATATAGGTCAGCTCTTTCATTGCATGTATTTATAATTATCCTCACTATATTATGCAGATTGAAGATCGCCGAATTGAAGAGAAGACAAATTGGTGATATTGGGTTCATTAACACAAATCTCATAGATGCAACTAAGGTTAAATATCGTGCCGACGATACCGAGGCCAACTTGCTACGATCGTTGGTAATAAATGAAAACAAAGATATAATACTCTTTACTTACAACTTCAAGTGAGTGTTACTATCTTGTGCATATTTGGTTTCCCTTATTAGTCCAGGTTATTGTAATGTAATTGATGAGTTATGCATGCGTGCACATATTCCACTATATTCTCCTAGAGATTAAGCTTGAGCAGGGACTAGTAACCGTCTTAGACTCGAGACGAAAAGATCCCCAGGACTATGCGGACATGACTCAAATGCTCGAGAAGTAAGTTAAATCGATCATTATCCACCATATCAGCAACTTTGTTCATTTCCTAATATCAAGTAATTGTTTTCTTTGTCTAGCAGGGTTTGGAAAAATTCACCAAAAAAGCTCTGGGACTGCCGAAGAAGCTGCAATTTAGACACCCGAAAGTAAGTACTATAGTAACATGTTCCGCGCATCTCCTAGTGATTCAAGAGCTACTTTCATCAATACCATTTGGCATGCTTGCTTATCAGTTTGATTGACCTCTATTTCTTGTAAAGTGGTTGTGGTAGGAACAAGGGAATGATTACTGTGGATACTACGTTTGCGAGTCCATCCGCCACACGACCTGTGAACGAGGGTACCCTAACGAACAATATGAAGTGCGTAAGCAATAATATTCACAATTTTATTTTATTACCATCATTTGTGTTGAGTTTCATTTATTCATATATATATATATATGTGTGTGTGTGTGTGTGTGTGTGTGTGTGTGTATTGACCCCCTTCTTCAAATTAGATCTTTCGGATGCGGGATGAACTCCTAGCACCGGCTCGTATGCGAGCAATTCAAGAGGAATTGGTGGCATTCTTCCTTGACCACGTGACCGCTGAAGACGGAGAATACTATGTGGATCCTGTGTTCGTATATAATTAGGATATTATATTGTAAGAGATAATTATTGTGTATATGTAGCCGGTAGTGTCGGATAGATATACGAGAACTTGTTGTTCGACCAATCTCTCGGAGAAGGAGAGGTGGTCGATATTACTTCTCTCTGTATGCATATATGTTGATGACGATCTTTTGTTTCCTTCGTTTGCTTACTAGCTAGCTAGCGTGTCTAGTCCTCTCTATACGTATATAGTACGTAGCGTCGACCAAGCATGGACATAAGAGAGGACACTTCTCTCAATTAATTAGCTAGCTAACACAATATATGAAACACCTAAATTAACCTCCCAAAACCCCCACCCCCCCTTAAAAAAACAAAAACCTCAGCCCCTGAAATGCTGACGCGTGGATGCCTATTTTCCCAGTTGGTGCCACCAACCGGGATCAAAGGCAAAAAAACCAAAAACCTCAGCCCCTGAAATGCTGACGCGTGGATGCCTATTGGTCCCGGTTGGTGCCACCAACTAGGATCAAAGCCCCTCCTGCCTGGGCTCGGCGCACCGGCCACGTGGAGGCCCATCTGTCCCGGTTCCTGTTTGAACCGGGACTAAAGGGCCAGGGCATTAGTAACGACCCTTTAGTCTCGGTTCAAAAACCGGGACAAAAGGCCCTTACCAACCGGGACAGAAGACCCTTTTTCTATTAGTGGAGGAATCGCATCCGACATAATTATCCATCACTGATCCATTGCCTATGAGCTTTTCACATATTGATCTTTGCTTAATTACTTTTCCATTGCCACCGTTACCGTTACTTCCATATTACTTTGCTACTAAATACTTTGATGCAGATATTAAGTCGTTCAGGTGCGGTTGAATTGACAACTCATACGTTAATACTTGAGAATATTCTTTGGCTCCCCTTGTGTCGAATCAATAAATTTGGGTTGAATACTCTTCCCTCGAAAACTGTTGCGATCCCCTATACTTGTGGGTTATCAAGACTATTTTCTAGCGCCGTTGCCGGGGAGCATAGCTCTATTCTTTGAGTCACTTGGGATTTATATCTGTTGATCACTATGAGGAACTTGAAAGATGAAAGAACCAAGATTTTTTCCTCAACTATGAGGGGAGATAAGGAACTGCCATCTAGCTCTGCACTTGATCCACCTTCTGTTTTGAGTAATCTTGCGACACCTACACCTGCTATTGATTCTAATATATCGCATGTTATAGATGATGCCACTTCTACTTTGCATGATAGTTATGATGAAACTACTTCTATGCTTGATAATATTGTGCCATTACGTGAATTTCTTGATGAACAACTTGCTAGGGTTAGAGAGAATGAAATTATTGAAACTGATAATATTGATGAAAGTGATGATGAAGATTCTCCCCGTAGATATGAATTGTCTGATGTGCCTCAGGGTTATGTTATGGATGAAGAAACTGCTAGAGATCTTTTAGCTTGCAAAGATAGATATGATCTTAAGAAACTCTTAGCTAAGCTGAAAGAAAAATATTTGAATGATAGAATGAAATATGACCCTGCTTTTGCTACTTCACCTATCTGTATCTCTGATAAGGATTATTATTTTTCTGTCGATCCTGAGATAATTACTTTGGTTGAATCTGATCCTTTTTATGGCTATGAATCTGAAACTGTTGGGGCACATCTTACTAAATTGAATGATATAGCCACCCTATTCACTAATGAGGAAAAAAATCGTTACTACTATATCCTTAAGTTATTTAAGTTCTCATTAAAGGGTGATGCTAAAATATGGTTTAATTCTCTTGATCCTGGTTGTGTGCGTAGTCCACAAGATATGATTTATTACTTCTCTGCTAAAGATTTCCCCGCTCATAAGAAACAAGCCGCCTTAAGGGAAATATATAATTTTGTGCAAATTGAAGAAGAGAGTCTCACACAAGCTTGCGGGAGGCTTCTCCGATTACTTAATTCTTTGCCCGATCATCCTCTCAAGAAAAATGAAATACTTGATATCTTTTATAATGGACTAACCGATGCTTCCAGAGACCACCTGGATAGTTGTGTTGGTTGTGTTTTTAGGAAAGAACTGTTGATCAAGCTGAATTGCTATTGAATAATATGTTGAGTAATGATAATGATTGCACACTTCCTGAACCAACTCCTAACCCAACTCTGAAGAAAAGGTGTATTCTATTTCTCAGTCCTGAAGATATGCAAGCGGCAAAGAAATCTATGAAAGAAAAAGGTATTAAAGCTGAAGATGTTAAGAATTTACCACCTATTGAGGAAATACATGGTCTTGATAACCCGACACAGGTAGTAAAGGCAAATTCTCTCTATAGATTTGATGAAGGTGATATTCCTCGTAATAAGTCTTCTAGCCAAAGCTCGGATGAGTTTGATAATTTTATTTTTAAACAAGAAAACTTCAATGCTTATGTTAGTAGACAATTGAAACATAATGCTTATATGATTGAGCACTCGAGTGATTATATGTCTAGAGTTAAAGGTGAGCTTAAACTTATTACTAAACATGCTTCTATGGTTACCACTCAAGTAGAACAAGTGCTTAAAGCTCAGAATGATTTTCTCAATGAATTAAATAATAAGAAAAATGATAATGTTGTTAGAGTTGTGACTAGGGGGGGTAGAATGACTTAGGAACCTTTGTATCCTGCGGGCCACCCTAAGAGAATTGAGCAAGATTCTCAGAGAACTAATGTTGATGCACCTAGTCCTTCTAAGAAGAAGAAAAAGAAAAATGATAGGACTTTGCATGCTTCTAGTGAACCTGTTGTTGACACACCTGAGAATCCCAATGATATTTCTATTTCGGATACTGAAACACAATTGGGTAATGAAGATGAACCTAGTGATAATGTTATTAATGATGTTCATGTTGATGCTCAACCTATCAATAACAATGGTGAAGAAATTGAACCTGCTGTTGATCTTGATAACCCACAATCAAAGAATCAACGTTATGATAAGAGAGACTTTGTGGCTAGGAAGCATGGTAAAGAAAGACAACCATGGGTTCAGAAACCCATGCCTTTTCCTCCAAAACCATCCAAGAAAAAGGATGATGAGGATTTTGAGCGCTTTGCTGAAATGATTAGACCTATATTTTTGCGTATGCATTTGACTGATATTCTTAAAATGAATCCTTATGCTAAGTATATGAAAGATATTGTTACAAATAAAAGGAAGATACCGGAAGCTGAGATTTCCACCATGCTTGCTAATTATACTTTTAAGGGTGGAATACCAAAGAAACTAGGAGATCCCAGAGTGATACGTCTCCAACGTATCTATAATTTTTGATTGCTCCATGCTATATTATCTTCTATTTTGGACATTATTGGGCTTTATTATCCACTTTTATATTATTTTTGGGACTAACCTATTAACCGGAGGCCCAGCCCAGAATTGTTGTTTTTTTGTGCCTATTTTAGGGTTTCAAAGAAAAGGAATATCAAACAGAGTCCAGACGGAATGAAACCTTCGGGAACGTGATTTTTGGAATGAACAAGATCCAGGAGACTTGGACCCTACGTCAAGCAACCAACAGGGAGGCCACGAGGTAGGAGGGCACGCCTACCCCCCAGGCACGCCCTCCACCCTCGTGGCCCCTGATATGTCTCCAACGTATCTATAAGTTTTGATTGCTCCATGCTATATTATCTACTGTTTTGGACTATATTGGGCTTTATTTTCCAATTTTATATTATTTTTGGGACTAACCTATTAACCGGAGGCCCAGCCCAGAATTGCTGTTTTTTGCCTATTTCAGTGTTTTGAAGAAACGGAATATCAAACGGAGTCCAAACGGAATAAAACCTTCGGGAATGTGATTTTCTCACCGAACGTGATCCAGGAGACTTGGAACCTACTCCAAGGAGTCAAAGAGGCGGTCACGAGGGTGGGGGGCACGCCCCCCCTAGGGCGCGCCCCCTGCCTCATGGGCCCCTCGGAGCTCCACCGACGTACTCCTTCCTCCTATATATACCTACGTACCCCCAAACGAACAGATACGGAGCCAAAAACATAATTCCACCGCCGCAACTTTCTGTATCCACGAGATCCCATCTTGGGGCCTGTTCCGGAGCTCCGCCGGAGAGGGCTGTCATCATGGAGGGCTTCTACATCATCATAGCCTCTCCGATGAAGTGTGAGTAGCTTACCTCAGACCTTCGGGTCCATAGTTAGTAGCTAGATGGCTTCTTCTCTCTTTTTGGATCTCAATACAAGGTTCTCCCCCTCTCTTGTGGAGATCTATTCGATGTAATCTTCTATTTGCGGTGTGTTTGTTGAGACCGATGAATTGTGGGTTTATGATCAAGTCTATCTATGAATAATATTTGAATCTTCTCTGAATTCTTTTATGTATGATTGGTTATCTTTGGAAGTATCTTCGAATTATCTGTTTGGTTTGGCCAACTAGATTGGTAGTTCTTGCCATGAGAGAAGTGCTTAGCTTTGGGTTCGATCTTGCAGTGTCCTTTCCCAGTGACTGAAGGGGCAGCAAGGCACGTATTGCATCGTTGCCATCGAGGATAACAAGATTTGGTTTATTTCATATTGCATGAATTTATCTCTCTACATCATGTCATCTTGCTTAAGGTGTTACTCTGTTTTTAACGTAATACTCTAGATGCATGCTGGATAGCGGTCGATGAGTGGAGTAATAGTACTAGATGCAGAATCATTTCGGTCTACTTGTCACGGACGTGATGCCTATATACATGATCATGCCTAGATATTCTCATAACTATGCTCAATTCTGTCAATTGCTCAACAGTAATTTGTTCACCCACCGTAGAATACTTATGCTCCAGAGAGAAGCCACTAGTGAAACCTATGGCCCCCTGGTCTATTCTCATCATATCAATCTCCATCACTTTAATCTTGTTTTGCTATTTACTTTGCCTTTACTTTTTACTTTGCATCCTTATACCAAAAATACCAAAAATATTATATCTATCAGATCTCACTCTCGTAAGTGACCGTCAAGGGATTGACAACCCCTAATCGCGTTGGTTGCGAGTAGCTATCATTTTGTGCAGGTACGAGGGACTTGAGCATGGCCTCCTACTGGATTGATACCTTGGTTCTCAAAAACTGAGGGAAATACTTACGCTACTTTGCTGCATCATCCCTTCCTCTTCGGGGAAAACCAACGCAAGCTCAAGACGTAGCAAGAAGGATTTCTGGCGCCGTTGCCGGGGAGTCTACGCAAAAAGTCAACATACCAACTACCCATCACAATCCCTATCTCTCGCATTACATTATTTGCCATTTGCCTCTAGTTTTCCTCTCCCCCACTTCACCCTTGCCGTTTTATTCGCCCTCTCTCTCTCTATCCTCCCTCTCTATTCGCCTCTTTTGCCTGTTTGCTCTTGTTTGCTTGTGTGCTAGTTTGCTTGTTTGTCGAGATGGCTCAAGATAATACTAAATTGTGTGACTTCACCAATACCAACAACAATTATTTTATTAGCACTCCGATTGCTCCTCTTACCGATGCTGAATCTTGTGAAATTAATACTTCTTTGTTGAATCTTGTTATGAAAGATCAATTTGCCGGCCTTCCTAGTGAAGATGCCGCTACTCATCTGAATAGCTTCGTTGATTTATGCGATATGCAAAAGAAAAAAATCGATAATAATGTCGTTAAATTGAAGCTATTTCCTTTTTCGCTTAGAGATCGTGCTAAAGCTTGGTTTTTGTCTTTGCCTAAAAATAGTATTGATTCTTGGAACAAGTGCAAAGATGCTTTTATCTCTAAGTATTTCCCTCCCGCTAAGATCATCTCTCTTAGAAACGATATTATGAACTTTAAGCAACTTGATCATGAACATGTTGCACAAGCTTGGGAGAGAATGAAATTAATGATACGTAATTGCCCTACTCATGGTTTGAATTTGTGGATGATTATACAAAATTTTTATGCCGGATTGATTTTTGCTTCTAGAAATCTTTTAGATTTGGCCGCGGGAGGCACTTTTATGGAAATCACTTTAGGAGATGCTACTAAACTCCTAGATAATATTATGGTTAATTATTCTCAATGGCATACTGAAAGATCTTCTAATAAAAAAGTGCATGGGATAGAAGAAATCAATGTTTTGAGTGGAAAGATGGATGAACTTATGAAATTATTTGCTACTAGATTGTTTTTTCTGATCCTAATGATATGCCTTTGTCTACTTTCATTGAGAATAACAATGAATCTATGGATGTGAATTTTGTTGGTAGGAATAATTTTGGTAACAACGCTTATAGAGGGAATTTTAATCCTAGGCCATATCCTAGTAATCCTTCTAATAATTATGGGAATTCCTACAACAATTCTTATGGAAATTATAATAAGATGCCCTCTGAATTTGAGAATAGTGTTAAAGAGTTTATGAATTCACAAAAGAATTTTAATGCTTTGCTTGAAGAGAAATTGCTTAAAGTTAATGATTTGGCTAGAAACATTGATAGAATTTCTCTTGAGATTGATTCTTCAAAGATTAGATCTATTCCTCCTAAGCATGATATCAATGAGTCTCTCAAAGCCATGAGAATTTCCTTTGATGAGTGCAAGGGAAGAACCGCTAGGATGCGTGCTTCTAAAGATGCCTTTATTAAAGCGTGTTCTTCCAATTCCTATGAAAATCAAGATGAAGATCTAAAAGTTATTGATGTGTCCCCTATTAAATATTTGTTTTGCAATATGAATATTGATGAAACTGAATATGATCTTCCTTTACCTAGAAGAAGTCCTAAAAATTCGGAGTATTTAGATCTTTATGATGAAATTGATGAAAGTGGGATTGAAAGAAATAAAAATCTAGATGTTGCTAAACCCACTATATTGGATTTCAAGGAATTTAATTATGAAAGTTGATATTTAATTGATTGCATTTCCTTGTTGCAATCCGTGCTAAATTCTCCACATGCTTATAGTCAACATAAAGCCTTCACCGAACATATAGTTGATGCCTTGATGCAATCTTATGAAGAAAAACTTGAGTTGAAAGTTTATATCCCTAGAAAACTCTATTATGAGTGGGAACCAACTATTAAAATTAAAATTAAATATCATGAGTTTTACGCTTTGTGTGATTGGGGTGCTAGTGTCTCTACTATTCCCAAGACTTTGTGTGATTTGCTAGATTTCCGTAATTTTGATGATTGCTCTCTAAACTTGCATCTTGCGGATTCTACTATTAAGAAACCTATGGGAAGGATTAATGATGTTCTTATTGTTGCAAATAGGAATTATGTGCCCGTATATTTCATTGTTCTTGATATAGATTGAAATCCTTCTTGCCCTATTATTCTTGGTAGACCTTTCCTTAGAACGGTTGGTGCGATTATTCATATGAAGGAAGGGAATATTAGATTTAAATTTCCATTAAAAAAGGGCATGGAACACTTTCCAAGAAATAAAATAAAATTGCCATATGAAACTATCATGAGAGCCACTTATGGATTGCCTACCAAAGATGACAATACCTAGATCTATCCTCGCTTTTATGCCTAGCTAGGGGCGTTAAACGATAGCGCTTGTTGGGAGGCAACCCAATTTTATTTTTATACCTTGCTTTTTGCTCCTGCTTAGTAATAAATAAATTATTTAGCCTATGGTTTGATTGTGTTTTTTGTGTTTAATTAGTGTTTGTGCCAAGTAGAACCGTTGGGAAGATTTGGGGAAAGTCTTGTTGAACTTGCTGCAAAAAATAGAAACTTTAGTGCTCACGAGAACTTCTGTCATTTTTATTTGAAGAGTGATATTTAGTTAATTATTTTTTCAGATGACTAATAGATAAAATCCTCACGTCCAGCAATTTATTTTAGAATTTTTGGGGTTCCAGATCTTGCGCTAGCTACAGATTACTACAGACTGTTCTGTTTTTGACAGATTCTGTTTTTCGTGTGTTGTTTGCTTATTTTGATGAATCTATGGTTAGTAAAATAGTTTATAATCCATAGAGAAGTTGCAATACAGTAGGTTTAACACCAATATAAATAAAGAATGAGTTCATTACAGTACCTTGAAGTGGTCTTTTGTTTTCTTTCGCTAACGGAGCTCACGAGTTTTCTACTTTAAGTTTTGTGTTGTGAAGTTTTCAAGTTTTGGGTGAATTCTTTTGATGGATTATGGCACAAGGAGTGGCAAGAGCCTAATATTGGGGATGCCCATGGCACCCCCAAGATAATCCAAGGACACCAAGAAGTCAAAGCTTGGGGATGCCCCGGAAGGCATCCGGGGAATCCCCTCTTTCGTCCACTTCCATCGGTAATTTACTTGGAGCTATATTTTTATTCACCAACATGATATGTGTTTTGCTTGGAGCGTCTTGTATTATTTGTGTCTTTGTGTCTTAGTATGCCAAAATCATCCTTGCTGTACACACCTTTTGAGAGAGCCATACATGAATTAAAATTTGATAGTATACTCTATGTGCTTCACTTATATCTTTTGAGTTAAGTAGTTTTGCTCTATGTGCTTCACTTATATCTTTTGAGCATTATAATTTTGCTCTATGTGCTTCACTTAGATCTTTTAGAGCACGGTGGTGGATTTGTTTGAAAGAAACTATTGATCTCTCATGCTTCACTTAAATTATTTTGAGAGTCTTAATAGCATGGTAATTTGCTTAATAATAATATGCTTGGTATTCAAGATTTGTGAAACTTTCTTTTGAGTGTGTTGAATACTAAGAAAAGATTGAAGCATGATAATTGTTTCGAGATATGGAGGTGATAATATTGAAGTCATGCTAGTTGAGTAGTTGTGAATTTAAAGAATACTTGTGTTAAAGTTTGTGATTCCCGTAGCATGCACATATGGTGAACCGTTATGTGATGAAGTCGGAGCATGATTTATTTATTAATTGTCTTCCTTATGAGTGGCGGTCGGGGACGAGCGATGGTCTTTTCCTACCAATCTATCCCCCTAGGAGCTTGCGCGTAATACTTTGCTTTGATAACTTCTAGATTTTTGCAATAAGTTTATGAGTTCTTTATGACTAATGTTGAGTCCATAGATTATACGCACTCTCACCCTTCCACCTTTGCTAGCCTCTCTAATACTGCGCACCTTTCGCCGGTATCATACACCTACCATATACCTTCCTCAAAACAGCCACCATACCTACCTATTATGGCATTTCCATAGCCATTCCGAGATATATTGCCATGCAACTTTCCACCATCTAGTTCATCATGACACATTCATCATTGTCATATTGCCTAGCATGATCATGTAGTTGACATAGTATTTGTGGAAAAGCCACAGTTTATAATTTTTTCATACTTGTCACTCTTGATTCATTTCATATCCCGGTACACCGCCGGAGGCATCCATATAGAGTCATACTTTTTTTTACAATCGAGTTGTAATCATTGAGTTGTAAATAATTAAAAGTGTGATGATCATCATTTAATAGAGCATTGTCCCAAAAAAAAGAGAAAGGCCAAAGAAAAAAAGAAGGCCAAAAAAAGAGAAAACAAATAAAAAGGGGCAATGCTACTATCCTTTTACCACACTCGTGCTTCAAAGTAGCACCATGATCTTCATAGTAGAGAGTCTCTCATGTTATCACTTTCATATACTAGTGGGAATTTTACATTATAGAACTTGGCTTGTATATTCCAATGATGGGCTTCCTCAAATTTCCCTAGGTCTTCATGAGCAAGCAAGTTGGATGCACACCCACTTAGTTTCTTATTGAGCTTTCATATACTTATAGCTCTAGTGCATCCGTTGCATGGCAATCCCTACTCACTCACATTGATATCTATTGATGGGCATCTCCATAGCCCGTTGATACGCCTAGTTGATGTGAGACTATCTTCCCCTCCTTTTTGTCTTCTCCACAACCACCATTCTATTCCACCTATAGTGCTATATCCATGGCTCACGCTCATGTATTACATGAAGATTGAAAAAGTTTTGAAAAAGTTAGAGTATGAAACAATTGCTTGGCTTGTCATCGGGGTTGTGAATGATTTAAATACTTTGTGTGGTGAAGATAGAGCATAGCCAGACTATATGATTTTGTAGGGATAACTTTCTTTGGCCATGTTATTTTGAGAAGACATAATTGCTTTGTTAGTATGCTTGAAGTATTATTATTTTTATGTCAATATAGACTTTTTTCTTGAATCTTTCGAATCCGAATATTCATATCACAATTAAGAAGATTTGCATTGAAATTATGCCAAGTAGCACTCCGCCTCAAAAATTCTCTTTTTATCATTTACCTACTCGAGGACGAGCAGGAATTAAGCTTGGGGATGCCTGATACGTCTCCAACGTATCTATAATTTTGATTGCTCCATGCTATATTATCTACTATTTTGGACTATATTGGGCTTTATTTTCCACTTTTATATTATTTTTGGGACTAACCTATTAACCGGAGGCCCAGCCCAGAATTGCTGTTTTTTTTGCCTATTTCAGTGTTTTGAAGAAACGGAATATCAAATAGAGTCCAAACGGAATAAAACCTTCAGGAACGTGATTTTCTCACCGAACGTGATCCAGGAAACCTGGACCCAACTCCAAGGAGTCAAAGAGGCGGTCACGAGGGTGGGGGGGCACCCCCTGCCTCGTGGGCCCCTCGGAGCTCCACTGACATACTCCTTCCTCCTATATATACCTACGTACCCCCAAACGAACAGATACGGAGCCAAAAACCTAATTCCACAACCGCAACTTTCTGTATCCACGAGATCCCATCTTGGGGCCTTTTCCAGAGATCCGCCGGAGAGGGCCGTCATCACAGAGGGCTTCTACATCATCATAGCCTCTCCGATGAAGTGTGAGTAGTTTACCTCAGACCTTTGGGTCCATAGTTAGTAGCTAGATGGCTTCTCTCTTTTTGGATCTCAATACAAAGTTCTCCCCCTCTCTTGTGGAGATCTATTCGATGTAATCTTCTTTTTGCGGTGTGTTTGTTGAGACCGATGAATTGTGGGTTTATGATCAAGTATATCTATGAATAATATTCGAATCTTCTCTGAATTCTTTTATGTATGATTGGTTATCTTTGCAAGTCTCTTCGAATTATCCATTTGGTTTGGCCAACTAGACTGGTAGTTCTTGCCATGGGAGAAGTGCTTAGCTTTGGGTTCGATCTTGCGGTGTCCTTTCCCAGTGACAGAAGGGGCAGTAAGGCACGTATTGTATCGTTGCCATTGAGGATAACAAGATGGGGTTTATTTCATATTGCATGAATTTATCTCTCTACATCATGTCATCTTGCTTAAGGCGTTACTCTGTTTTTAACTTAATACTCTAGATGCATGCTGGATAGCAGTCGATGAGTGGAGTAATAGTAGTAGATGCAGAATCGTTTCGGTCTACTTGTCACGGACGTGTTTCCTATATACATGATCATGCCTAGATATTCTCATAACTATGCTCAATTCTGTCAATTGCTCAATAGTAATTTGTTCACCCACCGTAGAATACTTATGCTCTTGAGAGAAGCCACTAGTGAAACCTATGGCCCCCGGGTCTATTCTCATCATATCAATCTCCATCACTTTAATCTTGTTTTGATTTTTACTTTGCCTCTACTTTTTACTTTGCATCCTTATACCAAAAATACCAAACATATTATATCTATCAGATCTCACTCTCGTAAGTGACCGTGAAGGGATTGACAACCCCTAATCGTGTTGGTTGTGAGTAGCTATCGTTTTGTGCAGGTACGAGGGACTTGAGCGTGGCCTCCTACTGGATTGATACCTTGGTTCTCAAAAACTGAGGGAAATACTTACGCTACTTTGCTGCATCATCCCTTCCTCTTCGGGGAAAACCAACGCAAGCTCAAGACGTAGCAGCCCCCCTGTTGCTCTACCGACGTACTCCTTCCTCCTATATATACCTACGTACCCCCAAATGATCAGATACGGAGCCAAAACCCTAATTCGACCGCTGTAACTTTCTGTATCCACGAGATCCCATCTTGGGGCCTGTTCCGGAGCTCCGCCGGAGCGGGCATCGATCACGAAGGGCTTCTACATCAATACCATAGCCTCTCCGATGAAGTGTGAGTAGTTTACCTCAGACCTTCGGGTCCATAGTTATTAGCTAGATGGCTTCTTCTCTCTTTTTGGATCTCAATACAAAGTTCTCCCCCTCTCTTGTGGAGATCTATTCAATGTAATTTTCTTTTTGCGGTGTGTTTGTTGAGACCGATGAATTGTGAGTTTATGATCAAGTTTATCTATGAACAATATTTGAATCTTCTCTGAATTCTTTTATGTATGGTTGGTTATCTTTGCAAGTCTGTTCGAATTATCAGTTTGGTTTGGCCTACTAGATTGATCTTTCTTGCAATGGGAGAAGTGCTTAGCTTTGGGTTCAATCTTGCGGTGTCCTTTCCCACTGACAGTAGGGGCAGCAAGGCACGTATTGTATTGTTGCCATCGAGGATAACAATATGGGGTTTTCATCATATTGCATGAGTTTATCCCTCTACATCATGTCATCATGCTTAAGGCGTTACTCTGTTCTTATGAACTTAATACTCTAGATGCATGCTGGATAGCGGTCGATGTGTGGAGTAATAGTAGTAGATGCAGGCAGGAGTCGGTCTACTTGTCTTGGACGTGATGCCTATATACATGATCATACCTAGATATTCTCATAACTATGCTCAATTCTGTCAATTGCTCAACGGTAATTTGTTCACCCACCGTAAAATACCTATGCTCTTGAGAGAAGCCACTAGTGAAACCTATGGCCCCCGGGTCTATCTTCATTATATTAAATCTTCCAATACTTAGTTATTTTCATTGCTTTTATTTTACTTTGCATCTTTATCATAAAAATACCAAAAATATTATCTTATCATATCTATCAGATCTCACTCTCGTGAGTGGCCGTTTAGGGATTGACAACCCCTTATCGCGTTGGTTGCGAGGATTTATTTGTTTTTTTAGGTGTGAGGGACTCGCGCGTAGCCTCCTACTGGATTGATACCTTGGTTCTCAAAAACTGAGGGAAATACTTACGCTACTTTGCTGCACCACCCTTTCCTCTTCAAGGGAAAACCAACGCAAGTGCTCAAGAGGTAGCAAGAAGGATTTCTGGCGCCGTTGCCGGGGAGGTCTACGCAAAAGTCAATATACCAAGTACCCATCACAAACCCTTATCTCTCGCATTACATTATTTGCCATTTGCCTCTTGTTTTCCTCTCCCCCACTTCACCCTTGTCGTTTTATTCGCCCTCTCTCTCTATCCTCCCTCTCTTTCTCTATTTGCCTCTTTTTCGCTTGCTCCTCATTTGCTTGTGTGTTGGATTGCTTGCTTGTCGCGATGGCTCAAGATAACACTAAATTGTGTGACTTTACCGATACCAACAATAATGATTTTATTAGCACTTCAGTTTCTCCTCTTACCGATGCTGAATCTTGTAAAATTAATGCTGCTTTGCTGAATCTTGTCATGAAAGATCCGTTTTCCGGCCTTCGTAGTGAAGATGCCGCTACCCATCTAAATAGCTTCGTTGATTTGTGTGATATGCAAAAGAAGAAAGATGTGGACAATGATATTGTTAAATTGAAGCTATTTCCTTTTTCGCTTAGAGATCGTGCTAAAGCTTGGTTTTCGTCTTTGCCTAAAAATAGTATTGATTCTTGGAATAAGTGCAAAGATGCTTTTATCTCTAAGTATTTTCCTCCCGCTAAGATCATCTCTCTTAGAAACGATATTATGAATTTTAAGAAACTTGATCATGAACATGTTGCACAAGCTTGGGAGAGGATGAAATTAATGATACGTAATTGCCCAACACATGGTTTAAGTTTGTGGATGATTATACAAAATTTTTATGCCGGATTGAATTTTGCTTCTAGAAATCTTTTAGATTCGGCCGCGGGAGGCACTTTTATGGAAATCACTTTAGGAGAATCTACTAAACTCCTAAATAATATTATGGTTAATTATTCTCAATGGCACACTGAAAGATCTACTAATAAGAAAGTGCATGCGATAGAAGAAATTAATGTCTTGAGTGGAAAGATGGATGAACTTATGAAATTATTTGCTAATATAAGTCTTTCTTCTGATCCTAATGATATGCCTTTGTCTACTTTGATTGAGAATAATAACGAATCTATGGATGTGAATTTTGTTGGTAGGAATAATTTTGGTAACAACACGTATAGAGGAAACTTTAAACCTAGGCCGCATCTTAGTAATTCCTCTAATAATTATGGTAATTTCTACAACAATTCTTATGGAAATTATAATAAGATGCCCTCTGATTTTGAATCTAATATTAAAGAATTTATTACTTCGCAAAAGAATTTCAATGCTTTGATTGAAGAAAAATTGCTTAAGATTGATGAGTTGGCTACAAACGTTGATAGAATTTCTCTTGATGTTGATTCTTTGAAACTTAGATCTATTCCACCTAAGCATGATATCAATGAGTCTCTGAAAGCCATGAGAATTTCCATGATAATAAGGATGCGTGCTAAGAAAGATTGCTTTATAAAAGCGTGTTCTTCTAGTTCCCATGATAATAGGGATGAAGATCTAAAAGTTATTGATGTGTACCCTATTAAATCTTTGTTTTTTAATATGAATCTTGATAATTATGGGACTGAATATGATCCTCCTTTACCTAGAAGGCGTTCCAAAAATTCAGAGTTTTTAGATCTTGATGCTAAATTTGATAAAAGTGGGATTGTAGAGATCAAAACTCTAGATGTTAATGTACCTACTATTTTGGATTTCAAGGAATTTAATTATGATAATTTCTCTTTGATCGATTGTATTTCCTTGTTGCAATCCGTGCTAAATTCTCCTCATGCTTATAGTCAGAATAAAGGTTTTACCAAACATATCGTTGATGCTTTGATGCAATCTTATGAAGAAAAACTTGAGTTGGAAGTTTCTATCCCGAGAAAACTTTATGATGAGTGGGAACCAACTATTAAAATTAAAATTAAAGATCATGAATGCTATGCTTTGTGTGATTTGGGTGCTAGTGTTTCCATGATTCCAAAAACTTTGTGTGATTTGTTAGGTTTCCGTGATTTTGATGATTGCTCTCTAAACTTGCACCTTGCGGATTCCACTATTAAGAAACCTATGGGAAGAATTAATGACGTTCTTATTGTTGCAAATAGGAATTATGTGCCCGTAGATTTTATTGTTCTTGACATAGATTGCAATCCTTCATGTCCTATTATTCTTGGTAGATCTTTCCTTAGAACGATTGGTGCAATTATTGATATGAAGGAAGGAACTATTAGATTCCAATTTCCGTTAAGGAAAGTCATGGAACACTTTCCTAGAAATAAAATTAAATTACCTTATTAATCTATTATGAAAGCCACTTATGGATTGCCTACCAAAGATGGCAATACCTAGATCTATCCTTGATTTTTATGTGTAGCTAGGGGCGTTAAACGATAGCGCTTGTTGGGAGGCAACCCAATTTTATTTTTATTCCTTGCTTTTTGCTCCTTTTTAGTAATAAATAATTTATCTAGCCTCTATTTTGGTTGTGTTTTTTTGTGTTTAATTAGTGTTTGTGCCAAGTAGAACCGTTGGGAAGACTTGGGGAAAGTCTTGTTAATCTTGCTGTAAAAAACAGAAACTTTAGCGCTCACGAGAACTGCTGCCATGTTTATTTTAAAAGTGATATTTAGTTAATTCTTTTTAATATGATTAACAGATAAATTCCTCACGTCCATAAATTTATTTTAGAATTTTTGGGGTTCCAGATCTTGCTCCAGCTACAGATTACTACAGACTGTTCTGTTTTTGACAGATTCTGTTTTGCGTGTGTTGTTTGCTCATTTTGATGAATCTATGGCTAGTAAAATAGTTTATAAACCATAGAGAAGTTGGAATACAGTAGGTTTAACACCAATATAAATAAATAATGAGTTCATTACAGTACCTTGAAGTGGTCTTTTATTTTCTTTTGCTAACAGAGCTCACGAGATTTTCTACTTTAAGTTTTCTGTTGTGAAGTTTTCAAGTTTTGGGTAAAGATTTGATGGATTATGGAACAAGGAGTGGCAAGGGCCTAAGCTTGGGTATTCCCATGTAACCCCCAAGATAATCTAAGGACACCTAAAAGCCAAAGCTTGGGGATGCCCCAGAAGGCATCCCCTCTTTCGTCTACTTCTATCGGTAACTTTACTTGGAGCTATATTTTTATTCACCACATGATATGTGTTTTGCTTGGAGCGTCTTGTATGATTTGAGTCTTTGCTTTTTAGTTTACCACAATCATATTTGCTGTACATACCTTTTGAGAGAGACACACATGATTCAGAAATTATTAGGATACTCTATGTGCTTCACTTATATCTTTTGAGTTATATGTTTTGCTCTAGTACTTCACTTATATCTTTTAGAGCGCGGTGGTGGATTTGTTTTATAGAAACTTTTGATCTCTCATGCTTAACTTAGATTATTTTGAGAGTCTTAAATATCATGGTAAATTGCTTAAATAATCCTAATATGCTAGGTATGCAAGATTAATAATAAAATTCTCTTATGAGTGTGTTGAATACTAAGAGAAGTTTGATACTTGATAATTGTTTTGAGATATGGAGATGGTGATATTAAAGTTGTGCTAGTTGAGTAGTTGTGGATTTGAGAAATACTTGTGTTAAATTTTGTGATTCCTGTAGCATGCACGTATGGTGAACCGTTATGTGATGAAGTCGGAGCATGATTTATTTATTGATTGTCTTCCTTATGAGTGGCAGTCGGGGACGAGTGATGGTCTTTTCCTACTAATCTATCCCCCTAGGAGCATGCGCGTAATACTTTGCTTTGATAACTTGTAGATTTTTGCAATAAGTATATGAGTTCTTTATGACTAATGTTGAGTCCATGGATTATATGCACTCTCACCCTTCCACCATTGCTAGCCTCTCTAATACCGCGCACCTTTCGCCGGTATCATACACCCACCATATACCTTCCTCAAAACAGCCACCATACCTACCTATCATGGCATTTCCATAGCCATTCCGAGATATATTGCTATGCAGCTTTCCACCATTCCATTTACTATGACACACTCCATCATTTTCATATTGCTTTGCATGATCATGTAGTTGACATTGTATTTGTCGCAAAGCCACTGTTCATAATTTTTTCATACATGTCACTCATGAGTCATTGTATATCCCGGTACACTGCCGGAGGCATTCATATAGACTCATATCTTGTTCTAAGTATCGAGTTGTAATTCTTGAGTTGTAAGAAAATAAAAGTGTGGTGATCATCATTATTAGAGCATTGTCCCAGTGAGGAAAGGATGATGGAGACTATAATTCCCCCACAAGTCCGGATGAGACTCCGGACGAAAAAAAAGAGGCCATAAAAAAGGAGAAAAGGCCCAAATAAAAAAATAATATGAGAGAAAAAAAGAGAAGGGACAATGCTACTATCCCTTTACCACACTTGTGCTTCAAAGTAGCACCATGATCTTCATGACAGAGAGTCTCCTTTGTTATCACTTTCATATACTAGTGGGAAATTTTCATTATAGAACTTGGCTTGCATATTCGAATGATGGGCTTCCTCAAAATGCCCTAGGTCTTCGTGAGCAAGCAAGTTGGATGCACACCCACTTAGTTTCTTTTTGAGCTTTCATATACTTATAGCTCTAGTGCATCCGTTGTATGGCAATCCCTACTCACTCACATTGATATCTATTGATGGGCATCTCCATAGCTCGTTGATACGCCTAGTTGATGTGACAGTATCTTCTCCTTTTTGTCTTCTCCACAACCACCATTCTATTCCACCTATAGTGCTATGTCCATTGGTCATGCTCATGTATTGCGTGAAGATTGAAAAAGTTTTGAGAATGTCAAAAGTATGAAACAATTTCTTTGCTTGTCATCAGGGTTGTGCATGATTTAAATACTTTGTGTGGTGAAGATAGAGCATAGCCAGACTATATGATTTTGTAGGGATAACTTTCTTTGGCCATGTTATTTTGAGAAGACATAATTGCTTAGTTAGTATGCTTGAAGTATTATTATTTGTATGTCAATATTGAACTTTTGTCTTGAATCTTTCGGATCTGAATATTCATACCACAATTAAGAAGAATTGCATTGAAATTATACCAAGTAGCATTCCACATCAAAAATTCTGTTTTTATCATTTACCTACTCGAGGACAAGCAGGAATTAAGCTTGGGGATGCTTGATACGTCTCCAACGTATCTATAATTTTTGATTGCTCCATGCTATATTATCTTCTGTTTTGGACATTATTGGGCTTTACTATCCACTTTTATATTATTTTTGGGACTAACCTATTAACCGGAGGCCCATCCCAGAATTGTTGTTTTTTTGCCTATTTTAGGGTTTCGAAGAAAAGGAATATCAAACGGAGTCCAAACGGAATGAAACCTTCGTGTCGGTGTACTAAAGTAGGGGTACCCTTAGTACCCCGAACTTGTGCACGGGCAGTCGCAGCATCCCGCGGCAAGGCCTGCCAGGTCACCACCAAGATTCCCCGTGGTCCCTCTGAAGACCATTCAAGAACAAAGTACTCAAGACAAGACCCCAGCAAGAGGAGCTTGCCGAGAAGAAGTCATGACCCCGGCAAGAGGAGCTTGCCGGGAAGGCCATCAGAAGCGTCCCAAGGCCCCGGCAAGAGGCGCTTGCCGGGAAGGCCTTCCAAGGCATTCCAAGGAACTTGCCGCGGCGCGCTACGCGCCCCGACAAGGCCCAGTGAGCGACAAGCTCCCGGAAGCGACAAGTCGACGGCCGCGGCAAGGCGCTTGCCGCGGCAAGCCCCCACTCCACGCCTGCGCTCCAGCACATCCACCCACGTGTCGCTCCGGGGCCCCTCCCGAGCGCACGTGGCAGGAGGCTGTGCAGCTAGGGGCGTGCGGTGGCACGCATGCGCTGACAAGACAACCATCGTGGCAAGACGATGGCGTCCCTAGCAGTCCCTTTCGGTGCTGTCTAGGCGACACAGACGGACATTTAATGCCCTTGTCCCCTGCCGTCAGGGTTAGGTATGATAACACTGTAGCAGCTAGCTGTGCCTACTACAGCACCTAGCTGTGCCTATCCACGGCACCCTTTCCATTTTTGCCCTTGGCCCCCGTTGCTCTATGTGGGTAACCCCTTGAGTATAAAAGGAGGCCCGTGTGCAACGTAGAGGGGGTCGGCCATTTTGAGAGCCTCGGGGAGCAATTCCACACACCCACGCTCGGTCTCGCTCCCGAGCTAGAAATCAATACCAATCCACAAAGTAGGAGTAGGGTTTTACGCATCCGTGCGGCCCGAACCTGGGTAAATCGCTCGCGTGCTTCGCCTCGATTTAATCCTCGCACGACCAACCGCCCGCGTACTTCGCCTCGATCTGCTCTTTGCGCAACCTCCGCCCCCCGCCGAACCAAAAGGGACCCGGTCCGCCGGTCCCATAGGTGCCCGTGGATCAAAAATCCCGGCATCTCTGGCGCGCCAGGTAGGGGGCGTCGAAGTTGTGTGAATCAGATCCGGCGTTCTTGCGGGCTAGATCTTCATCTACTTCATCGATCTTCACCATCTTCATCAACATGCCGCCGAAGAAGAAAGTTTCGGAGGCAGCCGCTCCGTCCGCGACGAGCCACCCACCGCCGGAGCAAACGGATGGTGGTGCAGGCGCCGGCGGAAGGGCACGCATCGACGAGGGAACTCACGGTGCTGCCAGGTCCCAGGGCAAGGCTGCGCTGCCCATCGGCGGCGTGGCCGGCTCCCACAACGACCGGGTGCACTCCAAGACCTCAGCATCCGTGCATGCACCGCGCCCATCTCAGGAGGCGCGGGACCGGCAGCGTCATGGTACTCACGGTACCATGCGCTCGCTGGACCCGGATCGGGCTGGTGGATCTCGGAGCGCTCCGGACCACCATGCGCGTCAACCAGCCGGCGCGAGCGAGACGCGGTCGCCTGGACGAGATACTGCTCCTTCTAACATAGTTAGAAGTCCGAGCTTATCCCGCTCCTCGCACCGTTCGCTACCGCCGCCCGCCACCGCAGCCGTAGCTCTGGTGCGAGCTCAGCTACTCCTAGACTACCCTCCAGCGCCGGACAAGATCGACGACTGGAGGGCCACTATCCAGAGTCTCATCGGTTTCGCCAACGGCGACACTCCTCGGCAGCCGACCACGTCGCAGCCGCAGCGAGTCAGCCAGGCACGAACCGGTGGTGACAAGACTGGTGGGGGTGCAACTACTGTGCACTCCCCACCCCGAAGGCCAAGATCACCGAGTCGCCGGATCCACCTCGACAGCGACTCCACCGCGTCGTCTGATCCCCGAGTTCGTCGCAATCAGCGCCAAGTTCTTCAAGAACGGCAGCGGGAAGACGCTCGTACTCGCATCGAGCGCCAGAGAGAAGCGCGACGTTAGTCAGACCAGCGCGCTGGGCCCTCTGTTGACATGCATGCGCCAGGGGAACCAGGCGACTTACCGTACCCGGTAGGTTGCCCTGCGTTCACTCATGAGCTGCGGCAAGTCCGGTGGCCCAGTACGAAGAACTTCAAGCCCGACGTACCAGAGAAGTACGACGGCAAGTTGCATCCGTCCGAGTTCCTCAGCATCTACACCATCGCGGTGCAGGCTGCTGGGGGGCGGGACGACAAGATCCTTGCCAATTACTTCCCGTTGGTACTCAAGCCCAACGTCAGGTCCTGGCTCATGCACTTGCCGGACAACTCCATATCCTCTTGGGCTGAGCTGTGCCATCAGTTTGTTGGCGCCTTCACAGGCGGCCACAAACCTCATGGCCAAGAGAGCGATCTTCATCTGCTCGTCCAGAAGGAAGGAGAGCCCCTGCGCCAGTACATCCAGAGGTTCAGCCGTGTACACCACAACATCCCAAATATCCACCCCACCGCGGTAATCAGCGCGTTCCATTAGAAGGTGCGTAACCGCAGGATGCAGGAGGAGTTGGCGATGTGCAAGATTCGGGACGTCAGCGAGCTTTATGCCCTGGCCGACAGACGTGCACGCGCTGAGGAGGGGAGGAAATTCCCCGGAGAAAGCACTGGAGCAGGAGGATCTGACAGTGAGGATGCCGCCCCGGCAAAGAGAAGCCGGCGGTGCAACAACAGGAAGAAGCAGAACAACGAGGTGCTGGTCGTTGAGCAGTCCGGCAATGAAGGTGACGCCACGAGGGCTACAGTTGGTAGCTCCGGCAAGGAAGTTGCCGCATGCACCAACTGTCAGGCTGTGGTGGTCGCCGACAAGCGGGACGGCTCCGGCAAGCAATACTGTAAGATTCACCGCACCAAGGGCCATGACCTCCAGAGCTGCAAGAAGGTCGAGCAGCTCGTCCAGCAACAGAGGGCTGAGTACGAGCGGCGCGACAGGGAGAGAGCCCAAGGGGGTGCCGAGAAACCTGGCCAGAAGCGCACCGGCCAGGAAGGACGCCGCGGCAAGGCCAAGCAGCGGCATGGAGACAGACCTCCCCGCGGTCGCGACAACGACGAAGACGACGGTGAGGATGAAGACATGGATGACGTTGAGACCAGTGAGCAGGAGTTTCAGAAAGCCACAGAGGTCTTGTGCGTTGACGGGGGTGCTTCCCTGCATACCTCGCACCGCCAACTCAAACAGTGGGTGCGGGAAGTCAATGCAGCGGAACCACCCATCGAATCACGCAAGCTTCTGAAGTGGTCCAGCACGCCTATCATCTTTGACATTGAGGACCACCCTGATTGCACAACCGCGGTCGGGTGTCTGCCGATGTTGGTTTCACCAACTATCCGCAACCTCAAGGTCACGAAGATGCTAGTTGACGGCGCGGCCGGCTTAAACCTGATCTCCTTCGCTGTGCTCCGAAAACTCCAGATCCCTGACGGCGAGCTCGAAGAGACTGGCACATTCCAAGGAATCAATCCGGGAAGGAGCAAGCCGAAGGGGAAGGTCACGCTGCCGGTAACGTTCGGCAGCGAGTTAAACTTCAGGACTGAGAGGGTCACGTTCGACGTTGCCGATATCCCGTTGCCTTACAATGTGATACTTGGCCGTCCAGCACTCGCCAAGTTCATGGCGGCCTCTCACTACGCGTATAACGTGCTGAAGATGCCAGGCCCGATAAGCGTCATTTCTGTCCCTGGCGACAAGAAGGACGCTCTTATCTGTGCCGACAAGATCTACCGGGAAGCGGCAGCCACGGCACACCGCGATCCACTTGCCGCTGAAGCTCCCGGGACCAAGAAGACCAAGTCCGGCAAGAGTTCTGGTGCCTACTCCGGCACGCGCACCTCTTCGGAGTGCTGCGCTGCCGTCGAGGACGCACCATCGAGCTCCACCGGCAAGAAGACCAAGTCCGGCAAGAGTTCTGGTGCCTACTCCGGCACGCGCACCTCTTCGGAGTGCTGCGCTGCCGTCGAGGACGCACCATCAAGCTCCACCGGCAAGAAGACCCAGTCCGGCAGAAGCTCTGATGCCCACTCCGGCAAGCGCGCCTCTTCGGAGTGCTGCGCTGTCGTCGAGGACGCACCATCGAGCTCCACCGGCAAGCACAAGAAGACGATGGCAGCTCCGCCAGAGACGAAGAAGGTGCCCACCAAGGAGGATGGCACTGGTGGTACCTTCACCATCAGTGCCGCGCTTGATCCTAAATAGGAAGGCGTGCTCGTTGCTTTCCTGCGGGCGAATGTCGACGTGTTTGCATGGCAACCGTCTGACATCCCCGGTGTTCCCAGAAAAGTGATTGAGCACCACCTTGCCGTTTGTCCTCATGCGCGGCCCGTCAAGCAGAAAGTCCGGAAGCAGGCGGTGGAGCGCCAAGAATTCATTGCGGAGGAAATCAAGAAACTGGAAGCAGCAGGCCTTGTCAGAGGAGTGCTCCATCCCACATGGTTGGCCAATCCTGTAGTCGTGCGCAAGGCAAACGGGAAATGGAGGCTTTGCATCGATTTCACCGATGTTAACAAAGCTTGTCCCAAGGACCCATTTCCTTTGCCGCGCATTGACCAGATTGTTGACTCCACAGCTGGATGTGATTTGCTTTCATTTCTTGATGCATACTCCGGGTATCATCAGATCTTCATGGCAGAGGAGGATGAAGAGAAGACCGCATTTATTACTCCATGTGGCACGTACTGTTTCATACGGATGCCTTTCGGATTAAAGAATGCTGGTTCAACATTTGCAAGAGTAGTCCATATTGCTCTTGAGCCACAAATGCACAGAAATGTGGAAGCCTACATGGATGATATAGTGGTCAAGAGCAAGGACAGAGCAACCCTGATCCAAGACTTGGACGAGACTTTTGCAAATCTGCGCAAGATCAGCCTCAAGCTCAACCCAGAGAAGTGTGTGTTTGGAGTTCCCTCCGGCAAGCTTCTCGGGTTCTTTGTGTCTCAGCGGGGGATTGAAGCCAATCCCGACAAGATCAAGGCCATTGAGCAGATTGAAGCACCAAAGCGCGTCAAGGATGTACAGAAACTTGCCGGTTGCGTGGCTGCTCTCAGCAGGTTCATCTCTCGGTCTGCTGAGCGCGCCCTGCCATTTTTCAAACTATTGAAAAAAGCAGGTCCAATGAAATGGACTCCGGAAGCGGAGGCTGCGCTGCAAGACCTGAAGAGATACCTGTCCTCCCCTCCAATACTTGTCGCGCCTAAACCACAAGAGAAGTTGCTGCTTACATAGCGGCAACCAATCAAGTGGTTAGTGCTGCGTTAGTGGCAGAGAGGGAGGCGGATGACGAGCCAGCAACCGCGGCAAGCGCATCCAGCGACAAGCAGGGGGCTTCCCCGACAAGCTCTGGTCCCGACAAAGATGAACCCGCGCTGATACACGAGGAGATACGGAAGAAAATGGTGCAGCGCCTAGTTTAGTTTGTCAGTTCCCTCTTGCAGGGGGCTAGGTCAAGGTACTCTGGTGTGCAGAAACTGCTTTTCGGCCTTCTCATGGCCTCGAGAAAGCTGCGCCATTACTTCCAAGCACATGAGATCACAGTGGTCACTCGCTTTCCGCTGAAGAGGATACTGCAGAATCCAGAAGCAACAGGCAGGATTGTTGAGTGGGCACTGGAACTGTCAAGCTTTGGTCTCAAGTTTGAAAGCACTTCAACTATCCAGAGCAGAGCATTGGCAGAATTTATAGCAGAATGGACGCCAACACCAGATGAAGAAACTCCAGAAACGAGCATCCCCGATAAGGAGGCAAGCAAAGAGTGGCTGATGTACTTTGATGGTGCCTGCTCGCTGCAAGGCGCCGGCGCTGGTGTGCTGCTTATCGCACCCACCGGAGAGCACCTCAAGTACATAGTCCAGGTGCACTTTCCCAAGGAGCAAGCAACAAATAACACCGCAGAATACGAAGGCTTGCTTGCCGGTCTCCGGATCGCGGCAGACCTTGGGATCAAGAAGCTCCTTGTCAGGGGTGACTCACAGCTTGTCGTCCGCCAAGTAAACAAGAATTATCAGAGTCCGTTGATGGAAGCTTACATCGACGAAGTGAGAAAGCTAGAAGAGCGCTTTGATGGCCTACAAATGGAGCACGTTCCGAGATCTCAGAACGCCATTGCAGATGGCCTGTCGAAGTGCGCCGCACTTAAGTTACCTGTGGAACCAGGGACCTTTGTGCTCAAGCTGACTCAACCGTCCGTAACACCATCAGCTGGACAAAGCAAGAAGAGGAAGTTGATTCCTGGGGACTACCTGCCGGCAGAGCTTCCCGAAGCCGCCGCCAAGAAGGTCCCCAAGATCAACACCGAAGGCGCTGAGGAGCAGTCTGCTCCGGCAAGCCCTAGGGCTTGTTCCGTTGAAGCAGAAGCTCCCGGCAAGCTTGTCGCGGAATGTCACGCTCCGGCAGAGACACAGCTTCTCGCCGTAGAAGCGGATATTCCCGCAGCAACCTCCAAGATCAACGCCAAGAGCGCCGGGGAGCCAGATGCTCCGGCGAGCCCTAGGGCTTGTTCCGTTGAAGCTGAAGCTCCCGGCAAGCTTGTCGCGGAACGTCAAGCTCCGGCAGAGACACAGCTTCTCGCCGTGGAAGCGGATGTTCCCGCGGCAGCAGAGTTGCCTTTAGTCCTTGTTGTCGAGCCACAAGCTCCGACATGAGCGCAGAAGATTGTCCGTTTCCTTCAGACAGGAGAACTTCCCGAAGAGCAAGAAGAAGCCGAAAGAGTAGCCCGGCAGTCAAGTATGTACCAGTTCGTCGACAAGACATTGTACAGAAGAAGACTCAACGGTGTGAAATTGAGGTGTATTCCCTGGGAAGACGGACAAAAGCTGTAGGCAGAGATACATGGAGGCATATGTGGACACCACATTGGCGCAAGAGCACTCGTCGGCAAAGCATTCCGGCAAGGATTCTTCTGGCCAACAGCCCTCCAGGATGCAACTGCACAAGTAACCAAGTGTGAAGCGTGCCAGTTCCATTCCCAGCAGATACACCAGCCAGCTCAAGCTCTCCAGACGATCCCTTTATCCTGGCCATTTTCGGTCTGGGGGCTTGACATCCTCGGCCCCTTCCCCCGAGCTGTCGGGGGCTTTGAGTACTTGTACGTCGCAATCAACAAGTTCACAAAGTGGCCGGAAGTGGAACCAGTGAGGAAGGTGACCGCACAGTCAGCCGTCAAGTTCTTCAGGTCGATTTTTTGCCGCTTCGGGATCCCTAACCGGATAATCACCGACAACGGCACACAGTTCACGAGCCACGCCTTCATGCAGTACATCCAAGATCTCCGTGCCAAAGTCTGCTTCGCTTCTGTTGCTCACCCAAGGAGCAACGGTCAAGCAGAGAGGGCAAATGCTGAGGTGCTGCGCGGGCTCAAGACCAGAACTTTCGACAAGCTGCACAAGTGTAGAAGAAGCTGGATCGAGGAGCTACCGGTGGTTCTTTGGTCGATCAGAACGACGCCAAATCGAGCCACCGGACAGACACCCTTTGCTCTAGTCTATGGAGCAGAGGCAGTTACCCCCACGGAACTCGTATATGGGTCACCTCGAGTGCTCGCTTACGATGAGCTTGATCAAGAGCGGCTGCGGCAAGATGGCGCGCTGCTCCTTGAGGAAGATCGTCTCCAGGCTGCTGTGCGAGCTGCTCGCTACCAGCAAGCTCTGCGCCGCTACCATAGCCACAGAGTCAGTGCCAGGAGTCTCGAGGAAGGCGACCTTGTTCTTCGGCGCGTTCAGTCGGCCAAGAATTCCAACAAGTTGACGCCGAAGTGGGAAGGCCCTTACCGGGTGAAACGAGTCACAAGGCCTGGCGCTGTCCGCCTTGAGACCGAAGATGGCATTCCAGTGAGCAACTCCTGGAACATCGAGCATCTTCGTAAGTTTTACCCGTAAGGCGTGGTTGTCGGACCCCGTCCGGCAACCACCTTTCTGTACGAGTCTTGCCGCTGTTGCATGTAATCCTCTGTACAGAGCCAGGCGCAGACCCTGAGCACCAGTAAATGAAGCGCTGCATACCCCGTGGGTTTTAGCATGCATGCTAGGTTGAGTCTCGTCCTTGGTTAGGGTCGATAGTCCCTAACAGCGGCTAACCCCTAGCTTAGAGGTCGAGTGTCCATCCCTTTGCTTTTCCTTCGTTCGCAGGGCTCGCACGTCCTGGCCAGACCACCTGGAGACGAAAAGGAGAAGAAGGGCGCGCCGGCACCTGGGCCCCGGCAAGAACGCCGGGGGCTGTGAATGCCAAGGTGTCACCCCCGGCAAGCCATAGTTGCCGGGGGCTGCAATATCAGATAAGTCTTTCATCCCTCTTCATGCACCCTCCTATGGACTGGGGAATGTGAAACCGCGTTTCTTCCCAAAAACTGCCGTGCTCCCCCGACTCTAGGCCCTGGAGCGCGTTCTCGGGGCCAAGTTTGGTCGTAGTCGCGGCAGCGAAGGGATGAAACGAGGAGGCCGCGCCCACCTCGTTCCCGCCTCCGTCAAAGGCGTGAGAAAGGTCGAGCGGCGTGGGAAGGCGGCAGGGCCTGTTGCCGGGAATGTCTGTCCGAGGGATACTAAGGATTTGCTCCTTGGCGTGGGTTCAACCCACGAGGCAAATAACCCGGCAAACATCCCCTTTTCATTAAAAAACATCCCATACAGGTACAGTCCATAGAGGATGAAAAACATGAAGAGAGGATTACAAGTTCTAGATACAACTAAGGCCCGAGGGCTTACAATTAAAAAGATAAGGTGCCCGTCACCCCTTTCCTGTCCCTCTCTTCAGGAGGTAGGTCAAGGAGGTGAAAAGGGGAAAGGGGCGCCAAGGCGAGCTACAGGTGCCAGAAGACACCAAGAGAACATCCCGGGGGCCGGACGGTGATGGCGACGCCGGGAGAAGGGTGCGAAGGAGGGGCGGCAGGACGTCAGCGCACTGTCGAGGGCACCACGCCCTCGTACTCCGACCTGACGGCCTTGTCGCCAGCCCTCTTCCCCTTCCACGGCCTCCCTATGCCAGCCGCCCAAGGAGACGCCCCCGGGGAGTTCAAGAAGCCGGCGGCGCGGATGATGGGGTCGCCGGTGCCGCACGAGACGGCGCCCGACACCTAGTTGGAGCCGCCATCCTGCCGCCCGCCACCCTCACCATCACTGCCGCTCTCCTCCTCGTCACTCTCGCTCGAGGAGGAGCCTTCGCTATCGGAGGAGCTGTCCACGCAGCACTTCGCCCGGGTGCCGAAGCACCCGAAGACCTTGACGGAGAGGAGATCGCCCTCCACCAGCTCAAAATGGAGGGTGAACCCCTTCATCAGGCTGTGGATGCGGGCGAACGTCTTCCACCCTCGATCGAGATACATCACACTAGGGGCTGGGAACACCACGCGGACTCGCGTGCCGCCGATCCCACAGCCCCTCATGTGTAATCTCAGAGTTTCGGGCGGGTCCGACTCCATCGCGCTCGCGAACGGAGCTGGAAGCCGGAGGCGACGACGAGGCGCCCGGTGCAGCTTGACGAAGAACTCGCAAGGGTTGTCCCCTATATGGACCGCCGCGGGGGGAGGAGCCGCCGGCGGGGGCGAAGCTGGCGCGTCGCCCCGTCCGCCTCTTCCCCGAGCGCCTCGACCTCGTCCTCGACCTCATCCACGACCTCGCCCCCTCCCTCTTCCCCTTATGGCTGGCTCTGCCACCACGAGCGAGGAAGAGAGGAGGGTGCGCTGTCTGGCGGCGACCCTCGCCGCCACCGATGAAGGCCCAGGATTCCCTTTCTCCATGGCGAATGAGAGAAAGGGGAGCAGAAGCTGAAGAAAGGAGGAGACGAGCTCGTGCAGGCTTCGGTGCTCCCTTCCCGCTCCTTATAAAGGAGCGAAGTGGGAGCCCAGCCGCCCCGCTCAACGAATCAAGGCACAGGAAGAGCAGGGAGGCGGGCCGAGCCGTCACCTCCGCTCGCAACGGCCCAGATTCCCGCTCCCACCGTCCGCGATCCCAAGTGCATGGGAGCCGCGTGGTGGGGATGCAGAACTGAGGCGACGGATGGGGCGGCCTCGCCCTACCCCATAATCTCGGGGAGTGGGCGCTTCGAAAACCACGCACCGGCCCCGTCCAGTAAATGCGCCACGCCCCCACGCCTACCCCCGTTTGGAGAAGAGGGCGTGGGCCGTCCCCCTTCATCATGGCTTGACGCATGCCCGCGGGGCTTAGCCGCGCGCGTGCGCCGCCCACGTCACCCACGACGCCGCGTTTGACGCATGCCGTTCCGGGCGTGCGCGATAGAAGCGGAGAGATATACGGCGTGACCCAGGCCGCGCGTGCCCGTGCACTGTTTTGGGCCTGACCCAACAGCGCTCGGCACCATGTCTGGCCCAGGCCCGGGGGCTCCTGTCGGTGTACTAAAGTAGGGCTACCCTTAGTACCCCGAACTTGTGCACGGGCAGTCGCAGCATCCCGCGGCAAGGCCTGCCAGGTCACCGCCAAGATTCCCCGTGGTCCCTCTGAAGACCATTCAAGAACAAAGTACTCAAGACAAGACCCCGGCAAGAGGAGCTTGCCGGGAAGAAGTCAAGACCCCGGCAACAGGAGCTTGCCGGGAAGGCCATCAGAAGCGTCCCAAGGCCCCGGCAAGAGGCTCTTGCCGGGAAGGCCGTCCAAGGCATTCCAAGGAACTTGCCGCGGCGCGCTACGCGCCACGACAAGGCCCGGTGAGCGACAAGCTCCCGGAAGCGACAAGTCGACGGCCGCGGCAAGGCGCTTTCCGCGGCAAGCCCCCACTCCACGCCCGCGCTCTAGCACATCCACCCACGTGTCGCTCCGGGGCCCCTCCCGAGCGCACGTGGCAGGAGGCTGTGCAGCTAGGGGCGTGCGGTGGCACGCAGGCGCTGACAAGACAACCATCGTGGCAAGACGGTGGCGTCCCTAGCGGTCCCTTTCGGTGCTGTCTAGGCGACACAGACGGACATTTAATGCCCTTGTCCCCTGCCGTCAGGGTTAGGTATGATAACACTGTAGCAGCTAGCTGTGCCTACTACAGCACCTAGCTATGCCTATCCACGGCATCCTTTCCATTTTTTCCCTTGGCCCCCGTTGCTCTATGTGGGTAACCCGTTGAGTATAAAAGGAGGCCCGTGTGCAACGTAGAGGGCGTCGGCCATTTTGAGAGCCTCGGGGAGCAATTCCACACACCCACGCTCGGTCTCGCTCCCGAGCTAGAAATCAATACCAATCCACAAAGCAGGAGTAGGGTTTTACGCATCCGTGCGGCCCGAACCTGGGTAAATCGCTCGCGTGCTTCGCCTCGATTTACTCCTCGCACGACCAACCACCCGCGTACTTCGCCTCGATCTGCTCTTTGCGCAACCTCCGCCCCCCGCCGAACCAAAAGGGACCCGGTCCGCCGTTCCCATAGGTGCCCATGGATCAGAAACCCCGGCACTTCGGGAACGTGATTTTTGGAACGAACAAGATCTAGGAGACTTGGACCCTACGTCAAGAAACCAACAGGGAGGCCACGAGGTAGGGGCGCGCCTACCCCCCCAGGCGCGCCCTCCACTCTCGTGGGCCCTCTATTGCTCCACCGACGTACTCCTTCCTCCTATATATACCTATGTACCCCCAAACGATCAGATACGGAGCAAAAACCCTAATTCCACCACCGTAACTTTCTGTATCCATGAGATCCCATCTTGGTGCCTGTTCCGGAGCTCCGCCGGAGGGGGCATCGATCACGGAGGGCTTCTACATCAACACCATAGCCTCTCTGATGAAGTGTGAGTAGTTTACCTCAGACCTTCGGGTCCATAGTTAGTAGCTAGATGGCTTCCTCTCTCTTTTTGGATCTCAATACAAAGTTCTCCCCCTATCTTGTGGAGATCTATTCGATGTAATCTTGTTTTTGCGGTGTGTTTGTTGAGACCGATGAATTGTGGGTTTATGATCAAGTTTATCTATGAACAATATTTGAATCTTCTCTGAATTCTTTTATGTATGATTGGTTATCTTTGCAAGTCTCTTCGAATTATCAGTTTGGTTTGGCCTACTAGATTGATCTTTCTTGCAATGGGAGAAGTGCTTAGCTTTGGGTTCAATCTTGCGGTGTCCTTTCCCAGTGACAGTAGGGGTAGCAAGGCACATATTGTATTGTTGCCATAGAGGATAACAATATGGGGTTTTCATCATATTGCATGAGTTTATCCCTCTACATCATGTCATCTTGCTTATGGCGTTACTCTGTTCTTATGAATTTAATACTCTAGATGCATGCTGGATAGCGGTTGATGTGTGGAGTAATAATAGTAGATGCAGGCAGGAGTCGGTTTACTTGTCTCGGACGTGATGCCTATATACATGATCATACCTAGATATTCTCATAATTATGCTCAATTCTGTCAGTTGCTCAACAGTAATTTGTTCACCCATCATAAAATACCTATGCTCTTGAGAGAAGCCACTAGTGAAACCTATGGCCCCCGGGTCTATCTTCATTATATTAAATCTTCCAATACGTAGTTGTTTTCATTGCTTTTATTTTACTTTGCATCTTTATCATAAAAATACCAAAAATATTAGCTTATCATATCTATCAGATCTCACTCTCGTAAGTGACCGTGTAGGGATTGACAACCCCTTATCGCGTTGGTTGCGAGGATTTATTTGTTTTGTGTAGGTGCGAGGGACTCGCGCATAGCCTCCTACTGGATTGATACCTTGGTTCTCAAAAACTGAGGGAAATACTTACACTGCTTTGCTGCACCACCCTTTCCTCTTGAAGGGAAAACCAACACAAGTGCTCAAGAGGTAGCACGGAGTACCAACTATACCATGCTCCATTAAAAGAAACTGTGTTAAAAACTGCTTTTTGTGATCTTGGAGCCGGTGTTAGTGTTATGCCTCTCTCTTTATATCGTAGACTTGATTTGAATAAGTTGACACCTATTAAAATATCTTTGCAAATGGCTGATAAATCAACTGCTATACCTCTCGGTATTTGTGAGGATGTACTTGTTGTGGTTGCAAATGTTACTATTTTAACGGACTTTGTTATTCTTGATATTCCCGAAGATGATAGTATGTCTATTATTCTTGGTAAACCCTTTTTGAATACTGCAGGGGCTGTTATTGATTGCAACAAAGGCAATGTCACCTTTCATGTTAATGGTAATGAGCATACGGTACATTTTCCGAGGAAACAACCTTAAGTCCATAGTATAAATTCTATTGGAAAAACTTCAACAATTACTGTTGGAGGTTTTGAATTTCCTCTTCCTACTTTCAAGAAGAAATATGATATTCTTATTGTTGTGGATATGCATATCCCCGTTGAGGTAACTTAGTGTTATTTGAAAATTCTCCAGTTTCATGTTATTCGGAAAGAGTTTGTTAACAAGACTTGATCAACCTTGTTAATGGATTCCTTTTTGATGAGCATGGGATGGATGAAGTTAGAAAGCACAAATCTCTGTACTCTCTTTTTACTTTCTGTTATTTAGATTAAATAAAGCAAAAATAGTATTTTTTTTTCTGTTCTCTGAATTATCCTTGCAATAAAAAAATACCCTCAAAATAAAAATTCTTCAAATGTCGTGAAAATTTTAGATGATTTTTTGTAGAATATTTAAGAATTGTTGGCACTAAGAACACACCTGGGGGCCATACCACCTGGCCACGAGGGTCCAGGGCGCGCCCACCCCCTGGGCGCGCGCCCTGCCTCGTGGACCTCATGTGGCCCCCTCCACTTATTCCTGCACCCACACACTTCGTCTTCCTCAAGAAAAAATCCTCCCACAGCTCAAACCCGTGTTCTAGCTCATCTTGCAGCCATTTTCGATCTCCTAGCTCAAAGCTCCGCTCACAAAACTGCTTTGGGGGATTGTTATTCGGTATGTGACTGCTCTAATGGTCCAATTAGTTTTTGTTTTAGTGCTTTATTTATTGCAAATTTGTGCTGCTTAGGTGACCCTGTTCTTGAGCTTGCATGTCAAATTTATGTGGTCAAAAGTAGTTTTAATGCATGATATGGCCTCTAGGCACTTGTAGGAGTAGTTGTTGTCAATATTGTTGAGTTTGATTCACTTTTATTTTGAGTCACTAAAAATTTCAGAAATTTTTCAGAGGAAGAAAAATGTTTAGGAAAATGTCCCAAGGTCGTTCCTCAAGGAAGCAAGGATCAAGGCTCACGATACGTGAGCAGGACGACGAACCACCAAGGGAAGCTCAAGTGCGGCCTTGTGAGTGGCCGTCAGAGGAGTTTATGGTCTAGGTAGGCATCAAGGATGAATTTGACATGTATGTGCGTAACGCTGATCTTGATGGCTTGGTGTCAGATAAGTGCTGGCAATACAGCTATCTAACTGATTCCTTTGTGAGAAGGTTTAAATTTACATCCTCGCGCAATTCTCACACTGTTTTATTTGATCTTTATGATAAATCATATACCATGGACCTAGAAGATTTTAATATTGCTTATAAACTCCCGCAGTGGGGCAATGTTAGTGAACCTCGCAAATCTAAATATAAAGACTTTCTTTCTAGTATTACCGTGGGGGAATCTAGGGAAATCACACAAGCTACCATAGGGAGCATTCATTTCCCTTCCATACATTATTTTGCTCTCTTCATTGGTAGATGCATTAATAGTCAAGATGAGGCTTGCCACATGTGCATTCCAGATCTTAGTGTCCTCAAGAGTGCGGTATTAGGTGATAAACAATATATTTGGGGGCCATTGTTGCACGAAGGTTGCATCACAATAGTATAAGTGGAGATTTGTTTTGTGGAATTTATGCAACTCGTGTAGCTAATTATCTTAATATACCCATCCATAGAAATGATATTGAGTTTCCTCCTGCTTATCTAGATTATGATGCTATGGTTTGACACCAGTTTGTTGGGAGGAACGATCAATTCCTCCAGTACCGACTAATCTTTGATAGACGTCACACCGTCCATGTTGCTCCTACTTTCTTTGACTTTTAGGCAAAAAGGAGATATGTTATAACCAGTGAGGAGGCGAACGAGTACAAGAGGATGACGGAGGGAGCTCGTCAGGTAGTAGTTGCTGCATCTCAGTACAACCCTAGCTACAACTTTGGATATCCACCAGGCCATCAGTGGCCATAGATCAACTTAGGCCAAACGCCTAAGCTTGGGGGGTACGTATTTCTCACCGACATTACATTCATGTTCACATGCTCATTTTAGTTGTCGGTGCTCATACTTTTTCATTGTACTATCCATGCTAGTTTATTTTCTTTTCCAGCATTCTTCTTGTGTGTTTGAAAAACCTTAAGAAAAACAAAAAAAATAGTTGTAGCTTTTAGCTAGTTTACTTTCCATGCCTATAGTAGTAATAATTAAAAGAAAACCCAAAAATATTTCTCATTTTTCTTCTGCTTGTTGGGAGCTTTCCCGTGTAAATAGTTTTAGTTCTATTTCTTTTCTTTGGGGGTCAAGGGGAGAAGACCATGATGAAAATGTTGAGTGGCTCTCATATGCATTATTGTTGATCTAACTAACAGCCCATATTACCTTGTCTTCTCTTGTGTATTAAATGCTTGCATATTCTAGCTTAGTCCAATGCATGTGCTCTATTATTATTATCCACACCGTTCGGTTGTGCAAGTGACAGACAATAATGACGATATATGATGGACTGATTGAGATGTGAGAAGCTGGCATGAACTCGGCCTATCTTGTTTTTGTAAATATGATTCGTTCGTCGTTCCTGATTCATCCTATTATGAATGAAACATGTTTGCAATGACAATTAGATATTATAGTTCCTCATGTCATGATTAATTAGCTAGGATTTTATAATGGTTTACCTTGCGTGCCAAAATGCTATTAAAATGGCTGTGATGTGGTATGATAGAGTGGTATCCTCCTTTGAACGATTCGAGTGGCTTGACTTGGCACATGTTCACGCATGTAGTTGAAACAAAATCAACATAGCCTCCCAGATATTTATGTTCATGGTGAATTATATCCTACTCATGCTTGCACTCAATGTTGATTAATTTTAATGCATGTTCATGACTGTTGTCGCTCTCTAGCTGGTCGCTTCCCAGTCTGTTTCTAGCCTTCACTTGTACTAAGCGGGAATACTGCTTGTGTTGGGGAACGTAGTAATTTCAAAACATTTCCTACGCACACACAAGATCATGGTGATGCATAGCAACGAGAGGGGAGAGTGTGATCTACGTACCCTTGTAGACCGACAGCGGAAGCGTTAGCACAACGCGGTTGATGTAGTCGTACGTCTTCACGGCCCGACCGATCAAGCACCGAAACTACGGCACCTCCGAGTTTTAGCACACGTTCAGCTCGATGACGATCCCTGGACTCCGATCCAGCAAAGTGTCGGGGAAGAGCTCCGTTAGCACAACGGCGTGGTGACGATCTGGATGTTCTACCGTCGCAGGGCTTCGCCTAAGCACCGCTACAATATTATCGAGGATTATGGTGGAAGGGGGCACCGCACACGGCTAAGAATATGATCACGTGGATCAACTTGTGTCTATGGGGTGCCCCCTGCCTCCGTATATAAAGGATCAAGGGGGGTGCGGCCGGCCAGGAGGAGTCCTACTCCCACCGGGAGTAGGACTCCCCCCTTTCCTAGTTGGAATAGGATTCGGGAAGGGGAAAAAAGGAGAGAGAAAAGGAAGGGGGGCGTCGCCCCCCTCTCCTTGTCCAATTTGGACTAGGGGGGACGGGCGCGCGGCCCAGCCCTGGCCACCTCTCCTCTCTTCCACTAAAGCCCACTAAGGCCCATATACCTCCCGGGGGGTTCCGGTAACCTCCCGGTACTCCGGTAAAATCCCGTTTTCACCCTGAACACTTCCGATATCCAAATATAGGCTTCCAATATATCAATCTTTATGTCTCGACCATTTCGAGACTCCTCGTCATGTCCGTGATCACATCCGGGACTCCGAACAAACTTCGGTACATCAAAATGCATAAACTCATAATATAACTATCATCAAAACCTTAAGCGTGCGGACCCTACGGGTTCGAGAACAATGTAGACATGACCGAGACACGTCTCCGGTCAATAACCAATAGCGGAACCTCGATGCTCATATTGGCTCCCACATATTCTACGAAGATCTTTATCGGTCAGACCGCATAACAACATTCATTGTTCCCTTTGTCATCGGTATGTTACTTGCCCGAGATTCGATCGTTGGTATCTCAATACCTAGTTCAATCTCGTTACCGGCAAGTCTCTTTACTCGTTTCGTAATACATCATCTTGCAACTAACTCATTAGTTGTAATGCTTGCAAGGCTTATGTGATGTGCATTACCGAGAGGGCCCAGAGATACCTCTCCGACATTCGTAGTGACAAATCCTAATCTCGAAATACGCCAACCCAACATGTACCTTTGGAGACACCTGTAGAGCACCTTTATAATCACCCAGTTACGTTGTGACGTTTGGTAGCACACAAAGTGTTCCTCCGGCAAACGGGAGTTGCATAATCTCATAGTCATAGGAACATGTATAAGTCATGAAGAAAGCAATAGCAACATACTAAACGATCGAGTGCTAAGCTAATGGAATGGGTCATGTCAATCAAATCATTCACCTAATGATGTGATCCCGTTAATCAAATAACAACTCTTTGTCCATGGTTAGGAAACATAACCATCTTTGATTAATGAGCTAGTCAAGTAGAGGCATACTAGTGACACTCTTTTTGTCTATGTATTCACACATGTATTATGTTTCCGGTTAATAAAATTCTAGCATGAATAATAAACATTTATCATGATATAAGGAAATAAATAATAACTTTATTATTGCCTCTAGGGCATATTTCCTTTAGTCTCCCACTTGCACTAGAGTCAATAATCTAGATTACACAGTAATGATTCTAACACCCATGGAGCCTTGGTGTTGATCATGTTTTGCTCGTGGAAGAGGCTTAGTCAACGGGTCTGCTACATTCAGATCCGTATGTATCTTGCAAATCTCTATGTCTCCCACCTGGACTAGATCCCGGATGGAATTGAAGCGTCTCTTGATGTGCTTGGTTCTCTTGTGAAATCTGGATTCCTTTGTCAAGGCAATTGCACCAGTATTGTCACAAAAGATTTTCATTGGACCCGATGCACTAGGTATGACACCTAGATCGGATATGAACTCCTTCATCCAGACTCCTTCATTTGCTGCTTCCGAAGCAACTATGTATTCCGCTTCACACGTAGATCCCGCCACAACGCTTTGTTTAGAACTGCACCAACTGATAGCTCCACCGTTTAATGTAAACACGTATCCGGTTTGCGATTTAGAATCGTCCGGATCAGTGTCAAAGCTTGCATCAACGTAACCATTTACGATGAGCTCTTTGTCACCTCCATAAACGAGAAACATATCCTTAGTCCTTTTCAGGTATTTCAGGATGTTCTTGACCGCTGTCCAGTGATCCACTCCTGGATCACTTTGGTACCTCCCTGCTAGACTTATAGCAAGGAACACATCAGGTCTGGTACACAGCATTGCATACATGATAGAGCCTATGGCTGAAGCATAGGGAACATCTTTCATTTTCTCTCTATCTTCTGCAGTGGTCGGGCATTGAGTCTTACTCAACTTCACACCTTGTAACACAGGCAAGAACCCTTTCTTTGCTTGATCCATTTTGAACTTCTTCAAAACTTTGTCAAGGTATGTGATTTGTGAAAGTCCAATTAAGCGTCTTGATCTATCTCTATAGATCTTAATGCCTAATATGCAAGCAGCTTCACCGAGGTCTTTCATTGAAAAACTCTTATTCAAGTATCCCTTTATGCTATGCAGAAATTCTATATCATTTCCAATAAGTAATATGTCATCCACATATAATATCAGAAATTCTATAGAGCTCCCACTCACTTTCTTGTAAATACAGGCTTCTCCAAAAGTCTGTATAAAACCAAATGCTTTGATCACACTATCAAAGCGTTTATTCCAACTCCGAGAGGCTTGCACTAGTCCATAAATGGATCGCTGGAGCTTGCACACTTTGTTAGCTCCCTTTGGATCGATAAAACCTTCTGGTTGCATCATATACAACTCTTCTTCCAGAAATCCATTCAGGAATGCAGTTTTGACATCCATCTGCCAAATTTCATAATCATAAAATGCGGCAATTGCTAACATGATTCGGACAGACTTAAGCATCGCTACGGGTGAGCTCTGTAGACAATCGTAGTCAATCCCTTGAACTTGCCGAAAACCTTTTGCGACAAGTCGAGCTCTGTAGACAGTAATATTACCGTCATCGTCAGTCTTCTTCTTGAAGATCCATTTATTCTCAATTGCTTGCCGATCATTGGGAAAGTCAACCAAAGTCCATACTTTGTTCTCATACATGGATCCCATCTCAGATTTCATGGCTTCAAGCCATTTTGCGGAATCTGGGCTCACCATTGCTTCTTCATAGTTCGTAGGTTCATCATGATCTAGTAGCATGACTTCCAGAACAGGATTACCGTACCACTCTGGTGCGGATCTCACTCTGGTTGATCTACGAGGTTCAGTAGTATCTTGTTCTGAAGTTTCATGATCATCATCATTAGCTTCCTCACTAACTGGTGTAGGTGTCATAGAAACAGGTTTCTGTGATGTACTACTTTCCAATAAGGGAGTAGGTACAGTTACCTCATCAAGTTCTACTTTCCTCCCACTCACTTCTTTCGAGAGAAACTCCTTCTCCAGAAAGTTTCTGAATTTAGCAACAAAAGTCTTGCCTTCGGATCTGTGATAGAAGGTGTATCCAATAGTTTCCTTTGGATATCCTATGAAGACACATTTCTCCGATTTGGGTTCGAGCTTATCAGGTTGAAGCTTTTTCACATAAGCATCGCAGCCCCAAACTTTCAGAAACGACAACTTTGGTTTCTTGCCAAACCACAGTTCATAAGGCGTCGGCTCAACGGATTTTGATGGTGCCCTATTTAACGTGAATGCGGCCGTCTCTAGAGCGTATCCCCAAAACGATAGCGGTAAATCAGTAAGAGACATCATAGATCGCACCATATCTAGTAAAGTACGATTACGATGTTCGGACACACCATTACGCTGTGGTGTTCCGGGTGGCGTGAGTTGCGAAACTATTCCACATTTTTTCAAATGTACACCAAACTCGTAACTCAAATATTCTCCTCCACGATCAGATCGTAGGAATTTTATTTTCTTGTTACGATGATTTTCAACTTCACTTTCTTTGAACTTTTCAAATGTTTCAGACTTGTGTTTCATTAAGTAGATATACCCACATCTGCTTAAGTCATTTGTGAAGGTGAGAAAATAACGATATCCGCCACGAGCCACAACATTCATTGGACCACATACATCTGTATGTATGATTTCCAACAAATCTGTTGCTCTCTCCATAGTACCGGAGAACGGTGTTTTTGTCATCTTACCCATAAGGCACGGTTCGCAAGTACCAAGTGATTCATAATCAAGTGGTTCCAAAAGCCCATCAGTATGGAGTTTCTTCATGCGCTTTATACCGATATGACCCAAACGGCAGTACCACAAATAAGTTGCACTATCATTATCAACTCTGCATCTTTTGGTTTCAACACTATGAATATGTGTGTCACTACTATCGAGATTTAATAAGAATAGACCACTCTTTAAGGGTGCATGACCATAAAAGATATTACTCATGTAAATAGAACAACCATTATTCTCTGATTTAAATGAATAACCGTCTTGCATCAAACAAGATCCAGATATAATGTTCATGCTTAACGCTGGCACCAAATAACAATTATTTAGGTCTAATATTAATCCCGAAGGTAGATGTAGAGGTAGCGTGCCGACTGCGATCACATCGACTTTGGAACCATTTCCCACGCGCATCGTCACCTCGTCCTTACCCAATCTTCGCTTAATACATAGTCCCTGTTTCGAGTTGCAAATATTAGCAACAGAACCAGTATCAAATACCCAGGTGCTACTGCGAGCATTAGTAAGGTACACATCAATAACATGTATATCACATATACCTTTGTTCACCTTGCCATCCTTCTTATCCGCCAAATACTTGGGGCAGTTCCGCTTCTAGTGACCAGTCTGCTTGCAGTAGAAGCACTCAGTTTCAGGTTTAGGTCCAGGTTTGGGTTTCTTCTCTTGAGTAGCAACTTGCTTGCTGTTCTTTTTGAAGTTCCCCTTCTTCTTCCCTTTGCCCTTTTTCTTGAAACTAGTGGTCTTGTTGACCATCAACACTTGATGCTCCTTCTTGATTTCTACCTCCGCAGCTTTCAGCATTGCGAAGAGCTCGGGAATAGTCTTATTCATCCCTTGCATATTATAGTTCATCACGAAGCTCTTGTAGCTTGGTGGCAGTGATTGGAGAATTCTGTCAATAACGCAATCATCTGGAAGATTAAATCCCAATTGAATCAAGTGATTATTATACCCAGAAATTTTGAGTATATGCTCACTGACAGAACTGTTCTCCTCCATCTTGCAGCTATAGAACTTATTGGAGACTTCATATCTCTCAATCCGGGCATTTGCTTGAAATATTAACTTCAACTCCTGGAACATCTCATATGCTCCATGACGTTCAAAACGTCGTTGAAGTCCCGATTCTAAGCCGTAAAGCATGGCACACTGAACTATCGAGTAGTCATTAGCTTTGCTCTGCCAGATGTTCATAACATCTGGTGTTGCTCCAACAGCAGGCCTGGCACCCAGCGGTGCTTCCAGGACGTAATTCTTCTGTGTAGCAATGAGGATAATCCTCAAGTTACGGACCCAGTCCGTGTAATTGCTACCATCATCTTTCAATTTTGCTTTCTCAAGGAACGCATTAAAATTCAACGGAACAACAGCATGGGCCATCTATCTACAATCAAGCATAAACAAGCAAGATACTATCAGGTACTAAGTTTCATGATAAATTTAGGTTCAATTAATCATATTAATTAAAGAACTCCCACTTAGATAGACATCCCTCTAATCCTCAAAGTGATTACGTGATCCAAATCTACTAAACCATGTCCGATCATCACGTGAGATGGATTAGTTTCATTGGTGAACATCACTATGTTGATCATATCTACTATATGATTCACGCTCGACCTTTCGGTCTCCGTGTTCCGAGGCCATATCTGTATATGCTTGGCTCGTGAAGTATAACCTGAGTATTCCGCGTGTGCAACTGTTTTGCACCCGTTGTATTTGAACGTAGAGCCTATCACACCCGATCATCACGTGGTGTCTCAGCACGAAGAACTTTCACAACGGTGCATACTCAGGGAGAACACTTCTTGATAATTAGTGAGAGATCATCTTATAATGCTACCGTCAATCAAAGCAAGATAAGATGCATAAAAGATAAACATCACATGCAATCAATATAAGTGATATGATATGGCCATCATCATCTTGTGCTTGTGATCTCCATCTTCGAAGCACCGTCGTGATCACCATCGTCACCGGCGCGACACCTTGATCTCCATCATAGCATCGTTGTCGTCTCGCCAATCTTATGCTTCCACGACTATTGCTACCGCTTAGTGATAAAGTAAAGCATTACAGCGCGATTGCATTGCATACAATAAAGCGACAACCATATGGCTCCTGCCAGTTGCCGATAACTCGGTTACAAAACATGATCATCTCATACAATAAAATTTAGCATCATGTCTTGACCATATCACATCACAACATGCCCTGCAAAAACAAGTTAGACGTCCTCTACTTTGTTGTTGCAAGTTTTACGTGGCTACTACGGGCTTAAGCAAGAACCAATCTTACCTACGCATCAAAACCACAACGATAGTTTGTCAAGTTGGTGTTGTTTTAACCTTCGCAAGGACCGGGCGTAGCCACACCCGGTTCAACTAAAGTTGGAGAAACTGTCACCCGCTAGCCACCTCTGTGCAAAGCACGTCGGGAGAACCGGTCTCGCGTAAGCGTACGCGTAATGTCGGTCTGGGCTGCTTCGTCCAACAATACCGCCGAACCAAAGTATGACATGCGGGTAAGCAGTATGACTTATATCGCCCACAACTCACTTGTGTTCTACTCGTGCATATAACATCAACATATAAAACCTAGGCTCGGATGCCACTGTTGGGGAACGTAGTAATTTCAAAAAAATTCCTACGCACACGCAAGATCATGGTGATGCATAGCAACGAGAGGGGAGAGTGTGATCTACGTACCCTTGTAGACTGACAGTGGAAGCGTTAGCACAACACGGTTGATGTAGTCATACGTCTTCACGGCCCGACCAATCAAGCACCGAAACTACGGCACCTCCGAGTTTTAGCACACGTTCAGCTCGATGACGATCCCCGGACTCCGATCTAGCAAAGTGTCGGGGAAGAGTTCCGTCAGCACAACGGCGTGGTGACGATCTTGATGTTCTACCGTCGCAGGGCTTCGCCTAAGCACCGCTACAATATTATCGAGGATTATGGTGGAAGGGGGCACCGCACACGGCTAAGAATATGATCCCGTGGATCAACTTGTGTCTATGGGGTGCCCCCTGCCTCCGTATATAAAGGATCAAGGGGGGGTGCGGCCGGCCAGGAGGAGGGCGCGCCAGGAGGAGTCCTACTCCCACCGGGAGTAGGATTCCCCCCCCCCTTTCCTAGTTGGAATAGGATTCGGGAAGGGGAAAAAAGGAGAGAGAAAAGGAAGGGGGGCGCCGCCCCCCTCTCCTTGTCCTATTCGGACTAGGGAGGAGGGGCGCGCGGCCCAGCCCTGGCCACCTCTCCTCTCTTCCACTAAAGCCCACTAAGGCCCATATACCTCCCGGGGGGTTCCGGTAACCTCCCGGTACTCCGGTAAAATCCCGATTTCACCCGGAACACTTCTGATATCCAAATATAGGCTTCCAATATATCAATCTTTATGTCTCGACCATTTCGAGACTCCTCGTCATGTCTGTGATCACATCCGGGACTCCGAACAAACTTTGGTACATCAAAATGCATAAACTCATAATATAACTATCATCAAAACCTTAAGCGTGCGGACCCTACGGGTTCGAGAACAATGTAGACATGACCGAGACACGTCTCCGGTCAATAACCAATAGCGGAACCTGGATGCTCATATTGGCTCCCACATATTCTACGAAGATCTTTATCGGTCAGACTGCATAACAACATACATTGTTCCCTTTGTCATCGGTATGTTACTTGCCCGAGATTCGATCGTTGGTATCTCAATACCTAGTTCAATCTCGTTACCGGCAAGTCTCTTTACTCGTTTCGTAATACATCATCTTGCAACTAACTCATTAGTTGTAATGCTTGCAAGGCTTATGTGATGTGCATTACCGAGAGGGCCCAGAGATACCTCTCCGACATTCGTAGTGACAAATCCTAATCTCGAAATACGCCAACCCAACATGTACCTTTGGAGACACCCGTAGAGCACCTTTATAATCACCCAGTTACGTTGTGACATTTGGTAGCACAGAAAGTGTTCCTTCGGCAAACGGGAGTTGCATAATCTCAAAGTCATAGGAACATGTATAAGTCATGAAGAAAGCAATAGCAAGATACTAAACGATCGAGTGCTAAGCTAATGGAATGGGTCATGTCAATCAGATCATTCACCTAATGATGTGATCCCGTTAATCAAATAACAACTCTTTGTCCATGGTTAGGAAACATAACCATCTTTGATTAACGAGCTACTGAAGTAGAGGCATACTAGTGACACTCTTTTTGTCTATGTATTCACACATGTATTATGTTTCCGGTTAATACAATTCTAGCATGAATAATAAACATTTATCATGATATAAGGAAATAAATAATAACTTTATTATTGCCTCTAGGGCATATTTCCTTCAGCTTGTGCATCCACTTCCATAAACCCCAAAAGTTATTCCATATGAGTCCACCATACCTTCCTGTATGCGGTATCCACCTGCCGTTCCAAGTAAATTTGTATGTGCCAAACTCAAAACCTTCAAATGAAATTCTGCTTTGTATGCTCGAATAGCTCATGTATCAACTAGGGTTGTCTATATCTTCCATGCTAGGTGCGTTATTCTCACGAGGAGTGGACTCCGCTCCTCATTCACGAGAAAATGGCTGGTAACCGGGATGCCTAGTCCCATGCTTAAAATAAAATAATTTCAAACAAAACTCCCCCAGGATTGCTGTTAGTTGGAGGCACCCGTTGTTTCGGACAAGCCATGGATTGATGTTTGTTGGTGGTGGGGGAGTATAAACTTTACCATTCTATTTGGGAACCGCCTATAATGTGTGTAGCATGGAAGATATCGAGATCTCTCGGTTGTTATGTTGACAATGAAGGTATGCCACTCAAAATATTATTTATCTCTATTTCAGAAATCGAGCTCTGGCACCTCTACAAATCCTCGCTTCCATCTGCGAAGGGCCTATCTATTTACTTTTATGTTGAGTCATCATCCTCTTATTAAAAAGCACCAGTTGGAGAGCACCGCTGTCATGTGCATGCATTACTATTAGTTTACCTTGAGTATGTCTATGACTGGATCTCTTTTACCATCAATTACAATGTTTAGTGAGTCCTTGAACTTCAGAGGTGCTCTGCATTTATCTTTTGCGGTCTTAGAAAGGGCTAGAGAGATACCATCTTGTTATATCAGATTATGATTGTTTTGAGAAAGTGTTGTGATCCGAGATTTACTATTATTGCTCGCTAGTTGATTATGCCATTGATATGAGTAAACATGAGACCTAAATGTTATTGTGAATATGGTTAGTTCATAATCTTTGCTGAAAACTTGAATGTTGGCTTTACATATTTACAGCAACAAGATCAAACAGAGTTTGTAAAAGTTTTTATTTATCACTTTCAGTTTGTCAACTGAATTGCTTGAGGACAAGCAAAGGTTTAAGCTTGGGGGAGTTGATACGTCTCCATCGTATCTACTTTTCCAAACACTTTTGACCTTGTTTTGGACTCTAACTTGTGTGATTTGAATGGAACTAACACGGACTGACACTGTTTTTCAGCAGAATTGCCATGGTGTTATTTTTGTGCAGAAATAAAAGTTCTCGGAATGACCTGAAACTTCATGGAGAATATTTTTGGAATAAATAAAAAATACTGGCAAAAGAATCAACATCAGGGGGCCCACACCCTGTCCACGAGGGTGGGGGGCGCCCACCCCCCTGGGGCGCACCCCCTGTCTTGTGCGCCCCCTGAGGCTCCACCGACCTCAACTCCAACTCTATATATTCACTTTCGGGGAGAAAAAAAATCAGAGAGAAGGATTCATCGCGTTTTACGATACGGAGCCGCCACCAAGCCCTAATCTCTCTCGGTAGGGCTGATCTGGAGTCCGTTCGGGGCTCCAAAGAGGGGAATCTGTCGCCATCGTCATCATCAGCCTTCCTCCATCACCAATTTCATGATGCTCACCACCATGCGTGAGTAATTCCATCGCATGCTTGCTAGACGGTGATGGGTTGGATGAGATTTATCGTGTAATCGAGTTAGTTTTGTTAGGGTTTGCTCCCTAGTGTCCATTATGTTCTGAGATTGATGTTGCTATGACTTTGCTATGCTTAATGCTTGCCACTAGGACCCGAGTGCCATGATTTCAGATCTAAACCTATTATGTTTTCATGAATATATGTGAGTTCTTGATCCTATTTTGCAAGTCAATAGTCACCTACTATGTGTTATGATCCGGTAACCCCGAAGTGACAATAATCGGGACCACTCCCGGTGATGACCATAGTTTGAGGAGTTCATGTATTCACTAAGTGTTAATGCTTTGGTCCGGTACTCTATTAAAGGAGGCCTTAATATCCCTTAGTTTCCATAGGACGCCGCTGCCACGGGAGGGTAGGACAAAAGATGTCATGCAAGTTCTTTTCGATAAGCACGTATGACTATATTCGGGATACATGCCTACATTACATTGATGAACTGGAGCTAGTTCTGTGTCACCCTATGTTATAACTGTTGCATGAGGAATCGCATCCGACATAATTATCCATCACTGATCCATTACCTACGAGCTTTTCACATATTAATCTTTGCTTAGTTACTTTTCTGTTGCCACTGTTACAATCACTACAAAACCAATACTGTTACTTTTGCCACCGCTATCGTTACGTCCATATTACTTTGCTACTAAATACATTGCTGCAGATATTAAGTCTTTCAGGTGCGGTTGAATTGACAACTCAAGTGTTAATAGTTGATAATATTCTTTGGCTCCCCTTGTGCCGAACCAATAAATTTGGGTTGAATACTCTTCCCTCAAAAACTATTGTGATCCCCTATACTTGTGGGTTATCAGGAAGCTCCGGTTTGCAAAAAGCTTACACCAAAGCTTGTTCCATTTCGGCCAAAAAATTTACCGCACCATGTTGGTGCCATGTCATGACACCATGCCAAGTTTTATGATTTTCAGGCGTGTTTTGGATTTATAGGAATTAAAAAACCAAGTTTCTCAATCTTTCCGGCCGAGCCACGATGCCCAGATGTTTGAATTTCAATCCCATTTCTTGCATGGGACCTATGAATTCACTCAAAGGCACACATGAGATTTTTCAACCAATTTTGGTGCACTGGAGTATGTGATTGTAGTTCAAATTTGAATTATGCACATTAAATGTCCAGAAACTCAATTAATGCATAAAAAAGGCCAAACGAATCTGGAATACTTCCAAACTTTAGCACGATACTTTTATTTGGTCTAATCTGCCTATGTAAAAAAATTAAGGCGGGAGAAGGCAGTGTACATATGTCGTTTCGCACACAGAGGTGACACATTCCCTTTTGGAACCACGAGCCTTCTTGAGGGAAGCTCTTGTTTGCAAGAAGCTTACACCAAAGATTGTCTCAATTCGGCCAAAAAATTTACAGCAGCATGTTGGTTCCATGTCATGACACCATGCCAAGTTTCATGATTTTCAGACGTGTTTTGGATTTACAGGAATTAAAAAACCAGGTTTCTCAATCTTTTCGGCAGAGCAACGATGCCCACATGTTTGAATTTCATTCCCATTTCTTGCATGGGACCTATAAATTCACCCAAAGACACACATGTGATTTTTCAACAAACTTTGGTGCACTGGAGCATGTGCTTGTAGTTCAAATTTAAATTATGCACATTAAATGCCCAGAAACTCAACTAATGCATAAAAATGCCAAACAAAACCGGAATAATTCCAAATTTAAACACGACACTCATGTACTAGTTGCACGTTCACTATACGTAAATGTTCTAGCAATTCAAACACCATCCTTTCCCTCCGTAACACCATTTTGTCTTTCAAAACATAATGAAAAAATTAGGTATACCACAAATAGTTTACTAGAAAGAATCGTGTGGAATGCGATATAAAATATCTTGGCGCACCGTCTTGTCTGGCTTACGCAGGAAGCTTCGTCGTCTACAGTCCACCGCCCCCGCTTGAACCACACTTGCGCGCCAGTTTCTCGTGGCATCGAGCAAATTTTTTTGCCACCGTGGAAATATCTATCTCCCAGACCCTCCCTCCCACCAAAAGCCACATTTCCACTGTTCCTCCTTGTCCAAGTTCAAACCTTCACTGTTGCTTACTGGAAGCTCAGCCTCCTCGCCGGCGACCCTTCTTCTTGCATCGCCGCCTCCTCGCCGGTGACCCTTCTTCTTGCTGCGTGGCCTCCTCGCCACTGACCCTAGTTCTTGCTACACGGCCTCGTCGATATGGTGAGGTAATCCACACCCCACCCACACCATCCTCCTCCTTTCCCGTCCCACATGCCCCGACCGACGGCATGACACCTTCCACCAAAATCACTGTCCCCCTCCTCCAATTAAGCGCCGCCACAGCCATTTTGCATGCAGTATAACATGGAGCGCGGTAGCATGCGGCCGCACATGCGCATGAGGTTGCTATGGCTGCCATGCGTGCCGATCGCCAGATCTTGGAGGAGCACCTCGCCTTCGAGGCCACTGTCGACACCGCCACGCGGTTGTCTACATTAAAATAAAGTTCGTGTTGTTTTCTCAAGAACACCGCCAGTGCCTTCTAGTGATTTGTCCTGTGTAATGTTAATATGTAATCTGATGTTCAGTTAACATTTTGGTCCTCTGAAATGTAATGTTCAGTTAACACTTTGGTCCAACAATTGCTACATTTCATAGTACTGTTCTCAAGCATTCTTTGTTTTGTTAACTGTCTTATCTTCTAGTACATGTGTCTATTCTGCAATGTCGTGCTCAGTTAACTATTTTGGTTCATTTAGTTTGCTCTCCATTTAACTGTTTGGTTCAGTTTTGCAATTTGATTTTCATTTGCTATGGGTACAATTTTGTATTGTTATGCATGTGACACCAATCGAATTTGGCTGTACTCAATACATATTCTACTGATAGTATGGTAACTCTCAGTTACCTGATCAAGATCTTCCTTATGTGTGTTGCAGGGAAACAATGGGAGACACTGCGGTTTACCATTGAGGTTTGTTCAAGCATGGTCCTTTTGCTAATAGCACATTATTGTGCAGTTGCAGGAATCATTCTAATATTTAGGTTTCTTACAATTTGATCTTCACATGTAGGTCCTGCTGTCAGAGGCTTAGACCCACTGTTCGACACATTTTGCATATGGGGAAATGAGATGTCCATGAATATCGATCAGTCAAGTCAAGAAACTCAGAAAGATTATTAGGATGAAGAAACTTGCGACCAATAACAGCAAGATCTTTGTTTGCACAATGAAGAAGACATCAGTCAACTATAGGATGGTACTAACTTTTTTACCTTGTTTTTACCCCTTGCGCCATTTCAAAATTTATAACAGCGATTTATGCATATCTTTGTTTTCAGTACTTTTGAAAGAATTTCACCGATGATTACCTCTCAAACCACCTGCATGGTCAAGAGGCGAGGAAGGTATTCATTCAACACCCATGGTACAATATTGAAGTCTTTTTGAAGAGGTCGAAGGTTGGGCAGGCAATTATCCATAGCCACTGGCCTAAAGTTGCAAGGACATTCAACATCGCTGAAGGCTCAATATTTGCCTTCCACTTCTGCAGTTTCCCAGATGAGATTCATCTCTCTATTTACTGTGTATGATGCTACTTTCCAAAGGCTTTTGATGTTGCATGTCAAACTTGGTGCTAGTGTGTAATGGCGTAACTGAGTGCTGAAGCTATATGATGTAATTCGATTATGAAATCATGGTTGCCGTTATACAGATATGAAATATCTGGTGTGTTTTATGAGAAATATCAATTTGATTAGTACATGGATTATCAATAATGGGCTAATTACCCTGCTTATTGGGGTTTTCTGTTGCAGACGGTTACTCGGACAACACTGTTGGCGATGAACTCAAACAACCCGCACGGTTTCTAGAAAGTAGGCGTGTTCGATCAACTAACAATCACACACGACTTCCGGCAGTGAACTGTTTGCGTTAGGCCACCTTGCACAAACGGTTCCACACAAAGAACTGTGTGTGATATACATACCTACGGAAATGTTAATTTGGGATTGACCGTGTGGGATGTTCAGACATACGGAAATGATTGGGTTTCATTGCCTCGCCCGATGGCACACGAGCTCATTTGGTGTCCCAGGAGGGCCTATCCTCGACGATTTTTGGGTCATGTGGGAAGGACCCCCCTATCGCCCACACTCACTTGGCGACGGTTCCAGATGCCGTCGCGGAAAGGGGTTAAAAATCCTTTGTACAGCACGTTGCTGTACCAATTTTCATTGACATATGGGGTCACCAAGGTAGAATTCTGTAGAAGTGTGTAGTGTGCTTGAGACCAAGAATGCCCATCGCTACATATTATTGAGTCCGTTCCTAGCATGCCTTTTCTAGTCAGTCTCCCCTCATACTGCGATTGAGGGAGGCCAATCTTCTTAAGGTCAGGAATGAAGTCAACACAAAACCCAGTGACCTCCTCTGTTCGATGGCCCGTCGAGATGCTTCCTTCTGGCCTAGCATAGTTACAAACATATTTCTTTAAGACTCCCATGAACCTCTCAAAGGGGAACATATTGTGTAGAAATACAGGGACCAGAATGGCAATCTCGTCGACTAGATGAACTAGGATGTGCGTATTGAATAAGGATGGTGGGAACAACAGCTCGAAACTAACAAGACATTGCACCAAATCACTCCTTAACCTTGGTAGTATTTCTGGAATGATCACCTTCTGAGAGATTGCAGTGACGAATGCACATAGCTTCACAATGGCTAATCGAACATTTTTCGGCAGAAGCCCCCTCAATGCAACCGGAAGCAGTTGCGTCATAATCATGTGGCAGTCATGAGACTTTAGGTTCTAGAACTTTTTCTCTGCCATATTTATTATTCCCTTTATATTCGACGAGAAGCCAGACGGGACCTTCATACTGAGCAGGCATTCAAAGAAGATTTCCTTCTCTTCTTTGGTAAGAGCGTAGCTGGCAGGACCTTCATACTGCTTTGGAGACATGCTATCTTTTTCGTGCACACGTTGTTGGTCCTCTCGTGCCTCTGGTGTATCTTTCGTCCTCCCATACATGCCCAAGAAGCCTAGCAGGTACATGCAAAGATTCTTCGTCACGTGCATCATGTTGATTGCAGTGTGGACCTCTAGGTCTTTCAAATAGGGTAGGCCCAAAAATATTGATTTCTTCTTCCACATGGGTGCGCGTCCCTCAGTGTCATTCACAACAGATAGTCCGCCAGGACTCTTTCCAAAGATTACTTGAAAATCAATGACCATAGAAAGTATGTGATCGCCAGTACGGACGGCGGGCTTCTTCTGGTGATCTGCCTCACCTTTGAAATGCTTGCCCTTCTTTCGACATTGATGGTTGGTCGGAAGAAATCGATGATGCCCCAGGTACACATTCTTCCTGCATTTGTCCAAATATATACTTTCGGTGTCATCTAAATAGTGCGTGCATGCATGGTATCCCATGCTTGTCTGTCCTGAAAGGTTGCTGAGAGCAGGCCAATCATTGATGGTTACAAACAGCAACACATGTAGGTTAAATTCCTACTGGTCGTGCTCATCCCACACATGTACACCTTTTCCATTCCATAACTGTAAAAGTTCTTCAACTAATGGCCTTAGGTACACAGCAATGTCGTTGCCGGGTTGCTTAGGGCCTTGGATGAGAACTGGCATCATAATGAACTTCCGCTTCATGCACAGCCAAGGAGGAAGGTTATAGATACATATAGTCATGGGCCAGGTGCTATGATTGCTGCTCTGCTCCCCAAAAGTATTAATGACATCCGCACTTAAACCAAACCATACGTTCCTCGCATCACCTGCAAAGTCTCCCCACTTTCTCTCAATTTTTCTCCACTGCGACCCGTCAGCGGGTGCTCTCAACTTCTCGTCTTTCTTATGGTCCTCTTTGTGCCATCACATCAACTTGGCATGCTCTTTGTTTCTGAACAGACGTTTCAACCATGGTATTATAGGAGCATACCAAATCACCTTGACAGGAACCCTCTTGCTGGGGCGCTCGCCGTCAACATCACCATGGTCATCTCGTCTGATCTTATACCGCAATGCACCGCATACCGAGCATGTGTTCAAATCCTCATACGCACCACGGTAGAGGATGTAGTCATTAGGGCATGCATGTATCTTCTGCACCTCCAATCTAAGAGGGCATAGAACCTTCTTTGCTCCATACGTACTGTCGAGCAATTCGTTATACTTTGGAAGCTTCTTCTTCAATATTTTCAGTAGCTTCTCAAATCCTTTGTCAGATACACCATTGCCTGCCTTCCATTGAAGCAATTCTAGTGTGGTACCGAGCTTTGTGTTGCCATCTTCGCAATTGGGGTACAACCGTTTTTGTGATCCTCTAACATGCGATCGAACTTCAACTTCTCCTTTTCACTTTTGCAATGTCTCTTTGCATCAACAATGACCCGACGAAGATCATCATCAGGTGAGGGAGTCCTAGACTAAGGGGCCTCAGGCGTCCGGCCTGTTAGCCATGGGCCGGACTGATGGGTTGTGAAGATACGAAGACCGAAGACTGCACCCGTGTCCGAATGGGACTCTCCTTGGCGTGGAAGGCAAGCTTGGCGACGTAATATGTAGATTCCCTTCTTTGTAACCGACCTTGTGTAACCCTATATCCTCCCGGTGTCTATATAAACCGGAGGACTTAGTCCAGATAGGATATACTCATTACCGTAGTCATACAGGGTAGACTTCTAGGGTTTAGCCATTACGATCTTGTGGTAGATCAACTCTTGTAATAATCATATTCATCAAGATCAATCAAGCAGGAAGTAGGGTATTACCTCCATAGAGAGGGCCCGAACCTGGGTAAACATCGTGGCTCCTGTCTCCTGTTACCATCGTCCCTAGACGCACAGTTCGGGACCCCCTACCCGAGATCCGCCGATTTTGACACCGACATTGGTGCTTTCATTGAGAGTTCCTCTGTGCTGTGGCTAAAAGGTTTGATTGCCCCTTAAATCGTCCATAATGATGCTGTCCAAGGAGAGACTTTCCTTCCTGGACAGATCATCGTGTTTGGCGGCTTCGCACTATGGGCCAACTCGTTTGGCCATTTGGAGCAGATCGAAAGCTACGCCCCTGGCCATCAGGTCAGATTGGGAAGCTTGAACTACGTTGTGACATCCATGGGGACTTGATCTTCGCTGGATTCGAGACCGCAGTAGCCGCTCCTGGCCACCCCAATGATCATGACCTAAATCTGGCATCAGGCCGCATCCAGGAGATTGCTCCTGTAACCACTCTGTCCTTAGATCCGGAGCAAGCTGCGCCATCCAAGGACGGGAGGATCAACCCCACCACGGAGGCCACAGATTCCACGGTGTTGGAGCCGCACATAGACTTAACATCTCACGACGTCCTTGTCACTGAAACTCCGGACTCGTCTCTGGCCATAAGTTCTGAACCACGTGAGCCCGCAGACGCCGAACTTGATCGTTCATCGATCTTTGAATTCAGCGCTGTAGACATCTTCCAGCACTCGCCTTTGGGCGATGTGCCAAACTCATTAAAGAACCTGTCCTTGGCAAAGGACTCACATCCGAACTATATCCGGCTCGAACTAGGGGCTAGCGTGGAGAATTTTGCTTCCCACCCGCCACCCACTTCATAGCCACGGTCGATGATTTAAATGACGAGCTTGATTACGACTTTGAGGACATCAACGGTATGAACGACGATGCTAGAGTAGAAGAGGCCCAGAACCCTCCGTTCACCGGACACTGGACGGCGACTTCCTCGTATGATGTATACATGGTGGATGCACCTAAGGAGAACAGCGGCGATAACAAGGAAGATCCAGCTGAGGATAAACCTTCCGAAATACAGTCCAAATGCCGGCGTCAGCGGCACCGCTCTAAGTCATGCCACAGTAGAGACAGCAACACCGGCACAGCAGAAGATAACACTCCAGAAGGTGTCGAAGACAACGAAGACCCCGTCGATACAGCTAATGAACAAGACGAATGGGAAGATGGGAAGGTTAGCCCTGGTAAACAGGCCATGCATGAAGATTCGGAGGACGACAATTACCTTCCGCTCTCTGGGGATGAGGTGAGCCTCAGCATCGAGGATTTCATCGTGCCTGAGGAACCTCTTGAGCAGGAGCACTTTAGGCGCCAACTAATAGCCACTACAAGGAGCCTGAAAAAGAAGCAGCAGCAGCTTCAAGCTGACCAAGATCTGCTCAATGATAGATGGACCGAAGTCCTAGCCGCCGAAGAATATGGCCTTAGTGGACCAGCCAAAAGCTACCCGAAGCATAGATTGCTACCCCAGGGCGACGATAAGGCGCTGGAGCCCGTACCATCATCGCACAATGCGGCAGGTCGACCACAACTTGGTCCGGGTAAAGTGGCAACTCAAGCCGAACACCAGACCGCCCCACCTCACGGTAAAGGCAAGAACAAAACAGCTCAGGGTTGTACATACGTCCTTCAACAGGACTTGGGTAGTAAAGCAGGACACTCAAGAGCGATCTACGGATCACGAGGACATACCTCGACATGCGACAACGGCCACCTATTCGGACGTGACAAACCTAGCCACGCCCGGGTTGAAAACCGCAAATGGACTCTATCAGAGGTATGCCGCAGTGTGGCCCAACATAGAGGCGCTGCACACCCTCTTTTCTTCACACCTGCAGTAATGGAGCATGAATTCCTAGAAGAGTTTAAACCCATGAATATCGAATCATACGATGGAACAACGGATCCCACGGTATGGATCGAGGACTTCCTCCTCCATATCCACATGGCCCGTGGAGACGACCTTCATGCCATCAAATACCTACCACTAAAACTCAAAGGACCAACTCGGTACTGGTTAAATAGTCTGCCGAAAAATTCTATTGGCAGCTCGTAGGATTTGGAGGACGCCTTTCGTGACAACTTCCAAGGAACATATGTCCGGCCACCGGACGCCAATGACTTAAGTAACATTGTCCAGCAGCCCGGAGAGTCAGCCAGGAAGCTCTGGACTAGGTTCTTAGTTAAAAAGAACCAATTCGTCGACTGTCCGAACGCGGGAGCCCTTGCGGCCTTTAAAGACAACGTCTAGGATGAATGGCTTGCACGCCACCTCGGTCAAGAAGGACCTAGATCCATGACAGCCCTTACCGCTCTAATGACCCGCTTTTGCGTGGGAGAAGACAACTGGCTCGCTCGTAGAAGCAATAGCGTCGGCAACTCGGGCACTTCCGAAATCCGAGACGGCAATGGCAAGCCACGATGAAGCAAACACAACAGTCGCAATAATAATGAAAGATCACGCGACATAGCGGTTAACGCCGGATTCAGCAATTGATATGTCTCCAACGTATCTATAATTTTTGATTGTTCCATGCTATATTATATTCTGTTTTGGACATTATTGGGCTTTATTATACACTTTTATATTATTTTTGGGACTAACCTACTAACTAGAGGCCCAGCTCAGAATTGTTGTTTTTTTGCCTATTTTAGGGTTTCGAAGAAAAGGAATATCAAACGGAGTCCAAACGGAATGAAACCTTTGGGAACGTGATTTTTGGAAGGAACATGATCCAGAGGACTTGGACCCTACATCAAGAAATCAACCAGGAGGCCACGAGGTAGGGGGGCATGCCTACCCCCCCCCGTCGCGCCCTCCACCCTCGTGGGCCCCCTATTGCTCCACCGATGTACTCCTTCCTCCTATATATACCTATGTACCCCCAAACGATCAAAAACGGAGCCAAACCCCTAATTCCATCGCTGTAACTTTCTGTATCCATGAGATCCCATCTTGGGGCCTATTCCGGAGCTTCGCCGGAGGGGGCATCGATCACGGAGGGCTTCTACATCAACACCATGCATAGCCCTTCCGATGAAGTGTGAGTAGTTTACCTCAGACCTTCGGGTCCATAGTTATTAGCTAGATGGCTTCTTCTCTCTTTTTGGATCTCAATACAATGTTCTCCCCCTCTCTCGTGGAGATCTATTCGATGTAATCTTCTTTTTGCGGTGTGTTTATTGAGACCGATGAATTGTGGGTTTATGATCAAGTTTATCTATGAAAAATATTTGAATCTTCTCTGAATTCTGTTATGTATGATTGGTTATCTTTGCAAGTCTCTTCGAATTATCAGTTTGGTTTGGCCTACTAGATTGATCTTTCTTGCAATGGGAGAAGTGCTTAGCTTTGGGTTCAATCTTGCGGTGTCCTTTCCCAGTGACAGTAGGGGCAGCAAGGCACGTATTGTATTGTTGCCATCGAGGATAACAAGATCGGTTTTTTATCATATTGCATGAATTTATCCCTCTACATCATGTCATCTTGCTTAAAGCGTTAATCTGTTATTATGAACTTAATACTCTAGATGCATGCTGGATAGCGGTCGATGTGTGGAGTAATAGTAGTAGATGCAGGCAGGAGTCGGTCTACTTGTCTCGGACGTGATGCCTATATAGATGATCATACCTAGATATTCTCATAACTATGTGATGACCCACAAGTATAGGGGATCTATCGTAGTCCTTTCGATAAGTAAGAGTGTCGAACCCAACGAGGAGCGGAAGGAAATGATAAGCGGTTTCCAACAAGGTATTCTCTGCAAGTACTGAACAACTGGTAACAGATAGTTTTGTGATAGGATAATTTGTAACGAGAAACAAGTAACAAAAGTAAATAAGGTGCAGCAAGGTGGCCCAATCCTTTTTGTAGCAAAGGATAAGCCTGGACAAACTCTTATATAGAGAAAAGCGCTCCCGAGGACACGTGGGAATATCATCAAACTAGTTTTCATCACGCTCATATGGTTCACGTTCGGTACTTTGATAATTTGGTATGTGGGTAGACCGGTGCTTGGGTACTGTCCTTACTTGGACAAGCATCCTACTTATGATTAACCTCTATTGCAAGCATCCGCAACTACAACAAAAGTATTAAGGTAAACCTAACCATAGCATGAAACATATGGATCCAAATCAGCCCCTTACGAAGCAACGCATAAACTAGGGTTTGAGCTTCTGTCACTCTAGCAACCCATCATCTACTTATTACTTCCCAATGCCTTCCTCTAGGCCCAAATAATGGTGAAGTGTCATGTAGTCGACGTTCACATAACACCACTAGAGGAGAGACAACATACATCTCATCAAAATATCGAACGAATACCAAATTCACATGACTACTAATAGCAAGACTTCTCCCATGTCCTCAGGAACAAACATAACTACTCACAAAGCATAAACATGTTCATAACCAAAGGGGTATTAATATGCATATAGGACCTGAACATATGATCTTCCACCAAATAAACCAACTAGCATCAACCACAAGGAGTAATTAACACTATTAGCAACCTACTAGCACCAATCCTAGACTTGGAGACAAGAATTGGATACAAGAGATGAACTAGGGTTTTGAGAGGAGATGGTGCTGATGAAGATGTTGATGGAGATTGCCCTCTACCGATGAGAGGAGCGTTGGTGATGACGATGGCGACGATTTCCCCCTCCAGGAGGGAACTTTCCCCGGCAGAACAGCTCTGCCGGAGCCCTAGATTGGTTCCGCCAAGGTTCCGCCTCATGGCGGCGGAGTTTCGTCCGAGAAGATGGCTTCTTATTTTTTCCATCGAAAGACTTCATATAGCAGAAGATGGCCACCGAAGGGCCACCAGGGGGCCCATGAGGTAGGGGGGCGCGCCCAGGGGGTAGGGCACGCCCCCACCCTCATGGGCAGGGTGTGGCCCCCCTGGTGAATTTCTTCCGCTGAGTATTTTTTATATATTCTGAAAACGTCTTCCTTGAAGTTTTAGGACTTTTGGAGCTGTGCAGAATAGGTCTCTAATATTTTCTCCTTTTCCAGCCTAGAATCCAGCTGTCGGCATTCTCCCTCTTTAGGTAAACCTTGTAAAATAAGAGAGAATAGGCATAAGTATTGTGACATAATGTGTAATAACAGCACATAATGCAATAAATATCGATATAAAAGCATGATGCAAAATGGACGTATCAACTCCCCCAAGCTTAGACCTTGCTTGTCCTCAAGCGAAAGCCGAAATCAAAAAATATGTCCACATGTTTAGAGATAGAGGTGTTGATAAAATAAAATACGGACATGAGGACATCATGATCATTCTTAGAACAGCAAATTACATAATTCTTGTCATATAATTTCTTATGCTAGGGTAACAATTAAATCACAGTTTCAAGTATGAATCATAAACTTCATTGACAACTAACAAACTATAATCCCAGTCATTGGAGCAATTGCAATTTATCATAACATAGGAAAGAGTCAACATATAAGAGCTTTTCAGCAAGTCCATATACTCAACTATCATATAGTCTTTCACAATTGCTAACACTCATGCAATACTTATGGGTATGGAGTTTTAATCAGACACAAAGAAAGATAGGGGCTTATAGTTTTGCCTCCCAATGCTTTACCTCAAGGGTAATGTCAACAATAATAGTTCATGAAAACTCACATCCAATTAGCCATATATATCAGGATCTTTCCAACATACTGTGCTTGCCAAAGGATAAAATGTAAAAAGGAAGGGCGAAGATCACCATGACTCTTATGCAAGGTAGGAGATAAAAGTAAAAGATAGGCCCTTCGCAGAGGGAAGCAGAGGTTGTCATGCGCTTTTATGGTTTGATGCACAAAATCTTAGTGCAAGAGAACGTCACTTTATATTGCCACTTGTGATATGGACCTTTATTATGCAGTCTGTCGCTTTTATTTCTTCCATATCACACGATCGTACAAAGCTTATTTCTGCCACACTAATAAGTCATACATATTTAGAGAGCAATTTTTATTACTTGCACCGATGACAACTTACATAGAGGATCTTACTCAATCCATAGGTAGGTATGGTGGACTCTCATGGCAAAACTGGTTTAAGGGTATTTGGAAGCACAAGTAGTATCTCTACTTGGTGCGATGAATTTGGCTAGCATGAGAGGGAAAGGCAAGCTCAACCATGTTGGATGATCCATGATAATATAATTTATCTCAGATGTATGAAAACATAACCAATTACGTTGTCTTCCTTGTCCAACATCAATTCTTTAGCATGTCATATTTTAATGAGTGCTCACAATCATAAAAGATGTCCAAGATAGTATATCTATATGTGAAGACCTCTCTTTCTTTATTACTTCCTATTAATTGCAACGATGACCAAAACTATGCTTGTCAACTCTCAACAACTTTTATTCATCGTACTTTTTCTATGTGAGCTCATTACTCTCCATAAGACTCACATGATCTCTTTGTTTCTTTTTATTTCTTTCTCTTTTCTTTTATTCCCTTAGGATCATGGCAAAATAATCAAGACCTTGACTCAACACTAATCTTTATTATATATATAGCTCACGGACTCGATTACATAGAGGAATTATAAAGAAAAACTCAAAACTAGATCATGCCATAAACTTTATTCTACTAGATCAAGATGATACCAAAAGGATCGAACTAAGGAAAAAGATAAAGATAAAAGTGATGGTTATACGATACTGGGGCACTCCCCCTAGCTTGGCAGTTGCCAAGGGGAGTGCCCATACCAGATACTCAATTCTTATTCGTTGGTGGAGACGGTGGTGATTTTGTTGATGGCTTAGGCTTGTTGTCCTTCTTCAAGGGCATAGGCTCACCATCATAGAAGGATGACCGAGTCTCCTGAAACCTCAAATCTGCAGCCAAACTCATCCTCTTGAATCTATATTCATACTCATAGTTTTGATTTTGTAGGTCATAGATCTGGGCTTGGAGGTGCTCGTTTTTCTCATTAAGCTTGAAGATGGCCTCCCCAATGTCATTGACGTCCAGCTTGTGGTTGTCGGTGAACTCCGTGATCATAATGTGATTGGAATCGAGTCCATGCTCCACCATCTCCTGACACTTGAAAACTTCTTGCTCCAATGCTTCGAGCCTTGCCTCCGTGCTTCCGGTCTTCCTTGGTCCCTCAGCATCGCGGATGTGCAACAACCCCTCACGCATCTCAATGGTTTGAGGATGTTGCAGCACTTCTGCGAGGTAGGGGTTGATGACCTTCTCGAAGAACTGGTCCTTGGGGGCGCTTGAAGACGACATGACAACCTGGATCTGTCAGAAAAAAAGCTCGAAACAAAAATAGGGGATTTTTTGCGTGATACGGGAGTCGAAACCCCCGGGAGATTATATAATGAATTTTGACCGACCAAAATACGTGTCGTGTAAGAAAACGGAGTCCGAAAAGCGCACGAGGTGCCCACGAGGTAGGGGGTGCGCCCAGGGGGTAGGGCGCGCCCTCCACCCCCGTGGAGCCCTCATGTCCTTCCCGGACTGCTTCTTATTTTTCTATTTTTCTAAATATTCCAAAACGGAGAAATATTGCCTTAAAAACTGTTTTGGAGTCGGTTTACTTACCATACCACATACCTATTCCTTTTTGGGGTCTGAAACATTCCGGAAAGTGTCTGTTATGTATTCCTCCGGGGTTACGGTCTCAATAACATTGGTTTCAACATTTATGGGATTACCTAAGATATAATGTTTGATTCTTTGACCGTTTACCACCTTTGGATTTGTGCCTTCGAAGTTCTTAATTTTTATGGAACCAGAACGATAGACCTCCTCGATAACGTAAGGACCTTCCCATTTAGAGAGAAGTTTTCCTGCAAAAAATCTTAAACGAGAGTTGTATAGCAATACATAATCACCTACATTAAACTCACGCTTTTGTATCCTTTTATCATGCCATCTTTTAACTTTTTCCTTCAACAACTTGGTATTTTCGTAGGCTTGGGTTCTCCATTCATCGAGTGAGCTAATATCAAATAACCTCTTCTCACCGGCATGTTTAAAATCATAATTGAGCTCTTTAATAGCCCAATATGCCTTGTGTTCTAGTTCGAGAGGTAAGTGACATGCTTTTCCATAAACCATTTTATACGGAGACATACCCATAGGATTTTTATATGCGGTTCTATAGGCCCATAATGCATCATCAAGTTTCTTGGACCAATTCTTTCTAGATCTATTAACAGTCTTTTGCAAAATTAATTTGAGCTCTCTATTACTCAATTCTACTTGACCACTAGACTGTGGGTGATAAGGAGATGCAATTCTATGATTAACATCATATTTAGCAAGCATTTTACGGAAAGCACCATGAATAAAATGTGAACCACCATGAGTCATTAAATATCTAGGGACTCCAAATCTTGGAAAAATAACTTCTTTAAGATTTTTAATAGAAGTGTTGTGATCAGCACTACTAGTTGGAATAGCTTCTACCCACTTAGTAACGTAATCAACAGCAACTAAAATATGTGTATATCCATTAGAGGAAGGAAAGGGTCCCATATAGTCAAAGCTCCAAACATCAAATGGTTCAATAACAAGTGAATAATTCATAGGCATTTCTTGACGTCTACTAATATTACCAATTCTTTGACATTCATCACAAGATAAGACAAACTTACGGGCATCCTTGAAGAGAGTAGGCCAATAAAAACCAGATTGCAATACCTTATGTGCAGCTCTATCTCTAGCATGGTGTCCTCCATAAGCTTCGGAGTGACACTTGCGTAGGATCTGTTCCTGTTCATGCTCAGGTACACAATGTCTAATAACACCATATACTCCTTCTTTATAAAGATGTGGGTCATCCCAAAAGTAATGCCTCAAATCATAGAAGAACCTTTTCTTTTGCTAGTATGTGAAACTAGGTGGTATAAACTTAGCAACAATGTAATTAGCATAATCAGCATACCATGGAGCAGTGCAAGAAGCATTTATGACACTTAATTGCTCATCAGGAAAGCTATCATCAATAGGAACTGGGTCATCAAGCACATTTTCTAACCTAGACAAGTTGTCTGCAATGGGGCTCTCAGCTCCCTTTCTATCAACAATATGTAAGTCAAATTCTTGTAGCAAGAGAACCCATCTAATAAGTCTAGGTTTAGCATCTTTCTTTTCCATAAGATATTTAATAGCAGCATGATCAGTGTGAATAGTTACTTTAGAATCAACAATATAAGGTCTGAACTTATCGCAAGCAAATACAACTGCTAAGAATTCTTTTTCAGTAGTAGCATAATTTCTTTGAGCATTGTTTAGGGTTTTACTAGCATATTGAATAACGTTTAATTTCTTGTCAACTCTTTGCCCTAGAACAGCACCTACAGCATAATCACTAGCATCACACATAATTTCAAAGGGTAAATTCCAATCAGGTGGTTGAACAATAGGTGCAGAGATCAATGCTTTCTTAAGTATTTCAAATGCTTCTACACAATCATCATAAAAAACAAATGGTATATCTTTTTGTAATAAATTAGTCAGAGGCCGAGAAATTTTTGAGAAGTCCTTAATTATGAACCTCCTATAAAATCCGGCATGACCAAGGAAACTTCTTATACCTTTGATGTCCTTGGGACATGGCATCTTCTCAATAGCATCAACCTTGGATTTATCAACCTCAATACCTCTTTCAGAAACTTTGTGCCCCAAGACAATACCTTCATTAACCATAAAGTGGCACTTTTCCCAATTCAAGACAAGATTAGTTTCTTCACATCTCTGCAAAACTTGATCAAGGTTGCTCAAGCAATCGTCAAAAGAAGATCCATAGACGGAGAAATCATCCATGAAAACCTCACAAATCTTTTCACAAAAGTCAGAGAATATAGCCATCATGCATCTTTGAAAGGTAGCAGGTGCATTACATAGACCAAAAGGCATACGTCTATAAGCAAAAGTACCAAAAGGGCAAGTAAAAGTAGTCTTTGATTGATCTTTGGCTGACACGGGTATTTGGGAGAAACCAGAATAACCATCTAGAAAGCAAAAATATGTATGTTTGGATAGTCTTTCTAGCATTTGATCGATAAAAGGTAAGGGGTAATGATCCTTTTTAGTTGCCTTACTTAATTTGCGGAAATCAATTACCATCCTATAACCTGTAATAATTCTTTGAGGAATCAATTCATCTTTATCATTAGGAACGACAATAATACCTCCCTTCTTAGGGACACAATGGACAGGACTTACCCACCGACTATTAGCAATGGGATAGATTATACTTGCCTGAAGGAGCTTTAGTATTTCCTTTCTTACCACTTCTTTCATTTTAGGATTCAGCCGTCGTTGATGATCATGAACTGGTTTAGCATCTTCTTCCAAATTAATTTTATGTTGACATAGAGTGGGACTAATGCCCTTAAGATCATCAAGAGTATACCCAATAGCAGCACGGTGCTTCTTCAGAGTTTTCAATAATCTCTCCTCTTCATGCTCTAAAAGGTTAGCACTAATAATAACAGGATATATCTTTTTCTCATCAAGATAAGCATATTTAAGAGTATCAGGTAACGGTTTAAGCTCAAACATGGGATCACCCTTGGGTGGAGGAGGATCCCCTGGGATTTCAACAGGCAAATTGTTTTTCAGAATAGGTTCTTGTTTAAAGAATACTTCGTCTATTTCCCTTCTTTCATTCATAAACATATCATTTTCATGGTCTAGCAAACATTGTTCTAAAGGATCACTAGAAGGTACGGCAATAGAAGCAAGACCAATAATTTCATCATTACTAGGTAATTCTTCTTCACGGTGTTGTCTACTAAATTTAGAGAAATTAAATTCATGAGTCATATCATCTAAACCGATAGTAACAACATCCCTTTTGCAATCTATGGTAGCATTAACAGTGTTCAAGAAGGGTCTACCAAATATAATGGGATAAAAGCTATCTTGTGGGGAACCAAGAACAAGAAAATCAGCAGGATATTTAGTTTTCCCACACAAGACTTAAACATCTCTAACAATTCCCATTGGTGAAATAGTATCTCTATTGGCAAGTTTAATTGTGACATCAATATCTTCTATCTCAGCAGGTGCAATATCATGCATAATTTCTTTATATAAGGAATAAGGTATTGCACTAGCACTAGCACTAGCACCCATATCACATAAGCCATGATAACAATGATCTCCTATTTTAACAGAAATAACAGGCATGCCTACCACAAGTCTATTTTTATCTTTAGCACAAGGTTTAGCAATTCTAGCAGTCTCATCAAGGAAATGAATAACATACCCATCAATATTATCAGACAAGAGATCTTTAACAATAGCAATATCAGGTTCAACTTTAATTTACTCATGAGGTGTATAAGTTTTAATATTGCTTTTACGAACCACAGTTGAAGCTTTAGCATGATCCTTTATCCTAACAGGAAAAGGTGGTTTATCAACATAAGAAGTAGGAACAATAGGATCATTATAAGTGACAATCTTTTCTTCAACTTTAATAGGTGCAGCTACTTTTACTTCTATGGGAGGATGATATTTAAACCACTTCTCCTTGGGGAGATCAACATAAGTAGCAAAAGATTCACAGAAAGAAGCTACTGTCTCAGAGTCAAGTCCATATTTAGTGCTAAATTTACGGAAAACATCAGTATCCATAAAAGATTTAACACAATCAAACCTAGGTGTCATACCTGACTCCTTACCTTTGTCGAGGTCCCAATCTTCAGAGTTGCGTTTAATTCTTTCCAATAAATCCCATTTGAATTCAATAGTCTTCATCATAAAAGAGCCAGCACAAGAAGTATCAAGCATGGTGCGATTGTTATCAGAAAGCCGAGCATAAAAATTTTGAATAATCATTTTTCTTGAGAGCTCATGATTGGGGCATGAATATAACATTGATTTAAGCCTCCCCAATCTTGAGCGATGCTTTCTCCTTCACGAGGCCAAAAATTATATATATAATTGCGATCACGATGAACAAGATGCATAGGATAAAACTTCTGATGAAACTCCAATTTCAATCGTTTGTAGTTCCGTGACCCCATATCATCACATAGCCTATACCATGTCGATGCATCTCCCTTTAAAGATAAAGGGAAGACCTTCTTCTTAACAACATCTTCGGGTACACCTGCAAGCTTAAATAATCCACAAACTTCATCCACATATATTAGATGATCATTAGAATGTTTTGTTCCATCTCCTAAAAAGGGATTAGCTAGCAGTTTTTCTATCATACCCGAAGGAATTTCAAAGCAGACATTTTCATTTTTAGTAGGTTCAGTAGGTTGAGAAGCAACTCTTTGCTCTACTGGTCGGGGTGAAGATACCCCAAACAAGCCCCTCAGAGGATTACTTTCCATAGTAACAAGTGACAATAAATTTCACCACACTATATAAATTTTTCCTTACCAAATTCCACCTACCAAAGGCGCTTCACTCCCCGGCCACGGCGCCAGAAAAGAGTCTTGATGACCCACAAGTATAGGGGATCTATCGTAGTCCTTTCAATAAGTAAGAGTGTCGAACCCAACAAGGAGCAGAAGGAAATGATAAGCGGTTTCCAGCAAGGTATTCTCTTCAAGTACCGAAACAAGTGGTAACAGATAGTTTTGTGATAGGATAATTTGTAACGAGCAACAAGTAACAAAAGTAAATAAGGTGCAGCAAGGTAGCCCAATCCTTTTTGTAGCAAAGGACAAGCCTGGACAAACTCTTATATAGAGAAAAGCGCTCCCGAGGACACATGGGAATATCATCAAGCTAGCTTTCATCACGCTCATATGATTCGCGTTCGGTACTTTGATAATTTGGTATGTGGGTGGACCGGTGCTTGGGTACTGTCCTTACTTGGACAAGCATCCCACTTATGATTAACCTCTATTGCAATCATCCGCAACTACAACAAAAGTATTAAGGTAAACCTAACCATAGCATGAAACATATGGATCCAAATCAGCCCCTTACGAAGCAACGCATAAACTAGGGTTTGAGCTTCTGTCACTCTAGCAACCCATCATCTACTTATTACTTCCCAATGCCTTCCTCTAGGCCCAAATAATGGTGAAGTGTCATGTAGTCGACGTTCACATAACACCACTAGAGGAGAGACAACATACATCTCATCAAAATATCGAACGAATACCAAATTCACATGACTACTAATAGCAAGACTTCTCCGATGTCCTCAGGAATAAACATAACTACTCACAAAGCATAAACATGTTCATAATCAGAGGGGTATTAATATGCATATAGGATCTGAACATATGATCTTCCACCAAATAAACCAACTAGCTTCAACTACAAGGAGTAATTAACACTACTAGCAACCAACTAGCACCAATCCCAGACTTGGAGACAAGAATTGGATACAAGAGATGAACTAGGGTTTTGAGAGGAGATGGTGCTGATGAAGATGTTGATGGAGATTGCCCTCTCCCGATGAGAGGAGCGTTGGGGATGACGATGGCGACGATTTCCCCCTCCGAGAGGGAAGTTTCCCCGACAAAACAGCTCTGCTGGAGCCCTAGATTGGTTCCGCCAAGTGGTGGCGGAGTTCCGTCCGAGAAGATGGCTTCTTATTTTTTTCCATCGAAAGACTTCATATAGCAGAAGATGGCCACCGAGGGCCACCAGAGGGCCCACGAGGTAGGGGCGCGCCCAGGGGGGTAGGGCACGCCCCCCACCCTCGTGGGCAGGGTGTGGCCCCCCTGGTGAATTTCTTCCATTGAGTATTTTTTTATACATTTTGAAAACGTCTTCCGTGAAGTTTCAGGACTTTTGGAGCTGTGCAGAATAGGTCTCTAATATTTACTCCTTTTCTAGCCCAGAATCCCAGCTGCCGGCATTCTCCCTCTTTAGGTAAACCTTGTAAAATAAGAGAGAATAAGCATAAGTGTTGTGACATAATGTGTAATAACAGCCCATAATGCAATAAATATCGATATAAAAGCATGATGCAAAATGGACGTATCACTATGCTCAATTCTGCCAATTGCTCAACAGTAATTTGTTCACCCATCGTAAAATACTTATGCTCTTGAGAGAAGCCACTAGTGAAACCTATGGCCCCTGGGTCTATCTTCCATCATATTAATCTTCCAACACTCAGTTATTTTCATTGCCTTTTATTTTACTTTGCATCTTTATCATAAAAATACCAAAAATATTATCTTATCATATCTATCAGATCTCACTCTCGTAAGTGACCATGTAGGGATTGACAACCCCTTATCGCGTTGGTTGCGAGGATTTATTTGTTTTGTGTAGGTGCGAGGGACTCGTGCGTAGCCTCCTACTGGATTGATACCTTGGTTCTCAAAAACTGAGGGAAATACTTACGCTACTTTGCTGCATCACCCTTTCCTCTTTAAGGGAAAACCAACGCAGTGCTCAAGAGGTAGTAGCAATCCCAAGCCCGGTCAACGGAAAAATCCATTCAAGGCGAACAGAGATGGACCATCCAACCCAGACAGGATACTGGACCGACCCTGCCAGATTCACGGCCACCCCAATAAACCAGCTAATCATACCAACAGAAGCTGTTGGGTCCTCAAGCAGGCCGGCAAGCTCAACGCCGAACACAAGGGAAGGGGGCCGCCAGGCAATAGGTACGACGAAGTGGTTCACCAGCGATATGTCGGGGGCCAGAGGCAATTTCCCCCTGAAGATCGATCAAATCCAGAACAGAAATAGCAGTTCGGCTGCCGCCGCCCATCTCATATACACGTTAAAACTATACCGCACATACATAACTACGCGCTTAATATACCATGGGCATTGGCGGAAGCACAATACGGATAAGTCTGTAAACACTCCGGTAACATTTTTATCTCCTTTCCTTTTTTATTATTATCCCTTAAAAACAGGTGGCGCTAAGGAGAAACATCTAAGACCGACTCCATCGGAGTTCGGATCCATACACTCACCTACGGGGCTACTTCCTTCAAGGATTCCCCTCGCCGAGGATAGGCGGCGCAGACGTGCGACAGGAGGTCCAAAATAACTTTTTGTAGACCGCACTTTCTTTTCGAGCCTGTAACATGCCTTTTTCCTCTGCCTTTGACCCAGGGCATATCAAATAGCCGGGGTCGTGGCCTTTATGTATATCAAGTAATCATTGGCATATCGCTCAGGTCCCAGTTCACATTATCCGAATTAATCACCCGTGTCTTTCCGCAAATGAATACGCCTCCTATGGTTGTTTCACGGATATACCCCGGCTTAACTTGCCAGGGGCTCGGTACGGGAACAAATGAGTTGCCAACAAAGTCCGAACAGCTTTTACAGCATACTTCGGCGCCGCGAGTTTGGCCTTATATGCATCAGCTCCGAATCATGTCCTGGGTCAATAGTTGGGTTGCCCGGCTCCTGTGTTGGCTATCCTACATTCCGCTCTATCGGTTAGGGTAGTAAAGGGAGAACTACTGCGATTGTGCTATCGGTTCACCTGGTTAAGCACCTCAGTAGAGAAAGCCAAAAACTGACTGTCGTGATGTGGCGAGACCTGGTCAACCACTCGATGACTTATCAGAATCTTTCGCGATTCCTCCGTGTCACACGAAGGACCTCTTTTCGGTCAAATTTGTAAATGCATCGTATGAATAAGCCGCATACATACCAGGGGCTATGTCGTAGACCAACCATAAAACTCCTATGGCTAAGTGAAAGTATTAACGCCCTATATTCTGGTTGCCTGGTTCCTCGCATTGACACCTCCTTAACGGACCAAGACGTTGGGTCAAGAGTGATCAGATGCTTTCTTGAACGCCCCTGTACTTCCAACAAGGGGGCTGAAGCCAACGACTGGAAAACTTTCAGATTATATTAAAACGGCCGCACAGGAGGAACACAAGGTTTTGAGCAAAACATACAAATAGATTAACTATAAAATTGTCTCATACAGTTCTCATACACCTCACTCGAACATTATGTCTTTCGGGCATTGACCCTCTATCAAGCGGGCGGCTACTTGGACATCTTCAAAATAATGCTCTGGTTCATGGCGGTCCTTGCACTTGGGTGGACTCTTCACCGCAACATCGATCGCCTTCATCTTCCCCCAGAATGTCTTGACTCGGGCAAAAGCCATCCGTGCACCATCGATGCACACCGACCGCTTCACAACGTCGATATGTGGCAGCGCGTCAACAAGCCGCTACACCAAGCCGAAGTAACTATTCGGAACAGGCTCAGTTGGCCATAGACGGATTATGACATTCTTCATGGCAGCACCGCATATCCTATGAAGCTCGGCCCACTAGGACATCTGCTCATTCAGCAACAAGGGGCGCTTCGAGGCGCCGAATTGTGACCAGAAAAGCTTCTCTGTTGCATACCCCTCTCGTGCCTGGTAAAACTGCGCTGCATCGGAAGAACTCTTCGGCAAGTCTTAAAACTCGTCCGGAGAACTCCACAATTGGTTAAGCTGAGCATAGTTTGGATCACCGAACTTAGTCTGTAGCAAAAATGGCTTACCAGCCGCAATCTCCCCAGCTTGCTGGATCTCCTCACGGGCTGCTCTGGATTCAGACCGCGCTTCTCTTGCCTCTCGTCAGGCCATGTCAATTTCAGCCGTTTTGGCTTCATTCTCCTTCTCAAGGAGTTCACAGCGGCTAGCAGCACTTTTTAGCTCAAGCGCCATCGTGGATATCTTCTCCTCGTCTTGACGCCGAGAAGCTCGTTCGGATTTTAACTCAGCCGATTTCTTTTCGCCAGCCGCATTACTACACTGGGCCTACTCCTTGGCCCGGGCTAGCTCTGCGCGAAGAATTTCAACGGCGGCAGCACCATCTGCAGCCATGTATAACTTTCAGCGTCATGCTTATGTCACAAAAATGTATGTGCAAGGACTGCTCCGAATACATACCTTGCGACTCGTCAAGACACATATTGATTAACGTAATGTCATCCCCGACCACATCAAGCTTCCGTTGCAGCTCGGCAATATCCACGGTCTGGGAAGTAGCCAGGGGGAAGCAGCCTGTGTTCAAAGTTAATCAGATTAGTCCTCGAATATTTCTTTTTGATCCTCCGTTCGCCTCCCATGGGAAGCCAACCCGAGTCTCAGGGGCTGCTATCTATACACAGGTGTATTTTCTAAATAAAACACAATTGCACACATTACAGTACAAACCTCGAAGCCTCTTAGTAGGCTCGCAAAGGCCTCATGCAATCCGCTCTTCGTGGATAGGAACTTTTCAACCACCGTGCCCATCAAGGTACGATGTTCCTCTGAAACGGACGCCTGTCGCAGCATGTTCGTCAGGCTCTGGGTCTCCGAAGGTTGCTGCAGGAGTACGGCCACCCTTTGAAGGGATCCGTTTATTTGTATCCGGCTGTATTCCGGATTGATTGGGGTCTTCATTGTTGTTCCCTGGACCCTGGGCCGCCGAAGTATCACCTTCGTGTAATGTCTTCATCATCCCTTGCACCACTTGTTGGTCGGGGGAGACCCTCCGCGACGACACCTTGAAGTCGTCCGCCCTATTGGACGGAGAGGCCGGTGAGGGCGTCTCGCTTTCCATCATCTCCGGGAGAAGGTCCCCCGAGGAAGAGGATTGTTGAAGGGGACTGCGCGTTGAGCTGCAAAAAATATATATTCCAGGCATTATAAGAAAAGAATGGGACATGTTTAAAACAGCCTTGTTCACTTACGATTTGGCCAGAGGCTTGTCCTCGTCATAAGACTGTGCTTCAACGTCCTCCAGGCCCGAGCCGCCCCCCAGAGGCATCTTGCCTCGCTTAGGAGCCTGCTTCTCCCAATCTTCGGAGGTGGCCCTCTTCTTCCTAGGAGGGAAGGAGACAGTGCCCCCCCCCTTCACTTTTGTCTTCGGACAAGGGGATTTTGATTCCTCCAGACACAAAGTCCAATGTTCCCTGGGAATAGGGGTCATCTTTGGTCGTCTCACTCTCTGCCTCGCCCTCCTTCACAGGTATCTGGTATGGTGCCAGGGCCAGCATCCTTGTTAGAACAGGATTTGTTGGGCCCTCGGGCAGAGGGGCCGAACACATAATCAGTTCCGCCTTCTTTATCTAGCTCTGGAAGAAGATAGCTTGCTCAGTACCATATTACGGTATGCATAATTACAAAGTGTTCGAAAGCCAAGTGCTTACCAGGGTATCCGGATGATTGCAGTTAAGGCCAGTGTCCTCGGCAGTATCCGACCAATGTTTCCGCTTCCCGAAAAATAACTTCCACATCCCTTCATGTGTGGTGCCGAAGAAGTGTTGTAGGGTTCGTGGTCCTTCTGGATTAAGCTCCCACATGGAGTGAGACCTGCGCTGGCAGGGCAGGATTCGGCGAACTAGCATCACTAGGATCACATTGACAAGATCGATATCTTTCTCGGGGAGGGTTCGGATGCGGCTCTGTAAAGTTCACACTTCATCAACTAATCCCTAGTCCAGCCCCTTGTTTACCCATGATGCAAGCTGTAACGGTGGGACAGGACAGAAGGTGGGTACAGCTACCCACTTGGTGCTGTGGGGCTCTATGATGTAAAACCACTCCCGCTGCTAGTGATTGGAAGTCTCGGTAAAAGAACCTTTTTGCCAGGGAGTGTTGGTGAGTTGGCTGACCATGGCGCCGTCGCACACCACCTGTTCCCCGTCAACTACCTTCGGCTTCACACTGAAGGTCTTGAGCCATAAGCCCAAGTGTGGGGGGATTCGGAGGAAGGCCTCGCATGTAATGATAAACGCTGAGACGTGGAGGATAGAGTCCGGGGCTAGATCATGAAAATCTAGTCTGCAATAAAACATTAGCCCTCGGACGAAGGGGTGAAGAGCGAACCCTAACCCCCGGAGGAAGTGGGAGATGAATACAACCCTCTCGCCAGATCTGGGGGTCAGAATAACCTGTCCTTGAGCAGGAAGCCGGTGGTGGACCTCTGCAGTCAAATATCTGGCCGCCCAAAGCTTTGCGATATCCTCCTCTGTAATGGAGGAAGCCACCCATCGGCCTTGGGAGCTGGATCCGGATATGACGGGAAGGGCGGAAGCAATGAAGTCGAACCTTGGGTGCTGGAACTCGGGGTTGGGGAGGCCGACGAGAAGTTTGGCATAAGAAAGACGGCCCTTGGTTCCTTTATAAAGGCCTCCAGTATTGAACGCCTCCTCCTAAGCCTAAGAACCTGCCTATTCCTAAGGAATCTTTCTCTCAGGATGGTTGGGTTACCCACGCTCGTATTGGTGAAAATCCTGCAATAAGGGGGCACGATCCCTGCTTCGAGAAGACGTGCCAGTAAAAACCATGCCCTGAAACGTGGAACGGCGGGACGGGAAACGGTTCGAAATAAAGGCCCGGAAGGCGTGACATCACATTACTAAAGTTGTCAGCAGATCGGATTTATGAAAGTGCTATACTCTCTACGGCTGTGTGTTGTAGAGCCGGACACGTTTGTTTTGTTCGAAGATTATTTTTGGAGTTCGGAAGGAGGAACCCTCCTTGCAATGCCGAAGATAGCACTACGCGCCGGATACCTCTTCATTGAAGCCAGGTTCAGGGGCTACTGAGGGAGTCCTGGACTAAGGGGTCCTCAGGCGTCCGGCCTGTTAGCCATGGGCCGGACTGATGGGCTGTGAAGATACGAAGACCGAAGACTGCACCCGTGTCCGGATGGGACTCTCCTTGGCGTGGAAGGCAAGCTTGGCAATGGAATATGTAGATTCCCTTCTTTGTAACCGACCTTGTGTAACCCTAGATCCTCCCGGTGTCTATATAAACCAGAGGACTTAGTCCGGATAGGATATACTCATTACCGTAGTCATACAGGCTAGACTTCTAGGGTTTAGCCATTACAATCTCGTGGTAGATCAACTCTTGTAATACTCATATTCATCAAGATCAATCAAGCAGGAAGTAGGGTTTTACCTCCATAGAGAGGGCCCGAACCTGGGTAAACATCGTGTCCCATGTCTCCTGTTACCATCGACCCTAGATGCACAGTTCGGGACCCCCTACCCGAGATCCGCCGGTTTTGACACCGACATCAGGCACATCATCTGGTTCCTCTTGATCTTCAGCTTCCCCCATTGCAGCATCATCGTATTCAGGGGGCAGATAGTTGTCATCATCCTCTTCTTCTTCATTGTCTTCCCTCATAACCACACTTTCTTTGTGCTTAGTCCAAACATTATAGTGTGGCATGAAACCCTTCTCAAGCAGGTGGACGTGAAGGGTTTTCGATTCAGATTAAGACTTCGTATTGCCATAGATGTGTGGCCTTAGACAGGGCAACCCCTTGTCCCCATTCTTGTTCATTCTCACCATGGAGCCGCTTCGGAGACTGTTGGATCTTGCTACGGAAGGCGGTGTTCTAACTAAGATGGGACCTAAGGCAACCAGACTTCGTACAAGTATGTACGCTGATGATGCGGCCCTATTTTTAAACCCTATCAAGGACAAGGTGCATGCAGTCAGAGCAATATTGGATAGGTTTGGGGAGGTCTCTGGTCTAAAAATCAACACCCAGAAATGTGTTGCATATCTATTTAGGTGCGAGGGGCTTGACTTCCAAGATATTATCCAAGATTTTGGTGGGACGGTAGGCTCTCTCCCGTGTCGTTAGCTTGGCCTGTCGCTCAGCTATCGCAAGCTTAGGAGAATTGAGGTCCTCCCTCTCATAGATGGCATCGCCGGAAGGCTTAAAGGATGGAAAGGCAAACTGATGGCCAAACCTGGAAGGCTCACTCTAATAAATTCTGTGCTTACGTCCATGGCTACCTATTTCTTAACCAGTTTTGCAGTTGACAAATGTACAATAAAGAAAATGGAAAAGATTCAGCGAAACTTCCTTTGGAATGGTGACGAGGAGTGCAACGGGGCTAAGTGCCTGGTCAACTGGAAGAGGGCCTGCTCCCTAGAGGATCTTGGTGGCCTTGGAATCAAAGACATTGCTTGCTTCAGTAGGCATTGCGACTGCGTTGGGCTTGGCTAGAGTGGAGCCCCACTTCAAGGCCTTGGCAAGGCACCCCCATCCCATGCGATCACACTGACATGCTGCTTTTCTCAGCTTGCACGGAGATTTCGCTGGGGAATTGGCAATGGGCAAGTTTCTGGAATGATCGATGGCTGTTGGGAATGGCTCCTGTGGATGTGGGCCCTGGTCAGTTTGGTTTGGCACGGCGGAAAAGGCTTTCTGTGAAGGAAGCTCTTGCTCGTAATCGTTGGATGAAGGTCCTGGAAAGAATTGCTTCCGATGAGCTGTTGGATCAACTTGTCAAGTTATGGGAGCTGCTGCAAACCATTATCCTTTCTGATGTTCCTGATACCATCCGGTGGAAGTTCACTAATGACAGAGGCTACTCCACTGCGTCTGCTTCTAATGCTCAGTTTATTGGTCGCATCGTTGAGACACAGTTGCATGCTTTGTGGAGGATCAAGGCCGAGCCGAAGGTAATGTTCCATATGTGGCTCTTGATTCAGAATAGGAACTGGACGGCTGATCGGCTTGCGACGAGGGGATGGCCACACAATGACAAATGCATGTTCTCTGACCAAGTTCTGGAATTAGCTGCCCATCTGACACTCACTTTCCCATTTGCCCGCGAGGTCTGGTTTCCTTCCAGCAAAGTGATCCAAAGGCTGCACATGTTGGTTCAACAGCACTGACAATCAAGGGATGGTGGAGACGGATCTGGAACCTGCACAACAACCTAACTTCTTGCACGCAGCTCACATCGGCTGCTTACGTTGCTTGGAATCTTTGGAAAGAGAGGAATAGGCGGACGTTTGAAGGAAAGAGATGCTCCCCCGAAATAGTTGCTTCTATGGCCAGAGACGAGATTGCACTGTTCAAGGAGGCCACTACGTAGTTTCTCTCTTTTTCTAGTTCTTGGGATTGTGTATGTGTGCGTGGGTACTTGAGGCTCTATACAACACCTGGGAACTTTGGTTCCTTTTCCCTCTTCTAATATGAATAGGTAGAACTACTGCCATTGCCCTTCAACAAAAACTTTGGTGCCGGTTTGTATGGTTAGGGCCAAGAACAACAACAGTTTGTTAGTTTGGGAGATAATTTTTTTCGCGAATACGCAAAGCTTGCGTATCATTTCATTGATAGAAAGAGTAGAATGAGCATAGCAGGGATACAACACATTACATGAACGCAGACAGGCGTGAACATGGTGCCCGGAGCAGAAAGAGAAGGGATGCTCGGCCTGAACAAAGGAAAGAACGTAGCTAGACCCAACCTAACCCGAACCAAGAGACAATCCTGAACTAGCTGTCGGTGTTCTGGGAACGGGGGTCCCTAGACTTGCCTGCTTGCAGGCCATAGCGTGGTTCCACCAGCGGCCTATATACGGACCATCTTTACCAACAAACACTCAAGACCCTCGCGAGGGACCAAGCCTTGCGAGGCGGACGATACAATACCTCCTCAGGGGCGGCCTCATTAGGCTGGCTCGCGAGGGGTGGAGAAATCAAGGCAACGAAGACCTTGCGAGGTTTCTGTGGCACAAGCCATGATGACTGGAGCCAGGCGGGCACCAGCGCGCACAGTGTCCTCGTTTCCTCTTTGGTGCTAAAGAGGCAAGCGCAGGCGAGGAGTCCCGAGGCATCAGGCAAAGGTTTCCATATCGGTGCAACAAGACCAAGACCAGCAGGACAGCAAGACGGAGGTCACCGTGGACCCCAAGACGGTGTCATCACCAGAGCCTTTGGCAGGCGAAGACTGCTTTTGTTAGGATAGCTTGTACTAGTTGTCTCCCTTCAAATTGGCCGTTTTGGGAACCCTTCCCGCTCAATATTTGGGAAGAGGACCAGGGCCTCTATAAATAGGAATAGCCACCACAGTAGGAAGGGGACAGATCCAGGGTCATCCAGACCATCCTCTACCACACAAGTTCGCCAAGCACAAGAACACCTCTCCTCAGGAGGCGGTTCTTCCCTTGTAATTGTTCATCCTCAGCCCAAGAGGCAATCCACCACACCACACTGGAATAGGGTATTACACCACAATGGTGGCCCGAACCAGTATAAATCTTGTGTCTCTCATTCTTTGAGTCCGTCGAGCTAGGCCATAAGATCTTATGAAGCTTGCGAGATAGAGAGGGGGAGAGAACTTCGTGCGCACCCCAGAGTTCGAACCTCAAGGGTTTGCCGGAACCCAAAATCCGACATTTGGCATGCCAGGTAGGGGTGCGCCAAAGCCTTGCCCCCCGACGGCCTCGCCTCTCCAACCGACTCTCATGGACGCTACCTCTTCTCCGACAGGATCGACGGGCGCCCTACGCAGCGCCAGGGGGCTCTGGGCCTTCACCCCCGCCTTGCGGTGAGTGTAGTGGCCGCACAAGTTCAAGCAGGAGATGTCGCCTCATTACGATGGTGCGGCGGATCCGGCAGCCTTTCTGCTGGCATACGAGGAGGCCGTTCTAGAGGCCGGGGCGACGATAAAGTCATGGCCAACTGGCTCCTGATGGCCTTCGTTGGCGTGCCGCGCGCCTGGCTTCTCCATCTGCCAGAATCTTCTGTGGCCTCCTGGGAGGAGCTGCGACACCTCTTCATCGGACGCTTCGGGGAACCAGCACCCCCCATCGTTGCATCTCTCCTCGGTGGCTCGTAGGCACCACCCTCGGACCGTCTCCCCAAGCCGTTCTTTTGCCAGACCGGCGCTGCCACCACGCGGCAGGGGGCTCCCCCGGGGTGGGTGGCGCCCAAGGCCGACCTGATCTTTGACTCAAGAGATCACCTAGTCAACACCGTCGGTTCGGGTGTTCTTTTGATGCTTTGCACGCCGATCATCTGCAGTGTAGCCGTCACCAAGACCCTCATCGACAGCGGCGCCGGCCTCAACGTGCTCTCCGTGGAGGCTTTCAGCCTCCTTCACGTACCACTTAAGCGGCTCCGCCCCAGCAAGCCTTTCTCCGGGGTCGGCGGCAACCCCTCTAGCCCCCTAGGGAAGATCCGTCTCCCCATGACCTTCGGCACACGTGACAACTATCGCACTGAGCTAATCGACTTCGACATCGCCCACATCAGTTTGCCGTACAACGCCATCCTCGGGTAGCCGGCACTGGTCCAGTTCATGGCAGCAACCCATCTTGCCTACAACCTCATGAAGATGCCAGGAAGCATGGGCATCCTCACCGTGGTTGGAGACACCAAGGAAGCCATGGTGGCCCTCAAGCTAGCCTTCAGGGCCACGGCGGCAGCTTGCCCGGTCGACAAGGCCATGCCCAGGACCAAGGGGGCTGCACCGACCAAGAAGAAGCAGTTGTTCACTCAAGGCCAAGCCAAGACGAAACAGATACTGGTCGACCTGGATGGGGCCTCTGGCGCTACCTTTACCATAGGCGCCGACCTCGCCCCAGATCAAGAAAAGGAGTTGGTGGACTTCTTGCGAGCGAACAGGGAAGTATTCGCCTGGGAGCCGAAGCAGCTAGTCGGGGTTCCGAGAGGGGTGATTGAACATCATTTGAGGGTGTGCCCCAATGTACGCCCTGTCAAGCAGAAGGCGAGGCGACAATCCATGAAGAAGCAGTCTTTCATTGTTCAGGAAACCCGCAAGCTGGAGGCAGCATGTGTCATTCGCGAGGTCCGATACCTAGAGTGGCTGGCAAACCCAGTCGTTGTGCCAAAGAGAGGAGGGAAGGAACGCATGTGTGTCGACTTCACCAATCTCAACAAGGCCTGCCCTCAGGACCCATTCCCGCTGTCGCACATTGACCAGATTGTCGATTCCACCGCGGAGTGTGACCTGCTATGTTTTCTGGATGCGTTCTCAGGCTACCACCAGATCAATATGGCGGTGGAAGATCTGGAGAAAACGGCTTTCTTGAACCCATGCGGGGTATACTGCTACACTTGCATGCCATTCGGACTGCGCAACGTAGGAGCAACCTTCCAGCGATTGATGCACATCGCCTTGGGGCGGCAACTTGGGAGGAACGCTGAGGCCTACGTCGACGACATTGTGGTAAAGTCTCGGACAACAAGAACTTTGATTCAAGACCTGGAGGAGACTTTCGCGAGCCTGTGCCAAGTGGACCTGCGGCTCAATCTGGAGAATTGCGTGTTTGGTGTCCCTTCCAGCAAGCTGTTGGGCTTCCTCATGTCCCACAGAGGGATCGAGGCCAACCCGGAGAAGGTCAAGGCAATCGAAGACATGAGCCCACCACAGAACCTCAGGGAGATGCAGAAGCTTGCAGGCTGCGTGACTTCGCTGGGGCGCTTCATCTCCAAGTTGGGGGAACGCGCCTTGCCATTCTTCAAGCTGATGAAGAATAAGGGGCCGCTCGAGTGGACCCCCGAGGCCGACCTGGCATTTCAAGACCTCAAGAGATACTTGACCAGCTTGCCAGTGATGGTGGCGCCTCGTCATCGCGAGCCCTTGGTACTCTACTTGTCTGCCACACCCCATTCCGCTAGCGCGGCGTTGGTGGCCCTCAGAGAGGAGCCCCAAGTCAAGGGCCTGTCAAATGGAGCCGCCAAGCCAGATGAGGCTGCACAATGCCAAGACGATGTCCCTAAGACAATGGCTGATCCGGGTAGTCGTCAAGCCCCATGAGCTACAGATCCACAGGAAACACCTCAGTCCCCAGGAGCCAAATGCTCCGTTAGCTCTCCCACCCTAGTCGAGCACCCAGTGTACTTCATTAGCATAGTGCTACGAGATGCGAGAGCACGATACCCCATGCCTCAGAAGCTCTTGCTCGCGCTCCTTGTGGCCTCGCGTAAGCTGCACCACTACTTCCAGGGTCACCCAATAAGGTCGTCTCAGCTTACCCATTGGAGAGAGTGCTCAGGAGCCCCAATGCCGTGGGAAGAGTCGCCGAATGGAACATCGAGTTGCAAGCGTTTAACTTGGAGTTCAGCGCAACCAGGGTCATCAAGGGGGCTGCGCTCGCCAATTTTGTGGTGGAATGGATCGATACACCGGAGCTCGAAGCAGGCGAGAACCGATACCTCTCGCCAGGGAATGAAGCGCCAGACGGTTGGGTCATATACTTTGATGGCGCGTTCGCGCGCCAGGGTGCGAGGGTTGGAGCCGTACTCATCTCGCCCACTCAGGACAAACTTTACTATGGCATGCAGCTCTGCTTCCAGCGGGGCGAGAAGGTCTCCAACAACATCGCGGAGTACGAGGGCCTCATCGCCGGCCTCAAGGCGGCGGTGGCCCTGGGGGTGAAACGCCTCACCATCAAGGGAGACTCGCAACTCCTCGTCAACTTCTCCAACAAGGTGTACGAGCCAAAGGACGAGCACATGGAGGCATATCTTGCGGAGGTACGCAAAATGGAGAAGCAGTTCCTGGGCCTGGAGCCGTAGCATGTGCCTCGTGGCACCAACAAAGAGGCTGATGACATCACCAAAAGAGCATCCAAGCGGCTGTCCTAAGAGCCTGGCGTCTTCGAGGAACGGCTCTTCAAGCCTTCGGCGGCACCTCATCCTAGGGAGCCAGCGCCACCTCAGGAGGAGCTCCCCCAGCCTCCAGTCTCGGGAGCCCCCGCCTGCGGCCCGCCCTCAGGAGCACGCCTCCTCTTAGCGCTTGACGGTGTCCTGAACTAGGGGGTACTCACCACATCATCTCCCAATCTGTTAGATTGGGCCGAGGACCCCCATGGCCGTATACTCATGGGCCAGTTCAGACAACTAACACATACAAGGAAGATTCCACAAGACTTGGGGATCAAGACAAGGACTCCTCCCCACCGGCGTATTCGGCTAGGACTCTTGTTATCCTGGGCCTCTGGTGCATTATATAAACCGAGGCCAAGCTAGTCGATACAACATAGACAACAATAATCATACCATAGGCTAGCTTCTAGGGTTTAGCCTCCTCGATCTCGTGGTAGATCTACTCTTGTACTGCCCATATCATCAATATTAATCAAGCAGGACGTAGGGTTTTACCTCCATCGAGAGGGCCCGAACCTGGGTAAAACTTTGTGTCCCTTGCCTCATGTTACCATCCAGCCTAGACGCACAGTTCGGGACCCCCTACCCGAGATCCGCCGATTTTGACACCGACATTGGTGCTTTCATTGAGCGTTCCGCTGTGTGATCGACAAAAGGATCGATGGCTCGTCTGCAGGTCAACTGCGATGCCGGCATCTTCGTCGCCGGCTCGACTGGTCACCTTGGCTCGACCAAGGACCGTGCTCCATCTCCGATCGTCATGTTCGGACGAGGTCCTTCATCAACATCAACTCCGATCTCTATCAAGATCATGGAGAAATCATCCATGGAGCTCGGGCGCTCAACGTCAACATTGCCCTCGGGCGACCGTGCTATTTTTTCGAACAGCAAACTTGTATCCGCTACCACCACGTCTTAGAGCATCGCTTTGACGATCCTTTTGGTGGAATTGTGCAGAATTGAGTCTACAACAACCTTGGAAAATTTCGTCGAGTTTTGATGGAGAAATCTCTGGCAATCCACGATATACCGGAGCCCTATCAAATCTGGACAGGAATCTGGATGAGTTTAGGGCGTGGTGTCCAGCTTCTAGCTCGGACGTCCTTTGGAAGATCCAACCATTGATCAGCTGCTGAATTCCTATATCGACCACCTCTCAAAATTTCAGCTCGATCCAACCGTCCAAACTCCAGGAACCTTCCGATTAGTGCATCACTTTTCGGATCTGTTTTCTGCACGAAAATGAATCCGACCCGAGTTTGTCTTTTTTATGAACGGGATTTCGGACATCCCTTTTGAAGGAAGTTTTGTGTGGGGTATTGTGTTTTGTTTCCAAACACATCCCGCTAACTTTAAAATCTTTTGAACATGATCTTCAACATCATGCTGGTGTCAAACCAGTCCGGCAATATTGCTCCACGGCTGCCGACCTGCGCTAGACACGTCGTCACTTTGTTGAGCCAAGCTCAACTTCTTCGGATCATCATCTCGGCAAGCCGAACAAGAGTCTGGCATCGCGAAGGATAAATCATCACCAACATCACCGCCCCACGGATTACACGGAGTGGGCATACCGGCATCGCCGCACGATCACTTCATCAAGCCGACATCGACCACGTCATGACCTGCATCAGCAGGGCCGCACTATTGCTTCTTCAAGTTGGTGTCCATCACGCCGACCTACTTCGACTCATCGGATGACATCGAGGCTTCGACACCTCGGCTGGACCGGGGGCTTCGCCATCTCTTCATCAACCTACTCCGGACAATTCGGCGTCACTAGCCGACCAGCTTCGTCACGTTAGCTGGGCCGAGGGCTTTGCCTCGTCGAGTCAACCTTTACTAGCATTGTCATGCCATCGTTTTATCGCCCATCAGGCAATGGGTGTGCGAAGCGAGTCCCAATTTTGGGAATCACCTTCCTTCGGATTGCTACAACAAATAAACCAGGTGCTATTAATCCCAGTATTTTTTGCTTGTTTGGGTTCATTTTTCCCAAGGAATTATTACTCTGGTTTGTGCATGATATGTACACAGGTCTATCAAATGGTGACCGCATTAACGACGGTCGCGTGGTGGTTCGATTAGTTTCCGTACATAGTCCGGCGAACACCGCATCCGGAGCTCGGACCGACCTATGAATTCAGGCTTTGCCACGCCTTTACTACATCACGCCGATGCCCTGCATCGACATTGACTTCGGCGCCAGGCCATGTTTCTTCTATTCCTCACTTTGCATAAATTATTTATTATGCAACATTTTTTAATTATCATTATTACTATTATCTCTGGTTTGCACTATTTTTTGTGCACAGGAAAATGATCCGGGGACTTCGGCGTCACTCTGTCGGTCTGCATTGACCATGCTATGTCACCACTCCGGCGTGTCGAGCTCTCCGCTCCGCCACCTCGGGACCAGCTTGGGGGATGGAACCTTGCCCCGCATCAAGCTCGGACTGCGTCATCAATACCGAACACATTAACCAGCTAAGTCGCTTTCATGCTCAAAGCATTAATTTCTAACTTGTGTTCGGTTCAACCAAGCATTATACTTTTTTGGAAAAGAGTTGCTTGTAAAAAATTTCCTTGTCCAAACTTTGTTTGTGACGCATAAATTCAAATACCCAATTCATTTGGGGGCTTCCTTCATGAAGCTTTTCCACTTGCATATGATTATACTTGTATGGCTTCGTTCCTTGTTCGTGTATTACGCCACAATATGCACCATATTGACTTAAGCGATTTGCAAGCTGGGTTGCCTTGCTCCTGTGTTTACCCCTACGTTCCCGATTGTTCGGCTAGGGAGTAAAGGGAGCACCTCTGCGATTGTCACGATCGGGTCGCCCGAGCCGGACCTCAGACTGGGTGAAGCCGAAAGCTAGCGCTCTTATAGTTTTCAATGATGGTCGGCACACAACAGAACTCATGAGTACAAAAAAATCTATTGCACAAGTCTCATAATAACAATGAGCACCGAAGAAAGGTATCGGTGGGGGTACTATTTTCTTCGAAAATGCTTCTTACACTTCACGGTAATATAGCATAAGTTCCCTGAGCGCGCTTTGTCTGTTACAGCCTTATGGCCTGATTGCCTGGTTATTGGAAACACCATCGATATTCTCGACCGATGGAGTACATAACACTTTTCGGTCCTTGACCGAAGAGGGAGAAGCTGACGGTCGGTTAAGACGCGTTTAAAGTTCGGTTGAATATAGATATGATATAAGTACTTCAGTACATGCAATCATTCTTCTACCCAAGTCACTTGGGGGCTCTTAAGTTTATTTGAGCCGTTTTATAATAAGTGTTCTTCTTCTTAGTCGTTGCAAAGTTTTATTATTATTATTTATCACTCCTTTTTTCGACACGAGTGTGCGGTCACTAGCCAGGGAGCCTAATTTCTCTCTCAAAGCCGCTAGAGTTTAGTTTGCTAAACTGGCCTGATGAGAAGTACTCGGCCCTCGGGATAGGAGGTTGAAGCCGTAGGCTGACCCGCTCGAAGTCTTGAGATAGGATGTATCATGTTAAAGCATGACAGAAGCACTTCTTTTTTCTAAGACCAACTTTCGGATTGGCACCGAACACTTGATATTGTTCGGACGTCATGTTCTTACTGACGTTTCTTGGTTTTCCAAGCTTTTTGGCACTTTTAAACTATTTGTGCTTTTCCAGCATTAGTCTCGCAGTGCAACGCCGGACACCTTTAGGGATTCGGCAAAAACATTCTTAGATATTGCTATATATGCATCGGTTTTGAATTGTGTCTTCGGTCAATAGTTGGGTTGCCCGGCTCCTGCACTTGCTTCCTACGTTCCGTTTTGTTCGGCTAGGCGTGCAAAGGGAGAACCACTACGATTGTGCTTCCAGCTCACATGGTTAAGCACCTCAGTGGAGAAAGCCGAAAACTGACTTTCACAATATGCGTAAACTGGTCAGCGATCCGATGACTATGTTAAATGATGGGCCGTTCATAACATTGGCCGAAGTGTTTACGGCTTGACCCCGACTGTCGCCGAACACTACCGGGGGCTATTAACTGGCCTCCCAAACTAAATCCTCAATATTTTGCTCTTACATTAGAGCTGAGGTTTAATGATCATGCTTAGCATGACAACCCAAAGAAAGGAACCGATAGCGGGACTATTTTCTTTGGAAGACATTTCTTCTGTTAAACAGTAATATAACTCTCTGTGTACCTTTGTTTATAAAATCGTATGGCCAGATTGCCTTGTTTGTTGTAAATCTTTGCCCTCATAAAGGCTTTATAAAGTAGGACAAACACTCCTCGGCTACTGGCCGAGGAGGTGGAAGCCGATGGTCGGTCAACAAAGTTTTGTACAATGCGGATCCGAGCATTAATGACGTCAAGTACTTGGATACATAGAGTCATTACACATAATTTGTGATTTTACTATGGATATTGATCCTTAATTCAGCCACCCGTGCCCGCATTAAGGCTCGGGGGCTACTGGGCTTCGGGCTTATTATTTACAAATATTAAAGGGGCACATTGATCCCCTGATCTGGTGTTACCACCCGACCAGTGTCTCGGGGGCTACTGCATTGCTTGTCCAATGCAGAAAATTTTATGTGCAATATAGTTTCCGAGGAGATTTTGATCCTCAGGTTGGTCGGCCGCACCCAACCTGAGTCTCGAGGACTGAGCACGCCGCTTTTAGTGTCCCGAAGTATTCTGTCGAGCTTGGACTTGATCCTCAGGCCGATTTTGCAAATTAACCTGAGTCTTAGCGGCTACTGGGATCAGCGGTCTTACGTCATCCTTCAGGTGCATCTCGGGTTTTAGACCGATACACACCTTGAGGGCTACTGGCTATATACATCGGCAGAGAATAAATTGCACCAATAAAAAATATTCACAAAAATCGGCCCACATTCGGGGTGGTGCACCACCTCGGAAGCAGCCCGGCATAAAGCTCAGGCGCTAGTGGCTGGCTCCATAGAGGGCATTTTCGGCATTAATCTCGGCTAAACTTCGTCAAACTTCTTTGAACCAAGGTGATTTACAACACCTCGGATATAGTCCGGCATTGGAGCTCGGATACAGTCCGGCGTTGGAGCTCGGATATACAGTCTGGCGTTGGAGCTTGGATACATAGTCCGGCGTTGGAGCTCGGATACATTCCGGCGTTAGAGCTGGGAAGCGGTCCAGCGTTGGTGCTCGGCTGCAAAAGATACCTCGAATGTAGTCCGGCGTTGGAGCTCGGACGCAAGAGGACGCTGCCGCCCTGGAACAACTTCAAACCCGAGGTGTGGCATAAAAATAACAAGACATTGATAAAGGCCGGAAACTTAAAGGGGCTCCTCGGATACCCGACGTGTAAACTCGTCGAATGCATTTCGGCGATCCTCAAGATCGAAGATGAGAAGATTTGTTGAACCAGTTTTCAAGACCGACGGCCGAAGATGAAGAACGGTTCGGAAGAATCGAGGAGCGTCCCTAACTTGAAGACCGGTTCAGGGGGCTACTGACGGTGTCCTGGACTAGGGGGTACTCACCACATCATCTCCCTATCTGTTAGATTGGGCCGAGGACCCCCATGGCCATATACTCATGGGCCAGTTCGGACAACTGCCGCATACAAGGAAGATTCCACAAGACTTGGGGATCAAGACAAGGACTCCTCCCCACCAGCGTATTCGGCTAGGACTCTTGTTATCCTGGGCCTCTGGTGCATTATATAAACCGAGGCCAGGCTAGTCGATACAACATAGACAACAATAATCATACCATAGGCTAGCTTCTAGGGTTTAGCCTCCTCGATCTCGTGGTAGATCTACTCTTGTACTACCCATATCATCAATATTAATCAAGCAGGACGTAGGGTTTTACCTCCATCGAGAGGGCCCGAACCTGGGTAAAACTTCGTGTCCCTTGCCTCCTGTTACCATCCGGCCTAGACGCACAGTTCGGGACCCCCTACCCGAGATCCGCCGGTTTTGACACCGACAACGCTTGAGCCTCAGGAGGGGTGCTGGATCGAGGAGTTGAAGGCATACCTAACACAAGGCACGTTGTGGAGAAGTAGGAAGATGCGGAGCGCGTGGCCCGGCAGGCTATGACATACTGCATTCAGGACGGTGAGATATACAGGAAGCGGCCAAATGATGTTTCTCTGTGATGCATTTTCAGGGAACAGGGGAACGAGCTACTGGCTGACATACATGGCGAAGACTGCGGGCACCACTCATCGTCGTGCACCCTGTTCGGCAAGGCTTTCCACAGCGGGTTCTACTGGCCCACAACACTCAACGACGCTGCCGAGCTGGTGAAGTCCTGTGAGGCCTGTTAATTCCACGCCAAGCAGATCCACCAGCCGGCTCAAGGCCTCCAAACTATCCCGCTCTCATGGTTGTTCGCGGTCTGGGGGCTGGATATCCTGGGTCCATTCCCTCAAGCGCCTAGAGGTTACCGCTACCTCTACGTCGCCATCGACAAGTTCACCAAGTGGGCGGAAGTGGAAGCCTTCTGCACTATCCCGGCCGGGTCAGCAGTCAAGTTCATAAAGGGCATTGTAAGCCGATTTGGGGTCCCTAATCGCATCATCACCGACAACGGTTCATAGTTCACTAGCAATCTCTTCAAAACATATTGTGCTAATCTTGCAATGCAGATCTGCTACGCCTCCGTGGCACACCCCAGGAGAAACGGCCAAGCCGAACGCGCCAACGCGGAAGTCCTGAGGGGTCTCAAGACCATGACCTTCAAGAGGAAGCTCTTGGCTTGTGGCAGGTGTTGGCACGACGAGCTCCAGCCCGTGCTGTGGTCCATCCGCACCACTGCCACCAGGCCGACAGGCGAGACCCCGTTTTTCCTCGTCTATGGAGCAGAAGCGGTTCTCCCTCATGAGGTCAAGCATCGTTCTGCACGGCTCCTGGCGTTTGATGAAACGCAGTAGGACACCAAGCGGGGGATGGATCTCGTGCTGGGGGAGGAACACCGCCGCGAAGCCTCGCTCGAAGTTGCGAGGTACCAGCAGGCGCTATGGCGGTACCACTGTTGCAGCGTTCGCTCCGGGACGCTCGAGGTGTGTGACCTTGTCCTAAGGCGGGTGCTCTCTAGGGAAGGGCTGCACAAGCTCTCGCCCATGTGGGAGGGCCTTTCTCGGGTCGCCCACGTCTCCAGTCCTGGCGCCGCGCGCCTGGAGACGCAGGACGGGGTCCCCATCTAGAACGCCTGGAACATCCAGCACCTCCGGAGGTTCTACCCATGAAGCAAGGCCCGATGCCTGTGAAGCAAGGCCCAGTGCCTGTGAAGAATCTCCGCTCGTGACACTCTCACGTAATAATGAGTGGGGCTGTACAGGAGTGCCGCCCTTGGGCCTCTGGGGCTCCCTCCCACGTCTAGTGGCAGCACTTGGCTCTGCGCTGGTGAGAAGACAAGAAGACTAGACTAGGTGCCTGACGTGGCTTTTCATTTGCTTTCCACAGTTGGTTTGCCCCTCTTTAGTAAGAATTTGCTTTCTGGTGTTCCTTGCTGGCCTGGTTGTGTTGCCTTTCACCCCCTTTCTGCTCTCGTCCCCCGTTTTTGGCCCGCACTCTCCCTCGCGTGCCTCGCGAGGGGGCTGGACAGATGCCCTCGTGAGCGTTTTTGTTTTGGCCCTTTCGTTTTCCTGTCTTCCACAAGGCACCCTCACTCAAGTTCGCAATTGGCGCACCCATCTCAATCAGTGCCCCCCGGGTACCGCGATGCAAAGCATTGGGTCATGGCCAGTAGCGCCTTCGACCAGGAGCTGGAGGATAAGAGTTTCCTAGTGAATTTTTGCAGTTCTCAGGCGCATTCCGCGCGCAGGAGGCCTCACCAGGCATCGAGGAATGCGTGTCTCGCGAGGCGGAATCTGGTTCAGGCGCATCGAGCTAAGTTATTCTTACGCGCATACATAAAGCATAACGTTGCGACGCAACACAGGAACGATAAACATAGCACAGCCACTTAGAAATCATAATTGTTGCACGCCCCAACGGGGCCCCATACTTGCCTCTCTCTCAATGCAGGAAGGAAGAAAAAAAAGGCGAAACAAAAGCGGAATGTGCTCCTGCAGCAGGTCACGAGGACGGGCCCACGGCGCTCTCCTAAACTCAGCCAGACCCCTCCTCGCGCTTCACCGGAGCGCGGCGGCGGGTCGACCCGCTGCCACCTTCGAAGCGGGTGCGGCCGCTGGTCATAGCCACCACTGCTGGAGCTGTCACCGGAAGAGGACCTGCCGTAGCTGGACGAGCCATGGCCAGTGCTGAGGACGAAACCACCGTCCTCCTTGTCACGACCATCGCCGGGGCCGAGCACCTTGTCGCCATCGTTGTCCTCGGGGTAGCACCCGACGCGGCGACCATCTTCCCCAAACACCCTCACAAAGAGGGCCGCGTCACCGTCGTACTTGAAGTGGATGGCACACCGCCTGCCCAGCCCGCGCGCGCGGGATGAACGTCTGCCAGCCGCGGGTGAGGGCCGCGTTGCCCGCGGCGGAGATTTCCACCGCGATCCAGGAAGCCTTGCTACAGCAGCCGTCCGCCTGCAGCTAGAGACCGCCTGGACCTGCGGACGGCAGTTCGGCGACGAAAAACCGCTGGAGCTGAAGCCAGGTGCCAGCCGGGTTCTCCGACCACACAATGAACTCCGGCATCACCTCCCCCGAGTGGAAGCGCGGTCGAGGAGGCAGCGCAACCATGGAGCGCCTCACCTCATCAACGGGACTGCCGCGACCTGGGCGGCTGCTACCGCGTGAAGAGGAGCCACTGCGGTCGCGAGGGGCCACGGCGAGGGTCACAATGTGCTTGCAGGGACGGTCGCGCCCCCTCTTGGGCAGCGGAGAGCCGAGCCCCTCCTGGTGAGCCTTCCCCTTTTCCACAGCCGAGAGCCTCTTCACGGGCGCCATGGGTGTCACTGTCGGCGGTGGAGCGAGGAAGAAGAAGCGGGAGAAGCAAAGGAAGAGACGGGGCCTCCCCCCCCCACTTCCCATTTATAGCCCAGGGAAGGCCAACCGCCGGCCTTCACGATCTAAGGTAATAATGACCTTTTTCCGCATGCAGTGATGACTTGTCAAGTCGGGCAGTTGCTGAGGCGGCGTGGGGAAGCGGAGACGCCCACGTCCAATCAGTCGCCACGCGCCAACCGTGGCCGCAAGTTGTGGGGGGCCCGCGACGCTCCACACTTGCCCTTTGGCTTCACCTCGAAGCCAAGCCCGAGTGCGCCTTGGGCCCAGGGGCTACTGTCGGCGTTCTAGGAACGGGGGTCCCCAGACTTGCCTGCCTGCGGGCCACAACATGGCTCCACCAGCGGCCTATACGGCCCATCTTCACCAACAAACACTCAAGACCCTCGCGAGGGGCCAAGCCTCGTGAGGCGGATGACGCAAGACCTCCTCAGGGGCGGCCTCATCAGGCTGGCTCACGAGGGGCAGAGAAATCAAGGCAAGGAAGACCTCACGAGGTTTCTGTGACGCAAGCCATGACGACTGGAGCCAGGCGGACGCCAGGCGGGCACCAGCATGTGCAGTCTCCTCGTTTTCTCTTTGGTGCTAAAGAGGCAAGCGCAGGCGAGGAGTCCCAAGGCATCAGGCAAAGGTTTCCATATTGGTGCAACAAGACCAAGACCAGCAGGACAACAAGATGGAGGTCACCGTGGAGCCCAAGACGGCGTCATCACCAGAGCCTTTGCCAGGCGAAGACGGCTTTTGTCAGGATAGCTTGTACTAGTTGTCTCCCTTCAAATTGGCCGTTGTGGGATCCCTTCCTACTCAATATTTGGGAAAAGGACCAGGGCCTCTATAAATAGGATTAGCCACCACAGTAGGAAGGGGACGGATCCAGGGTCATCCAGACCATCCTCAACCACACAAGTTCGCCAAGCACAAGAACACCTCTCCTCAGGAGGCGGTTCTTCCCTTGTAACTGTTCATCCTCAGCCCAAGAGGCAATCCACCACACCACATTGGAGTAGGGTATTACACCACAATGGTGGCCCGAACCAGTATAAATCTTGTGTCTCTCGTTCTTTGAGTCCGTCGAGCTAGGCCGTAAGATCTTAAGAAGCGTGCGAGCTAGAGAGGGGGAGAGAACTTCGTGCGCACCCCAGAGTTCGAACCTCAAGGGTATGCCAGAACCCGAAATCCGACACCAGCAATAAGCCTCAACATCACCAAACCAACGTTGGGGACACCACGAGCGAGCAGGATAGCGCCTTCAAGAAGGAAGATGACGCCAAGACGTCTTCGCCATCCGGTCTGAAGCAGCCAGACCTAGGGTTTCCCCCGATCTCGAAGAGGGCGCAACTAAAGGCCATGGCAGCGCCTTCAAGAAGGAAAGACAACACCGGGCGCCGCCGCTGCCAGCACCGACAAGCAGAGTAGAGATTTCTCCCTAGCCAGAAGCTGAGCAGTCCCATAGTCGCCGGGTATGGAGTCTTGGATGAGGAAGCCAATGCTGGCCGAAACCACCAGGCTGGAAGGGGGTAGGTGGGGCTGCACCTGCCGTCAGAGGGTGGCACCGCCACTAGAATCACAAGCATTGGATCTAGCAAAAGGAGGAGGCTTTGAGGCATACAGGGTATGGTCGACGATGAGGCAGAGACCACCCCGAGGGGAGACGATGACGGCAAGCTGGGACTAGAGGGACGCAGATCCAAACTTCCCTGGTCGTAGCCGTCAGGACATCGACGAGCCAAGCAAGCTGGAAGGGACGCAGCCGCTGGTTGTCGAGGCCGAGGCCGCCCGGCATAGAACACCGGCAAGCCTAGGACACCGGAAAACGTGGGTATAAGGCCACCAGGGCCGGAGCAGCGCCGGCAAGGACCCATCACGGGGTGCCCCACGCCTGCCAATACCACTGAAGCCTCCCCACCGCTGCACGAAAGCTATCACCTTGGCTCGAGGGGGAGGAAGTGTCGTCGGGGAGGGGAGGGGGCGTGCGCAAGGCAGGCCGTACGCATCCCACAACCCGGCGCAAGTCCCACGCCCAGCCGCAGCACCAACGGCAGGCCGGGGCGCACCACCGGTGGGAGGGGGAGTTGCAGGGATGGCCAGGGCATGGCACATCCATCGCCGGACCGGCAGGGGTGGGGGCCGTAGCTGGAGGGGTTGGGGGTGGGGGCGCCTGCGACTGCCAAGGATGGAACCTGGCAAGGGGGGAGGCATGGCAAGCCTGAGCCGCGCAGGAGCAGACTGACGAGTGGAGGCCGAATGCGGCCGCGTGGCACAGCCAGGGCGTACACGCAGCCCCGCCGGACCAGCAGACAGCCGTCGTGGGGGGTCGAGGCGTGGGGAGGTGATGGAGGGCGCGGGGTGGTGATGGAGTGCGCGGGGAAGCCAGATCCGCCCCGCCGCCACCTTCATGGGGTCCGGCACGGCTTCGCCGGCCGGCCCTCCGGCGGTGGCAACGCGAGGGAGGGGGTGGAGTGCCCGCGAGCGGCGGCGGCTAGGGTTCCTCCCGTGTCGCCAGAGGAGGGCGACGCGGGGGGCGGGCGACCTCTTCAAAATGAGACAGGATCATTAGAGAAAATTTTCTATAGCTGCCCAAACATAACTGTGTTTTTACATGCCTACTTGCAACATGACTATATGCCACTGAATTATGGATAATCAAAATTGTTTCATCCATTTAAAGCTAACGCCAAGAATACGACATGATCAAGAACCAACAGCCGAACGAGCCTGGCACATCATGACAAGATGAGGATTAGCTGGTGCAGTGGGGTAGCCGCGTGGTGAAGCCACGAAAGAGCTGTATAGTCAAATGACTACACAACTTTTTGGCAAAAACGTCATACAGTACGTTGATATCGTGCAGAAAAAAATCATAAATAAATAAATATGACTACACAATTTTGAACTGACTACACATTGATGAAGAAGAGGAAGTGAATCACCCCCGTGGTCGTTTTGTGGGCACAAGGAAGCCCCGTCGATGAGGCTCGGAGGAAGACAGGATTTGGAGTGAAGATACTTGGAGAGAGGATATATATGACAAGTCGACACTGAGTGGCAATCATAATTTAGTCAAAGTCAGCATTCCTGACCTCCCAATGCAACGTCATCAAATCCACTCCTAAAACGCCTTGAAGCTTTATTTAGATTGGGATCAAAGAGGACATAGTACAAATTTTAGGAATTTAGACGTGGGGCTTCATTTTCAACAAACTCTACAACCTCGAGCGGTTTACCTGCCTGTGTTATGTGTCGTACGTGGTCTTTATGACAAGTGGGCAGGCGGCACAACTATATATGTACAACCATTCAACAAGCTATGTACTCCTACCGCACGGCAGGCGTGGTGAGCAATCTTCAAATCATTAAAGAAAAGGTATGTAAGCTACCAAATCCCAGCGCTTAGTTGCAACATCAACCATATTTACTGGCGTGCATATTGTAAAGAAACTGTGCGAATGAACAGTAGTCAATCACTATTGATGGATGTCGATGATGTACATATTTATATCCCTGGAAGGGACGGGTCGCACAGGCGTGACCTTTACAAGAGATGGATCGAAAGAACGCGTCCGTTACAATAGGACGTGACCCATCGGGAGAGAAACCATACATCGGTTTTGCTAAGCAGGGATTTCCATTAATTAAACTAATTAATTAATCCTAACACTCTCCCTAATCTCTGCTTCAATTATTCTTGTAAACATCATCCTCAACATCTTGATCATCATATCACGATTAGTCTCCTCCAAAAACCCTATAGGAAAAATATGAGGAGATATGTACAATATGCCATCAAAAACTCCTTCCAAAAACCCAGTGGAAAAATAAGGAGAAACCGACATATCACAATGCCTGCATTACTATTGCCTCATTAAAAACCTCCCATAAGAAACCATTTAGGAAAACTTATAAAGGAAAAGAGTGCAATATTAAAGATCCGAGGATCACAAACAGATTATCATTCAGGGAGACACTCCCCCTGAACTTTGCAAATCCCGAAGTCGTTTCATACCAATTCCATTGATGTACTTCTCAAATAAAGAACTTGGTAATGACTTTGTAAACAAATCATCAAAATTATCACATGACTTTGTTTGCAAAATATTTATCTCCCCGGTCTGCTGTAACTCATGGGGATAAAATAACTTAGGAGAAATATGCTTTGTAATATTACTCTTTATATAACATGTTCGCATCTGTGTAATACATGCAGCATTATCTTCATAGATAATAGTGGGTGATTCCAATGATCCAATCCCACTTGAACTTTCAATAAAGTTAATCATTCTGCGAAGCCATGCACATTCACATGATGCTTCAAACAAAGCAATAATTTCAGAATGATTCGTGGATGTAGCCACCAGAGTTTGTTTTGTCGACTTCCAAGAAAAAGCCGTACCTCCACTCAAGAAGACAAAACTAGTCTGAGATCTGGCATTATGGGGATCCAATAGGTATCCAGCATCACAATATCCCACCATGGTCTTATCTTGATTTTTTCGATAGAACAAACCAAGATCTTTGGTGCCTTGAAGATATCTGAAAATGTTCTTCACACCAACCCAATGCCTCTTTGTTGGTGATGCACTGAATCTAGCCAATAAATTTACTGTAAATGATATATCAGGCCTGGTGTAGTTTGCTAGATACATTAGTGCTCCAATAGCACTGAGGTAAGGAAACTCAGGTCCTAATACCTCTTCATCATCACCCTTAGGTCTAAATGGGTCTTTATCTCTATCAAGAGATCTAACAACCATTGGTGTTTTCGATGGATATGCTTTATCCATATTAAATTTCTCAAGAATCTTTTGGATATAAGCAGATTGATGAACAAGTATTCCTGAAGGAAGATGTTCAAGTTGTAAGCCCAAACAAAATTTAGTCTTACCCAGATCTTTCATCTCAAACTCCGTCTTAAGATGATTACTTGCCTCATGTATTTCTTGTGTAGTCCCAATGATATTTAGATCATCCACATACATAGAAATAATGCAAAATCCATTCTTAGATTTCTTAATAAACACACATGGGCAATCACTGTTGTTTGAGTAACCCTTCTGAAGAAGGAATATACTCAGTCGGTTATACCACATTCTTCCCGACTGCTTTAAGCCATATAATGACTTCTGAAGCTTTACGCAATACATGTTGCGATTAGCCTTTGGATTCGGAAGCTTCATTCCCTCAGGAACTTTCATATAAATATCTGAATCCAGTGACCCATATAAATATGCAGTCACAACATCCATCAGTTGGATAGACAAATTCATTTTCACTACCAGTGATATTAAATATTGGAACGTTGTTCCACTCATAACAGGAGAATATGTTTCATCATAATCGATGCCGACCATCTCGTTGATGCATTAGTTAGGACCATGAAATATCTGAATGGTCCAGATAATGGTTGTATTGGACCACAAATGTCTCCTTGGATGCGTTCAAGGAAATTGAGTGGCTCATCCTTTAATTTCACATAAGATGGCCTTGTGATCAATTTTCCAGTTGCACATGTTGTGCATACAAAATCCGATGATTTTGGGAACTTTCTATCCGTTATGTTGTGTCCAACAGAACCATCAATAATTTTTCTCATCATCCCAATAGCAGGATGACCCAGGCAACCATGCCAAATCTTGAACTTATCAAGATTCTGAAAAACTATCTTGTACACCAAATGCGTCTCTGGTTTAATGTATGTATAATACAACCCAGAAGATAGAGAAGGCAAATTCTCAAGGACTTCCTTTCAAAATCCCTTTTGCTGAGTTATGAGTAGGCATTCAGCCCCACTCTCTTCATTAGTTTCCACATGGAAACCATTTTTGCGGATATCCTTAAAACTCAGCAAGGTACGAGTAGAATCTGGATACAGTAGAGCATCCGGGATTACCAATTTAGTACCCATAGGGAGTGTAATTGTAGCTTGACCAGAACCAACAATTACCGTGTCTCGACCAGCAATTGTCATGACACTTCCATTACTCTTCTTGAGTGTTTGGAAATACTTCATCTCCGTAAGTATCGTGTAAGTAGATCCACTATCCACTAAACACATTTCCTCCTCCATTGTATTATTCCTTGAAGTTCTATAGAGTAAAAGAACAAAGTTCAGTATATAATCAAACTCTTATAGAATCAATACATACATTACAAACTATATATGTCTTGTACTCATTACAAGCTCTATGTCACACGACATAGCAAACACATTATGTCTAAGGACATAACTTATTTTACAACACATGTAATATGTTTAATAACATCATTACAATACTTAGACAAATGAGACTAAATCTGGTCTCCATATATGTCAGTAGAACCAAATTCCACTAGCATGTCATCGACATCTAGTATTGGATCTTCCACTTGCTGATTCTGCTCCTGGTTGTCCATGTTCAGAGAATCATCTCGAGAACCATCAACCGTAGGGGTACCATCTTCATTTACAGTGAAGTGTGCTTCATACTGGTCCCCCTGAGCCTTCTTGCCCTTTCCAAGTGACTGTTGGTACAATTCCACCAAATGCTTTGAAGTGTCACACTTCTTTGCAATATGTTCCTTACAACCACACCTGAAGCAACCGGTGTTGCTAGCCCTTTCATTCTTCTTGAAAGAAACTTTTCCCTTTTGGACGCCATACTTATTCTGCTTCTCATTACACTTCCACTTTCCATTGAATGTCCTACGGTTCTTTTTGGAACCATTGAACTTTTGAGTATTCTTAGAGTTGAAGTGTGATTCAGGCAGAGGCATCGTTCCTGTTGGACGAGCCAAATTGTTCTTCTCAAGAAGCTCATTGTGCTTCTCTGCCTGAAGCAGCGAGTAAATCAACTCGGAATACTTCTTATACTTTTGCTGGTGATATTGTTCAGCAAGTATCCTCATAGAAGGATGGAGAGTAGAAAGCGTCTTTTCAATAAGATCAGCATCAGAAACTGCACTATTACAGAATCTCAACTTGGAGTTGATCTTATGAACAGCAGAATTGTATGCAGCTGCAGACTTAAATTCTTGGAATCGGACTAGTGCCCATTCCCGTTGCGCTTCAGGCAACATCACCGCCCTTTGTTGATCATACCTCTCCTTTAAGGAGTTCCAGAGTGTCAGAGGGCTCTCCTCCATCAGATACTCTGACTTTAGGTCAGGGTGAAGATGATGTCGAATGAAGTGCAACGATGAATACCTTATTATGTTTGTTACGGATGCAGTCCCTTGGGCAGGTGTGGTTATAGCGGAATTGAGTCCCTTGGCCTTCAAATTGATTTTGACATCCATTGCCCATGTCAAATAGTTAGAACCATCGACGGCAAGTTCAGCAAACTCTTTTTTAGATATGTCAGCCATATCCTGCATGCAATCATCATGCTTATTAATTTCATCATGCTTATTAATTTACTCTCATAGCAAATTAATCGTGTTGTAAATAAAACAATGCATGTATATTGATCAACATATAGCAATTGCCAAATTGCCGGAACATATACGTTGACATACATTGTACTTGTACAATACAGTAATACACACAAATTACTGAACAATACAATATAGTAATTTACACAAATTACTAAATAACTAGTCACAACTTCAAACTAGTAGTTAAAGAACTACACAGAAAAAGAAAAACGAAAAAAAACGGTCCTGGGTCGCATACAGGGAGACCCAAACCAGTAGCACAGCCCAGTGCTACAGTACTGCAAGGCTTAGGTCGCAGCCCATCAAGTCTTTCAGCCCAACAGGCCCGGCACCGCTTTAGCGCTGAATAAAAGCGGTTGACGGTTAGGGTTTCCCCTACCGCCCCCGATCCCCATCCCACGCAGCGGCACCCTCCTCTGTTCCTGCCGCCGCGCCGTACACGCGCTCACCGGCGAGCTGCCGGCGACGAAGGAAGGGAGTCCTCCTCGTCCGACGAGGGGCTGTAGTCAGGGATGTCCACTCCATTTTTGAGTCCGTTGGCGAGTCCGAGCGACGCCGGATCCCACGCTCCTGGACGGCGTCCAGGACGACGGTCAATGGCGGCGACGGAGCGGCCGAAGAGGAGACGGCAGCTCGCGTCGGTGTTGGGCGGACCTGCGCTGCCGCTCGTTCCGGCGACGTCCGTGGCAGGCGTCCCACCGGTGCCGAAGAGGAAGGGGCCCTGTTCGCCGCGAGGAGCAGGGGAGCGGCCAAACGCCCATGGGGCGCTGCTTGTCCCTGCGGTGGCCATCTCAGGCCCTGGACCGGTGCTGCCACTTGCTCCGGCAGTGGTGACCGCGTCCAGGATGAAGACGAGGCCATCGCCCCTGGCGTTGGCGACGCGCGTCGGAGCCGGGCTGTAGCCGCGTGCAGGTACGTCGTGGACGATCTCCCGCTCCTCCTCCTCTGCCGGCGTTGGTGACGGCAGACGTGTGCCACTGGAGCGAGCGGGGCACGGGCCATATCCGTGCACACGGCACCACCGTGGTGTGGATGGAGCGGCAACTGGAGGCTCTTGCACGCCCATCCCAGCGTTCTGCGGTGGTGGAGCATTCAGTCTGGCAACTAGCCCTGGGTCCAGACCCTGACGGTTGTCAACCGGCGTGGCCAGGCGGCGGTTCTCCGGCGTGGCGCGACGGCGTCGTCCAGCGCCCGCGTGATGGTGGCGTCCTCCAGCAAAGTTCTGGCGGCGGTTAATGCCAAGGCCAGAAACTGCTGGTGGTGTCCCCCATCGATGGCGGACGAACCGGCGGCGCTGCTCGGCAAGGAAATGGCGGCAACCTTCTTCCCAGAGAAGACCAAGGAGAAGGGAGGCGAGGGACGACATCCTCACCGTTCCAAGTCCTTCTCCGGCGAGTTCCTGTGTGTGGCATGTCGCTCTCGCTAGTGAGACGTGCGTGATAACGTGTAAAGAAACTGAGCGAATGAACAGTAGTCAATCACTATTGATGGATGTCGATGATGTACATATTTATATCCCTGGAAGGGACGGGTTGCACAGGGGCGTCCTTTACAAGAGATGGATCGAAAGAACGCGTCCGTTACAATAGGACGTGACCCATCGGGAGAGAAACCGTACACTCCGGCCGGCCCGTGTAATGTGCCAGTGTTTTGGTAAAAAAACGTGGAGCTTTGGAAGTGAAAGAAGACCAACACGAGTACGCTAGCTCCGAGCCAGCTGACACCGATAGTGCATTGAAGCGATTGGACCTCAGTTAATAAAGTTCACATGTACAACAAGGGCAACTTGTATCATCATGATGACTCGTTTAGATGGTTAGTGCATATATAGATCGCAATCAGCGAGGTATAGGCTTTGTCTCTACGGATGTTAATATTGTCACATAGACAGAAGACACAGATACATCGGAGTTATTGGACCAGCGCGCGAGCAGACCAACTCGCGCACGCCACGGCAGGTACACAGCCGTTCCTTTCATTTTCACACGACGAAACACAAGCAAGCACAGCCCTCACAAACGCTGACTTCTACTCTCCGACGACCACTGGCGCACCTGTGAGGCTGTGAGTCTGTGGCTACTTATCGTGCAAGCACCCGGATACACGGAACTACTTCGTCTGAACCCAGTGCCTGCACAACATCATTAACAGGATCTTCTAGGTCCACCCATTGTATGCCTACGCGAAGCTAGCATGTTCCACCATGCCACAAGATACCAGACGGTCACGCACATATATGCACGCCGCAGAGCGCCCTAGCTAGCTCCGCCACGACCACGTACTCAAGGTGTCACGGCGTCGGCGACTCAGCCGCCGTACCCGCCTCCGAGGCCGGCGAACGGGGTGCCACCACCAGCAAACCATTTGAAAGGTATACCGCCAGCTCCCCCGACACCAAGGAACCGGGAGACGCTCCCCACGTTACCCCCGACGCCGCCGAGCGGGCCGGTTACGCCGGTGAGGACGCCGGTTCCTTTGTTACCGAAGCCCCCGCCGTAGCCGCCGACACTGGCCGGGAGGCCTGGCAGGTCCCCCATGCCTCCCACGCTCACGAACAGCTTCTTCGCGTCCACTGCGCCCGCTCCTCATGTCACCGGCGCCCTTCTCCGTGGTGGCGGCGGCCGGAAGTGAGTCATCCGGCAAGCCGAAGCAGCCACGGTCCTGGCAGCCGCAACGTCGTGCGCCACCAGTGCGAGGCAGAGCAGGAGCGAGGCTATATGGTGCCACAGGACATTTTGGCCATGGCGCGCACTGCCCTTGTCTAGCTAGCGAGTATACTTGTACACACCCTTTTGTGTTGTGCACTAATGATCGTTGGTGCTGATGCACTTGCGGTCTCGCGGAGTTTGCTGTTTAAATAGGCGGAGTACGAAGAAGACACCGAGGCAGGTGTGGGTTGCAATGACTGTTTGCTCACGGATCAAGCACATGACGAGTAAAGGGAAATGATTCTGTTTAGCCAGCTGAAAACACACCGGGCGTCTATCGCCTTCTCTACGCTACACGAGTCCCATGGGCTCCACAAACCTTATCTCCTCCCTTTTCCCAGTTTTACTTTTATCATATTATTATCTCTCGTCTTCTCTGACACGCACCTATGGTTCAAGCTGACAATGGGGATCAACCAACTATGTATTTTGACTCCCATTCCCGTCCCCGTCTGCTCGGATATAAAAATTCCCATCCCCACAACGAAAAGCATACCCGCAATCAACAACAATATTCAATAAAATTTCTGGAGAGAACAACAACATTTCAACACAATAAACAACATGTGAGGCTATTTGGGGGTGTGTTGTAGCTACATTATGGCTTTCTTTGGAATATTTTTAGAAAATGGGTGGGATGGGGAGAAATTTGGATGGTCGCAGACGGAAATTACCTATGGTCTACTGAATGTAGGGCCCGTAAGTATGACCATTCATAGGTAAGGCACATAACGGTTATGGGTAATGTTAGACTAGCCATAATGGGGAGTAACTTAAACTAGTAACATTACATTTTACTAGGCTAAGTTACTACCTTCACAGTGGGTAGTAACATATGTGTGTTGTCATGTTATGGTTCATTTATTAGCCTATAGACTCATATTGTATTGGTTTGTGTGATGTTACACTAACTAGCTAAGTTACCACCATCACCTCTCTCATCATTAAATATGTGCCACATAAGCAAAATTATCTTGAAAAGTGTGATGTTACTAGTGATGTTACTCTCACTATGGCCAGCCTTATAATATCCCCATCCCGGTCTTAACCACTGGATAAGGCACTTGACCCACAAATTCCGTGTGGGAATTAAAATTGGTCCATTACCAAGCCTTAATACAGTAATTACCTGCCAGATTGACTTGGATCCGGCTTGCCTGCTCCCTCTCCATACTCCCATCCATGCTCCCACTTCATCTTACGGTTGTCTTTTTTCCTCTTTTTTTTCTAATCTAATCATCCCCCCTCCCCCTGATTTTAAGAGGATGAGGCCGGATCTTATTTTCTTCCATTCAAATCAAGTCACGTACGCGGGAATACGGATGGGCATACGCCGGTGGAGCAGGTAAGTCTCGTCCGATTAACCTACGGTGGCCATGGCTAGATGGAGCTCGTGCATGTGCGTGCGCTGAGTTACCGGGGCGTGGCCACGGCCGGGGCGCACATGCATGGCACAGAGGGGTGGGCCCGAGCTGGAGCTTCTCAATGGTCATGGCCACGGTCGGGCGCGTACGTGCAGATGTTTTTTTTTCATCAAGGTCTTTTTTGATGTGCCTTTTTGCAACATCGGTGGTGTTCCATACAGCATTGGCGAACGACGGTTTTGCTCCCGCCACATGCATCGGCAATGCAGCGACGTTTCCATTGCAAAAATTCTGTAACATTACCTATGTTACAAAAGTTCGTTCACAACATCACCGCTGTTGAAAAAAAAACTGAAGAAGAAAAGAATTGTGAAATATGACCTTGCTGCAAAGATAGCACTCACGCACCTGTGACTACTCACCGTGCCAGCACCCGGGCTATACGGGACTACTCCGTCCGAACCCTCGAGCGCGACAGTATGACAAGGATGTAGGTCCGCCCACGTGCTAACGCAAAACTAGCACGATCCGCCATGGGGCAACACGCCAGATGATTACGCACATAGAGAATATGCATGTCCCAGAGCGCCCTAGCTAACTCGGCTACGATGACCTACTCTACTCAAGATGTCACGTCACCGGCGCCTCCAGCGGCGTACCCGCCTCCGAGCCAGCCGAACGGGGTGCTACCACCAGCGATCGAACCCTTCGGAAGGGATGTCGCTAGCTAGCTCCCCCCACGCGACCAAATGGGGTGACGCTCCCCACGCCGCCGAGTGGGCCTGTAACGCCGCTGAAGAAGCCGGTTCCGTTGTGCGGAAGCTCCCGCCGTAGCCGCTGACACTGGCCGGGAGGCCCGGCAGGTCCCCCATGCCTCCCACGCCTACGAACAGGTTCTTCGCGTCCGCGGCGCGCGCTCCTCCTGTTTCTCCATGGTGGCGGCAGCTTGAAGTGAGGCCTCCGCCACGCCGCAAGCTGTAGTGGGCACGGTCCTGGGCTCCTGGCAGCCGCCACGGCGTGCGCCACCAGTGACGTAGAGCAGGACCGAGGCTATATGGTGCTACAGAACTTCATGGCCATGGCTCGCGACGCACTAGTCTAGCTAGCGAGTACACTTCTGCTCACTCTCTCTTGTGTTGTGCGCAAGTGATTGTTGGTGCTGATGCACTTGTGGTTTGGCTAAATAGGCGGAGGAGGAGTACGACGGAGACAGCGGGCCGGGGCAGGTGTGAGGGTCTAAATGAGGCTTGTGCGAGAGCGGCGTGGGGTGCTGTTAATTTTCTTTCAGGGACCAAGAACAGGATGAGTAAATTGCTTTCTCAAAAAAGAAGGATGAGTAAATTTGGGTTGAGTAGTGAACATGGCGAGGGGTGCGAGGCAATGAATTCAGGGCTGCGTAGAATATTGGCAAATCGGCCATGCGGGACTATGAGGCCCGTGGCCCAATAACTCTCTATACTGGGTTTGGCCATCCTGGAGATATTTTGTTCATCTCTCTAAAGATTGTGACACAGTAATAAAGTTCGCGAGTGAGTTTGCCTGAAAAAAGGGACATTAACATTTGTGCCCCTAACTCTAACCCACTACTCAAATTTACTCCTAAATTTTTTATGTGCTCGAATTTGCCCCTCAAAACAATTTAGGTCGCAAGAATGCCCTCCCATCTGGTCAAAGTTATTTGGCAAAAACTTTAAAAATTCATAACAAATCCATATGAACTCCGAAGAATTCAAATAAGATATCAAAATGTTCATAAAAACATCACCTATATGAACATGTCATTTACATTCATGACAAAAATAATAATTAAAGCTTTTTAGGGTTTATAACATTAAAAAACTATTTTGGGTGAATGCAATAAATGAACGTCTAGGCGATTAACGTAAATGACATGCGCATATAGGTTTTATTTTTATGAACATCTTGATATCTTATTTGCGTTCTTCTGAGTTCATATGATTTTGGTATGAATTTTCAAAGTTTTGATCAAACAACTTTGACAAGCTGGAAGGGCATTCTCGTGAAATAAAATGCTTTTTAGGGGCAAATTTCAGCACATAAAAAAGTTACGGGTAAATCTGAGAGTGGGCGTAAATTAGGGGGATAAATGTAAATGTCCCTCCAAAAAAACTTTGCTCGTGTTTCCTTTTCTTCTTTTTGGTTTTTTGGTTTCACTTTGTGCTTTTTTTTTTATTTTCAATGATTTTATCCGGCTTCTCATTTTATTTGATTTTCTTTGTCTTCTCATTGTGTTTTTATCGGGTTCTTTTTTTATTTCTTATACTTTTGTTGTCTTTATTCTTTCCTGTATTTTCTTCGGCTTCTTTGATTTTCTTTTGTTTCTTTCTCGGTTTTTATCAATTTTATTTTTTGAACACATATCTACTTTATTCTCATTACACAATGTGCATTTTTATTGCACACATGAAACTTATTTTTTATATACGCTAGACATTTTGAAATACATTGCGTACATTTTTCTTCCAAATTAAGCTACGCAATATTTTTTTACATTGTATAAGTGAATTTGCCTAAAATAAACTACAATGTCTCGTGTCTTACCTTGCAGTATTTCTAGCAAAATGGTGAAAGGGTGATGTGCATATGTAGTAATGTGTGCCTCCAGTACACTAGAATTTGATTCTTATGAGAACTTGCACAAAAGCCCTAAATAGCAGTTGCTCAAAATTGATAGGAGTCAAAGAAGCAAATCATGGCTCGAAGCTACCCAGAAGCATGGCAATAGATGGATTGCATTCATGTGAGTTAGATTTATGTTTGCACCAAACAAGATATGTCCATGAATAATGATGACGACCAACCATCCACAAATAAAATGCATTTGGAACAAGGATGTTGTTGTGAGGCATGCGGATGTACATACTAGCAGACATATGTGGTACATATCTACTCTCTCCGTCCGAGAAAGCGTGTCCCTCAAATGGATGGAGTATAAGATAGATGGTCACATGAATAGGTTGAACCCAGTTAGTTTGACACTATGGTGAGGAAGGATCGACCTTCAACTACTATTAGATTGCTGGTGAGCCACGCAAGATTAGGAAGTATCGGTAATTACACTCAACGCTGGTACTTTACAATCAACTATGGCAGCGATGTCACTTGTAATACACAAAACAATATTGCACGAGAGTGTGGATGCTGTGTACTGAAAGTTGGTAGTAGAGTCCAAATGAAGAGATTATGTCGGAGAAGTGAAGGTAGGCGAGAGTAGGAGCCCTAGATGAAGAACTTGTCGCCAAATTACTGGTGTACTCGAAGACTGAGGTTCTTTTTCCCGCAAAAAACTAAGAAGACTGAGGTTCTTCATTGAGCGACACTGAGTCCATGTTACGAAACACTTGCATCCCAAACCTTGGTGCTGGTTCGAATGGTTAGGCTTAAGCACTGAAAAAAATAGCGCGCTATAGCGTCGCTAATAGCACGCTATAGCATATAGAGAATTGTCTCGCTAAGTAAATCAATGTACAATGCCTCGCTAATAGCATATTTTCAGGGGCCACGCTATTTTCTGTAGCGCGCTATTGTTTTCATTGGGCCTAAGACCGACAAAAGTTTTTTTTTGAGAGAAAACATTTTCTATAGATGCCTAAACATAACTATATTTTTACGGTCCTACTTTCAACATGATAGCTGTGAATTGCTCGATCCATTTAAAGTTTAGAGCAAAAATCAGTGGAATTTAAGGCACAAATTTGACAATGTGGTGAGCTAAGCAATATGATAGCTGTGATAAAATATATTGTTGGATCCGATGACAAGGTTAAGTGCGAAAATAAGAGGGACCCAATATACGGATTTGGTAATTTAGTTATCAATGTCTTGGGTCTTAATAACTAGTCTGCCTTAAAAACACTACTATCAAAATTACACGAATAGTTTAAAGATCCAAGGCACACCTTCCCGAAAGCTCCACACATCTTGAACAATTCAACTTTGATCTAGCAATTCACTCACATCATTAACACTGCCACATTAAATTCATTTTCTCTATTCCTAATTTGTTTTTTTAATATGCTCCATGGGTTCCTCAGTACTCAACATGACACCAGTCCCAGATCGGAGAGTTGGGGATGGCTAAATTGGTTTTGGTCGGGGGTTGGATGGCAGTTGACCTACAACCCATGTGAGTGGACTAGCTGCATAGCTGACCATTGTTCTAATTGTCTAGTGGTTTCTATCAAGATGATTCTTTATGCCCATCAAACAACCCTGAGGTGTTAATCCAGAAAAACGACGGGCCAGCAGAGCCCTGAGATGTTGATCCTTTATATAAACTCCTGTCAGCCCGTGTGAATCGACTAGTTCTTTGTAACGAGGAGCTACATGCATAGTTCAGTCAGAGCCAGCAGTGTGATTGCTGAGACCGATTGTACTGCATTGAGGCCGAACTCCACCTCACTTAATAGAATCCACATACAGGATGGCAATTTTTGTGTTTGTGACTTGATTTGAAATTTTGAATAGTTATAATGAACAAGAACAGTCCGTTTTCTTCCTTTGATTTACTACTTTGTTTTCATTCCTTAGTTCAGCTCAGAGTGGCCGCTTTGCCACCGATTGGCGGGCCAGGGAGGGGAGTAGGCGCGCATCCGATTCGTGTCCGCACCGACGCAAATTGGCTCAAAATTGAATTGAGAATGGGTCGGCACGCAGACAAAAAGCGGACGCACGTCCGTTTGAGTCGGCGCGTTGGGCCAACTTTCCGCAACCCAAATGGACGACGGCGGACGAAATAGATCGCCCCGTTGGAGTTGCTCTTACTATAGGAACAGGAAAACAAACTAAGATGGATCACAATTTCAGTTTTATGTCCATACTTATTTCTCAGCACAGCAAAGCGCGCTTTCGCTTCTAGTGTGTACTATTCAACAAGCTAGGTACTCCTACCGCGTGGTGAGCGATCTTCAAATCATTCAAAAAAAAACTATTTACTGGCGCGCATATACTCCGGCCGGCCCGTGCAATGTGCTACTGTTTTGTAACGTGGAGCTTTGGAAGTGAAAGAAGACCAACACGAGTACTCTAGGTCTGAGCAGTAAGGTGAATGCTGACACCGATGGTGCATTGAAGCGATTATTGGGCCTCAGTTAATAAAGTTCACATGTAGAAGAGCAACTTGTATCATGATGATGTCTTGTTTAGATGGGTAGTGCATATATAGATCGCAATCAGCGAGGTATAAGCTTGTCTCTACGGGTGTTAATATTGTCACACAGACAGAGGACACAAGCGCCAGCCGACTTCTAATTACAGATACACGGAACTATTTCGTCGGAGCCCTGCACGACATCATTAACAGGATCTTCTGTGTCCACCCATGTACCTATCAAAGCTAGCGCGATCCATCATGGTAAATACACTTTGGTTCCTGGTTGTATAGGCATCCTATATGGAATTTTTTTTTTATATTTTAATAAAAAGTCCGAATAGGTAAGAACTATTTAAAAAAAACACTTGACTTACTTTTGCATTGATATATAAATCTTGATGAAAAAAAACAAAAGTTGACCTCACAGCAAAAAAGATAAAATTTGTTTGCTATTATGGGTCACTATTCACACTATTTTAACCAAAATTTTGTCTTTATTGAAAAGAAGTCAAAAGGATATTTTTTCTGTGAAAGGTCAAGTTTATTTAAAAAAAATCAAAAACTTTTTACTTTCAGTTGAATTACTAATTTTTTTTTCATATAAGGTGCATATATGGTCACGCAAGTATATGCACGTCGCAGAGCGCCCTAGCCAGCTCGGCCGAGACGACGTACTCAAGGTGCCACGGCGCCGGCGCCTCCGCTGCCGTGCCTGCCTCCGAGCCCGCCGAACGGGATGCCACCACCAGCGAACCCTCCGATAGAGATACCGCCAGCTCCCTCCACGCCATGCAGCCAAGTGATGCTCCCCACGCCGCCCCCAACGCCGCCAAGCGGACCCGTAACGCCGGTGAAGAAGCCGGCTCCGTTGTTGCCGAAGCCCCCGCCGTAGCCGCCGCCGACGGCCGGGAGGCCCGGCAGGTCCCCCATGCCTCCCACGCCCACGAACAGGTTCTTCACGTCCGCCACGCGCGCTCCTGCTGTCACCTGCGCCCTTCTCCGTGGTGGCGGCGGCTTGAAGTGAGGCCTCCGCCACGCCGCCAGCTGAAGCGGGCACGGTCCTCGCAGCCACCACGGCGTGTGCTGCCAGTGCGAACCAGAGCAGGAGCGAGGCTATATGGTGCTACAGGACTTCATGGCCATGGGCTGCACTAGTGACAAGTCTAGCTTATACTTCTACTCACTCTCTCTTGTGTTGTGTGCTTGTGATTGTCGGTGCTGATGCACTAGTGGTTTGGCTAAATAGGCGGAGGAGTACGACGGAGACACCGGGGCAGAAATGTTTGTTCAGGGATGAGGGTGTAAATGAGGCACTTGTGAGGGTTTAATGAGGCTTGTGTGAGAGCGGCGCTGTGAATATTTGTTCAGGGATCAAGAACAGGATGAGTAAATTGCTTTCTCACAAAAGAAGGATGAGTAAATTTGTGTCTAGTAGAGCTGAAGAGGGGCGCGAGGCATTGAATTCAGGGCTGCGTAGAATAGAGGTGAGGCCCGTGGCCCAATAGCTCTCCCTTCGGTGGTTGTTATCAAATACTACATCGATGATCCAACTGTTTTGGAAACTTTGGCGATATAAGGGAGGCCCGGGCACTCGCCATGGTCAAGGATTACCCACAATGAAAGTAACATAGATGTCAACATCATACATCTCTAGGCAAAATAGATGCTGTGGCAAGTAATTAATGAAGAAAAAGAGACATGTGGTAACATAGCTAGTTACTCATAGTATGAGTAACATCATACTCCCTCTGTCCAGAATTACTTGTCGTGGAAATGAATAAAAGTGGATGTATTTAGAACTAAAATGCGTCTAAATACATCCATTTCTATGACAAGTATTTCAGGACGGAGAGAGTACATATCAAGACAAGATGACTCTATAATCTAATAAATGAAGTGTTAAATGACACCACACAGATGTTACTCCCCACTGTAGACTGATAACATATGCATGTTACTACTCTAAATTACTCCGCACTGTGGCTAGTCTAACCAAGATCTTAGTGACTTGAGATTGTAAGGTGGCGGTTGATGGTATCGAAGAAAGGAGCACAACGCAATACGGAGCAGTCATTCATGAAATCATAGAAATAGGTAGTAGCTTTATTTCTTGTTCTTTCATACATGAGTTTAGGACCTTGAATGTCGAGTCTCACAATCTTGCAAAACAATCACTTACTCTAGGGGTTGGTCATCATACTTCTTTTGTTCGTCTCTCTAAACATTGTGACGCGGTAATAAAGTTCGCGAGTTTGCCTAAAAAAGAAACTCTGCTCGAGTTTCTTCTTCTGTTTTTCCTTCTTCTTTTTTTATTTTGTGTTTTTTATCTTTTCATTTTCAATGGTTTTATTCGGTTTTAATTGTTTTCTCATTTTATTTTTTCTGGTTTTCCTTTATTTCTTATACTTTTCTTTTCTTAATTCTTTCTTGTATTTTCTTCAGTTTCTTTGCTTTTCTTTTGTTTCTTTGTCGGTTTTTATCAGTTTTCTTTGTTGAACACATATCTACTTTTTTCTCAATACCCAATGTGCATTTTTATTCCACACATGAAACTTATTTTTTATACACGCTGGACATTTTGAAATGCATTATGTACATTTTCTAAAAACACATGTTTTGAATACATGGTAGCATTTTTTTCCCAAATACACGTTGTACATTTTTGCATGGCATAATATTTTTTGAAGTACGCAAGCATTTTTCTACATTGTATAGGTGAATTTACCTAAAATAAACTACAATATCTCATGTCTTACCTTGCAATATTTCTAGCAAAATGGTGAAAGGGTGATGTGCATATGTAATGTGCACCTCCAGTACACTAGAATTTGACACTTTTGAGAACTTGTACAAAAGCCCTAAATAGCAGTCGCTCAAAATTGATAGGAGTCAAAGAAACAAATCGTGGCTCAAAGCTACCCAGAAGCATGGCAGTGTATGGGTTGCATTCACGTGAGTTAGACTTATGTTTGCACCAAACAAGTTATGTCCATGAATAATGATGATGACCAACCATCCACAAATTAATGCATTTGGAACTAGCTAAGGATGTTGTCGTGAGGCATGTGCATGTACATATTAGCAGACATATGTGGTACTCCCTCCGTTCCAAATTACTCGTCGCGGAAATGGATGTATGTAGAACTAAAATACATCTAGATACATCCATATCTACGACAAGTAACTCAGAACGGAGGGAGTACATATCTATAAGATAGATGGTCACATGAATAGGTTGAACCATGGAGCTGTCAGATGGTTAGACCCAGTTAGTTTGATACTATGGTGAGCAAGGATCAACCTTCAACTACTATTAGATTGCTGGTGAGCCACACACAGGATTAGGAAGTATCGGTAATTGCACTCAACGTTGGTACTTTGCACTTCACTATGGCCAGCGATGTCACCTGATAATAGTAATACACAAAACAATATTATACGATAGAGTGGATGCAGTGTAGTGAAAGTCTGTACTAGAGTCCAAATGAAGAATGATTATTTCGGAGAAGTGAAGATAGGCAAGACAACGAAGTAGGGGCTCTAGATGGAAAACGTGTCGCTGCATTACTGGTGTACTCGAAGACTGAGGCTCTTCGTTGAGCGACTCTGAGTCCATATTAAGAAACACTCGCATCCCAAACCTTGGTGCCAGTTCATATGGTTAGGCCTAAGACCGACCAAAGTTTGTTCGTTTGAGAGAAAACATTTTCTATAAATGCCTAAGCATAAATATATTTCTACAGTCCTACTTTCAACATGAGATATATGCCATCGAATTGTGCATAATATAAATTGCTCGATCCATTGAGTTAACTTTAGTTCATAGCGCAAACCAGAGGAACTCAAGGCACAAATTTGACTATGTGGTGAGCTAAGCAATACGATAGCTGTGATGAAGTATATTGTTGGATCCGATGACAAAGTTTAGTGCCGAAATAAGAGGGACCCAATTTACGAATTTGGTAATTTAGTTATCAATGTCTTGGGTCTTGATAACAAGTCTACCTTAAAAATACTACTATCAAAATTACATGAATAGTTTAGAGATCTAAGACACACCTTCCCCAGTGAAAGCTCTACACATCTTGAACAATTCAACTTTGATCCAGCAATTCACTCACATCATTAACACTGCCACCTTAAATTATCTTTTTCTATTCCTAAAATATTTCTTGACTATGCTCTGGGTTCCCTAGTACTCAACATGACATCAGTCCCTGATCGGAGAGCTGGGGACGGCTCAATTGGTTTTGGTCGGGATTTGGATGGCAATGGACCTACAACCCATGAGAGTGGATTAGCTGCGAAGTTAACCATTGTTCTATTTGTCTAGTGGTTTCTACCAAGATGTTTCTTTATGCCCGTCAAAGGCCCTGTTTGGATACTTAACTCAGATTTGGCGGAGCGAGCCCTGGCCGAGGCAGACGGGGACGCGCCCAGCAAGGAGCCGCGCTGGCCTCTCGCGCAGCCCGCCGACCGGATCCGCCGTCCCTGTGCAAGGAGTCGCGTTGGCCGAGGCCGACGGGGACAGGCCACGCAAGGAGCCGCGACTGCTTACCGGTGGGCGGACGGGCCGCAGGGAGACGATGGGGTTGGAACGGGAGGGTAAGGCAGGGCTGCTTACCGGCGGCTGACGGGAGCGCGAATACGGCGAGGCGCCTTCATCGACGGTGCGAGAGGAAGGGAGGGGGAGGACGAGAAGCTTCGAGGAAGTGGGAGCGATATGCTGCGGGCAGAGTGAGTGAAAAAAGATGTTTTTTAGTGGTCCCAAAAAAATTAACCCAAATAAGTACCTCTTGGGTTGGTTAGATTTTTAGATGGATTATATTCATCTAACCCAAACTAATCCTTCTGTTTGGATATTTTTGAGTTAGTTGACTCCAAATTAACCCAAGCTAACTCTAACTCAGGGAACCAAACAGGGCCAAAGAACCCTGAGATGTTAATCTAGAAAAAATGACGGGAGGTAGCAGATCCCTGAGATGTTAATCCTTTTTTTAAACTGCTGCCGGCCCGTGTGGATGGTCGTAGTGCTTTGTAACGTGGAGCTACACGAGTAGTTCAGTCAGAGTTAGCAGTGTGAATGCTGAGACCGATTGTACTACTACATTGAAGCCGAACTCGACCTCATTTGATAAGGAGAGATTTTTTTTATTGTTATGGTGACTTAATTTCAAATTTTGACCTGTGGTAATGAACAAGAACATTTCTTTTTGTTCTTTTGGAGTACCATGTTTTCATTCTTCAGTTTACCTCGGTATTTTGTCAGTTGCTGCTGTGTAGTGTATGTACCCACACATATCGTCCACGCTTTGTAACGTGGAACTGTGAGAGTAGATCGACACACGAGTACGCAGGTTGATGGTACATTCAAGCAAACCTTTTTTCACGAATACGCAAAGCTTGTCTACCTTTTCATTGATAAAAGGTGTAGAAAGAGTACAGAGGGGTGCAACGTATGATATGAATGCAGACAGACGTGAACATAATACTCGAAGTAGAGAGAAAGGATGCTCGGCCCGAACAGAAGATACATCACAGGTAAACCTACCAAGCTCGAACGACAAGTGACAATGCCAAACCAACAAGAATACCAACATCACCCGCACCAAAATCGGGGACACCGCGAGCAAGCAAGATAACGCCTTCAAGAAAGAAGACGCCGCCGAGCCGCCACCGCCATCCGATATGGGGTAATAGACCTAGGGTTTCACCTGCGCTCGAAGAGGGGCATAGCTGAAGGCCTTGGCATTGCCTCTAAGAAGGAAACGACACCCGCGGGCGCCGTCGCTGCCAGCACCGACAAGTCGATCAAGGATCTCTCCCTGGCCTAAAGCTGAGCAATCCCATTGCCACCGAGTCTGGAAACGAAGATGAGCAAGTCTCTGTTGGTCGGAACCACCGCGCCGGGAGGGAGCTGGAAGGGCTGCACATACCGTCGAAGTGTGGCACTGCCTCCGGAGCCACGAGCACTGAATCCGGCAAAAGGAGGAGGCTTTGAAACCACACAAAGGGTTTGGGGCAACGACATCGAGCGCTGACAAGCTAGGACAAGAGAGACGCAAATCCGAGTTGTCATGGCCTTAGTCGTCGAGACATCGGCGCGCCTGGCAAGCAGGAAGAGACGCAGCTATATGGTTACCGAGGCCGGAGCTGCTCGACATATGACGCTGACAGTGAAGGACATATGAGAGACGTGGGCTAGGCCGCCGGGGCCAGAATAGCACCAGCAAGTGCCCACTGCGAGGAGCATCGTGTCTGCCACAACATCATATGCATCACCGATTTGCCATGAGAGCCGACACCATCGCTCGAGGAGGGGGAGGAGGGCCATCGGAGACGACGGGAGCGCCTGCACGGAAGGCAGGCCGCAAACACCCCCGCACCCGGTCATCGGTCTCACGTCCCACCCATGGCCGGCAACAACATCACTAACGACTGGGTCGCACCACCGCGGGGGTGGGGATGGCTACACGGGGCATTCAAGTCAATGACCAGGATCGCCAAAATCGCCACCGACCAGCAAGCTCATGCAACAACTGGTGGAGGGTGCACTGTGTGGGGTCCCAGAGCGGCGGGAAGACGAGGGAGGCACATGAGGTGTGTGGTGCCCGCGGTGGCCGAGAATGGACAGAGGGTGGCACGGCTAGCCGGAGCCGTAGGGCAGGCCGTCGGGAGGACCGGATCCGGCGTTACCGGACCACCAAAGGACAGCTGATACGTCTCCAACGTATCTATAATTTTTGATTGTTCCATGCTATTATATTATCAACCTTGGATGTTTTATATGCATTTATATGCTATTTTATATGATTTTTGGGACTAACTATTAACCTGGAGCCCAGTGCCAGTTTCTGTTTTTTCCTTGTTTTAGAGTATCGAAGAAAAGGAAAATCAAACGGAGTCCAATTGACCTAAAACTTCACGGAACTTATTTTTGGAACGGAAGCAATCCAGGAGACTTGGAATAGATGTCAGGGAAGCTTCGAGGAAGCCACGAGGCAGGTAGACGCGTCCTACCCCCCTGGGCGTGCCCCCACCCTCGTGACTCCCCTGACCGACTTCTTTCGCCTATATATGTCCATATACCCTAAAAACATTGGGGAGCGGAATAGATCGGGAGTTCCGCTGCCAGAAGCCTTCGTAGCCACCGAAAACCAATCTAGACCCGTTCCGGCACCCTGTCGGAGGAGGAAAATCCCTCTCCGATGGCCATCTTCATCATCCCGGCGGTCTTCATGACGAGGAGGGAGTAGTTCACCCTCAGGGCTGAGGGTATGTACTAGTAGCTATGTGTTTGATCTCTCTCTCTCTCTCTCTCTCTCTCTCGTGTTCTTGATATCGCACGATCTTGATGTATCGCGAGCTTTGCTATTATGGTTAGATCTTATGATGTTTCTCCCCCTCTACTCTCTTGTAATGGATTGAATTTTCCCTTTGAAGTTATCTTATCAGATTGAGTCTTTAAGGATTTGAGAACACTTGATGTATGTCTTGCATGTGCTTATCTGTGGTGACAATGTGATATCATGTGATCCACTTGATGTATGTTTTGGTGATCAATTTGCGAGTTCCGTGACCTCGTGAACTTCTGCATAGAGGTTGGCACACATTTTCGTCTTGACTCTCCGGTAGAAACTTTGGGGCACTCTTTGAAGTACTTTGTGTTGGTTGAATAGATGAATCTGAGATTGTATGATGCATATTGTATAATCATACCCACAGATACTTGAGGTGACATTGGAGTATCTAGGTGACATTAGGGTTTTGGTTGATTTGTTTCTTAAGGTGTTATTCTAGTACGAACTCTAGGATAGATTGAACGGAAAGAATAGCTTCATATTATTTTACTACGGACTCTTGAATAGATCGATCAGAAAGAATAACTTTGAGGTGGTTTCGTACCCTACAATAATCTCTTCGTTTGTTCTCCGCTATTAGTGACTTTGGAGTGACTCTTTGTTGCATGTTGAGGGATAGTTATATGATCCAATTATGTTATTATTGTTGAGAGAACTTGCACTAGTGAAGGTATGAACCCTAGGCCTTGTTTCAACATATTGCAATACCGTTTGTGCTCACTATCATTAGTTATCTTGTTGTTTCTATATTTTCATATTACAAAAACCTTTATCTACTATTCATATTGCACTTGCATCACCAGCTCTTCGTCGAACTAGTGCACCTATACAATTTAACATTGTATTGGGTGTGTTGGGGACACAAGAGACTCTTTGTTATTTTGTTGCAGGGTTGTTTGAGAGAGACAATCTTCATCCTACGCCTTCCACGAATTGATAAACCTTTAGTCATCCACTTGAGGGAAATTTGCCACTGTCCTACAAACCTCTACACTTGGAGGCCCAACAACGTCTATAAGAAGAAGGTTGTGTAGTAGACATCAGCAGCCGCTGTGGGGGGTGCGGGCGTGGCACGTGGTGAGGGGTGGGGGCTCGGGGGGTGCGAGGGTAAAGACCCACCCCGCCGCCACATTCATGGGGTTCGGTGAGGCCTCAACAACTGACCCTCTGGCAGCGGCGATGTGGGGGATGGCGGCGGAGAGGCCTGCGGGCGACGACGTGTAGGGTTCCCCCGTGTTGCCAGAGGAGGGCGACGCGAGGGGGGGTGCGACGGTCCTGACCCTCCCCGCCGCCACCTTAATGGGTCTAGTGCGGCTTCTACGGCCGACCCTCCGGCGGGGAAGAGGTCTGTGACTAGTGGTGGCTAGGGTTCCTCCCGTGTCGCCAGAGGAGGGTGACGCGATGGGGGAGGGGGGTGCGACGGTCCAGACCCGCCCTGCCGCCACCTTCATGGAGTCCGGCGCGGTTTCCACGTCCGGCCCTTCGGTTGGGAAGGGTGGCGGAGAGGTCTGCGAGCGGTGGCTAGGGTCCCCCCCTCCCCCCCCCCCCCCCCCACCTTTTTCTCTAGAGGAGTGCGACATCGGGTGGGAGGGGAGGGGGGGGGCTAGTTAAAAAGTTCATATGCAGAAGGGCAACTTTTATCATGATGATTTAGATACAAACCATGAGTGACTAGACCTTTTTTACAGAATGGAGGATGAACAAGAATAATTTATTTTCTTCTTCTCGTTTATCATGTAATATCTGATTTTCTGTATATACTTTAAGTCTCTTCAAGTGACTTTGACTAATTTTTCATCAGTCGCTGCTGTTCGACCGGTGACCACACATACTGTTGGCCAGACTACACCATGCATACATGGCAATTACTCCCTCCGTTTGCCTATTTTGGAACGGAGGGGGTACTAACGTACCCTCTGTCTTTCCAGATATTAATATTGTCACTTAGACGGACGACACAATCACATGAACTGGACATGAGTTTGGAATAGCGTGAGCACGCCAACTTGACAACATGACGAGAAGAGTTCTTTAAACTAGCTAGTCGCATACAGTAGTTCGCACACGACCAGACACAACCAGAACCCTGAGCGCCTTCTAGCTACAGACCCACTCCAGCTTCTTGTTTGTCAGTCGCCTCCCGTACGAACCTGTATCTACACCAGACTACTGCGACTGAACTCGGTGCCACACCAGGAGCACACCCTAGGTCCACGCACGAACCTGTATCTACACCAGACTACTGCGACTGAACTCGATGCCACACCAGGAGCACACCCTAGGTCCACGCATGTACGTACGCTAAGCTAACGCAATCCACCGACGAGAACGATGGTGACGTACATATATGTATGACACAGGGCGGCCTTGGTAGCTAAGAGCATCTTCATCTTCGTCGTCCTCATCGCCCCGTTTCCCGCACTGAATCAATGCCAAAGCAGCCGCGCACTGCCGTGCCGGTCAGCCTCCTCCATTGATGCCTCACGGGCGGCGCAGTAATCGGACGATGCGCACCCCTCGCCCGCCACGCGTACACGCGGCGGCTCTGCCTATATAAGCCGACCCCCAGCGCGCCGGTGACACGCATAGAGTCTCCACCGCTGCAGCGCCATTTCTCCCCCTTTCCTCCCTCTCCTCTCGCCGTCTCCAGTTCAAAGCATGGCCGAGCGCTTCCCAGGCGACGGTGTGGCGGCGAACGGCTTCGGCCGCCGTCACCTTCACGAGGACGAAGCTCGGCTCCTCTTCGAGGCCGAGTATCCGGTCCCGCCAGACATGCGGGTGCCGGGGGCGTGGAGGATCAGCGCCGGCGGGGTCCCGGTGCCACCACCGCCTACCGGGGCGGTGCGGCATGCGGAGATCGCGAGTATCCGCGCCTCTCTGCCGCGGGCGGCGAGGAAAGGTCCACGGTAAGTCCCCGACAGCCCGCTCTGGGAGCCCTACTTCCGCCACCGCCACGCCAAGCAGCTCGAGGCCACCAACGGTGTCGTGCCCTCCGGAAGGCTCAACTCCGAAGGCCGGCGCCGATGATGGGGCGTGCCCGGCCGCACGCTGGAGGTCGTCCTCGAGTACATCGAGGGCGGCAACACGCCGATGATGGAGTACCCCGCTCCCTCGTCCATCTCTCGCCGGCGTGGGAGCTCGTGGACGTCGAGGCGGATGGACCTGGGGGCGTCCTCCTCCTTCTCCGGCCGCTCGTCCAACTCTCCCAGCCTCCGCCCCGTCAAGCTGGAGCCCCAGCACACGCCTGTCAGCGCGCGCACCCGCAGCTCCAGCGTCCGCATTGACGACTCCGCCCCCGCCTCTAGCCACCTCGTCCTCATCAGGCCGAAGCCGGAGCCCGGCCTCCCTGCGGAGTACGAGGAGATAGCTCGGCGCGGCTTCTCCGACGAGGACGCCCTACGATGAGCGCGTGACGACTACCTCCGCGACGAGATGGTCCGGCAGCGCCGGGCCCTGGAGGAGATAGCCGCCCGCAAACGTGGGCGCGAGGACGAGCGCGGCGTCGTGACCCTCGACAGCGACAACGACGAGGACGCCCCCGGACCGTCCAACCCGCCGCGCCAACCGGAGGAGGGTTGCAGCAGGGACGGAGGCCGCGGAGGCGGCGGCGACGACGAAAGCGGCGGCAGCGACTACACGCGGTTCTACCGCCTCCTCGGCATGTAGAACTGCAAGGGCGGCGCGCACCGAGGAGCGGCAAGGGAGACGGCGAGGAGCAGCCTAATAGCTTTTTTTGTAAAATATTTTAAATATATACGAACTTGCCGAAGTTTGCTTGAATTTGCGTCGTGTTTGTGCCGGAATTAAAATTTTCAAAAAATCGTGGGCGCCGCGACTGGGGGCATCACGCCCCCAGCACGCGATTTGCGCCGATGCGCTCCTAGAGGGCGATTTTTAGCGCCTTCTAGAAGGCCAACGGCTGGAGATGCTCTAAGCCACGATGATGTACGCACCCCGTGACACCGCGGGTGCCTCCGCCGCTATACCCGCCTCCAAGCCCGCCGAACGGGGTTCCACCACCAGCGAACACTCCGAAAAGGATACCGCCAGCTCCACCCACGCCGGAAAATGCGTTGCCCCTCCCGGCGCCAACCCCGACGCCACCAAGCGGGCCTGTAACGGTGAAGAGGCCAGCTCCGTTGTTGCCGAAGCCCCAGCCGCAGCCACCGCCGACGGTCAGGAGGCCCAGTTGGTTCCCCATGCCTCCCACGCCCACAAACAGGTTCTCGCTCTTTCTCCATTGTGTTGTGCGCGTGAGGTCACTGCTTTTTTTTGAGCGATTAAACCAAGCTTTATTCAGAAAACTCCACATGGTGTGGGATACAACGCTGATCATGGGATTGGCCTAGCCATAGGTGGCGCCCCGGTCCCAGTGAAAAAGTATGCTTGGCTAAACTATGTGCCTCTACATTAACGGCACGAGATTCAAAAGTAAAAGTAAAGCTAAGTAAAGAAGATAAGCTGTTTATTTCTGCTATAATTGCTCCATTCGACCCCTGACCCGAATTGTTGATAGCATTCACGACTGCCTTAGCATCCGAGGCCACTAGCACCTCCCGGAGATTGAGATCTTGGGCTAGAGCTAGTGCTTCCCTGCACGCTATCGTCTCCAGATTTGCCGGGTCATCCACACCAGCTATACCAAGGGCTGAGCTTCCCAAGAATACACCATTAGCATCTCTGCAAACTGCCGCTGCAACACCACTTGTGCCCCTGCGACATGCGGCATCAACATGTATCTTCGCTACACCCGGTGGGGGAGCTTTTGGTCACTGCTATGTTGTTGAGGCACTTGCCATGCGTGGAGCTTGTGGTTTAAATAGGCCGCGGGGGAGTAGGACGGAGAGACCAGGGCAGGTGCAGGGGTGTAAATGAGCCGACTGCGAGTGAGAGAGCGGTAATGCCGAATAGTCCTTGCGGGGTAGGGTGCTGTGAATGTTTATTCAGAAATCAGGAGGGGAAAACCCTATTATTTTGATCTATTTTGATTCAACAAAGAAAACCTTTTTTTAGGGTAAACCTTTTTTTAGCAAAAGGGAAAACCCTATATGACACACGGCTAGTGAACAATGAGCTGGGCAGGCCCGGTTAAGGCGTTTCAGTGATCCCGGTTTGCAGAACCTTGGTACCAAGCCGGTTTTTATAGGTTTTGTGAACGTTCTAGAAGTTGCTGACCAGTTTCTTCTTCCTTTTTTTCCGTTTCTTTTTCGTATTTTTTTCTTGTCAAGTTTACTTTTCCTTTTAAAAAATCATGTTTCCAAAAAAAGTAGGAAATTTCAGGAAAAATCAAAATTCGAAAAAATGATCTTGTTTCTCAATTTTGTTCATAAAATTCTAAAATGTTCTCCTTTTGAGAACATGGTCGGTATTTAAAAATGTTCATAATGTAAAAAAATATTCTCCTTCTCAAATTTTTCTCATAAATTCCAAAAATGTTTGGGAATTCCATTAAATGTTTGTGCTCGTTTTATTCACAATTTCACAAAATGTTCTTGTTATTAAATTTTGTTCACAGATGAAAAAATGTTTCCATTTTAAAAAAATGTTTGGAAATTTCGAAAAATGTTTGTGTTTTCCAAAAATGTTTAAAACTTCAATAAATATTCTCATTTTTTCTAAAAAATTTAAGTTCCCAAAAAATGCAAATTAAAAACTTGCATGTTACGTAAAAAACAAAAATACAAAACAATTCAGGAAAATTACTGCTACAGTAATCATGCGAAAAGACTACAGTGACGTACCTCCCAAATCGCTTGCCACTGTAATGTGTTGCTACAGACCTTTCTAGTGGGCCCACTGTGACCTACCCTCTGTGTCGGGGCGCTGTTGGATGGTGAGAGTATACCTGGCCAAACCTCGGGCCGGGCCGGGCCTAGCCAAGCTCGAGCCAAAAAACCTGGGCCCGAGCCCGGCCTGGCCCGGCCATCGGGCCTAGTTTTTGGGCCCAAGCCCGGCCCGAACATGCAAAAGCCCGCCGGGCCTCGGGCCTCGGGCCGGGCCCCTTCAGAAAACTGCAAAAATGACGGGCTCGGGCCCGGCCCGGCCCGGCCACCGGGCTCAAAATCTAGGCCCGAGCCCGGACCGGGAGCAGCATCAGGCCGGGGCGGGTCGGGCTTTTTCGGGCCGGGGCGGGTCGGGCTTTTTCGGGCTGGGTCGGGCCGGGCTGGCCGGGCCGGGCAGCCCATGGCCAGGTCTAGGTGAGAGCATCATATAGGACCTCCCATCGAGGAAGCACGGGTGAAGTAAGTGGGGGCGATATGGTGAATCTATTGCTGGTGTTTTGTAAAGCCCGACCTTCCTTTCTGGACTAGAGGGCCTCAATGCCCAGATCTAGCTGAAGGCCCCAAAAAATTTGGTGCCACTATCAACATTATTTGATATCGTGACAGAGTTTGAAATGAAAATTGGAGCAAACAAAGAAAAATATAAATTAAGAAATTTAGTATTGTAAAAAATACGAAATTTAGTTTGTCGTGATAGAGCTTGGAGTGAAAATCAGAGGAAACCAAGACATCATTGGATGCACAGTTTGGGGTGAAAATGAAAATAAGAGGAAATCATTCATCTTCGATTTCAGCATCAATAGTAAGATAAAATTTCATAGTAAAAGAGATGTCGCATTGACAAAATATATAATCAATATCATCTAAGAAATCGATGCTAAATATCATCCATTTAGAAATTCTAGCAAAATTAAGGCGAGCTCCCAACTTACGACTTGACTCCTATTGTCAGTTGACCAACATCTTTGCCCTAATGCGCTCCTTTGAACGGTTGCTGGATGGAGATGTAATTGTATACGTATTCTTCAAAAATAAAATAAATTCGTTGTAACACAGATTTTGAAGAGAAATGGAAATCGTAATTAATATGGACCTACATCAACTTCACGCCAATTTAAATGTCTGCAAGACATGCTAAATGGGATTGATACAAACAACAATTGCAAAATTTTGACCCACCGCTGGAAGACCCCAAATTAGTCATAAATGCATGTGCACGTGACTCCAATGTCCAGAAGTGAAACTCCCTGCCTCTTCACATCAAATGGCACCGAAAGTGTGACCAGTCCCGAGGGGGTTTGCTAGAGCAACTCTAGCAGACCTCGCAAAAACGCGTTTTGCGGGTTTACGAAAATCGCTTTTGCGGGTCAAAAACATACGCGTCTGAACAAAATCCGTATCTAAACCTGCATAATTTGAAAAACTTCTTTCGCGGGAGAAATTGCACAAACACAGTTCATCACATACTACATTGTTCATCGCATACTACATAGTTCATCACACTACAAGCATACATACTACGTTAAGCTAGTACTAGGGGGTCGGATCTAAACGGCGGCGAGGTCGCGGCAACTGGACGACGCCGTGGAGGAGCCGGACTCTCACTCCTCCTCGCCGGAGCTGCAGAGATCGATGAACTTCTCCGCCTGCTCCGCGCGGATGCGGTGCCACTCCTCGGCCTTCTCCTTGGCGGCGAGATTGGCGGCGACCGCCTGCCGCCACTCGAGGACTTCGAGCTCCTCGGCGTGGCGGCGGCGCTCCTCCTCCTCGCGCACGCTCCGCTCGGCGATGGTGGCGGCGACGGCGATGGCGTCGAACTTCGCGACGTAGTCCTCGGGCCCGACGACCCCGCGGCGGCCGAGCGGAGCGGGCTCCTCAGGATCGTCCTTCACCGGCACGAAGGGGAACGGCGCCGGTGGCTCCGGCTCCTCCTCGTCCGACCATTCCCTCTTCATGGGGAGGAAGCCCGCGGCGGTGGTGGAGGAGGATCCGGCGTACGAAGAACGCGCGGAGGAGAACGACGCGCGCCGGCGGTCGTACTCCACCGTCTCGCGGCGGTCGAAGCTCGCTGGCGGCGAAAGCCCGCGGTTGGTCCACTTCCGCGCGCCGTCGGACTGGACGCGCCGCTCGCGCTCCGGCAGTGGCGGAGCCAGGGGGCGAGCAGGGGCCTGGCCCCCCTAACGATCGAGGGAACAGTTGTACGCAGCGGTTAATTAGCGATATGATAACGTGCTTGCCCCCCCTATCTCTACATTTTTTGAGGGGTAAAACACATCTTTATTCATCAAAGTCCACACGTAGTGGGATACTCCTTTGGTCATAGGGCTGGCCAAACCACACATGGTGTCTCAGACCTCTTGACAAAGCAAATTTAGCTAAGTTATGTGCTTCATAGTTTGCAGCACGACTCTGGAAAGTAAAAATATAATGAAAGGTAATAGCTCTATGATTTATCTCGCTTGTAATTGATGCATATCCTCCTCTTGTACCCGTGTTGATGTCCTGAATCACCTGGCGGCAATCTGATGCAATAACAAAATCTCTGATATTGAGGTCCTCTGCTAGCGCCAGTGCCTCGCGGCACGCGATCGCTTCCAGAGTGGCTGAATCGAGGGTTCCTTCGATGACCAGGGCCGAGCCACCAACGTAGCTACCACTCTCATCCCTGCAGACTGCCGCCGCCGAACCCCCACGTGATCGGACCGCTGCATCGACATGGATTTTGCAAAATCCTGGTGGTGGCCGTTTTGGTCTTTGTTGTTGCACTGCTGGGGTCCCGGTGGCTATCCTGGGCCGTTGTTGCTTATTGCTCAGGACTCCTAGTTCATCAATAAATCATTGGACGAACATGTGTGTCGCTTGGGGGCTCTGGAAAATTCCTTCATGGATGGCCTTTCAGCGAGCATGCCATATTGACCATAAGGTGACCGTCATGAGTATGAACTTGTCATGGGGAAGCAATTCCATCAAGGTGAATAACCAGTTTTTAGCGTTAGGCTCTATTGTTGCTGTGATTTTATGTGTTACCGCTTCGTCTGTCAAAGCCCATATACTCCGTGAGGATGAGCATTCCAACAGCGAGTGGCGCCACGAATCTTGAACTCCACACAAGCCACACTGTCCCGAATCTGTCATATGCCGGTGTGCACGGACATCATTCGTTGGCAGAGACTGTTTTGAGAGTCTCCATAGAAACATGCGGATCTTACCCGGGACGTTAGTATTCCAAAGAGATTTCCATGATCCTTCCGCTGCTCTAGAACTCGACAGACCTGCCGTTCCTTCTAGCCAAGCTTCCCTCCTCTGTCTTGTTGCTACCAGCATGTTGTAAGCAGATTTAACAGAGAAGTTCCCTTTTTTGTCATAGTGCCAGGCCCAAAAATCTGTCATATTACGAGTGCATAGCGGGATTCCCAGTATTACTTGAGCATCCATTGGCATAAACGTCGTCGTGACAAGTACCTTGTTCCAAGCTGCTGTAGTGGGTTCTATGAGTTCCGAGACCATGATGGGGTGGTGGGTTGTTAAACAACCGTATGGTCGAAGCATTGCATCACGTGGTAGCCAATTGTGTTCCCATATGTGTGTAGATGCCCCGTTGCCAATTCGTTTGATCAATCCTTGCTTAAGAGTGTCACGTCCTTCAATGATTGCTCTCCAGACTTGGCTAGGGTGATTCCCCAATTCTGCTGAAAGGAAATCAATGGTTGGGAAGTAGATGCTTTTCAACAAGCGGGCGCTTAAAGTCCCCGGGTTCTGCAGTATGCGCCAGGCCTGCCTGGCCAGCATGGCCAAGTTGAACAACTCAAAGTCTTTGAAACCGAGTCCCCCAGTCCCTTCGGCTGTGTCATCGATTTCCAAGACACCCAGTGTGGCTTTCGTTTACCCTCCTTGCTTCCCCACCAGAACTTTCTGATAAGCATATTCAAATGTTCACACAACCCTCTTGGCAGCTTGAAGCACGACATAGAGAAAACTGGCACAGCTTGAGCAACTGATTTCACTAACAACTCCTTGCCCGCCGATGATAGGGTACTCTCTATCCATCCTTGGACCTTGCTCCATAGCCGGTCTTTCAGGTACTTGAAAGCACCATTCTTCGAGCTACCAATGTCTGATGGCATACCCAAGTACTTTTCGTTTAGCGTTTCATTCGGGACATTTAAAATGTCCTTTATATCATGTCTCACTGTGTCCGGCACCCCCTTGCTAAAATAAATTGAAGATTTTGAGTAGTTGATGCGTTGCCCCGTCGCCTGACAATAAGTATCCAGCACATGGTACACCTCATTAGCTCCCACACCATTTGCCTTGAAAAACAGCAGGCTGTCATCAGCAAAAAGAAGATGGTTCACTGGCGGCGCCGTGGGTGCTACCTGTAGACCATGAAGATTGGATGACTCACTCTTTGATTTTAAAAGGCACGACAGGCCCTCTACTGCTAGCAAGAACAAGTATTCAGATATCGGGTCCCCTTTTCTGATTCCTCATGAAGGTTTGAAACTATGTAACTTTTGCCCATTGAAGAGAACTGAAAACTCAACTGTGGTAACAAGACCCATAACAATGTCAACCCACTTCTCGGTAAACCCCAACTTAAGCATTATAGCCTTTAGATAACACCATTCCACCCTGTCATATGCCTTCATCATGTCGAGCTTCAGGGCACATGATTGATTTTTCTTTGCCTTGTTCCTCTTCATAAAGTGCAAGCACTCATATGCTGTGATGATGTTGTCCGTGATCAACCTTCCTGGGACAAAAGCTGATTTCTCCTCTGAGATAATATCAGGTAAGACTAGCTTCAATCTGTTAGAGATGACTTTCGAAGCAATCTTGTATAGAACGTTACAGAGGCTGATTGGCCGGAATTGAGTGAGTAGCGTGGGGTTTTTTTACCTTGGGTATTAGAACCAGAATTGTTGAGTTGATGCACTCTGCTGACTCGATTCCTTCAACTATTTTTAAAACCACTCTTGTAACATCATCGCCACAAATTTCCCAATGATATTGGAAGAAGTGCGCTGGGTAACCATCGAGGCCCGGGGCCTTAATCGGGAACATCTGGAAGAGGGCTGTTTTCACCTCTTTTTGGCTGTATGGGGCATTCAACATGTCATTCATAGCCTGCGTCACTTTGGTTGGAACAGTATCAATTACGTGCTCCATATTATGAACTCCCTCTGACGTGTATAGCTCTTGGTAGAAAGAGGTGGTCATGTTTTCCATATCCATTACATTATCTGTCAACTCGCCGTTCACCTTTTGCAGCGCCTTAATTTGATTCTTCCTCCTCCGGCAACTAGCCCTGAGATGGAAAAAATATGTATTTTTATCACCATGCATGAGCCACTCGAGTCATGCACGTTGTCTCCACAGAATCTCCTCCCTGTGGTAGAGTTCTGTTAGTCTCTCAACTATTTTAATTTCTGCAAGAATCGGTCCAGATCTGTTTTGGATCGCGCGCATCTCCTGTAGCTGTCGCTGCAACATCTGAATCTCTTGTCTCACATTGCCAAAGTGCGTTCTATCCCAAGCAGAAAGGTCCGATGACAGCGACGTTAGTTTGTCGTGTATCTCAGCGACAGTTTCTCCTCCGCCCCGCGCCCATGCATGTTCCACCACCGGCACAAGTCCCGAGTCCCTTTCCCATGCAACTTCGTACTTAAAGGAGCATGGGGGCCGCCTGCATGCAGCCCCATGCACGTACCTGAGAAAGATTGGTACGTGATCGCTAGTGGCCGCCGTTTTATGCTCTAGACTCGCTGCTGGGAATGCTATCATCCACGTTGGGTTCGCTACCGCCCTGTCCAGCCGTACTCTGGTGTAGGTGCCCCCGGCAACCTTTTTCTCAAAGGTCCAGCTATTGCCCACGTATCCAATATCCGACAGGCCACACGTATCAAGCGCATCTCTGAAAGCATCCATCTGAGCCTGGCTCCTATTCCCCACACCGTCGTGTTCATGTGCTTGAATCACCTCATTAAAATCTCCCAGAACTAGCCAGGGTATGTCATTTTCACCAACTATTCCTCTTAGCGTATCCCATGTTTTATATCGCTCATTTGCCTGAGCTTATCCATAGACAAAGGTCACTCTTGTTCGGACATCAACAAGTTCATCTATCACGGCATCAATATGATAACGGGAGTAACCAACAACTTCAAGTTTTATTTCATCGTTCCAAAAAATACATAATCCACCACTTCTTCCCGAACTACTGACAGCAAAACTCTTATTATAGCCTAAAGGACCAGCCATACTCTCAACTCTCGAACCCTCTATTTGAGTTTCAAGACTGCATAACACAGAGGGGGCAAACTACCTCGTTAGATCACGAAGCTCTCGAACTGTCGCAGGTTTGCCAGCACCACGACAGTTCCAACAAAGAAGACTCATTGCGCTCGGTGCGACCCCCCAGGGAGGCTCGCCAATCGCGCATCAAGATTTTTGGTTGGGAGTGTACTCTTTCCTTCGTTGCTGTCATGAGGTGTCGTGCAGAGTTTGTTCCTTTTTGGCTCCTGTACCGAAGAAGGGCTCGGAGGAACAACCGGACCTGGCAACAGCATAAGTTTATCTGTCTTCTCTTTGGGCGCCACTTGCGTCAAGTCAGATTTTTGATCAGCTAGTGCCCCTCTCTTTCTGTTTCCATCCGCCTCCTTCATAGTGATGTCCACACCATTAGGGCCAGTATCATGCTCTTCCTCATCGTCAAAGCTGCTCTGGTCCGATTGTCCTCGGCCCCGGCCACCTGCATGACGGCCTCTCCCTCGGCCTCCCCTTGTATTGCTGCCTCCCGCTTGAGATTTACCTTCCCCCGGGCCTCTACCTAGACCCCTGAACCATGTCGCCCTCAGATCTTTGAAAACTAATGCTTTGGGAGGGTGTACTCCATCCCCGCACTCCTTGAAAAGGTGCCCCAAATATCCGCAGACCGCACACCAATTAGGGAGCCGCTCGTACTTCACTCTGAAAATTACTCGTTGAACAACATCCTTCTTTTTGATCACTAGCGATACAGCGTTCTTCAACGGTTTGGTAACATCAAGCCTTACCCAGACACGAACAAAATTACCTTCAAAATCCTGTGATTTTGGCTCGGCATAGATGAACTCGCCGACTGTCGACGACAGAGCCTTAATCTTGGGGAAATAGCCTTCTGGAAAATCATGGATCTGGATCCATATATCAATTTTGTTGAGCTCTATCGTGGACGGCTTAGTGAAGCCATCATAATGTGCTAACACCACCGCTTTACCTTTGAAGGCCCAGGGTCCCTCTTCCATGACCCGTTCCCAATCACCCAAGCAACCAAATTGCATGGTGTACAGATTCTCTTCAAGCGATTTGATCTTGACTTCCTTCGCTAGATCCCAAGCAACCTTCATACCTCGGTAGAACCAGTACTGGCTGTAGCTTTTGTCGGTGTGAACCCTAACAATGGCCATCCATCGTGTCGCCTCCGCTGGCAACTCGTCATCTTCCACCACTACATCCTCAAGCTCGTCCTCTTTCAGTCCAAGCTCCGCCATCATGGCTTCTAGGTCGGTGGCTGACGTGCCCGACCCTAAAGCAGTCTCATCCATTGACCTCTTGCCCGTGAAACAGATGATCCGCGGGCGGGGTAACCCTATCTGGCCTCCTACGCCCGCCGAGCGGCGCCGGCGGGGGAAGAGGTGAGGGGAGACCGGTCTCAACGGTGGCGCGATCAAGATCGCCGCCGCCGAGAGGAAGAAAAACCCTAACTTGAGGGCGACTCTCGAATCATTCCCCCTATCTCTACATGAATTCTGGAGAAAGGAAAAAAGGCCCACGTACAAGCCCATTAGTTAGTTGTTTCCCATGTCCATGCCAAGGCAGATTAGACTTCCCCTAAAAAAGGCAGATCAGACGATTGGGCTCTGCCAAGTCTCCTGGCACTACACATTATCTCCGTTTTTTTTGAACTTCACTACACATTATCTCCGTGATTAGCGTGAGGATGGATAAGCGATGCGCGCCGTTGCTGTCATATGCCTTCGCCGCCAGCCTGCCTCTTGTCTTCCTTATTAATAAGATCTGATTCATATGGCCACGGCGACGCAGACTGCTTCACTCACAATTATTCTGGCTGCAGCCAACGAACTAGCCGAGGTAAACACATCACTCCATCTGCTAATCTCTCTCAATTCTCATCTTGTTTCATGTTGAACTTCTATATTAGATTTTAGTTATTTTGGCCGATCTACTTCGACCTAGTGGTATAGGGGATACAGAGGGGCTGGATTTAATTCTAGGTATGTGTTCTCCCTACATTGATCAATTTTTGCTAACTAAACAATAAAATTTCCTAATACAATCAGTGATGATTTGCCATTCAAACCTATATAAACGCAAACTAAAAGCCAACCATTTGATAATGCAAGATTATTCTAGTTCGTATATCTTAAATTTTCGTATGACAATGTTTTCTAGCGTTGGCATTTCATTATCAACTTCGTCTTCTTGGCACGTATATGGAATTGTTGACCAATATTAGCCATGCTCCGGCTGCAAGAATTGTTTTGTCTAGGCAAAGCTAAATGCGAATGGTACTTCAATATAAAACTATTAGGCAGTATGTGAGGCACAAAAAAATTTCTCCCTTCATTGCCATCTGGCTCCCCTATGCTTAAATCCTGGCTCCGCCCCTGCGCTCCGGGTCCCTCTCACGGCCGGATCGGCTGCCGGAGCCGCATCCGGAGCTCCACATTTGCCCCCACATGGAGGCTGGAGGCGAGTGGGAGGGTCGTCGGCGGCGAGAAATTGGGAGAGGAGAAAGGGGAATCGGGTGGCTCGCGATGGTGGGGGATAGGGTTTGGACCCGCAAAAGGGTCGCGAAACCGCACTTATAGTGCTCGGGGCGTGCGGTTTGCGGGCTGCGGCAAAAGTTTTTGCGGGCCGGGCGAGTACGCGGACTCTGTTTTGGCCGCAAAATTGGCCCGAGCCCGCATACTCGCCGGAATTTTTGCGGGCCGGGCATTTTGTGGGGTCTGCTAGAGTTGCTCTTATACCTGGCTGGGAAGGGCCAAACCACAAATATACATCATTTCAGCATTAACTAATCACTACTAACGGAAAACATGCATATGTTGGCTTGGTCCAGGGCCTGCTGCCCCGGATCCGGCTTGCCTGCTCCCTTCCTATGCTCCCATCCGTGCTCCCACCTAATCCAACGGTTGTCTTTCTCCTTTTTTTCTTTCTAATCTAATCATCTCCCCCCCTGATTTTAAGGGGGTGGGGCCGGGCCTTATTTTGTTCCAATCAGATTAAGCCACGTATGCGGGAGCACGGATGGGCACACGAGAAGGGAGCAGGCAAGTCTCGTCCTGCTGCCCCGGTCTCCGCCAACGTGTGTGACAGCTCATTAAAGCATACTTTTTTTGCTTACTGCATCATGTCCGAAGAAACACCAATGATTTGTTGCACATAAACCTTTTCACCTCCCAAGCTACAACTATGCTCTATGTAATTCTGGCTCTGAAGAAATGCTAGCATTCTCCTGTCCCTAGTTAGTTCAGAGGCATATTTATTTTACATGAATGTGGTATCAGAAGTCAAGCTTTGCCAAAGGATATGGTATTCTAATTTATTTCTTTATTTTAAATTTTGTTTGCATTTTTAGAACAAGTGTTGAATTCTTTTTTCTTCATAATTTTTAACATTCCTACTTTGTTTTTTTAGGATAATGCCAAAACATAGACTCAAGACACGCATATGAGATTGATTTCAACCCAAATTTACAATATTTTTCATGCACTTGTAGTTTAAATTTTCATTATATCCACGAAATTCCTAGAAATGCACTAAATGACACAAACATAGCGAACGTCCTCCAAAATTTCAAAATTTTAAACGGAACTTGTAATGGTGTATCTTGAGTGTATAAAAAGTTTCAAGGCTAGTCTTTTTTGTGTGGGTAAGTTTCAGGGCTAGTCAACGAAGTAGCGGCCCCTCCGCCTTCGGTTCTGACTAGTTCCCTCTCGATTCCACCAAGGAGATGGTTCGATCACTAAGCAGTGCACCTCAAAAATTTCGCAAAACATTGTAAAGAAAATTTAGCACGGCGTCTAGGGATCATATAGTGACACGATGCCAAGCTTCGTGTTTTTCAACCTTCGTTTACATTTTTTGAAAATTAAAACTAATAAATGACATGTTCGGAGTTCCTTCTTTTCTATTAAAGATATGCCTAAACATAGACTAAAGAACACAAATATGTTTTTAACCCAAACTTTTCCAAGTCTATCATACACTCACATTTCAAATTTTAATCATATGAACCTAATTCCTAGAAATGCAGTAAATGACTTAAATAGAGTAGCCAACCCCAAAAATGACAAAGTTTAATATGTGTCCTGTAACGCTGTATTTACAGTGTTGAAAAAATATCCAGAGTCAACCAATGAAGCAACCGTCACTTGGCCTTCAAACCTGACTCAGTCCCTCTCGAAACATAGATTCTTGCTCAGAGATGGTGTGGTTTAAAAAAGTGCACGTCATAACTTTTGAGAAACTTTGTGAAAATTTTACCACAACATGTTGATGTCACATGAGAGCACCATGCCAAGTTTCATGTTTTTCAGACTTTGTTTATATTTTCGGAATTGAAAAAAAATCCTCTATGTTCGAGGTCTGAGTTTGGAATTCTTCTTAGTTTATTGGATAAGGCCTAAACATAGACTAAAGAACAAAAAAGACAAAAATTTGCCAACACTTCAGGCACCTGCGGGTCGAATTTTAATTATATGCACCTAACACCTAAAAATGCACTAAAATATAGGTAACGAATGCCAAAGAGTTCCAAATCTTGACATGTATCATGTAATTGTTGGAAATATGCCCTAGAGGCAACAATAAATTAGTTATTATTATATTTCCTTGTTCATGATAATCGTTTATTATCCATGCTAGAATTGTATTTATAGGAAACTCAGATACATGTGTGGATACATAGACAACACCATGTCCCTAGTAAGCCTCTAGTTGACTAGCTCGTTGATCAATAGATGGTCACGGTTTCCTGACCATGGACATTGGATGTCATTGATAACGGGATCACATCATTAGGAGAATGATGTGATGGACAAAGACCCAATCCTAAGCCTAGCACAAAGATCATGTAGTTTGTATGCTAAAGCTTTTCTAATGTCAAGTATCATTTCCTTAGACCATGAGATTGTGCAACTCCCGGATACCGTAGGAGTGCTTTGGGTGTGCCAAACGTCACAACGTAACTGGGTGGCTATAAAGGTACACTACAGGTATCTCCGAAAGTGTCTGTTGGGTTGGCACGAATCGAGACTGGGATTTGTCACTCCGTGTAAACGGAGAGGTATCTCTGGGCCCACTCGGTAGGACATCATCATAATGTGCACAAATGTGATCAAGGAGTTGATCACGGGATGATGTGTTACAGAACGAGTAAAGAGACTTGCCGGTAACAAGATTGAACAAGGTATCGGGATACCGATGATCGAATCTCGGGCAAGTATCGTACCGCTAGACAAAGGGAATTGTATACGGGATTGATTAAGTCCTTGACATCGTGGTTCATCCGATGAGATCATCGTGGAGCATGTGGGAGCCAACATGGGTATCCAGATCCCGCTTTTGGTTATTGACCAGAGAACGTCTCGGTCATGTCTACATGGTTTCCCGAACCCGTAGGGTCTACACACTTAAGGTTCGGTGACGCTAGGGTTATAGAGATATTAGTATGCGGTAACCCGAAAGTTGTTCGGAGTCCCGGATGAGATCCCGGACGTCACGAGGAGTTCCGGAATGGTCCGGAGGTAAAGAATTATATATAGGAAGTGCTGTTTCGGCCATCGGGACAAGTTTCGGGGTCACCGGTATTGTACCGGGACCACCGGAAGGGTCCCGGGGGCCCACCGGGTGGGGCCACCTGTCCCGGGGGGCCACATGGGCTGTAGGGGGTGCGCCTTGGCCTACATGGGCCAAGGGCACCAGCCCCAAGAGGCCCATGCGCCAAGAGAAGAGGAAAAGGAAGAGTCCTAAAGGGGGAAGGCACCTCCGAGGTGCCTTGGGGAGGAGGGACTCCTCCCTGGCCGCACCCTTTCTTGGAGGAAGGGCCAAGGCTGCGCCCCCCCTCTCCCTTGGCCCTATATATAGTGGGGGGAAGGGAGGGCAGCCCAACCCTGAGCCCTGGCACCTCCCTCTCCCTCCCATGACACATCTCCCTCCTCCCGCAGCGCTTGGCGAAGCCCTGTTGGAATCCCGCTACTTCCACCACCACGCCGTCGTGCTGCTGGATCTCCATCAACCTCTCCTCCCCCCTTGCTGGATCAAGAAGGAGGAGACGTTGCTGCTCCGTACGTGTGTTGAACACGGAGGTGCCGTCCGTTCGGCGCTAGGATCATCGGTGATTTGGATCACGTCGAGTACGCCTTCATCAACCCCGTTCTCTTGAACGCTTCCGCGCGCGATCTACAAGGGTATGTAGATCCACTCCTCCCTCGTAGCTAGATGACTCCATAGATTGATCTTGGTGACACGTAGGAAAATTTTGAATTATTGCTACGTTACTCAACAGTGGCATCATGAGCTAGGTCTATGCGTAGTTTCTATGCACGAGTAGAACACAAAGTAGTTGTGGGCGTTGATTTTGTTCAATATGCTTACCGTTACTAGTCCAATCTTGATTCGGCGGCATTGTGGGATGAAGCGGCCCGGACCGACCTTACACGTACTCTTACGTGAGACTGGTTCCACCGACTGACATGCACTAGTTGCATAAGGTGGCTAGCGGGTGTCTGTCTCTCCCACTTTAGTCAGATCGGATTCGATGAAAAGGGTCCTTATGAAGGGTAAATAGCAATTGGCATATCACGTTGTGGTCTTTTCGTAGGTAAGAAACGTTCTTGCTAGAAACCCATAGCAGCCACGTAAAACATGCAAACAACAATTAGAGGACGTCTAACTTGTTTTTGCAGGGTATGCTATGTGATGTGATATGGCCAAAAGGATGTGATGAATGATATATGTGATGTATGAGATTGATCATGTTCTTGTAATAGGAATCACGACTTGCATGTCGATGAGTATGACAACCGGCAGGAGCCATAGGAGTTGTCTTAATTTATTTATGACCTGCATGTCAACATAAACGTCATGTAATTACTTTACTTTATTGCTAACCGTTAGCCATAGTAGTAGAAGTAATAGTTGGCGAGACAACTTCATGAAGACACGATGATGGAGATCATGATGATGGAGATCATGGTGTCATGCCGGTGACAAGATGATCATGGAGCCCCAAGATGGAGATCAAAGGAGCTATATGATATTGGCCATATCATGTCACTATTATTTGATTGCATGTGATGTTTATCATGTTTTTGCATCTTGTTTACTTAGAACGACGGTAGTAAATAAGATGATCCCTCATAATAATTTCAAGAAGGTGTTCCCCCTAACTGTGCACCGTTGCGAAAGTTCGTCGTTTCGAAGCACCACGTGATGATCGGGTGTGATAGATTCTTACGTTCACATACAACGGGTGTAAGCCAGATTTACACACGCGAAACACTTAGGTTGACTTGACGAGCCTAGCATGTACAGACATGGCCTCGGAACACAAGAGACCGAAAGGTCGAGCATGAGTCGTATGGTAGATACGATCAACATGAAGATGTTCACCGATGTTGACTAGTCCGTCTCACGTGATGATCGGACACGGCCTAGTTGACTCGGATCATGTAATCACTTAGATGACTAGAGGGATGTCTATCTGAGTGGGAGTTCATAAGATGAACTTAATTATCCTGAACATAGTCAAAAGGTCTTCGCAAATTATGTCGTAGCTCGCGCTTCAGTTCTACTGTTTAGTTATGTTCCTAGAGAAAATTTAGTTGAAAGTTGATAGTAGCAATTATGCGGACTAGGTCCGTAAACTGAGGATTGTCCTCATTGCTTCATAGAAGGCTTATGTCCTTAATGCACTGCTCAGTGTGCTGAACCTCGAACGTTGTCTGTGGATGTTGCGAACATCTGACATACACGTTTTGATGACTACATGATAGTTCAGTGCGTAATGCTAAATGGTTTAGAATTGAGGCACCAAAGATGTTTTTTTGAAACGTCGCGGAACATATGAGATGTTTCGAGGGATGAAATTGGGATTTCAGGCTCGTGCCCGCGTCAAGAGGTATAAGACCTCCGACGATTTTCTTAGCCTGCAAACTAAGGGAGAAAAGCTCAATTGTTGAGCTTGTGCTCAGATTGTCTGAGTACAACAATCATTTGAATCGAGTGGGAGTTGATCTTCCAGATGAGATAGTGATGTTTCTCTGAAGTCATTACCACCAAGCTGCTAGAGCTTCGTGATGAACTATAATATATCAGGGACATATATGATGATCCTTGAGATATTCGCGATGTTTGACACCACAAAAGTAGAAATCAAGGAGCATCAATTGTTGATGGTTGGTGAAACCACTAGTTTCAAGAAGGGCAAGGGCAAGAAGGGATACTTCATGAAACGGCAAATCAGCTGCTGCTCTATTGAAGAAACCCAAAGTTGAACCCAAACCCGAGACTAAGTGCTTCTGTAATAAGGGGAACAGCCACTGGATCAGAATTACCCTAGATACTTGGTAGATGAGAAGGCTGGCAAGGTCAATAGGAGTATATTGGATATACATTGTGTTAATGTGTACTTTACTAGTACTCCTAGTAGCACCATGGCATTAGATACCGGTTCGGTTGCTAAATGTTAGTAAACTCGAAATAAAAGGCTGCGGAGTAAATGGAGACTAGCTAAAGGTGAGCTGGCAATATGTGTTGGAAGTTTTTCCAAGCTTGATGTGATCAAACATCGCACGCACCCTCTACCATTGAGATTGGTGTTTGCATTGAGCATAGACATGATTGGATTATGTCTATCGCAATACGGTTATTCATTTAAAGAGAATAATGGTTACTCTGTTTATTTGAATAATACCTTCAAATGGTCTTACACCTGAAATGAATGGTTTATTGAATCTCGATCGTAGTGATACACATGTTCATGCCAAAAGATAGTAATGATAGTACCACCTACTTGTGGCACTGCCACTTAAGTCATATCGGTATAAAACGCATGAAGAAGCTCCATGTTGATGGATCTTTGGGCTCACTCGTTTTTGAAAGGTTTGAGACATGCGAACCATGTCTATTGGTGTATATGCATGAAGAAACTCCATGCAAATGGACCGTTTGGACTCACTTGATTTTGAATCACTTGAGACCTGCAAATCATACCACATGGGCAAGATGACTGAAAGCCTCGTTTTTCAGTAAAATGGAACTAGAAAGCAACTTGTTGGAAGTAATACATTTTGATGTGTGCAGTCCAATGAGTGCTGAGGCGTGTAGTGGACATCGTTATGTTCTTACTTCACAGATGGTTTGAGTAGATGTTGAGTACATTTACTTGATGAATCACGAGTCTGAATTATTGAAAGGTTCAAGTAATTTCAGGGTGAAGTTGAAAGATCGTCGTGACAAGAGGATAAAATATCTATGATATGATCATAGAGATGAATATCTTAATTACGAGTTTGGCACAGAATGAAGACATTGTGGAAATTGTTTCACAACTAATACAGCCTGGAACACCATAGTGAGATGGTGTGTCCGAACATCATAACTGCACCCTATTGGATATGATGCATACCATGATGTCTCTTATCGAATTACCATGATAGTTTATGTGTTAGGCATTAAAGACAACCACATTCACTTTAAATAGGGCACCACGTAATTCCGATGAGATGACACCATATGAACTATGGTTTAGAGAAACCTAAGCTGTCATTTCTTAAAAGTTTGGGGCTGCGACGCTTATGTGAAAAAGTTTCAGGCTGGTAAGCTCGAACCCAAAGCGGATAAATGCATCTTCATAGGACACCCAAAACAGTTGGGTATACCTCCTGTCTTAGATCCGAAAGCAATAAGGGATTGTTTCTAGAATCGGGTCCTTTCTCGAGGAAAAGTTTCTCTCGAAAGAATTGAGTGGGAGGGTGGTGGAGACTTGATGAGGTTATTGAACCGTCTCTTCAACTAGTGTGTGACAGGGCACAGGGAGTTGTTCCTGTGGCACCTACACCAATTGAAGTGGAAGCTTATGATAGTGATCATGAAACTTCAGATCAAGTCACTACCAAACCTCGTGGGATGACAAGGATGTGTACTACTTCGGAGTGGTACATAATCCTGTCTTGGAAGTCATGTTGCTAGACAACAATGAACCTACGAGCTATGGAGAAGCGATGGTGGGCCCGGATTCCGATAAATGGCTCGAGGCCATAAAATCCGAGAGAGGATCCATGTATGGAAACAAAGTGTAGACTTTGACAGAACAGCTCAATGGTCATAAGGCTGTTGAGTGCAGATGGATTTTAAAAGGAAGACGGACAATGATGGTAAATGTCACCATTAAGAAAGCTCAACTTGTCGTTAAGATGTTTTCCGACAAGTTCAAAGAGTTGACTACGATGAGACTTTCTCACTCGTAGCGATGCTAAGAGTCTGTTGGAATTATATTAGCGATTACTGCATTATTTATGAAATCTTGCAGATAGGATGTCAAAACATTGTTTCCTCGACGATTTTCTTGAGGAAAGGTTGTATGTGATACAACCGGAAGGTTTTGTCAATCCTGAAAGATGCTAATAAGTATGCAAAGCTCCAGCAATCCTTCTAGGGACTGGAGTAAGCATCTCGGAGTTGGAATGTATGCTTTGATGATGATCAAAGATTTTGGGTTTATACAAAGTTTATGAGAAACTTGTATTTCCAAAGAAGTGAGTGGAAGCACTATAGAATTTCTGATAAATATATGTTGTTGACATATTGTTGATCAGAAATGACGTAGAATTTCTGGAAAGCATATAGGGTTATTTGGAAAGTGTTTTTCAATGGAAAGCCTGGATCAAGCTACTTGAACATTGAGCATCAAGATCTATAAGGATAGATCAAAACGCTTAATGGTACTTTCAAATGAGCACATACCTTGACATGATCTTGAAGGTGTTCAAGATGGATTAGTCAAAGAAGGAGTTCTTGCCTGAGTTGTAAGGAATGAAGTTAAGACTTAAAGCTCGACCACGGCAGAAGAAAGAGGAAGGACGAAGGTCGTCCCCTATGCTTTTATCATAGGCTCTCTACAGTATGCTATGCTGTGTACCGCACCTGAAGTGTGCCTTGCCATGAGTTAGTCAAGGGGTACAAGAGTGATCCAAGAATGGATCACAGGACAGCGGTCAAAGTTATCCTTAGTAACTAGTGGACTAAGGAATTTTCTCGATTATGGAGGTGATAAAAGAGTTCGTTGTAAAGGGTTACGCCGATGCAAACTTTGACACTAATCCAGATTATTCTGAGTAGTAGACTGGATTCGTATAGTAGAACAGTTATTTGGAATAGCTCCAAATATAGCGTAGTAGCTGCATCTACAAGATGACATAGAGATTTGCAAAGTACATACGGATCTGATTGTTGCAGACCCGTTGACTAAAACCTCTCTCACAACCAAAACATGATCAAACCCAGAACTCATTGAGTCTTAATCACATGATGATGTGAACTAGTTTAGTGACACTAGTAAACTCTTTGGATGTTGGTCACATGGCGATGTGACCTGTGAGTGTTAATCACATGACGATGTGAACTAGATTATTGACTCTAGTGCAAGTGGGAGACTGTTGGAAATATGCCCTAGAGGCAATAATAAATTAGTTATTATTATATTTCCTTGTTCATGATAATCGTTTATTATCCATGCTAGAATTGTATTGATAGGAAACTCAGATACATGTGTGGATACATAGACAACACCATGTCCCTAGTAAGCCTCTAGTTGACTAGCTCGTTGATCAATAGATGGTCACGGTTTCCTGACCATGGACATTGGATGTCGTTGATAACGGGATCACATCATTAGGAGAATGATGTGATGGACAAAGACCCAATCCTAAGCCTAGCACAAAGATCATGTAGTTTGTATGCTAAAGCTTTTCTAATGTCAAGTATCATTTCCTTAGACCATGAGATTGTGCAACTCCCGGATACCGTAGGAGTGCTTTGGGTGTGCCAAACGTCACAACGTAACTGGGTGGCTATAAAGGTACACTACAGGTATCTCCAAAAGTGTCTGTTGGGTTGGCATGAATCGAGACTGGGATTTGTCACTCCGTGTAAACGGAGAGGTATCTCCGGGCCCACTCGGTAGGACATCATCATAATGTGCACAAATGTGATCAAGGAGTTGATCACGATATGATGTGTTACAGAACGAGTAAACAGACTTGCCGGTAACGAGATTAAACAAGGTATCGGGATACCGATGATCGAATCTCGGGCAAGTATCGTACCGCTAGACAAAGGGAATTGTATTCGGGATTGATTACGTCCTTGACATCGTGGTTCATCCGATGAGATCATCGTGGAGCATGTGGGAGCCAACATGGGTATCCAGATCCCGCTGTTGGTTATTGACCAGAGAACGTCTCGGTCATGTCTACATGGTTCCCGAACCCGTAGGGTCTACACACTTAAGGTTCGGTGACGCTAGGGTTATAGAGATATTAGTATGCGGTAACCCGAAAGTTGTTCGGAGTCCCGAATGAGATCCCGGACGTCACGAGGAGTTCCGGAATGGTCCGGAGGTAAAGAATTATATATAGGAAGTGCTGTTTCGGCCATCGGGACAAGTTTCGGGGTCACCGGTATTGTACCGGGACCACCGAAAGGGTCCCGGGGGCCCACCGGGTGGGGCCACCTGTCCCGGGGGGCCACATGGGCTGTAGGGGGTGCGCCTTGGCCTACATGGGCCAAGGGCACCAGCCCCAAGAGGCCCATGCGCCAAGAGAAGAGGAAAAGGAAGAGTCCTAAAGGGGGAAGGCACCTCCGAGGTGCCTTGGGGAGGAGGGACTCCTCCCTGGCCGCACCCTTCCTTGGAGGAAGGGCCAAGGCTGCGCCCCCCCCTCTCCCTTGGCCCTATATATAGTGGGGGAAGGGAGGGCAGCCCAACCCTGAGCCCTGGCGCCTCCCTCTCCCTCCCATGACACATCTCCCTCCTCCCGCAGCGCTTGGCGAAACCCTGTTGGAATCCCGCTACTACCACCACGACGCCGTCGTGCTGCTGGATCTCCATCAACCTCTCCTCCCCCCTTGCTGGATCAAGAAGGACGAGACGTCGCTGCTCCGTACGTGTGTTGAACGCGGAGGTGCCGTCCGTTTGGCGCTAGGATCATCGGTGATTTGGATCACGTCGAGTACGCCTTCATCAACCCCGTTCTCTTGAACGCTTCCGCGCGCGATCTACAAGGGTATGTAGATCCACTCCTCCCTCGTAGCTAGATGACTCCATAGATTGACCTTGGTGACACGTAGGAAAATTTTGAATTATTGCTACGTTACCCAACAGTAAAGATGTATATTGAGTGTAGACAAGAATTCAAGGTCAACCGATGAAGCAACCATCACTTGGCCTTCAAACATGGCTTTTCCTCTTGAAACCTAGATTCTTACTCGGAGATGGTCCAGTTTCTAAGTAGTGTTTGCCACAAATTTCATGAAACCTTGTCAACTATTTGCTAGAACATATTGATGCCATATAAGGGCACGGTGCCAAGTTTCATTTTTCAAGACTTCGTTTGCCTTTTTTAGAATAAATAAACAACCATCATGCTATGCTCGGAGTCGAGTCTTGGCACCCAGATGTTTGAATTGTCTTTTCCTTTATTGGATAAGTATTAAACATGGACTTAAGAACACAAATAGGATTATTAACCCAACTTTTACGTTTTTCCACGGACTTGCAGTTTAAATTTTAATTATATACACTAAATGACTAAAAATGTACTAAATGACTATAAAAGGGAGAGGGGAAAGAAAACAATACAAAATAAATAAATATAACTAATAAAAAAGAATTAGGCATAAATGCAAAAAGGAAAACCAATAATGTGCAAAACAAGGGTGTAGAAAAAGAAAATTATGTTTGCCCAGTGCCACATGGCAGAAACTCGTAAAAGCATGTGGTTGGTGGGGGAAATATCTGGTACTCCCACCCCTAGGGTGCTCCCGGTGCTCCAAAATTCTATAGCACATTTTTAAATGTTCGAAAAATTCTAAAACAAATCCAACACATTGACGCAATATCAAAGTATGTTGTCAAAAAAAATTGATATCAAAATCCGAAACGTAGCTTCAGAAACATAAATGAAAAATTCGACAGTAAATAGTACGCAACTTAAGTTGGGCCTTAGATTAGGCCCATTATCTCATTGATATCCATTTTGTCATTTTTGTATCTCGAGCAATGTTTCGAATTTTGATTTGAATTTTTTTAACAAGATACATTGATGTTGTGTCAATGTGCTAGATTTTTTTCAGAATTTTTTGAATATTTTAAAATGTGCTACCGAGTTTGGAGCACCGTGACCACCCTAGGGGTGGGAGTACTAGATATTTCCCCTGGGAAAGTATCCAGTGCTCCTAGCTTTGGGGTACTCCCAGTGCTCCAATGTCAAAAGACATTTTTAAATATTTTTCAAAAAAATCCGGAAAAAAAGAGAATGTTCACAAGGAATGTCACTACATCCCATAAAAATTTTAGATCCAACATCGAAATGTACATTGAGAAACAAAAAAGAAAAATACAGATCTGAATTGTATCAATGTTGCTTTTGTCTCTTCTTTACACTAGTCATCCTAGATTTCACATTTTTGTTTCTCAATGTGTGATCCAAGTTTGGACCTGAAACTTTTAGGGCTTGTAGTCACATTCATTATGAACATTCATAATTTTTTCGGAATTTTTTGAAATATTAAAAAAAAAATTATTGACATTGGAGTATCGGGAGTACTCCAAGGCTGGGAGCACCGGATACTTTCCCGTTGATGAGTGCCATGTAGCGGAACTTGGCAAACATGCGATTTGACGAGTAACATTTTAGTGTTTTTTCGTGGACGGCAAATGCCATATTTGCCTAGTACATGACGAAATGCACTCGGCAAACAACCTTACAATAGACAAAGTTTTGGATTCCAGTATTTTTTTCTTTTTGAAAGACGAGGCAAAAGACAAAAGACTTGCCTCATTTCAATAATTAAGAGAGTTGTTTTCCCGCAAAAAAATAATAATTAAGAGAGTTGTTACAAGACAGCCGAGGGCCAAGCATGCAAAGCCGTTACTCTCATGGCATCAAGTTACGCAAGCATTTCGCTCTTTGCCCCCGCCATAACCCAAAGCTTCCAGTATTAGACATGGCAGGGGAAGGGAGGTGACTGTGCCACTGCCAAAACGCATGTTAGACATGGTGCACAAATTACTGGGTTGCCCTGGATACCGTCCTCATGGTAGCTAGCTAAATTAATTGACAGCCACACATATAGTTGAAACCAAAGGAGTGGTCCAACACTTGTCGCCGGAGGCATGCTCCTCTCTCCGGAAGCCATTCCAAACCATGCATGCAGCGAGACGAGCCCCCGACCGTCCACTTTGCCCGTCAAAAGAGATGGCAAACAACTCGTATATAAAACCCTATGCAGTTTCACCGTCCGTCGCTCCAAACAGGAGGAGAGACACATGCACCAGGAATCAATTAGCGCTCAGCGTCAGCCATGGCCGGCCTGCCTCGCCTCGTCGTGCTCCTGCTCCTCGCCATCGCCGTCCCTGTCGCCCAGCCCACTCCCTACAGCGACAACCTCCAGGACGCGTGCAACAAGACGCTGTTCCCTAAAGTGTGCATCCAGTCGCTGACGACCAACCCGGAGAGCCGGACAGCGGACGCGCGCCGGCTGGCCGAGCTGTCCGTGTACGTGGCCAAGGAGGTGGGCACCACGGTGGCAGCGTTCGCTCACCACGAGCTCACCGGCGTCAAGGAGGACACCTTGTTCAAGTGCCTCGACGGCTGCTCCGACGACATTGAGGAGACGGTGGCGCACCTGAGCGCCCTCACCCGCGAGCCCACCTGCGCCAAGTTCCTCGAGATCAAGTCGTGGCTGTCCGCGACGCTGGGCGGCTCCAACACCTGTGAGGAGACCTGCAAGGACGCGCCCATCAGCGACGTCAAGAACGCCGTCGTAACCAAGAGCCTCGAGTTCGAGAAGCTGCTCCGCGTCACGCTCGACCTCATCACCGAGGCGTCTGGCTCCATGCCCGCCGCCGGCGGCGCGGTGGCACCCACGGCGTGGGAAGGCAGCACTTCAGGATCCTACGGCGCCAGCGCGCCGGACTCCTACGGTGCCAGCGCGTCGGGCTCCTACGGCTCCAGCGCGTCGGGCTCGTACAGCTCCAGCGCACCTGAGTCGTCCGACAGTGCCAGCGCGTTGGGCTCCTCTGGCTCCAGCGCGTCGGGCTCCTACGGCTCCAGCGCATCGGCCTCCGAAGCAGCATCCAGTGATGCGTCGGCGCCCTCGAGCGCACCTACCTCCGAGGCATCGTCAGCTGACGCGCCGAGCTCCTACGGCTCCAGCGCATCGGGCTCCGAAGCACCATCCGCCGATGCATCGGCACCCTCGAACGCACAAACCTCCGACTCACCGTCAGCTGACGCGCCGGCCTCCTCCTACGGCGCCGCCAGCGGGCCAGCTGCCGATGCACCGTCGTCATCCCCATCGGACGCGGACGCTCCATCTTCCGGGGCTGCCGACTCGCCATCATCAGGGGCATCATACGGGTCTGCCGGCGCACCGTCCCCGTCCGGGTCAGGCGCCAGCGCTCCTGAGGCCGATTCGACAGCATGAGAAACGCGCGCCCTGCTGATGCTTTGGTACCTAGGGTGAACTTTTTGGCTCTAGATTCTACCCGTCGTCTTGCGCTGCTGTGTGCAAGAAGATGCTCATACTGATGCACTTAAGGTCTTTTAGTCCGTGGTTGGTCGAGAAACCAAGTAGAATGGAATGTCATGGTTCCGTTCAAAGTGTAGTGAGTCAATTTTGTATGTTAATTTTTATTTAACTATTTATCATGGGTGCAATGTACAATTGGAAATGGTTCCTCCTCTGTGTTTGGTTGGAGAGATGAAATGGAATGGTTCCTCCTCTGTATACCTACGTGTAGCCACAACTTTTCTAGAATGGAATGGTTTCTCCTCTGTGTTTGGTTGGAGAGATGAAATGCAAAGAAATAAAATTTGAGCTCACCTGGTGGTACCTTTTGTATGTATAACAGGCAAAGAATATATATCACCAAAATGTACAACATATCAATATAAGCAGACAAATCAAGCTTGTACCTTATGTTAGTTGAGGAAGTCCATCGGAAAATTTAGTAATGAATCTCATAAAAAAATATTTAACACTAAAAATAGTTTGACACTTGATTATTTTCTTGATTTTACTGTTTACCCGAGCTCAAGCTCACATACCCCGCGTCCACATATCAAGCTTACGCTTTCAGTTCGTTGAGAAAGTGTACCGAAAAATTTCAGTAATCAATCTCATGAAATGAAAATAAATTTCACAAAAAATGGTTTGACACTTGATCGTTTTCCAAATGCATTGTTGCTTCCGGATCCTAGGGCGGCGACTCTGGGTGGCAATCCGATGGTCTTTGCTTCAGTGCGGCGAGGATATCCAGTTGTGGCCGTCGTTGGGCGGCGGCTCTACGTATCGGTCACAAGCCAGGGCAAAAATCACCGCTCGGCTGGCCGATGCTGCCTGCGACGACACTTACGGGTGTCATATATTCCTTGGGTGCGCTATCATGGCCCTGACCATGCTCCCTCTTAGTGACCCAGGGGAGACCCTGATTCAGGCTCATCGGAACAGGAGGGAGCTGCGTTGAGACGTTGTTCCCTTCATAAAGGCCCCGCCTTGGCTACTCGCATTGTCCTTGGTATTGGAGGTTGGGACACCTCATGTCTCGGTGTGGGTTGTCTCTCAGGTAATGGGCCTCGTTTTTTCTACCCGTTCTCTCATGTTGCTCTACGTGCGAGAATATATGTATGAAGCACTTGTGGTCTTTAGGATGTGTTTGGTTGAGGAACCAAGCAGAATGGAATACCGTGGTTCCACTCTAATGTAAATGGTAGGTTTGGTTCTTCGTATGGTTGCAGTCAAATGGTATAATGCAATGGTTCCATCTCAGTGTTTGGTTGGAGAGATGAAATTTATGAAATTTGTTTGAGCTCACCTCATGGTAGCCTCTCTTATGTATAACACACATACTCTATCGCCAAAATCTATCATTAGTATCGATATAAGCACACAAATCAAGCATATACCTTGGGTTCAGAGAGAAAGTTAATTGGAAAATTCAGTAATGAATCTCATCATATAAAAGGAAATATTTAACGCCAAAATAGTTTGACACTTGATAATTTTGGAACACCATAGCATCACAGAATTGTTCTACGTTTCATTCCACTCCGCTACGCAAACCAAACACACCCTAAATAGGAATGTACGACGGAGAAGGAGGGACAGGTCAGGAGGGTGTAGTAATGGGGTAAGCCTAAGTGTTGTAGTAAATGTTTTTATTTCCAATCAGGAGTAAAATTTTATAGGAGTGTAGGTAGGAGAGGTAGAAAAAATATGTTTCTCGTCTTTAGGGCATCTCCAATGCCGACCCCAAAAATACACACATCAATCTGGACTGAGCTGTCCGGACCCATTCTACCATCCAACGCGAGACCTTATCGGTCCGCGGAGTGGCCCGGACATCCTTTCCCCGCAAATTGGAAGCTAACTGGGGGTGGGGTGGGCTTTGCGGGAGTCCGGACTGCTACCAAGTAGGACTCCGACACCTCGGCCCACTCAACTCCCCCTTCCCTGTCCCAATCTCTCCCACTCCGCCCTTCTGGCCCCTTGCTTTGCATCCACACCCTCCTCCTCTGACGCGGCTACTATACCTCTCTGGATGCCGCGTAGGCATGGCTGGGCGCCTGCAACCCCACCCATGCGCTCACTTGCTTGTACTATGTCCCCGTCCACCCAGGATCCATCTGCAGCCAGGTATCCTCCACCCCGTATTGACATGGTCCATTGTGGACACCACGCCAAGTAGGTGTACGGTCAAATGCCATTGAGCTTATTTTTGAAATTCATGTAGTTTTTTAGAGCAAGAATGGTAGGGTACTCGGTGTAGGAGGATGAGTTGTTGTGCAATGCGTGGTTGGCCATATCTGCGGACTTCTTAGGCAGGAGCGCAAGGGGTGGGGTCATTTCACATCCGAGCACAAATTGCGCCCTAAGAAATTCATACATGAACACAATATGAAGTTGTTAGCATATCGATGGTAATACCATCCAGAACTCCGTCATAAAGATTTTTGATGCGGTTGATCGGCTGGAGGCAATGTGGCCATTGCGCGCAGCATGCATGGAGGTCATAAGTTCTGCCTCTAGGGCATATTTCCTTCAGCCTCCCACTTGCACTAGAGTCAATAATCTAGTTCACATCGTCATGTGATTTAACACCAATAGTTCACATCTTTATGTGATTAGTTCACATCTCCATGTGACTAACACCCAAAGGGTTTACTAGAGTCAATAATCTAGTTCACATAGCTATGTAATTTAACACCCAAAGAGTACTAAGGTGTGATCATGTTTTGCTTGTGAGAGAAGTTTAGTCAATGAGTCTGCCATATTCAGATCCGTATGTATTTTGCAAATTTCTATGTCAACAATGCTCTGCACGGAGCTACTCTAGCTAATTGCTCCCACTTACAATATGTATCCAGATTGAGACTTAGAGTTTTCTGGATCAGTGTCAAAACTTGCATCGATGTAACCCTTTACAATGAACCTTTTGTCACCTCCATAATTGAGAAACATATCCTTATTCCACTAAGGATAATTTTGATCGTTGTCCAGTGATCTACTCCTGGATCACTATTCTACTCCCTTTCCAAACTCAGTGTAGGGTATACAATAGATCTGATAAATAGCATGTCATAATTTATAGAACCTATGGCTGAGGCATAGGGAATGACTTTCATTCTCTTTCTATCTTCTTTCGTGGTCGAGCTTTGAGTCTTACTCAATTTCACACCTTGTAACACAGGCAAGAACTGTTTCTTGGACTGTTCCATTTTGAACTACTTCAAAATCTTGTCAAGGTATATACTCAACGAAAAAAACTTATCAAGTGTCTTGATCTATCTCTACAGATCTTGATGCTCAGTATGTAAGCAGCTTCACCGAGGTCTTTCTTTGAAAACTCCTTTCAAATAATCCTTTATGCTTTCTAGAAAATTCTACATTATTTCCGATCAACAATATGTCATTAACATATAATTATCAGAAATGTTGTAGTGCTCCCACTCACTTTCTTGTAAATACAGGCTTCACTGCAAATCTGTATAAAACTATATGCTTTGATCAACTCATCACAGCGTATATTCCAACTCCGAGATGCTTGCACCAGTCCATAGATGGATCAATGGAGCTTGCACATTTTGTTAGCACCTTTAGGATCGCCAAAACCTTCTGGTTGCATCATATACAACTCTTCTTTAAGAAATCCATTAAGGAATGCAGTTTTGACATCCATTTGCCAGATTTCATAAAATTTGTCAACTGCTAACATCATTCGGACAGAGTTTTAAGCATCGATATGAGTGAGAAAATCTTATCGTAGTCAACACCTTGAACTTGTCGGGAACATTTTGCGACAATTCGAGCTTTGTAGATAGTAACACTACTATCAGCGTTTGTCTTCCTCTTGAATATCCATTTATTCTCTATGGCTTGCCGATCATCGGGCAAGTCAACCAAAGTCCACACTTTGTTCTCTTACATGGATCCCATCTCAGATTTCATGGCCTCAAGCCATTTCGCGGAGTCTGGGCTCATCATCGCTTCCTCATAGTTTGTAGGTTCGTCATGGTCAAGTAACATGTGTTGGGGAACGTAGTAATTTCAAAAAAATTCCTACGCACACGCAAGATCATGGTGATTCATAGCAACGAGAGGGGAGAGTGTTGTCCACGTACCCTCGTAGACAGAAAGCGGAAGCGTTAGCACAACGCGGTTGATGTAGTCGTACATCTTCACGATCCGACCGATCAAGTACCGAACATACGGCACCTCCGAGTTCAACACACGTTTAGCCCGATGACGTCCCTCGAACTCCGATCCATCCGAGTGTTGAGGGAGAGTTTCGTTAGCACGACGGTGTGGTGACGATGTTGATGTTCTACTGACGCAGGGCTTCGCCTAAGCACCGCTACAGTATTATCGAGGTGGACTATGGTGGAGGGGGCACCGCACACGGCTAAGAGATCAATGATCTAATGTTGTGTCTCTAGGGTGCCCCCTGCCCCTGTATATAAAGGAGCAAGAGGGGTGCGGCTGGCCAGGGCATAGGCGCGCCAGGAGGAGTCCTACTCCCACCGGGAGTAGGACTCCCCCCTTTCCTAGTTGGAATAGGACTTGGGAGGGGGGAAGAAGGAAAGAGGGGGGGCGCCCCCCCCCCTTGCCCTAAACCAATTCGGTTTGGGCCTAGGGGGGCGCCCCACACTTCCTTAGCTTCCCTCCTTTTCCACTAAGGCCCATGTAGGCCCATTAAGCCCCCGGTGGGTTCCAGTAACCTCCCGGTAATCCGGTAAAATCCCGATTTCACCCGGAACACTTCCGATATCCAAACATAGGCTTCCAATATATCAATATTCATGTCTCAATCATTTCGAGACTCCTCGTTATGTCCGTGATCACATCCGGGACTCCAAACAACCTTTGGTACATCAAAACATAAAACTCATAATATAACTATCATCGTAGCGTTAAGCGTGCGGACCCTACGGGTTTGAGAACTATGTAGACATGACCGAGACACGTCTCCGGCCAATAACCAATAGCGGAACCTGGATGCTCATATTGGCTCCCACATATTCTACGAAGATCTTTATCGGTCAGACCGCATAACAACATACGTTGTTCCCTTTGTCATCGGTATGTTATTTGCCCGAGATTCGATCGCCGGTATCTCAATACCTAGTTCAATCTCATTACTGGCAAGTCTCTTTACTCGTTGCGTAATACATCATCCCGCAACTAACTCATTAGTTACAATGCTTGCAAGGCTTAAGTGATGTGCATTACCGAGAGGGCCCAGAGATACCTCTCCGACAATCAGAGTGACAAATCCTAATCTCGAAATACGCCAACCCAACAAGTACCTTCCGAGACACCTGTAGAGCACCTTTATAATCACCCAGTTACGTTGTGATGTTTGGTAGCACACAAAGTGTTCCTCCAGTAAACGGGAGTTGCATAATCTCAGTCATCGGAACATGTATAAGTCATGAAGAAAGCAATAGCAACAAACTAAACGATCAAGTGCTAGGCTAAAGGAATGGGTCAAGTCAATCACATCATTCTCCTAATGATGTGATCCCGTTAATCAAATGACAACTCATGTCTATGGTTAGGAAACATAACCATCCTTGATCAACGAGCTAGTCAAGTAGAGGCATACTAGTGACACTATGTTTGTCTATGTATTCACACATGTATTATGTTTCCGGTTAATACAATTCTAGCATGAATAATAAACATTTATCATGATATAAGGAAATAAATAATAACTTTATTATTGCCTCTAGGGCATATTTCCTTCAGTCTCCCACTTGCACTAGAGTCAATAATCTAGATTACATAGTAATGATTCTAACACCCATGGAGCCTTGGTGCTGATCATGTTTTGCTCGTGGAAGAGGCTTAGTCAGCGGGTCTGCAACATTCAGATCCGTATGTATCTTGCAAATTTCTATGTCTCCCACCTGGACTAGATCCCGAATGGAATTGAGGCGTCTCTTGATGTGCTTGGTTCTCTTGTGAAATCTGGATTCCTTCGCCAAGGCAATTGCACCAGTATTGTCACAAAAGATTTTCATTGGACCCGATGCACTAGGTATAACACCTAGATCGGTTATGAACTCCTTCATCCAGACTCCTTCATTTGCTGCTTCCGAAGCAGCTATGTACTCCGCTTCACATGTAGATCCCGCCACGACGCTTTGTTTAGAACTGCACCAACTGACAGCTCCACCGTTCAATGTAAACACGTATCCGGTTTGCGATTTAGAATCGCCTGGATCGGTGTCAAAGCTTGCATCAACGTAACTGTTTATGATGAGCTCTTTGTCACCTCCATAAACGAGAAACATATCCTTAGTCCTTTTCAGGTATTTCAGGATGTTCTTGACCGCTGTCCAGTGATCCACTCCTGGATTACTTTGGTACCTCCCTGCTAGACTTATAGCAAGGCACACATCAGGTCTGGTACACAGCATTGCATACATGATAGATCCTATGGCTGAAGCATAGGGAACATCTTTCATTTTCTCTCTATCTTCTGTAGTGGTCGGGCATTGAGTCTTACTCAACTTCACACCTTGTAACACAGGCAAGAACCCTTTCTTTGCTTGATCCATTTTGAACTACTTCAAAATTTTGTCAAGGTATGTGCTTTGTGAAAGTCCAATTAAGCGTCTTGATCTATCTGTATAGATCTTGATGCCCAATATATAAGCAGCTTCACCGATGTCTTTCATTGAAAAACTCTTATTCAAGTATCCCTTTATGCTATCCAGAAATTCTATATCATTTCCAATCAACAATATGTCCTCCACATATAATATTAGAAATGCTACAGAGCTCCCACTGACTTTCTTGTAGATGCAGGCTTCTCCAAAAGTCTGTATAAAACCAAATACTTTGATCACACTATCAAAGCGTTTATTCCAACTCCGAGAGGCTTGCACCGGTCCATAAATGGATCGCTGGAGCTTGCACACTTTGTTAGCTCCCTTTGGATCGACAAAACCTTCTGGTTGCATCATATACAACTCTTCTTCTAGAAATCCATTCAAGAATGCAGTTTTGACATCCATCTGCCATATTTCATAATCATAAAACGCGGCAATTGCTAACATGATTCGGACAGACTTAAGCATCGCTACGGGTGAGAAGGTCTCATCGTAGTCAATCCCTTGAACTTGTCAAAAACCTTTCACAACAAGTCGAGCTTTGTAGACATTAACATTACCGTCAGCGTCAGTCTTCTTCTTGAAGATCCATTTATTCTCAATTGCTTGCCGATCAACGGGCAAGTCAACCAAAGTCCACACTTTGTTCTCATACATGGATCCCATCTCAGATTTCATGGCCTCAAGCCATTTAGCAGAATCTGGGCTGACCATCGCTTCTTCATAGTTCGTAGGTTCATCATGATCTAGTAGCATGACTTCCAGAACAGGATTACCGTACCACTCTGGTGCGGATCTTACTCTGGTTGACCTATGAGGTTCAGTAACAACTTGATCTAAAGTTTCATGATCATCATCATTAACTTCCTCACTAATTGGTGTAGGTGTCGCAGAAACCGTTTTCTGTGATGAACTACTTTCCAACAAGGGAGCAAGTACAGTTACCTCATCAAGTTCTACTTTCCTCCCACTCACTTCTTTCGAGAGAAACTCCTTCTCTAGAAAAACTCCGAATTTAGCAACAAAAGTCTTACCTTCGGATCTGTGATAGAAGGTATACCCAACAGTCTCCTTTGGGTATCCTATGAAGACACATTTCTCCGATTTGGGTTCGAGCTTATCAGGTTGAAGCTTTTTCACATAAGCATCGCAGCCCAAACTTTTAGAAACGACAACTTTGGTTTCTTGCCAAACCATAGTTCATAAGGCGTCGTCTCAACGGATTTCGATGGTGCCCTATTTAACGTGAATGCGGCCGTCTCTAAAGCATAACCCCAAAACGATAGAGGTAAATCTGTAAGAGACATCATAGATCACACCATATCTAGTAAAGTACGATTACGACGTTCGGACACACCATTACGCTGTGGTGTTCCAGGTGGCGTGAGTTGCGAAACTATTCCGCATTTTTTCAAATGTAGACCAAACTCGTAACTCAAATATTCTCCTCCATGTTCAGATCGTAGAAACTTTATTTTCTTGTTACAATGATTTTCAACTTCACTCTGAAATTCTTTGAACTTTTCAAATGTTTTAGACTTATGCTTCATTAAGTAGATATACACATATCTGCTTAAATCAACTGTGAAGGTGAGAAAATAATGATATCCGCCACGAGCCTCAACATTCATCGGACCACATACATCTGTATGTATGATTTCCAACAAATCTGTTGCTCTCTCCATAGTTCCGGAGAACGGCGTTTTAGTCATCTTGCCCATGAGGCATGGTTCGCAAGTACCAAGTGATTCATAATCAAGTGGTTCCAAGCGTCCATCAGAATGGAGTTTCTTCATGCGCTTTACACCGATATGACCTAAACGGCAGTGCCATAAATAAGTTGCACTATCATTATCAACTCTGCATCTTTTTGCTTCAACATTATGAATATGTGTGTCACTACTATCGAGATTCAATAAGAATAGACCACTCTTCAAGGGTGCATGACCATAAAAGATATTACTCATATAAATAGAACAACCATTATTCTCTGATTTAAATGAATAACCGTCTCGCATCAAACAAGATCCAGATATAATGTTCATGCTCAACGCTGGCACCAAATAACAATTATTTAGGTCTAATACTAACCCCGAAGGTAGATGTAGAGGTAGCGTGCCGACCGCGATCACATCGACTTTGGAACTATTTCCCACGCGCATCGTCACCTCGTCCTTAGCCAATCTTCGCTTAATCCATAGCCCCTATTTCGAGTTGCAAATATTAGCAACAGAACCAGTATCAAATACCCAGGTGCTACTGCGAGCATTAGTAAGGTACACATCAATAACATGTATATCACATATACCTTTGTTCACCTTGCCATCCTTCTTATCCGCCAAATACTTGGGGCAGTTCCGCTTCCAGTGACCAGTCTGCTTGCAGTAGAAGCACTCAGTTTCAGGCTTAGGTCCAGACTTGGGTTTCTTCTCTTGAGCAGCAACTTGCTTGCTGTTCTTCTTGAAGTTCCCCTTCTTCTTCCCTCTGCCCTTTTTCTTGAAACTAGTGGTCTTATTGACCATCAACACTTGATGCTCCTTCTTGATTTCTACCTCCGCATCCTTTGGCATTGTGAAGAGCTCGGGAATTGTTTTATTCATCCCTTGCATATTATAGTTCATCACGAAGCTCTTGTAGCTTGGTGGCAGTGATTGAAGAACTCTGTCAATGACACTATCAACCGGAAGATTAACTCCCAGCTGAGTCAAGTGATTATGGTACCCAGACATTTTGAGTACATGTTCACTGACAGAACTATTCTCCTCCATCTTTCAGCTATAGAACTTATTAGAGACTTCATATCTCTCAATCCGGGAATTTGCTTGAAATATTAACTTCAATTTCTGGAACATCTCATATGCTCCATGACGTTCAAAATATCGTTGAAGTCCCGGTTCTAAGTCGTAAAGCATGGCACACTGAACTATTGAGTAGTCATCAACACGCAACTGCCAGGCATTCAAAATGTCTGCAGTTGCTGGTGCAGGAGGTACACCTAGTGGTGCTTCCAGGACGTAACTCTTCTGTGCAGCAATGAGGATAATCCTCAAGTTATGGACCCAGTCCGTGTAATTGCTACCATCATCTTTCAACTTTGCTTTCTCAAGGAACGCATTAAAATTCAAAGGAAGAACAGCACGGGCCATCTGTCTACAACCAACATAGACAAGCAAGATACTATCAGGTACTAAGTTCATGATAAATTTAAGTTCAATTAATCGTATTACTTAAGAACTCCCACTTAGATAGACATCTCTCTAATCCTCTAAGTGATCACGTGATCCAAATCAACTAAACCATGTCCGATCATCACGTGAGATGGAGTAGTTTTAATGGTGAACATCACTATGTTGATCATATCTACTATATGATTCACGCTCGACCTTTCGATCTCCATGTTCCGAGGCCATATCTGTTATATGCTAGGCTCGTCAAGTTTAACCTGAATATTCCGCATGTGCAACTATTTTGCACCCGTTGTATTTGAACGTACAGCCTATCACACCCGATCATCACGTGGTGTCTCAGCACGATGAACTTTCGCAACGGTGCATACTCAGGGAGAACACTTATACTTTGATAATTTAGTGAGGGATCATCTTATAATGCTACCGTCAAACAAAGCAAGATAAGATGCATAAAAGATAAACATCACATGCAATCAATATAAGTGATATGATATGGCCATCATCATCTTGTGCTTGTGATCTCCATCTCTGAAGCACTGTCATGATCACCATCGTCACCGACGCGACACCTTGATCTCCATTGTAGCATCGTTGTCGTCTCGCCAATCTTATGCTCCCATGACTATCGCTACCGCTTAGTGATAAAGTAAAGCATTACAGGGCGATTGCATTGCATACAATAAAGCGACAACCATATGGCTCCTGCCAGTTGCCGATAACTTCGGTTACAAAACATGATCATCTCATACAATAAAATTTGGCATCATGTCTTGACCATATCACATCACAACATGCCCTGCAAAAACAAGTTAGATGTCCTCTACTTTGTTGTTGCAAGTTTTACGTGGCTGCTACGGGCTTAGCAAGAACCGTTCTTACCTATGCATCAAAACCACAACGATAGTTTGTCAAGTTGGTGTTGTTTTAACCTTCGCAAGGACCGGGCGTAGCCACACTCGGTTCAACTAAAGTTGGAGAAACTAACACCCGCCAGCCACCTGTGTGCAAAGCATGTCGGGAGAACCAGTCTCGCGTAAGCGTACGCGTAATGTCGGTTCGGGCCGCTTCATCCAACAATACCGCAGAACTAAAGTATGACATGCTGGTAAGCAGTATGACTTATATCGCCCACAACTCACTTGTGTTCTACTCGTGCATATAACATCAACGCATAAAACCTGGCTCGGATGCTATTGTTGGGGAACGTAGTAATTTCCAAAAAATTCCTATGCACATGCAAGATCATGGTGATGCATAGCAACGAGAGGGGAGAGTGTTGTCCACATGCCCTCGTAGACCGAAAGCGGAAGCGTTAGCACAACGCGGTTGATGTAGTCGTACGTCTTCACGATCCGACCGATCAAATACCGAACGTACGACACCTCCGAGTTTAGCACACGTTCAGCCCGATGACGTCCCTCAAACTCCGATCCAGCCGAGTGTTGAGGGAGAGTTTCGTCAGCATGATGGCGTGGTGACGATGTTGATGTTCTACCGACGCAGGGCTTCGCCTAAGCACCGCTACAGTATTATCGAGGTGGACTATGGTGGAGGGGGCACCGCACACGGCTAAGAGATCAATGATCCAATGTTGTGTCTCTAGGGTGCCCCCTGCCCCTGTATATAAAGGAGCAAGGGGGTGCGGCCGGCCAGGGCATAGGCGCGCCAGGAGGAGTCCTACTCCCACCGGGAGTAGGACTCCCCCCCTTTCCTAGTTGGAATAGGACTTGGGAGGGGGGAAGAAGGAAAGAGGGGGCCGGTCCCCCTTGCCCTAAACCAATTCGGTTTGGGCCTTGGGGGGGCGTGCCCCACACTTCCTTAGCTTCCCTCCTTTTCCACTAAGTCCCATGTAGGCCCATTAAGCCCCCGGGGGGTTCTCGGTAATCCGGTAAAATCCCGATTTCACCCGGAACACTTCCGATATCCAAACATAGGCTTCCAATATATCAATCTTCATGTCTCGATCATTTTGAGACTCCTCGTTATGTCCGTGATCACATCCGGGACTCCGAACAACCTTCGGTACATCAAAACATAAAACTCATAATATAACTGTCATCATAGCGTTAAGCGTGTGGACCCAACGGGTTCGAAGCTATGTAGACATGACCGGGACACGTCTCCGGTCAATAACCAATAGCGGAACCTGGATGCTCATATTGGCTCCCACATATTCTACGAAGATATTTATCGGTCAGACCGCATAACAACATATGTTGTTCCCTTTGTCATCGCTATGTTACTTGCCCGAGATTCGATCGTCGGTATCTCAATACCTAGTTCAATCTCGTTACTGGGAAGTCTCTTTACTCGTTCCGTAATACATCATCCCGCAACTAACTCATTAGTTACAATGCTTGCAAGGCTTAAGTGATGTGCATTACCGAGAGGGCCCAGAGATACCTCTCCGACAATCGGAGTGACAAATCCTAATCTCGAAATACGCCAACCCAACAAGTACCTTCCGAGACACCTGTAGAGCACCTTTATAATCACCCAGTTACGTTGTGATGTTTGGTAGCACACAAAGTGTTCCTCCGGTAAACAGGAGTTGCATAATCTCATAGTCATAGGAACATGTATAAGTCATGAAGAAAGCAATAGCAACAAACTAAACGATCAAGTGCTAGGCTAACGGAATGGGTCAAGTCAATCACATAATTCTCCTAATGATGTGATCCCGTTAATCAACTGACATCTCATGTCTATGGTTAGGAAACATAACCATCTTTGATCAACGAGCTAGTCAAGTAGAGGCATACTAGTGACACTCTGTTTGTCTATGTATTCACACATGTATTATGTTTCCGGTTAATACAATTCTAGCATGAATAATAAACATTTATCAAGATATAAGGAAATAAATAATAACTTTATTATTGCCTCTAGGGCATATTTCCTTCAACATGACCTCCAGAACAGGATTAACATACCACTCTTGTGCGGATCTCACTCTGGTTGACCTACGAGGTTCGGTAGTAACTTGATCTGAAGTTACATGATCATCATCATTAGCTTCCTCACTAATTGGTGTAGGAGTCACAAGAACATATTTCTGTGATGAACTACTTTCCAATAAGGGAACTGGTACAGTTACATCATCAAGTTCTACTTTCCTCCCACTCACTTCTTTCGAGAGAAACTCCTTCTCTAGAAAGGATCCATTCTTAGCAACAAAATAACTTGCCTTCGGATCTGTGGTAGAAGGTGTACCCGACAGTTTCTTTTTAGGTATCCTATGAAGACGCACTACTCCGATCTGGGTTTGAGCTTATCAGTTTGAAACTTTTTCACATAAGCATCGCAACCCCAAACTTAAAGAAACGGCAGCTTTTGTTTCTTTCCAAACCATAGTTCATACGGTGTCATCTCAATGGATTTAGATGGTGCCCTATTTAACATGAATGCAGCTGTCTCTAATGCATAACCCCAAAACGATAGTGGTAAATCGGTAAGAGACATCATAGATCACACCATATCCAATAAAGTATGATTAAACGTTTGGACACACCATTATGATGTGGTGTTGCAGGTGGCGTGAGTTGCGAAACTATTCCACATTGTTTCAAATGAATACCAAACTCGTAACTCAAATATTCGCCTCCGCGATCAGATCGTAGAAACTTTATTTTCTTGTTACGATGATTTTTCACTTCACTCTGAAATTATTTGAACTTTTCAAATGTTTCAGACTTATGTTTCATTAAGTAGATCTACCCATATCTTCTCAAATCATCTGTGAAGGTCAGAAAATAACAATACCCGCCACGAGCCTCAACACTTATCGGATCACATACATCAGTATGTATTATTTCCAATAAGTCAGTTGCTCGCTCCATTGTTCTGAATAACAGATTCTTAGTCATCTTGTCCATGAGGCATGGTTCGCAAGCATCAAGTGATTTATAATCAAGGGATTCCAAAAGTCCATCAGCATGGAGTTTCTTCATGCGCTTTACGCCAATATGACCTAAACGGCAGTGCCACAAATAGGTTGCACTATCATTATTAACTTTGCATCTTTTGGCTTCAATATTATGAATATGTGTATCACTATGAACGAGATTCAATAAACCATTCACCTTGGGTTTATGACCATAGAAGGTTTTATTCATGTAAACATAATAATAATTATTCTCTGACTTAAATGAATAACCATATTGCAATAAACATGATCCAATCATATTATGCTCAACGCAAACACCAAATAACATTTATTTTAGGTTCAACACTAATCCCGAAGGTAAAGGGAGTATGTGATGGTGATCTTATCAACCTTGGAACAGACATCGTCACCTCGTCCTCAACTAGTCTTTGTTTATTTTGCAACTCCCGTTTTGATTTACTACTCTTAGCAACTGAACCAGTATCAAATACTGAGGGGTTGCTATAAATACTAGTAAAGTACACATCAATAACTTGTATATCAAATATAATTTTGTTCACTTTGCCATCCTTCTTATCCGCCAAGTATCTAGGGCAGTTCCACTTCCAGTGACCATTTCCTTTGTAGTAGAAGCACTTAGTTCCAGGCTTGGGTCTAGCTTTGGGCTTCTTCATGGGAGTAGCAACTTGCTTGCTATTCTTCTTTGAAGTTCCTCTTTCTTTCCCTTTGCCATTCTCTTGAAACTAGTGGTCTTGTTAACCATCAACACTTGATGATATTTCTTGATTTCTACCTTCGCCGATTTCAGCATCGCGTAGAGCTTGGGAATTACTTTTGTCATCCCTTGCATATTATAGTTCATCACTAAGTTATAGTAACTTGGTGATAGTGACAAGAGAACTTTGTCAATTACTATCTTATCTGGAAGATTAACTCCCACTTGATTTAAGCAATTGTAGTACCCAGACAATCTGAGCACATGCTCACTGGTTGAGCTATTCTCCTCCATCTTGTAGGAAAAGTACTGTCAGAGGTCTCCTACCTCTCGACACGGGCATGAGTATGAAATACCAATTTCAACTCTTAGAACATCTTATATGCTCTGTGGCATTCAAAAACATTTTTGAAGTCCCGGTTCTAAGCCATAAAGCATGGTGCACTAAACTATTAAGTAGTCATCATACCGAGCTTTGCCAAACGTTCATAACGTCTGCATTTGCTCCTACAATAGGTCCGTCACCTAGCAGTGCATCAAGGACATAATTCTTCTGTGCAGCAATGAGGATAATCCTCAGATCATGGACCTAGTACGCATCATTGTTACTATCATCTTTCAATATACTTTTTCTATAGGAACATATCAAAGATAAACGGGGAGCTACATCGCGAGCTATTGATCTACAACATAGTTATGCAAATACTATCAGGACTAAGTTCATGATAAATTAAAGTTCGATTAATCATATTACTTAAGAACTCCCACTTAGATAGACATCCCTCTAGTCATCTAAATGATCACGTGATCCAAATCAACTAAACCATGTCCGATCATGACGTGAGACGGAGTAGTTTTCAATGGTGAACATCACTATGTTGATCATATCTACTATATGATTCACGCTCGACCTTTCGGTCTCCAGTGTTCCGAGGCCATATCTGCATATGCTAGTCTCGTCAAGTTTAACCTGAGTATTCCGCGTGTGCAAAACTGGCTTGCACCCATTGTATGTTAATGTAGAGCTTATCACACCCGATCATCACGTGGTGTCACGGCACGACGAACTGTCGCAACGGTGCATACTCAGGGAGAACACTTATACCTTGAACACTCAGGGAGAATGCATAACACAGAGGGGCAAACTGCCTCGTTAGATCATGAAGCTCTCGAACTGTCGCAGGTTTGCCAGCAACACGACAGTTCCAGCAAAGAAGACTCATTGCGCTCGGCGCGACCCCCCAAGGAGGCCCGCCAATCGCGCATCAAGATTTTTGGTTGGGAGTGTACTCTTTCCTTCGTTGTTGTCATGAGGTGTCGTGCAGAGTTTGTTCCTTTTTGGCTCCTGTACCGAAGAAGGGCTCGGAGGAACAACCGGACCTGGCAACAGCATAAGTTTATCTGTCTTCTCTTTGGGCGCCACTTGCGTCAAGTCAGATTTTTGATCAGCTAGTGCCCCTCTCTTTCTGTTTCCATCCGCCTCCTTCATAGTGATGTCCACACCATTAGGGCCAGTATCATGCTCTTCCTCATCGTCAAAGCTGCTCTGGTCTGATTGTCCTCGGCCCCGGCCACCTGCATGACGGCCTTGAAGGAAATATGCCCTAGAGGCAATAATAAAGTTATTATTTATTTCCTTATATCATGATAAATGTTTATTATTCATGCTAGAATTGTATTAACCGGAAACATAATACTTGTGTGAATACATAGACAAACAAAGTGTCACTAGTATGCCTCTACTTGACTAGCTCGTTAATCAAAGATGGTTATGTTTCCTAACCATAGACATGAGTTGTCATTTGATTAACGGGATCACATTATTAGAGAATGATGTGATTGACTTGACCCATCCTTTAGCTTAGCACTATGATCGTTTAGTTTATTGTTGTTGCTTTCTTCATGACTTATACATGTTCCTATGACTATGAGATTATGCAACTCCCGAATGTCGGAGGAACACTTTGTGTGCTACCCACAATGTAATTGGGTGATTATAAAGGTTCTCTACAGGTGTCTCCGATGGTGTTTGTTGAGTTGACATGGAAAAAGATTAGGATTTGTCACTCCGATTGTCGGAGAGGTATCTCTGGGCCCTCTCGATAATGTACATCACACTAAGCCTTGCAAGCAATGTAGCTAATGAGTTAGTTAAGGGATGTAGCATTATGGAATGAGTAAAGAGATTTGCCGGTAACGAGATTGAACTAGGTATTGAGATATCGACGATCGAATCTCGGGCAAGTAACATATCGATGACAAAGAGAACAACATATACCGTTATGCGGTTTTGACCGATAAAGATCTTCGTAGAATATGTAGGAGCCAATATGAGCATCTAGTTTCCGCTATTGGTTATTGACCGGAGACATGTCTCGGTCATGTCTACATAGTTCTCGTACCCGTAGGGTCCGCACACTTAACGTTCAGTGACGATCGATATTACGAGTTTATGTGTTTTGATGTACCGAAGGTAGTTCGGAGTCCCGAGTTTGATCACGGGCATGACGAGGAGTCTCGAAATGGTCGAGACGTAAAGATCGATATATTGGAAGCCTATATTTGGATGTAAGATGCGTAAAGGATGAAATTCACATGCAATCAAAATATGTGACATGATATGGCCATGATCATCTTGCGCCTTTGATCTCCATCTCCAAAGTACCTTCATGATCTCTATCGTCACCGGCATGACACCATGATCTCCATCATCTTGATCTCTATCAATGTGTCATCACATGGTCGTCTCGCCAACTATTGCTCTTGCAACTATTGCTATCGCATAGCGATAAAGTAAAGCAATTATTTGGCGCTTGCATCTTATGCAATAAAGAAACAACCATAAGGCTTCTGCCAGTTGCCGATAACTTCAACAAAAACATGATCATCTCATACAACAACTTATATCTCATCACGTCTTGACCATATCACATCACAACAAGCCCTGCAAAAACAAGTTAGACGTCCTCTACTTTCTTGTTGCAAGTTTTACACGTGGCTGCTACGGGCTGAGCAAGAACCGTTCTTACCTACGCATCAAAAACCACAACGCGGTATAGTGATTGCTTTTTGATCTTAAGAAAAAAGAACCCTGCTCATTGAATCCGATTCAATTAAAGTTGGAGAAACTGATATCCACCAGCCACCTGTGTGCAAAGCACGTCGGTAGAACCAGTCTCGCGTAAGCGTACGCGTAATGTCGGTATGGGCCGCTTCATCCAACAATACTGCCGAATCAAGAATCAACTAGTGATGGCAAGCAATATGTATATACCCACGCCCACAACTCCTTTGTGTTCTACTCCTGCATATAACATCTACGCATAGACCTGGCTCGGATGCCACTGTTGGGGAACGCAGTAATTTCAAATTTTCCTACGCAAACACAAGATCATGGTGATGCATAGCAACGAGAGGGGAGAGTGTTCTCTACGTACCCTCGTACACCGTAAGCGGAGGTATTATGACAACGCGGTTGATGTAATCGTACGTCTTCATGATCGACCGATCCTAGTACCGAAAGTATGGCACCTTCGCGATCTGCACACGTTCAGCTCGGTGAGGTCCCACAAACTCACGATCCAGCAGAGTGTCGAGGGAGAGCTTCATCAGCACGACAGCATGATGATGGTGATGATGATGCTACCGGAACAGGGCTTCGCCTAAGAACCCATACGATATGACTGAGTTGGATAATGGTGGAGGGGGGCACCGCACACGGCTGGAAACAATCAACTTGTGTGTTCTAGGGTCCCCCCTGCCCCCGTATATAAAGGAGCAAGGGGGAAGGCTGGACGGCCCTTGGGGCGTGCCAGGAGAGGAGTCCTCCTCCTAGTAGGAGTAGGACTCACCGTTCCTACTCCTACTAGGAGGGGGAAAGGAAGGAGGAGAGGGAGAAGGAAAGGGGGGCGTCGCCCCCCTTTCCCTAGTCCAATTCAGACTAGAGGGGGAGGGGGCGCCCAGACTGCCCTGGCCGGCCCTCTCTCTCTCCACTAAGGCCCATGTGGCCCATTAGTTCTCCCGGGGGGTTCCGGTAACCCTCCGGTACTCCGGTTTTCTCCGAAATCACCCGGAACACTTCCGGTGTCTGAATATAGCCGTCCAATATATCAATCTTTATGTATCGACCATTTTGAGACTCCTCGTCATGTCCGTGATCATATTTGGGACTTTGAACTACCTTCGGTACATCAAAACACATAAACTCATAATACCGATCATCACCGAACGTTAAGCGTGCGGACCCTGCGGGTTTGAGAAGTAGGTAGACATGACCGAGAGACATCTTCGGTCAATAACCAATAGCGGAACCTGGATGTTCATATTGGCTCCCACATATTCCACGAAGATCTTTATCGGTCAACCCGCATAACGATATACGTTGTTCCCTTTGTCATCGGTATGTTACTTGCCCGAGATTCGATCGTCGGTATCTCAATACCTAGTTCAATCTCGTTACCGGCAAGTCTCTTTACTCGTTCCGTAATTCATCATCCCAAAACTAACTCATTAGTCACATTGCTTGCAAGGCTTATAGTGATGTGCATTACCGAGAGGGCCTAGAGATACCTCTCCGATACACGGAGTGACAAATCCTAATCTCGATCTATGCCAACTCAACAAACACCATCGGAGACACCTATAGAGCATCTTTATAATCACCCAGTTACATTGTGACATTTGATAGCACACAAGGTGTTCCTCCGGTATTCGGGAGTTGCATAATCTCATAGTCAAAGGAACATGTATAAGTCATGAAGAAAGCAGTAGCAATAAAACTGAACGATCATTATGCTAAGCTAATGGATGGGTCTTGTCCATAACATCATTCTCTAATGATGTGATCCCGTTCATCAAATGACAACACATGTCCATGGCTAGGAAACTTAACCATCTTTGATTAACGAGCTAGTCAAGTAGAGGCATACTAGGGACACTCTCTTTGTCTATGTATTCACGCATGTACTAAGTTTCTGGTTAATACAATTCTAGCATGAATAATAAACATTTATCATGATATAAGGAAATATAAATAACAACTTTATTATTGCCTCTAGGGCATATTTCCTTCATTTAGAACCCCCTAGCCTTCCCTTATATATACGGTATAGGCTAGGGTTTTCTAGAGAGAGATGCGATCTATCCTACCGCCGTTGTAGACTTGGGGATCAAGATGATCCAGGGAAACCTAGGTATCCCTTCTTCAGGGCTCTCCCATCTTTAGGTTCCTGGTGGTCCTCTCGGGCCCTTGGGCAGGCTTGCTGTTGGGGTCCCTATCGGTGAGCCACATCCGATGCATCACACCGTCAATAGCCCGGTTAAGATAAAATCCACATAGTCAGCACATATTGAAAAATCACATGTGTGCTTGCAAAAAGTGAAAAATACATGTGTGTTTCCTATTTTGTTTTTCTTCTTCTTTTGTTTACTTTTTCCTTTCTATCTTCTCGCACTACAAGAAATATGTAAACTTGCGACCATCACTATTGGTTGCTGAAAGGTCATTGTTTTCATTTGCGACCTTTTGTGACAAAAACAGATGGTCAAAAGCTGGCGGTCGTAAACTTAAGTTAGCGACCTTCTTTGTGATATGTAAAAGGTCGTTGGTTCCACGACCAAATTTTTGGTCACTAGCAGTCTCCCCAGGCCACGTAGGATCCGGCGTGGCAAGTTGACGTGGATAAGAATCAGCCCGGTCCATTTCGCTGCTTTAGATGGGCCGAGCCCAGTAATTCAGCCCATTTAATATATTATTTGCTGCTAATTTTTTTAGCTACCTAGGCATGGCCCAACAATTCAGCATTTTTAATTTCTTTGCACATCCCTTTTGACGACATATTTTTTTCCTATATTTTTCTGAGCCATTTCTTTCCCGGGCCTCTCAAGTTTTCCCCTCAGAAATAATTGTTCAATATATCTTTGGCTGGGCCGAAATAATTGATCTAATCCAACTTTTTTTATTATGCCATTGACATTACAACACATCACACTACAAGCTATCTTGGGCCTAGCCCAGTTCCGATACATTTTCAAAGCAACATGGAATATTATAGGAGCCCAAAATATCTTTACATGCATTCATTCTAGCAGTACATATCTTTACATCCAAGGAACCAGTAAGTGCCAAACAAATGTCTCAAAAAAAAGTAAGTGCCAAACAAAAGTATTCTACAGCAAAGAAAAGAAAATAGATGACAAGACATCACAGAAGTTCTTATTGTCCTCCTCCTTCAACATCTGTAAACCTTCACCTGGCAGTAGATCAATCATGAGTGAGAAACAATACAGCAGCAAAAAAATGTTTAGACAATGCAAAAAATAACTGTCATTACACATGGTATTCGGGTACAGATTTTAAGTCATGGATCCATTACACATAGTTTTTGTGTTGTGGACTATCTTCATGCAATTGCTACTTGGTAAGGCATTACAATGCTCCAGGAAGTGTACCACACTACAGTCAACGGTCTATAGTATGCACAGCTAGGAATTGTAAGTCACATTGCATATCCACACCAGAAACTAAGTTAAACATGCATGCTACTAATCCACTGTCATGTAGTTGTGTCAAACCCACCAGCATCAGTATTCAGTAGTACTCAACCAATGACAGTAGAAAAATGTACTACCTCGTCACCCATCTCGCATAGGTGCTTGATGAAGTTCTGGAACTGGTTCTTGTACCCAGAGATGTAGCTTCAAACATGCATGGAAGAAGCATGCAAAATTAGTTTAAATTGTGAGAGCATACATGGAAAGACAGCTTAATCACCATCAGCAGTAAACATTAACAAAGGAAAATGAATTATGTCGATGCAATTCGTAATTTCTGTTTCGAAAAGAATGCAATTCACAGTTTTATTCACATCCAACAAAGAAGCCACTACAGAGTTTATAATTTTCATTCAATCTTTGCCCATTCTATTTTCCATGTGCATAATCACTACTAGTATGAAAGCAGAGAAAGTAGGTATCCGGAATGTGTGGCAGATAGTCTGATATGTCTAAATTTTCCAAAATCTTGAAAGATCCACTGTGCACGCATGCATCGGATAGCATAATTAAAGATGAATGAATGGATGAACTGAAGAAAAGAAGGTTAGTTACAGGGTGAGATTGGCTGAGGGAGTGCTTGAGAGCCTCTCCGTTGGCCTTGTTGATGAGTGCCATGGCAGGGTAGCCTTCCTAATCCTTGACCCTTGTGATGTACTTCATGTCCAATGTTGCATCATATGTGTATATTCAAATCAATCAACCACTTGATCAGGGGGGAAATAGTACGTACATAAAAATTCTCTTGAGCAAAAGCCAAACAGGATTATTGCTTTTCCCCAATTAGAAAAGGACAAGGCAGAACAAGATAGAACAAAGAATAAAAAAAGTAACAGGTATTTAGCGAGTAGTGGTCTCAAGGTGTTCTTGTGACATGTGGTTGCCAAATATGGAGTCGTACTATACTCATGGACATTAAGATTAATAATCTACAGTGGGAAGTGTTTTTTCAGCATGACAGTTGCTTAGTTATTCATGAACTTGTAAGTGTTTATCACCAACTCTCCTCAAATTAAATTTACATTGAACAAGAAAGGAATCAGTATCATATCACCAGCTCTGCTACAGTTACAGTGCCCTCCACATGTTTATGTAATAAATTTACACTAAACAAGAAAGGAATCAGTATCATATCTCTTAATTCGTTGCTGCACATCTAGCAAGAATAGATCAATGCACATACCTAATAAGCAAACATCACAACATGGCATGATATCTGACCCTAATACACCGGATCAAAAAATTAAGACCGCAAGACCATTTTCGCGCACCCAGAAGGGAGCATTTTCTTGCAACAACCAGAAGCGTAGCTACAACGACAGTAAGTTCTGCCCAGTTAAACTGGGACGCCTAGATTTTGGGCACGCAAAATTTCAGACTTATCAGCAGCATCGCATGACATCAACATGGAAAGCATACTGATTACCTACCAAGACATGGGGAGGCATTAACACGACCCACACCAGACCGCCGTGTAGTAGAAGACGGCGGGGAGCTTCTCCACTGGAAAAGGCAACACACGTGAGAGGGAAACTTGCACACGCATAGTACTGTCAACAACAGTGTGAAGAATCGGTAAAAAAGCTAGGGCGAGAAGGGAGGGGATCGGCGCCACCTTGCACCTTGGCATGGGTGTCCTCGAAGGAGTCCGCGGAGCCGACGACCACCATGCTGGAATCACCTGCAGGAGCCAGGAAACCATCAGTGCCGGCCCAGGGCCATGGGGAAGCGAAGGATCAGCGGGAGGAGGAGGCGGTTTAGACGTACCTGCGGACGACGACGAGAAGAGGCGCGTCAGGGAGGAGGAGGAGGGGCGGGTGAGCTGCCGCGGGAGGACAAAGTTGGGAAGGTGTCCTAAGGGAGGATGACCGCCGGGCGTCAAGGGAACGGAGCCATCACCATGGAGGGCATCGAGGGGAGGGAGGACGGAGGCGCCCCCCATCACCATGGCTGCCAAATCCCTCCCTCCGGATCGAGGCTGTGTCCGCCAGATCGACGTGGACAAGGCCGCCAATCCGGCTCGCCTGCTCAAACTGGGCCTCGAGGAGAGGAGGTGGTGGCTGTCGATGGTGGGGATGGGGGGGACGGCGGCGGCGGCGTCCATCTCCGCTTGGATCGCGTGCGTGGGGGTGCTGGGAGGGGAGGGGAATTGGCTCGTGAGATTTGGTCGCGAGGGGGCGACTCGGACAGGAGGGGTGGTGGAAGGGAGGATGACTGGAGCTGGGGCGTTGAGGAGGTCATCGGCGGCTGGGATGGGGGAGGCCGGCGATGGGGTTGGGATGGCAGAGGGAAGGAGGTCTGGGTCGGGGAGAGGAAGATCTGGCAGGAGGTGGCGGCGGCGAGGAGCTGAGGGAGGAGGATGCGGGTTAGGGTTTGGGCTGCGGATGGATGGCTGGATGGAGAGTTGGATGGATGGATGGGCGCCATGTCATCGATCCGTGTGACAACTAAACCCACCAATGAGAATAGAGCACATATAATTGTGTTTTTCCTTTTGTTTTTCTTCTACTTTTACACATGAAAAAAAAATCAAAAAATGGTCTCATATTGTGCACAAGGGTGCATCTTGGAATTCCAAACAATGTTGCCTTAGGGAGTTTTCATTTTCTTTGCACGGAAAATTCATTTTTCATTTTCCGAGTGCCCGAATTGAGTTCTTTTTGTGAAGGACCTACCATATATTTGTTGCAAAATTGGACCAAATCATTTTTATAAAATACTAGGCCATATTTGATTCACAATTGACCAAATGGTTGGGTGTCAAAATCCTTGATCCACCTCTGGTGAAAAACACAAATTCCCGCCGATTCAGCAAGAAGCGGGTCAAATTTGAACTGCATCTGCCTCATAGTTTGTTCTTTATTTTTTCAAAAAATCATGTTTAGGTACATAAGTATCTATTTAATCAGAGAAATATCAAAAGGTTTCCAAGATTCAACCACTAGCTAGGAACGGTCAAACCCGTCGTTTTGATCGCATTTCAAAATGGGCATAAAAAATTCAAAAAAATCAAAAAATTGGAAAACCTTCGCATTGTGTCATTATATGTGACCAAGTTTCCAGGAAAAATAATAAACTTGTAATACGGCAATTATTTTTAAAAAGTGTTCTCAGAAATGAGCTATCATGCGTGAAGATCGAGGGTTTTCAAGCCAAATGATCAATCTTATGGCCACATTCATGACATAGTTTGTTAAAATGATCTCATATTGTGCACAAGGGTGCATCTTGGTATTCCAAACAACGTTGCCTAAGGGAATTATCATTTTCTTTGCACGGAAAATTCATTTTCCATTTTTCGAGTGCCCGAATTGAGTTCTTTTTGTGAAGGACCTACCATATATTTGTTGCAAAATTGGACCAAATCATTTTTCTAAAATACTAGGCCATATCTGATTCACAATTGACCAAATGGTTGGGTGTCAAAAGCCTTGATCCACCTCTGGTGAAAAAGACAAATTCCCGTCGATTTAGTAGGAAGCAGGTCAAATTTGAACTGTAGCTGCCTCATAGTTTGCTCTTTATTTTTTTCAAAAAATTATTTCTAGGTACATAAGTATCTATTTAATCAGAGAAACATCAAAAGTTTTCCAAGATTCAACCACTAGATAGGAATGGTCAAACCTGTCATTTTGATCGCATTTCGAAACGGACATAAATTTTTTTTAAAAAAACAAAAAATTGGAAAAGCTTCATATTGTGTCAAAATATGTGACCAAGTTTCCAGGAAAAATAATAAACTTGTAATACGGCAATTATTTTTAAAAAGTGTTCACAGAAATGAGCTATCATGCGTGAAGATTCAGTGTTTTCAAGCCAAATGATCAATCTTATGGCCACATTCATGGCATAGTTTCTTCAAATGATCTCATATTGTGCACAAGGGTGCATCTTGGAATTCCAAACAATGTTGCCTAAGGGAGTTTTCATTTTCTTTGCATAGAAAATTCATTTTCCATTTTTTGAATGGCCAAAATGAGTTTTTTTGTGAATGCGCTACCATATATTTATTGCAAAATTGGAGCAAGTCATTTTTATAAAATATTAGGCCATATTTAATGCATAATTAACAAAATGGGTTGGTGTCAAAATTTTTGATCCACCACTTGTGAAAAAGACAAATTTCCGTCGATTCAGGAGGAAGCGGGTCAATTTTGAACTGCGTCTACCTTATAGTTTGCTCTTTCTTTTTTACAAAAATCATTTCTAGGTATATAAGTATCTATTTAATAAGAAATACATGGTTTGGTGGTGATACATCGAGGTTTGGATGGTGGACGAGGGCCCCAACTACAGAGCGCGTAAACTCGCATGCCCGCCACATGGTCACCGCGTGACCGTGGCGTTGCCATGTGTTTTGGGCGGCCTAGGCATGTCTAGGGGGTTGGGTACTCCCCAGGCAGGTGCTAGGAAGAAAATTACAACATAAGATTCTCATGAGGAGACCGAACTATGCTCAAACATGAATTGGCAGCCGAGTGTTTGATTAGCGATACGGGAAATGCACGTGGCCAATGGGCGTGAGTTTTGGCTGAGGATGATCATCTACTAACAAGACTGTCTTCACAATTTTTTAGCTCAAAAGGAGGAGCCTAGGTGATACTTGCTTTGCAAAGTACCACACTGGACATAAATATGAATGTTGAAGCTGGGCTCAAAATAATGAATGGATTAAGCTGAAATTTGGCGGGGGTGGTTATTTGGGCATAGGAAAGCACTATAGAAAATTTATACCATTTGGACATGCCAAAGTGGTACTTCCTTCACAATGCTATTCCCTAGACAGAAACTTGGGAAAATTAGCGAGAGAAATTGGATAAATGAAATGAGCTCAAATTTGGTGTAGGTAAGTTAAATAGGTATGGTCATGCCCTGGTAAATTTTCAGATCATTTGGGTAAGCCTAGCTAGTACTTACTTCACAAAGCTTCTCTCGAGATAGAAACTTTGGAAATTTCCTGAGAAATATTTAACAGGAAAATGGAGCTGAATATTATCATGTGACAATGATTTGGGTATGGAAGAGTGCAAAAAAAGTTTGAGGGTAATAGGAGGGATCTGGATAACACTTGCTTTGTAGTGTGCTAATCTGGCCATAAAATATAAATTGAACCTGGGCTCACATAGATGATTTGACTGAGCTGCAATTTTGAGGAGGGTGATAATTTGGGCATATGAAGGAATTGTATAAATTTCATGTCATTTGGATATATAAAAATGGTACTTCCTTCACAATGCTTCTAGGTGGAAAAAACTTTGGAAATTTGCCGAGGAAGATTTACTAGGCAAATGGAGCTGAATTTTGTCATGAGGCAATGATTTGGATAGGAAAGAGTGCCCAAAAATTTTGAGGGCAATCAAGAATATATATATATAAATAGCACTTCCTTCACAAAGTATTGTTGTGAACAGAATGTTGAATTATTTTTGAACTAGACAAGGAAGGATTTTTACATATTTGATGAAGATATGACCCAAAGAATTTATGAGATTTTTGGGGAATTTTTGGAATGACAGAAATATAAGTTGCTTCACAACCTAGGGAAAAATTGACACATAGGCAAAACTGATGAGGTGGCGCCTAGTCATAGCAATTCACCACAATTTACAAGGTTATCACCACCTGTATTGGTCGTGATAAGATAGAAATAAGGCAGCAGACCAGTGCTGTCTGCTTTATGACCATTTCGTGTAAGGAAATTGCGACCTTTCTGACCAAAATGGTCGATATAGTTGAGGGTTTGGAGCCCCCCGAACAGCTTTTGACCAATTGATCTCAAATGGTCGTAGATCTATGACCAATTCTTCCAGGGTCACTGACAGAAGGTCACTAGTTGATATATTTCTTGTAGTGTTGGTTTTTTACTTTTGTTTTTCCTGGATTTTTTTTCAGGTCACTAGTTGACATATTTCTTGTAGTGTCGGTTTTTTACTTTTTTTTCCCTGGATTTTTTTTCAGGAAAAAAGTTCTTCCAAACAAATCAATATGGGATCTACCTTCCAAGACATGGACATGAAAAACTCAACGGTGAAAACAGTTTGTGATTCGCACACACTATTCAATAGATAAAACATTTTAAAAAATGAATGAACAAAAATAACACAGTCCTAGTTTACGACAAGTGTCACGCTTGCAATACACCACTCGTCATCATGAGAGGAGGTGGTAGTGACCTTTACTAGAGGTATCATGTAACTAATCATTTCGACAAAATCCATATAGTCAGCGCATACTGCAATGGGGAAGGCTCCAATCCCCCCGGGCCCCGGGAAAATATCTGGTGCGCCGGAGGTTGTGGTGCTACCGGTGCGCCGAACTCACATTGTGCTTTTAAAATGTTCAAAAAAATCTGAAGAAAATTAGCACACTCACACAACATCAATGTAGGTTGTCAAAAAAAATTCAAGTCAAAATTTGAAACATAACTTGAAAAACAAAATGACAAATTCAACACTGAATATTACATAACATAACTTGGGCTTTAGATTTGGCCCATTATCACACTGATGTCAAATTTTCATTTTTGTATCTCAAAAAATATTTCAAATTTTTTTACTACATTTTGTGACATCATATATTGATGTTGCGTTAACGTGCTAGATTTTTTCCAGAGTTTTTAAAACATTGTATGGCATCCGGTGCACCGGTAGAACCACAAGTGCGGGTGCACCGAATACATCCCCCCGGCCCTTGTGCACTTTGGGGCCGGCCCGTGCGTGTGGGCTAGCTTCTATTTTGTTTTCCTTTTCACATTTTCATTTTTATATTTTTAGGAAACATATTCATGAGTCTGACTTTTGATGGGAATTTAAAAATCTTCAATAATTTCAAAACATGTTGAAGTTTTTTTTTTAAATATTCAAAATTTTGGAATGTTTTGCATTATAAATTCAGGATTTTAAAGAATGTTTAAGAGGTTAAAAAATGTTACGATTTTTTAGAAAATGTTAATGAATTCAAAAATGTTTCCAAACTTCAAAAAATGTTATGAATCAAATAAATCTTCACAAATTTTAAGAAAATTCATGAATTCTCAAAATTAGGCAAATTGAAAAATGTTCTCATATTTAAGAAAATTTAATGGATTTTTATTTCGTTGGCAGATTTAAAAAATGTTCATTAATTTTGAAAAATATTTCGAAATTCAGGATAAAACTGAAAAAAAAACAAAATAGAAGCATAAAACGAAACTGGTCCAAGGAAGGCTCCTTCCCATAAGCGGCGAAGAACATGCTCCAATTCGCTGACCCATATATCTTCATGAGTGCTCGGCCTGGGCGTGGGCGGAAAGAGCCAACGCCTGCTCCTGGATTCTCGAGGATCTCTCAACATTTTGCCACAGAAGGTGATGACCCCCTTTGGCCCCGAAATTTTAAGCTTCATGTACGCATAGTGTAGCACAATGTGAAAGCGTGCAAATGCGGTCGAAGCTATGGGGGTGTGGTAACCACTCGAGGAAAGGAACTATGTCAAAGCTTAACTGCTCCAGACGATAGTTGTCAGGATTTTCGAACACCACGTCAAGAGTGAGCCTGCCCATGCATCGAGCCTCCATGCCCGGGATAACACCCTTAATTTTGGCCTTGGTGGTCTCGATGCTCGATGAGTCAAACTGCACATTCTTCAGCGTCTCCTCATAGATGAGATTTAGGTTTTCACCCGCCATCCCTCATGACCCTAGTTAGGTCGATGCACAATGAGTAGAACTGCACATTCTTCAGCGTATCCTCATAGATGAGATTTACATTTTCACCCGCCGTCCATTGCGACCCTAGTTAGGTGAAATCGCTAACTATCAGATCTAGGAAGAGCGCCGCTCTTCCACCATGGAGGATGCTTGTCGGATGGTCCCAGCGATCAAACGATCAGAGTTGCAAGTCCACCTTTGACTTGCAACTGGGCCCATGGTTTGTTTCATCCCAATTGCAAGTGGATCATTTAATTGAAACTATGCTCGTAGTTTCGTAGTTGTGCCAGCTGCAACTCCACCCTCGACTCGCAACTGGGCTCGTAGTTGTACCAGTTGCAATTCCACCATTGATTTGTAATCGGGCATGTGTTTTGTTTTTCATCACAGTGGCAAATCCATGCACGACATGCAAATAGGCTTGTAGTTATTCCTTTGTCCTAGTTGCAAGTCCATCCTCGACTCACAAATAGTATCGTAGTTTGGTGTAGTTATCCCAGTTGCAAGTCCGCCCTTGACTCATAACTAGACCTATTCTTTATTTCATTCCGGTTGCAAAGTCCGCCCTTGACTCACAATTGGGTTTGTAGTTTTGTAGCTATCTCAGTTGCAAGTCCACCCTCGACTCACAACTAGGCCCATAGTTTTATTACTGTCCTAGCTACAAGTACACCCTCCAACTCACAACTGGGTCGTTTGTTTACTACTAGGAAAAAGGCTACTAGCAGCGCGGGTAAAATGGCTACTAGTATCGTGTTACAGCTAATAGTTAGTAGTAGCGCAGGTAAACCCACGCTACTACTAACGCTTTAGTAGTAGTGCAGGTGCAAACCCGCGCTACTAGTAATGAAATAGTAGTAGCGCGGCAGTTTTTTTCCCCATGCTACTACTAAAAAGTTAGTAGTAGCCCGGTTTCAAACCCACGCTACTAGTAACGAAGTAGTAGTAGCGCGTTTGGTTTTTCCCACGCTACTACTAACTAATTAGGAATTAAAAAAAATAAAAGCCACCAATTCCATTCTATGCATACAATTCCAACAACTAAAACAAACACATATTTGCAATAAACCAGCAGCATTACACATCATTACTAATCCAAGATTTATAATAAACCAGCGGCATTAGAGCACATCCTGTAAGAGCATACAAAATTGTCATGGTTTTCAGGCCTTCAATTAAAACACCTAGACTTCTTGCCAAGTCACTTACTCCCAGCTAGTGCAAACACAGTTACAAGCAAACCAAAATGCATAAAAACACCAAACAGTGGCATCTCTCCAAATGATCCGCTCCCTCTTCATCCTTGGAAGCATCTTCACGATAAGCAAATCCGTGGGGAAAAGTCAACTTAGCATGTGCTCCCTCTGTCAACTCTCCAAAGTAGATTTTATCCATTGCCCTGGCCATGTTCAAGAAACACTAAATTAAGAATATTTCTACTCTAAATACAGGAGGCATCAGGGCAGAAAACAAAAGATGAGCAATATCATATGAGCAGAATAAAAAGGAGTTTGGACCATAGCATGGTTAACAATAAAATATAGTGCTCTAACAAAAGCAAGAGTGCAACACGTTGCCCTGTTCCCTTTCAAATATCAACACACTAAAATGGGCATGCTATGGTACAAATATACGCCAATATAGATACCAATAGAAACAGAGATGATTAAGATGGATTGACAGAAGATATTTTGTGTAACTTAAATGGTTCAGAAAAAATATAGGGAGATGTCATATGCAGTAAGTGGATGAAGCTCATATCTAGAGAAATTTTTTGAATTACCTGGTAGATAAAAATCAGGTGCATTGGTACAACATCATAGGACTAATGGATGGCTTGAGGGTCAAAATAGCCAAGATATTTATGAGCAGGCCAGAAAGTGGCATGTCCAAATTAACTACTGGACAAATAATGCATTTAGGTCTGTTCTAAAATGAGTTTGAAGCCACCTTTGTGAAATTCTGAAGATGCCAAACTACAGTCACCTCAAATCTGCTGATTAGAAGGTTATCCACCTTTGCGAAATTCTGAAGATGCCAAATTACAGTTGAAGGAAATATGCCCTAGAGGCAATAATAAAGTTATTATTTATTTCCTTATATCATGATAAATGTTTATTATTCATGCTATAATTGTATTAACCGGAAACATAATACATGTGTGAATACATAGACAAACAGAGTGTCACTAGTATGCCTCTACTTGACTAGCTCGTTAATCGAAGATGGTTATGTTTCCTAACCATAAACAAAAGAGTTGTTATTTGATTAACGGGATCACATCATTAGGAGAATGATGTGATTGACATGACCCATTCCATTAGCTTAGCACCCGATCGTTTAGTATGTTGCTATTGCTTTCTTCATGACTTATACATGTTCCTATGACTATGAGATTATGCAACTCCCGTTTGCCGGAGGAACACTTTGTGTGCTACCGAACGTCACAACATAACTGGGTGATTATAAGGGTGCTCTACAGGTGTCTCCAAAGGTACATGTTGGGTTGGCGTATTTCGAGATTAGGATTTGTCACTCCGATTGTCGGAGAGGTATCTCTGGGCCCTCTCGGTAATGCACATCACTGAAGCCTTGCAAGCATGGCAACTAATGAGTTAGTTGCGGGATGATGTATTACGGAACGAGTAAAGAGACTTGCCGGTAACGAGATTGAACTAGGTATGGGATACCGACGATCGAATCTCGGGCAAGTAACATACCGGTGACAAAGGGAACAACGTATGTTGTTATGCGGTCTGACCGATAAAAGATCTTCGTAGAATATGTAGGAGCCAATATGAGCATCCAGGTTCCGCTATTGGTTATTGACCGGAGACGTGTCTCGGTCATGTCTACATTGTTCTCGAACCCGTAGGGTCCGCATGCTTAAGGTTACGATGATAGTTATATTATGAGTTTATACATTTTGATGTACCGAAGTTTGTTCGGAATCCCGGATGTGATCACGGACATGACGAGGAGTCTCGAAATGGTAGATACATAAAGATTGATATATTGGAAGCCTATGTTTAGATATCGGAAGTGTTCCGGGTGAAATCGGGATTTTACCGGAGTACCGGGAGGTTACTGGAACCCCCCGGGAGGTATATGGGCCTTAGTGGGCCTTAGTGGAAGAGAGGAGAGGTGGCCATAGATGGGCCGCGCGCCCCTCCCCTCCCTTGGTCCGAATAGGACAAGGAGAGGGGGCCGGCCCCCCTTCCTCCTCTCTCTCCTCTTTTCCCCCCTCCGCGAATCCTATTCCAACTAGGAAAGGGGGGAGTCCTACTCCCGGAGGGAGTAGGACTCCTCCAGGCACGCCTCCTCTTGGCCGGCCAGCCCCCCCCCCCCTTTGAGCCTTTATATACAGAGGCAAGGGGCACCCCTAGAGACACAAGTTGATCCACGTGATCATATTCTTAGCCGTGTGCGGTGCCCCCTTCCACCATAGTCCTCGATAATATTGTAGCGGTGCTTAGGCGAAGCCCTGCGACGGTAGAACATCAAGATCATCACCACGCCGTCGTGCTGACGGAACTCTTCCCCGACACTTTGCTGGATCGGAGTCCGGGGATCGTCATCGAGCTGAACGTGTGCTAGAACTCGGAGGTGCCGTAGTTTCAGTGCTTGATCGGTCGGGCCGTGGAGATGTACGACTACATCAACCAAGTTAACGCTTCCGTTGTCGATCTACAAGGGTACGTAGATCACACTCTCCCCTCTCATTGCTATGCATCACCATGATCTTGCGTGTGCGTAGGAAATTTTTTGAAATTACTACGTTCCCCTATAGTGGCATCCGAGCCTAGGTTTTATGTGTTGATGTTATATGCACGAGTAGAACACAAGTGAGTTGTGGGCGATATAAGTCATACTGCTTACCAGCATGTCATACTTTGGTTCGGCGGTATTGTTGGACGAAGTGGCCCGGACCGACATTACGCGTACGCTTACGCGAGACCGGTTCTCCCGACGTGCTTTGCACAAAGGTGGCTAGCGGGTGACAGTTTCTCCAACTTTAGTTGAACCGAGTGTGGCTACGCCCGGTCCTTGCAAAGGTTAAAACAGCACCAACTTGACAAACTATCGTTGTGGTTTTGATGCGTAGGTAAGATTGGTTCTTGCTTAAGCCCGTAGCAGCCACGTAAAACTTGCAACAACAAAGTAGAGGACATCTAACTTGTTTTTGCAGAGCATGTTGTGATGTGATATGGTCAAGACATGATGCTAAATTTTATTGTATGAGATGATCATGTTTTGTAACCGAGTTATCGGCAACTGGCAGGAGCCATATGGTTGTCGCTTTATTGTATGCAATGCAATCGCGCTGTAATGCTTTACTTTATCACTAAGCGGTAGCGATAGTCGTGGAAGCATGAGATTGGCGAGACGACAACGATGCTACGATGGAGATCAAGGTGTCGCGCCGGTGACGATGGTGATCACGAAAGTGCTTCGAGGATGGAGATCACAAGCACAAGATGATGATGGCCATATCATATCACTTATATTGATTGCATGTGATATTTATTTTTTATGCATCTTATCTTGCTTTGATTGACGGTAGCATTATAAGATGATCTCTCACTAATTATCAAGAAGTGTTCTCCCTGAGTATGCACCGTTGCGAAAGTTCTTCGTGCTGAGACACCACGTGATGATCGGGTGTGATAGGCTCTACGTTCAAATACAACGGGTGCAAAACAGTTGCACACGCGGAATACTCAGGTTATACTTGACGAGCCAAGCATATACAGATATGGCCTCGGAACACGGAGACCGAAAGGTCGAGCGTGAATCATATAGTAGATATGATCAACATAGTGATGTTCACCATTGAAACTACTCCATCTCACGTGATGATCGGACATGGTTTAGTTGATTTGGATCACGTGATCACTTAGAGGATTAGAGGGATGTCTATCTAAGTGGGAGTTCTTAAGTAATATGATTAATTTAACTTAAATTTATCATGAACTTAGTCCTAGTAGTATTTTGCAAATTATGTTGTAGATCAATAGCTCGCGTTGTTGCTTCCCTGTGTTTATTTTGATATGTTCCTAGAGAAAATTGTGTTGAAAGATGTTAGTAGCAATGATGCAGATTGGATCCGTGATCTGAGGTTTATCCTCATTGCTGCACAGAAGAATTATGTCCTTGATGCACCGCTAGGTGACGGACCTATTGCAGGAGCAGATGCAGACGTTATGAACGTTTGGCTAGCTCAATATGATGACTACTTGATAGTTTAGTGCACCATGCTTAATGGCTTAGAATCGGGAATTCAAAGACGTTTTGAACGTCATGGACCATATGAGATGTTCCAGGAGTTGAAGTTAATATTTCAACTAATACCCGAGTTGAGAGATATGAAGTCTCCAACAAGTTCTATAGCTAAAAGATGGAGGAGAATCGCTCAACTAGTGAGCATGTGCCCAGATTGTCTGAGTACTACAATCGCTTGAATCAAGTGGGAGTTAATCTTCCAGATAAGATAGTGATTGACAGAATTCTCTAGTCACCATCACCAAGTTAGTAGAACTTCGTGATGAACTATGATATGCAAGGGATAACGGAAACGATTCCCAAGCTCTTCGTAATGCGGAAATTGACGAAGGTAGAAATCGAGAAAAACATCAAGTGTTGATGGTAGACAAGACCACTAGTTTCAAGAAAATGGCAGAGGGAAGAAGGGGAACTTCAAGAAGAACAGCAAGCAAGTTGCTACTCAAGTGAAGAAGCCCAAGTCTGGTCCTAAGCCTGAGACTAAGTGCTTCTGCTGCAAAGGGACTGGTCACTGGAAGCGGAACTACCCCAAGTGATTGGCGGATAAGAAGGATGGCAAAGTGAACATAAGTTTATTTGATATACATGTTATTGATGTGTACTTTACTAGTGTTTATAGCAACCCCTCGGTACTTGATACTAGTTCAGTTGCTAAGATTAGTAACTCGAAACGGGAGTTGCAGAATAAACAGAGACTAGTTAAGGGTGAAGTGACGATGTGTGTTGGAAGTGGTTCCAAGATTGATATGATCATCATCGCACACTCCCTATACTTTCGGGATTAGTGTTGAACCTGAATAAGTGTTATTTGGTGTTTGCGTTGAGCATGAATATGATTTGATCATGTTTATTGTAATACGGTTATTCATTTAAGTAAGAGAATAAATTGTTGTTCTGTTTACATGAATAAAACCTTATATGGTTACACACCCAATGAAAATAGTTCGTTGGATCTCGATCGTAGTGATACACATAATCATAAATTTGAAACCAAAAGATGCAAAGTTAATAATGATAGTGCAACTTATTTGTAGCACTGCCGTTTAGGTCATATTGGTGTAAAGCGCATGAAGAAACTCCATGCTGATGGGATTTTGGAATCACTTGATTATGAATCACTTGATGCTTGCGAACCATGCCTCATGGGCAAGATGACTAAGACTCCGTTCTCCGGAGCGAGCAACTGACTTATTGGAAATAATACATACTGATGTATGCGGTCCGATGAGTGTTAAAGGCTCACGGCAAGTATCGTTATTTTCTGAACTTCACAGATGATTTGAGCAGATATGGGTATATCTACTTGATGAAACATAAGTCTGAAACATTTGAAAAGTTCAAAGAATTTCAGAGTGAAGTGGAAAAACATCGTGACAAGAAAATAAAGTTTCTACAATCTGATCGTGGAGACAAATGTTTTAGTTACGAGTTTGGTCTTCAATTAAAACAATGTGGAATAGTTTCACAAACTCATGCCACATGGAACACCACAGCATAATGGTGTGTCCGAACGTCATAACCGTACTTTATTGGATATAGTGCAATCTATGATGTCTCTTACCGATCTACCACTATCATTTTGGGGTTATGCATTAGAGACAGCTGCATTCACATTAAAAGGGCACCATCTAAATCTGTTGAGACGACACCGTATGAACTGTGGTTTGGCAAGAAACCAAAGTTGTCGTTTCTTAAAGTTTGGGGTTGCAATGCTTATTTGAAAAAGTTTCATCCTGATAAGCTCAAACCCAAATCGGAAAAGTGTGTCTTCATAGGATACCCAAAAAGTTACTGTTGGGTACACCTTCTATCACAGATCCAAAGGCAAGACATTCATTGCTAAGAATGGATCATTTCTAGAGAAGGAGGTTCTCTCGAAAGAAGTGAGTGGGAGGAAAGTAGAACTTGATAAGGTAATTGTACCTTCTCCCTTATTGGAAAGTGGTTCATCACAGAAATCTGTTCCTGTGACTACTACACCAATTAGTGAGGAAGCTAATGATGATGATCATGTAACTTCAGATCAAGTTACTACCGAATCTCGTAGGTAAACCAGAGTGAGATCCGCACCAGAGTGGTACGGTAATCCTGTTCTGGAGGTCATGCTACTTGACCATGACGAACCTACGAACTATGAAGAAGCGATGGTGAGCCCAGATTCCGCAAAATGGCTTGAGGCCATGAAATCTGAGATGGGATCCATGTATGAGAACAAAGTATGGACTTTGGTTGACTTGCCCGATGATCGGCAAGCCATTGATAATAAATGGATCTTCAAGAGGAAGACGGACACTGATAGTAGTGTTACTATCTACAAAGCTAGAATTGTCGCAGAAGTTTTCGACAAGTTCAAGGTGTTGACTACGATGAGAGTTTCTCACTCGTATCTATGCTTAAGTCTGTCCGAATCATGTTAGCAATTGCCGCATTTTATGAAATCTGGCAAATGGATAAACAAAACTGCATTCCATAATAGATTTATTAAAGAAGAGTTGTATATGATACAACCAGAAGGTTTTGTCAATCCTAAAGGTGCTAACAAAATATGCAAGCTCCAGCGATCCATCTATGGACTAGTGCAAGCATCTCGGAGTTGGAATATATGCTTTGATAAGTTGATCAAAGCATATAGTTTTATACAGACTTGCGATGAAGCCTGTATTTACAAGAAAGTGAGTGGGAGCACTACAACATTTCTGATAAGTATATGTGAATGACATTGTTGATCGGAAATAATGTAGAATTATTCTGCAAAGCATAAAGGAGTGTTTGAAAGGAATTTTCCAAATAAAGACCTCGGTGAAGCTGCTGACATATTGAACATCAAGATCTATAGAGATAGATCAAGACGCTTGATAAGTTTTTTTTTCAATGAGTACATACCTTGACAAGATTTTGAAGTAGTTCAAAATAGAACAGTCAAAGAAAGAGTTCTTGTCTGTGTTACAAGGTGTGAAATTGAGTAAGACTCAAAACCCGACCACGACAGAAGATAGAAAGAGAATGAAAGTCATTCCCTATGCCTCAGCCATAGGTTCTATAAAGTATGCCATGCTATGTACCACATCTATTGTATACCCTACACTGATTTTGGCAAGGTAGTACAATAGTGATCTAGGAGTAGATCACTGGACAGCGGTCAAAATTATCCTTAGTGGAATAAGGATATGTTTCTCGATTATGGAGGTGACAAAAAGGTTCGTCGTAAAGGGTTACGTCGATGCAAGTTTTGACACTAATCCAGATGACTCTAAGTCTCAATCTGGATACATATTGAAAGTGGGAGCAATTAGCTAGAGTAGCTCTGTGCAGAGCATTGTTGACATAGAAATTTGCAAAATACATACGGATCTGAATGTGGCAGACCCGTTGACTAAACTTCTCTCACAAGCAAAACATGATCACTTTTTGGGTCTTAATCACATAGTGATGTGAACTAGATTATTGAATCTAGTAAACCCTTTGGGTGTTAGTCACATGGAGATGTGAACCAATCACATAAAGATGTGAACTATTGATGTTAAATCACATGGCGATGTGATCTAGATTATTGACTCTAGTGCAAGTGGGAGACTGAAGGAAATATGCCCTAGAGGCAATAATAAAGTTATTATTTATTTCCTTATATCATGATAAATGTTTATTATTCATGCTAGAATTGTATTAACCGGAAACATAATACATGTGTGAATACATAGACTAACAGAGTGTCACTAGTATGCCTCTACTTGACTAGCTCGTTAATCGAAGATGGTTATGTTTCCTAACCATAAACAAAAGAGTTGTTATTTGATTAACGGGATCACATCATTAGGAGAATGATGTGATTGACATGACCCATTCCATTAGCTTATCACCCGATCGTTTAGTATGTTGCTATTGCTTTCTTCATGACTTATACATGTTCCTATGACTATGAGATTATGCAACTCCCGTTTGCCAGAGGAACACTTTGTGTGCTACCAAACGTCACAACGTAACTGGGTGATTATAAAGGTGCTCTACAGGTGTCTCCAAAGGTACATGTTGGGTTGGCGTATTTCGAGATTAGGATTTGTCACTCCGATTGTCGGAGAGGTATCTCTGGGCCCTCTCGGTAATGCACATCACTGAAGCCTTGCAAGCTTTGCAACTAATGAGTTAGTTGCGGGATGATGTATTACGGAACGAGTAAAGAGACTTGCCGGTAACGAGATTGAACTAGGTATGGGATACTGACGATCGAATCTCGGGCAAGTAACATACCGGTGACAAAGGGAACAACGTATGTTGTTATGCGGTCTGGCCGATAAAAGATCTTCGTAGAATATGTAGGAGCCAATATGAGCATCCAGGTTCCGATATTGGTTATTGACCGGAGACGTGTCTCGGTCATGTCTACATTGTTCTCGAACCCGTAGGGTCCGCACGCTTAAGGTTACGATGACAGTTATATTATGAGTTTATACATTTTGATGTACCGAAGTTTGTTCAAAATCCCGGATGTGATCACGGACATGACGAGGAGTCTCGAAATGGTCGAGACATAAAGATTGATATATTGGAAGCCTATGTTTGGATATCGGAAGTGTTCCGGGTGAAATCGGGATTTTACCGGAGTACCGGGAGGTTACCGGAACCCCCCGGGAGGTATATGGGCCTTAGTGGGCCTTAGTGGAAGAGAGGAGAGGTGGCCATAGATGGGCCGCGCGCCCCTCCCCCCCCTTGGTTCGAATAGGACAAGGAGAGGGGGCCGGCCCCCCTTCCTCCTCTCTCTCCTCTTTTCCCCCCTCCGCGAATCCTATTCCAACTAGGAAAGGGGGGAGTCCTACTCCCGGAGGGAGTAGGACTCCTCCTGGAGCGCCTCCTCTTGGCCGGCCAGCCCCCCCCCTTTGAGCCGTTATATACGGAGGCAAGGGGCACCCCTAGAGACACAAGTCGATCCACGTGATCATATTCTTAGCCATGTGCGGTGCCCCCTTCCACCATAGTCCTCGATAATATTGTAGCGGTGCTTAGGTGAAGCCCTGCGACGGTAGAACATCAAGATCATCACCACGCCGTCGTGCTGACAGAACTCTTCCCCGACACTTTGCTGGATCGGAGTCCGGGGATCGTCATCGAGCTGAACGTGTGCTAGAACTCAGAGGTGCCGTAGTTTCGGTGCTTGATCGGTCGGGCCGTGGAGACGTACGACTACATCAACCAAGCTAACGCTTCCGTTGTCGATCTACAAGGGTACGTAGATCACACTGTGCCCTCTCGTTGCTATGCATCACCATGATCTTGCGTGTGCGTAGGAAATTTTTTGAAATTACTACGTTCCCCTACAACAGTCACCTCAAATCTGCTTGCACTTACTTTGGCAAGACCAAACTAAGACCGATCGAGGATCCATCTCTAGAAAAAGACAACATCCATCTAAGAAGTTTCAATTCAATCAAGGATCATAGAGTATTGCCAGTCAATTGTTTCTGATTAGTAAGCATTGAATCTTAAGAGGGATTTTCGTATGCCAGATCCATTCTATAATGAGATCCTACAACATCTATACATAAACAGAGAAAAATAAGAAGAAAATGCTACTGATACTTGGACTTAGTAGACTAGTGAATACTGAACCCCTACCAAGAAATCATGTCAGGTTCATCAGGAGAATTCCTGGAAGTAGAATGCTGCACAGCCATAGCAATCAATTCGATGATCAAAGCTTTTCCTGCACCAACCATAGCCGATCAGTGCTCCGAAGCCATAACAAAAAGAGTAAATTGAACACTGCCTACTGGGCTGCACAAATACTGTAAATGCCATTGTCAGTCAGTGCATCTTGACCTTGTCAATAATAGGACTACTAGAAGTAATTAATCTGGAGAAGAATCGCCTTGTTAATTTGGAGTATTTAGCACCACCGCATAATGCCACAACTGCAGTTCATATCCTTTAAAGGATTACTACCGCTTCAAGTGTGATTCAGTCTAATCAGACTTGACAGTTCAAATTAAATCAGACTTCAGGGCTTCCCCTAACTTACAGTACTCAATGCATCAAAATTTTAGAGACAAATACAGTAATACACTAGTCAGACCAAAAAGATCAAAAATTCAGACTTGGGCACGAGGAGGAGGACCTGCAGACTTGCAGAGCACTTGGGCCCGAGGCCGATGAGTACTTGGGCACTTGTACGTACCAAACACGATGTCCGCGCGTGAGTTGAAGCTTGGGTTCAGGACCGGCACAAGAGCACAACGAGGAGGAGGATCCGCGCGTGGACGCCCGCTTGGCCATGAACGCAAGACGCGGATCTCGCGCGTGAACGCGGGACGTAGCGGGTGGGTCGCGGTGGCCTGAGCTAGGGCTTCGGGCGCCGAGAGAGGCAGCGGATGCTGGTGAGGTGGGGGGCGCCGGCGGTAGGGTTAGGGGAGCGTTGCATGCGGCCGGTGCTCACCGGAACCGGCTGGCGTGGGTGGGGGCAGCGGTGAGGAGATCGTGGGAAGAGGAGCCGGGGTGGAGTGGACCAAGGAACAGGTGCCGGTGGAGTGGATCGTGGGGAGAGAGTTTTCTTTAGGATGGGAGAGATAGAGAGAGAGAGAGTGGTGGGGTGGGTGTGGATCGGGCCGGGGTGGATGGTGCAGTAGTGGATGCGCTTAGTAGTAGCGTGGGGGTCTTACCTGCGCTATAGCTACTTACTTAGTAGTAGCGCAGGTTTTATACCCCTCGCTACTACTATTGCCTGTCCCGGGGGCATGGTGGAAATCGCTTAGTAGCAACGTAGATTTATACCCCTCGCTACTACTATCAACTTAGTAGTAGCGCGGTTTTTATGCCCCTCGCTACTACTAATTAGCAATAGCGCATCTTTTTAGACCACACTACTGATAAACTTCTCTGTATAAGGTTTTTCCTAGTAGTGGTTATGCCAGTTGCAAGTGTACCCTCAACTCCAGCTGGCATCGTAGTTTTGTGTAGTTGTCCTAGTTGCATGTCCATCCTTGACTCACAACTAGGCCATAATTTTTTTGCATCCCAGTTGCAAGCCCACCTCGAATCATAACTTCGTCCATGGTTTTATTGTTTTCCCAGTTGCAAGTACAGCCTCTGACTCGCAACTAGGCCTTTATTTTCATCCTAGTTGCGAGTCCACCCTCGAGTCACTACTAACATCGTATTTTGTGTAGCTGTCCTAGTTGTGAGAACATCCTTGACTCACAATTAGTCATTTTGTTTGTTTCATCAAAGTTGCAAGTCCACCGTTGACTCGCAATTGGGCATGCGCTCGTAGTTTTGTAGTTATCTCAGTTGCAAGTCCACCCTCGACTTGTAACTGGGCCCATAGTTCTGTTATTGTGCCTGTTGCAATTCCACCCTCCAACTCACAATTGGGCCGTTTGTTTTGCCAGTTGCAAGTGCACCCTCGACACGCAGCTGGCATCGTAGTTTTGTGTAGTTGTCCCAGCTGCAAGTGCATCGTCGACTCGCAACTAGGCCATAACTTGTTTTCTTCATAGTTGCAAGTCCACCCTCGACTCGCAACTTGGGCCATGGTTTTGTTGTTGTCCTAGTTGCAAGTCCAGCCTCTCACTCACAATTGGGTCGTTTGTTTTCATCCTAGTTGCATGTCCATTCTCGACTCACAACTGGCACATAGTTCTGTGTAGTTGTCCTAGTTGCAACTCCACCCTTGACTCACAAGTAGGCATGTTGTTGTTTCTTCCCAGTTGCAAGTCCATCCTTGACTTGCAACTGGGCTTGCGCTCGTAGTTTTGTAGCTATCTCAATTGCAAGTCCATCCTCGACTCGTAACTGGGCCCATATTTTTGTTGTTGTCCCTATTGCAAGTCCATCCTCTGATTCGCAACCAGGCCATTTTTGTTTTGTCAGTTGCAAGTGCACCCGTGAATCACAGCTGGCAGCATAGTTTTGTGTAGCCATCTCAGTTTCAAGTCCATCCTCGACTTGCAACTAGACCATAGTTTGTTTTATGCCCAATTGTAGATCAACTCTCGACTTGTAACTTGGGTCATGGTTCCAAAAAAAAAAGAATTTTGACCCTTTCACCGTGGTACAAATTGCAAACTGAAATTCAAAACCTTTGCATGTGGAGAGAGGTGAGAGTGATACTGCGTCCTAGAGAGCTTTTCTTGGACATGCATGGCGCACAGATTGCCGGTTGTAGTGGAATACGTTCTCCTATACTAAGTACTAGCTAGCTAAATTAATTGATAGCCACAAAGTTGAAACAAGAAGACTGGTCCAACACTTGTCGCCAAGAGGCATGCTTGTCTTCCCGAAAGCCATTCCAAGCCATGCATGCAGCGAGACGAGCCCTCGACCATCGAAAGAGATGGCAAACAACCAGTATATAACCCTACGCATTCTCGCCTTTCGTCCTCACTCCCGACAGGAAGAGAGACACATGCACCAGGAATCAATTAGCGCTCAGCGTCAACCATGCCCGGTCTGGCTCGCTTCATCCTCCTCCTGCTCCTCGTCCTCGCCGTCCCCGTCGCTCAGCCTACCCCCTACAGCGACAACCTCCAGGACGCGTGCAACAAGACGTTGTTCCCCAAAGTGTGCATCCAGGCGCTGACGGGCAACCCGGAGACCCGGACAGCGGACGCGCGCCGGCTGGCCGAGTTGTCCGTGAACTTCGCCAAACAGGCGGGCACCAAGGTGGCAGCGCTCGCTCACAACGAGCTCAACGGTGTCAAGGCGGAGGACGTCATGTTCAAGTGCCTCGACAGCTGCTCCGACGACATTGAAGAGGCGGTGGCGCACCTGAGCGGCCTCAGCGGCGAGGTCACCGACAGCAAGTTCCTCGAGGTCAAGTCATGGCTGTCCGCGACGCTGGGCGGCTCGTCCACCTGTGAGGAGAGCTGCAAGGACGCGCCCGCCAGTGATGCCAAGACGTTCTTCGTAGCCAAGAGCATCGAATTCGAGAAGCTGCTCCGCGTCACGCTCGACCTCATCACCGAGGCCTCCGGCTCCATGTCCGCGTCCGGCTCCATGTCCGGCGACGTCGCGGTGCCGCCCACGCCGTATGATGGCAGCGCTTCAGGTTCCTATGGTGCCAGCGCGCCAGGCTCCTACAGTGTCAGCGCATCCGAGTCGTCCGAGAGTGCCAGCGCACCCGAGTCGTCCGAGAGTGCCAGCGCATCCGAGTCGTCCGGGAGTGCCAGCGCACCCGAGTCGTCCGGGAGTGCCAGCGCGCCCAGCTCCGAAGCACCATCCGCTGATGCGTCGGCGCCGGCCTCGAACGCACCAACCTCCGAGGCACCGTCAGCTGGCGCGCCAGGCCCCTCCTATGGCTCCAGCAGCGCACCGAGCTCCGAAGCACCATCCAGTGATGCGTTGGCGCCATCCAGTGATGCGTCGGCGCCATCGAACGCTCCAACGTCCGACGCACCATCAGCTGGCGCGCCAGGCCCCTCCTACGGCTCCAGCGCACCGAGCTCCGAAGCACCATCCACCGATGCGCCGACGCCCTCGAGCTCGAACGCACCAACCTCCGACGCACCCTCAGCTGGCTCGCCAGGCCCCTCCTATGGCTCCGCCAGCGGGCCATCTACCGATGCACCGTCGCCATCCCCATCGGACGCCGACGCGCCATCTTCCGGGTCTGCCGGCGCGCCATCATCAGGGGCGGCCGGCGCACCATCATCAGGGTCTGCCGGCGCACCATCGTACGGGTCTGCCGGCGCCCCGTCCCCGTCCGACGCCGGCGCTCCTGATGCCGACTCACCTGCATGAGCAACGCGCGCCCGGCCAGGTTGATGCTTTGGTGCCTAGGCTGAACTTTTTGTTATTATAGGGCTCCCGTTATCTCGTGTACGCGCGAGAAGATGTTGATGCATGCACTTGCGGTCTTTAGCATGTGTTTGGTTGAGGAACCAAGTAAAATATAGAATGTCATGGCCCCATTTCAGTGTAACGGGTCGACTTTGTTTGCTGTATTTTATTTATTTGTTCATCGTGGGTGCAATGCACCCGGTTGTAGCCATTACTTTCCTAGAATGGAATTTTGTTCCACCTCACTTGTTTGGTTGGAGAGTCTGAATGCAAGAAATTTGTTTGAGTTCACATCATGGTAACCTCTCATGTGTATAACGCAGATAGTATATGGCCAAAGTATGTCATTAGTATAGAACTATCAATGTAAGCACACAGATCAAGCATATACTTTGAATTGGTTGAGAAAGTCCACCGCATAATTCAGTAACAATCTCATCATATAAAGAAATATTTAACACCAAAAATAGTTTGACACTTGATTATTTCCCAAGTGCATAATCTCTGCTTGGGACCCCGGCGCCTTTGCACGGGGAGAAGGATGACGGGCCGCGAAGCAAACGTCTACAAAAGAAAAACAAAGCATGCAACATCCCGATGTCCAAGCACGCAGGGCATAGTTTGCTGGAGGATTTTGGTGAGCCACCGGACGTGAACAAAACAAGGGATGCTGAGCAAAAATATGAAATCATACGTGGGCATGTACAAAAAAGTGCTCTCATCACAAGTGATCTAGGTGTTGAGCACTTTGGCGGGCATCACAGCAAAGTCAAAGATAAACATTTCATGATGTTTTCCATACAATAAAATTAGCACATGATGCTTCTAGGTTTATACAGAAGATCCATTCAATATGGATGGTTTCTCTTCCACGAGCGGTGATCAATTTGGTTGCACACTTGCACTTGAGGCACGCCTAATTGCTTTGGGCCTGGCGCTCCGGTGTTTGACTCTGATGATGTCCCGTGATGTTGCATTTGTCTGGTCCCTATCACCAAGCTCTAGTGTTTTTTCCTCATTTTTTTCTTTTATCATTTTTTCGGTTTTCATTCGATTTTCCCTAATTAATTGAGAATATTAGATTTGGGTCCGATATTCTTTGTAAACTGGACAAACTCTCTTCTTCTTAATGAAATGCAGGACCGCCCTTGCAATGAGGGTTCTCAAAAAATAAGAAAACTACGGGCTATGCAGAGATTTGGTGCGCCGGGGAGAAGTGACAAGGGGATGAGATTTACAGAGCCTGCCAAAGAGAACGAGGTAATTCCACCGATTTGGTGGCAGGCAGGTTCGATTGAATATTCAATTCGGAGGAACTAGTTGGTTCCAGTTTCACATCTCTAACCAAACACAAGGATGAGGGTTAGGTGTGGATCGAATCCGTTCCATTGCATCCCATCAACCAAACCAACGACACCCTAAGGGTGTGTTTGGTTCGGGAACAAAGTGGAATGGAATATAATGGTTCCACTCCAGTAGAACGGATCGGTTCCGTCACTGTGTTTGGTATGGGCAATTAGGTAGAATGGAATGATTCCATTTTGATGTTTGGTTAGTGAGATGAAATGGTGACATCTCACATATAGATTTCTACTACATGTTAACACATGTTAAGGTAGCAAAACATATTGCCAAAAATGTACTATACAGTCTAACACACGTTAGAGAGATGAAGTTGACCTATTGTTGGTACTCTACCTTGCAACAAACAAATTCACAACAAACATGACGGACTAGAGTGCTAAATCAAAGAATCCATCCGGTCAGTTGTGGCTGGACGGAGCTTGACTCAGCTGGTAGCCGCAGATTGCTGCTGGCCGCCGTGCGGCCAACAACTCGCATGGCCGCTTGCTTGGAGAAGGCCGCCTGCCGCCCCACAGGCCGCATCTACTCGTCTGCCGCCAGGCAGCAGTTCGCCCGCCATGCCACAGTTGAGAGAGGAGGGGACGAGGCAGAGGAGCAGTAGGCAGCGCGGATCGCGGGAGATGGGCAGCCGGCAGCGCGGTTCGTGGTAGAGGAGCAGCCGGCGTCGCGGATCGAGGAAGAATAGCAAGCGTCGGCACAGTACAAAGAGGCAGAGGCGATGCGGTTTGTGCACGAGAGAGAGGGCGAGGGAGCGTTCCGTGTCGTTTCTTCAATTTGGAGGAATGACTGCGTTCCGGGTCTGGGCCGGATATTCCCTTTGTGGGAACCAGTGGGTCCCGGTTCTAGTAGTGTACCAAACACAAGAATGAGGCCCAAGCACGGGTTGGACCCGTTCCATTCCACTTGGTGCCATGTACCAAACACACCCTAAATAGGCACGTATGACCGAGAGGGGGAGGGAGGGTGGGGAGGGTGTAGTAATGAGGCAAGTGTAAGTACTGTACTAGTAGGTACTCCCTCCGTTCCTTTTTACTCAACATATAAGGTTTGTGTCTAGTCAAATTTTACAAACTTTGACCAAATTTGTATAAGAAAATATCAACATCTACAATATCAAATATACATAATATGAAACTACATTCCATAATGAATCTAAAGATATTCTTTTGACATTGTAAATGTTAATACTTTTTTCTATAAGTGTGGTCCAACTAGAGATACTTTGACTTCAGACAAAAGTTACATGCATACTAAAAAACAGAGGGGGTATATTTATTTCCGAACCAAAAGGAGTGAATATGTTGCTCATGTTTGATATGTGTCTTTTTAACGAGAAGAAAATAAAGACGGGGCCTCTAAATTCTAAACCCGAGCGGCTTAAGCTTAGCTTTGGAAAAGGCACATATACACATGGTGGTCAATAGATCGTGAGCTAATATGCACGTAAAAGGGAATAAAAATCGGGGCAAGTAGAGCAACGCTTTTGCCCCTAACGATAAACCTAAATCATGGGCCTATTAGGTACAATGAAATTGTGTCCTAGCAAAAAAGTACCAATGAATGTGGTAATATAAATTATTTGACCAAGTAATATAATATAAATTATTTGACCAATGAACATCATAAAAAAGTACCAATGAATGTGGTAATATAAATTATTTGACCAATGAACATCATAGAAAGCCAAGATACAAACCAGACAATTAAGTTGGGACTGTTTGAGTAAATCCCTATTTTTTTCAAAATATTGCGACTATTTTCAAGTTACCCGCTGGTCTCCCGGGACAACAATAGTGTTGAAATTATACAAATACTGTAGCATGAAGGCTCACCTCGACTCCAAATGTTTTGTAACAAAATAACCCCTTGAAGGCTCATCTTGACCCAATTATCTTGTTAGAAAGAAGAACTTTGACCACAAGCTCCAAACATAACTAATCTTGTTAGAATTTAGAAAGTAGTTGGATTGGAGTTTCACAATTCACAATTTCACGGGTCGATAAAAGGCAACGTTGTGAAGCACTTTCACATCAGTAATGGCCAACAAATATTCAGAGAGTGTGCCGACTTCAGATAAATTGCTTAGGCTTGGAACCAAGTCTATTGATGGAGGCTGGGGTTTCAACCTTTTTTTCGAAAAGAAAAGAAATGCATGCGACCAACCTACAGACCAAGCTGTCCACTAGTTCGCATAGAATCTCTGTCCGCTAGTTTCCAATGGCCGCCCACTGATTTCTAACCCTATTTGGACACCTCATCTTCTTTCTTTAATCCCGGCCGTATAATCCCTCACAGGTGTAGCGTCTGCCTTTGCATGTTGTAACGGTAGTACCCTTTTGTTTAGTAATTGTGTCTTTATCAATGGAATAATTTATTTTGGAGCCACAGCCAGATTTTTCCTCTCTCAGATAAAATCACAAGGGTAACCGACTGTCTATTATATCCTTTCTATAGGGCACCCAAAAAAAGCTGAGGTCGGCACGGATTCATTTGGCCCTGTTTTGTATTAAATATGTCTCTTTCTATTTGCATGTGCATTGGTATCATGGACTCCCTCCGTAAAGAAATATAAGCGTTTAGATCACTAATTTAATTATCTAAAAGCTTTTATATTTTTTTACAGAGGGAGTATCTTTTAGCTACATCATAGAAGATCAACATGGAAAGCTTGGGTTTATCGAGCGTAATTGCATCCCGAATCAGGGCTCAACTCCCCTGACACAGTGCATGTGTAGTTGGGTCATTAACTGGTGGGCCAACTTGCTTTTAGACCCACATGCCACGGGCCCAATTGAATCGTGCAATATGCCGGGGGATCCCCGTCCCCTGAATTAGTAGTCGGCAAAATCTTGAATATCCATTTCTCAGCCTAGGTCTTCTGTCTTGAACTCATCTTGCACATTTCCATCAATGCATATGCTTATTTCTTGAATTCAACATGCATATTTGCATAGATGCCAATGTATATTGGTGGGACTATGTCATGTCAATGTGTATTTGCATATATGCATCCCTGAAAGCGTACATATGTGAAATCAGTTCGGGACAACAAACACAACGAGCCGAGAATATCATGAAACACACCTAGTATCAGGCATCTTTCAATGCACCGGTGCTTAGATGAGATGCTAAGCACATTAAAAAGTTTAGCAACCAAAACCTCTAATGTATGGGTGTTGTTGCTAAGCATGCTCCATTTAATGATTTAGCAACTAAAGTTTTTCATGCATTGGTGGGCTTCTTTTATTTAAGTGTTTTGTCTAGGTTTGCGTGCTTGACATTGTTTCTTTCTGGGGTCGCCATACTCATCTCTCTCCTCTTAATTACTTTGCCACATCAGATTTGTTGCTTAGACTAGCCACAATGGATAGTAACATACACTAGTAACATACACATATCTCTAGACTATGTTACTACCATCATAGTGGGTAGTAACTTAAGTGTGGTAACATGCAAAGATTCATTTATTAGGTTATAGACTCATATTACATTGGGATATGTAATGTTACAGTAACTAGCTAAGTTACTATAACTACCTCTCTCTTCATTAATTCATTGCCACATAAGCAAATTTGCTGAGTTGGACTTGATGTTACTGCTGAAGTTACTCCCACTGTGGCTAGTCTTATATGGTAGTCTTAGCACTTGTACAAGATGAAGTATCGAAAGGGACCTCAAGACACGGTCAAGATCTAACTCCACGGGCACCTGTACGACCAATAAGCCTAGGACAGCCTGTGAAGCTGTCGAGAGACACATTGCCAACACCACCGAAGCCACCCTCTTTGAAGTACCTTCCCATACCCTCTTCTGCCGTCGCCTACCAGGATTATGTGACTGGTAAAACCGTTGTCACCATTGTTGCCAAAGCCCCCGCCGGCAGGGAGGCCTGGATTGCCCCTCATGCTTTCCATGCCCACGAAAAGGCTCTTCTCTTCTGCCACGTCACCAAGTGTAGCTGGCACGATCCTGTTCGCCGCCACGGCATGCACCGCCAGCACGAGACAAAAGCAGGAGTAGGAATGTGACAATGTCAGAGCACTTCTTGACCATGGCTCTAGATTCTACATTTCTACTCGCTCTCTGGTGTGTTGTGCATCTAAGATGTGTTTTTTGCGGCTTGTGTGTCTAAGATGTTGCTACTGCTGCACTTGTGATGGGGGGTGAAGTTTGTAGTTTAAATAGGCGGAGACGACTCGGAGATGGAGGGCGTAAATGAGGCGAGTGCTGAGTCCGGCGTGGGGTGCTGACCCTGTAGTGAATGTTTTTGTTTACTACGAATGATAATAAGAAGTAAATTTACTATGGGACAGGCACAAGAAATTCTGGTGCTCGTGTTTACTCTGTTTTTCTGACGCAAATGAAGACTGGGCTTATAAATTCGGGACTCGAGCGGCCAAAGCTCAGCTTTGAAAAGGACATAGTAATGGACAACCATTTTGGTGCCAAGTACTACTAAAGTTTTTCGAGAGAATTTCTTTTATGGCTGTCCAAATGAATCGGCCTACCTTTTAATTGCATCTACACACGCTTGCCACCAACGAGCTGATATGCAACCAAGAGAGAAAAATCGAGTCAGCTGAGCAAAGGCTACACTTGCAAAATGAGCCTAATAAAGGCATCTTCAATACTGTCCTGCAAATTTGCTTCGGTATCTGTCCCCTTGATCTTCACCGACGATTCCGTGGATTCCCCTAGCCTTCGCCTGTCGCTCCGGCAACTGGTGGCCTGGAGAGGATTTCTGGTGTCTCGAATTCGGCTACTATATAGGTAGGGTTTTAGTCCTCGCAGGGGTGGCGTTTGGACGGGTGACGACGCTTTTTCTTCGAGCCAGTCTTTCAGGCAGCGATCCTCCTCTAGTTCGTCCGTTGGAACTAATTAGAAAGAGCTCCGGCGTAGAATCCTGCAAGCTCCTTGGGGTGGCGAGGTTAGGGTTGCTCGTCCTGTGTACGCGACGGTGATATTTGGTTTCAGATTCTTCAGATATATTCAAGGAGTCTACGACGACGATTGCGGCTCCAAGGCGCTAGTCCTTACGGGCACGTGTATGAAGACTTCCCGGCTGTCATCGACAAAGTCAGGCCGGCTACGGTATGGGAGCGGCGACAGCGGTGCGTTGGCACTGATTCTGGCGGCGGCAATGGTCGTTCTGTGGTTCAATGACCTCGATGTAATTTTTATTATGTTTGAGGTGTTTTGTACTTCCGGCGAATCTTTATAATAGATTTGATCTTTTTCGCAATTTTTTTTGCTCCGACATCCGTCCGCGGACACTGATGCTGGAGGCGGCCATCTAACGCTGTTTGCATACATTTCAACCTGGTTTTCAACTAACCGGATGAAATTCGTGCAAACATGACAATACATTTAGAAAATAATAGGCCTGACTGTAAACCTATAGTATGGCGGCGGCCATCGTCCTTTTCCTTTATATTCCGCATCGGTGACCATGTCCTCATCTGCCGTCTCTATGAACAATGGCGGGGTTTAAGATCAATGAAGTGAAGGTGCGGATTACGGTGAGGAAGAGTGAAACATGAGAGACGGAGCGGCCCACATGATTCACAACTAAATTCACTTACCCATAATTATAATAGTGATGTATAGTGTTTGTGTGTGGGTAATCCTATACACATAAAAAGTTGATCCCCACTATCATATTTATCTCAACATGCACACATGCCATCTCATCAAAGGCCCACCACTATATGCATGAGAAAAAAAATCCATTATTAGTTGATCTCATGCACACTTTTCACCTCACCACACATGACACCTCATCAAAGGTCCACTCAACATGCATGAATTTTTTTTCCACTACGTTATGCCACTTATATTCAAAATATTTTCTAACTACACAATAATCAAATACAATATATAATATTTATTTTTAGCTTTAGTTTATATATTATTAATTCAATAATGCAAGCTTCATACAATCAAATCACTGAAGTATATTGCAATCGAGTCCCGCAGCAACGCGCGGGGTATTCTCTAGTAATAGTGATGTGAATGTGTAGTACATAACCTCTAGTCGCTGCACCGATAAACAAAAATATGTTATGGTTAAACGGATGTTGCTCTGAAATTTGTACATAACCTCTAGCCAGTACAAGCTGCACCACTCGAAATCTCATAACCGCAAGCACCGTTGAGAACAGAACACCCGAAGTAACCAAGAGCGCATATGTATCGTGCCTTGTATATGCGCGACGCTGCGCATCCACTAGTGGATAAAACAAAAACATCGGCCGCGTATGGGGCCATCCCATTGACACAAAAATAGCCTTCAGATTTCCCCAAACGTGTGTCTCATGAATTGCAACATGCTGGTTGTTGCGATGTTCACTCTGCGATAGCGGCTTCATTGCAAAAACACCCAAAGCGTTTTCTTTATTCAACAATTTTTTTGCAACAAGGATCATGTTGCGAAAAAATATTTAAAACGGAGATTGCGTATCAGAATTTTTCTCGTCTTTCACTTTTTTGAAACATAGATGATGGTGTGGAAGAAGGATTTTTTGCAATAAGGATGATGTTGCAGAATTTTTTTCAATAAAGATTGATCTGGGTTTTTTTTTCAATAAAGATTGATCAGGTTATATACGTGCTCGCTAAGTGTTGTGGGTTTGTATGTTTGCAATATGGCATGTGTAGCACTACACGCCATAAGATTAAAATCAAATCGGACGGCCAATAAGGTGGCGGATACACGCAGAGTCATCAGCCCCTTTTTCCGCTTATATATAGTTTTCTTCGTTGCTTTCCTAATTTCCTCGTGGTTTAGAACTCAAAACTACCCCTGCTTACAAGTGGACTCACGACCCAACGTGTGACCTCCGATTAGCACGTGAAGGACTAGCTAGGATACTGAACGTTTCTACGGAGACAACTAGGATACGGTTTAGTACTCATGCTATGCAAGCCGGCTCAATGCTAAACTTTCATATCAACTTCTTATGTGTCGAATCCTACTAGCTCTCCAACTCCACCCAAAATAATAAAAAACATGCGCTGCTTTAACGCTTTGCATATCTGATCCATGTGTAGAATCCTACTAGCTCTCCAACTCCACCCAAAATAATAAAAATAATACATCTCTATCTTCCAACGCCATGAGATCCAAAAACATGCGTGGTTTCAACGATGGAGGAGAACCATTTTGGTCGGGCACATGAGAGGCGTTGCTTTCTGTGAGCTAAGACGAGTCGCACGAGGACGATCGAGGGCCGCATGCACATGTGTAGGCACGTCCCTCGACATTGTCTGCACGCTGTAGCACGAGCCTATATAAACTCCTTCAACCAACAGCATTGAGAAACACAAATAGCTCATAAGCACCTCAAGCAGGAAGTTAATATCTACGATGGCAAACACTACCAAGCTCGCACTGATTTTCGGCATGTTTCTGGTGTTCCTGCAGGTGTCGTGCGCCGTCTTTGCGCGCCACGCCGCAGGGACGACGAATTTAAAATTTCGGTAGAACATCCCGGCGTCGCTGTCGGTGAGTGGTACGCCGGCGGGCCCGGTGCGGCAATACCATCCGCATCGCCAACTCTGGGAATCATTACATAAACGCCATGGTCGTCGACTAGTGCGCCGGCTGTGACAACGAGGTGGGCGCATCCATTCATGGCCCTGCTTGGATCCATGAGTTAAAATTAGTTTGGATTAGTTTGGACTCAACTAACCTAAAAGTATCCAAACAGAAGGGTTAGTTTGGGTTAGATGCATCTAACCCACCCAAAAAACTAACGCATCTAAGAGGTGTTTATTTGGGTTAGTTCTTTTCGGGACCACTAAAAAACATTTTTTTCTCTCGCTCTTTCCGTAGCAGATCCATTTTCACTTCCTCGAAGCTTCTCGTCCTTTCCCTCCCCCCTCTCGCACCGTTCGTGAAGGCGTCTCGCCGTATTCGTGCTTCACCTAACCCTGCCATCCAAATACCTCTTTGATTAAAGTTAGTTCAGGGTTAATTCAGAATTAGAATCTAACTCTAATCTCTAACTGAGTTAGAATATCCAAACAGGGCGCGTAACTTCCGTCTTGACCCCAGCCTCGGCCAGGCGGACATCAAGTGGTCCGACCTTGACACGTCTACCTGAAGGAAACATGCCATGCATGCCGTCGGTCAGAGTGGTTCCGCTACTGCTCGTGACGAAATGATCGTTGTTGTTCAGGGTGAATCGAGTTATTAATTTGCTTTCAACTTTCAGCTTTGAAGTCGATCGGTATATGAGGGTATGCATGCTGTGTCAGCGTCGTTACTATGCCCGGCCGTCTCCGATGAAGAGGTAGCTGTAATGTGATAAACGTACATGCGTGCTGTATAGGGGTAATCTGCTTATTTTGTAAGCGTTAATCGGCGCAAGCGTACACAGCTCGCTATCCCCTATGAGCAGTGCATACCTTTTGTCCTGTGTTGTGATGGGTAGCATACCTTGTACGCCTAAGAGCGTTTAGTGATCTAAACGCTCTTATATCTCTTCACACATGGAGTAATATACTTCAACATCCTTCCATAACAAGCATTTTAGCTTCATAAAAAAATGTGAAATAATATAGGAAGCGTAGAACCATTTGCTCGGGCCGCATTGCATTATATGGAACATATGCCGTGGCTTACAAGTTTGGATCAAGGCTAGATCGATCGGTTTACAGAGAGATATTCGGGAGAGGTTGAAACAGAAGAAGAGATAGAATAGGTTTACATTTCAAAGAGAATTCTATCCCTATACAACAATTAATTCTAACACCCCCCCTCAATCTAAACCTCATGAAGCTTTGCCAAGGTTAAGATTGTACTTGAACTCATCTAGCCGTCTCACGGTGAGTGGTTTTGTAAAGCCATCTGCAAGTTGATCTCCTGTGGGTATGAACCGAATGTCAAGTAGCTTTCGAGCTACTCTTTCTCTGACAAAGTGAAAATCAACTTCAATATGTTTGGTTCGTACATGGAAAACAGGATTAGCTGAAAGATAGGTGGCACCAATGTTATCACACCATAACCTAGCAGCTTGTGGAGCTTTAATTCCAAGCTCATAAAGTAAAGTCTGTATCCACATTACTTCAGCTGTTGCATTAGCCAAAGCTTTATACTCAGCCTCAGTACTAGACCTTGAAACTGTAGCATGTTTTCTTGCACTCCATGATACAAGGTTTGTTCCCAGAAACACAGCAAAACCACATGTGGACCTTCTGTCATCAGGACAACCTGCCCAGTCTGCATCAGAATATGCAGTAACAAGCATGGATGAAGACCTGGTAATATGAAGCCCAAGTCCCTCTGAAAACTTAAGATATCTCAAAATTCTCTTGACTGCAGTCCAATGAGTAGTTCTAGGTGCATGTAAATATTGACATACTTTGTTCACAGAATAAGAAATGTCAGGACGTGTAAGAGTCAAATATTGTAAAGCACCTACACCACTTCTATAATTTGTTGCATCCTCTGGTCCAAGCACTTCTCCACTTTCAACTGTAAGTTTTTCTGAGGTTGAGATTGGTGTACTCACAGGTTTACAATGTTCCAATCCCACTCTCCTGAGAATATCAGTAGTATATTTGTCCTGTGTGAGAAGTATGCCATCATTTACCTGTTTAACCTCTATTCCAAGAAAGTAGTGAAGATCACCTAGATCCTTAAGAGCAAACTCCAATTTCAGATCCTTAAGCAAACAGGTGGTGGCATCTGAGCCTGAACTAGCAACAATTATATCATCAACATAAACAAGCACAAATATATTGATATTGCCTTTATTGTAAAAGAACAAAGATGTACCTGCTTTTGATGGTGTAAACCCAAGTTGCTGTAACTGCATGCTCAATCTTGAGTACCAAGCTCTAGGGGCCTGCTTCAAACCATATAAAGCTTTATCCAACTTACAGACATAATGTGGTGTGCTTTGGTTCTCATATCCCGGTGGTTGCCGCATGAACACTTCTTCCTCAAGAACACCATGAAGAAACGCGTTCTGAACGTCTAGCTGCCGTAGGCTCCAACCTCTGGAAATAGCAATAGACAACACAAGCCGAATAGTAGCTGCCTTAACAACAGGACTAAAGGTATCTTCATAATCAATGCCAAACCTTTGTTTAAATCCTTTAGCAACTAATCTAGCCTTGTACCTGTCTATACTTCCATCAGATTTTCTCTTGATCTTGTATACCCATTTACAATCTATAACATTATTTCCCTTCCTTGGTGGTACTAAGTGCCAAGTTTTGTTTTTCATGAGTGCATTGTATTCACTATCCATAGCCTCCTTCCGTTCTTTATGATTAAGTGCATCATGCAAGTGGGTTGGTTCACCAAAACTACTAAGGAAAGCTCTTTTGACCCTGTCATACCTTATAGTACCATCAGTATATTCTTTTTCCTTGATAATACCTGACTGAGATCGTGTATGGCGTCGCGGAGCTGCTGCTGGTGAAGTTTGCACAGAAGATCCCGATGTGGCAGTTGCTGTTGGTTGCGCCATAGAAGATCCTGTGAGTTCAGCTGCAACCGAGACAGCCGCAGGTTCCCGATCCGAGGCGGATTGCGACGCAGACGTGCCAGGCATCCTGCTGTCGGTTCCTGGGTCGGCCCACGGGCTGGTGGCGCGAGGTGATTCTCCCCCGTCCGCTCCTGACGAGGTGGGCTCAGCATTGGGCCCCGCTGCACGCGGGCTGTCGGCCACAAGCGCGGCAGAGACGGTGGGCTCCATGCGGTCAGGCCTGTCAGCCGCCCCAACGCGATTGGCTGCATGCGGATGCCCGCGATCGTCCTTGGATCGCGCGGCGCTGGAGACAGCGGGACTGGCGCGGGGATCTGCTCGGATCGAACGCCGCTGCCACCTGAATCTGCATGGGATCCAGCGCCTTCTTTGTCTGTTTCTGCATACATGAAATCATGACCCGAATATGCACAAATATCACTAGAATCCGAATTTTTTATGGAATTCTTCATAGGATCAGCTTTATATAATTCTCCCCGTGATCTGGAAGAAGGGCTATTTCAGCACGTAGGAGAGCTCCAGCATTTGGGTGAAGTTTGGCGAACGGAAAAAGAGTTTCATCAAAAACAACGTCTCTAGAGATATAGATACGGCCAGTTGCAATCTCTAAGCATTTGTACCCTTTGTTGAGATTACTATAGCCAAGAAAAACACATTGGGTGGATCGAAACTCGAGCTTGTGGCGATTATATGGACGTAAATTTGGGTAGCAAGCACACCCAAAAATTTTAAGAGACTTATAATCGGGTGTTTGATGATATAATTGCTCTAATGGAGTGGAATTACCAATGACTTTACTCGGAAGACGATTGATAAGATAGGTGGCTGCGATAAATGCTTCATCCCAATATTTGAGAGGCATGGAGGCATGTGCAAGGAGGGAAAGGCCAACTTCAACAATGTGGCGATGTTTTCTCTCAGCAGAGCCGTTTTGCTGATGAGCATGAGGGCAAGAGACATGATGTTCAATGCCTATGCTACGAAAAAAGGAGTTGAGCTTTTCATACTCCCCGCCCCAGTCACTTTGGACTGCCAAAATTTTCCTGTTAAAGTGCCTTTCAACAAGCTTTTGGAATTCTTGAAACACAGAAAAAACTTTAGATTTGTGCTTTAACAAGTAAATCCAAGTAAACTTGCTAAAATCATCAATGAAACTGACATAATATTTTTTTCTTCCAAAAGAATCTCTAGCATGACCCCATACATTACTGAAAATAAGCTCTAAAGGAGCATGAGACACACTGTTTGACCTAGGATAAGGGAGTTGATGAATCTTGGCACACTGACAAGCTTCACAAACAGACTCACTGGATTGACTATATGACAAGGGAAAATTGCCTTTATTAACTACTTGTTTGACTATGACTGATGATGGGTGTCCTAATCTTTGATGCCACCGTGCCAAAGAGGGCTTGATGACAGAATAAGCATGACGGCGCTTGTGGTTGAAAACTCTGCATGAGATGGGGTAGAGCCCTCCAATGCATCTACCGTGATGTAGAAGTTCCCTCGTTGCCCGATCCTTTATAAAAAAGTAACGAGGGTGAGTTTCAAAGAAGACATTATTACCGGTGGCTAAACGAAACATAGAGGCAAGGTTTTTATCAGCTTGTGGAACATGAAGGACATCGTTTAGAACAAGATCACGTTTAAGAGTAGGAGAATTAATAAAAGCTTGACCAATGTGTTGAATATCCATACCTCCACCACTTGCAGTGTGAATCTGATCGTTGCCAAGGTATTTCTCCCGGAGAGCGAGTTGCTCTAGTTCACCAGTAACATGGTCGGTTGCACCAGAGTCGATGTACCACACGCCATCGCCCCCTTGCTCGCGCATAGCTGCAGCAACAAGGCGTGCGTCGGGCACAAAATCTTCATCATACCGATGCCAGCAATCCAGAACTTCATGTCCTGCCTTTTTGCAGAGTTGGCACCGAGGGCGCCCCCGGGAGGAAGAGGAGCGGCGGCCGGAGTTATAGTTGAAGGTCAGCGTCCGATTAATTTTTTTCACCGCGGAGTTTTACCATTTAAAAAAAGGTCATCAAGTACACTGGAAGCCAGCATCTACAACGGGGTCAAAAGACATGACGCACCAGCTGCCACAACATGCAGCGACGGATCCTGCTTCAACTTTCTAGTCCGCAGAAGATTCAGGCAGCCTCTGCCCAGTAGTAGTCAGCCGCCCCCCGCCCGGAGTACTAACATCCGTGTCAGCCCTCTGCGGTAACAGCCCTTGTCTAAACTTTCCAGTACACAACAATTCCAGGCAGCCTCTTGCAATAAGAGACAACCGACCACCCCCGCTACTCTTTAACACCCCTGCCATTTGATGAGGCACATGCTGCTTCAGTGAAGACAAACACTCCCCAGCATGCACGAGATTCTCTGTAAGCGTTTTATTTTATCTGCGTCATGGTATTCTCCCAACACATAATTGAGAGGCGCCATCGGATAAAAATGTACATATGCGTTTTGTAATTAGCACACACGTGGAGCCGTGTACTTAATCATGCCTACACTAGTCAAAAATTATTAACAACCAGACACGCCAGGGCCAAAAACAGCACACACACTATAAAAATAGCCGTGTTCGTGGTTGCTTTAATATTAAATTCTAGTGGCACTAACCGAGACGCCGGGATTTTCTTTTGTATTTGCTGGGAATGTAAATAAATCCCGCCTCGTTTTCATAAGTACAAGCTCGGCTGATAAAAAAAGGTATAGCTCGGTTTTTATGCATGGATCCTGACGAGGAAGATTCCTCTTTCCCCTTCCCTCCCGCGTCGCTCCCGCAAGCGACCGGGAGGGAAACCCTAGCAGCCTCCCCTCGCCCCCCTCCTCACCTCCGTCCCTCCTCGCAGCCGCCAGTGCGCGCCAGCCGGCAAAGCCCGCGTGCGTCGGCATATGCGGGGCCCCCTCACCCTTTCGCCCTGCGGCTGAGGAATAAGACATGCGGTTCGGCGCCCTTGGACGACATGGGCCATCCCGTCGGCAGGCCACCACGAGATTCGCCCGACGAATATTCATTTCTCTCTCCCTCTACTAAAAAAATAAAGTATCGATGTCAACATAGAGAAAAAGGGTGGCATGCTTTTTTGTTCAGAACGTGCAGTATAGAATTTGATGGAGCCTGCCTGCTTCTGAAGATCGAGGGAGACGTATATGCAATGGAGGAAGTGGTGAGTAATCTCATTGTAGTTAGTAACAAGCCTGCAGGAACAAATGCCTACATGGTTAAAAATCAGTGCTAAGAAAAAGGATCAGTCCTTTTAAAACTGTCCAAGAGAGGGAAGTAATCTCTTGTTTGTCAACAAAAAACCTGATTGAGTAGACTCGTATATGCATGACAGAATCCCGCCTCCTTATAGAGCCATTAACCACGACGTAGTCTCCATTCCTGCAAGTGTTGTACAGAAAAGGTTCATTTTTCCCAGGCGTTGTCCATGGCATAAACGACCGTTGCAACAATCACAAGACAAAAACCCGAGGCGCTCACCTCACTTCACGCAACGCCTGCATGTACCCCCTGTCTATTGTCCTGAAAGTGCAACAGTCAATCAAGTTGTGCTCGTCTTTAACAGGCATGAAATTTGTTTTTAACCGTGCCGACAGGCATCCCGTGCATCGATAGTGCCCCCCGTGCCTGGCTGAAGGAGTTAGCATGGAAACTTGCTTCAAAGTCAAAGGCACCAAGTTGTTGGGCGGATCAAGGTACTGGAAAACAAAAAACGGTTTATTTTTCAGCAACGGAAAAACATCCGCTCACAATGAAGAGCTCAAGCACACGTTCACTCACCTGCTGTCCGATGTAGTGGACTGGTGCAACGCTCTTGTGATAGCGATCCTCGACGGCAGCAACAATGGCGCCTGCAAACGCGTCCTTCACCGCCGACTGTGATCGCGGCCAAGCCCCGGTTTCCGTTTTCCCCTTCACCATCTCCCAATCCTTCCATCTGACTGATCACTAGATACAAAGTTGTGCAGAGAGGCAAGGAGCAACAACGAGCAAGACGTGTTATATATACAGAACCAACAGCTGGACGGTGGCGTCAGTTAATTAAAAGCCAACACGGCTGGTTGCGTATTTTACTCTCCTGTCCACTTGCGGATGCATGGCAGCGTCTGTACAGTCTGGACATTGGAGTTATAATCCGGCAGGCCATTAGTAAAGGAAGGCCAGGACCCGTATTCAACTCGCATACACTAAAAAAGGCAAGTGCTGCCCTCCCTTTCCAAAGCGCGGTAGAGAAAAAATGCATCACACAAACGGTGTCAGGCAGTGCACAGCTTGCTAGATGAAAACGGCAGTTTTAAAACAGTAAACAAGTACACGACACCGTGGAACTTTTAACAAATATCCAAAATGAGACGTTTTCCGTTGCTTGCCGAAATCAGCTACTGCCGCACCCTGCTCACCCAAAAAGAGGGCGAGGTCACTTGCCCAGACTACACCTGCAAAAGCCAGGTAGTAGGCTTCCATTTTTGGCCCCTGACAACCAAAAGCTACGTCCCAGCTTTCCCCTATTGCCGTGGCGAAATTCAACAAATCATAAAATCAAAACCTTATCCACTCAAAAGTTCGGATCTCAAAGCGAATGAAGGGTTCTGATGACAACCATCCGAGCTATTGTGGATAACAAATAAGCTCTAAAGGAGCATGAGACACACTGTTTGACCTAGGATAAGGGAGTTGATGACTCTTGGCACACTGACAAGCTTCACAAACAGACTCACTGGATTGACTATATGACAAGGGAAAATTGCCTTTATTAACTACTTGTTTGACTATGACTGATGATGTGTGTCCTAATCTTTGATGCCACCGTGCCAAAGAGGGCTTGATGACAGAATAAGCATGACGACGCTTGTGGTTGGAAACTCTGCATGAGATGGGGTAGAGCCCTCCAATGCATCTACCGTGATGTAGAAGTTCCCTCGTTGCCCGATCCTTTATAAAAAAGTAACGAGGGTGAGTTTCAAAGAAGACATTATTACCGGTGGCTAAATGAAACATAGAGGCAAGGTTTTTATCAGCTTGTGGAACATGAAGGACATCGTTTAGAACAAGATCACATTTAAGAGTAGGAGAATTAATAAAAGCTTGACCAATGTGTTGAATATCCATACCTCCACCACTTGCAGTGTGAATCTGATCGTTGCCAAGGTATTTCTCCCGGAGAGCGAGTTGCTCTAGTTCACCAGTAACGTGGTCGGTTGCACCAGAGTCGATGTACCACACGTCATCGCCCCCTTGCTTGCGCATAGCTGCAGCAACAAGGCGTGCGTCGGGGACAAAATCTTCATCATGCCGATGCCAGCAATCCAGAAGTTCATGTCCTGCCTTTTTGCAGAGTTGGCACCGAGGGCGCCCCCGGGAGGAAGAGGAGCGGCGGCCGGAGTTATAGTTGAAGGTCAGCGTCCGATTAATTGTTTCACCGCGGAGTTTTACCATTTAAAAAAAGGTCATCAAGTACACTAGAAGCCAGCATCTACAACGGGGTCAAAAGACATGACGCACCAGCTACCACAACATGCAGCGACGGATCCTGCTTCAACTTTCTAGTCCGCAGAAGATTCAGGCAGCCTCTGCCCAGTAGTAGTCAGCCGCCCCCCGCCCGGACTACTAACATCCGTGTCAGCCCTCTGCAGCAACAGCCCCTGTCTAAACTTTCCAGTACGCAACAATTCCAGGCAGCCTCTCGCAATAAGAGACAACCGACCATCCCCGCTACTCTTTAACACCCCTGCCATTTGATGAGGCACATGCTGCTTCAGTGAAGACAAACACTCCCCAGCATGCACGAGATTCTCTGTAAGCGTTTTGTTTTATCTACGTCATGGTATTTTCCCAACACATAATTGAGAGGCGCCATCGGATAAAATGTACATATGCGTTTTATAATTAGCACACACGTGGAGCCGTGTACTTAATCATGCCTACACTGGTCAAAAATTATTAACAACCAGACACACCAGGGACAAAAACAGCACACACACAATATAAAAATAGCCGTGTTCGTGGTTGATTTAATATAAAATTCTAGTGGCACTAACCGAGACGCCGGGATTTTCTTTTGTATTTGCTGGGAATGTAAATAAATCCCGCCTCGTTTTCATAAGTACAAGCTCGGGTGATAAAAAAAGGTATAGCTCGGTTTTTATGCTTGGATCCTGACGAGGAAGATTCCTCTTTCCCCTTCCCTCCCGTGTCGCTCCCGCGAGCGACCGGGAGGGAAACCCTAGCAGCCTCCCCTCGCCCCCCTCCTTACCTCCGTCCCTCCTCGCAGCCGCCAGTGCGCGCCAGCGGGCAAAGCCCGCGTGCGTCGGCATATGCGGGGCCCCCTCACCCTTTCGCCCTGCGGCTGAGGAATAAGACATGCGGTTCGGCGCCCTTGGACGACATGGGCCATCCCGTCGGCAGGACACCACGAGATTCGCCCAACGAATATTCATTTCTCTCTCCCTCAACTGAAAAAATAAAGTATCGATGTCAACATAGAGAAAAAGGGTGGCATGCTTTTTTGTTCAGAACGTGTAGTATAGAATTTGATGGAGCCTGCCTGCTTCTGAAGATCGAGGGAGACGTATATGCAATGGAGGAAGTGGTGAGTAATCTCATTGTAGTTAGTAACAAGCCTGCAGGAACAAATGCCTACATGGTTAAAAATCAGTGCTAAGAAAAAGGATCAGTCCTATTAAAACTGTCCAAGAGAGGGAAGTAATCTCTTGTTTGTCAACAAAAAACCTGATTGAGTAGACTCGTATATGCATGACAGAATCCCGCCTCCTTATAGCGCCATTAACCACGACGTAGTCTCCATTCCTGCGAGTGTTGTACAGAAAAGGTTCATTTTTCCCAGGCGTTGTCCATGGCATAAACGACCGTTGCAACAATCACAAGACAAACCCGAGGCGCTCACCTCACTTCACGCAACGCCTGCATGTACTCCCTGTCTATTGTCCTGAAAGTGCAACAGTCGATCAAGTTGTGCTCGTCTTCAACAGGCATGAAATTTGTTTTTAACCGTGCCGACAGGCATCCCGTGCATCGATAGTGCCCCCCGTGCCTGGCTGAAGGAGTTAGCATGGAAACTTGCTTCAAAGTCAAAGGCACCAAGTTGTTGGGCTGATCAAGGTACTAGAAAACAAAAAACGGTTTATTTTTCAGCAATGGAAAAACATCCGCTCCCAATGAAGAGCTCAAGCACACGTTCACTCACCTGTTGTCCAATGTAGTGGACCAGCGCAACGCTCTCGTGATAGCGATCCTCAACGGCAGCAACAATGGCGCCTGCAAACGCGTCCTTCACCACCGACTATGATCGCGGCCAAGCCCCGGTTTCCGTTTTCCCCTTCACCATCTCCCAATCCTTCCATCTGACTGATCACTAGATACAAAGTTGTGCAGAGAGGCAAGGAGCAACAACAAGCAAGAAGCGTGATATATACAGAACCAACAGCTGGCCGGTGGCGTCAGTTAATTAGAAGCCCACACGGCTGGTTGCGTGTTTTACTCTCCTGTCCACTTGCGGATGCATGGCAGCGTCTGTACCGTCTGGACATTGGAGTTATAATCCGGAAGGACATTATAAAGGAAGGCCAGGACACGTATTCAACTTGCATACACTAAAAAAGGCAAGTGCTGCCCTCCCTTTCCAAAACGCGGTAGAGAAAAAATGCCTCACACAAACGGTGCCAGGCAGTGCACAGCTTGCTAGATGAAAACGGCAGTTTTAAAACAGTAAACAAGTACACGACGCCGTGGAACTTTTAAAAAATATACAAAATGAGATGTCTTCAGTTGCTTGCCGAAATCAGCTACTGCCGCACCCTGCTCACCCAAAAAGAGGGCGAGGTCACTTGCGCTAACTACACCTGCAAAAGCCAAGTAGTAGGCTTCCATTTTCGGCCCCTGACAACCAAAAGCTACGTCCCAGCTTTCCCCTATTGCCATGGCGAAATTCAACAAATCATAAAATCAAAACCTTATCCACTCAAAAGTTGGATCTCAAAGCGAATGAAGGGTTCTGATGACAACCATCCGAGCTATTGTGGATAACAAATAAGCTCTAAAGGAGCATGAGACACACTGTTTGACCTAGGATAAGGGAGTTGATGACTCTTGGCACACTGACAAGCTGCACAAACAGACTCACTGGATTGACTATATGACAAGGGCAAATTGCCTTTATTAACTACTTGTTTGACTATGACTGATGATGGGTGTCCTAATCTTTGATGCCACCATGCCAAAGAGGGCTTGATGACAGAATAAGCATGACGGCGCTTGTGGTTGAAAACTCTGCATGAGATGGGGTAGAGCCCTCCAATGCATCTACCGTGATGTAGAAGTTCCCTCGTTGCCCGATCCTTTATAAAAAAGTAACGAGGGAGAGTTTCAAAGAAGACATTATTACCGGTGGCTAAACGAAACATAGAGGCAAGGTTTTTATTAGCTTGTGGAACATGAAGGACATCGTTTAGAACAAGATCACGTTTAAGAGTAGGAGAATTAATAAAAACTTGACCAATGTGTTGAATATCCATACCTCCACCACTTGCAGTGTGAATCTGATCGTTGCCAAGGTATTTCTCCCGGAGAGCGAGTTGCTCTAGTTCACCAGTAACATGGTCGGTTGCACCAGAGTCGACGTACCACACGCCATCGGCCCCTTGCTCGCGCATAGCTGCAGCAACAAGGCGTGCGTCGGGGACAAAATCTTCATCATACCGATGCCAGCAATCCAGAACTTCATGTCCTGCCTTTTTGCAGAGTTGGCACCGAGGGCGCCCCCGGGAGGAAGAGGAGCGGCGGCCGGAGTTATAGTTGAAGGTCAGCGTCCGATTAATTTTTTCACCGCGGAGTTTTACCATTTAAAAAAGGTCATCAAGTACACTAGAAGCCAGCATCTACAACGGGGTCAAAAGACATGACGCACCAGCTGCCACAACATGCAGCGAGGGATCCTGCTTCAACTTTCTAGTCCGCAGAAGATTCAGGCAGCCTCTGCCCAGTAGTAGTCAGCCGCCCCCCGCCCGGAGTACTAACATCCATGTCAGCCCTCTACAGCAACAGCCCCTGTCTAAACTTTCTAGTACGCAACAATTCCAGGCAGCCTCTCGCAATAAGAGACAACCGACCACCCCCGCTACTCTTTAACACCCCTGCCATTTGATGAGGCACATGCTGCTTTAGTGAAGACAAACACTCCCCAGCATGCACGATATTCTCTGTAAGCGTTTTGTTTTATCTGCGTCATGGTATTCTCCAAACACATAATTGAGAGGCGCCATCGGATAAAAATGTACATATGCATTTTGTAATTAGCACACACGTGGAGCCGTGTACTTAATCATGCCTACACTAGTCAAAAATTATTAACAACCAGACACGCCAGGGACAAAAACAGCACACACACTATAAAAATAGCCGTGTTCGTGGTTGATTTAATATTAAATTCTAGTGGCACTAACCGAGACGCCGGGATTTTCTTTTGTATTTGCTGGGAATGTAAATAAATCCCGCCTCGTTTTCATAAGTACAAGCTCGGCTGATAAAAAAAAGGTACAGCTCGGTTTTTATGCTTGGATCCTGACGACGAAGATTCCTCTTTCCCCTTCCCTCTCGTGTCGGTCCCGCGAGCGACCGGGAGGGAAACCCTAGCCGCCTCCCCTCGCCCCCTCCTCCCCTCCGTCCCTCCTCGCAGCCGCCAGTGCGCGCCAGCGGGCAAAGCCCGCATGCGTCGGCATATGCGGGGCCTCCTCACCCTTTCGCCCTGCGGCTGAGGAATAAGACATGCGGTTCGGCGCCCTTGGACGACATGGGCCATCCCATCGGCAGGCCACCACGAGATTCGCCCGACGAATATTCATTTCTCTCTCCCTCAACTGAAAAAATAAAGTATCAATGTCAACATAGAGAAAAAGGGTGGCATGCTTTTTTGTTCAGAACGTGCAATACATAATTTGATGGAGCCTGCCTGCTTCTGAAGATCGAGGGAGACGTATATACAATGGAGGAAGTGGTGAGTAATCTCATTGTAGTTAGTAACAAGCCTGCAGGAACAAATGCCTACATGGTTAAAAATCAGTGCTAAGAAAAATGATCAGTCCTTTTAAAACTGTCCAAGAGAGGGAAGTAATCTCTTGTTTGTCAACAAAAAACCTGATTGAGTAGACTCGTATATGCATGACAGAATCCCGCCTCCTTATAGAGCCATTAACCACGACGTAGTCTCCATTCCTGCGAGTGTTGTACAGAAAAGGTTCATTTTTCCTAGGCGTTGTCCATGACATAAACGACCGTTGCAACAATCACAAGACAAAAACCCGAGGCGCTCACCTCACTTCACGCAACGCCTGCATGTACTCCCTGTCTATTGTCCTGAAAGTGCAACAGTCGATCAAGTTGTGCTCGTCTTCAACAGGCATGAAATTTATTTTTAACCGTGCCGACAGGCATCCCGTGCATCGATAGTGCCCCCCGTGCCTGGCTGAAGGAGTTAGCATGGAAACTTGCTTCAAAGTCAAAGGCACCAAGTTGTTGGGCGGATCAAGGTACTGGAAAACAAAAAACGGTTTATTTTTCAGCAACAGAAAAACATCCGCTCGCAATGAAGAGCTCAAGCACACGTTCACTCACCTGCTGTCCGATGTAGTGGACGGGCGCAATGCTCTCGTGATAGCGATCCTCGACGGCAGCAACAATGGCGCCTGCAAACGCGTCCTTCACCGCCGACTATGATCACGGCCAAGCCCCGGGTTCCGTTTTCCCCTTCACCATCTCCCAATCCTTCCATCTGACTGATCACTAGATACAAAGTTATGCAGAGAGGCAAGGAGCAACAACAAGCAAGACGCGTGATATATACAGAACCAACAGCTGGACGGTGGCGTCAATTAATTAGAAGCCCACACGGCTGGTTGCGTGTTTTACTCTCCTGTCCACTTGCGGATGCATGGCAGCGTTTGTACCGTCTGGACATTGGAGTTATAATCCGGCAGGCCATTAGTAAAGGAAGGCCAGGACCCGTATTCAACTCGCATACACTAAAAAAGGCAAGTGCTGCCCTCCCTTTCCAAAGCATGGTAGAGAAAAAATGCCTCACACAAATGGTGCCAGGCAGTGCACAGCTTGCTAGATGAAAACGGCAGTTTTAAAATAGTAAACAAGTACACGACACCGTGGAACTTTTAACAAATATCCAAAATGAGACGTTTTCTGTTGCTTGCCGAAATCAGCTACTGCCGCACCCTGCTCACCCAAAAAGAGGGCGAGGTCACTTGCCCTGACTACACCTGCAAAAGCCAGGTAGTAGGCTTCCATTTTTGGCCCCTGACAACCAAAAGCTACGTCCCAGCTTTCCCCTATTGCTGTGGCGAAATTCAACAAATCATAAAATCAAAACCTTATCCACTCAAAAGTTCGGATCTCAAAGCGAATGAAGGGTTCTGATAACAACCATCCGAGCTAGTGTGGATAGCAAATAAGCTCTAAAGGATCATGAGACATACTGTTTGACCTAGGATAAGGGAGTTGATGACTCTTGGCACACTGACAAGCTTCACAAACAGACTCACTGGATTGACTATATGACAAGGGCAAATTCCCTTTATTAACTACTTGTTTGACTATGACTGATGATGGGTGTCCTAATCTTTGATGCCACCGTGCCAAAGAGGGCTTGATGACAGAATAAGCATGACGGCGCTTGTGGTTGAAAACTCTGCATGAGATGGGGTAGAGCCCTCCAATGCATCTACCGTGATGTAGAAGTTCCCTCGTTGCCCGATCCTTTATAAAAAAAGTAACGAGGGTGAGTTTCAAAGAAGACATTATTACCAGTGGCTAAACGAAACATAGAGGCAAGGTTTTTATCAGCTTGTGGAACATGAAGGACATCGTTTAGAACAAGATCACGTTTAAGAGTAGGAGAATTAATAAAAGCTTGACCAATGTGTTGAATATCCATACGTCCACCACTTGTAGTGTGAATCTGATCGTTGCCAAGGTATTTCTCCTGGAGAGCGAGTTGCTCTAGTTCACCAGTAACGTGGTCGGTTGCACCAGCGTCGACATACCACACACCATCGCCCCCTTGCTCGCGCATAGCTGCAGCAACAAGGCGTGCGTCGGGGACAAAATCTTCATCATACCGATGCCTGCAATCCAGAACTCCATGTCCTGCCTTTTTGCAAAGTTGGCACCGAGGGCGCCCCCGGGAGGAAGAGGAGCGGCGGCCAGAGTTATTGTTGAAGCTGCCGCCTGCTGGTTTGTTGGTGTAGTTGCTGGAGTTGTTGTAGCCGCCGCCACCAGAGCTGTTGTAGCCGCCATCTCCCTGAAGGTGGCCACGCCCGCGCCCACCGGTGCGGGGCTGCCCCTGGTGACCGCGCCCACGGCCGCGACCACGAGAGACAGCGTTGGCAGAAGATTGGCGAAGGCTGGTGCCGTGAAGAAGACTGAGGCGGGCATCAAAGCTCAGGAGCTGGCTTAGAGCTCCTGAACCGTGATCGGTTCCACCCGAGCAGCAAGCGCCGAGACAACAGGGTTATATTCCATGTCCAGTCCGGCGAGAATTTTGGAGACGATCTCTGGATCGGAGAGCGCGACGGCGGTGCAGGCAACTTCATTTGTAAGACTTTTAATCTTGCCTACTCAGCCATGGTCATATTACCTTTCTGAAGATTGGTCAGCTCGATGCGGGTGTTTATGGCTTGAGCTTGACTCTGAGCAGCAAATATGGCATGAATGGCACGCCAAACTTCAGCTGGCGTCTTTAACGTGGCGACCCGTGCAAGAATATCGCGGGAAAGAGAGCCCATCAAATATCCTTGAAGTTGCTGCTGTTGTGCATACCATAGGGTATTTGCAAAGTTGGCGATATGCTCTTCTTTGCCGTCCTTGGTGATGGTGAGAATGGGCGGCGGTGCCGGGCTCTTCTCGTCGAGATGATGCTCCATCTGTGCTCCTTTGATCTGTGGTAGCACGACGGCCTTCCAGAGAAGAAAGTTCTCCCTCGTCAGCTTCTCCTGTGGTGGTGGTCCAAGGGATGAGGTGGTGGTGGTGGATGAGGAGGCGAAGGTGGAGGAGGAGGTGGTGGAAAGTGCACCCATGGTGCTGGGCGACATGGCGGCGGAGGTGGTAGACATGCTCTCGATGGAGGAAGGTAGCTAGATGCGTTTTTGTTGAGAAAGAGGCTCTGTTACCATGTGAAATAATATGGGAAGCGTAGAACCCTTTGCTCGGGCCGCATTGCATTATATGGAACATATGCCGTGGCTTACAAGTTTGAATCGAGGCTAGATCGATCGGTTTACAGAGAGATATTCGGGAGAGGTTGAAACAGAAGAAGAGATATAATAGGTTTACATTTCAAAGAGAATTCTATCCCTATACAACAACTAATTCTAACAAAAAATACTATGTTGGCCGAGTCTTCGACTTCAGTCCCCGTGACAGCATAATGAAGGATGGACAACATATTTTAAGATTTAGGAAATAATCATCTTAGCCTAGTGCCCGTGACAAATCTGTTATATTATTAAAGAGAGTCAAACCATCCATCACGTGCTTCCACATTGCTAAATTATCAAATACAACAAAACTTATGTATTTGCAGTTTTTATTTTTATATATCCTAGTTTGTACAATGTGTATTATAGAACACATACGACAATCTCCCCATAGTAGGCTAAAAAATGAGAACTGGGTGTAGCTCATATGGTTAGGCTCCTTATGGTGCAACCAACTCAACAAAATTCAAGTCCTAAACTTGGCGAGATTGGTGCTTGCATTTTCCTGAATTTATTTTCAACTTTTCGGTGATGTTTGTCAGTGGGAGGAGACGTTTCATCGACTACGGGACGCATGTGGTTACTTCATCAATTTTAAGATGTGACGCCAGCTCAGAATCTCGAAGATGCTTAGGATAGGGTATGCATGATGTGTTCTTAAAGCTGAGTGTATATGTGCATATATTGGCATCTATGGTTGTATTGTGTTAAAAAAGTCAGCTAAATCATAGTAGGCTGGTTTGAGGGTCGACGTCGCGTCCCATGACCCCGGGTCGTTCGACCAAGATCGAGGGTCAGGGTCGAGACAAGATCCACGTGGTTCGACAGTGGGGACGCGGCTCGGTACGGCACAAGGTCAATCCATGCATTGGGGAGCGAGGGACACAGTGGGAATAGAGGAAGGAGATGTAGATAAAGGGAAGAACATGTAACTCGTTGTCCATGTCGTAGGGGAATGCGTCACTCAGAGTACCTAACTACTCTCTCCATAAAAAGATTGTAAAAAGATCCAGATAATGATGCATATGAAGGTCCCCATTGGGCGGAGGCAAAGTCTATCAAATTCTACTGCGACTACTCTTCTAAAGTCTTCTATTCACACAGAAATTAATTTGGATGAGTTGCCTTACGACCCCGCTGATAGGAAGAGAATTTTTCAAAGACACAAGAAATCCCAAGAAGCAATGTGGGATAACACGCAAATTTTAAACAAGAGAACCGTATAGGCCACCACTTAATTTTGATTATCCGGAGAGGGAGATTTGAGATACTCAACGGTGATTTAATCCATTGGTTTGATGAATATGGTCATTGGCTTGAGTATAGTGACAAAGTGCATAATGCCTTCTGTTTGTGTTGCTACTTTTTTCAAAGATTACAAACGGCTGGAACAAAAAACAGTACTACTCCCTCTCTCTTAGTTTATAAGGCGTGCGCGTATACCTAAGTCGTTAATTTGACCAACCTAATAAAAGTCATATATTACAAAAAAAACATATCATTATAAACTTCTGATGTTCTATTTTCAAACGGTATAATTTTTGTGTTATATAGTTTATATTACGGTGATAAAATTGGCAATCTAGGAATACACGCAAGACTTGCAAACTGAAACGGAGGGAGTACCAAGTTATCCTTATCGAGTCAATGAGGGAACCCAATGGCCAAGTTTTCTGGCTCCGCCCTGAGCCCTAGTGCCACTAGGGTCACTGACTTGGAAGTCACTCCGCATGACTTTTCGAACACCATCGAGTAGGACCATGACGCCAATGAAGACGTCATTATCATTGCTCAGGAAGCCCCTGTTGATCGATGCAGCCTTTTTAAGAGTCCCTCCTAATGCTTTTTCTGCTTCTGCCCAGCTGGTAGGTGACTATGGTGATGACGTCGTCATAATTGTCACGGAAGCCCCCGTCGTAGCCGCCATCGATGGCCGGAAGGCCCAGACGATTCCCCACGCCTCCCATGCTCACGAAGAGGTTCTTCCAGTCCGTTCTGCCACAAGCGGAGCAGACACAGTGACATAACACTTCTTGGCCGTGCATGAAGCAGAGCAGGAGGGAAACAAGAGCGGCACAACACATCTTGGTCGTGGCCCTACATTCTTGGTCGTGGCTAAGGACATCTCCAGCCGCGTCCTCAACAGACCTTTTTCAGACGATTTTGCCGCGCCGGCGTTAAAAAAACGGTCCAGTTGTGCCCCTAGAATCCCGTTTTTCGCCGGTTCGGGGCAAAATTGATGCCGGCGGACCCAGGCTGAACCCGGCGCCCTGGGGGGCGCTTGGGGAGCCGGCACAAGCGAAAAAGACGCGTGGGCCCGTCCTGGCAGCGACCCGAGGGCCTTTTCCTGCTGCTTCTTGACACTTTTTTCTCGCATCTCCTCCGCTCGCTCGCCTTCCTCCCGCCATTCCCTCCCTTTCTCCCGCCAAACCCCCTCCAGCTCGCCTTCCAGTCGCCGTCATGCCGCCGAAGAAGTACGTCATGCCGCGCGCAGCGGCAACCACGACTGGCACCGTGGCCCAGCCGAAGCAGAGGAAGCCGAGGGCGCCGCCATCGAAGCCACCGGGCATGTCGAACGCCGAGTGGAGGGTGGAAGTTCAGCGACGCGACGCAGTCACCACCAACCGGCGGAACAGGGCCATTGCCAAGAAGGCCCGCGACAACGCGGCGCGTGCGGCGGTGTCTTCCTCATCGGTCGACCACGCGGGGATGATGAATCCACCCGTCGTCAGCCACGCCCAGTACGCGCCCTGGGGACAACAAGGCGTCGGATCTCCATGGGGATCGTCGTCGCCCGGCTACGCCGACGGCGACACGCACGGGGGGTTCAACCCAAACGTGACCTTCCCCCATGGCCACCCCGCGACGCGCACACCCTCGCCCGCCTTCGTCGGCGTGCAGTACCCTCCATACAACTACTCGCAGCCCGCCGCCTATGCGACCACACCGACGCCCCATCTCCGCCGTGGGCCGCTGCCCTTCTCGCACCTCGGCGACACGGACGACACAGGAGCCGACATGGACGACATCATCGCGACAGGATCGACCGCGGCCGCCGCGTCTCCCGGGTTCGCAACCCAGGACGAGGTAGTGGATCTCAGCGGCAACATGGAGGCCGAGCTCGGCTACGTCTACGGCGAGGACGCGCACGAAGCGCAGGAACCCGAGGAGGAGGAGGACGAGGACGAGGAGGAGGAGGAGCCAGCTCTTGATCCGACGAAGGGGCGCCAGAAGAAGAAGCGGGCGGCTAGGACAGGCGAAGCGCGCATCAAGTCGACATCCAAGGAGGAGGAATGCCTCGCCGAAGCATGGAAAGTCGTCTGCCTCGACCCGACCACCGGCACGAACCAGAGCTTCGAGAGGTACTGGGACCGCATCAAGGCCGAGTTTGACGAGCGGAAGCTCGTCGACCCGTACTTCAAAGGCGTCTACATGCAGCGCGGCTCCAAGGCGATGGCGAACCATTGGGGACGTATCCAGTTGGCGTGCAACAAATGGCATGGAATCGTCGAGGAGGTCGCGGCTCGCCCGGAGAGCGGCGCCAGCGTTGAGGATCAGGTACGCACGCCGTTTGCCCGCATCTCTTCGTCGTCAACGCCCGCCGCCCGCCAACTATTTGTTCCTCCGCGCAGCTGCTGCGTATGTTCACCATGTATCGGCGCGACAACCAAGACGCCGACTTCAAGCACCTCCACGTCTACAAGCGCATTGACAAGTGCGAGAAGTGGGCGGAAGTCCGACGTACCCTCGACAAGGCCAAGGAGACATACAAGCCGGACGCGACGACTCCGGGCGCGTCAGAGGGGCGGCCGGACGGCCACAAATTGGCAAAGAAGGGGAAAAACGCCGACGCGGCAACCACGCGAGTGCAGGAGTCCATCGAGCATTGCCTCGCCGACGCCCAGGGCCGGGCCGTCCTACGTGAAGAGAAAACCGAGGCGCGGTGGTCGTCGCTGATGAAGAACAGCGCCATCAAGCTCGACCTGCTCCGGACGAACGTCACCGTGAAGAAGAGGAACATCGACATGGCTTTTCTGATGGGCAGGGCGGACATGCTCCAGAGCAACGACGAGCAGCTCAGGGCGTGGTACATGGCGGAGCGCGGCCTCATCCTGAACCAGATGCAGACGGCAACGCCGACGACGCTGACGACGCAAGCTCCCGCGCCCATGACCACACGGACGCCAAGCCCGAACGACGCCTCTACATCGCCGCCCAGCAGTGCCGAAGCCGTGCCGACACAGCCCAGCACCGAAGTAGCTCCGACACCGCCGAGCCCGCGCACGCCGACTCCGCCAACGCCTGGAGCCGACCCCGCCGAGTGAATCATTGCGCATGCGAACCTGCGGCTTGCGGCGCTCTGTTTTGTGTAACGCCAGACTACGTCCGATCGCCGGATTTGTGGCGTCTTTTGAGAGCGGGAACGACCAAGTTTAAATTTTTCGCATCCTGGAGCCGGCGCTTGGGGACGTGACTGGGAGTTAGGTCGCCCCCAGAGACCGAACTAGCGCCGGCACGCCCCCAGGCTACTCTATTTAGGCGCCCGGGGGGGGGGGGGGGGGGCGAACGGCTGGAGATGCCCTAATGTTGTTGCTGCGGCACTTGTGGTGTCCTGGAGCTTGAGGTTTAAATAGGCGGTGGAGGAGTACATAATGCGGAGCAAATACTATGGTGATTATCTTTTCTGGAATCAAGAAGAGTAAATTTCAAATAGTACTTTTTTTCTACTCCTTTCGTTTCGATTTACTCGTTATAGTTTTAGTTCAAACGAGTAAATCGAAACGGATGGAGTAGTAATGAGGGATTGGGCAACCATTACTTTATTGCCAGTTTTTTATGGGGATTTATTTATTGCCAGTTTGTATGGTCACGCCCAAGGCCGAGCATATATATCTTAATTTTTTGAGCGAGTTTTCCAAACAAACCGCCCTTTCTTTTTACTCTATCTACAGTTCTACACAAGATGGCCACTGACAGTACCACGGGCCTATGAAGTGCCAAGTTCATCAAGGCATTTCCATCTTGAAAAAATATACTTGCAACTTGAGGCTGTTAAGTACCATGTAATTGTGTCCCTGGACGAAAAGGGAATACGATGAAATTGTGGATAACATAGGTTGCTGGATCGAATGACAGAGTTTGGTTGAACATCAGAGAATCCCGGATAAAAATTAGGCAATTCAGTTCAGACTTTTTTGAAACTCACACATCTCCCCAGATAACAATTACTACTTAAATTACACCAAAATTGTAGGACAATTCATCTATTTTTTAGGAAAGCACCCAACTTTATTACTGATCAATCACATTGCTTAGTACCTCAGTTTTTATTTGCTCCTCATATTAGGTTTGTCTAAAGCCAAACTCTTTTTCTTTCAACAAGTTTATAGGAAAATATATTAATATATACACCATTAAATATATATCATTGGATTCATCATTGCATATATTTTCACGTCATATAAATTTGTTACTGTAAATGTTCATATTGTTTTCTACAAAGTTGATCAAACTTTATAAAATTTAACTTTAGTCAAAGCTTTTATTCGAAGTAAATAAAAACGGAGGGAGTACATAGCATGGGGGCTCTATATACCAGACATGTCATCCTAGCAACAGTACTAAAGAATTTTTAGCTATATTATGAGCATCTATATTACATTCTCTCCTCTCAATGCAGAATTTGACATCTCCCATGGCTGAAAGAATCACCTACACTTTTTTTTAATGGAAGGCCATCATGGCTAGCTTTATTAACTCAAGAAAATGTTTACATGATTGGCTAGTTTACCGAGGAGGAAATTAGGGGATCACCATCCCAAATACTAGAAACTTTATTATGAAAACTAAATTGAGCTAGCTCATGAGCAACACTATTAGCCTCTCTAAAATAGTGCATAAAATTGACCTTTCCTACATCCGTATCCAAGTCTAAGATTTCCGCATATATTGTTGTTGCAGCATCCCTTAATATTTGGTAAAAATAAAATAAAATCCTGTAAGGCCTATACTGGGCCCAATGTTTTGTTAGAAAGAAAGAACCTTGAACCGTGAGCTTCTATTATTGGACGCTCTTTGCGTCAAATTGTCGTCCCCACGCACAGGGAGGTAGACTGACTGGGCCGGCCCATAGAGCTGTACCGCTGCAAGGAAAAGAAAGCTAAAAAAAGAGAGGCATGCACGATGTAAGGAATCGAACCGAAGATCAACAGCTTGCAAATGCGTACTCCCAACCACTCCAACTGACTAGCATTGCCTATAACAAAACAGCGCGCACCTAAAATAACCTAGCACAACCGTCGAACCGGACTTGCCTACTGTATCAAACTGGAATTAGTTACTCTAGTGAACATCTAAAAAAAGTGTACATTTTTTTTTCTGAAAGTGTATTTTGAAAAAATGCGAACATTTCTTGAATATCTGAAAAAAAATCGTAGACAGGAACCTTTTTTCGCATATGCGGACAAACAAATTGAAACTGCGGAAAATGTTTTGGGAAAACATGAACCATTTTTTGAAGTTGTGAACAAATTATGAAATTCGGAAAAAAAATTTAAACCGCAAACATTTTTTGATTTTTTTAACAAATATTTCGAAATGCAACATTTGATGAAATTATGAAAATATGAAACCGCAAACATTTTTTGAATTTGCGAACAAAAAGTTGAAAAATGGAACTTCATGAAATATGTAACAAAAGCTTTTGAAACCATGAACATTTTTTGAAATCCCTGAACACTTTTTCAAACGCGAACGTTTTTTGAATTTCAGACCAAATTTTGCAACCACGAACATTTTGTACACTTCCAGAAGTATTTTTGAAATATGAACATTTTCTAATTTGTGAAAAATAATTCAAATACATTAACATTTTTTAAATTCTTGTAGATTTTTTGAATTTATGAACATGTTTTATAAAGTGGAACATATTTTAAAATATAAAAATAATGAATATTATAAAAAGAAAAATATCGACGTGAAGAAGGAAGAAGGCGAAAATAAATGAAAAATAAAAAAGAAAAAAGAAAAAAAGGAAAAGAAAAAGAAAAGAAAAAAAGAAAGAAGAAAGAAGAAAAATAAACAAAAACATTAAAAAGGAAAAAAGAAAACAAGAAAACAAGAAAACCGGTTCAAGGAACCTTCTAGAAGGTTCACAAAGCCAGAAAAACCAGCTAAGAAACTCTAGAAGGTTCGCAAAACCGGAAACTCTACAACCCATTAATGGGCCAGCCCAGGTCATCGATTGATCGCTGAGTCTGTGCGAAAGGTCGACACGTTGATGCAACGTGCGTCCAATAGGAAATTCCCCTTGAACCCCCAAGCTTAGCACCTTGGCTATAGACCTATAGTTGGATCGGAGAATGAATAATACAACTTCAGTTTCGGCAATAAGCCACGTGACTCCGACGACAATGAACAATAGCTTGGTCAGGACGGATTCTGGGACACAACACGTCATGGCCAAGTAAGCGTTGATAGTAGGAGGGATTCCGGGACCACTACCTCCTCCGACTGCTCTAGTGCCCACTGATAGTTCTCCGGTATATTCATCACCTCCTGCTCGTCTCACTCCAGAGTCGTCCTCATCGTGAAAATGTCCTCTGCAGCCTCCATGTAGACGGGCCCCAGTTGCATCCACCAACCATATCGACACGTTCTTCAACCTCTTTACCACGGTGTCCTCATTTTTACGCCTAGGTCCGCTCTAGTGGTCATGTTCCTCTACCTGAAGGTCACTTTTGCTAGAGGAGTGGTGTCGTCATCTGTCGCTTTGGCTCTTGATATGCATTATAATGGTGTCATGGTCGTTGCAAAAGTTGATGACGTGGATCGGCCCTGACCACTCGTCGGCAGCACCCATGCACGCTAAGGAGGGAGGGATAAGCTCCTCGTAGTTACAGGCATGTGCGTCAGACGGCCCTGATCCCTCATCATTGTGCATGTGTCATTAATATTAGAGAGGAACACAACACTGTCGACAACATTCCTGGGTCGTTGCTCAGTGAGCACCATGGCAGCTACCAATGTTGAATGATATGCACGGACAGTTGCAGCGGTGGTTTCGTGGGCATGGGCAGCAGCGGCTCGGATGGCAGCTGCACCGTATGCATAGGGCAACCCTACGCAGGAGGCACTTGTTGTTACTAGGGATGCAGAGTGGCGCCCGATCCGCCCCGCATCCAACTCAAAATATTTCAACTTAGTTATAATTCTTCCGGCCAGATTTATCTTAGTTTGAACTAACTTCATGTTTGCGGCTTATGCGGGATGCCCGCCTGCATCCTAGTTGTTAGCCATTTAGGCATTATTCTAAGTATTAAATCCAATGTATCTTTGTAGGGAGCACCTACCCATTAGAGCATATCCAGCTGTTCGCCCCCCCAAGGGCTTGAAATAGCGCCGCTTGGGGGCTAACCAGCGATAAATTCGGCGTGGGGAGGCTCGGGTTCCAAGCCGACCCCCCAAGTTTGCCCCCAGCCGCCGATGTCGGCCCAAATTCGGCACACTTTGGCACAAATTCAACAACTAATTTTTATCACATAGTTCATCACATAAATCAATACAAATCAAATAGTTCAATGAGGCAAACCCATAATCCAAACACAAATTAAAACACATTGAACTAGGCGTTGCCCTTGAGCCTCAATAGGTGTTCCACTAGATCATGCTGCAGTTCTTGATGCACCTGTGGGTCTCGGATCTCCTGACGCATATTGAGGAAGGCAGCCCATGATGCGGTACTTGGTGATCAACAATTGCAAGAGGACCCTGCCTGTAATATGGTTCAGTATCAAACACTGGCTCTTCCCGCTCTCTCTCAATGATCATGTTGTGCAAGATGACACAACAAGTTAACACCTCCCACATTTGAGACTTCGACCAGGTCAGAGCGAGGTGCCGGACAACAGCAAATCAAGATTCGAGCACACCAAATGCCCGCTCCACATCCTTCCTGCAAGCCTCCTAACACTTGGCAAAGTAGGAGTTCTTGCCTCCTGGCACAGGGATTGAGATAGTCTTCATAAATGTGGACCATCCTCGGATAGATGCCATCTGCTTGGTAGTATCCCTTCTTGTAGTGGCGCCCATTGACCTCGAAGTTCACCGGAGGAGCATGACCTTCAACAAGCTTGGCAAAGACATTCGAGCACTGCAGTACGTTGATGTCATTGTGAGTTCCTGGCATACCAAAAGAGTGCAAAATCCAGAGGTCATGTGTGCCACAACATCAAGTACCACACTGCAACTGCCTTTGTCGCCTTTGTACATCCCCTACCAAGCAAATGACATATTTTCCATGCCCAATGCATGCAATCGATGCTTCCAAGCATCCCAGGAAATCATCTTGCTACATTCTGTTCTAGGATCCGATTAGTGTCTTCTGCATTGGGTGATCGCAAGTATTGTGGTCCAAAAACTGCGACCACTGCCCTGCAGAACTTGTACAAACAGTCAATGGTGGTGGATTCGGCCATGCGTCCATAGTATTCCAGTATATCACCGGGATCTCCGTATGCAAGCATCCTCATAGTTGTCGTGCACTTCTGGAGTGAGGAGAATCCAACTGTGCCGGTCCAACTCCCGGATGGCATTCACAATCTCGAGGAAGAGCTTTCAGCTCATCCGATAGCGTCGCCGAAAGACTTTCTTGTCATGCAGTGGAGCGTCGGCGAAGTAGTCGGCGTAGAGAAATCAATACCCTCCATTTGATGCCTCTACTTGCCCTTATGGCGGCCCGGCACCGAGCCACCTCGTCGTGGCTTTGCATTGTTCGCAAACAGGCCTGCCAGAGGGGCGAGGATCATGAGGTGCTCTTCATCCTGGGTGTTGGCCTCGGCTTCCTCTTCCATCAGAGCCGTGAATGCCTCCTCGTCGCCGGAATCCATTTCTGAACAGGCAAATCACCGAACACCTAGCGGGCGTGGTGGCTGGGCAGCCGCCAGTACCCCTATCTGCGTGGTCATTGCCTTGGAAAGCTTGCCCAAGAACGGGATGGAGGCTGTCGCGGTGAAACCCTCTCTTTGCGGCGGGGAAATGACCTTTCTAGCGGCGGATCAGCGGTTGTGGGCGGTGTCGGGATCGACATGGCGGCGAAAGGGGAAGTGGCGTCCTATAGCGCACGGGTCAAATCTAGGTGGGGAAAGGCATTTCTCGCCTGACAATGGTGGCCCACGCACCACTTTTCCTTCCGCCGGAGCCCCCAAGTGCCTCCTAGTGCGCTGGGCTCGGCCTGGGATCGCCGGGCCAAAAATGGGCCGAACCAGCGAAATTCGTCGTCCTGGGGGGCGACTGGTTTTTTTTTCCGACACTGGCAGAAAAAATGGCGTCTTGGGGGGCCCTGTTGATGTGGGGGAGGGGGGCAAGTGGAGATGCTCTTAGGTATTGTGAAAAGAGCGTTTCGCTTGGTCGATTTTGTTGTACCTAAGATCCATGATCCAAATCTTTAATGCGCCCCTACATCTCTATGCCACATGTTGACCAGACATAACAGTGATACAAGAGAGATTTATTTATATAGTACTACCTCCATCCTGATTTATTAGTTCTTATTGCATTCTGTGTCAAATTTTAATCATAAATTTAACTAACAAAATGTTCATGCATGTCATCAAAAATTATATCATTGAAAACTACAACCTCCGTCCCATAATGTAGGACGTTTTTTTAACACTACAATAATGTCAAAAAACATCTTACATTATGGGACGGAGGGAGTATGTTCAAATACGAATCCAACGATATAAGTTTTGTTGACATGCATTAGTATTTGTTAGTTAAATCTTCGGTCAAAATTTGACATATATTATAAAGGGGACCAATAAACCAGGACGGAGATAGTATATATTGGGAAGTGGGACTCACACACTGACATGTCAGCAGGGTTGACAGCTACGGAAGGAATGAGAGTGTATTTGCATGAGCACATAAGTTCACTGTATTTTTCAGCTTCAGAAACCATAGTGGTCATGACGCGCAAGCATGGTGTACCACTTGTGTATTTGACCCTAGTTGTCCATGAATAATAATGACAACCAACCACGCATCAAATGCGTTGGACTACATAAAATAAGGAGATCGACCAGTCATGTGTGCGTGTCCATAATGATTAACCGTATGTGGTAGATATATAGTTGAGTCACGAATATACCATCGAGCTCTCGGGCTTCTCCACCACAATTATTTCAATGAGGATCGATAGCCAAACAATATTAGATCGCCCAGAGCTAGAGTGTCACAACAATTGGTCGATGAGCCGTATTATGGGATTAGAAGGTATCAGGGATTAGACTCAACCGTGTTGCTCCAACCAAGGAGGTCATTGATTGACCTGCCCGTGTGGCCGTGTGGGATACCTTTGCTGAACGGTGCTCCAGGTGTAGCAGCTCGCTGCCTGCATTTGCTGGTAACAGAATTGTGCTGATGTTTGCAAGGATGGGACCACCTCGGCCACAACAACTGGGAGGAATAGGTAACAGAATTGCTGAATTGTCACAGTGGAATGGCCGGTGGGATGGTTTTTTGTTTGTTTTTTTTGCAGTGACGTGATGTGATTGAGGGCTAATAAAATGTGTTATTGGTGACGGGCCTTTGTGCTGGCTCCTCAGCTGTGTTGTTGGTGACGGCTTGTACTGCACTGAGCTATTCAGGACTGCTGCCAGGTTTTATGGGGCCACTATTGTAAAAAAGAAAGGTCATTGGTTTTCACGAGTGATTGAGTGTTGTGTGCATTACGCTTTTTTATTTATCAGGCAGCGGCATGGTTTGGTATTTTATTTAGTTAGTGGTATAGCTTGTTGCTGCTCTAGTGAATATGGTGTCCAAGATTATTAGGAGAACTTTCTTTGAACAAGTGGAGTTGGACAAGCAACAACGTGAGTGGTCGTTGCCTTACCATTGCTTTGGCTCGTGAGATCGGAACTTGACCAGCTCAAAGCCCAGGTTAAACGAATTAAAAAGTGCTTGGGGACCTACCTTTTTTTTCTGTCAGTTTCTATGATTTGGCCCAAGACTAAGCCGCTCCTTTTCTTCTTTGGGAATGAGAAACTTTTTTTGTAGCTACCCAACTATATCTGGCTTCCTTTTAGTGCTTCCCGAAAAAAAGGCTTCCTTTCACTACATTTACAAGGGCTGGTCACTCACGAACAGGTATGCACACAAGGGAAAAACAGGGACTAGTTGAGCACGTTTTTTTTGCTTGTTTTGCTCTGAACCTATAGAGTGCAATCATAAATAGGGAAATGGGAGGGTAGGAGCCCCCAACCTACATTTTTTATTAAAAAAACTTATAAGCAAAACGCTTACCCGGGGAAAAAGTTCATACAGTCCAGGGTAGAAAACAGGATAACAAAGAGATGTAAAAAAGGAGAACAGGAAAAAGTAGATTAGCTAGACCAACCAGCAATCCATTCCCGGACAGCCATACATTCCTCTTGGTTTCCCTGTTCGCCCAAAGATTGACCATTGTGGGACAAGATACATCCGAGTGGCACATGGATGAATCCGTCTACGAATGGTGGGACAAGAGAACCGACAATCGCAACCCCAACCGGCAAGCTTTGGCCTCTCTCACCATGCTTGTCTCCTGGACCATTTGGAATGAAAGAAATGCACGGTGTTTCGTCATAAGAGTGCGCCAACGACCATCCTTCTCACCGCCATCGTTGACGAGGCCAAGCTTTGGGTGACCGTGGGCGCAAAGAAATTAGGAGATATTTTTGTGGGCGAGTAATTGACATGTCGTACTTGTGGGTGTTGTAAAACTCCAAACTCTATTCTCTCCTTATTTAATTGATGAGGCAAATCTTATGCCTTCGTTTTGAAAAAAAAAAGATTGACCATTGTAGTACATTGTTTGGCAACCACTCCAGGAGTTACAGTTACTCCATCGAAGACCCTTCTGTTTCCTAGCAAACCAGACAGACCATACGACAACGATTGCAACCAGCTCCCAATCTTTTATTTTGTGCTGGCTGATTCACATCAATAATACTCACTCCGAGAAGTCTCCAAATATGCTTCATTCTGTTGCACTCCAAAGCCAGGCGAGACACAGTTTCAATGGCACAGCATCCGAAGGGGCATTTGTCGTTGTCAACGATTCCATGCTTATTCAGAACCACCCTAACCTTCGCTGCGTGTTTGTCAAGTAACCAGGCAAATTTTCTGCATATTGTTGGTGCCGAGCAGTGCCAAATCTTACTGCAAGCTAACTCTTCAACACCTCCAAAATTCATGAGCTTGTAGCACCCCCCATAGAGAAGGCTATAGACTGATTTATACGAAAGCCTCTTTTGTCTGGAGATCCCTTTTTTTAGAGATAAACAGAGTTGAGGAAGAGCGCAAGTGAAAGAATTTCGTTGTCTGCCCGATCAGATGTAATGTGTCTGGTGTGAATGATCCATTCCCCGTTTCTCCTAGAGTCTGCAACAGAAATGTTAGGCCTGAGCGCACGGTTTTAAATAGTGTGCTATAGCATGCTATAGCGTTTAGAAAAGGTCCTACGCTAAGGATCATTGGTCCAGAACAAACATTCTAAATAGCGCGCTATAGCATGGCTATATCCATGGTTTTAAGTAGCGCACTATAGCTATAGCGTTTAGAAGAGGTCCTGCGCTAAGGATCTTTGGTCCGTGAACAAACATTTTAAATAGCGCGCTATAGCATTTAGAAGAGATCCGTCGCTAAGAGGATTAGCGCGCTCTAGCATTTAGAAGAGGTTCGTCGCTAAGAGGATTAGCGCACTATTTAAAACTTTGTGTGAGACTAGGCAGCAGGGATTTGGATATGCCAGGGGACGTTAATACTCCATTTATCCTTTTAGAAAGAGGTTTTCTCCCCTTCTCTAATTTCTATATAAGTCATCTCTCTGAAACCTTTTAAATGAATGTTGATCTGTGACCAGGGCCCAGGCTCTTGTATTAATTAAGAGGAAGGCGATCACCCAAGTCCCTGCTTTTGAAATGAATTGCCCTGACCCATCTCACCCATGGAGTGATTGGGGATCTAAGGAGTCTGAACAAATTTCACCAGAAGACAGTCATTCTGAGAATTTAAAATTTTCAATCGCAAATCGTAGAATCTTCACCATAGGATTGTAGAAACGTGGATTCTTAGAACTAAAATCATAGAATCGGAGAGGTTAGTTTGGATCGTAAAGCCGTAGATTGTATAACAGAATCCTTGTTTGGGCCAATCTTCAGAGGCTGTTGCTCCCACTTTGGAGCAGGGCCTAGACATGGTGGTCTGGGGCTTGAGGCCTTTCCAGGGTCGTGACTTATTTGTGGATGTGTGCTTCTGGTTGAAGAATGTCTAACTATTTTTTCTTGTCAGTTTTGTAGTACCAGTGCTGTGCTTGCCTGTTAGAAGACAGTGTTTTTGGAAAGAGCAGTTTAAATATGCTCCCTCTTGCCCCCTCTTTTAACAGTGTTTTTGGAAAACTGTAGATCTAAAGAACCCACTCACCTGGTGGTCTTTCCAGTTGGTCTATATATATATATATATATATATATATATATATATATATATATATATATATATATATATATTTGTCTCAATTTTGAATGATTGAGGATAAAGGACAATACCTGTACGGCTAACACTTGGCGTGATTCTTGCCGGGCATATTGATGCAGGTGGTAACCGGTGTCTTAGTTCATACGAGGTCTTCTTACCAGTGATATTGGACAGGGTAAGAGTTTACTTTAGTTCTTTGTTGTCATGTTTAAGTTGGTAATAGTCGTCTGGATTATGTAGGGGTCCCCCGCACCCTCTTTTCTTCTGTCTGTAAAAATCACATGCAGTCCTCCCGCATGGTACGAAAATAAATATACTTGCTAGATGCCTAGTAATACCCTCAATCTGATTATATTCTTCCCTCAATTTTGATTCAAAATACTTGATATATTTTACCTTGATTAGTTCATAACTTCATAATGTTTGGTGAACAATAGTTTCCTGACTGAATTTTGTTCAATTTTTGGTTGCATTTAAATGATAATATGTCTGGTTCTGCATCCCTATGCACACCAGAAAGAGATGAGATGGTCAATTACCTTGTAGCTACTTATGATCTACTTGGACTTGTATTTTGTGTGTGCTCCTCGATATCTAGCTTAACCTTGAGCTGAATACCTAAGATCACATATCTGCAAAAAAAAGAATACATAAGATCACAGAAATTTTATGTTCCATCGAAGGAGGTCCTTCGCATGTGTAGAAATAAATTGCTACAACACATGTGGTGGTGACTATCAAATGAGGCTCATTTATTTATTCTAATTGTTCGTTGGCCCCACGCTGGCGCTTGCGTGAACGGATATATAATATTTTTCAATTTTAATAGTGGGTTTTGTAAAGCAATTCAATGGATATTTTAGTCAACCACGTGGTTATTCATGGAATGAGCGTTTGGTTCTGTCTTCATTTCTTGATTATAAATTTTACACCAAGCATATCTCAAACGATAACCCACGATGCTATGTGCTATGTGCAGACGTGAGTTTACCTAACCAGAAAGAGCAACACATGTGCTACAATTAAAAAACTGCATATAGGTGCAACCACTTAACCCAATAAATGTATCTGTGAGTCGAACAAAGCATGGGTTATAGATTCCCAGGCTTCGTTTTGATCCTGGTTCTTGAACAACTAATGTCTGTCATCTATGTACACATGTGGATGGATTGGATAGGCTTGGACGGCATGAGGAAATATTATAGGACCTAATCTTTGTTTTCGTTAACCCTAGATCAGAGATGAGAGTGGCTGAGATGATTTGGCGGAAGGGTTTAACTGAATTATTGCGAATTCAACTATATCTGCCGAGCCTTTGCATCTACGCTACCATCTCCCGCGATTGTTGTCCCTTATTTCGTCTCACGGGGTGAGAGTGACTCAATTGATTGGGATGGTTATCCTGCCCTAGTGGTTCTGCTGTTAGGTTACAATGGCCTCGGACCTCCATTCATCTCCCCGATGTGCTGGTACTGAATGCAATATAGCTCTATTCCACAACTGAATTGAACCTGGGCGCCATCAGCTATTCACCCAGGTTTTGGTGCATTTGGGTCAGTAATAGTTTTGCGCAAGAAGTTTTGCACCTTCAATGCGACAAAAATTTGCCCGCATGATGCGGTCAAACCCACTCAAAACCCCCACCATGTACCCACTACACTCGCTTTCTCTGCTTCTCTCCCCTCTCTCAATGGCACCACCATCGGGCCTTCTACTCCCCATTTCTTTGGATGTAACGTGGCTTCCTCTCCTGGCAAATTTTAGCATGGTCCCTCTTACCTCCCCCTTTTCATATAAGAGGTAAGAGTACATAGCATGGTCCCTCTTACCTCCCCCTCTGAGTTTGATTTGATTAACTGATGGTCTGATTAACTCTTACCTTCTTATTTCTCATGTGAAAAGCTGGGGTAAGAGGGAGCATGTTGGACAAGGGGGGCTTGTTGGCACAGCCATACAAAATTTCCATGAGAGTTCATGCATGCACACAAGTAAACTTGGCTTGCCAATCTAAGGGTGCGATCCTGTCCCTCACTCTCCTTTTCTATTGCCGGGAAAGAAGAATAAATCCTGCTTGATGCGTATCATCCACTCGAATGGTAGAGGTATGCGTCGATGTGGCAATCTCTGGTACATAACAAGCTATGTACCATGTGGTGCGATTACCATAAATGCTTTCATTGTAACAACGTTATGCGTCGATGTGGCAATCTATAGTTCACATAAGAAGTATGATCGAGACATATGAGGTTGGAAGAGTTTCTTAGCGTTTCCGTTAGAATATACTCCGATTAACCAAGCCCATTTATTTTATGGGGAATTAAACCAAGCACAAGAAACTCTTCTAAGTTGCTTGAACAAAAAACTCTCGTAAGTTGATCGTAGCTAGTCTTTTGTAGTGATGAGCAAAAACTGCGTAGGTTTGGAAGGCAAAGAGAATTAGTAATTAACTAACTAGTTGGCGAGAAATAGTTTTTCAGCGTCCTCGAGTGCATATACTTGCATGATGTAACAGCATTACAGCAGTATCTTTTGTATGGAGTGTCTATTAGCAACGGACTAATTTATTTTGGGCGACAGTCAGATTTTTCCTCCACTAAATCAAATCACAAGCGTGTACCTGGCTCTCTATTATTTGGCCCTTGTCACCCCAACATATTTCTCATGCATGCCCACCATCATGCCATTTGCCGTGTCATTATATTATACTCCCTCCGTTTTTATTTAGTCTGCATTTTAGGTTTGACCGAAGTCAAACTTTGCAAAGTTTGACCAAGTTTATAGAAAAATATATAAACATTTACCATAACAAATCTATATGATGTGAAAGTACATTCAATAATGAATCTAGTGGTATTGATTTTTTATTATATATGTTAATATTTTTGTTTATAAACTTAGTTAAAGTTTACAAAGCTTGACTTTGACCAAAGCTAATATGCGGACTAAATAAAAACGGAGGGAGTATTAGGCTAAAATAAGTCAATGTTGCATACATACGAAGTGCCAGCTGACACGTAAAGGAACGTCGCTCCAACACCTTTCCAGACACCATGGATTTTGTTCAAGAGCCAGATGAATACGCCGGCGCAATTGTTGGCGAAACCCCCGTCATAGACGCCACCGATCGCTGGGATGCTGCGACGGTCCACGTGCCTCCCATGCCCATGAAAAGGTTGTTCTTGTCCTTCGCGCCTGTTGCGGTGGCGCTGTTTTCAGCAGCAGGGTGGGCCAGCAGCGTCAGGAACATCGTCCGTGAAGTACTTCCGTAGGAGGATGCAGGTGATAGTGCCGGAGCACCTCCTGGCCACGGCTCTAAATTTCACGCGATCTCTCATGTGTTGTGAGCACGAGATGCTGCTACTACTACCCTTATTGTATGGAGTTTGCGGTTCAAATAGGCGCAGAGAAGTAGGACGAGTGTTGAAGTGAATGGTGTTTTAGGTATGAGGATGAGTAAATTTTGTAGGAGAGGAGGTAGACGAAATATGTTGCTCGTGTTTGTGCCTCTTCTTTGCTCCTAGCAACTGAAGACCGGGCTTCCTAATTCTGGACTTAGCAACAAAAAGCTCACCTTTGAGAAAGGCCCAATGTCCTCAACCGTTTTTGGTGTCAGTTTTGTTGGAATCCAGAAAAACGAATCCGCTCGAACTCCCTGGCTCCTTAGCAATTAGCGCCTCCTGGCCGTCCGGTCGGTTTGCTTGATGGAGTTCTGGCCGTCGGATCGAGCCGATGGCAGATCTCGTCCGTCGGATCGAATCCCCCTCCCCTGTAGCATGGTTGATCCCGTCTGGTTCGCGCCGTCGATTACTGCTTCCGTTTGACCAGTTGTCGCTGACCTGTGGGGTCCCGGCGGGTGGGCCGCGCCCGTCAGCAAGCGGGTGTGCGGGTGCAGCCTGTGCGTTCAGTCGTGCGCGCGCCTGCGGTAAATATTCCGTGCCACCGCACGTAAATCTTGCCCCCCGCCGAGGGCTTTTTCGTCATTTCCTGTCCAGGCCGCGTGCGTGGTGGACGGTGGTTGGCTCCGTGCGGCTATGTCGTGGGGGAGGGCGGCTGGCTCGCTTCTCGTTCGCCCCCTTCGTTCCCTTCTCTCTGTCTCTCCTCCCCCCTCCCCCTCAATCCGAATCTTCCCCCGGGACCCAATCCATGGCGCCGCAGCGCTCGCTGCCCTCGGCCTCCTCACGCTGCCGCCGCTCATCCTCCTCGACTTCCCCCGCATGCGTTCTCCTCTTCATCTCCTCTGCGCCACGCCGGCTTCTGATCCCGCGCCTCCAACCCCTGATCCATCGACGCTGCCGGAGTGCCCTTCGGCGGAGAGAAGGCCCAGGGCGACACCGGCCCCCAATCCCACGCGTCGAGCCCCTGCTTCGTGCATGGTGCTGGAGCACCCTTCAGCGCCGAGGAGGCGCAGCGCGACAAGGCCACCGCCGGCGTCGGTGCTCCCTGGCGCGACACGACCTCCGCCAGCGTCAGTTCTCCAAGCACATCCACTCTGACGATGCCCAGGTGATCCATTCTCTTGCCTAGAGATGCTGGTCTATCTTCTCTTTCGGTTCTAGGTTTTCGTGTTTACATTGATTTTGTGTCGGATTTATCATTGCAGGTCCTCTGTAGTTGTTGTTTGTTCTGTTTGTCGAAGCTTCGGCCAGCCTGCTGCCCGTTGCCGTGTCGAGATGTTGCAAGGTTCGTGGTTGGCGAGCTTTTCCTTTTCCTTCCTGTCTAGCAGAGCTATTAGTTGTGATGTGCAGCTCCTGTAGCTTTTTGGATGTGTTGACTGCCCGAATCTTTTTCTTGGATGCATTGGTTGCTCGATCCTGGTTCTGATTGGATTCCTTTGGATGGATTAGGTGCTCGGTTCTATTTGGATCCCTGGTATTTGTTGTTGCTTTGCAGGAGATTAGGCCTCGTGCCTATATCCGGGGTAGATTTTTGTTGCCTTTCTTAATTTGTCTGGTGCTGGGATGCATTAGGTGCTCGGATATTGTTGTTGTTGTGTAGGAGGTTGTTGCGGTCTGCCTAGATTCCTATGTTTTTGTTACCTTTTTTTTGTCTACTGCCTGATTTGTCCTTATCAGTGGTGACAAGGGAAGGGAAAGGTTTGGCACTGACTCGCTAAGTTACTTACCTTGAACATGATAATAAATATAACATGGTTGTAGTTGTTAGTAATTAATTTCACCCATGTAATAATCCATTTTCCTAAAGCTAAATGTTTTATCTTCCATATTGTTGGTGTGTGACAGGTTAAAATGGCATGGACGAGTACTCATTTATTCATGGAGCTAGCGCAGAGCATCCTTTTTCGATAGAGGGATTTGGTCATCAATCCTTGGCCTTGCTCCTGATTATGTATGGGAAGTGGGAGTGCTAATTAGGCATTGGATATATACTTTGCCTATGAAGCTTAGTGGAACTGCTCAAATTTACCTCAGATATAGTTACAAGGTTACATTCTTCTTCAATTATATATGCTCTTTTTTATGCACTCGTGTTTCATTTATGGATTTGGTGTATCCTCAAGTATGTAAATCCACAAGGTATATAATTAGTACAGGATTAGGCACAAATTATTGAGAGCTGATGCTGAACAATGCACTTGTAACTTTGAGCGATCTGTCAGCCATTGTTCAAATCACATCTTTATGTGCTTAGGATTAGGAGGATATATATGAACCCAACTTCGACACAGGTTTTGCATTGGCTGCATAGGCCGCTGCCCCGTTCATTAAGTTTGCTATCCATCTTACTCACATTGTTGGTTGTGGCTGCCATCATCATTATATTACAGGTTCTTCATTTCCTTCTGTTGTGCCACCCTGCATTCTTAACTATATGCTCTTTATGGAAATCATAGGTTAATGAAAAAGGCTATCTCATTGCAGGAGACATGTTCAGTTTTTTTCGAAGGATAAACTCTTCATGCCCCAACTACAACAAGAGGAGATAGCTCAAGGTAAATAAAAACTCAAAAGATTCAGCTTCTAGGTGTGTTCCACCTGGGTGATACTAATTCAGGTAGAATTCCTCTAGGTGTATTTTGTATGTTTTGGTGTTTTGGAATAGTAGTATCTAGCACCGTGATAATACTGCATATTGATTATACCTCCTTTGATACTTGTCTTTAGCTTTGTACATCAGATGATTCAACATTTTATTTTGTATTTAGGCAATTTAATAATTATAAGAGTAAAGCCTACAATTGCAGGCTTACAAACAGTTCATGAGGCTTCCTTCGATATTTATTTTTTTGCACATATCTCTAAATCTATAGCAGTTCAGATGTTTTCGCCATGCTAGGCCAAGCAGACCAATTGCATTCTTAACAGTATAATAGAATGCTGAATGGGAATGTCATAGTTTAGTCTTATGCCTTAATTTATTTCTTCGTTTTTCATATCTGTATTGTGAACAATGTTGACCGGCACCATCACTGGCTACAGGAGCTTAATTTATTGGGAACTGCATGTCCGTATTGTTAAAATCTCTAATCCATTTTTCAGATGCACTTCTGGTATTGTTCTGCAATCTGTTTACACATCCGGGACTGCTGTTGTTGTTGCTTGTGGTTGTCTCATGATCTTGGCTGTTGGTGGCTGGTACCAGCTCAGGTGCTACTCTATTCTTGTTGCTTCCTTCATGCCTTTCTATGCGCACGCTCGATCTTTTTTCTTTTGTATGATGTTATCCTAGGATATTGTTGTTGGAACTGCTGTTATTGTTGCTACGGGTTGCTCATGAGCTTAGTTACTTTTTTAGGTTGCCCTGCTGGATGCCATTTTTAGGTTGTTGTGTACCTACGGATAGTTCATTGTTCTGCAATACTATATTTAGTCGCACTTTGTTTACATGATTGTTGCTACATTCCGGAAACAATGGTTTGTTGGTTGCAAAATTATAGTGGCTAGCTGGGACAACTAATTCATTTCTTGATCTTGATCAAAGATAACTGGATTATTGCCCTGCTTTATCCAGAAATATGAGACGAAGGGAGCCACCTGCACTCTCAGCGATTAGCGCATTTTGGCCGTCGTATCAATTTGCTTGATGGGTTTCTGGGCGTCCGATCGAGCGGTGGAAGGATGTCGGTCGTCTGATCGAATCCCCCTCCCCTGTAGCATGGTTGATCCCGTTTGGCTCGTCCCGTCGGTTACTCCTTCCGTTTGACCGGTTGCCGCTGACCTGGGGGTCCCGGCGGTGGGCCGCGCCCGTCAGCGAGCGGGTGTGCGGGTGCAGCCTGTGCGTTCAGTCGTGCGCGCGCCTGCGGTAAATATCTCGTGCCACCGCACGTAAATCTTGCCCCCGCCGAGGGCTTTTTCGTCATTTCCTGTCCAGGCCGCGTGTGTGGTGGACTGTGGTTGGCTCCGTGCGGCTATGTGGTGGGGGAGGGCGGCTGGCTCGCTTCTCGTTCGCCCCCTTTGTTCCCTTCTCTCTGTCTCTCCCCCTCCCCCCCAATCTGAATCTTCCTTGGCCGCTTCGGTGCCATTGCCGTTCGTGCTTGTCGGTGGGATCGTGCAAGGCGCAACTCAAACGTGGTTCCTCACCGGTTGGACGGCGTTCAGGCGAAACCCCGGTGCCCACTGAGTACTGCCTTGGCTACAACCTCCCTCGGTGAGCTCCATCTTCCCCTGCTCTGCTTAGGCTATTGTATGGGACATGGCCAGGCTATGATGACCAGTTATGGATGATATAGGCATGCTCTCGAGTAATCGAGGCACTTGTGGGTATTAATTTGGATCCTCCCCCGTTTCTTTGAACTGTTTTGATCACATTCTTATTTTAGTGGCTCTGTCCTTGGATGGTCATTTCTGATGAGTGATAACCAAGGTAGTTTCACCCTCGTAAGAACATATTGATCTAGTGATCCATCCAGAAATAAGACCCGCGGCAAGTTCCCTGGCTCCTCGGATCTCAGGCACTTTTGGCCGTCGGATCGATTTCCTGATGCGATTCTGGCCGTCGGATCTCGATCCGGATTGATCTCGGCCGTTGGATCGAGCCCGAGCTCCTATAGCAATGAATAGTTACTCCCGCGGTGAGATATCTCGTGCCACCGCGTTTGAATCACGTGCCCCGTCGGTCGGAAGCCATTCTTGCTATGGCGATGATGATTAGCCATGGCTGAAATAAGTGTGCCTTTGAGCAATCGAGGCACCTGTGGGTATCAAGTTGGATCCTTCCTTGTCTCTAGAATCCTTTTTGATCCTGTGATACTTATTGTTCTGTCCTTGGATGGTCATTCTTGTTGAGTGATAACCAGGGCAGCTCCACTGTATAAACAGATTGATCTGGCGGTAGGAGATGATGGGGGTAGATTATATGATCGAGGAAAAGCGAATCTGAGCCCACTATGCATGGAACCCTGAACCCTTTTTATTTTTATTTAAAGGTATTGCTTATTTATGCTCCACTGTTTATAGCCGTTTTATGTAAAGATTTCTTCTCTCTCATACCTTTGTTGCATATACGTTGTTCTTGATCTTTTATTGTTTGTTGTTGGTCCTTGATCTAATCTGATTAAGAGTAAGTTGCACTTTATTATTCTGGGATAAGTGATGGTTCGCAATGCTATTGGTTCTTCATGAGTTCAGAGGAGGATTTCTAATATGAGTCATGCCAGTAAGCTTTCTTGCAGGTACCCACACTTCTCTCTTCCTCCTGATTAGCCTGATCTCTTTTCTATACGTCTCTACAAGTTGTGTGTCTACAAGCTGTGAATTACATATGTAAGTGAAATGTAGGTGTTTGTATTAGCGCAATGCTTTAATCAGTAGGGTCTTTCCCAGCTATGATCGAGGTCGATTGCGCCAGCTCTGTTGTGGCTTTCATGTATATGACAATGGAATGATGTTAAATTATGGTATCGAGGCTTATTTTTTAAGCATGCCTAGGGTTTTGTTCCTGTTTGTGTTGATCTGAACATGTGCTCTGTTCATGTAGAAGAACTCATATGAATCTGTCTTAGGGAAATAATTGAGTAAATGTGATCAGTATGTTAGCCAAAACTGAACATTTGATCTCTATTGAACTGAAAGGATTGTATATTTGATCTTTGTTTAACTGAAAAGATTGAACCCTTACTTTTGATCTCTGTTTAAGTTTAAAAAATCAATTGTTCCACAAACCTTCTATAGTTCAGAAACTGAATCTTTAGATGTACTCTGTTTTAGTGCAGAAAATGAATTTTAGTGCACAAACTGAATTAGTACAGAAACTGAAAAGACTGAAACTGTACTTTTGATCTCAGTTTAAGTTTAAAAATTCAGATGTTCCACAAACCTTCGATAGTTCAGATACCGGACCTTCACATATACTCTGTTTTAGTGCAGAAAATGAATTAGAATAGGAACTGAAAAGACTGACCATTTACCGTTGATCTACATGTAACTTTAGAAGTTCAACTATTCCACAAATATTCTTTAGTTTAGATACTGAATATTTAGATACACTCTGTTTTAGCGTCGAAAATGAATTTTCGCGCACAAACTGAATTAGCGCAGAAACCATTGCAAAAACTGATTTTTGATTTCTTTGCTTTCTTTAAGTGCAGGAATTTATTTATTTTCTTTTCGGAGGCGTGGCCGCCGCCCTCTGACCAGAAGCATTGGGGATCTCGAGAGGGAATTTTGCAGTTGTGGCCATTTTAAAAATAGACCTCTGTGAAATCTATGTACTCCTGATACTATTATATCATGCTACATTTCCTGTGATATATCAAATATCTATCCTTTGTCCTAAGCAAGAGGCCTTACGTTTATACTGAGCAATACTAATTTGGTCAGTATATAATATTGCAATGCTTATAACCCTTTGGTCAGTGGCCCATCTGAATTGAGATGCATCATAGTTATCTTAATATTATTTGTTCTGTTTCTTACTCACTGATCCATCCCACACAACAAGTATTCTTCCTGAGAACTATGCTCAGATAGTTGAATATATTATTTTGTACTTAATTGTTGAAAGATGGATTTGTATTACCAATGCTGAGGTGGGCATTACAATTTTCTTTCAAGGGAACAGACCAAACCAAACTGCGACTTTATTTGTAAATATTTGAAATTTATATTATGTCTCTTATGTGATCTCAGAGGACTTAATTTTTGTGTGGGGACCTCAAGCTACCTTTAGTGACTTACAAGCTATCAACCAACAACGGTTTTCCCTGCTTTTGGAGCCTGCTAAGCTATCAACAAACAAAGAAGTTGCCCGTTCTCTTGCTAATGAAATATGTATTTACTAGAATTTTTGTTATTATCAGAAGAGGGTTATATTTTTATGGGAGGCTGCATTTGTAATGGTTCGGTATTTCTAAAGGGGTACATTTCTTTGTAGGTACTATGCTGAGACTGAAGAGGATGCTAGCCAGCGGCCCATCTCTCTTGCCGTCACCGCTGAGCCGCCATGTCTCCTTCAGAGGCTTATTGTATTGCTACATGTTTATGCTTCTTATCCACTCACCCATTGTAGTGTAGGTTTGTGTTCTTGGATATCTTTCCCTCCATTTCTTATTTTTGGTGAGCGGGTGAGCTAATTGGGCTATTTTCCTCTAGGTCTGTTGCGGCAATTGGATGCTTCAAAGGATTTTAATGGAGTTTATTGTAGCTGAGTCGTGAATCTCCAGCTTGCTTCCATGTCTTTTCTCACTAGAGACACCTCCTGCCGGCGACGGCGATGACTGCTACCCTGCTCCTCTCCCGGCAAAGGCATGTCTACCTCTCCTGTGAAGTTAAGGCCATCTTTGCCTCTTCCTTCAGTTTTTCCTCTGTTTTTTGTCACACGACTTTGTGGTGCTTAGTGTATATATCATTCCCCCCTGTCCATTGATTGAACAACTCTGCTACATGTGATTGCATTAGCAAACTCCATTTTTGTTTATGTAGAAAAACAAAGGAAACTCCAATTTTGTGTATGTGGAAAAAACAAAGGAAACTGCATTTTGTGTAATTACAAACAAATGAAACTCCATTTTTGTGTAATTACAAACAAATGAAACTCCATTTTTGTGTAATTACAAACAAGAGACTTTTAGATGGCGAAGACTGCTGCCCTGATCCTAAGAGCCTACTGACATTTCACCAAATCTTGTTATAATTTTTTTTATCAGCAGCAGATACTTTTTTTTTCGAAAAGGGGGATTTCCCCAGCCTCTGCATCAGAGCGATGCATACGGCCATCTTATTAACCAAATAACAAAAAGTGCCAACAAGGTTCCACAGTCTCCAGCTAAAAAAGAAAAAGATAAATGCAGCTCACACAAGAGCGATGGACGGCTAGATACACAAACTAGCCCGAAAAAGATGCCACAACCGGCTGGCTAACAATAGATAGGTAAACTAATTTCCTATCCTATTACATGACCGCCATCCAAACCGGTTGAAAATATCCCGAGCTACCATCTCCCAACGGATAGATCCAGTAACCAAATGCTCTCTGGCCTCCATCGGAGTGAGTAGCGACCACGAACGGATCAATGCTGTAACTCGGAAAATAACTTGCAAAAAATGAATCCGTGATATTTTGTTAAAAACCAAATCATTTCTGCAATTCCAGATAGTCCATAACAAAGCGCAAACTCCAACCCGAATATGTCTTGCTAAAACAGGCTCAACCCCATTAAGCCATGTCCCAAATAAAATATTGACCGAAGTCGGCGGAGTAATATTAAAAGCAATATGGACCGTCCGCCAAAGAACTTTGGCCAACGGGCAATCAAAGAATAAATGCGTAATCGTCTCATCCCGATCACAGAAACTACACCTAGTAGGTCCTGTCCAATTGCATTTAATCAAGTTGTCCTTTGTTAAAATAACTTGTTTATGGACAAACCGCATAAACACTTTAATTTTTAAAGGCACTTTGACAGCCCAAACATACTTGAAAGTTGGAATAGCAGTCGAATTAATAACATCAAGATACATTGATTTAACTGTAAATACTCCAGAACTAGTCAACTTCCAACGCAATATATCGGGTTGGTAAGAAAGTTGAACCTCCATCAGTCTCCTAACTAGATGGAGCCATTCTTCCCAACGATTGCCCGCTAGCGACCTTCGAAACTGAATATTAAGGGGGACTGATTGGAAAACCGTTGCTACAAACACATCATGTCGTTGAGCAATCCGATATAACGACGGATATTGAATGGCTAAAGGTGATTCACCAAGCCAAGTATCCTGCCAGAAACGTGTACTTGTACCGTTTCCAATAACAAATCTCGTCCTATTGAACATAGATTGCTTGACTGTCATTAGTCCTTTCCAGAAAGGCGAATCAGTCGGCCTGACTGCGACCTGGGACAATGTTTTAGTTTGGAGGTACTTGTTGCGGAGGATCTGCGCCCACATGGCCTCAGTCCCGGAAGACAGCTTCCACAACCACTTACTAAGAAGACATCTGTTCTTAGCTTCAAGATTTTCAATACCAAGACCCCCTTGGTCTTTCGGTCTACAGATGATGTCCCATTTAGCAAGCCGGTATTTTCTTTTAAGCTCATCACCCTGCCAAAAGAAACGCGACCGATAGAAGTCCAGTCGTTTCCTAACACCAACTGGGACCTCAAAGAAAGATAAGAAAAACATAGGCATACTCGTGAGCACCGAATTAATCAAAATCAAACGGCCTCCGTATGACATGAGCTTACCCTTCCAACAGCTCAATTTTTTCTCAAAGCGATCCTCGATGCACTTCCATTCTCTGTTTGTTAGCCTACGATGGTGAATCGGAATACCAAGGTAAGAGAAGGGTAAACTCCCCAACTCGCACCCAAACAGTTGCCTATAAGACTCCTGGTCGTCTTTGGCTCTACCAAAGCAGAACAATTCGCTCTTATGGAAGTTAATCTTTAACCCGGTCAATTGTTCAAACAGGCATAACACCAGCTTCATATTTCTCGCCTTGGCCAAATCATGCTCCATAAAGATGATTGTATCATCGGCGTACTGAAGGATAGAAACACCTCCTTCAACAAGATGAGGTACCAACCCACCCACTTGACCATTCTCCTTAGCCCTTCCTATCAAAATTGCTAACATATCCACCACAATGTTAAACAGGATAGGGGACATCCGATCTCCTTGTCTTAGGCCTTTATGTGTCTGGAAATAATGACCTATGTCGTCATTCACTTTAATTCCCACACTCCCTTTTTGCGTAAATGATTCGACCTGTCGGCGCCAGGCTTCATCAAAACCTTTCATACGCAATGCCTGTTGGAGGAATGGCCACTTAACCTTATCGTACGCTTTTTCGAAATCCACCTTAAAAATTACTCCATCTAATTTTTTGGAATGGATTTCATGGAGCGTTTCATGAAGAACAACCACCCCTTCAAGGATGTTCCTGTCCGGCATGAAAGCAGTTTGGGATTGCTGCACCACAGACTGCGCGATCTGTGTGAGCCTATTAGTCCCGACCTTAGTGAAGATTTTGAAACTAACATTGAGGAGGCAGATCAGCCTGAACTGCTCAATCCTCACAGCATCCGTTTTCTTCGGGAGCAAAGTGATAGTTCCAAAATTCAAGTGAGATAATTGAAGCTGGCCAGAGAATAAATCATGAAACATAGGTAGTAAATCCCCCTTAATAATGTGCCGGCACTTTTTATAGAACTCAGCCGGGAACCCATCCGGACCGGGAGCCTTATTATTTTTCATTTGTGCAATAGCCTCGAACACCTCCTTTTCCGAGAACGGGGCAACCAGGATATCATTATCGGCAGCTGTCAATTGAGGCACGTCCTCAACCCTGGACTCATCGACGGACACACAGTTGTCCTCCGGCGGTCCAAATAACTGTCTATAGTATTCGGTAATATAGGTTTTGAGATTATCCTGACCTAAAATAGTGCCCTCATCCTGCTCTAGCTGAAAAATCCGCTTCTTTCTGTGTTTACCATTAGCAATGAGATGAAAGAATTGAGTATTCACGTCCCCTTGGACTACTTTGCGGACCTTGGCACACAAAGCCCACTTCAATTCTTCTTCGCGGAGAAGTTCTTTCAGTCTCTTCTCCGCCTCATTTTTAACCTGGAGCTCGGCGGGCAGCAACATCGCGGATTCGGCTTTAACATCCAAGGCCTGTACAAGAGAGAGTAGCCGATCCTTCTCAATCTTATATACCCCACTAAGGTGCTTAGCCCAACCCCGTAAGAAACTTCTCAAGTGCCTAATTTTATTCTGCCAGCGCTCGACCGCCGTCCTTCCCCCAACACCCTTGGCCCACTCCCTGGCTATGATGTCTAAGAACCCCTCGCGTTCGAACCAGGCCATCTCAAATGAGAAGGTGTTTTTGTTTCCCATATGGTTCGGCTCCCCTGAGTCAACGAACAATGGTGTGTGATCGGAGATTCCCCGCGTGAGAGCTTGCACCGTAACAAGAGGGAACTTCTGTTCCCACCCCACGCTAGCGAGAACCCGATCAAGCTTTTCATACGTCGGGTTTGGCAGAGCATTAGCCCAGGTAAACTTTCTACCAGAAAGCTCTATTTCCCTTAGATCTAAGCTTTCAATAATGGTATTGAACATAAACGACCACCTGCCGTCAAAGTTATCATTATTTTTTTCTCTCTCCTCCTAATGATATTGAAATCACCCCGACCAAAATCGGAAGCTGTTCGGACCCACAGATCCGAACAGGATCCGCCAAAAACTCCGGTTTAAGCTCGGGTTGTGCAACACCATAGACCGCTACCAAAGCCCAGTTGAACCCATCAACTTTGGACCTAACTCGAAACTTTACCGCAAATTCACCCATTACTACACTCCGTACTTCAAGGGAATCGCACCTCACACCCAGTAAGATACCTCCCGATCTACCTCGAGGCGGGAGACAATGCCAGTCGAAATCAATACCACCCACAAGAGAGGAAAGAAACTGCGGCGCAAAATTCTCTCTACCAGTTTCCGACAAAGCAATAAAATCTAACCGATGTTCCAGAGAAGCTTCAGCAAGAAACCTTCTTTTAGCCAAGTCCTTCAGACCTCTGCTATTCCAAAAGATTCCTTTCATAGTTCATCATGGAATTTTTTAGCAGTCCGAATCCTAGCACTCCTACGAACTGCAGAATCGGGAAAAATCTTTCGTTTCCACTTACGCTTTGGCTTAGTGGGCTCCGTCACCCGGTCCTCATAACCGGGCTGGACGGAACCGACAGCTGCATCATCCAAGAGCTCATCATCGCCCTCAGACTCCTGATTAGAAGGTGCTAGATCCGCACATAGATTATTTAGCACTCTAACCCCTAGCGCATCACTTTTAAATTTGTCTTTACAATTCCAAGTACACGACCATACTGATCCTTCTATTTTTGATGTAGCAGAACAAACGTTCGTAATTTATACACTTAGGCTCAGCTTCTCTATATTGATACGAAGGCCTGGAGCGTGTTTCTTTTGTTTTCAACTCGAGGGGACCAGGTAGGACCATATAGACACAGTAAAAGGCCACTTTCTTTGTTCCACGCCTTACAAAAACGAGCAAGGCTGATATAATATTTCTGGTTCCCTTCTACTGTGTGCAAACAGAACCTGGCGGCGCAATAGCAGCTCAACTACTATTGTTATTAATCAGGATAAATGCTTCTGCCTGGCTGGCACACATGCTTAGGCACAACAGTCTGCCCCAGCACCGCAGGGCAAGGCGCGCTGCAGGTCATTTATATAGCATCTCCTCATTTGTATATTATTCACATATAGCATCTCATTACTTGGTTGATTGCTTACATGTATTCAACTTCTGGCTCTTTCGCTCCCAAGCTGACCTCCCTCTCCTCGGTGCTCAGCGGGAGAAGCATGAGGTGATGCACCTTTGACCTCGTAGTGCTCGGCTCCAATTCATTAGGGAGGCCACCGGCAAGCATCAAGCTGCCCTTGGTGCTTCCTCGTCATCAAGGACGAGGAGGTCGGGTAGCACCGTCCTCAAGGTACCTCCTCGCTGCTTTGACCCGCCTCTTTTGTGCACCTGTCCTTCCCTATTTCTCTTACTGTCATGGTGCTCGTGCCGCTGCCGATCCTAACCTAGGTTGCCGTCACTCCTCGGCGCTTCGCAGGACAGGCACAACCGCGACACCGCGGAGACGGACGGGAATGTGGTGCTGCTCCTTCTTGTGGTGTATGCATTGGCGTGGCTTGCGGTAGTGATGCATATCTTCGTGGGCAATGCTATTTAAAGACCATTCAAGTGATTTAAAGGAGAAGATGTCCAGACTGTAAGAAGGTTGAAGATGACGATCAAAAGATTGACATATTAAGCGACTGCCAAGAAGCCAATAATGCTTGCCCCATGCCATTAATAATACCCTTGCTCTTCTTTATGAAATCTTTCTTAACTATCGTTGCAGATTGTGAGATCTCTATTTAAATACATCACTCAGCAGCTGGCCGGTACAGAGTTGCGTGGCAGGCATATGTGTTCTCAGCCACCTTATCAATTGTAGGCTTAGAATGATTTGCTTCGTCCAAGTGTTGTTCGTCAACAATTCCTTTGTTTGTCCATGTCAATTCTGATTTTAGAGGATACATATGTTTTGGTAGGAAGTGTATTGTTCTTATGTTTTTTCCTGGTATGTACTAACTGATGCAGTAACTGATGTTTCAGATTATGAAATCCCTATTTAATGAATCCTTGGAAATTGTCTTGTATGAATGCATATGCTGAATCTGGGTTCCTACTAACTCAACATTACTTGCTTGACCAAAACATTGGACCGGCACCCTCGCGCCAAGGCGCGATTCCGATCTAGTTAACCACGATGATGGTCTATGTCCGGCTCGGACCAGAACAAGTCACCGAATAGGACTTGTAGTAGTTAGCTAGGTAGCTTCTATATATTTCTACCCCATGTAAACTTTGTACCAAACTCAGATCAATAGAAAGAAAAGCAAAGGCTCGACACGGGCCTTTAGCCATCAACTCGGCGTCCCTGTGTTATTTCCTGTTCGCGTGTGTGCGTGCTACACAAGCTCGTATCAGGCAAACCGGCGGCTTGCAGTTCCGTATGCTAGTCTGCTTGGTGTGTGCGTGCACCTTGCCGTCTATGTCTACCTCTTCGACGGAACCGGTTAGCTCAAAAAGTACTCGAGCTAGTCTTGTACGCATGCATTGTTGGAAAGTACTCGATGATTGCGTCGTTAAGGTCGGGCCTATGCCAACAATTGGTATCCGAGCTTTGGTGTATTGGCGTGATTTTTGAAAAGCAGTCGAAAGATCATGTCGAACACAGGCAAGGAGATCATAACAGCAGGAGCGGGAGCACCGATGCCGAAGGTGGGGGTGTCGCAATTCCCGCTTCTGGATCGAGAGGACTATGCACTATGGGCAATGAACATGGAGGCTGCGATGGAGGGAGCCAAGCTTTGGGAAGCCGTCGACCCCGGCGAAACCGAGTACATGAAGGGCGCGGCGAAGTACCAGAAGGATCGTCAGGCGTTAACGGCGAAAGAACTCAGTGAAGGAGGCATGGAAGGCCATCAAGATCCTGCACCAGGGTCATGACCGTGTCAAGGAAGCACACCTTCAGTCCCTGATGAGAAGCTACGTGTGCCTGAAGATGGATGAAAGTGAGACGGTTGATCAGTTTGTTGCCCGTCTCAGGACCCTCGTCAATGGCATACACAACTATGGTTTGACCCTAGAAGAAGTTGCAATCGTCTGATGATTTTTACGCGCCGCGCGGCATGCTACATCCAGATCGTCACGTCGATCGAGCAATGTCTCGACCTGAAAACTCTCACGGTTGAGGATCTCGTCGGAATGTTCAAGGCCCATGATACGTCTCCATCGTATCTATAATTTTTGATTGCTCCATGCTATATTATCTACTGTTTTGGACTATATTGGGCTTTATTTTCTATTTTTATATTATTTTTGAGACTAACCTATTAACCGGAGGCCCAGCCCAGAATTGTTGTTTTTTCCTATTTCAGTGTTTTGAAGAAACGGAATATCAAACGGAGTCCAAATGGAATAAAACCTTCGGGAACGTGATTTTCTCACCGAACATGATCCAGGAGACTTGGACCCTACTCCAAGGAGTCAAAGAGGCGGTCACGAGGGTGGGGGGGCACGCCCCCCTGCCTCGTGGGCCCCTCGGAGCTCCACCGACGTACTCCTTCCTCCTATATATACCTACGTACCCCAAACGATCAGAACAGGAGCCAAAAAACTATTTCCACTGCCGCAAATTTCTGTATCCACGAGATCCCATATTGAGGCCTGTTCCGGAGCTCCGCCGGAAGAGGGTCATCATCACGGAGGGCTTCTACATCATCATAGCCTCTCCGATGAAGTGTGAGTAGTTTACCTCAGACCTTCGGGTCCATAGTTAGTAGTTAGATGGCTTCTTCTCTCTTTTTGGATCTCAATACAAAGTTCTCCCCCTCTTTTGTGGAGATCTATTCGATGTAATCTTCTTTTTGCGGTGTGTTTGTTGAGATCGATGAATTGTGGGTTTATGATCAAGTCTATCTATGAATAATATTTGAATCTGCTCTGAATTCTTTTATGTATGATTGGTTATCTTTGCAAGTCTCTTTGAATTATCCGTTTGGTTTGGCCAACTAGATTGGTAGTTCTTGCCATGAGAGAAGTGCTTAGCTTTGGGTTCGATCTTGCGGTGTCCTTTCCCAGTGACAGAAGGGGCAGCAAGGCACGTATTGCATCGTTGCTATCGAGGATAACAAGATGAGGTTTATTTCATATTGCATGAATTTATCTCTCTACATCATGTCATCTTGCTTAAGGCGTTACTTTGTTTTTAACTTAATACTCTAGATGCATGCTGGATAGCGGTCGATGAGTGGAGTAATAGTAGTAGATGCAGAATCGTTTCGGTCTACTTGTCACGGACGTGATGCCTATATACATGATCATGCCTAGATATTCTCATAATTATGCTCAATTCTGTCAATTGCTCAACAGTAATTTGTTCACCCATCGTAGAATACTTATGCTCTTGAGAGAAGCCACTAGTGAAACCTATGGCCCCCGGGTCTATTCTCATCATATCAATCTCCATCACTTTAATCTTTCTTTGCTTTTACTTTTTACTTTGCATCTTTATACCAAAAATATTTTATCTATCAGATCTCACTCTTGTAAGTGACCGTGAAGGGATTGACAACCCCTAATCGCGTTGCTTGCGAGTAGTTATCGTTTTGTGCAGATACGAGGGACTTGAGCGTGGCCTCCTACTGGATTGATACCTTGGTTCTCAAAAACTGAGGGAAATACTTACGCTACTCTGCTGCATCATCCCTTCCTCTTCGGGGAAAACCAACGCAAGCTCAAGACGTAGCAAGAAAGATTTCTTGCGCCGTTGCCGGGGAGTCTACGCAAAAAGTCAACATACCAAGTACCCATCACAATCTCTATCTCTCGCATTATATTATTTGCCATTTGCCTCTCGTTTTCCTCTCCCCCACTTCACCCTTGCCGTTTTATTCGCCCTCTCTCTCTATCCTCCCTCTCTATTTGCCTCTTTTGCCCGTTTGCTCTTGTTTGCTTGTGTGCTAGTTTGCTTGCTTGTCATTATGTCTGAAATTGGGGAAGTTATCGCCAATATGGGCGATAACAATGTCATAGAAAATTCTGATGCTCCGGCTGAAGAACCCCCCTACCTACCATACAAAAAGATTTCGAATCGGTAGTGATAATATTATTGGAAAAAGACTTATTCAAGATTTCTTTACTTGTGCCGGTGCTTTGCCCTCTATGGGCGGTTCTATTCTTCATAGAACTAGTAGTCTTGCGGACGCTATTGCCATGCTTATCGTTGAACTTGAAAGGCAATTTATGCATATCCACCCATCTATACAAAGAATTTTTTCTAGAATTTTCTAATATCGAGCATTCTTCTACTAAGTGTGCCGCTACTATCTTTTTGGCTCATGAATTTAGATTTATAATAAAAGAAGCCAAAGAAATCTTTGCGCACTATAGGGTGGACGCTGGTCGTCCTCCCATAGAATCTATCCTCTTCGATCAAAAAGAAATTATGCGTTTTCAACCCCTTGATTATGTTGCTTTTAATGAAAACCTTAGTAAAAAAGTGCCAAACAATATTTTAATTGATAGAATCTCTGAACTTAATGATGATTTGGCTATTCGAAATAACGAGCTAGGGTGCTCTCTTGAGTTTAGGCTCACAAGGTTCTGTTAAAAGAATGCTTATAATGATGAATTGGTTGTACAATACGAAGGGCCGAAAAAGGAACCTATACCTCCTAAAATTGATCTTGGGGACTTCTGTCCTATTAAATTTAGCCCTTTTGATTACTTTTGCTTGCCTCAAAGGAAACTTGCTGCCGAACGTAGAGAATATGAAATGAGTTTCACCGATCTATCTTATTACTACGACACAACCTAGATCTATCCTCGCTTTTATGCCTAGCTAGGGGCGTTAAACGATAGCGCTTGTTGGGAGGCAACCCAATTTTATTTTTATTTCTTGCTTTTTGCTCCTGCTTAGTAATAAATAAATTATTTAGCCTCTGTTTTGGTTGTGTTTTTTGTGTTTAATTAGTGTTTGTGCCAAGTAGAACCGTTGGGAAGACTTGGGGAAAGTCTTGTTGAACTTGCTGTAAAAAACAGAAACTTTAGCACTCACGAGAACTGCTGTAATTTTTATTTGAAGAGTGCTATTTAGTTAATTATTTTTTGCAGATGATTAATAGATAAATTCCTCACGTCTAGAAATTTATTTTAGAATTTTTGGGGTTCCAGATCTTGCGGTAGCTACAGATTACTACAGACTGTTCTGTTTTTGACAGATTCTGTTTTTCGTGTGTTGTGTGCTTATTTTGATGAATCTATGGTTAGTAAAATAGTTTATAATCCATAGAGAAGTTGGAATATAGTAGGTTTAACACCAATATAAATAAAGAATGAGTTCATTACAGTATCTTGAAGTGGTCTTTTGTTTTCTTTCACTAACGGAGCTCACGAGTTTTCTACTTTAAGTTTTGTGTTGTGAAGTTTTCAAATTTTGGATGAATTCTTTTGATGGATTATGAAACAAGGAGTGGCAAGAGCCTAAGCTTGGGGATGCCCATGGCACCCCCAAGATAATTCAAGGACACCAAGAAGTCAAAGCTTGGGGATGCCCCGGAAGGCATCCCCTCTTTCTTCCAGTTCCATCGGTAATTTACTTGGAGCTATATTTTTATTCACCAACATGATATGTGTTTTGCTTGGAGCGTCTTGTATTATTTGTGTCTTTGTGTCTTAGTATGCCACAATCATCCTTGCTGCACACACCTTTTGAGAGAGCCATACATGAATTAAAATTTGAAAGAATACTCTATGTGCTTCACTTATATCTTTCGAGCTATGTAGTTTTGCTCTATGTGCACTTATATCTTTTGAGCTAAGTAGTTTTGCTCTATGTGCTTCACTTATATCTTTTGAGCTAAGTAGTTTTGCTCTATGTGCTTCACTTATATCTTTTGAGCGTTATAATTTTGCTCTGTGGGCTTCACTTAGAACTTTTAGAGCACGGTGGTGGATTTGTTTTAAAGAAACTATTGATCTCTCATGCTTCACTTAAATTATTTTGAGAGTCTTAATAGCATGGTAATTTGCTTAATAATAATATGCTTGGTATTGAAGATCTGTGAAACTTTTTTTTGAGTGTGTTGAATACTAAGAAAAGATTGAAGCATGATAATTGTTTTGAGATATGGAGGTAATAATATTAAAATCATGCTAGTTGAGTAGTTGTGAATTTAAAGAATACTTGTGTTAAAGTTTGTGATTCCTGTAGCATGCGCGTATGGTGAATCGTTATGTGATGAAGTCGGAGCATGATTTATTTATTGATTGCCTTCCTTATGAGTGGCGGTCGGGGATGAGCGATGGTCTTTTCCTACCAATCTATCCCCCTAGGAGCATGCGCGTAATATTTTGCTTTGATAACTTCTAAATTTTTGCAATAAGTATATGAGTTCTTTATGACTAATGTTGAGTCCATGGATCATACGCACTCTCACCCTTCCACCTTTGCTAGCCTCTCTAATACCGCACACCTTTCGCCGGTATCATACACCTATCATATATCTTTCTCAAACAGTCACCATACCTACCTATTATGGCATTTCCATAGCCATTTCGAGATATATTGCCATGCAACTTTCCACTATCTAGTTCATCATGACACATTCATCATTGTCATATTGCCTAGCATGATCATGTAGTTGACATAGTATTTGTGGCAAAGCCACCATTCATAATTTTTTATACTTGTCATTCTTGATTCATTGCATATCCCGGTACACCGCCGGAGGCATCCATATAGAGTCATACTTTGTTTTAGAATCGAGTTGTAATCATTGAGTTGTAAATAAATAAAAATGTGATGATCATCATTTAATAGAGCATTGTCCCAAAAAAGGCCAAAGAAAAAAAAATAAGGCCCCCAAAAAAGAGAAAATAAATAAAAAGAGGCAATGCTACTATCCTTTTATCACACTTGTGCTTCAAAGTAGCACCATGATCTTCATAGTAGAGAGTCTCTCATGTTATCACTTTCATATATTAGTGGGAATTTTACATTATAGAACTTGGCTTGTATATTCCAATGATGGGCTTCCTCAAATTGTCCTAGGTCTTCATGAGCAAGCAAGTTGGATGCACACCCACTTAGTTTCTTTTTTGAGCTTTCATATACTTATAGCTCTAGTGCATCCGTTGCATGGCAATCCCTACTCACTCACATTGATATCTATTGATGGACATCTCCATAGCCCGTTGATACGCCTAGTTGATGTGAGACTATCTTCTCCTCCTTTTTTGTCTTCTCCACAACCACCATTCTATTCCACCTATAGTGCTATATCCATGGCTCACGCTCATGTATTGCGTGAAGATTGAATTTTTTTTGAAAAAGTTAGAGTATTAAACAATTGCTTGGCTTGTCATCGGGATTGTGCATGATTTAAATATTTTGTGTGGTAAAGATAGAGCATCGCCAGACTATATAATTTTGTAAGGATAACTTTCTTTGGCCATGTTATTTTGAGAAGACATAATTACTTTGTTAGTATGCTTGAAGTATTATTATTTCTATGTCAATATAAACTTTTGTCTTGAATCTTTCGAATCTGAATATTCATATCACAATTAAGAAGATTTGCATTGAAATTATGCCAAGTAGCACTCCGCATCAAAAATTCTCTTTTTATCATTTACCTACTCGAGGACGAGCAGGAATTAAGCTTGGGGATGCCTGATACGTCTCCAACGTATCTATAATTTTTGATTGCTCCATGCTATATTATCTACTGTTTTGGACTATATTGGCCTTTATTTTCCACATTTATATTATTTTTGGGACTAACCTATTAACCGGAGGCCCAGCCCAGAATTGCTGTTTTTTTGCCTATTTCAGTGTTTCGAAGAAACGGAATATCAAACGGAGTCCAAACGGAATAAAACCTTCGGGAACGTGATTTTCTCACCGAACGTGATCCAGGAGACTTGGACCCTACTCCAAGGAGTCAAAGAGGCGGTCATGAGGGTGGGGGGCGCCCCCCACTAGGGCGCGCCCCCTGCCTCGTGGGCCCCTCGGAGCTCCACCGACGTACTCCTTCCTCCTATATATACCTACGTACCCCCAAACGATCAGAACAGGAGCCAAAAACCTAATTTCACCGCCGCAACTTTCTGTATCCACGAGATCCCATCTTGGGGCCTTTTTCAGAGCTCCGCCGGAAGAGGGCCGTCATCACGGAGGGCTTCTACATCATCATAGCCTCTCCGATGAAGTGTGAGTAGTTTACCTCAGACCTTCAGGTCCATAGTTAGTAGCTAGATGGCTTCTTCTCTCTTTTTGGATCTCAATACAAAGTTTTCCCCCTCTCTTGTGGAGATCTATTCGATGTAATCTTCTTTTTGCGGTGTGTTTGTTGAGATCGATGAATTGTGGGTTTATGATCAAGTCTATCTATGAATAATATTTGAATCTTCTCTGAATTTTTTTATTTATGATTGGTTATCTTTACAAGTCTCTTCGAATTATCCGTTTGATTTGGCCAACTAGATTGATAGTTCATGCCATGGGAGAAGTGCTTAGCTTTAGGTTTGACCTTGCGGTGTCCTTTCCCAGTGACAGAAGGGGCAGCAAGGCACGTATTGCATCGTTGCCATCGAGGATAACAAGATGGGGTTTATTTCATATTGCATGAATTTATCTCTCTACATCATGTTATCTTGCTTAAGACGTTACTTTATTTTTAACTTAATACTCTAGATGAATGCTGGATAGCGGTCGATGAGTGGAGTAATAGTAGTAGATGCAGAATCGTTTCGGTCTACTTTTCACGGACATGATGCCTATATACATGATCATGCCTAGATATTCTCATAATTATGCTCAATTTTGTCAATTGCTCAACAGTAATTTGTTCATCCACCGTAGAATACTTATGCTCTTGAGAGAAGCCATTAGTGAAACCTGTGGCCCCCGGGTCTATTCTCATCATATCAATCTCCATCATTTTAATCTTGCTTTGCTTTTTTACTTTGCTTTTACTTTTTACTTTGCATCTTTATACCAAAAATACTAAAAATATTTTATCTATTAGATCTCACTCTCGTAAGTGACGGTGAAAGGATTGACAACCCCTAATCGCGTTGGTTGCGAGTAGGTATCGTTTTGTGCAGGTACGAGGGACTTGAGCGTGGCCTCCTACTGGATTGATACCTTGGTTCTCAAAAACTGAGGAAAATACTTACGCTACTCTGCTGCATCAGCCCTCCCTCTTCGGGGAAAACCAACGCAAGCTCAAGACGTAGCAGCCCACGACGAGAGAATTCGTCTCAGTTTCGGCGACACGGAGGCGAGTGAGCACCCCATGCTGACAAAGGCGCAATGGATTGCCCTGTCAAAAGAAAAGCAGGGCGGATCTACGAGCAGCGGCAAGAAGAAGGGGAATGGGAAGCAGCGCTCGGCGAGAAAGAACTTCGCCGACTCGGATGGCGAGGATGCGCCTGCACCACCGAGGAGGAAGTTTGACATAAAAAAGTGAGGTGTTATAAGTGTGGCCTCCTCAGTCACTTCAAGGCTGGCTGTGAAGAAGCACCGAAGCAACAGACGCTCATGGCCGAGGAAGAAGACTATGTGGATATGATGTTGATGTGCGAGCTAGTGGACGAGGCGGATCCAGATGATCTTGGTTAGCTGGACACAGATCCGATGAGTGCATCCGCATCAGTAAACCTAAGCGAAGTTCAAGCGCCAGAAGACCATGACCTAGTGTGATTACGCCAACAAACCTAAGCGAAGTCGTGGCGCCAGAAGTGCATGACACAAGGCGTGACGGTATGGTCACACTAAAAGCAGGCGAAGAAATGACGCCAGAAGTCCACGACATAATGCGTGATGGTGTGATCGTGCTAGAAGACGGCCAAGACGTGTCGCCGGAAGAACACGACGCCAGACATGATGAAGAACGCAGCATGCGGCGAGCTGTACTCGAACCAGACGAACGCCGCGCTGTGTTGGACAATGCAACCGCGGGCAACACGACACACGAGCAAAGTGCGGTAGGAGACGTAGACGCTACAGTAGATGTCCACGACGCGAAGCGTGTTCCGCTAACTTCACTCAATGCGTCCCGTAGACCTGATGAGCATGGCGTACTGTCTCTGCAACCTGTAGGTGCAATCTTAAGGTCAAGCAGTAGTAGCGCACCAGGGACAGCTCAGCTCCGTGCCTTGTCGAGCAACTCAGAGAGGAGTGCCGTGCAGGTCGCACAGTCCAGAAGGCAAGCATGCAGTTGATGCGGGGCTAGACATGTATGCAGGCAGCAGCAATGATGAAACCGCTGCATGGCCTTGTGCTAGTCCTGATGGGTCAAAAGGAGCTGGCTACTGCAGCAAGCTCTACGGTTGTGGCCACGACAAGCTGTGTACAATAGCTACACCAGGTAGCTCACGACCACGTGGATGCTTTATGGATGTGCCAGAAATAAGGAACGGCCCATTTGTTGCACGCTCTCTGAGAAGTAGGTTTGGATCGCCAGAAACAACTCTAGAAAGCACTGAAAAGCTAGAAATTGGAAGTTTGGCAAACCCTAAAACTGTGGCATCGCCTCCGACAGTACTGGAGACAAGGCAGCAGCAACATACATCAGTACGCATGCGACGCATGTTGAATCTCTATCCAAAGGAAGGGCTTCAAATTAATTCGATGAAGATGAAGAGTAAAGGGCAACGATGTTTACACATCGAGGAACCGACAAATTTTAAAGGTGCAAAGAAGGTAGAGTGTTGGCGTCGCGCTATGAATGAAGAGTTGGAGTCGATCCGACACAACAAGACATGGGAGCTCACGGATCTTTCCAACGGATATAATGCTATGGAGCTCAAGTGGATGTACAAAGTCAAAAAGGATGCCGAAGGGAACTTGGTGAAGCATAAAGCAAGGCTCGTGGCTAAAGCAAACGTGCAAGAGTAAAGTGTGGACTTCGAAAAAATGTTCGATCCAGTTACAAAGATGGACTCGATGAGGCTCAAGAATCTTGAAGGATACATCATATGAATGTGAACTCTGGATTTTTGACTGGGGAGTTAATTAGAAGAATAGTTGTATGTGAAGCAACTACCGGGGTACATCTAAGAAGGAAAAGAGCACAAGGTATTGAAGGTACATCCAAGTACAGGCTACCAGGGCCGGCCCTGAGGGGGGGGGGGGGGGGCAGGAGGGTCGGCCGCCCCGGGCCCCCGATTAGGAAGGGCCCCCGATGGCTAATGACTTGGTTTCCTTACGTTGTGATATTTAGAAAGTATTATTGTGATTTTTAGGAAAGAATTTTTCCCATGTTAACAGATTGACTGATTCTCAAAAAGGTAATCAATTATTTCCCATTTTACAGATCGAGTGATTTTTTGCAGGTGTGTTTTTTAGGAAAGAATTCTTTCCCATGCAACAAATTGACTGATTATCAAAAAGGGAAACAACTATACCAGATAGATTAATTCCGGCCTTGCCGCACACGCGTGGTCTTCTCATCTTTCTACTTCTTCTCTGGAATAAAACAGCCATGCTAATACCAAGGTCGCCTGCGTTGTCTACTTGTGATTTTCGGAGATTCCATTAACCTTCTCTTCAACGCAAATCTTCTGTTTTTAGTCCTGTCAGATTGTTCGGTTCGTGAAGTTAATTCTTGTACATATCTCTCTCACACTCTAATTTCTTGTATTGTTTGGGAATAGAAAATGGAAACTCGGATTTCTCTTCGTGATTCGTAAGCAGAAGCAAAATCTTGCAATTTTGAATTTTCTAGCCATCCAGGTACATCGCTCCATGACTCTTTCTTAGCATTTATATATTATTTAATTAGTAGTGTTCTTAATTTTTTGTATTGTAGATTTTATTTGGATAATATCATCTAACAACGTGAAAAAAAGAGAACATGCAAATGAGTTTATTGAGTCCCAGAAAAGTACATGTACTAATTCCCCACAAATAAAGAAAGTACCTCTGCTAGGGATTTTGAGGAAATTAGCTTTAGTTAGTTATTGCTGAATAACAACCTAGCGAAAAATTATAAGATGATAAAATTTTGAGTTGGCACCGAAGGGAAAAATATAAGTATTGATTGGCAAGACCGACCAAATTTTATGTGAATGATTATGGCCCCAGTTTTTCTGAATAGTCTGACATGACAAGGCAACATAAATTCTAGTGTAATAAGTATTCATTTGCATTTGAAATAAAAGAATATGTGGGCTTAGGGCCCCTTTTTGTTATCTTGCCCCGGGCCCTTGAAATCTCAGGACCTGGCCTGCAGGCTACGACAAGCTCCTTGGGCATGGAACATCAAGCTTGATGGTACAATGATTTCTTTTGGATTTGAGAAAGCCCCACTAAAGCATATGCAATGTATAGAGTAAATTGTATAAAACCATCACTTTTGAGGGCTAGGTTTGCGAAAAACACTAGGATACAGTTTCTCTGCAGAAAGCACCACGTCTTGCATAATTCTTTTGCAAAAACCACTGATCGGCGGATCGGGCCGCGTTAAGTGAGTTTATGACAGTTGGGCCCATTTTTTGCCTACGTGGCATAACATTTCGTGCCAGATCAGTGTTAATCTAAATTTACAAACGAGTCCTTAGATTTTACACAGACACCCCTAAATAAAAAAACATAAATGCAATCCCCTTCCCAGGCGCATCAACCCCGACGTCGGCGCTCCGCCCCTCCTGCGCCTTCTTGCGCTCGCCGGCGAGCGACGGCGACCGTGCCTCACTGCCATCCCCTCCCCAGGCGCATCAACCCCGACGCCGGCCCTCCATCCCGCCTCCCTGCTTCCTCGCGCTGGGCCCCGAGCGCCTCACCACCGAAGCTTCGGCGAGCCAACGCCGATGACCACCACGACCCCGACGCCACCAGATCCGGCCGGCCTCCGCCGCCCTTGCTCGTTCTCGGCCAGATCCCGCTGGTAGAACCCCGTCCCTGCTGCCTACTCTACATCGGCCGCCGCCTGTGGCCTCCTCTGCCTCGTCCTGTTCTGGATCGAGGAGAATGACGACCCGATCCATCATCCTGTTCTGGGGCCACGCCCATGGAGGCTTGGGGCGGCAGATGAACCTCGCCGGCGTCGAGGTCGAATAGCTCCTTGGTCAGCAGGTGGTGAGGGGAGGGCCACGGGAGGCGTCCTCTGCCTCGTCCTCTACCTCGGTGCAGTAATGGCGACGGCGGCCTCTGCCTTGTCTGGGGTCGGGATGGGGGCTGCCAAGGTTGGAACGGGTGGTCGCCGTGGTCGGGAGGGGCGACGATGGTCGGGATCGGGATGGGGGCCACCGAGGTTGGAACGGATGGTGGTCGGGGTCGGGAGGGGCGACGGCGGTCGGGGTCGGGATGGGCCTACAACAAATTTGTTTGGCAAGGAGAGAAATTTGGGGGGCTTTTCGCATGAAACCTAAATTGTTATGCCACGTAGGCGAAAAAGGGCCCCACATGTCATAAACTCACTTAACGCGTCCCGATCCGTCGATCAGTGGTTTTTGCAAAAGAATTACGCAAGACGTGGTGTTTTCTGCAGAGAAACTGTATCCTAGTGTTTTTTGGCAAACCTAGCCCTCAAAGTGGTGGTTTTATGCAATTTACTCCAATGTACAAGCGAGGTAAAGGCAAGGATCGTTTTTTAGTGGGCATCTATGTGGATGATCTGATGATAACTGGAGCAGACGAAGAGGTGATTGCAAACTTCAAGCTACGAATGAAGGAGCTATTCAAGATGACTGATCTAGGGCTCTTGAGTTATTACCTTGGCATTGAGGTACAACAAAAGTCGGAGGGGATCACAATATGCCAGGAGGCATATGCAACGAACGTACTTGAAAGCTATAGCATGAAAGATTGCAATCCAAGTCATGTTCCGATGAAGCCCCGTCTCATACTAGCAAGAAGAGTGAAGCACTCGCGGTTGATGCAACGGAGTATAGAAGTGTGGTCCGGAAGTTGAGGTATCTCACGAATACAAGACCGGACTTGGCCTATTCTGTTGGCATAGTGAGTTGCTTCATGAAAGAACCCTCGACGGAACATTGGGTAGCTGTGAAAAATATACTCTGGTACATCAAAGGGACAACAAACTTCAATTGTGTCTATTTGAGAGAGAAGAAGAAGGAGATGGTGGAGCTACTTGGCTATAGTGATAGCGATATGGCAGGAGATGTGGACGGCCATAAGAGTACCTCGGGCGTGGCATATTCTTTGGGAGGAAGCATAGTAATTTGGCTATCACAAAAGCAGGAAGTGATAGCATTATCATCCCGTGAAGCGGAGTATATCGCAGCTGCAACCGCGGTGTGTCAAGGCGTGTGCCTAGTGAAGGCTACTTGGTGACCTCACAGGTAAGGAATGTATGATGCTCAACGTTGATGACGAGTCTACAATCTCTCTATAGAAGAATCCAGTACATCATGGTCGATTCAAGGACATCGTCACGGGATATCGCTATCTAAGGGAGTGTGTGGAAGAAAGCAAGATCGACATCAACTACGTTTGCACCGACGACCAACTTGCAGATATCCTAACCAAATCTTTGGGACGGTAGAAGTCAATGAAGATGCGGCGAAGGATCAGCGTCCAAGCTGCAAAGTAGGGACAACGTGTTTAGGAGGGTGATTGCTGCAATTAACCATGATGACGGTCTGTGTCCGGCTCGGACCAGAACAAGTCAGCGAATAGGACTTGTAGTAGTTAGCTAGGTTAGCTTCTATATATTCCTGTGTACCCCGTGTAAACTTTGTACCAAACTCAGATCAATAGAAAGAAAAGCAAAGGCTCGACACGGGCCTTTAGCCATCAACTCGGCGTCCCTGTGTTGTTTCATGTTCGCCTGTGTGCGTGCTACGCAAGCTCGTATTCAGGCAAGCCGGCGGCTTGCAGTTCCGTACGTGCGTGTGTTAGCATCTAAGGAAAAATCGATCCAGCAGCCTGCTAGTCTGCTTGGTGTGTACGTGCACCTTGCCGTCTACATCTACCTCTCCGACGGAACCGATTAGCTCGGGAAGTACTCAAGCTGTCTTGTACGCGTGCATCGTCGGAAAATACTTGATGATTGCGTCGTCAAGGTCGGGCCTGTGCCATCAAGTTTGTATTGTCAGGTGAAAGACCAAACGTACGCAGTTTTCTTAGAAGAGTTTTCTCTACAAAACGCAGACTGAAGAGCATCATCAACCTTCCCTTTTTTTTATGCCAATTAGATTTTAAATGCGTTGATATGACAATTCAAGCCACCTTTGAGAAAGGCCCAATGTCCTCGACCGTTTTTGGTGTCAGTTTGTATTGTCAGGTGAAAGACCAAACGTACGCAGTTTTCTTAGAAAAGTTTTTTCTACAAAACGCAGACTGAAGAGGCATCATCAACCTTTCTTTTTTTGTGCCAATTAGATTTTAAATGTGTTGATATGACAATTCTACTAACCTTTGAGAAAGGCCCAATGTCCTCGACGTTTTTGGTGTCAGTTTGTATTGTTAGGTGAAAAATCAAAGCGTACGTAGTCTTCTTAGAAGAGTTTTTTCTACAAAACGCAGACTGAAGAGGCATCATCAACCTTCCGTTTTTTGTGCCAATTAGATTTTAAATGCGTTGATATGACAATTCTACATCTCTCATGTTGGTTGCTGTTGCGACCCAGGAAGTGGCAGTACAAAATCGGAAGGAGAATAAATTGATCCTTGTAGTAAGTGTGTTCTAGTACCTTTTTCCGAATTCGACTTCAAATTCAAAGTAACATAAAGAGACGACAATTTGCTTTCCATTAGCGTATGTGTAACTTAGGGCATCTCCAAGCCGATCCGCAAACCAACCACCGTATCAGTAGACCAGGGGACCAGTTCGTGAACACTGACGCGGGAGCCGGTTAACCAAAGCTATCCGTGTACATTTCAAACTGGCTTTGAACAAACCAAACGTTTTACATGCAAATCGGATGATTTTATATAAACCCGACAAAAAGAATTACATTTTGGATATATTTTAACTAAATTATTGTTGCCTAAGCTAGTCTTTTCTAATCTAGCCTATCGACGAATGCGTCCGAGCATCATTCCCACGACACGTGTTCCCCAATTTTGGCAGTGCCGCTTAACAGAGTGCCCTGTGCCACGGAGGAATATGCTTCGGCGCGGGTGGGGGAGGGGAGGAGTAGCCTCCGCTTCCATGAAGCACGGATCATAATTGGTTTTTGGGCCGGTGGAAGATGGTCACCGTGGCCACTGCACCCCGCGAAGCGGGCAAGTCACCGACTGTGTAACCCGGCGATGCGGTGACGGTGGCCTTCACGGGATCCAACCGGCGGTGGCCTCTCATGGTCTACTATTCCTTGCTGTCGGCAGCAGTGGCGTGCCAGCCGCCTCGTCGATCTCCACGAAGGTGACTTCTTTCTCCGTCTACAGGGCGCGGCATCATCAATGTTTCTAGCAGGTCGCACGGTCGTAGGCGCGGGCAAAGCGGTTGGACGCGACCTAGTCCACGTTTGCCAGGATGCCCCTGCCGGCGTGCTCCTCCCTGTGTCGGCCTAGAACAACTCGCCACTCCTCCGCGTACTGGCTTGGAGTGGCGAGTTGCTCCTCCGCGCGGCAGCCAAGAGCCCGCGCCTCGCCCATGATGGTGCGGAGGTGGAGCTACGAGTTACCTGGAGCGCGCGCCGGCCTGTATTCGGCAGGCTTGATGGGCACCCAGATGGCTTTCATGCCGGAGAACTCTTTTTTCTGCTCGCCGGATGCCATGAAGAGTGTGGTGTAAGAAGGAGATAGGGAACGGAGTTGTGGTGCGGTTCTTGCCCGGCGTCTGGCCACGTATAAATAGCGGGCGGACACGAGCAGCCAACCGGCATTGTGTTTAATGCTAGTTCGCTCATAGATGGACGTGTGAGCGGAGTAGGTTTCTCAGCACACGTGGGAGTTTAATGGGGGTAGGCGGGCAGATGGAAAGCGTTTCAATGCGGAGAGAAGGTGTGTGCAGCGGGCGGCGCTCTTGATCGGCGTAACGCTTCAATGCGGCTTCAGTGAGAAGTCGCGTCCGCTCTGAACCGACATGATTACGACGGTGATGCTCTAGTGCCGGGCCACTGGCTTCGGCGGGAAAGCGCGTGGGAAAGGGACAGTGTTTTTGATGAGCCGGGTTTATTGAACATTTGCGGGCGGTTTGAGTGTCGGGCGTTGAAGATGCCCTTATCCACTATTATAATTTTTTTCTTCATTTTGCCAGTGTTTTAGTAGCCGATGAACCTTGCTAGACAAGAACTCGTCGTACGCATAGCAAGGCTCATGTTAATGGTCGAGTGCGTACATGTTTGAAACTCGGCCGTCCCAGGGCCATCACGTTAGTGGAGAGCAATAGAGACCCCATGCGCATCTTACCACCGGCAAGTCACGTACATACGCAAGTGCGATGCATAGGACAACAGATATGTACGTGCATCAAGACAGTAAGACCTGGATCTGACCCCACACATCCCAGCCAGTACCGCAGTTCATGGCGTGACACCGACCCCTGCCGAACGGGACTACGCAACCGGCAAACCCTCCCAACAGGATACCACCGCCTCCTCCGGAGCTGGTGATCGAGCCGACGATCCCCACACTGCCACTGACGCCCCCGAGCGAGCCCGTGACACCAGTGAAGATGCCCGCGCTTTAGTCAGGCTAGCAAGGTTCTCCATGCTTCCCATGCCCAAGAGGAGGTTCTTCTTGCTCGCCGGGCCTGCCACTGAGGCGTGGTTCTCTGTGTGGCCGCGGCCCGAAGCAAGGCACCAGCTGCAGTAGGCGCGCTCTTATAGACCGTCACGGTGTGCGCTGCGAGCGCGAGGCAGAGCAGCAGGAGGGACGTGACAGTGCCAGAGATTTTCCTCGTGGCGATGGCTCTACTCACTCTCTCGTGTGTTCAGCGCGTGAGATGCAGCTTGTCCATGTGCGGCTCTAGATTCTACTCACTCTCCCATGTGTTGTGTGTTGAGTTGCAGCTGCTGATGCACTTGTGGTTTTATATGGCGGAGGAGTACCTGTGGCAAGGGCAGATGGGAGGCTGTAAATAAGGTGCGTGCGTTCCCGCAAAAAAGAAAAGAAAAGGAAAAGATGTGTGCAGTGAAATGGTGTTGTCTACGCTTTAACTATTGTCAGTTGCCAGAAAGTTAAGTTTCTTTTTTGAACTGCTGGAAAGTTAAGTTAGTCTCAGCCGATTTCTTTTCCACTAACCGTTTGTTGTCTGTACAATACTTGTAACCTGAAACGGTCTATGTACAAAGGCACGGCTGGTACTTTTCGCCTGGTGCAGCCCACTTACATGGCTGATCCATCAATTAGCCAGATTGGTAACGTGTGTGTCCGCGTGCTACTCTATCAGCCTGTTTGGTAACCACTCTGCAGAGGAATGGAAGTTTCCACAAGAATGTTTGTAGAGGGATTAGGCATGAAAAGTAGAGTTTTACTCTCGTTTCCTTGATTGGTATATAATGGAAATTAATGTGTGATAAAGCTCTGCTCACGAATTAACAGAGTATCTGGGTAAGAAATGGATGGGAATTAGCTTTCTTAACTTTCATTTTCCTTCCTAGATAAATTCCCATTCACTCTAATCAAACAGTGAATTTTTAATCTCCTGACCTCTCAACTCTTATTCCCCATCTCTAATCCCCGAACCAAACACGTTGTATGTGGGTGTGCGCGCACCGCGTGGAGGAGACAACAGAATTGGTACGAGATGCAATTAATCATTTTTTATGTCTCAAGAGCCGACTAATTTTCAATGTTGAATTTTATATGATCTGCGTGCAAAGTCATATTGTTGTCTGGATATTATACTACTTTATATGATTTTGCAGAAGTAGCGCGAGCCAACTTGTACTTGGACTTGAACTTGAACTTGAACCACAGGTATGTACGTGCACTGAGACCGCATGTGAATCTGACCCAACATGTCCCAGCGAGTACCGCAGTTCATCGCATGACACCGCTGGCGCCTCCGCCGCGGTGCTACTATGAGCATCTCCGCCTCTAACAGGCCTCCCAGGCCATTTTTTCGACGCCAGTGTCAAAAAAATGCCCTAGTCACAGTTTTAGGACGTCGAAAAGCGCCGGTTCGGCCCTTTTTTCCGCCCGGCAATCACAGGCTGAACCCGACGCACTGGAGGCGATTGGAGGCTCCGGCGCAAGGGAAAAGCACGGCTGGCCCACACCATCAGGCAAAAAGTCAAGATTTTCTTCCCTGACTCGCCTCCCACCACCGCGACCTCGGCCGCCACTAGCTATATCCCGGCGCCGACCGCCGCCCTTCACCGCTAGATAGCCATTCCCCGCCGGAAAAATAGCAGAGGTTCGCCGCGGCAGCCCCTCCAACAGCAGCTGGGCGTTTCCGGCCACGGAGGGGCAGTTTAGCGGCGGGTACACGCCCACCGGGCGCAAGGTATTCGGCGATTTGCCTGCCCCGGCGATGGACTCGGATGACGAGGAAGCGCTCGACGCGCTGCTGGAGGAGGAAGCCGAGGCCGACGTCCAGGAAGAAGAGCATCTCATGGTGCTCGCCGCCCTCGCCCAGCTGCTGGCGAGCAATGAAAAGCCGCGGCGAGGTGGCTCGGCGCCAGGGCGGGTGAAAGCAAAGAACCGGCATCGTATCGAAGGCTACTGCATGCTCTACTCTGACTACTTCGCCGACGCTCCACTTCACGGCGACAAAACATTTCGGCGCCGTTATCGGATGAGCCGAAAGCTCTTCCTCATGATTGTGAATTACATTCAGGAATTCGACAACTACTTCAAGTGCAAGATGGATTGCACCAGCAAATTTGGATTCACCTCGATCCAGAAGTGCACGACAGTGATGAGGATGCTTCCATATGGAGCTCCCGGTGATTGACTCGACGACTATGGGTGCATGGCCGAGTCCACCAACATAGAGCGTTTCTACAAGTTTTGTCGGGCAGTGGTGGCAGTGTTTGGACCGCAATACTTGAGAACACCCAATGCGGAAGACACTGTTCGGATCCTAGCACAGAATGCAGCAAGAGGATTTCCTGGGATGCTTGGAAGCATCGACTGTATGCATTGGAAATGGAAGAGTTGCCCATTTGCTTGGCAGGGGGTGTACAAAGGCGCCAAAGGCGGTTGCAGTGTGGTACTTGAGGCGGTGGCCACACAGGACCTCTGGATTTGACACTCCTTCTTTGGTATGCCAGAAACTCATAATGACATCAACGTGTTGCAGTGCTCTCCTGTCTTTGCCGGGCTTGTTGAAGGTCACTCTCCTCCGGTGAACTTCGAGATCAATGGGCGGCACTACAACAAGGGGTACTGTCTAGCTGATGGCATCTATCCGAGATGGTCGACATTTGTGAAGACTATCTCAAACCATGTGCCAGGAGGCAAGAATGCCTGGTTTGCGAAGATTCAGGAGGCTTGCAGGAAGGATGTCGAGCGGGCATTTGGTGTGCTCCAATCTCGATTTGCTGTTGTCCGGTACCTCGCTCAGACCTGGTCGAAAGATCAAATGTGGGAGATCATGACTTGATGTGTCATCTTGCACAACATGATCATCAAAAGCGAGCAAGAAGACTCAGTGTTTGACACTGAACCATACTACAGGCAAGACCCTCTAGCCGAAGTTGATCACCAGCTACCGGCAACCTGGACTGCCTACCTTAGTATGCGTCAGGAGATCCGAGACCCACAGGTGCATCATCAACTGCAGCAGGATCTGATACAGCACCTATGAAGGCTCAAGGGCGACGCCGGGCGCGACGTGTGATGAAATATGAGTTTTTATTTGTTGAACTATATAATTTGTATTAAACTATTTGTTGTTGCACTATTTTGTTGAACTATTTGATTTTCTATGATGAATTATGTGATAAAAAATATTTATATGTTGATAATTCAACGCCATACCACGACGAACCACGTCAAATATGGGCCTATTCTCGCCCATATGGGTCCTTAATTCGTCGAAAGTGGGCCAAAAAAGGGTAAATATTAGTGCCTAGGGACGACCTGATGCGACGGCTGGACGACCAACCACCCCAGCACCGATTTAGCGCCGGCTCGCCCCCAGGGGACGCGTAAAAGCATTGAGGGCCAACGGCTGGAGATGCTCTATCGGAGCTGGTCGCAAGGGACACCGCCACTGGCAAACCCTCCCCACGATATAGCGCCGGCTCCCCCGACGCCACTGATCGGGCAGACGCTCCCCACACAGGTCCTGGGGGCACTGAGCTGGCCCGTAACACCAGTGAAGACGCTCGCACTTTTGTCAAGCGAGTAAGGTTCCGTATGTTAGCGATAATCTTGAGTTTGTAGTCCATGTGTTAGTGGAGTACTAGCACGTGTGCATGTAGAAGTCGTGCAAGTTGAGTTCGGCTAGGATTTGCATCTGGCCGTAGTCTGAGTTAGAGTTGTACTAGGATTTGAGTCCATAGCGTGGGGCGGATAGGCTATCCTGCCGTGTCCGTGTGTGTGTCAAGTCCGTCTAGGATTAGAAGTCCTATATGAGTAGGTTTAGTTTGTCTGGTCGGCTGCCTTGGTTGTGTATATTTAAGCACAGCCAAGCCGTGAGGTTTATTGTATCATCGTGGAGAGAAAAACCAAAAAAGAGAAAATAAAAAGAGGAACTTTTAAGGTACGAGACGTACCCTTGGCGATTGGTTTTATGCGTGCGTGTTCATCGTGATTTGATGTGATCGAACCTGTGAGAGAATTTCCAACACCGTATGCCTCCAATGCCCACCAAGAGGTTCTGTTGTCCGTCGCGCCTGTCCGTGGGGCGTCGTTCTCTCTTCTCTGCACGGCGGCTGCACAAAGCAAGGCCTGAGCCGGCGCACCACCAGCTGCAGCACCCACGGTCTAAGAGACCGTCACAGCGTGCGCTGCGAGCGTGAGGTAGAGCAGGAGGAGGAATTCGACAGTGCCAGAAATGCATTTCCTCCTGGCCATTGCTCTACTCCTCACTCTCTCGTGTGCTCAGCGCGTGAGATGCAACTTGTCCATGTGGGTCGCTAGATTCTACTCACTCTCTCATGTGTTGTGCGTGTAACGGCGTGTGATGCAGCTGCTGATGCAATTGTCGTCTGGACATTTTTTGGTTCTTTAAATAGGCAGAGTCGCAGAGAGGAGTAAGTGTGGAAGGGCAGATGGGAGGGTGTAAATGAGGTGAGGGCGTTCCCGCAAAAAAGCGAGGTGTGTGCAGTGAAATGTTTATGTCTACGCTTTAGCTATTTTTAGTTGCCGGAAAATGAAGTTAGTCTAAGCTGATTACTTTTCCACTAACCTTGTTCTCTGTTCAATACTTTTACCCTGGAACGATCTATGTTTTTTCTTTCTGAGGGGGAAAGCCAATTTATTCAAATTCCAGAGAGAGTGGAATACAAACTGGGTCATGTGGCTGGCCAAGCCATACATGACACCCCTGAGCTAAAGACATAGCAAATCTAGCTAACTTATCAGCTTAAAAATTAACCTCACGACCTTCAAAAATAAAATTACAAGAGAACGGTGGTGATCTAGAATTGATCTCACTAATGATTGCTCCATTGGATCCCTAGTCTCCCTTGGCTCGGCTGATGATACCTTTGGGCTAGTGCAGCTCACTTACATGGCTAACCGATCAATTAGCCAGATGGGTAATCGTGTGTGTGCACGCGCTTCTCTGTGTGTGCGCGCGCGGAGGAGACAACACAATTGGTATGGGATGCAATTGATCATTTTGTATGTGTCAAGAGTCGATTTATTTTCAACGTTGAGCTTTACATAATCTGTGTGCAAAATCCTATTTTCATCTAGATATTATACTGCTATATATGACTGTACTTGTATACAAGGAGAAGCCCAAGTTCTATGAAATATGTGTGCCAGTTTCTCATCATTTATTTTAATTTTTGTTTCTTCAGTTTCTTTCTTTTATATGATAATAATAAAAATGTCCTTCATTCATTCTATCTTATAATATATATTTTTTCATTTATATTCAATTTTTTATCTATGTCTTTTTAATGGCAATGGAAAAGTGTTTGAAAATTTTATTTATTTATTTTATTGTTTACTCTAATGTTTATCGCTCCTTTTTTCGGTTTGTTGCTTAATCGACTTTCTGGCCATTAGATTTTTTTCTCTATATTTGTGCAATCAATGACAATTTGATGCTGCAATCAGGTGAGACTACTTAGAGGGTGCTTGGATCCAAGAGACTTATTTTAGTCTGACTAAAAATAGTCTCTTTAAGAGGCTAAAGTTCCAAGCACCCCTGACAAAAATGGGCTAAAACTAGTCTTGGGACTAAAAAAAATTTAGTCAGGGGTACCCCTACTAAAATATGGATTAGTCCTCTCTCTCTCTCCTTATTTAACTTCTCTCCTTTAACACAGGCGAGTTCTGGATTGGAGGGTTTGGAGGATAATAAATGTTCATTAACTTGATTTTAGTCTCTTTAGTATTTGGATCCAAGCATGAATGAGGCTAGCAAGTTTTAGTCCCATTACTTTTAGTCATGAGACTAAATGTATCCAAGCACCCTCTTAATTTAATTTTGTATGAGGAATTTAAAATACATTAAAATTTTAATTGATCTGCTTATGTTTATATTGATTGGTTGTGGCGTACTTGTCCGCCATGGCCATGAGGGTGGCCATGGTGGTCGGCTCGAAGCGCATGACCTTGTGCTCGAGTAGGGTGCCGTCTCGGCACCTGTCCATGAAGTATTGGATGGCCTGAACCTCACAAACTCCCTCGCAGCTGTTCCGTAGCTCGGTCCAACGTGTTAGGTACTGGCAGGTGGTTTCGTCCGGCCCCTGGATGCACATGGCGAGCTGACGGGGCCGGCCAAGCCGCTTGTATGTGCTGATGTTGCGCACGGACGCCTGCTCGAAATCCAGCCACAAGTTGATGCTGCCGATGAAAGAACCAGACTTAGGAGGGGGGGGGGGGATTAAAAATGGACAAAGGGAAGGGAAATAAGGTTGGACGAAACACTCTGCCAAGCAGGAAAAGGAACACTATTTTTAAGTACTTTCTCCAATCCATATGAATTGATGTCGCTTTAGACAATTTTAATAAAAAGTTGTACTAAAGTAGGGTCAATTAATACGGATCAAAGGAAGCAATCCTACTATTTTTAGGACCGACATATAACTCATGCAAATTACCAATTACTATTCAACTCTCTGAAAAGATTTCAGTGAGGCAAGAGAGTCTTAATATTTTCTATAAAAACAACATTTATCACCGTGCTCTAACAAGTGAAGAACAAGCGCAAATTCTAAAAAGGCCTCAATATAAATAGCTATAAGTGAAGATCAATCAGCATTCTATAAATAAAAAGCCGATGTGTGTCTTTCTTAATAATGACCAGCAAACAAAACAAAAATAAAAACTAAAGGCACTTCAAGCAAAACACATATCATGTGAACAAATAAAATATTAGGTACACCAAGAGGACAATGTCTTTTGACCAGGGTATGTGAACTGATTGATCCTGACACCCTGAACTGGGACGAACATTTCACTAGAGACATCTTTGTGGAGGAGGATGCTCGAATTATCCTGTCTACACCGACCAGCGATGGTGCGGATGATTTCTATGCTTGGCACTTTCACTCTAAGGCCTCATTTGGTTCATAGGATAGGAAATCGTAGCAATAGAAAAGTCATAAGAAATGAAATGACATGTATCTTAAATCCTATGAGTAGGAATAGGAAAAAAGATGCCCTTTGATTCACATCATAAGATTTTTTCTATTGAGTCTACGCTAATGTTTATTTTCCTATGAAATGTGGAGGATAGAAAGAATTCCTCTATAGGAATATGATTTCATTCCTATAAATCAAAGGGCTCTATAGAAATTTTTTCTATCGAAATCCTATCCTATGAAATTCCTGCAAGAATGGTGACGTCGTACGTGCGGCGACCGCGAAGGCCGCCCAGGCGCTGCTTGGTGGCGCGGCGGCGCAGCACGGTGTGGCGGCGTGGAGGCACTGCATGGCGGCATGGAGGCCGCGACGGCGAGCCGGGCGCGACCAGTGCGTGTTATGGGCACGCACGGGACGCGTCGGGCGCGTCGGGACCGCGGGCGCGCGGTGAGCGTCTGGTGCGGTCGGGCTCGTCAGGCGCGTCGGATGCGCGCGGGACGTGCGGGACGCACTGGTGCGGTTGGGCGCGTCGGGTGCGCGCGGGACGTGCGGGGCGCCGAGGGACGTCAGGCGTGTGTCGCCGGCGGAGATGGAGCTCGGCGTATGTCGCCGGGGTCATGACGGAGCACGGTGCGACCGGCGTCGGTGCGCCAGGTCGGGTCCGTGGCGGTGCGACCGGCGTCGGTGCGTCTGGTCGGGTCCGCGGGCTGGGGTCACGGCCGTGACGACGACAATAACGGGAGCTGCAACAACTCCGGCAAGTCGGCAACGGCAAGATCGTGGTTTAGGGGGAGTATGTTAAAGTAAACCACGGTAGGCGTACGTATGAGTGTGCATGGCTCGGAATCTGCACAAGTCAGTGAGGGCTGGGCAAAATAATGTAGCCACTATGGTTCACCAAGGGAGAATGTTCTGGGCAAAGCCGATGGCCTTCTTCCTTGGTTGTGTGTGTGCGTGTGTTTTTGTGTTCATGAGAGAAACCACGAGAGAAGAGAGTTGTGTGAGGAAGCATAAGGAAGCAAAAGCGGCGTTGCGCATGAAGGCGGCGCCAACAGATTCCTCTAAACAAAGGAGGCCTAAAGGCGTGTTCTCAGTTAAGTCAGCTTACAAGGTGCACATCCGTGGAAGAGATGAGAACAGGCCCGGTAGCTCTAATCCAATTCCAATCCAATGGGAATGGAGAGAGATTTGGGGATTGCCTTGCCAACCAAAGATTCAACAGTTCATGTGGCGGCTGGCACATAATAGTATCCCTGCTAAGTTATCCTTGAAGCGACGAGGCAGTAAATGTGAAACATTATCTGTATGTTGTAGGAGATTAGATGAGGATGGGGCACACTTGTTCTTGAGATGTAAGATGGTGAAAGGTGTGTGGCGTGCTCTACAGCTTGAGGAGGAGCGTCATCGTATGTGTGCATGTGAGAATGCTATGGAGGTCATGCATGCGATTCTTCGATTGCCAGAATATAGAAAAGTGCTAGTGACTTGTTTGCTCTGGAAGTGGTGGTGCTGGCGAAATAAAATAAACGCCGGAGAGAAACATGTACCAGTGGAACGGCTTGTTGTAGAAATAAATCAGTTGGCTACAGACTCAATCAATTTGTGTGAGAAACAGCTCTCGGAGGGGATACATTGATCTATAACAGTTTGGAAGAAACCTGAGGGAGACAGGCTTAAAATAAACTGTAATGGAGCTTTTAATTCGTTCGCTGGAACGGGAGGGTGGGGTTTTGTCGTCCGCGACAATGAAGGCGATGTCCGAGCCTCGGAAGCGGGTCATATTAAAAAAGTTGTATCGGCGTTACATGCAGAAGCTGAGGCCTGTGCGAAGGCTCTAAAGCTGGCGTCTGATTGGGGCATGACCGATATTGAAGTTGAATCAGATTGCCAGGAGTTAATCAAAGCGGTTCGTGGATCTGAAGCGGATCTCGCGCGTGAAGGAGTTCTATTCAGGGAAATTCGAGCTTTTGCACTTGAACTTTAGTCATTTTTCTTTCAATTATGCCCCTCAGGTATGTATTAAATTAGCGCATGCTTTAGCTGCTTTCGGTGCTAGCCAGCTGATTGCTCGGCAAGTTTGGACTGATGACTTACCAAATGCTGTAAACGTTCGGAAGGCCAGCATGGTCGCTGTGCCAGTGTGATTTATGGAATCGGGGTGTTCCATTTCAAAAAGAAAAAGGGGGGAAAAGACAAGATGCATATTTATTCTCAAGTAATGGCTACTGTATCCTATCATTTTAACAATTTATATTCGCTAATATAGGCCATGGAAACTCTAAAAGCAGTCAAAGAAAACATAAGAGCAATCTAACGCAAAAAATACAGGTATGTACGTGCACTAAGACCGCTTGTGCATCTGATCGAACACGATTGAGGGAACACCGCAGTTCATGCCGGGACGCCGCCACTGGCAAACTCTCCCAACGGGATACTGCCTGCTCCCCTGACGCTGCTGATCGGGCCGATGTTCCACACACGGCCCCCGACGGCACCGGGTTAGCCCGTGTCGCGTGAAGACAGTCGCACTTTAGTAAAGACCGTACTGTTCCCCATGCCTCACACCCCCACGAAGAGGTTCTTCCTGTCCGCCGCACCTGCCACGGTGGCGCGTTCTCTGCGCGACGGCGGTCGCAAGCAAGGTCACCGCCGCTGCAGCGGACACGGAACTTGAGACCATCATGGTGTGCGGTGCGAGAGCGAGGCAGATCAGGACCAGGGATGTGATCATGCCATAGCATTCCTCCTGGCCATGGCTCTCTCGTGTGTTGTGCTGCTGATGCACTTGTGGTGCGGAGTTTGTGGTTCAAATAGTCGGCTCACGAGTACGTGCGATGTAGAGGGGGCGGATGGAAGGGTGTAAATGAGGTGGAGTGCGTTCTCAGGAATATCTGTCTTTGTTTTCTTTTTTAGGATAATAAAAATGTCCTTAATACATACTCCCTCGGTAACAGAGGGGGTACATTTTATCTTAAAATAATTTTATTTTTGTTTTTTTCTGGATGGGCGAGTGAATCTGTAAAAGTCACATATGGACTTATGGTGCACGTATACAAGTCTTTTAGGGAAATATTCTATCAGAAACATTTAGTTTTTTTGTTGAGATTAATTAACCAATTATTAGGCTGCTAATTGCTAAAATCTGAGATGTGGCATGTCCCCATTGATGAGGCATTGGCAACCTTTACTTTATTTCAAGCCAATTAGATTTATAAGAGCATCTATAACCGGACTTGCCAAATTCGGCCCCTCAAACACTCGCGGACGCATCCTGCGGACACTGACCGGGCACCCTTCAAATCGCGTCGTCCACATCCGTGTATCTCACATTTGAACCCCTATATCTATACTAAATCATGGAATGTCGATCAAACTACGTAGATAAGTTGATCGGACATAGAATCAGACATAGGATACCACAATAGTTCACCAAAAGATCACGAACGGAAGTTCATAGGTCCACCGAAGTTCACATAAATAACGGACAACTTATACTACATCTAAAGTTGAAATGAAATTGAAATGCACCACTTTCGGGCCAGCCCTTTCCCTTCTGGTCGCCGGTGTAGCTGTAGCCGTCGGCGGCTGGTGAATGATCATCCGATTTGTCGACGAGGAGCCGTCCATGTCGGACGAGGAGGAGGATACGACGACGAGGCCCTTGAGGCGCTGGACAACCCGGTCCTGCTGGCGCCTGAGCTTGGCCAGCCGAGCCACCTCCGTAACCTTCTCCTTCGCCTCCTACTTGGACTGCTCGATGGCAAGCCGGAGAGGCTTCGCGTTCTTCCGGCGGAGCCGTCGAGCGTCTGTCTCCGCCGTCGTAAGCGACCGGCCATAGACCCACGCGAGGAGCCGCACCTCCTCGTCGGGCTCCGCCGGTACACCTCGGCGGCGCCGGACAGAGCTCTCCGCAGCGTCCCTCTCCCTTGCCGACTGCCTCTCGTGGTGGGCGGGGCGCGCCTCCGACTCCGGCGTACGAGTTCAGGCCGGCGGGACGGGCACAAGCACCCACCGCTGCCCACGAGGCGAGGCAGCAGCTGGCAGGGCCAGGAGACGACGTAGGGGAGGCGCGGATTGCGCACGCCGCCTGTCGGAGCTGACCCCGGGCCTTGAGGGGCCAGTGCCGGCGTCCAAGCTGCGCCGACGGGGAAGCTGCGGCTACGGCGAGGCTGCAGATCTGGAGCTGCCCCTGGTCTCCATCTTGGACCGTTCCAAGGTGATGCGGTGGGCAAGCTCATAATCCGGATCCAGCTTGTCGTCGGAGCTCGACATTGCGCCTGATTCGATCGGAATCGGGGCAGGAATAGGAGAGGACGGAGCGAGAGTGGAGAGTGAGTGAGCCAGGGTTTCGGAGCGATGAGTCCGATGGGGTTTTTTTGTGGGACATCCGTTGGGTCTGTGGTGGGCTGGGCTTGTCAGGCGGACGCGCCCGGGCGTGCTCGGGCCGCCTCATATCCGCCCTACATTTAGGACGGATATAAGGGGTGTCGGTCAGCCCGGGCGTTTAAGGCCCGTTTTAGAGCTTTGGATGGGTCTGTATTTTGTGATCGGTCAGTGACCGGATGACCTGCCCAGGCGTATGAGATGGATATAGGGCGCCTGGCTGTAGATACTCTAAAAGGCCACATATGGTGCACGTATATGACATTTCTATATGTCACATGTTGGTCGTTGTTACTATGCATAAAGTGGCAGTACAAAAATGAAAGGAGAATTAGACTTATGCTGTACCATTTGCGCTCTAGTACCTTTTTCTGAATTTGACTTCAAATTCAGAATAGCTAAAAGGGACGACAATTTGTTTTCGGTTGGCATTTGTGTGTACATTCTTTTTTTAATCAATCCAACAAATCAATATTTGAAATTTCCTTCTCTTTTGAGAATTTTAGAGTAGCCGATGCATGCATGCGTACCCACACATACGGTGCACACGGTATGATCGAGTGCGTACGCGTTTGAAACTTGGCCGATAAAACAGTTGCATACGTATACCATACTACTTCGATGCACTAAAGGCCTCATATGTATGTGAGCATCAGGCAAGTAACGTACGTACGCAAGTGCAATCCTTAGGGCATCTCCAGCCGTTGGCCTTCAGGAGGGGCAAAAAATCGCCTCCTGGGGACGCACCGGCGTTAAACCGCGCACTGGGGGTGTGATGCCTCCCAGTCGCGGCCCCTTCACGGGTTTTTAAAATGTTTAAATTCGGCGCAAACACAACGCAAACACGGGCGAGTTCGTTCAAATTTAAACATATTTGAAAAAAAAAAGAAAAAAACTACCGCGGGCTACCCCCGCCGTCTCCCTCGCCGCCCGCCTCGCCGCCCGCCCACGCGATTCTACATGCCGAGGAGGCTGTAGAACCGCGTGTAGTCACCGTCACCGCCGCCGCCGCCGCCGTCGTCGTCGTCGCCCCCGCTGCCGCCTCCGCCGTCCCTGCTGCATGTTGGGGAACGTTGCAGAAAACAAAAAAATTTCTACGGTTTCACCAAGATCCATCTAGGAATTCATCTAGCAACGAGTGATTAGATGCATCTACGTACCTTGTAGATCGCGAGCGGAAGCGTTCAAAGAACGTGGATAAGGGAGTCGTACTCGACGTGATTCGAATCAATGAAGATCCTAGCACCGAACGGACGGCACCTCCGCGTTCAACACACGTACGGAACAGCCACGTCTCCTTCTTCTTGATCCAGCAAGGGGGAAGGAGAGGTTGAGGGAGATGGCACCAGCAGCAGCACGACGGCGTGGTGATGATGGAGCTGCAGTACTCTGTCAGGGCTTCGCCAAGCGCTATGGAGGAGGAGGAGGTGTTGGAGAGGGAGAAGGAGGCAACCAAAGGCGTGTTCTGAAAGCCCTCCTTCCCCCACTATGTATAGGAGGGCCAGGGGGGCGCCGGCCCTAGGAGATCCAATCTCCTAGGGGGTGCAGCCAAGGGGGAGGAATCCCTCCTCCCCAAGGCACCTAGGAGGTGCCTTCCCCTCCTAGGACTCTTCCTCCTTGAAACCCTAGGCGCATGGGCCTCTTGGGGCTGGTTCCCTTGGCCCATGTAGGCCAAGGCGCACCCCCTACAGCCCATGTGCCCCCCCGGGACAGGTGGCCCCACCCGGTGGGCCCCCGGGACCCTTTCGGTGGTCCCGGTACAATACCGATAACCCCGAAACTTGTCCCGATGGCCGAAATAGTACTTCATATATATAATTCTTTACCTCCGGACCATTCCGGAACTCCTCGTGACGTCCGGGATCTCATCCGGGACTCCAAACAACATTCGGGTTACTGCATATACATATCCCTACAACCCTAGCGTCACCGAACCTTAAGTGTGTAGACCCTACGGGTTCGGGAGACATGTAGACATGACCGAGATCGCTCTCCGGTCAATAACCAACAGCGGGATCTGGATACCCATGTTGGCTCCCACATGCTCCTCGATGATCTCATCGGATGAACCACGATGTCGAGGATTCAAACAACCCCGTATACAATTCCCTTTGTCAATCGGTATGTTACTTGCTCGAGATCCGATCGTCGGTATCCCAATACCTCGTTTAATCTCGTTACCAGCAAGTCACTTTACTCGTACCGTAATGCATGATCCCGTGATCAAACACTTGGTCACTTTGAGCTCATTATGATGATGCATTACTGAGTGGGCCCAGTGATACCTCTCCGTCATACGGAGTGACAAATCCCCGTCTTGATCCATGTCAACCCAACAGACACTTTCGAAGATACCCGTAGTATACCTTTATAGTCACCCAGTTACGTTGTGACGTTTGGCACACCCAAAGCACTCCTACGGTATCCGGGAGTTACACGATCTCATGGTCTAAGGAAAAGATACTTGACATTGGAAAACTCTAGCAAACGAACTATACGATCTTGTGCTATGTTTAGGATTGGGTCTTGTCCATCACATCATTCTCCTAATGATGTGATCCCGTTATCAATGACATCCAATGTCCATAGTTAGGAAACCATGACTATCTGTTGATCAACGAGCTAGTCAACTAGAGGCTTACTAGGGACATGTTGGTGTCTATTATTCACACGTGTATTACGATTTCCGGATAATACAGTTATAGCATGAATAAAGACAATTATCATGAACAAAGAAATATAATAATAATAATAATACTTTTATTATTGCCTCTAGGGCATATTTCCAACTGTCTCCCACTTGCACTAGAGTCAATAATCTAGTTACATTGTGATGAATCGAACACCCATGGAATTCTGGTGTTGATCATGTTTTGCTCTAGGGAGAGGTTTAGTCAACGGATCTGCTACATTCAGGTCCGTATGTACTTTACAAATCTCTATGTCTCCATCTTGAACATTTTCACGAATGGAGTTGAAGCGACGCTTGATGTGCCTTGTCTTCTTGTGAAACCTGGGCTCCTTTGCGAGAGCAATAGCTCCAGTGTTGTCACAGAAGAGCTTGATCGGCCCCGACGCATTGGGTATGACTCCTAGGTCGATGATGAACTCCTTCACCCAAATTGCTTCATGTGCTGCCTCCGAGGCTGCCATGTACTCCGCTTCACATGTAGATCCCGCCACGACGCTCTGCTTGCAACTGCACCAGCTTACTGCCCCACCATTCAAAATATACACGTATCCGGTTTGTGACTTTGAGTCATCCAGATCTGTGTCGAAGCTAGCGTCGACGTAACCCTTTACGACGAGCTCTTCGTCACCTCCATAAACGAGAAACATTTTCTTAGTCCTTTTCAAGTACTTCAGGATATTCTTGACCGCTGTCCAGTGTTCCTTGCCGGGATTACTTTGGTACCTTCCTACCAAACTTATGGCAAGGTTTACATCAGGTCTGGTACACAGCATGGCATACATAATAGAACCTATGGCTGAGGCATAGGGGATGACACTCATCTCTTCTATATCTTCTGCCGTGGTCGGACATTGAGCTGAGCTCAATTTCACACCTTGCAACACAGGCAAGAACCCCTTCTTAGACTGATCCATATTGAACTTCTTCAATATCTTATCAAGGTATGTGCTTTGTGAAAGACCTATGAGGCGTCTTGATCTATCTCTGTAGATCTTGATGCCTAATATATAAGCAGCTTCTTCAAGGTCCTTCATTGAAAAACTCTTATTCAAGTAGGCCTTAATGCTGTCCAAGAGTTCTATATCATTTCCCATCAAAAGTATGTCATCTACATATAATATGAGAAATGCTACAGAGCTCCCACTTACTTTCTTGTAAACGCAGGCTTCTCCATAAGTCTGCGTAAACCCAAACGCTTTGATCATCTCATCAAAGCGAATGTTCCAACTCCGAGATGCTTGCACCAGCCCATAAATCGAGCGTTGGAACTTGCACACCTTGTCAGCATTCTTAGGATCGACAAAACCTTCCGGTTGCATCATATACAATTCTTCCTTAAGGAAACCATTAAGGAATGCCGTTTTGACGTCCATCTGCCATATCTCATAATCATAAAATGCGGCAATTTCTAACATGATTCGGACGGACTTCAGCTTCGCTACCGGTGAGAAATTCTCATCGTAGTCAACCCCTTGAACTTGTCGATAACCCTTAGCGACAAGCCGAGCTTTATAGATGGTCACATTACCATCCGCGTCTGTCTTCTTCTTAAAGATCTATTTATTTTCTATGGCTCGCCGTTCAACGGGCAAGTCAGTCAAAGTCCATACTTCGTTTTCATACATGGATCCTATCTCGGATTTCATGGCTTCTAGCCATTTGTCGCAATCCGGGCCCGCCATCGCTTCTTCATAGTTCGAAGGTTCACCGTTGTCTAACAACATGATTTTCAAGACAGGGTTGCCGTACCACTCTGATGCGGAACGTGTCCTTGTGGACCTTCGAATTTCAGTAGGAGCTTGATCAGAAGTATCTTGATCATCATCAATAACTTCCTCTCTAGTCGGTGCAGGCGCCTCAGGAACATTTTCTTGAGTTGCGCCATTTTCCGGTTCAAGAGGTAATACTTCATCAAGTTCTACTTTCCTCCCACTTACTTCTTTCGAGAGAAACTCTTTCTCTAGAAAGGATCCATTCTTGGCAACAAAGATCTTGCCTTCGGATCTGAGGTAGAAGATATACCCAATAGTTTCTTTAGGGTATCCTATGAAGACGCATTTTTCCGATTTGGGTTCGAGCTTTTCAGGTTGAAGTTTCCTGACATAAGCATCGCATCCCCAAACTTTTAGAAACGACAGCTTAGGTTTCTTCCCAAACCATAATTCAAACGGTGTCGTCTCAACAGATTTCGACGGTGCCCTATTTAAAGTGAATGCGGCAGTCTCTAAAGCATAGCCCCAAAAAGATAGTGGTAAATCGGCAAGAGACATCATAGATCGCACCATATCTAATAGAGTGGGATTACGACGTTCGGACACACCATTACGCTGAGGTGTTCCAGGCGGCGTGAGTTGTGAAACTATTTCACATTTTCTTAAGTGTGTACCAAACTCGTGACTCAAGTATTCTCCTCCACGATCTGATCGTAGAAACTTGATTTTCCTGTCACGTTGATTCTCAACTTCACTCTAAAATTCCTTGAACTTTTCAAAGGTCTCAGACTTGTGTTTCATTAAGTAGACATACCCATATCTACTCAAGTCATCAGTGAGGGTGAGAACATAACGATAGCCACCGCGAGCCTCAACACTCATTGGACCGCACACATCAGTATGTATGATTTCCAATAAGTTGGTTGCTCGCTCCATTGTTCCTGAGAACGGAGTCTTGGTCATTTTACCCATGAGGCATGGTTCGCACGTGTCAAATGATTCACAATCAAGAGACTCTAAAAGTCCATCAGAATGGAGCTTCTTCATGCGTTTGACACCTATGTGACCAAGGCGGCAGTGCCACAAGTATGTGGGACTATCATTATCAATCTTACATCTTTTGGTACTTACACTATGAATATGTGTAGCATTACGCTCGAGATTCATAAAGAATAAACCATTCACCATCGGAGCATGACCATAAAACATATCTCTCATATAAATAGAACAACCATTATTCTCGGATTTAAATGAGTAGCCATCTCGAATTAAACGAGATCCTGATACAATGTTCATGCTCAAACTTGGCACTAAATAACAATTATTGAGGTTCAAAACTAATCCCGTAGGTAAATGTAGAGGTAGCGTGCCGACGGCGATCACATCGACCTTGGAACAATTCCCGACGCGCATCGTCACCTCGTCCTTCGCCATTCTCCGTTTATTCCACAGCTCCTGCTGTGAGTTACAAATGTGAGCAACCGCACCGGTATCAAATACCCAGGAGCTACTACGAGTACTGGTAAGGTACACATCAATTACATGTATATCACATATACCTTTCGTTTTGCCGGCCTTCTTGTCCGCTAAGTATTTGGGACAGTTCCGCTTCTAGTGACCACTTTCCTTGCAATAAAAGCACTCAGTCTCGGGCTTGGGTCCATTCTTTGGCTTCTTCCCGGCAGCTTGCTTGTCGGGCGCGACAACTCCCTTGCCGTCCTTCTTGAAGTTCTTTTTACCCTTTCCCTTCTTGAACTTAGTGGTTTTATTGACCATCAACACTTGATGTTCCTTCTTGACTTCTACCTCTGCTGATTTCAGCATAGCAAATACTTCAGGAATGGTCTTTTCCATTCCCTGCATATTGAAGTTCATCACAAAGCTCTTGTAGCTCGGTGGAAGCGACTGAAGGATTCTGTCAATGACCGCGTCATCCGGGAGATTAACTCCCAGCTGAGTCAAGCGGTTATGTAACCCAGACATAGTGAGTATGTGCTCACTGACAGAACTATTTTCCTCCATCTTACAGCTGAAGAATTTGTCGGAGACTTCATATCTCTCGACCCGGGCATGAGCTTGAAAAACCATTTTCAGCTCTTCGAACATCTCATATGCTCCATGTCTCTCAAAACGCTTTTGGAGCCCCGGCTCTAAGCTGTAAAGCATGCCGCACTGAACGAGGAAGTAGTCATCGGTACGTGCCTGCCAAGCGTTCATAACGTCTTGTTCTGCAGGGAGAACAGGTGCATCACCTAGCGGTGCTTGTAGGACATAATCTTTCTTGGCAGCTATGAGGATGATCCTCAGGTTCCGGACCCAGTCCGTGTAGTTGCTGCCATCGTCTTTCAGCTTGGTTTTCTCTAGGAACGCATTAAAGTTGAGGACTACGTTGGCCATTTGATCTACAAGACATATTATAAATATTTTAGACTAAGTTCATGATAATTAAGTTCATCTAATCAAATTATAATGAACTCCCACTTAGATAGACATCCCTCTTCTAGTCATCTAATTATAACATGATCCGAGTTGGCTAGGCCGTGTCCGATCATCACGTGAGACGGACTAGTCAACGTCGGTGAACATCTTCATGTTGATCGTATCTTCTATACGACTCATGCTCGACCTTTCAGTCTTCTGTGTTCCGAGGCCATGTCTATGCACATGCTAGGCTCGTCAAGTCAACCTAAGTGTATTGCGTGTGTAAATCTGTCTTACACCCGTTGTATGTGAACGTAAGGATCTATCACACCCGATCATCACGTGGTGCTTCGAAACGACGAACTTTAGCAACGGTGCACAGTTAGGGAGAACACTTTCTTGAAATTATTATGAGGGATCATCTTATTTACTACCGTCGTTCTAAGCAAACAAGATGCAAAACATGATAAACATCACATGCAATCAAATAATAATAGTGACATGATATGGCCAATATCACATAGCTCCTTTGATCTCCATCTTGGGGCTCCATGATCATCTTGTCACCGTCATACTCATCGACATGTAAGTTGTGATTCCTATTACAATAGCATGAACATCTCATACATCACATATAGATCATTCATCATTCATCACAACTTTGGCCATATCATATCACAAAGCACTTGCTGCAAAAACAAGTTAGACGTCCTCTAATTGTTGTTGCAAGTTTTACGTGGCTGAAGTAGGGTTCTAGCAAGAACGTTTTCTTACCTACGTGAAAGCCACAACGTGATTTGTCAACTTCTATTTACCCTTCACAAGGACCCTTTTCATCGAATCCGCTCCAACTAAAGTAGGAGAGACAGACACCCGCCAGCCACCTTATGCAACTTGTGCATGTTAGTTGGTGGAACCGGTCTCACGTAAGCGTACGTGTAAGGTTGGTCCGGGCCGCTTCATCCCACAATACCGTTGAAGCAAGATAAGACTAGTAGCGGCAAGAAAGTTGACAACATCTACGCCCACAACAAATTGTGTTCTACTCGCACAAGAAGAACTACGCATAGACCTAGCTCATGATGCCACTGTTGGAGAACGTTGCAGAAAACAAAAAAATTTCTACGGTTTCACCAAGATCCATCTAGGAGTTCATCTAGCAACGAGTGATTAGATGCATCTACATACCTTGTAGATCGCGAGCGGAAGCGTTCAAAGAACGTGGATGAGGGAGTCGTACTCGACGTGATTCGAATCACCGAAGATCCTAACACCGAACGGACGGCACCTCCGCGTTCAACACACGTACGGAACAGCCACGTCTCCTTCTTCTTGATCCAGCAAGGGGGAAGGAGAGGTTGAGGGAGATGGCACCAGCAGCAGCACGACGGCGTGGTGATGATGGAGCTGCAGTACTCCGTCAGGGCTTCGCCAAGCGCTATGGAGGAGGAGGAGGTGTTGGAGAGGGAGAAGGAGGCAACCAAAGGCGTGTTCTGAAAGCCCTCCTTCCCCCACTATATATAGGAGGGCCAAGGGGGGGGGGCGCCGGCCCTAGGAGATCCAATCTCCAAGGGGGTGCGGCCAAGGGGGAGGAATCCCTCCTCCCCAAGGCACCTAGGAGGTGCCTTCCCCTCCTAGGACTCTTCCTCCTTGAAACCCTAGGCGCATGGGCCTCTTGGGGCTGGTTCCCTTGGCCCATGTAGGCCAAGGCGCACCCCCTACAGCCCATGTGCCCCCCCGGGACAGGTGGCCCCACCCGGTGGGCCCCCGGGACCCTTCTGGTGGTCCCGGTACAATACCGATAACCCCGAAACTTATCCCGATGGCCGAAATAGTACTTCCTATATATAATTCTTTACCTCCGGACCATTCCGGAACTCCTCGTGACGTCCGGGATCTCATCCGGGACTCCGAACAACATTCGGGTTACTGCATATACATATCCCTACAACCCTAGCGTCACCGAACCTTAAGTGTGTAGACCCTACGGGTTCGGGAGACATGTAGACATGACCGAGATCGCTCTCCGGTCAAGAACCAACAGCGGGATCTGGATACCCATGTTGGCTCCCACATGCTCCTCGATGATCTCATCGGATGAACCACGATGTCGAGGATTCAAACAACCCCGTATACAATTCCCTTTGTCAATCGGTATGTTACTTGCTCGAGATCCGATCGTCGGTATCCCAATACCTCGTTTAATCTCGTTACCAGCAAGTCACTTTACTTGTACCGTAATGCATGATCCCGTGATCAAACACTTGGTCACTTTGAGCTCATTATGATGATGCATTACTGAGTGGGCCCAGTGATACCTCTCTGTCATACGGAGTGACAAATCCCCGTCTTGATCCATGTCAACCCAACAGACACTTTCGAAGATACCCGTAGTATACCTTTATAGTCACCCAGTTACGTTGTGACGTTTGGCACACCCAAAGCACTCCTACGGTATTCGGGAGTTACACGATCTCATGGTCTAAGGAAAAGATACTTGACATTGGAAAACTCTAGCAAACGAACTATACGATCTTGTGCTATGTTTAGGATTGGGTCTTGTCCATCACATCATTCTCCTAATGATGTGATCCCGTTATCAATGACATCCAATGTCCATAGTTAGGAAACCATGACTATCTGTTGATCAACGAGCTAGTCAACTAGAGGCTTACTTGGGACATGTTGGTGTCTATTATTCACACGTGTATTACGATTTCCGGATAATACAGTTATAGCATGAATAAAGACAATTATCATGAACAAAGAAATATAATAATAATAATACTTTTATTATTGCCTCTAGGGCATATTTCCAACAATGCATCCTTCCCCCGGTTGGCGCGGCGGGTTGGACGGTCCGGGGGCGTCGTCTTCGTCGTCGCTGTCGAGGACCACGACGCCGTGCTCGTCCTCGCGCCTACGCTTGCGGCCGGCGATCTCCTCCAGGGCCCGGCGCTGCCGGACCATCTCGTCGCGGAGGTAGTCGTTCCGCGCCCACCGCAGGGCGTCCTCCAACGTGCGCCCGGGCACGCCCCACCACCGGCGCCGGCCGACGGCATTGAGCCTGCCGGAGGGCTCGACGCCGTTGATGGCCTCGAGCTGCTTGGCGTGACAGCGGCGGAAATAAGGCTCCCAGAGCGGGCTGTCGGGGACGTACCGTGGCCCCTTCCTCGCCGCACGCGGCAGGGACGAGCGGATGCGTGCGATCTCTGCACGCCGCGCCGCGCCAGTGGGTATCGGGGGCACCGGCACACCACCGGCGCTGATCCTCCATGCCCCGGGCACCCGCATGTCCGGCGGGACCGGGTACTCGGCCTCGAAAAGGAGGCGAGCCTCGTTCTCGTGAAGATGGCGGCGGCCGAAGCCGTTCGCCGCCGCGCCGTCGCCTGGGAAGCGCTCGGCCATAGGTGTGATGAACTGGAAACGGCGAGAGAGAGGAGAGGGAGGAACGACGACGGCGAGAGAGTGCGAGTCGCCAAGTGCGCTGGGGCGCGTCTTATATAGGCCGAGGCGCCGCCCGTGCGCGAGCCACTGTGAGTACGCGTGGCGGGCGAGGGAGGGCGAGGGACGCGTGTCATCCGGTCTTCACTGCGCTGCCCATGAGGCATCAATGGCGCAGGCTAACCGGCGCGGCAGCGCGGCAGCTTTGGCATTGATTCGCCGCGGGAAACGAGGCGATGAGGACGACGAAGGGGCGAGAAGAGGGTAGAGTCGCTGACGCGGCGGACCCGCGGCTGTTTCGCGCCAAAACAGTTCGCCCCGGCGCCCCCGGGCGCCCCCAGCGCGCCGGGTTCGGCCTGGGTCCGTCGGCGCTGTTTTCGGTCCAAGCCGGCGAAAATCGGCTCCTGGGAGCGCGACTGGCCCGATTTTTCGGCGCCGGCGCAAAAGAAAACGCCTGGGAAGACCTTCCTGAGGGCGCGGCTGGAGATGCCCTTACAACCACAGTCCACAGGTACTATGTACAATTCGCGAAAAACAAAACAAAAACAGATATGTACGTGTAGGCATGTGTATCTGATCCAACACGTCCGAGGCAGTACCGCAATGCAAGCCTCTGAGCCGGCCGAGGTGATCGCCGCCACTGGCAAACTCTTCCAACGGGATACGGCCCCCTTCCCCGACGCTGTTGATCGGATCGACGCCCCCCACAGGGGCCCCGACGGAACCGAGCTTGTCCGTGGCGCTTGTAGACACTCGCACTTTAGTAAAACGCGTACGTTTCCCTATGCCTCCCATGCCCATGAAGAGGTTCTTCTTGTCCGCCGCGCCTGCCATGGAGGCCTTGTTCTTTGTGGCGGCGGCCGGCCGGAATCAAAGCCTCAGCCGCTGTCACTACAACAGGAACTCCCTTTTAGCAACGCATCGATGCGTTGTTGTAGGCCTGTAAAAGCGTTGCTGATGTCTACACCAACGGATGAATATGCGTTACCGTTGGTGGCGTTGGAAAGGTCTACAACAACGTATATACAGGCATTGGTAAGTAATGTGCAAATGTGTTGCAAGACGGCAACGTAAAGAGTAAGACCATAACAACACTTCATATGCGTTGCTGAGTACCCTACACGTGAGGATTTTCAAATGGACAATTGCAACGACTACATCAAAAATTCGAATCTGAGCCCGAGCTCATCTGCACCTGCGCTCACGAAAAAAATCAAAATAAATACTAGAAAAATTCAAAAAAATTCGAAAAAATTTAGGGTGGTAGACAATTTGATGCGTGAGGTACGCTCCAATTTTCAAAACATTTTGACTTCTGTGCAGCTCTCAGCAAAAAAGACAAATCAGACAAGAACAGTATATGTCTGATTTGTCTTTTTTGCTGAGAGCTGCACAAAAGTCCAAATGTTTTGAAAATTGGAGCGTACCTCACGCATCAAATTGTCTACCACCCTAATTTTTTTGGAATTTTTTGAATTTTTCTAAATTTTTTATGAATTATTTTTTGACCGGGTGCAGATGCACCCGGGCACCGAAACGCTGCTCTCCGACTACATACCATAAGTTCAGCTACTCCAGGTAAAGAGGGAGTAGACAATTAATGGTATTTTATACATTTCTATACAAAATTATTAGGTCAATTCCAATAATGCATAGAATCCACAATATAATAAGCATAAAAAAATTCTATATATAATTAACTTTGTTGCATTTTGCATTACAAAGAACACAAGCCAAAGATTACAACTTGTGAAACTATCTAGTAGTAGCCCAATTCTTGACCATACAATCGGCGTCTCATCCACTGTAGAACATAATGATTGAAACATTGACCCTAAAAATGACATTCTAAAACATAATGCTAAACTATCAGTAGAAGCCCAATGCTCGACCTCGCAATCAGCATGTGGCATGCATCATCTATTTATCTTGGCAATCTACGACAACAAAGAAATGTGATCAGTAAGTTACGGTAGAAAAGCAAACAGGTTAATAGAGCCTTAAAATTTAAAGAAGCAACATATATAAATGTTGAAGGTCATGTGATAATTAATCCTATTACATATATTGAGTGGCATGTTCTAAACAATCAGCACCCACCTTGTATATGAAAAGAATGACCTGATACAATGTGCATTGTGTTAGTATTGCACAAATAATACTAACAAAGAACTAAGAAGGTAGCTCGATTATCACACATCTTTGCCCTACTAAACTTTAAAACTATGCTGTTTGTTGAGTTGCGAACATAAGAAGCAATACAGAAGAAAACAATTGAACCTTCAATATCCAGCAATACAAAATGCTTGCTGACCCTTTTCCCTTTTTAGATGCACTATATGCTTAACCAAATAGACAAGAAAACATGACAGATGCACAAATTGTACATTTACTAGTAGAAATACAAACATATAAAAAAAAAGTAGTGGTGAAATTTAATGGGCAACATGTGCGTGCAGTGTGTTAGCTTGTCACCAAAATATCAGAAGGTTCACTTACAATATAGCATGTCTCATTTCTTGGTAAGATGGTGGGAGCAATACAAATAACATGAAGAAGTCCAAAAGCTAAAGCCAACTATATTACTGTACATCTTTATAGGCAAAAATCTTACCAACTTACTTTCATAAGAATGCAGCCATCTGTCATTATGTTATCATCAGATGAAAAGAAAGTCCTCAGTACTCCACAGAGTTCATACACTAATGAACCAAACACACTCATGCCGGGTTTTTTTTGTAAGTTATACAATTTAGTACCAAGGTGGAGTGAACTAATATATGATACGTTAGTTCCTAGAATTAAGATCAGCAGAAAAGCGACACAATACGGGCGAGCTCCCAGGGCAAGGTAGCTAGGGCGACCCTTATGTATGCTATGTTAACATATAGCAGCTCTTGGCTTGTTGGCATGGCAGTGGCCGTTGCATTCATGTGGTTAGGGTATTGAATCTAATTAATCTCCCCTATTTTCTTTTGAGCTGCGTTCTGCTTGATATGGGGGCTTTTTTGCTGTTGCACTCTTTGTGGGCCATTTGCTAAAAATGGGAAAAGAATAAAGTATGGAGAATTATGCCCAGTTTGGGGGAGAGATCAATTGTAGTGATCACCAGGATGGTATCAATGATGTGAAGATTTTTGGACTGTTTTATACTGGAACCAGTTATTCTGTATTGTCCAAAAGAATGGTATATCTGAGATAAAAAAATCACTGGCCAGGAATCACTTATCGCTGGGAAAAAGGAAAATAAGATAAAAGGAAGGCTTGGTCGTTGGTGAGATATGGGCATGGAAAAAGGAAAATAAGGTAAAAGGAAGGATTGGTCGTTGGTGAGATACGGGCATGGTCCTGCTCCTGGCCTATGCATTGTTTGGTAATCTCCAGACTACTAATCACTAAGCTGAAGCGACCAAGCTATGAGGCATCACCTGCACGTAGCCACACCATGCGAGTGAGAGTGATGGACCCTAGCGGCTAGCTGGTTAGTCCATTGTGGTGGCAGCCGCAGCTAACCGGACATCGGCAACATCAGTGGAGAGCTTTAGAGTCAGCCCTACCTTAAATAAAATTCGCCCTCTGCACACAACCATGGGCATACATGTGTAGACAAATAACAATCATAGTTTCCTAGTAGGTTGAAATTTATCAATATTAACGAATACCTGATTCAATAGATGACCGGATCTATTATTTAAGTCCGTCATTTCTTAGACCCTTCTCCTGCGTTACTGGAACTTTAGTAACCGTAATGTATGCTTGTAGGAGCTGTATTAAAAACTACAGCAGAGTAATCCATTCGACGAATCTGCAGTAAGAGAACAAAAGTTAGACTATGGTGGAGTATATAACATGGATCATAAACTTATGAAAACTTTTTCTTTTGTACTGAAAAATATGAAAAGTGATGCAATAACAAGTGTTCAACTAACATGAAATCTCTCTTTGCGGCGGACCAGACTATTTTCCTGGCATATAATACTTGAATTGCTAGATAATTGGTACTCTTTTTTACTCCAAGTCAGCCACCTTAATCTTTACTGAAAGTCAGTCCTCGGCGGAATAAATAAAAAAGGAAATTTCTAAACAGTACACTTATTTTCCACTACTCATAGAACTTATATTACCTGTAACTTTTCAAGGAAATCATGAGATGAAATCACCGCCATATTATTAAAGAACAAGTAGAATCTCCATTCTGTTCGTGAAGATACAGGTTCATCACTAGGCAACCAGCCACATATCTGAAATCAAGTACTCTAGTAAACAGGACCGATGGAGTGAACGGGAGGAAAGCAAACAGAGAGGGGAGAAAATAATCACCTTGGCGTAAATGTGGTAGATCCCTTGACGAGGGTGGAGAACTTGGTGAAGCACTGCTGGAAGGCATGGCTGAGGTTATGGGCAGGGTCGCCGGAGATGACGAGCACGGGCTGGCAGCAGGACGCAGATGGAGACGATGGAGCTGCAGGTGGTATTGCCGACGCTGCCCATGCCACCGACGAAGACTCACTTGAGGGTGTCTTGCTCCAGGTGGTTCCGCACCGTTGAGTCCGGCACGTCGCCTGCCTGCACCATCGCCGCGGTCGACATCGTCTTGCTCCTCCGATCTTGTGGGATTAATTGCCGTTCGGGGTGAGGCGAGGCGAGGTGAGGCCGAGATTGATCTGGGTGGGAGGGAAGGGAGGCGCCAGAGTAATGGTGAAACCCTCGAATTCAGGATCGCGGAGCACGGTTTGAGACGGCCCGAGGGGAGGGCGGAGGGCGAGAGGAACCGGATCCGGCCTCGCACGATACGATGGAGGTAGGCGGCGGCGGCGACGACGTGGGCACTTTATCTGCAGGAAGTGCTTTTTTTCTAAAGTATTTATTTTAATTGTCATACGAACTGGTTAATAATCGTGGGAAGTGGGCAAGTGGGGACTTCAATATATCTCAACAACACATGGATATTTCGTTGGAGTGTATGCGTAGCTATAGGGGGGTTTGTGCTGTAGTGTGTAGCAGGCACACGGTCACCGAGGCTGTCATGGCGTGAGGCAAAGCAGGAGGAGGGACGTTACAATGCGAGAGCATTTCCTCCTGGCCATGTGTCTAAAACTCTAGATTCTACTGATTATTCTCATGTGTTTTTTCTCTAGTGTGTTGTGCGAGATGTAGCTGCTGATGCACCTTGCGGTGCGGAGTTTGCGGTTTAAATAGGCGGCTCATGAGTACGTGCTACGCAGAGGCAAGGACAGATGAGAAGGTGTAAATGAGGCGAGTGCGTTCCCATGTCTCAAGGTTTATTTTCGGTATATAGTGTCCCTTTTTATGTTCTCTTCCACGGGACTGCATTTGTTGCTTCTTATTTCTAGTGATTTGTTGCTTCACTGAACATGGCAATAATTATTTTAGTGGGTGGTACAAATTATAGTTGGGTTGGTGAAGGAAGTGGTCAATGAACAGGCCTTACCATTTCTGCAAAGGGAAAAAGATGAAGAGGGCAGCACAGAGCAGCACCAACAGGATACAAGCCGTGCACGAACGCATGCTGGAGTAGTTCAAGAGGTCAGGGAGGGAAGCTTCTCGTCCAAACGGCGTGGGCTGTTTTATAAGTGACTGGATATGATAAGAAAAACATGCAGCTGACAAATAATTTGTCTCCTTTGTCTAGTAATCAAGAGTAAATATTTCGTGCGAGTGCTCGAACTTTCAAGTATATGCTTCTTTTTTCTTAGGAAATGACAACTGGGCTTCTAAAAGATTAATTTAACGGCTCAACGTCCAGTTTTGAAAAAGGCCCAGTGCTCAACTATTTTGGTGCAAGTTTCTGTGGTCAGGCGCAAGCTCAAGCATGTGCAGTTTTTCCAGAGAGATTTTCCCTATAGCTGTCCACATGCACTATTCTTCCTTTCTGCTGCATATATAATACACAGGCTGGCCATTGACGAGCTGAGATGCACAAAAGGAGTAAAGACAGGCAAGTTGAGCAAAGCCTTTTTCTACTGAACTAATGTACTTGCAACATTAGCCTATTAGGTGCCACGGAATTATGTCACTGCCAAAAAAAGATATAGTACCGTGGAACCGTGTCTCCGCAATGAAAAGAGTACCACTGAATTGTGGGTAATGTAGATTGTTTCATCAAGTAATAGGGTTTGGCAGTGAACATCAGAGGAACCCAAGGTAAAAATTACGCAATTCTGCTGAGTGCTCATGCATGGCACAAATATAGTTGCTGAGAAATTAATAAGAAAAATATGAAAGGGTCTTTTGTATGCATATCCCTTTCACTCTCAATTGCTTCATCCAGGACTAACTTTAGCATTTTGACATAGCGCTTTCAATTTAATATACTAACAGATTGCATGTGAAATGTTAGTGAACCATTAACATGTCAGCATGAGTATCTGCATCACATGCATTTTAATTTGTACATCGAAGGAGAACGATACCAGGACCTCGTATTTATCCAGATCAGTATTTCCGAACTGAATGAACGGACGGTGAAGCCAAAGGTCTTTGAATTCTCCGCCCAAGTATCATAATTTCTTTTTACTTTTAGGCAAAAATATGTTCATTGCTTAGTGCCAACACAAAATCAATTTGAAATTAAGAGGCAATACATACCGATCAAATGGTATTGTACACAGTAAAAGAGCCAGCTAGTCGAGTGTGCTCTGTTACTTATTTGATATCACATTCAATACTAAATTTGTTGTTACAACAACTACAAAACAAATCTGATGTCCGTTAGCATTTGTGTACATTCTTGTTTAGTTTTATCGAGTGTTAGAATTTTACTTCACTTCAGTATTTTTGTTGGTGCGTAGCCTAGCCATACACATTGGTGGGACTATGCCAGGCCAATCCGTATTTGCACCGGTTCTTCTACGTTCTTGTTTTGAACGACGTACGAGGCGCAATGCGCCACATGTTCTTGTACAGCACGTTCGGGGATGACCCAAGTCAACTAAACACGTCCCATACTCCAAGTTCCTAATTACTACTGTAGCTCAGGACACACACATGATCTGACGGGCGCCTCCACGGTGGAAAGAAGTCGTGCAGCCCATGAAGCCACGGAAAGGGACATCGCTAGCGCCATGAAAACCACCCGCTTGGAAGCCGCTCCCCACGCCTCTTCCAAACATTGTCGCTATTGTTGCGGAAGCCCGAGCTGATGCAGCCACCCTGGCAGTCGCTACTGAAACATCGTTCAATCCTGACAAGCTAGTCTGTGACAACAGTGAACTGAAGCCCCCGTCGTAGCCGTCCCTGACGGCCGGGATGCCCGGACGGTTCCCCATGCATACCATGCCCATGAAGTGAGCTTTTCCGTCCAACATGCCAGCAGATGCAGCAGGCATGCTAGTATGCTACCATGCAGAGCAGGATGGAGACAATAATGCCAGAGCACTTCTTGGCCATGGCTCTAGATTCTGTTCGCTCTCAGTGTGTCGTGCTGCTCGTGAGTTATGCTGCTACTCCAAACTTGTGGTGTTGTGCAGCTTGATGTTTGAATAGCCAGCGGAGGAGTACGTACGATGGAGAGGCATGTGCAGATGAAGGGTGTAAATGAGGTGCGAGTACTATTGTGAATGCGTTGTTATCAACCAAGAGAGTAAATTTTGGTAATTGGAGGTAGGCGAAGTTCGGTTGGTCGTGTTTCAGGACTCTACTTTTTATTTCCTACTGGCAAATGAAGATTTGGCTTCTAAATCTGGACTTGAGCAGCTCAAGGCTCAGCCTTTAAAAAGGGCCAGTGCCTATTTTGGATGCCGGTTTGTACAGTTAGGCCCGAGCCCGTTTTTGATAGTTTTTTTTTCCTATAGAGATGTCCAAAAGCACAAGCCTTCCTTTTCATTTGCTAAAAAAACAGCCATCTTTTCATGCATCCACACATGATACACCTGTTTTTACTTAGTTAATCAAATCAAATCTTCACAGCAAAGTCAATAAATGAAGCAAATGGCTAAATTTTCTGGCTCTGGCCTTGCATTCTTTTCTTCTTTTGTATTCCCTTCTCATCAGAGCCCTCCCGAGCCGCTCCCGCAAGCGACTGGGAGGGCCAACCTAGCGCCACTGTGTTCTCCCTTTTATCCAATCTCCTCCCCTCGCCGCCGCCGGGCGAAGACCGGTAGGAGTTGGCGCCGGCGGGGTCTCCTCTCCACTCGTTCGGGGGTTGTTGGCGCAAACAGGCAACCTAGGGCAGTGGCAGCATGCTAAAGGAGGGGTTGTGCGCAAGCTGCATGCCCATGCTGCTCCTGCAGGCTATGTTGAAGCCTGCTTGTGCGTGCACCCAAGGTGGTCTTTGCTGCTCGATCTGGATTGACTAGATCCGGCAGCTGGCATTGTGGTTTGCGTTGAGCCTCTGTCTACGGTAGCACAAACCCGACCAGGAGGCGACGGTGTCATGGTCGCCTGGCGGTGCCTAATATGGATCTTGTCGTCTTCGCTCCCTTGCTTAGTGTGCTGCTTTGTATGGATCTGGGTCGCAAGACTTGCCAGTCCTTGGTGGGATGGAGGTGGACGTGGGGATTCAGATCGGAGGAAATCCATAGCCAACCTTGGTCGGCGCCACGGCGGCGACGCCTGAGTGTGCCGTTTTTTCTCCATGGAGATGTTGACCCCGTTGAGACAAAATTAAGGTTGACGGTGTCGTTCCCCGAAATCCCTAACTAAGGTGGGCAGCAACAACGTCTTCGGCATCGTTCCCTTTTTGAAGGCGCTGCCTTGGGAGATAGGTGGCTTGTGGACATCGCTGGGTTGGTGTGGCAGCTATCGGGATCAGGAGGTGGTGTGATGTGGCATCTACCGCATTAGCGATGACGGGTCTCGACGGTGTGGCACAACGAGATCTCGGCGATGGACGTGTATTGATGGAAGTGCGCAGGGTGGTGGACTTGCCTGGCGTCGTGTTGGCGTCTACGGCAGTTGGACATGGCAAGATCAATGCGTTGATCTTTCCTGAAGTTGGGGTGGCGGAAGTTGCGGCAACGAATTCTGTAGCGTGCGCATGCGGTGCGCGCTGAGAGTACCGGTTGATGATCCCGGCTTAAATAGTGTGTGTTGATGCGCGGTCAAGACACATCAGCAAGATAGTAGGTGTAGTGATATTGCGGCTTTAAATTGATCCATGTATTTATTTTGTTTGATTGTGCTCAGTAATATAATAAAAATGATTGTGTGTATTATACGTTAAAAAATAATTGTATGCATGGCATAATGTAGAGTTTGGGTTACCCGCCTTTTTGAGAAAGGCAAAAAAGAACAAGCTTTACACGTCCATGAGTAGCGGCCACACACGCGCACTAAGCGGCTGCTAAAAGTATGCACGCACAACTCCGTATCTTCTACTCCCTCTGTAAATAAATATAAAGCATTTCCAAGATGTGCAACTAACCTATTCATGCGCTGACACAAGACTCGGCTAGCACAACAGCACATGCCGCTAAGAGCATCTCCAACGGCCGCACAAAAAGTTCGCTCTCAATAAAAGTTATAGCGTGCCACTGTAGCATTTTAAATACGCCGGGACCAACATTGCTTTAGCAGACGTTCAAAAACACGCGTTCAAAAAGCACACAGTGCAAATTGTGAAGCGCGCGCAATCCCAAGCCCAAAATATGCTGCGCGCGATAGCATTTTTCAACGCGCGTCTAATTTTTTTAGCTCTACAACATCTGCTGGAGCTGTTCACCGCCCAAGAAAACAAAAATTTAGTATGCGGAGCTCTTTTTAGATGCCTGTTGAAGATGCTCTAACAACCATGTATGCCGGCAGCAAACTTGCCAGGCCACGGCGGCGCACACCATTGCTTGGCTTGACTCAAACTTGAACACGAGTGCACGCACACTAGTCACCAGTGCCCAGCTCCGACCTGATCTAGACCTACACGATGAACACGAACGCGAGCGCGGACTCACGCGCTACCCCGAACACACACACGCCATGATCTAACACGACATGGTTTATTTTCCTAACAGCAACTTGGCGCACCATAAGCCTGAGAATACATGCTGACCAACCGGTTGCTCCTACCCATCCTTCCATTGTCCGTGCTGGCATCATGCCAGCTACTGTCCCAGACCTCCAGGGCTCGCATCCAGCCCATAGGTAGACGAACCCGAGCAATTTGCTATCTTCCGCGGTGCTGTCTTGTTGGAATTATAAATGAGCCAAGCCTAGTAAGACACGTGCAATAGTTCCTCTAGAAAGCTTCACCACATAGCCTCATGTTGGCTTTTGATCACTAGATCAGATCATCCAAGATCAACAATGTACATGTACGTGCTAAGCTAGCCTCAAGAAGCAGGTAAGCACACAGCTTAATTGATTCCGGCCGTATGTGTAGCTTGCCGTGAATCTTGTGTACGTGCACCTGGCTGGATCGATACTGCTTAGCGAAACGTAGCGACGGAACAGACGGGAAACTCAAAATCGATATGATGGCCAAAGGTTCGTACCAAGCCTTGTATTACTTCTCTCCTTTCTGGCTGAAAGATTACAAGGAGGTACCACGTATATATACTAAGCTAGCTACCCTATAGCTAAACTAGTCGGTTTCATGTTGAAGCACTAATCGGACTAGTACACGAGTGTTAAACGACACCTATACATCGTACCACCCGGCCTAGCCGGTCGCCCGGTCCCTTTCCTTGTACTCAAAGTCTAGAGATAAAGATAAAGATAGTTAGTTTATATTCTCTGTTATCTTGTGCAACCAGATAAGATCTCTTCCCTTTCTCCCAAGTTGTAATCTCAACCTCCTGTACGCGATCCAGGGAGTTGCGCCCCTGGCTATATAACACGCAGGCGTCGCCCAGAGCAAGGGTACGACGTTTCTCACATGGTATCAGAGCCTAACTCTTTCCATCTAGCGATCTCTTCCCCTACCACCGAACCCTAGCCATGTCGTCCTCAAGCGCCGCCAACTCCACCCTCTCTGGCCAGATCACAGAGCGTCTCACCCGAACCAACTACGTCTTATGGCGTATCCAGATCACGCCACAGCTTCGGGGGGCAGGGTTCTTCGGCTATGTGGATGGCAGCATGCCGGAACCGGCCAAGGTCGTCGTCAGCAAGGATAAGGATGGCAAGGAGGAGACCATCCCCAACCCGCTTCACTCGGTTTGGATGCGAGAGGATCAACAGGTGCTTGGTTACCTTCTGAATAACCTCTCCAATGAAGTGCTTGTGCAGGTGACCTCGATCGCCCACGCGCACGAGCTCTGGACAGCGTTGGCGAGCATGTTCTCGTCCACATCGTTGTCCCGCGTCAACAACATTCGCGCGTCGCCCACGAACGCGCAGAAGGGGCAGCAGTCGGTGGCTTCCTAGTTCGCATACATGCGGGGTTTCGCCGACGAGCTCGCTGCGGCAGGCAAGCCTCTGCAAGATGATGAGCTGATCTCCTACATCCTCAACGGGTTGGACATGGAATACCAACCGCTCGTCTCCGCCCTCGACGCTCGGGTCATACCGATTACCCTTGATGAGTTCTCAATGATGAGCAACTTTGATCAAAGGGTGGCCATCTACCAAGGAGCAGGCGCAGGAGGCGGCTTCAAGTCTTCTGCCAACGCTGCCACCCGCGGCCGAGGCGGGGGCTCTCGTCATCGCGGCCCTCCACGGAACAGCAAGGGCAAGGGCTGCTGTAACACCCCGGATGTAATTTACCTTATATGTACTCCAACTCTTGCCGTTTTCGGTGCTAAGTTATTTTATTTTCTCGGGTTCGGGTTTTTGTCTCCATGTTTTGTTGTCGTTGTCATGCATATCATATCATGTCATCATGTGCATTGCATTTGCATACGTGTTCGTCTCATGCATCCGAGCATTTTCCCTGTTGTCCGTTTTGCATTCCGGCGCTCCTATCTCCTCCGGTGGTCCTTTCTACCTTCTTTTCGTGTGTGGGAGTTAAACATTTCCGGATTGGACCGAGACTTGTCGAGCGGCCATGTTTTACTACCGGTAGACAGCCTATAAAGTTTCGTACCATTTGGACTTCGTTTGATACTCCAACGGTTAACCGAGGGACCGAGAAGGCCTCGTGTGTGTTGCAGCCCAACACCCTTCCAATTTGGCCCAAAACCCACCTAAGATCTCTCCATCATCTCGGTCGTTCGATCACGATCGCGTGGCCGAAAACCGCACCTCATTTGGACTCTCCTAGTTCCCTCTATGCCTATATATAGACCCTCTCTCGAACTTTTCGGATCTTCTTCCCCAAACCCTAGCTCCCCTTCCTCTCCGTGCACCAGACAACGTCCGGACGCGCTGGACACGTCCAGCCAATAGCGCGCCGCCACCTGTCCCATGGGGGACCGCATCGCCGCCTCAGCGCCCGCGGCCCGCCGAGCCCGTCCCGGGCCCCCCGAGGCCCATCGGCCGCCGCCCGCCGCCCGGGAGTCGCGCGCCGCCCCGCGCCCTCGTCTCCATCTCCGGCGCGGCCCCGCCGCCACACGCCGGCTCGCCGCCCGAGCTGCAGGAGAGCTCCGCCACGCCGCCTTTCCTCCTCCCCGAGCCGTCACGCGCCGCCAGAGGTCGCCTCGTCGTCCGCGCCCGCCGCCCCGGCCTCCCTCAAGCCCGGCATGTCCTCCTCCGGCGAGCTTCTCCTCTCTCCACCCGTCACAAGCTCCAAGTCCGGCGAGCTACAGCGAACTCCGGCGAGCGCATCGTGAACCGTGCCAAATCTGGATCTGGATCCCGAAGGGTTGACTTTCCCCGAAACCCTAATTAAATTGCGTTTTTCATCATGCCGTAACTCCGCATCCGTAGCTCCGTTTTATGCGTGTAGCATATCAAAATGTTCGCCTCAGAGAGTACATCATTTCATCTCGTTGCATCATTTTCATTTGAGCTCATCTTGATGCCCGAAATGCTGTTGGAAGAGAGCTATTTGAGATAATTGTCAGATCTGCTGCATCAATTAGCTATTTGTCATTTTTGCCATGATTAATGTGTGCATGATATGCCCCTGAGCTCTACATGAGTTTTGTTATATGCTTTGCCATCTTTACAGAGGTGTTTATCATGTATTTTTGTGATATGTGTGGTTACTAGCACAAGCTTGCAAAGTAGTGCATTCGTTAATGCTGATTTCAGGGACTTAGAATTTCTCCAAGTCCTTGATCTGTTTTTATCAATATGCCATATGTTCATGTTGTTTCCTAGTGATCCGTGCCTATTTTGAGGATGATCAGTAAGGATGATTTGTTAACATTGTGGTGCTATATCCATCAATGCCTTTATTTGCATTTATGGAGCACCCTAGCTTGAGTCAATCGAGCTCTACTTTTGCTATTTCGTGAATCCTGGCAGATTGTTGACTTGTTAGCGATTTTGCCGAGGATGTTGTTGTTGATCCGTGCATGCTATGTTGTTGTTCTTGCCATGTCTAGCTTCTATGATATGTATTCTTGATGGGTGTATGGTTAGTTTGTCATGCCTTGCTCCGTAGTGAGTGCATGGAGCTCGTGAACATGCCTACTCGTTAACAGATTTGCATGCTCCAGTTTTTCACCAAGTCTGTAACCTGATTAAGTTTTTGCCATGTTCACATGCTTGCAATTGTCATTTCTGATCCCTTTTGGCTCAAGATCACTAAGGGACTTTTGTTAAGTGCTTTGAGTAGCTCCATGTCATGCCTTGCTTTGCCATGTTAAGTTCCTGTAGCGTATAGTTTTTTCTTGCTCCAAAGTGTGCTACCTGATCTGAAATTTCAGACTTGTGTTAATTTCACTAAGTCTGAAACCTGTTTACCATTTGCATTTTTGCCATGCTTGTTTGAACTTGTTAATGGATGATTTGGCCGTAGCTCAGTGTTCATCTTTTGTCAAGAATCATGAGTGGATCCCTGCCATGTATTTTGTTGTCATGTTTGAGTATTGTAGCATATTTATCTTGATGCATTTAGATGGCTACTTGCTGTTTATCGTAGACCGGTGCCATATTTGTTTTGCTTGCCATTTCCAAACCATGCATCCGATTCCGGTGATCTTTATACCGATTTCAACCGAAATCACCTCACCTTTCCAGTGGCACTCTTGAATTTCCAAGTTGAGGCCAGGTTCAATCATTCCTTGTCAAATCTTGCATATGCATCACATATCGCATCCCGCATAGCATACCATGTTTGCATCATGTTTGTTTGAGCTTTGCATGTGGTTGATTGTGTTCCTTTTGCTTGTTTGTCTTGTTTGGGTACAGCCGGGAGACGAGTTCGCTAATGAGGAGCCCGTTGAGTTTGCTTACGAGGACCAAGTCAACTCTGACAACTTTGCAGGCAAGATGATCATACCCTCGAAATCACTTCTATCTTTGCTTGCTAGATGCTCGCTCTTTTGCTATGCCTATGCTACGATACCTACCACTTGCTTATCATGCCTCCCAAATTGCCATGTCAAACCTCTAACCCACCATGTCCTAGCAAACCGTTGATTGGCTATGTTACCGCTTTGCTCGGCCCCTCTTATAGCGTTGCTAGTTGTAGGTGAAGATTGGAGATCGTTCCTTGTTGGAACATTGTTTATTTGTTGGGATATCATTATATTATCTTGTTATCTTAATGCATCTATATACTTGGTAAAGGGTGGAAGGCTCGGCCTTTTGCCTAGTGTTTTGTTCCACTCTTGCCGCCCTAGTTTCCGTCATATCGGTGTTATGTTCCCGGATTTTGCGTTCCTTACGCGGTTGGGTGATAATGGGAACCCCTTGACAGTTCGCCTTGAATAAAACTCCTCCAGCAATGCCCAACCTTGGTTTTACCATTTGCCACCTAGCCTCTTTTTCCCTTGGGTTTCCGGAGCCCGAGGGTCATCTTATTTAAACCCCCCCTGGGCCAGTGCTCCTCTGAGTGTTGGTCCGACTGAGCTGCCTGCGGGGCCACCTCGGGGAAACTTGAGGATTGGTTTTACTCGTAGCTAGTCTCATCTGAGTGTGCCCTGAGAACGAGATATGTGCAGCTCCTATCGGGATTTGTCGGCACATTCGGGCGGTGCGGCTGGATTTGTTTTACCATGTCGAAGTTGTCTTCTAGAACCGGGATGGCGAGTCTGATCGGAATGTCTCAGGAGAAGGTTTATCCTTCGTTGACCGTGAGAGCTTGTGATGGGCTAAGTTGGGACTCCCCTGCAGGAATTTGAACTTTCGAAAGCCGTGCCCCCGGTTATGGGCAGATGGGAATTTGTTAATGTCCGATTGTAGATAACATGAACCTTAACTTAATTAAAATGAATCAACTGCGAGTGTTACCGTGATGGTCTCTTCTCGGCGGAGTCCGGGAAGCGAACACGGTGTTGGAGTAATGTTTGCCATAGGTTGTTCTATAGTTCTTCATTCGTGCTTTTCCTTCTCTTATCGCTCTCTTTTGCGAACAGGTTAGCCACCATATATGCTAGTCGCTTGCTGCAGCTCCACATATTACCTTGCCTTACCTATAAGCTTAAATAGTCTTGATCGCGAGGGTGCGAGATTGCTGAGTCCCCGTGACTCACAGATTACTTCCAAACCAGATGCAGGGCCCGATGATTCCATTCCAGATGATGCGCTTGAGCTCAAGTGGGAGGTCGACGAAGACTCAAGCCGTTACTATGTGTCTTTCCCTGATGATCAGTAGTGGTGCCCAGTCGGGGCGATCGGGACCGTGTCGCATGTTGGGGTTGATCTTTTATTTTCATGCCGTAGTCGGACCATGAGTGTATTGGATGATTGTAATTTTATTTATGTATTTGTGTGACATTGCGAGTGTAAGCCAACTATGTACCTTTTCCCCTATTATCTATTTACATGGGTTGTTGTGAAGATTACCTTACTTGCGACATGGCTTTCAATGTGGTTATGCCTCTAAGTTGTGCTTCGACACGTAGGAGATATAGCCGCATCGAGGGCGTTACAAGTTGGTAATCAGAGCCTTCCCCGACCTTAGGATCCCCCTGGCTTGATCGAATTAGCTGACGAGTTGAGTCTAGAAAAAAATGTTTTGAGTCATTTAGGAATTATATATCGGAGAGTTTAGGAATTCTTTTTACTCCCCAGTCCCTTCATCGCTGTGGTAAGGCATCCTGACGTAGAGTTTTGTCTCTTCTCTTCTCAAATTTCACTAAAAAAAATTTAGGATCACGCGGGTATCTTGGAATCGTTCCGATCGATTTGTGACGAGAACATTGTTCTTGGTGCCTCCTGTCATTTAGGGGTTGTGGCAGTGTCCCGGAGAGTTGAGCTCCGAGGTGTTGTCGTCACAATTTTATCGTTGAAATTCTGGAATACCTGAGTTTAGTTCGCTGACATCCAAAATCTCTTTTATGCAGTTGTTGGTGAGATAACCTCGACGCCACCCAGTACTGGGGCGGGAGTTCGGGAGTATTGCCATAACTTGTATAACGGATGCTTTTCGAAGATTGAGGTAGACGATTTCCAAAGTTTTTCTTGGTTATATGTTGAAGGATGGATACATATGGATGTAGGATTTGCTAGATTTGGGTGAGATATTATGCTTCCCCTGTATCCCCAACACCTGATTGCATAACCGGAAAGGTTCGGGAGTTTCATAGGTGGGAATTCTTGTAGCTCTAGTTCTTCTTCCACGGATATTTGGTTTGAGATTGGGTGATCCTTACCGAGTATTCGTTCTTGTTCCGTACCTTGTTGATTTTATTCCTCTACCTAAATTCTAAGTGGCTTCTCAATCTATGGATATGTGACCATTTCAATTGGAATGCATTCGTTCATTTTGTTCGGATGTGAAGACTATATGTTGCAATTTCTATCCGTTTGGTTCAGTTTCAATATTTGTCTATCAATGTGCTAATGGATGTCAACCTGTTCAGGATGGCTCCTCCAACGCGCACGACTTCGAATCCTGATCCGCCACCACCACCTCCACCTCCGGAGGCATGGCAAGCTGTGATGGCCGCTACCAATGCAAACACGCAGTTGATCATGCAAATTCTTCAAGAGCGCAACCAAGCGAACCAAGGCAACCAAGGCAACAATCAGAATCACTTTGCTACACTCAACAAGTTCCTTGCTAACCAGCCAAAGACCTTCAGCAATTGTGTTGAGGCAACTGACGCTGATGATTGGCTCGTGGACTTATGCAAGCATTTCGAGTGCAGTAACGTCAGGCCTGAGGACTTTGGCAAGTTCGCTTCCTTCCAACTCAAAGACCAAGCTACAGAATGGTTTCAGCAGTACAAAGATTCCAGAGGAGGCCGTGTGATTACCTGGGATGAATTCCGTCAAGACTTCAAAGCTCATCATATTCCTCAGAGCGTGGTTGAAAGCAAGCATGAGGAATTCCGCAACCTAAAGCAAGGCTCTATGTCTGTCTACGATTACAACAAGATGTTTCAGAAGCTCGCCCGCTTTGCTAATTAAGACGTCCCTGACGAGAAGAGCATGATATACCAGTTCAGGGGTGGTCTCAGAGAAGAAATCCAGCTAGCTCTTGTTCTCTTTGAGCCCATGAGGTACGATGAGTTTTACAACATGGCATTGAAGCAAGAGGCTGCTCAACTGAAGTGTGATGCTTCCAAGAAGTGAGTCAGAGATGCTACTCCTTCTTCCTCAACTCAAGTGGCTAAGCAGCATAAGTATTGGCTTCCTCCTCCTCCGTTCCGTCAGCCTTATCAATAGAAGAGCAAAGGTTGCAGTGGATCTTCCCACCCACCCAACCCTGGCTTTCAGAACAAGACTTCGTCTCAAGCTTCAAGATAGAGTGCTCCGTATCACCGTCCGCTTTCAGAGGTCACGTGCAACAAGTGCCAACAGAAGGGTCACTATGCCAACAAATGCTTCAATCAGAGGCGTCTCCCTCCTCCTCCTCCTGTGAGATCGGCAAGTACAGCTGTGGTCAAGCATAACCCCAAGCACGCCAAGGTCAACTTGATGAATGCAGCTCAGGCAGAGGACTCGTCAGATGTCATCATGGGTAACCTTCCTGTTAACGATATTCCTGCAAGAGTTCTTTTTTATACTGGTGCATCGCATTGTTTCATGTCAAAGCCATTTTTTTGCCAAGAATGAATTCGTTTCTTCTCATTTGGGAAAACAAATGGATATCGTTTCTCCTGGCAAACGTTTGAGTGCAAGTCTGGAGGTTCCAGATGTTACTATCACTCTGGGCGACTACAAGTTTCTTTCTTCTCCAATGGTCCTTAGTAACTCGGATATTGATCTTATTCTCAGAATGGATTGGCTTTCTAAGCACAAGGCTCAGCTTGATTGTGCAGCCAGGCAGATTCAACTGACTCATTCGTCTGAGGATGTTATTGTCTTTGCCGCTCGTGATGATACCATCCGTCTGTTTTCCCTCAATGAGAAGGGTGAACTGGATGCCATCTCTCAAATTCCAGTCGTTTGCGAATATCAAGACGTCTTTCCAGAAGAGCTTCCAGGAATGCCTCCGCACGGCCAGTTGAATTCGTCATCGATCTTGAGCCTGGCACGGAACTGGTTTGCAAACGTCCTTACAAGCTCGGACCTGAAGAGTTGAAGGAGTTGAAGAAGCAACTCGATATTCAAGAGCGAATGGGTCTCATCCGACCTAGTTCTTCTCCGTGGGGTTGTGGAGTTCTGTTTGTGAAGAAGAAGGATGGAATGGACCGAGTTTGTGTTGACTACCATCCATTGAACAAGAAGACTATCAAGAACAAGTACCCACTTCCCAACATCAATGAGCTGTTCGAACAACTCAAAGGTGCCCAAGTATTCTCCAAGCTTGATCTCCGTATGAGTTATCACCAGATTCGAATCCGTGAGCAAGATATTCCCAAGACGGCTTTCAGAACAAGCTATGGTTCATATGCATACACTGTCATGTCTTTTGGCCTCGTCAACGCTCCTCCGACTTTCTCTTGCATGATGAACTTCATCTTCAACGCCTACACAAATGACTTCGTTTTGGTCTATCTCGATGACATTCTGGTCTTTTCGAAGAACAAGGAAGATCATGCCAAGCACTTGCGTTTGGTGCTCGATAAGCTCAGGGAACATCAGTTCTACGCCAAGTTCTCAAAGTGCGAGTTTTCGCTCGATGAGGTTCTATATCTTGGGCATATCATCTTTGCCAAGGGCATTGCGGTGAATCCTGAGAAGGTGTCTGCAATTGTGAATTGGGAACCACCTCAGAATGTGAAGCAACTCCGCAGCTTCCTTGGTCTCGCAAGCTACTGTCGAAGGTTCGTTGAGAACTTTTCAAAGATCGCGAAGCCTCTTTCAAACCTTCTCTAGAAGCACGTCAAGTACGTTTGGTCTCTGGAATGTGACATCGCTTTCAACACTTTGAAAGAGAAATTGGTCACTGCTCCAGTTCTGACTCCTCCTGATGAATCCAAACCGTTCGAGGTCTTCTGCGATGCCTCTCTTCAAGGTCTTGGTGCAGTGTTGATGCAAGAGAAGAAAGTTGTGGCTTATACCTCTCACCAGTTGAAGCCCAACGAGAAGAACTACCCCACTCATGACCTCGAGTTGGCGGTAGTTGTGCATGCTCTTTTGACTTGGAGACATCTCTTATTGGGAAGAAAAGTTGACATTTTCACTGACCACAAGAGTCTCAAGTACATCTTCACTCAGCCTAATCTCAACCTCAGGCAGACTCGTTGGGTTGAAATGATTCAAGAGTATAATCCGAGTATCGAGTATACTCCAGGCAAGGCCAATGTGATTACTAACGCATTGAGCAGGAAGGCTTACTGCAACAGTCTGATTCTCAAGCCTTACCAACCCGAGCTTTGTGAAGCTTTCCGCAAACTCAATTTGCAAGTTGTTCCTCAAGGTTTCCTCGCCAACCTTCAAGTCTCTCCTACTTTGGAAGATCAGATTCGCGAGGCTCAACTTCTTGATGCTATGGTGAAGAAGGTGAAGTTTGGGATTGCCAAGAGTCAACCCAAGTACAAGTGCTACCGCCTTGATGACAAGGATACTCTCTTCTTCGAGGATCGTATTATTGTGCCCAAAGGTGACCTTAGAAAAGTTATTATGAATGAGACTCACAATTCACTCCTCTCCATCCACCCTGGGAGTACGAAGATGTATCAGGACCTCAAGCAGGCTTATTGGTGGACTCGAATGAAGCGCGAGATTGCTCAAGTCGTGAATGAATGTGATGTCTGCAGAAGAGTGAAGGCAGAACACCAAAGACCAGCTGGTCTCCTCCAACCTCTTGCCATTCCAGAATGGAAGTTTGACCACATTGAGATGGACTTCGTGACTGGGTTTCCAAAGTCCAAGCGTGGCAATGATGCTATATTCGTTGTCATCGACAAACTCACTAAAGTGGCTCATTTTCTGCCTATCAAAGAGTCTATCACTGCAGCTCAATTGGCGGAGCTTTATACCTCTCGGATTGTCTCTCTGCATGGCATTCCACAGGTGATCTCTTCAGACCGTGGCAGCATCTTTACCTCCAAGTTTTGGGATTCTTTTCAGAAGGCCATGGGCACCAACATCCGCTTCAGCACAGCTTTCCACCCTCAAACTAGCGGTCAAGTCGAGCGTGTCAATCAGATTCTTGAAGATATGCTCAGGGCTTGCGTTATCTCCTTCGGTATGAAGTGGGAGGATTGTCTTCCATATGCCGAATTCTCCTACAACAACAGTTTTCAAGCAAGTTCGGGCAAGGCCCCATTCGAAATTCTGTATGGCAGGAAGTGTCGTACTCCTCTTAACTGGTCAGTAACCGGTGAACGTCAACTTCTTGGAAATGACTTGATCACAGAGGCAGAGGAAATGTGCAAGGTCATTCGTGATAACCTCAAAGCAGCGCAATCGCGCCAGAAGAGCTACTATGATAGTAAGCTCCGTGATTTGGCTTTCGAGATCGGAGACCATGTTTACCTCCGCGTCTCTCCAATGAAAGGTACTCGTCGCTTCGGTATCAAAGGGAAGCTTGCCCCTAGATACGTGGGTCCTTTCAAAATCGTCAGCAAGAGAGGCGATCTCGCCTATCAACTCGAGCTTCCTTCAAACTTTGCAAATGTGCACGACGTGTTCCATGTCTCTCAGCTCCGCAAGTGCTTCAAGACTCCTGACCGCACCGTCAACTTCGAAGACATTGATCTCCAAGAAGACCTTTCTTATCGTGAGCACCCCGTGGCTATTCTTGAAGAGACTGAACGCAAGACTCACAATAAGTCAATCAAATTCCTCAAAGTCAAGTGGTCACACCATTCCGACCGTGAAGCCACCTGGGAACGCGAGGATCACCTCCGTTCTGAGTACCCGGCGTTTTTCCAGTCCTAGATCTTGGGACGAGATCCTTTCGTAGTGGTGGAGTGTTGTAACACCCCGGATGTAATTTACCTTATATGTACTCCAACTCTTGCCGTTTCCGGCGCTAAGTTATTTTATTTCCTCAGGTTCGGGTTTTTGTCTCCGTGTGTTGTTGTCGTTCTCATGCATCTCATATCATGTCATCATGTGCATTGCATTTGCATACGTGTTCGTCTCATGCATCCGAGCATTTTCCCCGTTGTCCGTTTTGCATTCCGGCGCTCCTATCTCCTCCGGTGGTCCTTTCTACCTTCTTTTCGTGTGTGGGGGTTAAACATTTCCGAATTGGACCGTGACTTGCCGAGCGGCCTTGGTTTACTACCGGTAGACCGCCTGTCAAGTTTCATACCATTTGGACTTCGTTTGATACTCCAACGGTTAACCGAGGGACCGAGAAGGCCTCGTGTGTGTTGCAGCCCAACACCCTTCCAATTTGGCCCAAAACCCACCTAAGATCTCTCCATCATCTCGGTCGTTCGATCACAATCGCGTGGCCGAAAACCGCACCTCATTTGGACTCTCCTAGCTCCCTCTATGCCTATATATAGACCCTCTCCCGAAATTTTCGGATCTTCTTCCCCAAACCCTAGCTCCCCTTCCTCTCCGCGCGCCGGACAACGTACGGACGCGCCGGACATGTCCGCCCGGCGCGCCCAGCCAATAGCGCGCCGCCACCTGTCTCGCGGGGGACCGCATCGCCGCCTCGGCGCCCGCGGCCCGCCGAGCCCGTCCCGGGCCCCCCGAGGCCCATCGGCCGCCGCCCGTCACCCGGGAGTCGTGCGCCGCCCCATGCCCTCTTCTCCATCTCCGGCGCGGCCCCGCCGCCGCACGGCGGCTCACCGCCCGAGCTGCAAGAGAGCTCCGCCATGCCGCCTTTCCTCCTCCCCGAGCCGTCGCGCGCCGCCAGAGGTCGGCTCGTTGTCCGCGCCCGCCGCCCCAGCCTCCGTCAAGCCCGGCAAGTCCTCCTCCGGCGAGCTTCTCCTCTCTCCACCCGTCACAAGCTCCAAGTCCGGCGAGCTACAGCGAACTCCGGCGAGCGCATCGTGAACCGTGCCAAATCTGGATCTGGATCCCGAAGGGTTGACTTTCCCCGAAACCCTAATTAAATTGCGTTTTTCATCATGCCGTAACTCCGCATCCGTAGCTCCGTTTTATGCGTGTAGCATATCAAAATGTTCGCCTCAGAGAGTACATCATTTCATCTCGTTGCATCATTTTCATTTGAGCTCATCTTGATGCCCGAAATGCTGTTGGAAGAGAGCTATTTGAGATAATTGTCAGATCTGCTGCATCAATTAGCTATTTGTCATTTTTGCCATGATTAATGTGTGCATGATATGCCCCTGAGCTCTACATGAGTTTTGTTATATGCTTTGCCATCTTTACAGAGGTGTTTATCATGTATTTTTGTGATATGTGTGGTTACTAGCACAAGCTTGCAAAGTAGTGCATTCGTTAATGCTGATTTCAGGGACTTAGAATTTCTCCAAGTCCTTGATCTGTTTTTATCAATATGCCATATGTTCATGTTGTTTCCTAGTGATCCGTGCCTATTTTGAGGATGATCAGTAAGGATGATTTGTTAACATTGTGGTGCTATATCCATCAATGCCTTTATTTGCATTTATGGAGCACCCTAGCTTGAGTCAATCGAGCTCTACTTTTGCTATTTCGTGAATCCTGGCAGATTGTTGACTTGTTAGCGATTTTGCCGAGGATGTTGTTGTTGATCCGTGCATGCTATGTTGTTGTTCTTGCCATGTCTAGCTTCTATGATATGTATTCTTGATGGGTGTATGGTTAGTTTGTCATGCCTTGCTCCGTAGTGAGTGCATGGAGCTCGTGAACATGCCTACTCATTAACAGATTTGCATGCTCCAGTTTTTCACCAAGTCTGTAACCTGATTAAGTTTTTGCCATGTTCACATGCTTGCAATTGTCATTTCTGATCCCTTTTGGCTCAAGATCACTAAGGGACTTTTGTTAAGTGCTTTGAGTAGCTCCATGTCATGCCTTGCTTTGCCATGTTAAGTTCCTGTAGCGTATAGTTTTTTCTTGCTCCAAAGTGTGCTACCTGATCTGAAATTTCAGACTTGTGTTAATTTCACTAAGTCTGAAACCTGTTTACCATTTGCATTTTTGCCATGCTTGTTTGAACTTGTTAATGGATGATTTGGCCGTAGCTCAGTGTTCATCTTTTGTCAAGAATCATGAGTGGATCCCTGCCATGTATTTTGTTGTCATGTTTGAGTATTGTAGCATATTTATCTTGATGCATTTAGATGGCTACTTGCTGTTTATCGTAGACCGGTGCCATATTTGTTTTGCTTGCCATTTCCAAACCATGCATCCGATTCCGGTGATCTTTATACCGATTTCAACCGAAATCACCTCACCTTTCCAGTGGCACTCTTGAATTTCCAAGTTGAGGCCAGGTTCAATCATTCCTTGTCAAATCTTGCATATGCATCACATATCGCATCCCGCATAGCATACCATGTTTGCATCATGTTTGTTTGAGCTTTGCATGTGGTTGATTGTGTTTCTTTTGCTTGTTTGTCTTGTTTGGGTACAGCCGGGAGACGAGTTCGCTAATGAGGAGCCCGTTGAGTTTGCTTACGAGGACCAAGTCAACTCTGACAACTTTGCAGGCAAGATGATCATACCCTCGAAATCACTTCTATCTTTGCTTGCTAGATGCTCGCTCTTTTGCTATGCCTATGCTACGATACCTACCACTTGCTTATCATGCCTCCCAAATTGCCATGTCAAACCTCTAACCCACCATGTCCTAGCAAACCGTTGATTGGCTATGTTACCGCTTTGCTCGGCCCCTCTTATAGCGTTGCTAGTTGTAGGTGAAGATTGGAGATCGTTCCTTGTTGGAACATTGTTTATTTGTTGGGATATCATTATATTATCTTGTTATCTTAATGCATCTATATACTTGGTAAAGGGTGGAAGGCTCGGCCTTTTGCCTAGTGTTTTGTTCCACTCTTGCCGCCCTAGTTTCCGTCATATCGGTGTTATGTTCCCGGATTTTGCGTTCCTTACGCGGTTGGGTGATAATGGGAACCCCTTGACAGTTCGCCTTGAATAAAACTCCTCCAGCAATGCCCAACCTTGGTTTTACCATTTGCCACCTAGCCTCTTTTTCCCTTGGGTTTCCGGAGCCCGAGGGTCATCTTATTTAAACCCCCCCTGGGCCAGTGCTCCTCTGAGTGTTGGTCCGACTGAGCTGCCTGCGGGGCCACCTCGGGGAAACTTGAGGATTGGTTTTACTCGTAGCTAGTCTCATCTGAGTGTGCCCTGAGAACGAGATATGTGCAGCTCCTATCGGGATTTGTCGGCACATTCGGGCGGTGCGGCTGGATTTGTTTTACCATGTCGAAGTTGTCTTCTAGAACCGGGATGGCGAGTCTGATCGGAATGTCTCAGGAGAAGGTTTATCCTTCGTTGACCGTGAGAGCTTGTGATGGGCTAAGTTGGGACTCCCCTGCAGGAATTTGAACTTTCGAAAGCCGTGCCCCCGGTTATGGGCAGATGGGAATTTGTTAATGTCCGATTGTAGATAACATGAACCTTAACTTAATTAAAATGAATCAACTGCGAGTGTTACCGTGATGGTCTCTTCTCGGCGGAGTCCGGGAAGCGAACACGGTGTTGGAGTAATGTTTGCCATAAGTTGTTCTATAGTTCTTCATTCGTGCTTTTCCTTCTCTTATCGCTCTCTTTTGCGAACAGGTTAGCCACCATATATGCTAGTCGCTTGCTGCAGCTCCACATATTACCTTGCCTTACCTATAAGCTTAAATAGTCTTGATCGCGAGGGTGCGAGATTGCTGAGTCCCCGTGACTCACAGATTACTTCCAAACCAGATGCAGGGCCCGATGATTCCATTCCAGATGATGCGCTTGAGCTCAAGTGGGAGGTCGACGAAGACTCATGCCGTTACTATGTGTCTTTCCCTGATGATCAGTAGTGGTGCCCAGTCGGGGCGATCGGGACCGTGTCGCATGTTGGGGTTGATCTTTTATTTTCATGCCGTAGTCGGACCATGAGTGTATTGGATGATTGTAATTTTATTTATGTATTTGTGTGACATTGCGAGTGTAAGCCAACTATGTACCTTTTCCCCTATTATCTATTTACATGGGTTGTTGTGAAGATTACCTTACTTGCGACATGGCTTTCAATGTGGTTATGCCTCTTAGTTGTGCTTCGACACGTAGGAGATATAGCCGCATCGAGGGCGTTACAAGTTGGTAATCAGAGCCTTCCCCGACCTTAGGATCCCCCCTGCTTGATCGAATTAGCTGACGAGTTGAGTCTAGAAAAAATGTTTTGAGTCATTTAGGAATTATATATCGGAGAGTTTAGGAATTCTTTTTACTCCCCAGTCCCTTCATCGCTCTGGTAAGGCATCCTGACGTAGAGTTTTGTCTCTTCTCTTCTCAAATTTCACTAAAAAAAATTTAGGATCACGCGGGTATCTTGGAATCGTTCCGATCGATTTGTGACGAGAACATTGTTCTTGGTGCCTCCTGTCATTTAGGGGTTGTGGCAGTGTCCCGGAGAGTTGAGCTCCGAGGTGTTGTCGTCACAATTTTATCGTTGCGGTTCTGGAATACCTGAGTTTAGTTCGCCGACATCGAAAATCTCTTTTATGCAGTTGTTGGTGAGATAACCTCGACGCCACCCAGTACTGGGGCGGGAGTTCGGGAGTATTGCCATAACTTGTATAACGGATGCTTTTCGAAGGTTGAGGTAGACGATTTCCAAAGTTTTTCTCGGTTATATGTTGAAGGATGGATACATATGGATGTAAGATTTGCTAGATTTGGGTGAGATATTATGCTTCCCCTGTATCCCCAACACCTGATTGCATAACCGGAAAGGTTCGGGAGTTTCATAGGTGGGAATTCTTGTAGCTCTAGTTCTTCTTCCACGGATATTTGGTTTGAGATTGGGTGATCCTTACCGAGTATTCGTTCTTGTTCCGTACCTTGTTGATTTTATTCCTCTACCTAAATTCTAAGTGGCTTCTCAATCTATGGATATGTGACCATTTCAATTGGAATGCATTCGTTCATTTTGTTCGGATGTGAAGACTATATGTTGCAATTTCTACCCGTTTGGTTCAGTTTCAATATTTGTCTATCAATGTGCTAATGGATGTCAACCTGTTCAGGATGGCTCCTCCAACGCGCACGACTCCGAATCCTGATCCGCCACCACCACCTCCACCTCCGGAGGCATGGCAAGCTGTGATGGCCGCTACCAATGCAAACACGCAGTTGATCATGCAAATTCTTCAAGAGCGCAACCAAGCGAACCAAGGAAACCAAGGCAACAATCGGAATCACTTTGCTACACTCAACAAGTTCCTTGCTAACCAGCCAAAGACCTTCAGCAATTGTGTTGAGGCAACTGACGCTGATGATTGGCTCGTGGACTTATGCAAGCATTTCGAGTGCAGTAACGTCAGGCCTGAGGACTTTGGCAAGTTCGCTTCCTTCCAACTCAAAGACCAAGCTACAGAATGGTTTCAGCAGTACAAAGATTCCAGAGGAGGCCGTGTGATTACCTGGGATGAATTCCGTCAAGACTTCAAAGCTCATCATATTCCTCAGAGCGTGGTTGAAAGCAAGCATGAGGAATTCCGCAACCTAAAGCAAGGCTCTATGTCTGTCTACGATTACAACAAGATGTTTCAGAAGCTCGCCCGCTTTGCTAATTAAGACGTCCCTGACGAGAAGAGCATGATATACCAGTTCAGGGGTGGTCTTAGAGAAGAAATCCAGCTAGCTCTTGCTTATTAAGACGTCCCTGACGAGAAGTCCTTGATCTGTTTTTATCAATATGCCATATGTTCATGTTGTTTCCTAGTGATCCGTGCCTCTTTTGAGGATGATCAGTAAGGATGATTTGTTACCATTGTGGTGCTCTATCCAGCCATGCATTTGTTTGCATTTATGGAGCACCCTAGCTTGAGTCAATCGAGCTCTACTTTTATTATTTCATGAATCCTGGCAGATTGTTGATTTGTTAGCGATTTTGCCGAGGATGTTGTTGTTGATTCGTGCATGCTATGTTGTTGTTCTTGCCATGTCTAGCTTCTATGATATGTATTCTTGGTGGTTGTATGCTTAGTTTGTCATGCCTTGCTCCGTAGTGAGTGCTTCGAGCTCGTGAACATGCCTACTCGTTAACAGATTTGCATGCTCCAGTTTTTCACTAAGTCTGTAACCTGATTATGTTTTTGCCATGTTCGCATGCTTGCAATTGTATTTTCTGTTCCCTTTTGGCTCAAGGTCTCTAAGGGACTTTTGTTAACTGCTTTGAGTAGCTCCATGTCATGCCTAGCTTTGCCATTTTAAGTTCCTGTAGCATATAGTTTGCTTGCTCTAAAGTGTGCTACCTGATCTGAAATTTCAGACTTGTGTTAATTTCACCAAGTCTGAAACCTGTTTACCATTTGCATTTTTGCCATGCTTGTATGAACCTGTTAATGGATGATTTGGCCATAGCTCAGCGTTCATTTTTTGTCAAACATCATGAGTGGATCCCTGCCATGTATTGTGTTGTCATGTTTGAGTGCTGTAGCATATTTATCTTGCTGCATTTAGATGGCTACTTGCTGTTTATCGCAGACCGGTGCCATATTTGTTTTGCTTGCCATTTCCAAACCGTGCATCCGATTCTGGTGATCTTTATACCGATTTCAACCGAAATCACCTCACCTTTCCAGTGGCACTCTTGAATTTCCAAGTTGAGGCCAGGTTCAATCATTCCTTGTCAAATCTTGCATATGCATCACATATCGCATCCCGCATAGCATACCATGTTTGCATCATGTTTGTTTGAGCTTTGCATGTGGTTGATTGTGTTCCTTTTGCTTGTTTGTCTTGTTTGGGTACAGCCGGGAGACGAGTTCGCTAATGAGGAGCCCGTTGAGTTTGCTTACGAGGACCAAGTCAACTCTGACAACTTTGCAGGCAAGATGATCATACCCTCGAAATCACTTCTATCTTTGCTTGCTAGATGCTCGCTCTTTTGCTATGCCTATGCTACGATACCTACCACTTGCTTATCATGCCTCCCAAATTGCCATGTCAAACCTCTAACCCACCATGTCCTAGCAAACCGTTGATTGGCTATGTTACCGCTTTGCTCGGCCCCTCTTATAGCGTTGCTAGTTGTAGGTGAAGATGGGAGATCGTTCCTTGTTGGAATATTGTTTATTTGTTGGGATATCATTATATTATCTTGTTATCTTAATGCATCTATATACTTGGTAAAGGGTGGAAGGCTCGGCCTTTTGCCTAGCGTTTTGTTCCACTCTTGCCGCCCTAGTTTCCGTCATATCAGTGTTATGTTCCCGGATTTTGCGTTCCTTACGCGGTTGGGTGATAATGGGAACCCCTTGATAGTTCGCCTTGAATAAAACTCCTCCAGCAATGCCCAACCTTGGTTTTACCATTTTCCACCTAGCCTCTTTTTCCCTTGGGTTTCCGAAGCCCGAGGGTCATCTTATTTAAACCCCCCCTGGACCAGTGCTCCTCTGAGTGTTGGTCCGACTGAGCTGCCTGCGGGGCCACCTCGGGGAAACTTGAGGGTTGGTTTTAATCGTAGCTAGTCTCATATGAGTGTGCCCTGAGAACGAGATATGTGCAACTCCTATCGGGATTTGTCGGCACATTCGGGCGGTGTTGCTGGATTTGTTTTACCATTGTCGAAGTTGTCTTGTAGAAACGGGATGCCGAGTCTGATCGGAATGTCTCGGGAGAAGGTTTATCCTTCGTTGACCGTGAGAGCTTGTGATGGGCTAAGTTGGGACTCCCCTGCAGGGATTTGAACTTTAGAAAGCCGTGCCCGCGGTTATGGGCAGATGGGAATTTGTTAATGTCCGATTGTAGATAACATGAACCTTAACCTAATTAAAATGAATCAACTGCGTGTGTTACCGTGATGGTCTCTTCTCGGCGGAGTCCGGGAAGTGAACACGGTGTTGGAGTAATGTTTGCCATAGGTTGTTCTATAGTTCTTCATTCGTGCTTTGCCTTCTCTTCTCGCTCTCTTTTGCGAACAGGTTAGCCACCATATATGCTAGTCGCTTGCTGCAGCTCCACATATTACCTTGCCTTACCTATAAGCTTAAATAGTCTTGATCGCGAGGGTGCGAGATTGCTGAGTCCCCGTGACTCACAGATTACTTCCAAACCAGATGCAGGGCCCGATGATTCCGTTCCAGATGATGCGCTTGAGCTCAAGTGGGAGTTCGACGAAGAATCACGTCGTTACTATGTGTCTTTCCCTGATGATCAGTAGTGGTGCCCAGTTGGGGCGATCGGGACCGTGTCGCATGTTGGGGTTGATCTTTTATTTTCGTGTCGTAGTCGGACCATGAGTGTATTGGATGATTGTAATGTTATTTATGTATTTGTGTGACGTGGCGAGTGTAAGCCAACTATGTACCTTTTCCCCTATTATCTATTTACATGGGTTGTTGTGAAGATTACCTTACTTGCGACATTGCTTTCAATGCGGTTATGCCTTTAAGTCGTGCTTCGACACGTAGGAGATATAGCCGCATCGAGGGCGTTACAGCAGCGGCGGCGGAGGAAACGGCGGCGGCGGCAACTCTGCACGCAATGGCGGCGGCGGCTGGCCCTCCTACACCAACAACAGGGGCCGGCGCAACGGCAGCTCCTCCAACAGCAGGTCTCAGCACGACACGATCAGATGCCAAATCTGTGGGAAGCCGGGACACTCCGCCAAGGACTGTTGGTATCGTTTTGATGAAGACGATGATGACTCCTCTCAAGATGAAAAGGTGGCCGGAGCTGCTGATGGTTCCTATGGCGTTGACACCAACTGGTATGTTGACAGCGGCGCCACAAACCACATCACCGGCGAGCTTGACAAGGTGACTATGCGAGAGAAGTACCATGGCAAAGATCACATCCACACCGCCAGTGGAGAAGGTATGAAAATTAGTCACTTTGGTCATTTAGTTATTAAAACCCCTTATAGAAAAATTCATCTCCGCAAAATTTTGCATGTCCCTAGTGCGTCTAAAAATCTCCTCTCTGTTCATCGCATTGCCATTGATAATCATGTATTTCTTGAATTTCACCCTTTCTTCTTTTTGATCAAGGATCAGGCAACGAGGAAGGTGCTATATCGAGGTAGATGCGTTCGTGGGCTTTACCCCTTGATTCCGGAGATTAGAAGATTGAATAAACAAGCTCTCAGTGCCACCGAAGTGTCTTCAACACGATGGCACGATCGATTAGGACATGCTTCATTTTCTTTAGTTGAAAGATTGCTTAGGAAAAATAAGCTCCCGTATGTTGGTGAGCGTGATGTTGAAACTATTTGTGACTCATGCCAAAAGGCCAAAAGTCATCAACTACCATATCCAATTTCCACTAGTGTTTCTACCATGCCTTTGCAACTTATTTTTTCTGATGTGTGGGGGCCTGCACCCTCTTCTGTTGGTAGACACACCTATTACGTGAGTTTCATTGACGACTATAGCAAATTTTCTTGGATCTATCTTCTTAAGAAACGATCCGACATTTTCCAAGTTTTTCTCAGTTTCCAAGCCTTGGTTGAACAAAAATTCAATAGCAAAATCATTGCCCTCCAGTCTGACTGGGGGGGGAGAGTACGAAAAATTAAACTCTTTCTTTCAAAAACTTGGAATTTCTCATCACGTGTCTTGCCCACATGCCCATCAAAAGAATGGGTCTGCTGAGCGCAAACACAGGCACATTGTTGAAGTTGGTCTAGCACTTCTAGCTGGCGCCTCCATGCCTCTCAAATTCTGGGATGAGGCATTCCTCACTGCCGTACACATTATTAACATGTTGCCTAGTCGTGTCATAAACAATGAAACTCCCATGGAAAGTCTCCTTCACACAAAACCAGATTACACAACACTTCGTGTTTTTGGGTGTGCATGCTGGCCCAATCTTCGTCCCTACAACAATTGCAAGCTTATGTTTCCTTTTAAGCAATGCGTGTTCCTTGGTTACAGCAACCAACATAAAGGTGTCAAGTGCCTTGACATATCTACAGGTCATGTGTATATCTCACGCGACGTTGTATTTGACGAGACACAATTTCCCTTCTCTAAGCTTCACCCCAACGCCGGTGCACTTCTTTGTCAAGAAATTCTTCTTCTAGCACACAGTCTCACCGGCCTTGATCTATGGGGGAATAATTCTGATGATCAATTGTTGACTAACTCTCATAACCATGAGCATGAGCTTTGTGATGATGCAGCAGAAAACAGTGCAAAAAACGGTGAAGAAAGAGCTCAAAACGGTGAAGAAAGAGCTCCAAGTGTGTCACATTTTATGTGTCCAGCACCAGGGAACAAATCTTCCTTGGGATCGGCAGCACAGGAATCCCGCGGTCGATCCTCCTCGGGATTGGAGGAGCGCCAGAACGGCGGGGCGCTGGAAACCGCATCGCCCGCCAGGCGTGGCGTCAGCGAACCAGCCTGCGACACGCAGCGTCCCCTCATCGGCTCGGGAGCAGCCACCAGCCCACACCAATCCGGCGCAGACACTCGGCCCATGGGGAGTCGCTGGGCCTCAAGCAGGCCCCGCCACTACGTGCGTCGGCGGCATGAGCCAACTCCTCCACCACACGAACGCGGGACAGGCACGGATCCCGGCGCCGATCCTCTCCTGTCTCCAGACTCGCGGCTAGGGGCGGATTCGCCTGGGCCCAGTCCATCATTGCGGCATGGGAAACCTGGCACCGGATCCTCTGCGCCGCATGCAATGGAACCAGTGGCGTCTGGAGCCACAGAAGATCCGGTGGATCCGTTCGAGGGAGCTGCAGCAGCGTCGACAGGATCTGCCTCGGGATCGCCCCTCTCGCATGCACCAGCAGGATCTTCTGTGTCACCTACAGCTGCTGCTCCGCATACACGCCTGCAGAGAGGGGTAACTAAACCTGTGAATTATAAACAAGTTGTGAAATTTGGTTTGGCATGTTCAACAGGTGAACCTAGCACTCCTGAAGAGGCACTCAGCGACACACGATGGAAGAAGGCCATGGAAGAAGAATACATGGCACTCAGGAAAAATCAAACATGACACTTGGTTCCCCCACGGCAAGGTAAAAATTTGATTGATTGCAAATGGGTTTTCAGAATAAAGAGAAAATCTGATGGAACCATAGATTGCTACAAGGCTAGACTCGTTGCAAAGGGCTTTAAACAGCGGTATGGCATAGACTATGAGGATACCTTTAGTCCCGTTGTTAAAGCTGCCACTATTCGCCTTGTATTGTCTATTGCCGTTTCCAGGGGATGGTGCCTTAGACAGCTAGATGTCAAGAACGCGTTTCTTCATGGTGTTCTGGAAGAGGAAGTATATATGAAGCAACCTCCAAGGTTTGAAAGTAAAAGCAAGCCATCCTATGTATGTAAACTTGACAAAACTCTGTATGGACTGAAACAGGCTCCCAGGGCATGGTACTCACGACTGAGTCAGAAATTGCAGGCACTTGGTTTCCTTCCTTCAAAGTCTGACACATCCTTGTTCATTTACAATAAGTCAAATACCTCCATATTTGTTCTCATCTACGTTGATGATATTATTGTCACAAGTTCATCTAATGAAGCTGTGTCAGGTCTGCTAAAGGATTTGAGTGCTGAGTTTGCCCTCAAGGATCTGGGAGATCTGCACTTCTTTCTGGGAATTGAAGTAAAGAGACATGGAGACAGTTTGCATCTCTCTCAGGAAAAATATGCTGCTGATCTGGTAAGGAGAGTTGGGTTGCAAGGATGTAAGCCTTCACCAACGCCACTATCTAGCACAGAAAAATCGTCACTCACTGATGGAAAAATCTTGAGTCAGGAAGACAGTACCAGATACAGAAGTTTAGTAGGAGCTCTTCAGTACTTGACTCTAACAAGGCCTGACATTTCTTTTGCTGTTAATAAAGTATGTCAGTTCCTTCATGCTCCTACTACAACTCACTGGACTGCTGCCAAGTGCATAGTGAGATATGTCAAAGATACTATGAGTCTTGGTCTTACTTTCAGCAAGTCCTCTTCAACTCTTGTTAGTGCGTTCTCTGATTCTGACTGGGCAGGATGTCCAGATGACAGACGCTCCACTGGTGGTTTTGCAATATTCTTTGGTCCAAACTTGATATCTTGGTGTGCTAAGAAACAAGCCACAGTGTCACGATCCAGTACAGAAGCTGAGTATAAAGCACTAGCCAATGCCACAGCAGAGATTATATGGGTTCAGTCCATGTTAAAAGAGCTCGGTGTGAAGCACACACGAACTCCGTGTCTATGGTGTGATAATCTTGGTGCCACTTATCTATCTGGCAATCCAGTGTTTCATGCCAGGACAAAACACATTGAGATAGATTTCCACTTTGTTCGAGAAAGGGTGGGCAACAAGCAATTGGAGATTCGTTTTGTGCATTCACGTGATCTAGTTGCAGATGGATTCACAAAAGCATTACCTACAAGGAACCTTGAAGAATTCAAGCGTAATATCAACTTAACGAAGTTGTGATTAAGGGGGGGGTGTTAAACGACACCTATACATCTTACCACCCGGCCTAGCCGGTCGGCCTAGCCGGTCCCTTTCCTTGTACTCAAAGTCTAGAGATAGAGATAGTTAGTTTATATTCTCTGTTATCTTGAGCAACCAGATAAGCTCTCTTCCCTCTCTCCCAAGTTGTAACCTCAACCTCCTGTACGCGATCCAGGGAGTTGTGCCCCTGGCTATATAACACGCAGGCGTCGCCCAGAGCAAGGGTACGACGTTTCCCACAACGAGTACTACTCGGACACCAGCACACACGGCATATTTAGCTCTAACATTCACCGCCCTAAATATGACGTGGTTGTCACTACCAACCCGGATCCCAAATGCGACTACTGCTACCCATAGGTATTACCTTCGTCGTTCCTTGTAGAATCCCAGTCACCGACTTTGCCATTGTCGGCTCATCTGTAGCTTGATGCCAATGCTCCTTCTTGGTCACGTCTTCAAACTTCACCTGTTCTTCGGTGCTTGATAGGCTGTCTTTCGGATTCTCATAGAGAGATCTTTTGAATCTGAGCGAGACCAATCTTCGGTCTAACTCTGATTTCCAATCTCTTGACGCTTGCTTCAGCTCATTAAGTGCCTTCTTGAGCTTGTAAACTTTCCCTTCTTCTCCTTTCTTCTCGTAGTCGAGGGGTAGTTCCACGTACACTTCTTCTTTGAGGTCGTCGTTGAGGAAAGCGGATTTCACATTCATACGATGAACCTTTCAATCCTCTTGTGCTGCCAAAGCTAGGAGCACTCTCACTGTCTCGGTTCGAGAAACCGGTGTGAAAGTGCAATTATCCCTGGGTGGTTTTGGTAATTCCTAACAACATATAGCTCATTGGACTAATGCTACTTAAAGGCAAACATTTCAGGAAAGCTCAATGATTGGCATGGCATGGATGAGAAAAGTGAATCCCTCAAAATTCTAAGGACAAAGGATTGGCTTAAGCTCAAAGCTCAGGACTTTACATTTTTTCATTTTAAGTGATCCAAGATCACGTTGAGTCCATAGGAAAAGCCAATACTATTAACAGGGGATGAGGTTTTGCTTAATTAGTTTCTTGCTCAAAGTGCTTAGTGATATGCTCCAAAAGCCCTCAACTACCTTCTCATATACACATATATCCCAAACCAAAAGTCAAACTCGGCCCCACCGAATCTTTCTACCTGGCGCCACTGAGTTCAGTTGACATAGCCACTGCCAGAAACCCTAGTCTTTTCGGTCTCACCGATAGGGATCTCGGTCTCACTGAGATGGGATTGTAATCTCTCTATTTCCCTTCGTAATGTTTCAGTCAAACCGAGATGAGCGATCGGTCCCATCGAGATTGCAATGCAAACTCTCTGTTTCCCTTTTGTAACGTTTCGGTCCAACCGAGATGAGCGAATCGGTCCCACCGAGTTTGCCTGACCAACTCTCTGTTAGTCCATTACCAAAATCGGTCTCACCGAGTTTGTGTAATCGGTCTCACCGAGATTATGTTATGCCCTAACCCTAACAAAATCGGTCCCACCGAGTTGACATGTCGGTCCCACCGAAAATCCTAATGTTCACATTTTAAACTAAATCGGTCTGACCGAGTTTCATGATTCGGTCCCACCAAGTTTGGTGATTTGTGTGTAGCGGTTAGATTTTGTATGGAGGCTATTTATACCCCTCCACCTACTCTTCATTCATGGAGAGAGCCATCAGAACATGCCTACACTTCCAACATATATTTTCTGAGAGAGAACCACCTACACTTGTGTTGAGGTCAAGATATGCCACTCCAACCACACAAATCTTGATCTCTAGCCTTCCCCAAGTTGCTTTCCACTCAAATCATCTTTCCACCAAATCCAAATCCTGTGAGAGAGAGTTGAGTGTTGGGGAGACTATCATTTGAAGCACAAGAGTAAGGAGTTCATCATCAACACACCATCTATTACCTTTTGGAGAGTGGTGTCTCCTATATTGGTTAGGTGTCACTTGGGAGCCTTCGTAAAAATTATGGAGTTGAACCAAGGAGTTTGTAAGGGCAAGGGGATGCCTAGTTCGTGAAGATCTACCCGAGTGAGGCAAGTCTTTCATGGGTGACGGCCATGGTGGAATAGACAAGGTTACTTCTTCGTGGACCCTTCGTGGGTGGAGCCCTCTGTGGACTCGTGCAACCGTTACCCTTCGTGGGTTGAAGTCTCCATCAACGTGGATGTACGATAGCACCACCTATCGGAACCACGCCAAAAATCTCTGTGTCTCCAATTGCGTTTGAACACTCCAAACTCCTTCCTTTACCTTCATATGCAATTGTTTTACTTTGCGCTGCTATACTCTTAGAATTGCATGTGTAGGTTGATTGCTTGACTTGTGCTAAGTTGCTAAAATCTGCCAAGAACTAAAATTGGGAAAAGGCTAGATTTTTTACTTGGTCAAGTAGTCTAATCACCCCCCTATAGACATACTTTCGATCCTACATGGTGCAAACACCTCCTCATAGTCAACTCCTTGACGTTGTACGTAGCCCTTTGCAACGAGTCTTGCCTTGTAGTTCACAATGGCACCCTCCATGTCCTTCTTCAACTTGTAAACCCACTTCAAACCTATGGCCTTTTGGTTCGGAGGTCGGGTTACCAAAGTCCACGTGCCATTGCTCTCGATCGCCTTCATCTCCTCATCCATGGCGTGCATCCAACTTGAACTTTTGCTCGCCTCTACGAAGTTTGCCCGCTCCTCAATTTCGAGTAAACACAAATCGGAGTACTCGAGCGTAACTGGCTTTGCGTTCTTGTAGACTTTCTTGAGGGTCTTGTAGCGATGAGGCCCGGAAGAATCCATTGTGGCTTGCGAAGGAGGCGACACAAATTGTGTCGGCGTCGATGCACTTGAGGAAGACGGTTGAGTCTCGGGCGTGGTAGATGCCGGGTCGTTGGCATCCGCGTCGTCGGCGTAGTCGTCGTGATCGTGACCATCATCTTGATTGTCATCATCACTATGCGCCTCGTTGTCGATGTCGTTGCCGAGATCTCTACCCGTGTCTTGCGCGTCGTTGTCTCTATCACCGTGCGACCCATGCGCGTCGTCGTTGGTGTCGGCACCATGATGATCACTACCATTGCGGTCACCTTGGTTGAGCGTCTTGCCAACCACCTGGATATCCTCCCCTGCATCATTATTAGTTGGAAATTCAACTGTGAATATGTTACTATTTGGAGCATCGTCGGCTGCTGCGCTCCAATTCCAAGCTTGGTTTTCTTCAAACACGACGTAGCGTGAAATCCGTAGACGCTTGGTTCGTGGATCGTAGAAGCGGTATTCCTTGGTGCCGGAACTTCTCTCGTATCCGATGAACACCATCTTGGTGCTATGATCGGCAAGCTTTGAGAGATGCGGCTCCGCCGTCTTCACATGCGCCACACACCCAAACGTCCGTAGATGAGACACATTTGGCTTCCGTCCGTAAATTGCTTCATAAGGAGTCTTGCCGATCACTGCCTAGCCCGGTTCGAGAAGATAGACCGCCGTCGAGACAGCTTCTCCCCAAAAAGTCCTTGGCAGGTTCTTGCTCTTGAGTAAAATTCTCGCCATGTCAATGACGGTTCGATTGCGTCTTTCAACAACCCCGTTCTGCTGTGGTGTATAAGGTGCCGTGGTGTATAGTGGGTTTGTTTCGACTCACGTCTATATGAAGTCGCTCCTCTACAAATAGACACACACGTGTGATACAAACACACATGAGACCATGACTTTCCCATTCCGACTCTCGGTGTGCACTGCAAAGTGGAACAACAGAGCTCCATAATTCTCCCTTTTATGATCCTGTACGGGAGAAAGTCAATCAGATTTCCGGAGAGCGCTCTGGCATGAATGCTGGCATCTCCTTCGACATTGCAGCGGTCAACTACTTCCAAAGGATGATCATTTCCTCGCTGACATGTCTTATGATGCTGCTGTTAACGTTCTTCTTCCACCCACACAGTGTGTATTTTGACCCTTTTGATAAGGACATCCATACGACAGTTACACCCACAATCCCCATGACTACCTTAGCTCAAGTTCAAGAGACACAAGGACCGATGATAAGAGCTCACACATGTCAACTCAAATATTAGGTGCTTCCATTTCCAGGAATCCTTCCTAGTGTTTATGGGAATATGATGTTGCCTAGGTCGGATATATTTCTGTTACTCATTAGTGATGGACCTGGCATGAAAAGCAGGAAAGACTATGCTTCAGGTAATGATATCTAGACTTTGAAGCCACCGTGTTGACAGGTCAAGGGTATGTACGGAATATACAAGATGCCACCTTATAGTTTCTTCCATAGTCATCTATAAGTGTTGCACCACCTCAATTTTGGGTCGGGACCGTGTAATTTCGCCGACTTAAGGTTGGATCTGATCCCCACATCCTCTCTCTTTTGTCTTGCAAAAGCCCCCTTGTGTACCTCCTTATGTACCCCTTAAAGCATTGAGTTAGGGTGTATGTGTTATTGAATTTAGTCTTCCCATTTGGTACTGAATTTCCCATAGACACAAGAGCCAACAAGACATCTTGTATTACGCGTCATTAGACCAACACCGTGTTAATAAATATTGCATCTTATATCCACAATTCATATGGTATCTCTCAAATTCTTGCTTGCTCTTTGGTTGCATGCACAGATTGATCTTCATGCTGAGACTGACTGTGTTTCCAACGTCATCAATAACCATACCTACCGGACTTGGTTTAGCAATTGCTAGAGCACACCAATAAGTGTTTGGTGTAGTCGGGTCATCAAATTAGTATCCTTCAACATAAATTGACATTGTCTCATTAAAAGATCGGGCCACCTTGTGTCTATCACCTTTGGAATCAAAGGGTGCAGGGTGGGGGTGGGGGGAGAATGGCTCATCAGCCTGTAGATTAGTTCGTAACAAAAAAAACGTACTCATGTAGGATTATTGTGCCTATAGACATGCCAAAAAGAAAAAGTTACTGAAATTCCTATGCTCCATGCAGGGAATGTGGTTTAGGATCTGACACAGTAACATCCTACTCACTCTATGGACGGAGGGAGTATATTTTCCATGTGAGAAATGTGACTTGTGATGTATGCTTCTTAAATTAACCTAAATGATAAGTGCCAAACATTAGGATTTTAGCTCCTTGCCCCAAAACTGTTCAGCACCGTCGTATCGTGTGTATGCATCTTGAAGCACCAGAGGCTGCCACGTCAGCCGCATCCTCCTGAACGGTCATAGCAAGTCCAGACCAAACAATTTCATCGCAGATGGTTATCCATCCACAACCCATACCACTCCACAGATTCCCCACTTCTTTCTCGCCCTCTCCCTCTTCCTCCCCAACCACGCGGACACCGGTGAAGCGAGCTGTTGCCGGCGACGAGTCCCGGATGCCATGGATCCGGGAACATGAGTGGCACACCCCTGCAGTAGCTGGCCCATGTTGGTGAGTAAAAGAAGTAGGAAAAGTAATCTTGAACATGTTGGTGAGTATGTGCATCACATACCTTTTAGTGTGTACGTCGTAGGGTAAATGGCACGGGGTCCAGGATCTCAGATTTATCGAGCATAATTGCATCCAGATATGTATTTGGGAGTTGATCCGAAGGACCAGCTAAGTTCTTCCAATTCTCTGCCGAGGATCCATAATTTCCTTTCACATTTAGGAGAAAATATGTCAATTTCTTAGTGCCAACCTAAAATCAATTAGAATTTATATGATACACAATAAAGTGTGCTCTCTTACCTCTTTGATCTTGAATTCATATTTAAATTCAAAATAGTTAGAAGAAACTGTGTTCTTCTTTCGGTTTACAAAATTGTTCGAATTTTTCTTCACCTCGGTATTTTGTCGATCAGTAACTAGTTGGCAGACTAGCACACATTGTTGGGACTAAGTATTTGCATCGATGCAATGCAACGCATGTACTAGCAGATCACGTACCTGAGTAACCTAAATTGACTAAGCACGTCCCAGACTCCAAGTAGCTAGTAATAGACCACAGTGAAGATCTGATGCCGCCGGCGCCTCCGCGTCCATTACAGCTTCCACAGCCCTGGAAGTCGCCGAAAGGAACAACACCAGCGTCACCGATGCGGCGGATCTCTAAGTTAGTTCCCACGCCACTTCCTGCGCTGCCGAGCGGGCGCGTGACACCAGTCAAGATGTCGTCTCCGTTGTTGCCGCAGGCCCCGCTGTAGCCGGCGCCGACGGCCAGGAGGCCCAGACGGTCCCTGATGCTTCCCATGCCCACGAAGATGTTCTTTTCGTCCGTCATGTGTGCCAGGTGCGGCAGCCACGGTCTACTTGCTGCCACAGCTAGACAGAGCAGTAGGGAGGCGACAGTACGTGCAGAGCACTTATTGGCCATAGCTCTCGATACTACTCAGTCTCGAGTGTGATGCTCGTGAGATATGCTGCTAGCTGCTACTGAAAGCGCTTGTGATGTGGTGGGATTTGCGGTTCAAATAGGCAGAGGGGCATGTACCACACAGACGCACAGACATGGGTAGGGGGAGGGTGTAAATGAGACGACTCCAAATGCTGTGGTGAATGTTTTTGTTTAGGAATCGGGAGGAGTACATTCGTAGGAGTGGCGGTAGGGGAAGTTCGGTTGCTCGTGTTTCAGGACTCAGTTTTTGAACTGTGTAATTTGAAAAGACTAGTACATATGCTCGTGCGTTGCACCGGATAAAAGTTGACCATCCAACCAAGTTAAACATGGGCCGATTGGAATTATATGTTAAGCTATATCATAATCCCACTGTCCCATTATATACCGTCTATTTCATGTTCACCCACAATCCCGTGTATAAAGCATCCAAAGTATTGGGAGTTAATTTCTTCTTTTTAAGAAATGCGGAGTTGAATTATTCCTCCTCATCTGTAACAACACAATGGTGTGTTTGTTCTCTAGAGATAATCGGGACCCACTCTTCACTCTCTATCGATTGCTGGAGTAATTTATTGATTTTTCGTACAACTCGCAAATGTATATAAATTGATGAAATTTAGTTTCTAAAAATGAGAAGGCTATTAATAAGTATAAACAAACCCTCTTGTCGGGATTTCAAGGGCTTGACGGCCAAAACTCTACGACCAAGTGATAACCTCGCATGAAGATTAAATGCATCTAATTATAGTCAGCGACAACATGAAGTAGCAGCTTTCAATTGGAGGCAAGAAAACCTGTCGCATACATTGGCTAGTGCTCTGTAACGATCTGGTGGAGAGATTAAATCAACATTTTTCACAAACGACCCCAAAACAATGAACCTACTCATTGCACCTGGTTTAATAATAATGGATGGAGGTAATAGACGCAAGTGCGAGCTAGCTCAATTTACACAATCAAGGTATATTTTTCTTTTTTCAACAAATTTTCAGAAATTTGTAAAACATTTGTGGAAACTCCAAAAAGTTAGAAATTTCTGAAAGTATTCGCATTTTTATATATTTTAATAGATTTTAAAAATGCTCGCGATTTCAGAAAATGTTTATGTTTCAAATTTTGTTCAATCATTAAAAAAACTTTCATGTTTTCAAATTCTTAAAATGTTCAGGGGATTTCATAAAATGTTTGGGTTTCAAAAATTGTTCAAAATTTCAAAATATGTTCGCTTTTTTAGACAAAAAAATATATTTTTTCAAATTTTGTTCATAAATTAAAAAAAAATCATGTTTTCATAATTTGTTTGTAAATTCTTAGGGGAATTTCTCAAAAATTTCGGGTTTTGAAAAAATGTTCATAATTTCAGAAAATGTTCCCATTTTTCAATTATGTTCCTGTTTTTCAATAAATGTTTGGATATTCATAGTTGTTCGTAGTTTTGAGAAACGTTCAAGTCTCTAAAAATTTGTTAACATATTTTGAAATTGTTTGCTTTTTCAAAACTATTTACTTAAAAAAAATCATGTTTGAGAAAAAAGTTTACATCTTTCGCTGCATATAGTTTATATAAGCTGAGCTGTAATTTTTATAAACAACAAATTGAAGAAACACACTGTCTAGGGTTAACTCGCGCGAGGTGCATAGGCCTTTGCTAGTTGTTTTTATGTTTTGCCACCGCCGCTCCTTTCTTTTAATTAAAAGTCGCGCTTCTTTTTGAAGACAAAATGTAAATGGAGTCCCTGGTTAGTAGCGCAGATGTAGATGTTGTTTGTTGCAGGTTCGAATCCCACTGTGCCAATTTTTTTATGATTTTTAGCGCAAGAGCGAGATGATTTCGGACGTTGGTTCCATGACGTACGAAAATATGTCTAGGTCCCATCATAGACGAAAAAAAAGGAGAAACAGTCCTGTTTTTAATATTAGGTTACCGGACGGAAAACTTAGCGCAAGAGCGAGATGATTTCGGACGTTGGTTCATGACGTACGAAAATATGTCTAGGTCCCATCGTAGACCAAAAAGAAGGAGAAACAGTCCTCTTTTTAATATTAGGTTACCGGACGGAAAACTTAGCGCAAGAGCGAGATGATTTCAGACGTTGGTTCCATGACGTACGAAAATATGTCTAGGTCCCATCGTAGATGAAAAAAAGAGAAATAATCCTCTTTTTAATATTAGGTAAAGATTGGGGACTGAAAGTACACCAAACCATCACGTCAAGACTGATCGTGGACTGAAAAGAAAGCTGCAGAATACACTTGCAGCATATAATGTAGAGTCTGACAACATGTCTTAAATTCAGTGTTATTTTTTCTCGTTACTTCCATCACAATGTGTGCTCATGCAAAGATAGCTCCAGAGGCAGAACATTGCTCTAGGCTTAGGAGGTATCGGGCATAAACTTTCACTCTACATTTTCTTCCGACTGGTGATTATATTTTGCAGCCAGCTATAATGCATGAACTGAACTGGGGCAGGTAACATACTAGATCTTAGCATGTGAAACATATGGTAAGCAATCCAAACAAAAAAACACACTAGATCTTTCTCTGCAGAATAATGGAATGATCTTAATATTAACCCATTACTGGTAATACACAACAGCTAATGTAGTCATGCCGGTCTTTGACTCCTTTGCCTTGAACGGTTGTTTCAAACCAATGGTTGGTATATCTATCTATCGTTGTGTAAAAGATTTTAGCTGGTTTTGCATTCCAATTTCTAAGTACATTTGTGAGAAGTACTATCCCAGTAAAGTAAATGCATAGTACGTATCTCTATTATTATTAAACAAGCAAACATATCCATCACTAAACGCACCCCAACACATATATACAGAACAACGAAAGTGAATTACCACCGCACGATCATGTCCACTTAATTAGATCTAACCCTCGACATGAAACCTAACCATCACCAAAAAGTACGTTTCGCAATTATCACGGGCGGGCGAAGCTCTGCCAAGTGACGAAAGGTTCCGCAGGGAAAAAATTATATGAGACCATGTCTCACAGGCTAGCAGGTGAAACCCACCCTGATGAATAACATATGGCATTCACTAATCATAAAGGCATCTAATCTCTTCCCCCCTGATTTTAAGTGATGGGTGGAGTAGATGCTTTGTGACTTGTAAATGTCACGTGTCATCCATCAAAATGGGTCTTACATGCTAGCCCGTGAGACCTGGTCTCATATAATTCTTTTCCGGTTCCACACGTCCACTTCCGGAAAATCCGCAAGGAGGATTCAGCGGGATTCCTTTCTTTTCTCTGAGGATTTAGTGGTAGAGAAGAGGAAGATTAAACGTAATGTTCCTGTGATTTTGGGACGTGGGATGTCCAGAACGGATCTGGGTGTTGCGGAGTGCATGACCCGCCCGCCGTCCCTCTCTTTCGTCATCTCCCAACTACCCTCATCATCGTCCTTGCACGCACCACCCCATCGGCGTCGCCCAGCAAGAACCCTTGGCGCCGTGCACACATCCGCCGCCGACCAGGCGCCATGCCTCCTCGCTCACCCGTGGGACTAAGAGCATCTCCAGCCACGCCCCAACAGGCCCTCCTCAGGCGTTTTTGCCGCGCCGGTGCTGAAAAAATGGCCCAGTCGCCCCCCAGAAGCCCGTTTTCGCCGGCTCGGGTCGAAACTGGTGCCGGCGGACCCAGGAAGAACCCGGTGCCCTGGGGAGCGCATGGGGCATCGGCACAAGCAAAAAGGACGCGTGGGTCCGCCCTGTCGGCGAGTCCAGCGCCTATTCCCGCTGTTTCTTCCCGCTTCCCCCCCCCCCCCACTTCCCTCCCATTTTCTTCTTTCCTCCCGCCAATCTCCCTCCCACTCACCTCCCAGCCAGCCACCATGCCACCGAAGAAGTACCCCGTCCCCCGCGCGGCGGCAACCGCGACCGCCTCCGTCGCCGAGCCGAAGCAGAGGAAGCCCAAGGCGCCACCGTCCAAGCCACCGGGCATGCCAAACGCCGAGTGGAGGGCGGAAGTTCAGCGACGGGAGGTTGTCACCGCCGACCGGCAGAACAGGCCCATCGCCAAGAAGGCCCATGACAACGCGGAGCGCGCGGCTGCCGCTTCAGCGGACCAAGCCGAGGCCGAGGCGACTCGCGCGGGCCATGCCCAGTACGCTCCCTGGGGCCAGCAAAGCGTCGGCTCTCCGTCACCGCAGGCATGGGGATCTCCCTCGCCGAGCTACGCCGACGGGGACGCGCACGGTGGGTTCAACCCAAACGTCACCTTCCCCCATGGACACCCGGCCCAGCGCACGCCCTCGCCCGCCTTCGCCGGCGTGCAGTACCCTCCATACAACTACTCGCCGCCTGCCTACGCGTCCTCCCCGACGCCCCATCTACGCCATTGCGCGCTGCCCTTCTCGCACCTCGGCGACACCGACGAGACCAAGGGCGACATGGACGACATCATCGCGGAAGGTTCGGCCGCGGACGCCGCGTCTCCCGGGTTCGTCACCCAGGACGAGACGGTGGATCTCAGCGGCGGCATGGATGGCGATCTCGGCTACGTCTACGGCGAGGACGAGCAGGAGGAGCGGGAGCAGGAGGAGGAGGACGACGACGAGGAGGAGGAGGAGGAGGAGGAGCCGGCGCCTGTTCCGGCGAAGGGGCGCAAGAAGAAGAAGCGGGCGGCCAGGTCAGGCGAGCCGCGCATCAAGTGGGCGTCCAAGGAGGAGAAATGCCTCGCTGAAGCATGGAAAGTCGTCTGCCTCGACCCGACCACCGGCACGAACCAGAGCATCGAGACGTACTGGGAGCGCATCAAGGCCAAGTTCGACGAGCGCAAGCTCGTCGACCCCTACTTCAAAGGCGTCTACATGCAGCGCGGCTCGAAGGCGATGGAGAACCATTGGGGGCATATCTAGGAGGCATGCAACAAATGACATGGGGTCGTCGAGGAGGTCGCGGCTCGCCCGGAGAGCGGCGCCAGCATTGAGGGTCAGGTATGCCACGCCGGTCTCCCGCCTCTCTTCGCCGTATGCGCCTGCCAACTGTTTGTTTCTCCGCGCAGTTGCTGCGCATGTTCGCCCTGTATCGGCAGAGCAACAGCGACGCCGAATTCAAGTACCTCCGTGTTTACAAGCGCATTGACAAGTGCAAGAAGTGGGGCGGAAGTCCGGCGCACCCTCGACAAGGCCAAGGAGACCTACAAGCCGAACGCGCTGACTCCGGACGCGTCAGAAGGGCGGCCGGACGGCAACAAAGGTGCCAAGAAGGGGAAACACGCCGACGCGGCCACCGCTCGAGTGCAGGAGTCCATCGAGCACTGCCTCACCGACGCACAGGCTCGGGCCGTCCTTCGTGAAGAGAAGACCGGCGCGCGGTGGTAGGCATTGATGTCGAGCAGCGCCGCCAAGCTCGACTTACTCCGGACCAACGTCGCCGCGAAGAAAAGGAATACTGACCTGGCTTTCCTGCTGGGCGGGGCGGACATGCTCCAGAGCAACGACAAGGCGTTCAAGGCGTGGTACTTGGCGGAGCGTGGCCTCATCCTGAACCAGTTTCCCTCGAGGAAGCCGCCCACGCCCACGCCCATGCCGACGCCCCCGCCAAGCCTGAGCGATGATGCCGCCGAGACTCCCCGCAGCACAGAAGCCACGCCGACGCCGCCAAGCACAGAGACCCTGCCAAGCCCGCGCACGCCGACTCCGCCGACGCCGGAGGACGACCTCGCAGTCTGATGCGCACGCGCATCCTTTCTTCTTTTTGTATGCCGAAATTTTCATCCGATCGCCGAACTTGTGGCCGCTTGATCGCCGGATTTATGGCGTCTATTTTGTGCCTAGGAATGACTATGTTTGAATTTGTCGCGGCTGGGGGGGCGGCGCCTGGGGGCGTGGCTGGGAGCTAGGTCGCCTCCAGGGGCCAATCTAGCGCCGGTTCGCCCCCATGCCACTCTTTTTCGGCGCCCTGGGGGGCTGAACAGCTGGAAATGCTCTAAGCCTGTCTACACACCTCCCCACCAGCCGCTGCCCACGGTCAGCCTAAGCGTGTGCCCGCGGGACGGCGGCGCGTAGCCCCCCCCCCCCTTGCCGTTTTCGAGATCTGCACTGCCTACCTCGAGCATCGCATCGCTGCCGGATCTGCTGCTTCACCACCGCCCATCGCCACTTCATCGTTGCGGCCGGCCTGCGCCCTGTGAGGGATGAAGCCGACGCTACGGCCACCAGGCAACCGCCGATCAGCAGCACAACGGCTGCATCAGTGCTTGTTTGCTAGCAGCTGGGAACAACGGTTGGAACGTAGATCCATGGTGGGAAGGCAGATGGATTTCTGAGAAGATGGTCCTGATGGTCAATGTATTCCAGCCTTCTATGTCTGCGTCATTCACGCAGTTTGAAATCCCTTTCCTCACTCTTATGATTGTGTTTGATCAGCACCACTACTCCATTTGTGCAGTGACATGTTGTGATGTAGCCGTCGTGCTCCAGGGAACACCCCTCCTGATCAAATGCATAGATGCATGATGCTATCTTTATTAGCGCAAACACAAAGGTTAAATCGGGCATGCACTTTATTTCTACTTGCAGATATCAAGTTCAGACAAATATGTCACGGTTAGTTGAATTAAAAGGAAAAAAATTCAGAGAAGTGGTGCCCAGATCAAGAAGCACTTTTTTAGACGAGCCCTCATGTAACTGTCAAGAATTGAGATGATTCACTTATGTGTGGTGTAAAAGTTGTACTTTGGTGGCATTTTCTTTCTGTTTCAGTTTGAGTGGTGCCACACAGCTGTGTCACATTGCACTTCAAAATGTGTTCTGTGATGTGGTATAACACCATGCTTGAGAAATCATTAACTTTCTATTAATAAAACAAGCAAAAGTTTTGGGAGAATTATCATCTAGTGTTTTGTGTTATGGATCTTTCCATGTTGGGGGCATACTTCTACCAAATAGTATTTTTGGACGTGACACTTGACCATTTATTTGTAACATGGAGTGATGTGGTGCAAAGTAGATTTATCAATTTCATTTAGAAGATATTCACATACACATGCCTTTGCTCTTGGTGCTAGGCCAGTAGAAATTTTTCTCAGATTATTAATTTTAGATCTTAGGACTAAAACCTCCAAAGCTTAAACTTACGCGTTAATAAATTAATATTATGAAAAGTTAAGTTCTAGCATGACAACATCTTACAGTAATATCCTTCCATGTGCATAGTATTGAACCGTGGGTTAATTACTGAGTGTTCAAAATATATATTTCTTTCTCTTTAACAAAACGCATGCACACAGTTAGCTAAAACATTCGGATCAAGACACCTTGTTGGACACTTTAGATGTATGCAATTATTAATTTCTGCAGTTTGAGATTTGTATAATTGTTTTCTAAATTTTGGATAGTGTGTTATAATGTGTGAAGTATAATTTCTATTTTTTTTCTTGCTTTGTAAAATTTATAACTTCGTTAATGTAAAACTTCCATTCTGCTCCTTCCAATATTCAATCTCCATGACAGATGGGTAGTTTGTTACTTTTTGGAAGAGTTGTGGTAAGTCATGTGCTCAAAGCATGTCTCGCCCTCACATATATATATATGCTCACACAATACTTTTTGACTTCTTTTTTTGTCTATTTACAGGTTTGGAAATACAATTTTAGTTGCCTTCATTCAAATGCTCAAGGCTTTGGGTGAGCTATTGCACACCTCCTTTATAATATTGTACTGGTTGAGTTAATTTAAATTGCATGTGCATCTGGCAACATTTATAATGGTTGTTCTATGTGGTTTAGTTTGTCCAAGTGATGACGATTGCTTCAGTTTGTCCATGTGATTTAGTTTGTCTTCCACCCAGACAAATTAAGTCCATTATTGGTTCTAAAACTTTAATAGTGATGAAAAACATGTAAAATTTGACAATTCTTTTGATAATTATTTGATGCTATTTGAGACGTGTGTTGCACGTACAAACTTACTAGTAAACTAAAATTTGCAGCTAGCTAATTGCGGTCACAAGATAGGGCACCAGGTGGCAGGCCCGGTCTGCAATTTCAAACCTTGATATTGATATATTGAATCAACTTCATAGATAGAGCCGATTTGAATTTGTGAATTCTCAAAAAATATTTTAAAAACATAGATGAACAATATGCTATAGTTTGAGCTACAACATAAATTTACAACTCGACGTGTTCTATTTTACATCTCCAGAAGGCGGAGATGTAAATCTTTTTGCATCTATATCATCTGTTGGAGGAGAATTTTTTTAATCTTGAAGATGCAAAAGTTAGTTTTTCCATCTACATTTCTATTGGAGATGCTCTAATGACAATCACAACATCCTTAAGAACATGTACACCACATATCACACCCGGACCTAAATACACCGAGACTAGAAACGGCCGTCGTGATAGAAGTTTCACACTAATCACTTGGTGCCGAATACAAAACGTTACATTTCCACATCGGCGTACATTCAAAACAGCTTTGTAAGATTATTGTGAGACAAAAAAGCAAAAATTAATACAGATGACACAACCAAAGTGCACGCGAGGTAATACTGCATGACGCCGAGACTCAAGTAGCTAATGAGTTGATCTGATACGGCCGGCGCCTCCACGTCCAAATGAAGTTCCGCGACCTATGATGAAGCCGCCGAAACAGACACCGCCAGCGCCACCAAAACCTCCCACTTGGATGATGCTCCCCACGCCTCTTCCAAATGTTATCGCTATTGTTGCTGAAGCCCCATATGACGCATCCATCCTGGTAGTTGCTCGTAAAGCATCGTACGATCCTACCCTATTGGGCCCTGACAACAGTGAGAAGACGTGGTCATTGTTTTCGCTGGATCCCCTGTCCTAGCCACCCCCGACGGGTGGGAGGCCCGAACGGTTCCCCATGCCTGCCATGCCCACGAAGTAGTTTTTTTTTCTGTCCATGGCGCTACCAAGTCTTTGCTCTTGGTGCTAGGCCAGTAGAAATTATTCTCAGATTATTAATTTTAGATCTTAGGACTAAAACCTCCAAAGCTTAAACTTACGCGTTAATAAATTAATATTATGAAAAGTTAAGTTCTAGCATGATAACATCTTACAGTCATATCCTTCCATGTGCATAGTATTGAACGGTGGGTTAATTACTGAGTGTTCAAAATATATATTTCTTTCTCTTTAACAAAACATATGCACACAGTTAGCAAAAACATTCGGATCAAGACACCTTGTGGGACACTTTAGATGTATGCAATTATTAATTTCTGAAGTTTGAGATTTGTATAATTGTTTTCTAAATTTTGGATAGTGTGTTATAATGTGTGAAGTGTAATTTCTATTTTTTTCTTGCTTTGTAAAATTTATAACTTCGTTAATGTAAGACTTCCATTCTGCTCCTTACAATATTCAATCTCCATGACAGATTGGTAGTTTGTTACTTTTTGGAAGAGTTGTGGTAAGTCATGTGCTCAAAGCATGTCTCGCCCTCACATATATATATGCTCACACAATACTTTTTGACTTCTTTTTTTTGTCTATTTACAGGTTTGGAAATACAATTTCAGTTGCCTTCATTCAAATGCTCAAGGCTTTGGGTGAGCTATTGCACACCTCCTTTATAATATTGTACTGATTGAGCTAATTTAAATTGCATGTGCATGTGGCAACATTTATAATGGTTGTTCTATGTGGTTTAGTTTGTCCAAGTGATGACGATTGCTTCAGTTTGTCCATGTGATTTAGTTTGTCTTCCACCCAGACAAACTCCATTATTGGTTCTAAAACTTTAATAGTGATGAAAAACATGTAAAATTTGACAATTCTTTTGATAATTATTTGATGCTATTTGAGACGTGCGTTGCACGTACAAACTTACTAGTAAACTAAAATTTGCAGCTAGCTAATTGCGGTCCCAAGATAGGGCACCAGGTGGCAGGCCCGGTCAGCAATTTCAAACCTTGATATTGATATATTGAATAAACTTCATAGATAGAGCCGATTTGAATTTGTGAATTCTCAAAAAATATTTTAAAAACATAGATGAACAATATGCTATAGCTTGAGCTACAACATAAATTTACAACTCGACGTGTTCTATTTTCCATCTCCAGAAGGCGGAGATGTAAATCTTTTTGCATCTATATCATCTGTTGGAGGAGAATTTTTTTAATGTTGAAGATGCAAAAGTTAGTTTTTCCATCTACATTTCTATTGGAGATGCTCTAATGACAATCACAGCATCCTTAAGTACATGTACACCACAAATCACACCCGGACCTAAATACGCCGAGACTGGAAACGGCCGTTGTGATAGAAGTTTCACACTAATCACTTGGTGCGGAATACAAAACGGTACATTTCCACATCGGCGTACATTCAAAACAGCTTTGTAAGATTATTGTGAGACAAAAAAGAAAAAATTAATACAGATGACACAACCAAAGTGCGTGCGAGGTAATACTGCATGACGCCGAGACTCAAGTAGCTAATGAGTTGATCTGATACGGCCGGCGCCTCCACGTCCAAATGAAGTTCCGCGACCTGTGATGAAGCCGCCGAGACAGACACCGCCAGAGCCACCAAAACCTCCCACTTGGATGACGCTCCCCACGCCTCTTCCAAATGTTATCGCTATTGTTGCTGAAGCCCCATATGGCGCATCCATCCTGGTAGTTGCTCGTAAAGCATCGTACGATCCTACCCTATTGGGCCCTGACGACAGTGAGAAGACATGGCCATTGTTTTTGCTGGATCCCCTGTCGTAGCCACCCCCGACGGGTCGGAGGCCCGAACGGTTCCCCATGCCTGTCATGCCCACGAAGTAGCTTTTTTCTGTCCATGGCGCTACCAAGTCTTTGCTCTTGGTGCTAGGCCAGTAGAAATTATTCTCAGATTATTAATTTTAGATCTTAGGACTAAAACCTCCAAAGCTGAAACTTACGCATTAATAAATTAATATTATGAAAAGTTAAGTTCCACCATGATAACATCTTACAGTCATATCCTTCCATGTGCATAGTATTGAACCGTGGGTTAATTACTGAGTGTTCAAATTATGTATTTCTTTCTCTTTAACAAAACATATGCACACAGTTAGCAAAAACATTCGGATCAAGACACCTTGTGGGACACTTTAGATGTATGCAATTATTAATTTCTGAAGTTTGAGATTTGTATAATTGTTTTCTAAATTTTGGATAGTGTGTTATAATGTGTGAATTATAATTTCTATTTTTTTTCTTGCTTTGTAAAATTTATAACTTCGTTAATGTAAGACTTCCATTCTGCTCCTTACAATATTCAATCTCCATGACAGATTGGTAGTTTGTTACTTTTTGGAAGAGTTGTGGTAAGTCATGTGCTCAAAGCATGTCTCGCCCTCACATATATATATGCGCACACAATACTTTTTGACTTCTTTTTTTGTCTATTTACAGGTTTGGAAATACAATTTCAGTTGCCTTCATTCAAATGCTCAAGGCTTTGGGTGAGCTATTGCACACCTCCTTTATAATATTGTATTAATTTAGTTAATTTAAATTGCATGTGCATGTGGCAACATTTATAATGGTTGTTCTATGTGGTTTAGTTTGTCCAAGTGATGACGATTGCTTCAGTTTGTCCATGTGATTTAGTTTGTCTTCCACCCAGACAAACTCCATTATTGGTTCTAAAACTTTAATAGTGATGAAAAACATGTAAAATTTGACAATTCTTTTGATAATTATTTGATGCTATTTGAGACGTGCGTTGCACGTACAAACTTACTAGTAAACTAAAATTTGCAGCTAGCTAATTGCGGTCACAAGATAGGGCACCAGGTGGCAGGCCCGGTCAGCAATTGCAAACCTTGATATTGATATATTGAATCAACTTCATAGATAGAGCCGATTTGAATTTGGGAATTCTCAAAAAATATTTTAAAAACATAGATGAACAATATGCTATAGCTTGAGCTACAACATAAATTTACAACTCGACGTGTTCTATTTTACATCTCCAGAAGGCGGAGATGTAAATCTTTTTGCATCTATATCATCTGTTGGAGGAGTATTTTTTTAATGTTGAAGATGCAAAAGTTAGTTTTTCCATCTACATTTCTATTGGAGATGCTCTAATGACAATCACAGCATCCTTAAGTACATGTACAGCACAAATCACACCCGGACCTAAATACACCGAGACTGGAAACGGCCGTCGTGATAGAAGTTTCACACTAATCACTTGGTGCGGAATACAAAACGTTACATTTCCGAATCGGCGTACATGCAAAACAGCTTTGTAAGATTATTGTGAGACAAAAAAGAAAAAATTAATACAGATGACACAACCAAAGTGCGTGCGAGGTAATACTGCATGACGCCGAGACTCAAGTAGCTAATGAGTTGATCTGATACGGCCGGCGCCTCCACGTCCAAATGAAGTTTCGCGACCTGTGATGAAGCCGCCGAAACAGACACCGCTAGTGCCACCAAAACCTCTCACTTGGATGACGCTCCCCACGCCTCTTCCAAATGTTATCGTTATTGTTGCTGAAGCCCCATATGACGCATTCATCCTGGTAGTTGCTCATAAAGCATCGTACGATCCTACCCTATTTGGCCTCGACGACCGTGAGAAGACGTGGTCATTGTTTTCGCTGGATCCCCTGTCGTAGCCACCCTCGACGGGTGGGAGGCCCGAACGGTTCCCCATGCCTGCCATGCCCACGATGTAGTTTTTTTCTGTCCATGGCGCTACCAAGTCAGCAGACACGGCACTGGTGGATGGCACTAAGCAGAGTAGAAGAAGGGAAGCAAAAGCGTCAGAGCACTTCTTAGCCATTCCTCTAGATTCTACTTGCTCTCGTTGTGTTGTGCTCGTGAGATATGTTGATAGTTCAGCACTTGTGGTGTTGTGGAGCTTGAGATTTGAATAGGGGTCGAGGAGTACGTATGACGACGGAGAGGCAGGGGCAGATGAAAGGTGTAAATGAGTTGCGAGTACCATCATGAATGTCCTTTTAGCAATCAAGAGCATAAATTTCATATGATTGGTGGTAGTTGAAGTTCGGTTGCTCGTGCTTCAAGACTGTGCTTCTTTTTTCCTACCAAATGAAGACTGGGCTTCTAAATCTGGACTTGGGCAGCTCAAAGCTCAGCCTTTGAAAAGGGCCAATGCCTAATCATTTTGGATTTTTTTTAGAAAAGGAGGAAGATCCCGTCCTCTGCATCTGGACGATGCATGCATCCATTTTATTAATTATTCGCAAAAGACATTACAAAAAAAATGCAACAGTAAGTCTGAAGTCACCGTCTAGTCAACATCTGTCGCTACTCCTATCCAGTTGATGTAGGAATGCTGATAGTCCGGGCCTCATACCATAGACCTCGCAGTGAAGCCTAACATGTAAGACCTGAGGACACAACCAAGCCACTTGTCGGGTCTGGGGCACACACCAGTCCAGCGCGCTCTCAGAGGCCGCCGCCACCAACTGCCACCACTCCATTTTTAGAGTTGTACTGATGCATCCACCTTGCCTAGTCTAGCTGCCGTTGACGCCACCACGGCGCCCAACGGCACCACCTCCCTGCGCGCGAACAGCTGAGCACGTTGCAGTCGCCACCGGTACACCTCAGCACCATGCTGCCAAGTACCACCAGCCGACACAGCCTGAAGTCTCTCGAAGATCTGTCGTGCGTAGCACGTGCCCATCAGGCGCACCTGTCGGTTAGGCATGACTTGACATCTCCACCGAAGCTTCGTGCAAGATGAAGCCGCTCCATCTCCTGCCTCTGACTTCCAGCGCTGCTCCACAAATGATGCTCCCAAGAGAGGAACGACACTGCAGTACCGCCATCGTCCGATCTGGATTACCAGATTTTAGGGTTTCCCCCGAAGCAACACGAGTGAGTCGACAAAAGTTACACGACGATGCCTTCATGAAGGTAACGATGCAAGACGCCGCCATTGGCTCAGTTTTCACTGGCAACTCTGTTTCCCCAACTCGCAGTCGAGACTAGATAACAAATCTGGAGATCCGACCATCCAGCCTCAGGCCGACCATCTCTGGCGGAGGAGGTGGCCACCACCACCACGCCCAGGGCCGCAGCCCCGGACGTCCTCGAGTTGCGGGTCGATCCTAGGGACAACAAGCCATTGACGAAACGGTACATGAGGTTGTGGCCCGCCGAAGTCCATCCATGCCCCGATCAAGTGCCGCCGCTGGAGCTGCCGCCGGTTGCCGCCACCGCCGTCCCGCACACACTGCCATAGATCTTGCTATCACGGGCCGCATCCATGCTACCGGAGCGTGGGCTACGGAGAAACGCCGCCGCCGCAGCTGCAGCACACAGGCTTTAGCTGCGATGCCCCCGGCAGCGGCGGCAGGGGGAGGAGGCGCTAGAGTGAATGGGAGAAGGAGGCCGGCGGGGGCGCTCCAGTGCGGATAGGGTTAGGTGCGGAGAAATTCAAAGAGCATGTGCTGTCGTCCAAGATGGATCTAGTCAGGTGTAACTTGCCTAACCATTTTGGATGCCTGTTTGTATGGTTAGATCCAAGCCCGTTTTCGAGAGAAATTTTTCTATAGAGATGTACAAATGCAAGTCTTCCTTTTTACTGCATCAACACATGGCGATCACTGACGAGCACCACGAGCCTACTAAGCACCAAGTTGAGCAATGCTTTTCCCCTTTAATAAATGAGATTGGGTACTGAAAATGGCCACCTAGGCATCACATCCGAGACTGAACATGGACTGAAAAGAAAACTGCAGAGTAATATGTACACATGAACATGATATAATGCCGTATGACCAACATATCTTTATTCAGTGTTGTTTTCTGTGCTCGCGGAGAGGTCGCTCGAGTATGCAGTATGTTGGTCCAAGGTTAGGACTTACTAGGAGGCTTCAGGAATAAACCTTACACTAAATATATATTCTTAAAACATGCTGACATTTTCTGTGTTTTGCTGGCTTGTGCGTGATAGGCTGAAATTATTCAGCTAAGAAAAGCTGCTGCTGTCTCTGTGTGTTGGAGAGATCAGAGTGTCACGCGTGGCAATGGCATTCATGGTTTCTAGCCTCCACAAAACACAAAAGCTTAGGGATTATAAATGGCCACTAAACAATCACGTGGAGGCTCGGCACCAAAACGCTGCGGCGAAGGCTCCGCGCTCCTAATTACCCTACCCGCTCCCGTGCGGTGCCGCCGCGCCGCACCGGAGCGCCCCTGCCGGCCATCTCCCGTTTCACTCCAGCGCATCCCCTCTCCCCACCGTCGTTGCCGGGGGCATCGCAGGAAAATCATGTGTGCCGTAGCGGCGGTGGCGGTGTTTTCTCCTCGGCCAACGATTCGGTCAGGACGGCGGCGGTCCGCGATGGCCAGATCTACAGTAGTGGTGCAGGGTGGCGGTGGCCAGGCAGACGGCGGTGTTCGGTGACGGGTCCAACGGCGGCGGCTTGGGCACCCGATCTAGGTCCAGATGGACTTCGGGCGGGCCGCACTTGCTGATGTCGGGTACCGTCTCGTCAACGGCATGCTGCCCCTAGGATCGACCCGCATCACGAGGACGTTGGGGGCTCCGGCCCTGGGCGTGGCGGTGGTGGCCGCCTCCTTCGTCGAAGATGGTCAGCCTGAGGTTGGATGGTCGGATCTCCAGATCCGTCATCTAGTCCCGGCTGCGAGTTGAGGAGATAGAGTTGCTGGTGAAAACCGAGCCGATGGCGGCATTTTGCGTCGTTACCTTGGTGAAGGCATCGTCATGTAACTTCTGTCAACCCACTCATGCTGCTTCGGTGGAAATCTTAAGATCTGGTCATCCAAATCGGACGATGGCGGTACTGCGGTGTCGTTACTCTCTTGGGAGCGTCGTTTGTGGAGCAGCGCTGGAAGACAGAGGCAGGAGGTGGAGAGGCTAAGTCTTGCACGGAGCTTCGGTGAAGATGTCAAGTCATGCATGGTTGACAGGTGCTACGATGTGTCATGCCTGGTCGGCAGGTGCTACGCACGACAGATCTTCCAGAATCTTCGCATCTGGATGAATGCGCGTAGGGTGGTGGCGCCGTTGGGCGCCGTGATGGCGTCGACGGATGTTTGAACTGACAAGGATAAAGCGGATCTCTATCTTGAAGATGGGCCAGCGGTCCGAGGATGATGGCGACTTTTGTCTTCGAAAACATGTGCATGTGGTGCGCGCTTTAGGTTTGCTGCACCGGTTGTTGGTCCCGATACGTTATATGGATGGATCGGCGATGACACCGGTTTTAGATATGGGGGGTGAGAGGACTCGACACTGTCGAGTTTGTAGGTGTCAGTGATGGTTTCGGGTGGCTTGATATATTTTTTTATCGGACCTTTGTGAAATAATTAATAGAGATGGATGTATGAATCGATTGATGCAGAGGTCAGGAGTTTAGCCTCTTTTTTCAAAAAGAAAACAATCACATCGAGAGGAAAACCATTGCATCTATATTTTGAGACTAAACTTCGACTAAAAAGAAAAGTACAGAGAGCACATATAGGTATCAAAACATATATGCATGCACTGTTTGGCCAACATGTTTTCGTTGTAGTTTTCCTCATAACATCCGTCACAATGTACGCTCATGGAGAGATCACTCGGCAGCCAGAGCATTGCTCTAGGCTTAGGAGGCATCGGGAATAAACCTTTCACTCAACATTTTCTTCCAGTTGTTGATTATATTCCGTAGCCATTTATCAAACCCAGTTAATTTCTCTACGGACAAGGATTAACCGTCGAACAGTAATAGAGCACCCAGAGGTTACATGGCAACCGGACGGTGAGCACCATGGGATTAGAAAGTATCAAGAAATACGCTCAACCTTTTCCCTAGTTGGTTAGCTAGTTCACCCGGATATACTGACAATGTTTTTGCATGACCAGTGTCTTACGAGGTTTGGTTCTCACTGAGAGATCTCCCAATGCATCGTCTCTTAGCACCTTTTATCATAGGAGGTACAAAAAATTAAGAGACAACTATCACAATTCCTTGTTTCTTAGGGTTGCATCTAAATTTAAATATTTGAGGCTCATGCATACATGTGATTAGCAGCAACTCTCTTTTCCTATTGTCACGTTCAAAGGGTCGTATGTCCAACAGGCGCCCAAAAAGAGCTCCGCATACTAAAAATTCGTTTTTTTGGCGCCCAACAGCTCCAGCAGATGCTGTAACGCTAAAAAGTTTTGGCGTGCGCTGAAAAACGCTATCGCGCGCAGCATATTTTAGGCTTCGGATTGGACGCGCTTCACAATTTGCACTGTCTGCTTTTTGGACGCGCGTCTTTGGGCGTCTGCTAAAACAATGTTGGTCCCGACACACTAAAAGTGCTACAGTGGCGCGCTATAACTTTTATTGGGCGCGAGATTTTTGTGCGGCCGTTGGAGATGCTCTAAGCTACATCCTCCATCTCTCTCTTCATTATCTATTATGCCACATCAGAAAAATACCTATGACACTGCAAAAAAAAAGAAAAATACCTATGAAACTGTGCTAAGAAATTTTCATTGGGAGAGCCCTGAAGCATCGTCTGGCTTGATTAAAACATAATTTTGGTAATAAATGAAAGAAATTCAATTCCTTTTATATTAACATATATTCTAAATAACTTTGACATAGAATGATGCTTTGCTTTGAATCTGCATATTAGCACATACCTTACACGAGAAATTCTTTAAACATGCTTGATCTTGGAACTCAGAGAGGTTTACGTTATCATGATTTTTCTGCAAGGCACCAAATTAGTAGTGAGAAGAGATTTTGTGTGCAGTACTAGACTAGTACGCTGGATTGAAGTTTTCCAAATAGCCTTTCCCTGAGCATAAGAATAAGAGATAAAGACACACAACCTAATGATGCATGGTGTGTTTAGGAGAGCCACATGCAAGCTGATCAAAGGAAAACATGACAAAACAAGTTGGACACGCTAACAAGCACGTCCAGCATGTCGCCAAGAAGAAGTGCGTGAGGGAATACAGACCACCTCAAAACTCAACCGAGCCCGCCGCCAGCATACAACGATGTGCCAACTTGAAGAAAGCACTGGACTTCTTCACACTATCACCACCAGCCTGCCGGCCGAGATGACCCCCTGTCCTCTCCCTCCAAACCAAGGAGCCTCGACCCATCCAGTAAGCAGAAAGCAATGAGAAAGACAAAACTCTTCCCCTAGGGTTTCCCTAGGGTCCAACCTGTCCTCCGACGGCGACGGCGGAGTCTACATAGTTTCTACATCGATCCGGCCGTCTTTCGCGGCCGTCTACTCTGAAGCTCGCGATCAGGTTGGCATGGAGGATCTGGGAGTTGAAGGGCCCGATGAGGCATTGAAGGCGATGGGGGTGGAGACGCGGTCTGAAGGCGGGATCGGGGGAAGTAGTGTGGCGGGGGTAGGCCAGGATCAGGAGGCGGTCGATGGGGAAGCAACGGGAAGCAATGAGAAATCGACAGATGATGATCGGGTGGAGGAAGAGGAGGAGGATTTCGGCCATCTTGGTCCATATCCAAACCTGGAATACGCGTTCGAAGGCATGAACCTGCATGGAGAGGAAGAAGAAGACCTAGACCTATCTGGAGAGGTTGAAGAACTGATCAGGGAGGTGCGGTGGCTGGCTTTGTTTAGGGTTCACACGATGAGACCGTTTAGCGATGCGTCATTGTTAAATTCGATGAGGAACGCATGGACATGTGCGCAAGGGGTCACGTTCAATATCAAGGGGCCGAATCTGTTCTTGGCTCAATGCCATTGTCTTGGTGACTGGAAGAGGGTAATGGAGGGAGGCCCATGACAGTTTCGAAGGGATCCAATGGTCCTTGTTGAATATGATGGCTTCACTGACGTGGCGGAGTATGCACTGGACATGTATCCGCTGTGGGCTCGTATTAAAGGCCTCCCAGACGGCCTCACAAGGAAGAAAGAGTTGGCGGAGAATGTGGCAAAGAAGGTTGGAAAACCACCTTTTACAGTAATTGTAACGAAGGAAGGATAAACCATTCTAGTCATCTTCGAGTAAGAGTTTTTGGTAATGTGAATGAACCTTTGGTGAGATTAGTGCCGATCACCTTGAAGGAGAGGAAGAAGTACCCAATTTGGTACAAAAAGCTTCCAGATTTTTGTTTTTTCTGTGGACGAATGGGGCATGTAGTAGAGGAATGTGGTGACAGTATACATGATCCTGCATCTTGTGAGTGGGGAGATTGGCTACATTGGACTAACGAACCGTCTGGTGCTGGTGGAGGAGACAAAGGTGGGAGCTGGATGGGTTCGGGGCGTGGAGGTGGATCTATGGGTGCAAGAGGAAGAGGAGGGAGAGGTGATGGATGTGGAGGTGGTGGCCGAGGTGGTCGGGGACAGGCACCAGTGAGTGGGCAAGGAAACGCGGGGCAATCGGCTCCCGAGGCCAATCCAGTGTTGGGCGAGGATGGCAAGAATATCAAGAAGCGATTGATAAATAACGATGGGTCTATTAATGTAAGAGGTCAGGAGGTCACAAACCTGAAAGGCAAAGTTTCAAATATAGTTTTGCAGATAGAATATTCATCAGCAACGGATAATTCAGCTAGTGACGATGTCAGCAATAAAACACCGAGGAAGGTGCCGATAGTAAAGAGGAGGAAGCAGGGAGGGGAGGAGGATGAGTTGATTCACAAATGTATGATAAGGTGGCCTCCGTGCTGGAGGACCTCCGAGCCCAATGAGTCTACTTAGTTGGAACTGCCGGGGAGGGGGGAATTCCCGGACAGTTCGTGAGCTCGCGACGATTTGCCAGTCGCATTCCTCCAAGTTGGTTTTTCTGTGTGAAACTAGGCAAAAGGCGGAAAAGATGAGGAGAGTTCGAGGTCGTCTCAGCCTTAAGGGGTTTTGTGGTGTTGAAAGCACAAGTGCTCCCTAGGTGGTTTTGATAATTGATGACAACATATCTCTTGTTGGACTAACATTTCTATCTAGCATGTTTCAGATAAGTTCAACAATGGAGTGGCATGGACTAAAGGTTGTGGGAACTCCTTCAAGATGCTAAGGACAAAGGATTGGCTAAAGCTTCAAGCTCAAGACTCTTCATTTTTACATTTTAGTGATCCAAGATCACATTGAGTCTTTAGGAAAAGCCAATACTATCAAGGAGGGATGAGGTGTTGCTTAATGAGCCTCTTGCTTCATGTGCTTAGTGATATGCTCCAAAACCCTCAACTACTTTCCCATATCCACATATGACCTAAACCCTAAGCCAAACTCGGTCCTACCGATTCTTCCTATCCGGCGCCACCGAGTTTCACTTGTCATAAGCCACTGCCAAACCCTAGAAATTCGGTTCTACCGATAGGGATCTCGGTCTCACCGAGATGGGATTGCAAACTCTCTGTTTCCCTTTCGTAACTTTTCGGTCTCACCGAAAGAGCGAATCGGTCCCACCGAGATTGCAATGTAAATTCAGTGTTTCCCCTTTGTAACTTTTCGGTCCCACCGAAAGAGCAAATCGGTCCCACCGAGTTTGCCTGACCAACTCTCTGGTTAGCCAATTACCAAATTCGGTCTCACCGAGTTTGTGTAATCGGTCTCACCGAGATTACGTTATGCCCAAACCCTAACCATATCGGTCCTACCGAGTTGCATGTCAGTCCCACCGAAAATCTCTAACGGTCACTAGGTTTACACTTTCGGTCCGACCGAGTTTGTTGATTCGGTCCCATCGAGATTGGAAAACTGTGTGTAACGGTTGGATTTTGTGTGGAGGCTATATATACCCCTCCACCTCCTCTTCATTCGAAGAGAGAGCCATCAGAACACATACACAATTCCAACTCATATGTTCTGAGAGAGAACCACCTACTCATGTGTTGAGACCAAGATATTCCATTCCTACCATATGAATCTTGATCTCTAGCTATGTGGGATTTTGAACACATGTCGTCGACTCCGAGAGCTGAATCTTAAATGGTTGCTTTTCGGGACTGTTTGGAGGTCTGTGGCTTGGTGGATCTCGGATTCATAGGGGTGCCTTTTACCTATGACAATAAACGTGCTGCTGCAAACAATGTTCGGGTTCGACTTGATCGAGCGGTTGCTACAAATATGTGGAGGAACCTGTTTGCTTTCTCTGTGGTTTCTCATATTGCTTCACCATGTTCAGATCATATAGTGATTTTGCTCAAGGCCTCCGCTGACCCAGGGCCGACGGGTGAAAAACCAAGGAGATATGAATTATTCTGGGAGATGGATGGTACGCTGCCGGAGGTGATTAAGGAGGCATGGGATGCGGTTGGGGGTGTCCTCAACCTTTCCCAGCTGCGGGACGCCCTGTCAAAGAACATGATCTCGCTTGGCACGTGGGGTAGCAAATTTGGGAATGTTACAAGGGAACTAGCAAAATCCAGAACCCAACTTGAGGAGCTTATGCACATGAATGCGGATCAACATGATATTCGCAGGGTGACAGATAAAATGAATGAATTACTATACCAAGAGGAGATGATGTGGCTGCAAAGATCGAGGATCTCATGGCTGAAAGAAGGGGATAGGAATACAAAGTTTTTCCAGAATAAGGCGGTGTGGAGGGCACGGAAAAATAAAATTAGACAATTAACTGATAGTGTTGGTGTGGTGCATTTAGAATTTGCAGCGATGAGCGAGATTGCAAATAATTACTTTCATGAAATTTTCTCGGCGGATGCAAGTCTTGTAGCAGCCCCGGTTTTGGATCTATTGGAGCCATTGGTGACAAAGGAGGACAATGCTAAATTATGTGCGGCCTTCTCAGATAAGGAGATAGCGGACGCATTGTTCCAAATTGGGCCACTTAAGGTGCCTGGGCCAGATGGCTTCCCGGCGAGAGGTTCTTTCAACGAAACTGGAGCACTATAAGAGACGACGTGATTGTAGCGGTTAAGGACTTCTTTTTTACAGGAATTATGCCGGAAGGGGTAAACTCTACATCCATTGTTCTGATTCCTAAAAATTCTAACCCTGCAAAGATTTCTGACTACAGGCCCATTAGTCTCTGTAATGTAATTTATAAGGTGATTTCGAAGTGCTTGGTGAATCGTCTTCGGCCACTCCTAGGCACTCTCGTTTCTCCGGAACAGAGTGCCTTCGTGCCAGGCAGGATGATCACTGATAATGCTCTTGTGGCCTTCGAATGTTTACATTTCATCAAACATGAGAAGGATCCTACGAAGAGTTTCTGTGCATATAAGTTGGGCCTATCAAAATCCTATGACAGAGTGGATTGAGTTTTCTTGCAGCAAGTGATGCAAAAGTGGGGTTTCACTCAGCGATGGATTGACTGGATTATGACTTGTGTCACATCGGTGAGATGTCGTGTTAAATTAAACGGGGCCCTCTTGGATACGTTTGCATCGTTGCGCGGGCTTCGGCAAGGCGACCCTCTATCTCCAACGATTTTAAAAAGTAAGGTTTCACAAGGCAGTATTACTCCAGTGAAGGTATGCAGAAGGGCTTCAGTTATTTCACATTTGTTGTTTGCTGACGATGCCTTGCTGTTCTTTGAGGCTTCCAATGAACAAGCAGAGAATGTTAAGGCAGCTTTGCACATGTACGAGAGGGCTACGGGGCAAAGTTTGAACTTTAACAAATGCTCGATATTTTTTGGTCCTGCATGTCCAGGGCGGTACAGGAGCAAGTGCGAGAAGTTTTGGCTGTTACTTCGACGGTGTTTGAAGAAAAATATTTGGGCCTCCCAACCCCCGAGGGGCGCATGTCCAAGGGGAAGTTTCAAAATCTTCAAACTAGTCTAACCAAGCGACTGATCCAATGGGGTGATGGCCTCTTGGCGCAACTAGGAACGCATGCCTTGATTAAAGCAGTTGCTCAAGCATTACCAACATATATCATGGGGGTTTCAAGCTACCTTTTTCTGTGTGTGATGATTTGACACGAATGGTTAGGAACTTCTACTGGGGTTCTAGTAAAGGAAAGAGGAAAGTCCATTGGAGAGGTTGGGGTCATTTGCTTCAGCCCAAGAACAAAGGGGTGCTGGTTTCTGGGACTTTCGGATGTTTAATCAAGCTTTGCTAGCCCGGCAGGCGTGGCATTTGTTGACCAAACCTGAAAGTTTGTGTGCACAAGTACTGAAGGTGAGATATTACCCCAGTGGCAATTTGAAGGACACGGTTTTCTCAGGCAATGCTTCTTCTTCAGGGCTAGCGATATCTCATGGCCTTGTTCTTTTGAAGAAAGGGTTGATATGGAGAGTTGGGAATGGGCGCAATATTAGGGTGTGGAGAGATAATTGGATCCTGAGACCATATTCTTACAAGCCAGTATCGCAACAGGGCCGGTGTCGTATCCGGTTTGTGGTTGGATTACTAAATGAGAATGGATCCTGGAACTTGGAGGTGCTGCAACGATTCTTTATTCCAGCGGATGTGGTGGAAATCTTGAAAATCCGAGCATCCCCTAGGCTTGGGGATGACGTCATTGCATGGGGTCCAGAGAAGCTTGGCAGGTTTACGGTCAAATCGGCGTACACCCTAGCGTTTGAGGAGGCTAATAGAGCCACAGCTGTGGCATCTAGTTCGTCACCGAACGGTAATCGTTCATGCTGGCAGTACATATGGAAGTGCAGCGCTCCTCCTACAGTTCAAAACTTCGCATGGAGACTGTCAATTGACTCACTGCACACTTGGAAGAATAAACACATGATTGGTTTGGAGGTGAGCAGTACAAGTCCCTTCTGCGGCATGGAGGAGGAAGATAATTTCCACCCATTCATTAAGTGTCAGTTTGGACGGGATTTATACGAATAGATGTCCACTTTATGGCATATTCCTGTGTTGAATTCGTTTCATAACTCGGGTAAGGAGTGGCTCCTCAATGCGCTTGCCCAAATGAATGATATTCAGCGATGCATGATCTTGCTAATCTTTTGGAGATGCTGGTATATACGCAATGAGGTAATGCATGCTAAATCGGCCCCTCCCCTGTCTGTATCAGTGAATTTTCTCCAAAGTTACCTAGATGAATTAATTGGGATCCAGGTTGGAGCCCGATGTGATCCAGCAAAGGGGAAAGGGAGCGTAATTTATGGTAGTGCAGCGCAGCAGGTGAAGCATCTGAAACAAGATACACCATGGAAGCCTCCTAAGCGGGGCTGGGTCAAACTAAACACGGATGGGTCCTTTGCTGAATCAGGTGGAGTGGGAGCTGGGATGATCCTGCGGGATAGCGTCGGGGCGGTCATTTTCTCATCTTGAAGAACTTTGTTTTCTTGTAGAGATGCACTGGAAGCAGAGCTATGTGCATGCATGGAAGGTTTGTCCTTTGCAATTCAGCGATCCGAGCTACCAATTGAAGTTGAGATGGACTCGAGCAATGTTGTGGCTATGATTTCATGTGAAGAGATGGACCGTTCGGTTTATGCTCCTTTGGTGGGTGAGATCAAATACCTGTTGAGTCTTAGGAAGTTTTGTATTACTCATGTACCTCGTAGTCAAAATAAAGCTAGTGATAGACTTGCTAGTTTCGCTAGAGTCGAGGGTCGAACTATTACTTGGGTTGGTTCGGGCCCGGAGGAGGTGTTAAGGATTGTCAGTGATGACTGTAAGAACTTGATCATTGAGTAATACAATTCTTTTCCCGCAAAAAAGCAGAAAGTGATAGATGACATGACAACGTGTAAATGGTAGGTGTAAATGAGACCCTACCCGTAGGAGCCGATGTGGGCCCGAAAGGAGCTCCAAAACATTTGGAGCACGCCACCGTTACCGAAGGACGCCCTCCCTCACTAGTGCCGCCCTTGGAGTGTAACAAGGTTCTGTTAAACTCATATATGCGCCCATATGATCTTGAGATAGAGTTAGTTTGAATAGGTTGTTAGTATCTAGTTTATCTTCTTCCAACCGCATGATCTATCTCTATCTCTTTTTTCCTTGTACTCCAAGCTTGTATGCCTTATCAGGGATTCGGCCCCTACTATATAACACGGAACCGTCGCTACCAGGATAGGTACAACGTTACAGCAACTCGCACATGGTAATCAGAGCCCATCTCTTCCACCGCATCTAGCTTCCATCCCTTCCACCACCTACGCTCGCTGCCATGGCTTCTTCTGCCGCCATCGTAACCTCTGGTCTCTCTAGCCAAGTCACGAAAAAGCTTTCCCACACCAACTTCATCCTCTAGCGCACCCAAATCACACCGCAGATCAGAGGAGCGGGATTCTTCGGGTACGTTGATGGAACGAACCCGGAGCCGGCCAAACAAGTCGTCACCAAGGACAAAGATGGGAAGGAGGAGACCATCCCAAATCCCCTTCATGCCGTATGGATCTGAGAGGATCAGCAGGTACTTGGCTATCCGTTGAACAATCTCACCAAAGAAGTTCTAGTGCAGGTTACCTTCATCGTCCATGCACATGAACTCTGGGCAGCCTTGGCGAGCATGTTCTCATCCCAGTCGTTGTCGAGGGTCAACAACATCCGCATCGCACTAGCGAATGCACAGAAGGGCACGCAGTCCGTGGAAACCTACTTCGCGCACATGCGCTCCCTGGCGGACGAGCATGCTGCAGCAGGCAAACCTCTTCAAGATGACAGCGAGCTGATCTCCTACATCCTTGCTAGATTGGATATGGAGTATCATCCGCTTGTCTCTACCCTCGACGCCCGCACACAGCCAGTCACCCTGGATGAGCTCTTCGCCCAGATGAGCAACTTCGACCAGAGAGTTGCGCTCTTCCAGGGAAACAACTCCGGAGGTGGGTTTAAGTCGTTTGCTAACGCCGCTTCACGTGGCTGCGGCGGCTGCGGCTCCTCACGCTATTGAGGGCCACCACGCAAGGCGAAGGCGACCAGCGGCGGAAACAGCGGCGCCCCCAACTCGCACGGCAACAACAACGGCACACGGCCCTCCTACACCAACCCTAAGGGCCGCCGCAACAACTCCAGGAAGTCCCGTCCAGATGCCGTTCGCTGCCAGATTTGTGGCAAGCTTGGACATTCGGTGAGGGACTGCTGGTACTGCTTCCAGGAGGACAGCGACTCATCTGTGATGAGAAGGTCGCTGGAGGAGCGGATGCCTCGTACGGAGTCGACACAAACTTGTACGTCAACAATGGTGCTACCAACCACATCACCGGCGAGCTGGAAAAGGTGACCATGAGGGAGAAGTACAGCGGCCCCGATCAAATCCATGCAGCTAATGGAGAAGGTATGGGAATCCATCACATTGGTCATTCAATTATTAAAACTCCTCACAAAAAATTTCATCTTAGAAAAATCTTGCATGTCCCTAGAGCATCAATGAATCTTCTATCCGTTCATCGCATTGCCATTGATAATCATATGTTTCTCAAGTTTCACCCATTTTTCTTTTTGATCAAGGATTAGGCCACGGAGAAAATCCTGTGTCGAGGTAGATGCGTTCCAGGACTTTATCCGTTGATTCCGGAGATTAGGAGATTCAATAAGCAAGCATATGGTGTCACCAAATTATCTTCAACTCGGTGGCACGATCGACTAGGGCATGCATCATTTTCTTTAGTAAAATGAGTGCTTAGGAAAAATAAGCTTCCATATGTTGGGGAGCATAGTCTTGAAACAATTTGTGATTCTTGTCAAAAGGCCAAGAGCCATCAGTTACCATACCCGATTTCTTCTAGTATTTCTACCAAACCACTACAACTCATATTTTCTGATATGTGGGGTCCTGCACTCTCTTCTATTGGTAGACATACTTATTATGTGAGTTTCATAGATGATTACAGCAAATACACATGGATCTATCTCCTCAAGAAAAGATCCGATGTCTTTCAAGTCATCAAAAAATTTCAAGCACTCGTTGAAAGAAATTTTGACAGCAAAATCATCGCTGTCCAATCTGATTGGGGAGGGGAGTACGAGAAATTAAACTCCTTTTTCCAAACTCTCGGTGTGTCTCATCATGTGTCGTGTCCCCATGCCCATCAGCAAAATGGGTCTGCTGAACGCAAACACATACACATTGTAGAAGTCGGTCTCGCGTTGCTTGCGCGAGCATCCATGCCCCTCAAATTTTGGAGGCATTCCTCACGGTAGTGCATCTCATAAACATCTTGCCTAGTCGTGTTATAAATAACGAAACTCCCACCGAAAGGCTTCTTCACATAAAACCACATTATACCTCTCTCCGCATCTTTGGGTGTGCATGTTGGCCTAATCTTAGACCCTACAACAATCGAAAGCTCATGTTTCGATCTAAAACAATGTGCTTTCATTGGCTATAGTCCCTTACATAAAGGTGTCAAGTGTCTTGACATCTCCACTGGCCGAGTTTATATTTCCCGTGATGTTGTGTTCGATGAGACCAAATTTCCTTTCTTTGATCTTCGCCCTAATGCCGGTGCCCTTTTTCGCAAAGAAATTCTTCTTTTGCCACCTCAGTTGACCGGTGCACATCATGAGTAAAATAACTGTAATGATTCAATGCTGACTAACACCCATAACCCTGCATGTGAGCTTTTTGATGGTGCAGGTGAAAATTGTGGAGAAAATGGTGAAGAAAACCTGGCCAATATGCCTTATTTCATGTGTCAGCCCTGGGGGACATGTCCTCCTCGGGATCTCTTCTACAGCAGGCGGCCAGAGAATCGTTTGCGGGATCCGTGCCCTCGCAGCACCGCGTCAGCGCGTCGGGATCTGCCCCTGGATCCGCCTCGTTGCCCTCCACCATCCCTGGGCCCGCGGCTGACACGCGGGTCTCTCCCACTCGTCCCGCCGAGCCGACGGAGCCGCAAGAAGAGCCGCTCGGCTCCCCGTCCGCCACGCGTCGGTGGCCGACTGGTCCGACCCGCTGCTACTCCCGCCGTGGCAACAAGTCGCGGTCGGGGGGGCCCCTCAGGTGGTCTGTCACGTCCTGCGGTAGGAGATGCGGCATGACAGCCGCCTTCATTGCGCCATGATGGACCCGAATCTTCTGCGCCCTTTGGTTCAACTGCGCAGCCGTCCGACGCCACAGAAGATCCCTCGGCCACTCTACCCATGCAGCCGAATCTGCATCGGGATCAGCTGTGCCAGGGGGAGCGTCAGCCCGATCTTCTACGGCTATACCTGCTGCGTCTGTTCCTGCTCCTGCGCCACGGACACGACTTCAAAAAGGGGTACTTCAACACGTTAATTATAAAACTAAGTTTGGCATGGCATGCTCCACAGGTGAACCTAATAATCTGCAAGAGGCACTTGGTGATACACGGTGGAGAAAAGCTATGGAGGAAGAGCATAAGGCTCTTCTGAAAAATAAAACGTGACATCTGGTTCCCCCACGACAAGGTAAAAATTTGGTTGATTGCAAGTGGATTTTCAGAATTAAGAAAAAGTCTGATGAAACTATAGACCGGTATAAGGCTAGACTGGTTGCAAAAGGTTTCAAACAAAGATATGGCATTGACTATGAGGACACATTTAGTCCAGTTGTAAAGGCTGCCAATATTCGTCTTGTGTTCTCCATTGCTGTTTCTAGGGGATGGAGTCTTCGACAGCTAGATGTTCAGAACGCGTTCCTTCATGGTGTTCTGGAAGAGGAGGTCTATATGAAACAACCTCCTGGGTTTGAGAACAAAAACTTGCCTCATCATGTCTGCAAACTTGATCAAGCCATTTATGGTCTAAAGCAAACTCCTAGAGCGTGGTACTCACGACTCAGTCATAAGCTGCAATCACTTGGTTTTGTTCCTTCCAAGTCTGACACATCACTGTTTATTTATAATAGGTTAAATACATCAATATTTGTGCTTATTTATGTGGATGATATTATTGTTACTAGTTCATCTGATGATGCAATAGCAGGACTGTTAAAAGATCTGAGTTCTGAGTTTGCTCTTTAAGGATCTAGGAGACTTGCATTTCTTCATAGGCATTGAGGTGAAGAGGCATGGAGATACACTTCATCTATCTCAGGAAAAAAATGCAGCTGATCTAGTTAGACGAGCTGGCTTGCAAGGATGTAAACCATCACCAACTACATTATCCAGCTCAGAAAAACTATCCCTTACAGAAGGAGACCTCTTGAATCAAGAGGATAGCACCAACTACAGAAGCTTGGTAGGTGCTCTTCAATACTTGACTTTCACAAGGCCAGATATATCCTTTGTTGTTAACAAAGTATGTCAGTTTCTTCATGCTCCTACAACTGTGCATTGGACAGTTGCCAAGCGTATAGTTAGATATGTGAAGCATACTTTGGGCATTGGTCTTACTTTCAGTAAGTCTTCATCTACTCTTGTCAGCGTTTTTCTGTGATTCTGACTGGGCAGGATGCTTAGATGATAGACGTTCCACTGGTGGATTTGCTATATTTTTTGGACCCAACTTGATATCTTGGTGTGTAAAGAATCAAGCCACAATTTCCAGGTCAAGTACAGAAGCAGTGTACAAGGCGTTGGCAAATGCTACAGCAGAAATAATATGGATGCAGTCCATGCTAAGAGAACTAGTTATAAAACGGAATCAACCTGCTGATCCTCTCTTGTTTGTGGTGTGATAACCTTGGTGCTACTTATTTATCTGCCAATCCAGTCTTTCATGCACGGACAAAACACATTGAGATAGATTTCCACTTCGTGAGAGAACGAGTTGCTAACAAGCAGTTGGAAATTCGGTTTATACACTCCAGAGATCAAGTTGCAGATGGTTTCACCAAGGCACTACCTACAAAAAGTTTTGAGGAGTTCAAGCGTAATCTCAACTTGACCAAGTTGTGATTAAGGGAGGCTGTTAAACTCATATATGCGCACATATGATCTTGAGATAGAGTTAGTTTGAATAGGTTGTTAGTATCTAGTTTATCTTCTTCCAACCGCACGATCTATCTCTATCTCTTCTTTCCTTGTACTCCAAGCTTGTATGCCTTATCAGGGATCCGGATCCTGCTATATAACACGGAACCGTCGCTACTAGGATAGGTACGACGTTACAGCAACTCGCACATGCACTGCACCGCCGCCACCATGTCCGTCAAAGCGAACCAATGTTTTGACCCTCATCTTCCATGGGGGGAAAGCCAAGGTGACACCCACATGAGGGATGCGACATCCACATGCATCGCCGCAATTTGCATTGAGCTTTTTCTCGGCCCTCTCGCACACCTTGCCACGGGGACTCAACACCCAGAGCAACTACGAAGGAGGACCCACCACGACGAATCAAGGGCTCTTGATCTTGGCCATCATAGATGATGAACACATCCCCAAGACCACTCGACACACCTCACCCCCCTCGTATCCAAAGAACACTGCCAACATTGTTGCAACGCTACTTGTTGGAGAGGAAACTGTGTATTTCGCCACCGGGCCCCCTGACCAACGTCCGAGACCACAACTGCGTGCGCGGTGACCAAAATACCGATCCAAACATTACGCAACCCCAAACCTAGTTGAAGTCTCAACATGGTCCCAACCAACCTCCACGGCCCGCACTGAATGGGTCTAGGACCGTCGACAAGCCCGACCCAACCTGATGTATTTGTACTTTGAGGACCTCACAAGCAGTGGAATCCCCAATAAGTTGGTGAGCGGCGTCCACAGCCTGTCTCGGCATGCTCACCACACATATATAGGTCGACAGCCCTGGAGCCGCACCAACTGCATGATTGGTTTGCTAATAACATTTGGCTACACAAATGTTGGCATTGACAAATATTTGAAACACCAAAACTTACCAAATATTGGCAAATTTATGTGAGATGGGCATGACAAGTATTAGACGTGTAATATTTGGCACAATGGCTGACATTAGCATGCCAACATTGGGCACCAACTTCGATAGACCAGCTCTTCCAAAAGATGTAGCATTAATACATCTCCACTCCCTTCTCTCACTCCCGTCTGAAAAATTCCGGTGACTTGGCGGCTCTTGACAGCTGCGCTTGCGGGTGCTTATACTTGCATGATGGATGTAAGCTGGAGGCAGCGATAGGCGAGGCGGCGACCAGACTCGAGGCAACAAGCTGTGACCGGCGATGAGGGCCCTCTCCTCCTCTGCACCACGATGTTGTCTAACACAGTTTCAACTCCTAGTTCATTGCCAGCAGGTACATGCAAGTCCTCTGGTTATGAAAGTGATGACGACAATGACACTGACACGAGTTCTAGTTCTGAAATGTGAGATTGTCAGTTTGTCTATGAACTTCCTTATGTTCCTTATGTTGTTCATTATTCTATCCTCTATGCTTTTGACTAACTAGCAAATGATTTTTGAACCCTTCATGATGCACGCAATTGGACAGGGTAATGTTGCTCCTGGTGAGAACCTCTACTATTCATGATGAAGTATTAGTTATGAACTTAAGTGGTGAACGTGCGTGCTTGTTTGTGTTGAACTGGTGTAGACCTTGAGACCTTAAGTAATGAACTGGTGATCCTCGAGAACTAGAATTTATATTGAAAAATATTATGCGGTGCACTGGTTCTAACCACTATTATGCTTGCCATGTCCGACTTTATACTGAAAATCCTATGTTCTCTGCTCAAAATCCCATGTTTTTGGGACAGATATGCACATGTACTAGTTGACACTAAATGACTTAGCCAGGACATGGAGTTTCTTAGCTCGAGCTGTAACTAAATGAGCCCGGATGAACAGAAAAATTAAAAAAAATACACATTCGTGGAAGTTGTGGCAGAAAACCCAAAATTGATGGTACTCTCAAAAGCATTTTGGACCACTCATTTTATCTTTTTTGCTACAACTTTCATAAATGTCATATGATGATGATTGTCACAAAAAAAATTAGTTTTTTAAATATATTTGAATTTCTTTTGATATTGCTGTTCATGCCAAGAGCATTTCAGCTCGAGCTCAGATTAGGACTTTCGGCTTAGCAGCACGATGGAGATGGGGAAAACCGGGGATGAATCACCAACACTAGAGCCGACGGCAAGACACGACGCGAGCACGCTGAGAGACAACAACCACCCAGAGCAACCAGGCTTGAAATCCACGAACACAATGAACAATCCCCTTGTTGCAAGCAAGAGGTGAGAAGACCAAGCAGCCGGCTCCGATCTGCCGTCCTGAGAGACACCATGGTGAAGGAGAAGCAGCTGCAGCTTATTCCGACGTGGCGCTGCCATCTCCACCCGGACCAGCGCCTCAAGAAACACCAAGCCAACCCTAACAAACTGCTAGAATCGAAGCACCGAGGACCCCACCCCCAACCGCCGCCGGAGCAGCGGATGGAGGCAGGGACCAACGGCTTCATTAAGGGAGGGAGGGGGCAGAGGTTGCTCCTCATCAAACGCCTCTCTCATGTGGTTGGAGAAGAGCAGCGGTTATTAACAAAATGATCCGACCCAGAAATATGAGCTTATATGTGTTTCTTACAACTTTTGTTAGAATATGGATTTATTAATAAGCCCACTTTTTTTTGTGGAGAATTAACCAAGGACAAGTAGAACAAAGATTATCCATATATTCATAGAGCGCGCCAACTCTAAATAAACTACTTAGGTTAGGCAAAAAGTAGTCTTTAGTTTGTGACAACTGCATCCTCGAGTACTTACGTGATGGACATACCAGCCTGGTATCGAGACACAGTCAAGATCTAATGTCACACGTGCCTCCGCCGAATGAACTGACAAAGCCTGGGTAGCTGCCAAAAGGAACACCTTCAGTGCCACCGACACGGCCAACCTTCGTCTCACTCCCAACGGCACTCCAGACACCACTGAGTGGGCTCGTGACCACGGTGAAGACGCCCACGTCGTTATCGGCGAAACCCCTGCGGTAGTCATGGCCGGGAGGCCCGGATCATCCCAGATGCCTCCCATGCCACGAAGAGATTCTTATTGTCTTTTGTGCCCATCGCAGCAGCGTTATTTTCAGCAGCAGCGTGGGTCGGCCGCGTGAGGCAGAGAATGAGGAGGGAGGTGATAGTGCCAGAGCACCGCTTGGCTGTAAATTTCAATCGCTCTCTCGCGTGTTGTGCGCGTGAGATGCTGCTTCTGCTGCACTGCACTTGTGGTGTGGAGCGGTTTGTGGTTTAAATAGGCGCCGAGAAGTACCTGCGATGAGAGGCAGGGGAACATGAAGATTGCAGGGTGTAAATGAGGACACTACGAGTGTTGTAGTGAATGTTTTTTCAGGTATTCAAGGTGAGTAAATTTCGTAGCAGAGGTAGACGAAATATGTTGCTCGTGTTTGCCAAAGACTGTGCTTCTCTTTTGCGCGCCAACAGAATGGTCGATTCCGACTGAAAATCACCTCAGATGTGCTTTTCTAATTAGGCTCTCGACAACTAGTCCTTAATTATAGAGAGATGTAAAGGTTGGATAAGACATTTAGCAGCCAAGGATCCGTAGGGTATCTTTGGTTTATGTGATCCTAAAGGCGCAGTAAAAAAATGTTCAACACAAATTAAAACACATGACTGCATAATTTGATTACACCGCAAGACTTTTTATGAATGATTATGTGCAAGCATGTGTCATAAAGATATATTTTAAAGCAAATTTCCATGAGGTTGAATTCAATGAAAATTTTCCGTTAGAAGTCCAGATCAGTATTTGAGAATTGAACCGAATGACCAGCTAAGTTCTTCGAATTCGCTGCCCAGGATTCATGATTTCCTTTCCCATTTAGGAGAAAATATATCAATTTCTTAGTGCCAACCCAAAATCTATTCAAAACTAAGTGGCAATACGTACTGATCATCGAATGATTATATGGTACACAATAAAAATAGCGGAATATGCTTTACGTATGATCTAGAAGCTAGTCGAGTGTGCTCAGCTCTGTCCTCTGTTACCTCTTTTATATCCAATTAAAATTTAAATTCAAAATAGTTAGAAGAAATTAAGTTTTTCTATTGGTTTACTAAGTGCTCAATTTTTTCTTCACTTCGGTATTTTGTCGATGAGTATCTGATTAGCAGCCTAGCATACACATTGGTGGTCTGATGGGATTAGAGCAACTCCAACATGCCGACTCAAACGGACACGCATTTTGTCCGTTTTTCAGACATTTGGGTCGGCCTCACGGACATGTTTGTCCGCTTTTTCATTTGGGTCAGCTGGTGTGCCCAACGGCAACCAGACCCATTTTTACATGTCTGCTCTGTCATTTTATCAAACACGTAGCATACAGGGGAGTTCGATGCGGCTGGGCGTGGGGAGGCGAGGCCGACGTTTGCAGGAACATCAGCCGGGCGTGGGCGCGAAGCGAGGCCGGCGGTCAAGCTCGAACCCCACGCTGGTGAGACAATGCAGGTGGCGCGTCGCGGCTGGGCGAGCGAGCTACATCGGCGAGCACGCATGCAGCTGTGCACGAACGCGAGGCTCGCTGCTAGCTCGCATGCACGCAAGGGTGCGCCCGTCGTCGATGTGCTTTAACGCTAGCTAGCTCTTATGCCCGCCGCTCGTGCCCACCGCAGCTAGCTGCGCCCCTGACCCCCGCTCGTCGCGCACTGCAGCTCGCCGCGTCCCGCTTGCATTGCCGTCCCCCCTCCCGCCTCGCGCTGCAGTCGCCACCACCCGCGCCTGCCGTAGCTTGCCGCGTCCCGCTCGCGCTGCAGCTCGCCGCGCCCGCCGGAGCCGTCCTTGCCCCGCGTCGCGCGCCTCTGCACGTTCCCCGCTCGCGCCGCCGTAGCCGTCCTCGCCCCGCGTCGCGCGCCTCTGCCCGTGCCCTCGCTCACACGCCTCTGCCCGTGCCCCGCCCGTTGGAGTTGCTCGCGCCTCGCTGCTCGGTCGCGCTCGCCGCGAGCTCGCGTCCTCCGTGCCTGGCCACGCCTGGAGACGGCACCGGCCCCTCGAGGAGTGGAGGAGGAGGGACGGCCGCGGCGGTGGTCGGGCGCATGACCAGTGGCGAGCGCCGGGAGAGCGGCGAGCGGTGCAACGCGGCACAGCGGGGGCGAGTGGCGCGGGGCGGCGAGGGGCGAGCGACGCGACGAGGGCGGCGAGCGGGGCGGAGCAGGGTGGGCCAGCTAATAGCTAATAAAAATAGAGAGAGAGGGATGGGTGGGTGACAAGCGGGCTAGGCCCGGATGCAAACGGACGAGACGGACAGAGAAAGCTTGCCCTTTGTGTCCGCCCGCGACCTAAATGCGGCTCAAATTTGGGACGGAAATGGGTCTGCACGGACACAAAGCAGACACGAAATAAAAATGGGTCGCTGCGTTAGGTCACCGTTTTTGTCCATGACAACCCAAACGAACGTAGCCGGACGGAATGGATCGTTCCATTGGAGTTACTCTTATGCATTTGCATCCATACAATGCACAGCGTATACTTGGAGATCGGAGATCACGTACCTGATTGACCCAAGTCGACTAAACACGTCCCAAATTCCAAGTAGCTAGGTGACGGTCAGTACTAGAAAACTTTAAGTTCTGATGCCACGGGCGCCTCCGCAGCCGTTAGTGCTGGCGCAGCCCATGAACTTGCCCAAAGGAACACCAGCAGCGCCTCCCATGGAGCAGACCTGCGAGTTGGTTCTCACGCCTGTTCTGGCACTACCGAGCGGCCCCGTGACGCCGGTCAAGACGGCATCTCCGTTGTTGCCGAAGGCCCCGATGTAGCTGGCGCCGACGGCCAGGAGGACTGGATGGTTCTTCCGTATGCCTTCCATGCCCACGGACATGTTCTTCTTGTCCGTCGTGCGTGCCGACCTGCCAGGTGCAGCAGGCACAATCTCCTAGCTGCCGCAGCGAGACAGACCAGGAGTACAGAGGCGACAGTACGAGCACTTCTTGGCCCTTCTTGGCCGTAGCTCTCGATTCTACTCGGACTCGAGTATGTGGTGCTCGTGAGATATGCTGCTAGCCTACTGCTTGAGTGCTTGCGGTGTGGTGGAATTTGCGGCTCAAATAGGCGGAGAGGGTGTAAATGAGGGAGTTAATTGTAAGGAAGTATTACATTTGGCACAGTTGTAACGGATCAGTACGATTATTCAAATATTTTACAAGTCAGTACCACGTTTGAGGCTAATCGTTGCAAAATGGGCTAAGTGCCGTATAATGATGTATTGACGCCATATCTGACCACGCAGCCCCACCTGTCAGGTGACACGTGGCATGTTATTTTTGCAGATAAGACCCCCACATTGCACTTAATCACACAAATGCTTCCGCAAAGTAATATAAAAAATGAAATTGTCCGCGCAGGAGCGGATTCGAACCCGCGGCCTCCAGGTTCCAACGGAGAGGCACTGCCACTACGCTAGGCCCAGTAAACTGTTCAGTTAGGATACTAAGGACTTATATTATTAGACGATTAAAAAATAAAAAGAAGGAAAAAAGCGGCAATTGAAGAAAGGGCCCTCACTCCCGCTGCGCCGCCAGTATTCCTCTGTTTATGTAACACGCGTAAAGATTTTATACGGTGCTTAGTTCTCTTTTTCATACGGTAACATAAAAGATAAATAGCGCGCGCCATACATAGTGTGTGTATCGTATATTGATAAAAATTTACATTGTATACAAAAAAAATGTAATTTCTAAATTTTAAAAAGTACATTGTATATTAAAAAAAATGTTCAATGTATATAACAAAAATTTTCATCGTATATTATACAATAATGTTCAATGTATTTTTATAGAATAATGTTCAGTGTGTATTTACAACCTTTTTTGCATACTAAACCTATATAAAAAACTGTAAAAAATTGAAAACATGAAAATCCGAAGAACACCAAAGATTTGAAAAAGATAAAAGAAATCAGAAACAAAAAAACACGTACAAAAAAAGGAATTTATGCATTTTTTAAAGTTCATCGTATATTTATGTTCAGTGTGTATAACAAAATTGTTCATCATATATTATACAAGAATGTTCAGTGTGTATTTATATAATAATGTTGAGTTTGTATTTACAAAAATATTGCATACTAAACCTATATAAAAAACTGTAAAAAATTGAAAACATGAAAATCCGAAGAATACCAAAGATTTGAAAAAGATAAAAGAAATCAGAAACAAAAAAACACATACAAAAAAAGGAATTTATGCATTCTTTTAAAGTTCTTCGTATATTTATGTTCAGTGTGTATAACAAAATTGTTCATCGTATATTATACAAGAATGTTCAGTGTGTATTTATATAATAATGTTGAGTTTGTATTTACAAAAATATTGCATACTAAACCTATATAAAAAAGAAATGCGAAACAAAAAACATAATGAAAAATGAAAAAAAGGCCAGGACGTGTCCAAACTAGATAAATGTAAGAATGCCACAAGTCTGGCGCGGGTATCTCTCTAGTGTAGTGGCTGGCGTGCACTTTCTTTTACTCGCTGGCGCAGGTTCGAGTAAGCGCAAACGCGAGTTTTTCCGTTTGTTTTATTTTTTTAACAGTCACATAATATATGAAACTACTATACTATTATAATAGCCAACTTGGGCTAGTGTAGTGGCACGGCCTTTCCCTCAAAACCCGGAGGGCGCGGGTTCGAATCCCCGCGGCGCGCAATTTTATTTTTTAAGCGCGGGGGCATTTGCGTGATTAAGTGCAATGCTCCGGGTCTTAATAAATTAACTCAAATGAGGCGATGAAAGTGCTGTGGCGATGCACGTAATAAATTTGGTTGCTCGTGTTTCAGGACTGTGCTTCTTTAAGCGCGGGGGCATTTGCGTGATTAAGTGCAATGCTCTGGGTCTTAATAAATTAACTCAAATGAGGCGATGAAAGTGCTGTGGCGATGCACGTAATAAATTTGGTTGCTCGTGTTTCAGGACTGTGCTTCTTTAAGCGCGGGGGCATTTGCGTGATTAAGTGCAATGCTCTGGGTCTTAATAAATTAACTCAAATGAGGCGATGAAAGTGCTGTGGCGATGCACGTAATAAATTTGGTTGCTCGTGTTTCAGGACTGTGCTTCTTTAAGCGCGGGGGCATTTGCGTGATTAAGTGCAATGCCCCGGATCTTATCTGCAAAAGCAATATGCCATGTGTCATCTGACAGGTGGGGCCGCGTGGTCAGATACAGTGTCAATACGGCGCTTAGCCCGTTTTGCAACGATTAGCCTCAAACGTGGTACTGACTTGCAAAAAATATAAATAGTGATACTGATCCGTTACAACTGCCCCAAGTGTGGTACTTCCTTGCAATTAACTCAAATGAGGCGATGAAAGTGCTGTGGCGATGCACGTAATAAATTTGGTTGCTCGTGTTTCAGGACTGTGCTTCTTTTTTTGCAAGTAAAAAAAGATTGGCTTTTTAAATCTGGAGTTGAGCAGCTTAAAGCTCAGGGTTGTAAAAGGTCCAGTGCCTGACCATTTTGGTGCCGGTTTGTATGATGAGGCCCAAGCCTGTTTTCGAGAGAACTTTTTCTATAGCTGTTCAAATGCAGCAGCCTCCCTTCTGACTGCATCCACGACACATGGTTGCCACTGACAAATGAGCCTATTAAGTACCAAGTTGAACAAGGCTTTTCCCCTTTAACAAACATACAAACCACGTCGAGGCTGAACATGGGCTGAAATGAAAACTGCCGAGTACACATATACTTAGTACACTTTTTTTTAAACTGTCATCAGGGGAAAGGCTCCCCACTGAATATATTTAAAGAATAATAATAGCAGAGTTAGGTGAGGTGAGGCTCTACCACAATCCGGCGCGGATTTTTTGTTCCGTCTTTTTGAGACGGTGAGACTAGAGAGTGAGGTCCGAGATTATGGAGCGGGTTACAACAACGGGAGAGAGGTGTTCATCTCTGAAAGTAGAAGCATTGCGAGCATCCCAAATCTTCCAAAGAGAACCAACGGCCAAACCGAAATGGGCAGCCCCGGTCGGCATGATAAGGACCACAACTCCGATAATGATGATGGCGTCCCACATAGCATCGGACGCTGGGCAGGTGAAAAACAGGTGAGCCCAGTTTTCCGGGGCGGTGTGGCATCGTGGGCATGACAGGGAGTCGAGGATGGTTTTGCAATGGAGGTTTGCCCGGGTGTTCAGTGTGTCCAAGTAGAACAACCAACCAAACACACTGACCCCGCTAGGCACTCTTGCATCCGAAATGTGCACCAGATTGGGATCCGCCAACTGGGAGCCGAGGGTGCCGTAGGCCCCCTTGGTCGAGAAAGCATCTCCGTTGAGCAACGAGCACTGGTCTGGGTCTCCAGAGAGGTGAACATCCTGCAACTGAAGTCTCAAAGAAGCAAATTCATCGAAAGCGGTTAAGGTAAGCCGGCTACGTAAGCCCAAATCAATCCCATCCATCAACATATTTCTGACTAAAACATTTGGTTTCAAGTAGTGGGTAAATAAAGCTGGGAAGTATGTAGAGAGGGGTTCAGACGTTAACCGTCGATCTAGCCAGAAGAAGGTGGATGTACCATCACCTATCTTAACCTGTCAGATTTCTCTGAGTGTGGAGGTGTCGAAAAATTACCTTACCAACGAAGGAGGCATTTCGACCTAATCCTATATGAAGTGGAGAGTAGTTGAGGATTTAGTCCTTCCAGGGTAAATTAGGAGAGTGGGGGAATTTGAATGCAAATTTCAACATAAGGCAAAAAAATTGTGCACGTAAGTTTTTAACGCCTAGACCACCTGCTAGTTTAGGCATGCATACCCTGACCCACGCTACAAAGCACTTGGCACCAGAGAAGGAATCGTCATATGTCCAAAAGAAAATACACCTACGCTTATCTATATCCTTGAGAATGCTAATGGGGAGGGAGAAACACATCATGAAATAAGTGGGGAGCCTGTCAAGAACAGTAGAAGGGCACGCCAACCCGTGAGGTAGGTATCACAGCGGCCAATACTCGGTTGAAATGCCAAGGTCTGTAGTTTGCACGGGGAGAGAGGGAGGCCTAGGTATTTCTTTGGGAAAGCAGCTACTGAGGTGGAGAGTTGCAGCTATGGAAGCAGCTAAGGCCGGATCGATATTAACTAGGACGAAAGTGATTTTTTGTGAAATTTATTAAGACCAGTGGCATTAGAGAAGTCATCTAATATGGCTTTTAGGTTCACGGTCGCTGATTGATCCGCTTTTAGGATGATTAGGGTATCGTCGGCATATTGGAGGATAGTGCAAGGGAGGTTTACCGAAATGGGGTGGGCTAGGAGTTTACTGTCACATGCATCAATAATCATTCTTTGGAGGACATCGGCTACAATTATGAATAGAAAGGGAGAGAGGGAGTCACCCCATCGAAGGCCATTTTTGCATTGAATCCACGGGCCAGTGATTCCATTTAGGAGGACAGCCGTTTTCCCAGAGGAGAGCAAGGCATCAATCCATTTTATCCATTTGCTAGAGAAGCTTCTGGCAGAGAGGATGGCAAGGAGAGAAGGCCAGCAGATGGAGTCGAAGGCGTCAGGAGTGGGGGAGTTTGAAGTTTTTGGGATTAGGACAATATATGCCTGGTTTATACAGGAGATATCTGCGTATAAGTTGTAAAAACTATGGAATAGATCGGTGACCTTTTGTTTAAGGATAGGCCAAAAATTATGGCAGAAACCAGGGCCAAGGCCACCCGGTCCGGGGCTGGCAAAAACATTCATGTCAGGAAAAGCGTCGTAGATTTCCTGGCCTGAGAAAGGTGAGTCTAGGTGTGAAAGTTGTGGCGTTTTATGAGGGTATAGGTAAAGTAAGAAGAAGTTCCAGGTTGGCGAGAAATTAATTTAAAAACATAAAGGAATCTGAAGTAGGTATATCCCTTTCACTCTAAGCTGGTTCATCCAACACAAACTTTACCGTTTTGAAATAATGCTTCCAATTTACCCGTAACTGCAAATTGCATATAGAATATTAATAAATATTGGACATGTTTGTGAGTACGTGCATCACATAACCTTTAATTTGTGTCGAAGGGAAGGTAAACTGCACCGGAAGCTCAGATTTATCGAGCACAATTGCATCCAGAGTAGTATTTGAGAACAGAACTGAACTACCGACTGAGAGCTTCTTTGGTATTTTGTCGATCAGTAGCTAGTTGGCAGACTAGCACAGGCATTGTTGGGACTAAGCATTTGCATCGACGCAAAGCACCGCATGTACTAGCAGATCACGTAGCTGACTGACCAAAATCGACTAAGCACGTCCCAGACTCCAAGTAGCTAGTAATAGAACACAGTGAATATCTGATGCCGCCAGCGCCTCGGCGTCAGTTACAGCTGCCGCAGCCCGTGAAGTGGCCCAAAGGAGAAACACCAGCGCCACCGATGCGTCAACTCTCTCAGTTTCTTCCCACGCCTCTTCCGGAGCTGCCGAGCGGCCCTGTGACACCGGTCAAGACGTCGTCTCCATTGTTGCCAAAGGCCCCAATGTAGCCGGCGCCGACGGCAGGAGGCCCGGGCGGTCCCTGATGCCTCCCATGCCCATGAAGATGTTCTTCTCGTCTGCTATGCGTGCCAGGTGCGGCAGGCACGGTGTACTTGCTGCCGTAGCGAGACAGAGCACTAGGGAGGCGACAGTACGTGCAGAGCACTTCTTGGCCATAGCTCTCGATACTACTCGGTCTCGAGTGTGTCGTGCTCGTGAGATATGCTGCTAGGTGCTACTGAAAGCGCTTGTGGTGTGGTGGAAATTGCGGTTCAAATAGGCAGAGGGGCATGTACGACACAGACGCAGAGACAGGGGTGGGAGAGGGTGTAAATGAGGCGACTGCAAATGCTGTGATGAATGTTTTCGTTTAGGAATCGGGAGGAGTAATTCGTAGGATTGGAGGTAGCGGAAGTTCGGTTGCTCGTGTTTCAGAACTATGTTTCCGAACTGTGTAATTCGAAAAGACTGGGGACTGAAAGTAGCCACCAAGCCATCACGTCGAGACCGAACATGGACTGAAAAGTAAACTGCAGAGTACACATATGCATGCTTGAACAGCATATAATGCAGAGTCTGACCAACATGTGTTGTATTCTCTGTTGTTTTTCTCATCACATCCATGACAATGTGTGTGTATGCAGAGATCGCTCAACAGGCAGATCGTTGCTCTAGGCTTAGGAGGCATCGGGATTAAACCTTTCACTCTGCGTTTTCTTCTAACTTGTGATTATGGGCCCATTTGGTTGCTGCCCGTGATGGCCCTGCCAACCATTGGCACGCCAAAAAAATTGGCGGACAATTCAGCCGCCACACTGTCGCCAATATTTTGGCTACAAATCAAAATGGAGAGCTGATGCGCAGGGGGCGAGACAAATATTTGGAGCTCATCCAAACTTGCGCTAACGCGCTAGTCAGTGCCAAATATTTGGCTGGGCAGCGCTTGGCTTCGATCCAAACAGCCCCTATATTTCATACCCAGTATCATTTAGCTATAATGCAAGAACTGAATTTAGGGCACAGGTAAACACACTAGATCTTACTCTTCAGAATAATCGAGTGATATTAAAATTAACCCATTAGTAGTAATACAATTGCTAATTTAGTCATGTCGGTCTTTGACTCCTTTGCCTTGAACAATTGTTTCGCACCGAGGGATGGTATATCTATCTATCTTTGTGTAAACGTTGTTAGCTGGTCTTGCATTCCAATTTCTAAGTACATTTCTGAGAAGTGTGATCCTAGTGCAGTAAATGCATAGTACTCCAATTAAACTAAAATTTGCAGCTAGCTAGTTGTGGTCACAAGATAGAGCCAACTTGCATTTGTGAGTTCTCAAAAATATTTAAAACATAAATGAACAATATGCTATAGCTGGAGCATTTACAAACAAACAAACATAAAAAATTGTAATGATCTATGAACCATACAAAATCGTAAAAATATGCTATAGCTCAGGACACACACATGATCTGACGGGCGCCTCCACGGTGGAAAGAAGTCGTGCAGCCCATGAAGCTACGGAAAGGGACACCGCTAGCGCCATGAAAACCACCCGCTTGGAAGCCGCTCCCCACGCCTCTTCCAAACATTCTCGCTATTGTTGCGGAAGCCCGAGCTGATGCAGCCACCCTGGCAGTCGCTACTGAAACATCGTTCAATCCTTTTTTTTGGAAAAGGGTGATTCCCCGGCCTCTGCATCAGAAAGATGCATACGGCTCTCTTATTAACCAAAAAAATAGTGTCAACATGGTTCCAAAGGTCTCAAAATAAAAGCACAGACAGCTTACACAGAGAAAAAAAAGGGGCTAAAACACCAACTAGCCAAGAAAAGACGCCACAACCGGCTGGCTAAAAAAATAGATAGGAAATCTAAGCAATCCTATTACATGACCGCCATCCAAACCGGTTGAAAATATCCCGAGCTACCATCTCCCATCGAAAAGACCCAGTAACCAAATGCTCCCTGGCCTCCGTCTGAGTGAGTAGCGACCACGAACGGATCAGTGCCGTAGTTCGGAATATGACCTGCAAAAAATGTATACATGATATTCTGTTAAAAACCAAATCATTTCTGCAAGTTCAGATAGTCCACAGCAAAGCACAAACTCCAACCCGAATGTGTCTCGCTAAGTTAGGTTCAGTCCCATTAAGCCATGTCCCAAATAACGCATAAACAAAATTCAGTGGATTGATACTAAAAGCAATGTGGATCGTCTGCCAAAGTACCTTGACTAACGGGCAATCAAAAAAGAGATGTTTGATAGTCTCATCCCGATCACAGAAACTACACCTAGTAGGTCCTGTCCAATTACGCTTCAAAAGGTTGTCCTTAGTTAAAATAACTTGTTTATGGACAAACCACATAAACACTTTTATTTTCAAAGGAACTTTGACATCCCAAACATGCTTGGACGTAGGGATGGAGTTTGAGTTAATAACATCAATATACATTGATTTAACCGTAAATACTCCAGATTTAGTCAGTTTCCAGCGTAATTCATCGGGTTGTTGTGAAAGCTGGACGTCCATCAGTCTCCTAACTAGATGGAGCCATTGTTCCCAACGATTGCCCGCTAGCGTTCGTTGGAACTGAATATTAAGGGGGGTCGATTGAAAGACCGATGCAACGAACACCTCACGTCGTTGCAGAATACGGTATAACGACGGATATTGGATGGCCAAGGGTATTTCGCCGAGCCAAGTATCCTCCCAGAAACGTGTACTCGTGCCGTTTCCCATAACAAACTTCGTCCTATTAAATAACGACTATTTTACTTTCATCAAGCCTTTCCAAAAAGGCGAATCGGTCGGCCTAACAGTGACCTGGGACAAAGTTTTTGTCTGGAGGTACTTGCTGCGAAGGATTTGAGCCCACATGGCGTCATTCTCCAATGAGAGCTTCCACAGCCACTTGCTAAGAAGGCATCTATTCTTAACTTCTAGATTCTCAATACCTAGACCCCTTTGGTCTTTCGGTCTACAGATGATGTCCCATTTAGCAAGCCGATATTTTCTTTTAAGCTCATCACCCTGCCAAAAGAAGCGCGATCGATAGAAGTCCAGTCTCTTTCTAACTCCAACTGGGATCTCAAAGAACGATAGGAGAAACATTGGCATACTCGTGAGCACCGAGTTAATCAGGATTAATCGGCCTCCGTATGACATGAGCTTACCCTTCCAACAACTCATTTTTTTCTCAAACCGATCCTCGATGCACTTCCACTCTCTGTTAGTCAGCCTACGATGATGGATTGGAATCCCCAGGTAAGAGAAGGGTAACTCGCCCAACTCACACCCAAACAATTGCCTGTAAGCCTCCTGTTCATCTTTGGCCCTACCAAAGCAGAACAGCTCGCTCTTATGAAAGTTAATCTTTAACCCGGTCAATTGTTTAAATAGGCATAGCACCAGCTTCATATTTCTCGCCTTGGCGAAGTCATGCTCCATAAAGATGATTGTATCATCAGCGTACTGAAGGATGGATACACCTCCATCAATTAGATGAGGTACCAATCCACCTACTTGACCATTCTCCTTAGCCCTTCCTATCAAAATTGCTAACATGTCCACCACAATGTTAAACAAGATAGGGGACATCGGATCTCCTTGTCTTAGGCCTTTATGTGTCTGGAAGTAATGACCTATGTCATCATTAACTTTAATTCCTACACTACCTTTTTGCGTAAATGATTCAACCTGTCGGCGCCAGGCTTTATCAAAACCTTTCGTACGCAATGACTTTTGGAGGAATAGCCATTTGACCTTATCGTACGCTTTCTCGAAATCCACCTTAAAAATTACTCCATCTAATTTTTTGGAATGGATTTCATGGAGCGTTTCATGCAGGACGACCACTCCTTCAAGGATATTTCTGTCCGGCATGAAAGCAGTTTGAGACTGCTGCACCACAGAGTGCGCAATCTGTGTAAGTCTGTTTGTCCCGACCTTGGTGAAAATTTTGAAACTAACATTGAGGAGACAGATTGGCCTGAATTGCTCAATCCTCACCGCATCCGTCTTCTTGGGAAGCAATGTGATAGTCCCAAAATTCAAGTGAAATAATTGAAGCTGGCCACAGAATAGGTCATGGAACATAGGTAATAAATCCCCCTTAATAATGTGCCAGCACTTTTTATAGAACTCTGCCGGGAATCCATCCGGCCCGGGAGCCTTATTGTTTTTCATCTGTGCAATAGCATCAAACACCTCCTTCTCCGAGAACGGGGCAACCAGAATATCATTATCGCCAGCCGATAGCTGAGGCACATCCTCAGTCCTGGACTCATCGAGGGACACACAATTATCCTTCGGAAGTCCAAACAACTGCTTATAATAGTCGGTAATATATGTTTTTAGGTTGTCCTGGCCTAAGATAGTACCCTCGTCTTGCTCAAGCTGAAAGATACGCTTCTTTCTGTGCTTGCCATTGGCTATCAAATGGAAGAACTGAGTATTCGCGTCCCCTTGGACTACTTTGCAAACTTTAGCACGCAAAGCCCACTTCAATTCTTCTTCGCGGAGCAGTTCTTTCAACCTCTTCTCCGCCTCATTTTTAGCCTGAAGCTCAGTTGGCGTTAGGATAGTGGATTCGGCCTGTATGTCCAGGGCCTGTATAAGAGCAAGGAGTCTATCCTTTTCCATCTTATACACACCACTGAGGTTCTTAGCCCAGCCCCGTAAGAAACTCCTTAAATGCCTAATTTTATTCTGCCAACGCTCTAACGCAGTCTTGCCTCCAAGACCTCTATCCCACTCCCGGGCAATCAAATCCAAAAACCCCTCTCGTTCAAACCAAGACATCTCGAAGGAGAAGGTATTCTTGTTACCCACATGGTTCGGCTCACCTGAGTCCACGAACAATGGAGTATGATCAGATATTCCCCTTGAAAGAGCTTGCACCGTCACCAGAGGGAACTTTTGTTCCCACTCCACGCTCGCAAGAACTCGATCAAGTTTTTCATAGGTTGGGTGTGGCAAAGCATTAGCCCAGGTGAACTTTCTACCAGAAAGCTCTATCTCTCTCAGGTCCAAGCTTTCAATGATGGTATTAAACATGAACGACCATCTGCCGTCAAAGTTATCATTGTTCTTCTCCTCTCTCCTCCTGATGATATTGAAATCACCTCCAACTAAAATTGGAAGGTGTTCTGACCCACAGATACGAACTAGGTCTGCCAAAAACTCCGCTTTAAGCTCAGGCTGTGCGGCACCATACACCGCCACCAAAGCCCAGTTGAAACCATCTATCCTAGACCTGACTCGAAACTTCACCGCGAAGTCACCCATCACTACACTGCGGACTTCAAGCGAATCGCATCTCACACCCAGTAAGATACCACCCGACCTTCCTCGCGAAGGTAGGCAATGCCAATCAAAATCAATACCACCCACCAGAGAAGAGAGAAACTGGGGTGCAAAGTTATCTCTACCCGTCTCCGATAGAGCAACAAAATCTAACCTCTGCTCTAAAGCTGCCTCAGCAAGGAATCTTCTTTTAGCCAAGTCCTTCAGACCTCTGCTATTCCAAAATATTCCTCTCATAATTCATCATGAAATTTTTAGTGGTTCGAATCCTAGCACTCCTACGAACTGCGGAATCGGGATAGATCTTCCGATTCCACTTACGCTTAGGTTTACTAGGTTCTGTCGCCCGGTCCTCATAACCGGGTTCACAAAAATTACTATCATCAATCTCTAGGGGTACATCATCTACGTCAGAGTCATGATTGGGTGGTACTAAATCCGCACATAGATTATGTAGCACTCTGACCCCTAACGCATCAATCTCATCATCCTTCATTGGTTTAACGGCTGCAAGATTACGAATAGTCTCTAAGGCACGTTCCGCCTCCAAATCTAGTAGATCATTCACCGAATTGGAAATCTCACTATCCGTGTCTCCTAGTGAAACTCCTAATTGGTTTGCATTATTTATAATGTCCTCATTAGAAAAATGCAATAAGGAATTAGATAAGTTGACGGACATACCGGCAGACAAAGCAGCCTCCTGAAGCTTGGCCGCCCTCATAGCGCACCGCTGCTGCATATCATCTACCTCGGGGATGTCGAGGATGCGAGCACTCATCCGTCTCCCCTTTGCGAGAGGGTCCGGGATCCCGCCAAATGCGACAACCTCCTCCCTAGTAACGCCTGGCCCAGAGTCCCTCAAAGACTCTACCGGGGTTACCAGAGAAGGCGTCTGCGGGCTCCCGATCCCCTTAGACGGGAGTCCCACACTAGGGACCCTGGTCATGGGTAGGAGCGAAGAGGAGATGACGGGGGCCGCCTGCCCGCGCCCTCCTCCGGCCTCAGCCACCGGCTCAGACGAATGAACCATCGGCGAGGGAGAGACGGTCCTCCTGATCGTCGAGGGCGAAGGGGGAACCAAAGCCTCCTGCCCCAGCACCCCCCCCCCCCAGCGCCGCTGCTGCCGCGGTGGTTACCGCCATCGTCGGGGAAGCAGGAGGAGAGGCCGCCTGCCTCGGGCTCCTGCTCCTCGCACCGGCCGACCCACACGGGGCCGGCCTGACCGACGCCGCCGAGAGCGTGGTGGGGTGGGGGGAGGGCGAGGCCACCTGCCCCAAAGCTCCTCCCCCACGACCCATCTCGCCCGTAGACGCCGATACCTGAGTCGCGTCCACATGGGGCGCCTGGACAAGAGAGGCTCCCTCCGGACTCCTCTCCGTAGCTCCGACCATGGACTTGGCCGGCCGTCCAGCAAACAATCCAGCATCCCCCTCGAACTCCAACGGGGGAAGCGTGTGCTCAAGACAATCAGCAGAATCTACCCGGTCACTCCATAGTCTGGGAGGTGCCGAGGCTGGCTGAAAGGACCCAAAACGCAGAGTAGTCATGGGCACCGCTAGGGAAGCTGCAGGCTCAACCCCGGTCCCATCACCGGGCAACTGAGAAGAACCATTAGACCCCTCGCGCGGGGGCTGATCTGACGGTGCCCCCTTGGCCCCGGCATTACCATCACTGTCGTGCATGTGAACATCATTACCATTAACCACCTCATCAAATAAAGTAGTGTCCTCAAACTCAATGTCTAGCGGGAACACCTCTCCCCTGTAGGTCCAGTTGACCTTATCGGGCACGAATTCAATATCCAGAACACTCACTAGGAGCCGGGCCACCCCATGGGCACGTGTGAAAGCCATATCCACTTTTTCTGTCTTCCCCACCATGATGCCCATACTAGCCACCACTCGAGCATCCTGCAGAGGCTTAGATGGGGCCCCTGAAAACCGCAACCAGATCTGCGTAAGCGGCTTTCCCTTAGGCTCAACTTGCTTCCACTCGTGGAACTCCAGGATACACTTAGTACCGGGTACTCTACACAAGCCAAAGCTCAACAATCTCTGCAAGACAAGCTAGTCTGTGACAACAGTGAACTGAAGCCCCCGTCGTAGCCGTCCCTGACGGCCGGGATGCCCGGACGGTTCCCCATGCATACCATGCCCATGAAGTGAGCTTTTCCGTCCAACATGCCAGCAGATGCAGCAGGCATGCTAGTATGCTACCATGCAGAGCAGGATGGAGACAATAATGCCAGAGCACTTCTTGGCCATGGCTCTAGATTCTGTTCGCTCTCAGTGTGTCGTGCTCGTAAGTTACGCTGCTACTCCGAACTTGTGGTGTTGTGCAGCTTGAGGTTTGAATAGAAAGCGGAGGAGTATGTGCGACAGAGAGGCATGAGCAGATGAAGGGTCTAAATAAGGTGCGAGTACTATCGTGAATGCGTTTTTATCAATCAAGAGAGAAAATTTGGTATGATTGGAGGTAGGCGAAGTAAAAGGTTGCTCGTGTTTCAGGACTCTACTTTTTATTTCCTACTGGCAAATGAAGATTTGGCTTCTAAATCTGGACTTGAGCAGCTCAAGGCTCAGCCTTTAAAAAGGACCAGCACCTAACCATTTTGGATGCCGGTTTGTACAGTTAGGCCCGAGCCCATTTTTGAGAGAGTTTTTTTCCTACAGAGATGTCCAAAAGCACAAGCCTTCCTTTTCATTTGCTAAAAAAACAGCCATCTTTTCATGCATCCACACATTCTTTTTTGCGAGAAAATTTTCGATCTATTCATCTTCAAACATGGCAGTACAACGAATACCAGAAATAATAAAAATTGCAACCAGATTCGTAGACCACCTAGCGATGACTAGAAGCACTGAAGCGAGCCGAAGGCGCGCCGCCGTCATCGCCCCTCCATCGCCAGAGTCGAGCAACTTGTAGTAGACAGTCGGAAGTCGTCGTGCTAAGGCCCTGTAGGACCAGCGCACCAGAACAGCAACCGCCGCAGATGAAGAATAACGTAGATCGGAAGAATCCAATCCGAAGACACACGAACGTAGACGAACAACGACGAGGTCCGAGCAAATCCATCAAAGATAGATCCGTCGGAGACACACCTCCATACGCCCACCAACGGTACTAGACGCACCGCCGGAATGGGGGCGAGGCGGGGAGACCTTTATTCCATCTTCAGGGAGCCGCCGCCGTCTCCCCTTCTTGAGCAGGACACAAACCCTAGCAAAACTGAAAGAAAAGACTAAAAACGGATCCCTCCCGCCGGCCCTTGCCGAGATCCACCGCGCCCCATGGCTCTAGGGCCACCGGAGAGGAGGCGGGCCTGCGGCTCATGCATCCACACATGATACACCTGTTTTTAGTTATTCAAATCAAATCTTCACAGCAAAGTCAATAAATGAACCAAATGGCTAAATTTTCTGGCTCTGCCCTTGCATTCTTTTCTCCTTTTGTATTCCCTTCTCATCAAAGCCCTCCCGCGAGCGACCGGGAGGGCCAACCTAGCGCCACTGGGTTCTCCCTTTTATTCAATCTCCTCCCCTCGTTGCCGCCGAGCCAAGACCGGTAGGCGTCGGCGCCGGCGGGATCTCCTCTCCACTCGTTCGGGGGTTATTGGCGCAGACGGGCAACCTAGGGCAGTGGCAACATGCTAAAGGCAGGGTTGTGCGCAAGCTACATGCCCATGGTGCTCCTGCATGCTATGTTGAAGCCAGCTTGTGCATGCACCCAAGGTGGTCTTTGCTGCTCGATCTGGATTGACTAGATCCGGCAGCTGGCATTGTGGTTTGCGTTGGGCCTCTGTCTACGGAGCACACATGCGACCAGGAGGCGGCGGTGTCATGGTCACCTGGCGGTGCCTGATCTGGATCTTGTCGCCTTCGCTCCCTTGCTTTGTACGGATTTGAGTCGCAAGACTTGCCAGTCCTCGATGGGGATGGAGGTGGACGTGGGGATTCAGATTAGAGGAAACCCGTAGCCAACCTTGATCTGCGCCACGGCGGCGACGCCCAAGTGTGCCGTTTTTTCTCCATGAAGATGTTGACGCCGTTGAGACAAAATTAAGGTTGACGGTGTCGTTCCCCAAAATCCCTAACTAAGGTGGGCAGCAACGGCGTCTTCGGCGTCATTCCCTTTTTGAAGGCGCTGCCTTGGGAGATAGGTGGCTTGTGGACATCGTTGGGTTGGTATGGCAGCTATCTAGATCAGGAGGTGGTGTGGTGTGGCATCTACCGCGTTGGCGATGACGGGTCTCGACGGTGTGGCACAACGGGGTCTCGGCGATGGATGTGTATTGAGGGAAGTGCACAGGGTGGTGGACTTGCCTGGCGTCGTGTTGGCGTCTACGGCAGTTGGACATGGTAAGATCAATGCGTTGATCTTTCCTGAAGTTGGGGTGGCGAAAGTTGCGGCGACGAATTCTGTACCGTGCGCATGTTGTGCGTGCTGAGAACACCGGTTGGTGATCCCACATTAAATAGTGTGTGTTGATGTGCGGTCAAGACACATTAGCAAGATAGTAGGTGTAGTGATATTGCGGCTTTAAATTGATTCATGTATTTATTTTATTTGATTGTGCTCAGTAATATAATAAAGATGGTTATGTGCATCATACATTAGAAAAATGATTGTATGCATGGCATAATGTAGAGGTTGGGTTGCCCACCTTTTCCAGAAAGGAAAAAAAAACAAGCTTTACATGTCCATAAGTAGCGGCCACCCACACACACTAAAAGAATATTTCCAAGACGTGCAACTAACCTATCCATGCGCTGACACAAGACTCGGCTGGCACAACTGCACATGCCGCTAACAACCATGCATGCCGCCAGCAAACTTGCCAGGCCATGGCGCACACCATTGCCTGGCTTGACTCAAACTTGAACACGAGTGCACGCATGCTAGTATGCTCCGACCTGATCTAGACCTACACGATGAACACGAACGCGAGCACGGACTCACGCGCTACCGCAACACACACACACGCCATGATCTAACACGACATGGTTTATTTTCCTAACAGCAACTTGGCGCACCATAAGCCTGAGAATACATGCTGACCAACCGGTTGCTCCTACCCATCCTTCCATTGTCCGTGCTGGCATCATGCCAGCTACTGTCCCAGACCTCCAGGGCTGGCAGTCAGCCCATAGGTAGACGAACCCGAGCAATTTGCTATCTTCCGCGGTGCTGTCTTGTTGGAATTATAAATGAGCCAAGTCTAGTACTCCCTTTGTTTCTTTTTAGTCTGCATATAAAATTTAGTCAAAGTCAAATTTTATAAAATTTGACCAATTTTATAGAAAAAAAATATTAATATCTACAATACTAAAGCTATATGGTATGGAAGTTTATTTCATGATGCATCTAACAATATTGATTTCATATTGTGAATCTTAATATTTTTTTCTATAAACTTAGTCAAAGTTAAAAAAAGTTTGACTTTGATCAAATCTTATATGCAGACTAAAAAGAAACTGAGGGAGTAAGACATGTGCAATAGTTCCTCTAAAAAGCTTAGGCCCCTCCCAATGCTTCACCGTGTACAAGTGCTAAGACTGCCATGTAGACAAAAAAAATGATGTGGCAAGGTAATTAAGAGAAGAGAGATGGGTGTGGTGATCCAGGAAGAAACAATGTTAAGCGCGGGAACCTAGGAAAAACACTTAAATGGAAGAAGCCCACCAATGCATGGATAACTTTAGTTGCAAAATCATTAAATGAAGGACAGTTAGCTACAACAAGTTAAGCATCTTTGCATTGGGAACTTTAGTTGCTTAGCTCTTTAATATGCTTAGCACCCCATCTTAGCACTAGTGCATTGGAGGAGGTCTTAAAGGACAACATACCCCATTCACACATGACAAGTTGTGAAAGTTTCAAGCTCCCCTATTGGATGATGAGCTAAGCTAACGTTCTCCATAAGGTTGATTGTTTTATACACCACTAGAAACATGAAAGTAGGATGAATAAACGTGTGCTGCTCCATCGCCACACGCCTGTGATACAAACACACATGACACTAGTAGAAAAAGGACCTAATGTGAGACACATTAGTCCCGATTCGATTTTGGCCCGGTACTAATGGTACCATTAGTGCCGGTTCGAACGGCTATGCATTAATGCCGGTTCGTGCCGTACTAAAGAGGTGGTGGCAGACTGACGTCAGGCTGAGGCCCCACGATCACATTTAGTACCGGTTCGTGGCACAAACCGGTACTAAAGGGCTATCCTTTAGTACCGGTTCATGCCACGAACCGGGACTAAAGGGGTCTGACCTATAGTCCCGGTTGGAGACACAAACCGGGACTATAGGCCAATTTTCAAACTCTACCCCCTCCCCCGTGTATCTCCATTTCAGTTTAGAAAAAATTAAAAGAAAATGATGAAAACTTCAAAAAATAAAATTCTTCGAGATGTAGTTATATTACTACATCTACTGGTTAGGAAAATTTGAAAACTTAAATTTGGACATGTTTTGCAAAAAGTGTAGGGAAAAATGTAAAACGGCTATAACTTTTGCATATGATGTCGGAAAAAACGTATAATATATCAAAAAATTCAGCACAAAAATCCGCATCCGATTTTGACGGCCTATGGCTTGTTTGCAATTTTTTACAATCCTCAAATTCCAAAAGGAAAAAAGATATGCTCAAATTTCAGTTTTTTTAATTTTGGTTAAATCTGATCAAACTACTTATTTAAGAAGTATTAATATTACTACGTAATTATTCAAGAATATTAGTGTTACTAAATAATTATTTCAATTTTTTGAATTTTGGTCGAATCTGGTCAAACTATGGTCAAACTTATTCAAGAAATATTAGTGTTACTAAATAATTACTGTTTTTTTAATAATAGTTTCAAACTCAAACGGTGAAACATGTGACCTAATGCTCAAGCTAAACCACTGAGGGTTAATAGGATTGACAGCTTACTTTTGTCAGGAAAACAACAAGTGCAGACTTGGAAAGTAGGGGGAATAGAACTCCGAAATTAAGCGTGCTCAGGCTGGGGGAGTGAGAGGATGGGTGATCGGCCGGGAAGTTTGATGATTTAGAATGAGTGATCCACACTTGAGCAGTTAAGAGGGGTGATTAGAGACTAAATCATAAAATAATTCAGAAAACCAAAAATTGAAAAAAAACAATTTTTGAGCGGCAGAAGTTCGCGTGCGCAACGCATCACTCGGCGGGCTCTGCCCCAGGCGTCGGCGGAGTTGGCGTGCGCGGGCTTGGCGGTGTCGGAGCTGCTTCTGCGCCGGGCGGTGTCGGCGCGGCTTCGGTGGTGCTGGGCGTCGTGGAGGCGTCATCACGCGGGCTTGGCGGCGGCGTCGGCGTGGGCATCGGCAGCCTTGTCGAGGGAAGCTGGTTCAGGATGAGGCCGCGCTCCGCCAAGTACCACGCCTTGACCACCTCGTGGGTGCTCTGGAGCATGTCCGCCCCGCCCAGCAGGAAAGCCAGGTCGGTGTTTCTCTTCTTCGCGGCGACGTTCGTCCGGAGCAGGTCGAGCTTGACGGCGCTACTCGACATCAACGCCGACCACCGCGCCTCGGTCTTCTCTTCACGAAGGACGGCACGGGCCTGCGCGTCGGCGAGGTAGTGCTCGATGGACTCCTGCACTCGAGCGGTGGCCGCGTCGGCGTATTTCCCCTTCTCGGCACCTTTGTTGCCGTCCGGCCGCCCTTCCGATGCGCCAGGAGTCGGCGCGGCCGGCTTGTAGGTCTCCTTGGCCTTGTCGAGGGTGTGTCGGACTTCCGCCCACTTCTCGCACTTGTCAATGCGCTTGTAAACGTGGAGGTACTTGAATTCGGCGTCGTTGTTGCTCTGCTGGCACAGGGCGAACATGCGCAGCAACTGCGCAGAGGAACAAACAGTTGGCGCGCGTACACAGCGAAGAGAGGCGGGAGACCGGCGTGGCATACCTGATCCTCAACGCTGGCGCCGCTCTCCGGGCGAGCCACGACCTCCTCGATGACCCCATGCCATTTGTTGCACGCCCCTGGATACGCCCCCAATGGTTCGCCATCGCCTTGGAGCCGCGCTGCATGTAGACGCCTTTGAAGTAGGGGTCGACGAGTTTGCGCTCGTCGAACTCGGCCTTGATGCGGTCCCAGTACGTCTCGATGCTCTGGTTCGTGCCGATCGTCGGGTCGAGGCAGACGACTTTTCATTTTTCGGCGAGGCATTCCTCCTCCTTAGACGCCTACTTGAAGCGTGGCTCGCCTGACCTGGCCGCTCGCTTCTTCTTCTTGCGTCCCTTCGCCGGAACAGGCGCCGGCTCCTCCTCCTCCTCTTCCTCCTCCTCGTCGTCGTCGTCCTCCTCCTGCTCCTCCTGCTCGTCCTCGCCGTAGACGTAGCCGAGCTTGCCGTCCATGCCGCCGCTGAGATCCACCACCTCGTCCTGGGAGACGAACCCGGGAGACGCGGCGGCCGCGGCCGAACCTGCCGCGATGATACCGTCCACGTCGGCCTCGGTCTCGTCGGTGTCGCTGAGGTGCGAGAAGGGCAGCGGGCCACGGCGTAGCGGGGGCGTCGGGGAGGAAGCGTAGGCGGGCGGCGAGTAGTTGTATGGAGGGTACTGCACGCCGGCGAAGGCGGGCGAGGGCGTGCGCTGGGCCAGGTGTCCATGGGGGAAGGTGACGTTTGGGTTGAACCCACCGTGCGCGTCCCCGTCGGCGTAGCCCAGCAAGGGCGATCCCCCTGGCTGCGGAGAGCTGATGCCTTGCTCGACCCAGGACGCGTACTGGGCGTGGCTGCCGGGTGGATTCATCATCCCCGATGAGGCCTCGGCTTGGTCCGTGGCAGCCGCAGCCGCACGTGCCGTGTTGTCGCGGGCCTTCTTTGCGATGGCCCTGTTCTGCCGGTCGGCGGTGACAGCCTCCCGTCGCTGAACTTCCGCCCTCCACTCGGCGTTTGGCTTGCCCGGTGGCTTGGACGGCGCCGCCCTCGGCTTCCTCTGCTTCGGCTGGGCGACAGAGGCGGTCGCGGTTGCCGCCGCGCGGGGGACGACGTACTTCTTCGGTGGCATGGCAGCCGACTGGGAGGTGAGCGGGAGGGAGATTGGTGGGAGGAAGGAAGAGAATGGGAGGAAAGTTGGGGAAAAGCGGGAAGAAACGGCAGGAAGAGGCGCTCGACTCGCCGACAGGGCGGACCCACACGCCCTTTTCTCTTGTGCTGGCACCCTAGACGCCCCCAGTGCACCGGGTTCGGCCTGGGTCCGCCGGCACCAGTTTCGGCCCGAGCCAACGAAAAACGGGCTTCTGGGGACGCGAATGGGCCGTTTTTTCGGCGCCGGCGCGGCAAAAACGCCTGGGGAGGGCCTGTTGGGGGCGTGGCTGGAGATGCTCTAAAGGTTCCCCATACCACGGCGCAAGCTCACACCACGTGGTGGGCCTTTAGTGGCGGTTCGTGCCGAACCGGTACTAAAGGGGGGGGGGTCTTTAGTCTTCACTCTTTAGTGCCGGTTGCAGAACCGGCACTAAAGGCCCTTACAAACCGGTTTTAAAGCTCCGCTTTCTACTAGTGTGAGACCATGACTTTCCCATTCCGACTCTCGGTGTTCACTGCAAAGTGGAACAACAGAGCTCCATAACTCTCCCTTTTATGATCCTGTACGGAAGAAAGTCAATCAGATTTCCGGAGAGCGCTCTGGCATGAATGCTAGTATCTCTTTCGACATTGTAGCGGACGACTACTTTCCAACGGACGACTACTTCGCGACGACGACGATTTCCTCGCTGACATGTCTTCTGATGCTGCTGCTAACGTTCTTCTTCCACCACACCGTGTGTATTCTTGTCCCTTTTGATAAGGACATCCATACTACAGTTACACCCACAATCCCCATGACTACCTTAGCTCAAGTTCAAGAGAAACAAGGACAGATAATAATAGCTCACACATGTCAACTCAAATATCAGGTGCTTCTGTTTCCAGGAACGCTTCCAAGTGTTTATGAGAATATGATGTTGCCTAAGTTGGATATATTTCTATTACTCATTAGTGAAGGACCTGGCATGAAAAACAGGAGATGCACTAGAGGATGATCAAGCATGGTAATGGTAGCACGCGTACAAGGACCACAGAAGGTGCTTCAGGTGATGATATCTAAACTTTGAAGCCACTGTGTTGACACATGAGGGATATGTACGGAATATACAAGATGTCACTTTATAGTTTCTTTCATAATCATCTATAAGTGTTGCACCACCTAAATTTTGGGTCGGGCCCCATGTAATTTCACCAACTTAGTCCATTGCATTTCCGATCCCCACCCCCACCCCCGCGTCGCCCGCGTTTGGCGACACGGGGGAAACCCTCGCCGCCGGGAGCCCCCCTTCGACTCCGCCACGCCCGCATCACCGCCGCTGGAAGGCCGGCCGGCGAAGCCGCGCCTCGCCCGGGGATGGCGGCGGCGGGGCGATTCCGTTCCTGCTGTGCCCTGCCCCTGCATCGCGCCGCCCCTCCGGCACCGTCTCCCTACAACGCCGCCGCCGGAGGGCCGGCCATGCCGATCGCGTCGCGCCCAAGGATGGCTGCGCTGGAGCATCCCGCCTCCCCCCGGCGCTCGCGTTGGAGGCCTTCCCACCCCACGGCCCCAGATCGGATCTGGCGTGCCGCGGCCACTGCCCCCGTCCAACTGCTGCACACATCCTACTGGTCCTGCTCGTCAGCGCGGCCGTATCCGTGCTGATCTTCCCACAATCCGCGTCTTGCCCCCCTGGTGCAGCCCCTCTTCTTGCTGCCGTCCGTCGGGGCGGGCGTGACCCTTGGGAGAGGTGGCCGGAGCTTGGTCCTGCCTAGGTGCAGGCCACCTTCGTCCCCGACGATGTCTCCTCCGAGCTACTGTGACGACCTCTGCGTGTGTCGTGACGGTGGCCCTCTGGCAGCATGTTAGAAGCTCCGTGGTGGATTTTGTCGACACCGCTCCGGTCCCGGCCTCCATGGACCTGCGTTCTCCAGTGTTATTGGTCCGCCGGCGTCCTCTACCGGTGTGGTTTCGGCCCCGATGCACCGGCAGCTGCGCCTCTTCCAGCTTCGGTTCACTGGCATTCTGGTGGCTCCGCCTCCGGCGGTACGGATCTGCGTTCCCTTCCGGTTCCAGATTGCCGGCAGCGCCGGCCGCCATCCTTCCATCCGCATAGGCTCTCTACCCTGCTGCCTCTCCGACCCCGTCCACCTACACGCCATGTCGGTTTCAAAGCTTGCGTTTTTCGTCGGCCAGATGTGCAGCCCCACCCCCATCCGAGGTAGCGGTCGACAAGCAGGTTGTATCCAGCATCTTTGGATCCTGATCTGGCGGCTTTGGGATTGCTCGGACTAGGCCAGGCGAAATCCATGCTCGGCTTGCCGATGCTGGCAGCGGCAACACCCGCGGGTGTCGTTTCCCTTCCTGGAGGCGCTGCCATGGCCTTTTCCGTGCACCCCTTCGAGTATCGGGGGAAACCCTAGGTCTGGTTCTCTGGATCGGATGGCGACGGCGTCTCGACATCGTTCCCCTTCTTGAAGGCGCTATCTTGCAAGCTCGTGGTGTCCCGGTGTTGGAATTGAAGATGTTCGACGTCCTTCTGTGCTGGTCTGCTTCTCTAGTTTTCGGTTTGGTGGGTTTAGTTGTGTCATTTCCTCTGTTCGGGCTAAGCACCCCATCTCTCTATGTTCCGGACACCATGTTTATGCCTTCTTGCGTTCATGGCATGTGTTGTACCCTCTGATGTACTCTTTCTTCTTTCTTCTATCAATGAAATGATACGCAAGCTTTCGTATTCGCGAAAAAAATTCACCAACTTAAGGTTGGATCTGATCCCCCATCCTCTCTCTCTCTCTCTCTCTCTCTCTCTCTCTCTTGTCTTGCCAAAGCCCCCTTATTTACCTCCTTAAGTACCCCTTAAAGCGTCAAGTTGGAGTTTAAACTTTATTTAGTTTAGTCTTATCATTTGCTACTGAATTTTCAATAGACACAAGAGTCGACAAGACATTTTATATTACACGAAATTGGACTCACACCGTGTTAATAAATATTATATCTTATATTCGCAGTTGACATGGTATCTCTTAAATTCTTGCTTGCTCTTTTGTTGCATGCACAGAATGATCTTCATGCTTAGACTGACTGTGTTTCCAATATCGTCAATAATCATACGGACCGGACTTGGTTTAGCAATTGCTAGAGCGCAACAATAAGTGTTCGGTGTAGTCGGGTCATCAAATTAGTCTCCTTCAACAAAAATCAACATTTTCTCATTAAAGAATTGGGCCACCTTGTCTCTATCACATTTGGAATCAAAGGGTGCAGGGTGGGGGGGGGGGGGGCAGAATGGCTCATCAACCTATAGATTTGTTCGTAATAAAAAAATCATACTCGTGTAGGATTATTGTGCCTATAACATGCTAAAAAGAACAAGTTATTGAAATTCCTATGCTCCATGCAGGGAATGTGGTTCAGGATGTGACACACTAAACATCCTACTCACTCTATAGATGGAGGGAGTATGTTTTCCACTTGAGAAATGTGACTTGTGATGTATGCTCCATAAATTAACCTAAATAATAAGTGCCGAACATTAGGATTTTATCTTCTTGCCCCAAAACTGTTCAGTACCGTCAGATCGTGTGTACGCATGTTGAAGCACCAGAGGTTGCCACGTCAGCGGCATCCACCCGTTCGGTCATAGCGAGCCCAGGATCCGGGAACATGAGTGGCACAGCCCTGCAGTAGCTGGCCCGTGTTGGCAAGTAAAAGAAGTAGGAATATTAACCTTGAACATGTCGGTGAGTATGTGCATCACATACCTTTTAGTGTGTACGTCATAGGGTCAATGGCACAGGGTCCAGGAGCTTAGATTTTTCTCGAGCATAATTGCATCCAGATATGTATTTGAGAATTGATCCGAACGACCAGCTAAGTTCTTCCAATTTTCTGCCCAGGATTCATGATTTTCTTTCCCATTTAGGAGAAAATATAGCGGTTTCTTAGTGCCAACCCATAACCTATTCGAAACTAAGTGCCAATACATAATCATCAAACGATTATATATGGTACACAAATGAAAATAGTGGAATACTATGATTTACGTATGATCTAGAAGCTAGTCCTCTGTTACCCCTTTGATCTCGAATTGAACCTTAAATTCAAAATAAGTTACCATAAGCTATGTTCTTCTTTTAGTTTAGGAATTGTTCGAAATTTTCTTGGCTTTGGTATTTTGTGGGTCAGTAGCTGGTTGGTAGCCTAGCATACACATTGGTGGGAGTATGCATATGCCTCGATGGAATGCACCGCATGTACTAGAGGATCAGGTAGCTGAGTGGTCTAAATTGACTGAGGACGTCCCAGACTCCAAGTAGCCAGTAGTAGGACACAATGAAGATCTGATGCCGCCGGCGCCTCCGCGGCCGTTAGAGCTGCCGCAGCCTGCGAAGTCGCCCAACAGAACACCATCAGCGACACCGATGCAGCGGCTCTGTGAGTTGATCCTCACGCCTGTTCTGGCGCTGCCGAGTGGGCCCCTGACACCGGTTAAGACATCGTCTCCGTTGTTGCCTCAGGCCCGCTGTAGCCGGCGCCGACGGCCAGGAGGTCTGGACGGTCCCTGATGCTTCCCATGCCCACGAAGATGTTCTTTTCGTCCGCCATGCGTGCCAGGTGCGGCAGGCACGGTCTGCTTTTTTCTGCCGCAGTGAGACAGAGCAGTAGGGAGGCGACAGTACGATGCAGAGCACTTGTTGGCCGTAGCTCTCGATTCTAATCGGTCTCGAGTGTGTTGTGGAATTTGCGGTTCAAATAGGCAGAGGGGCATGTACGAGTACGACACAGACGCAGAGACAGGGGTGGGGGAGGGTGTAAATGAGGCGACTCCGAATGCTGTGGTGAATGTTTTTGTTTAGGAATCGGGAGGAGTACATTCGTAGGAGTGGAGGTAGGGTAAGTTCGGTTGCTCGGCTTTCAGGACTATATGTTTCGGAACTGTGTAATTTGAAAAGATCGGGGACTGAAAGTAGGCCATCACGTGACTGATCATGGATTGAAAAGAAAACTGCAGAGTACACTTACAGCATATAATGCAGAGTCTGAGTCTGAACAACATGTCCTAGCAGTAAGATTACCGTCATGAGATAAAAAAGAAAAAATTAATATGGTGACGCAACCAAAGTGCGTGGGAGGTAATACGCATGGCGCCAAGACTCAAGTAGCTAAGGGCATCTCCACCGCCGACCTGTAAATCTCAGGTATGCTGCGTTCGGATCGCGATGTCCGGACTGCGAAAGCCAACCCAATGTAGTCCTGTATCGGTCCGCAGCGCGATTCAGACGTGTTTTCTCCTGCAAACCGAAGACAGATGGGGCGGTGGGGGACAGAGGGAGGGGAGGGGACGGGATTTGCAGGGGACACGACTGCTCCCAAGCCCTCTTCTGATCGCCCTGACCCACCCAAAACTCCCCCACCCCTCCTGCGCGCTTTCGGTCAGCCGCTCTAGAGCGTCAGTGCCAGCATTCATGCCCGGTCAGAGCGGACGCGACCGCTCACTGGCGCCGACATTGGCTGTTTCTCGGTGCAGTCGACGGTTGAACGTTCAAATAACACATGGACGCCCGGCCGGCGACCGCCCACATTGATGGCACACGGTTGCCGAGGCGTCTCCTCTGGCGCCACCCGTTCGTCTCTCCGCTGCCCACCGTTGCTATATAAACCGCTGCCCCGGCCATAGCCACGAGCATCCACCTCCAATCCCTCTCCGCACCACTCCCACCAAGGATTCCTCCCCTGCGAAAGCTCTCTGGGACGGGCTGACGTCGGACCAGCCGGCAGGCAGCCGGAGGACGACAATGTCCCAATGGAGGATGCTGCCACCCTCTTCCTCCTCCTCCTCCTTCGCGCCACCCTCGCCGGTGTTGGAAATATGAGCAATTTACCAAATGATTTTATTAACAGAAATACTAGATAAAGCATGACTAATATAACAGTGATAAAGCAAGTCATGCGATTTGACAAAGAGAAGGTAAATAGCAACTTCACGTATGAACTGTAACTAAACACATCTAGATCAGACAGTATAGCAAGTTGCATATATGAAGTAGAACCTAACACATGTAGGGCAGAAACTAGAGCAAAGAACTGTGGCAGGACGTCTAACAGAAAGAGCATAAATACATACGGGACAGCAGCAGCAGAAGCACTGGACTTGGGGTCGACGTCCTCTCCAGCCATGTCGTCGATGAGGTCGTCGACGTCGGGGAAGTAGTCGTCGGAGTCCGTGATGAAGAAGTCAGTAGTCGCGCGGAGCGCTCCCCAAAAACCTTATCACCCTTCTCCCGTACAGGACTCAAAGAGGTGCGGTTTCGGAGGCCTACTGTCCCGACTCGCGGTGCATGCCGTAAGCCGGGATGAGGAAGACAACGGTAGCTCAGGGAATGGAACCGGTGGCGAGAGGAAGGAGAAGTTTTGGTGCGTTTCTCTGAAGGAGGCGAGAGGGCAGCGACGGGAGGCGAAACGAAGCGACAGAGGCGAAGCGAACATCGGCTCGGCTCATTCCCGCAACCCGCAACCCGCGTCGTGTCGTGTCGTGACGTGACGAGGCGAGGCGAGGCGTGGCGAGGCGGGCGGCGGAGGAGGAGCGCGCGTGGATATCCCTCTTATTCTCATGCTCGTACAAGTGGGGAAAGAACCTCCCTTATAAGGAGGTCCAACTCCCACTAAACTAGCAATGTGGGACTAAACTTTAGTAGTATCACTTGCCTTGCATAAATGGGCTGAGTGGGCCTCTAGGATTTATTAGGAATTTCTGAAATAGTTATTGGGCTGCCCAAAATAGACTAAATTCCAGCAATCCCCCACCAGATCCCAGAGGCACATAGAAATTTGCCTTTGGTTCCAAAACATTGTTTTATATACCGGTACTGCAGTGGAGACTGTTAAGTTGAACTTCCACCTAGAACTCTATGCTACACTAGTAAGCAACTTGAACAGTGGACTGGGCCTTGAACTGCAAGTTTTCTGCGAATCTAGCTTCACGTAAAGCCTTGACCGATAAGTGGCTACCGTGGATCTTCCCCGTGGGTGGAGCTTATGCGTCATACTCCGTGACCTTTCATGAGTTTACTAGAGAGAACCCTACTCTCATAGATTGCGATGTTTGACAATCAGACTCATATAGGTGTGTTCTTCAAAAGATGTTCTGCAGGATAACATCTCTGCTTAAATAAGCCACTTAGAACACATTAAGATATACATCAACCTGCCATGCAGATTAGGAGAGTATTGCATCTTCATGGAGTGGTATTGTGAATAGTAAGGATACTCTCCTCTCAGTTGACCAACAGCTTGTCTTCCACATCTAATTCACGGGATCTCCGATCACAAAGAATAGGTTACCACTGTGAACAACTCATATTGTGGGTCTCATACCCATCTCCCTCGATGCATTATCCATCACATTACGTGATAGACCCTTGGTAAAAGGATCTGCCAGATTTTTAGACGTTTGGATATAATCCAACGCAATAACTCCGGAGTTTTTCATTTTCCTGACAGACTTTAACCTTCTCTGAACGTGTCTTGATGACTTCATGTTATCCTTTGAACTGCTCACTTTCGTGATCACAGTTTGATTGTCGCAGTTCATAAGGACACCCGGTACATGTTTCTCAACAACCGACAAGTCATTCAAGAGTCGGCGAAGCCAATCTGCTTCAACCGTAGCTGTATCTAGTGCTGTGAGTTCTGCTTCCATTGTTGACCTCGTTAAGATGGTCTGCTTGCAAGACTTCCAAGAAACAGCGCCACCTCCATGAGTGAATACATAACCGCTCGTGGCCTTTATCTCATCAGCATCTGAGATCTAGTTTGAGTCACTATACCCTTCAAGCATCTTTGGATGCCCGGTGTAGTGAATTCCATAATTTGCAGTGCCTTTTAAATAACGCAAAACTCTTTCTAGAGCTTTCCAATGCACATCTCCTGGTTTTGAAACAAACCGACTCAGTTTGCTAACAGCAAAAGAGATGTCAGGTCTTGTAGCACTGGCTAAGTACATAAGCGAGCCAATAATCTGAGAATACTTCAATTGGTCTCTAGCAATTCTTCGATTCTTTCGAAGCAACATACTAGCATCATATGGTGTTGGAGAGGGCTTGCAGTCACTATAGCCAAAGCGACTCAAGATCTTTTCCACATAGTGAGATTGAAGCAATGTAATCCCACCATCATCGTCTCTCAACAACTTGATGTTCAGAATGACATCAGCCACTCCTAAATCCTTCATCTTAAAACAATGAGATAGGAAATCCTTGACCTCCTTAATAACATTCACATCGGTTCCGAAAATCAGTATGTCATCAACATACAAGGATAGGATAACTCCCTCGCCCCCACCATGGCGATAGTACACACATTTGTCAGCTTCGTTCACAACAAAGCCTGCAGCTGTTAAAGTTCTTTCAAACTTCTCATGTCACTGTTTGGGTGCTTGCTTAAGTTCGTACAAAGACTTCAACAACTTGCACACTTTCCCTTCCTGACCATCTAGTACAAACCCATCTGGTTGTTCCATATAAATTTTCTCGTCCAACTCTCCATTTAGGAAAGCAGTCTTAACATCCATTTGATGAACGAGAAGACCATGCGAGGCAGCTAGTGAAAGTAGAACTCGAATAGTGGTCAGTCGAGCCACAGGTGAGTAAGTATCAAAGAAGTCTTTACCTTCCTTTTGGGTATAACCCTTAGCCACGAGCCGAGCCTTGTACTTTTCAATAGTACCATCAGGCCTAAGCTTCTTCTTGAATACCCATTTGCATCCTATAGGTTTGCACCCATAAGGACGATCAGTTATCTCCCAAGTTTCATTTGCCAAGATGGAATCCATCTCGCTGCGAACCGCTTCCTTCCAGTAGTCAGCATCTTCGAATGCATAGGCCTCTAAAATAGAACTGGGAGTGTCATCTATGAGGTACACAAGAAAATCATCACCAAAGGACTTTGCAGTCCTCTGTCTCTTGCTCCTAATAGGAACTTCATTGTTCTCCTCCACAGGACTTTCAAAGTGTTCCATCGAAATTGTAGGTTCGGTAATTGTAACTGGTTCCTGATTCGATGAACTAGGCATCTCCTGATTAGATGAGGTAGCCATATCCTTCATGGGAAAGATATCTTCAAAGAAAGTCGCATCATTCGACTCCATGATCGTACCGGCATGCATGTCAGGTACCTCAGATTTTACAACCAAGAATCTATAGCCAATGCTATGAAAAGCATATCCTAGGAAAACACAATCCACAGTCTTTGGTCCAAGTTTCTGCTTCTTTGGAATTGGAACATTGACTTTTGCCAAACAACCCCATGTTCACAGATAAGAGAGTTTTAACCTTTTCTTCTCCCATTCCTCGAATGGAGTTATCTCTTTGTTCTTTGCGGGAACTTGGTTTAGGACATGACATGCAGTCAATATCGCCTCCCCCCACCATGCCTTGGAGAGACCCAAAGTGTCTAACATGGCGTTAACCAAATCTGTTAGAGTACGGTTCTTTCTTTCCGCCACCCCATTTGACTGAGGTGAATAGGGAGGCGTCCTCTCATGGATTATACCATGTTCCGCACAAAAAGCATCAAATTCATTGGAAAAATACTCTCCATCACGGTCAGACCTAAGCCTCTTGATTTTTCGATCAAGTTGGTTTTCCACTTCGGCTTTATAGATCTTGAAAAAGTTCAAAGCCTCATCCTTAGACTTCAGAAGATACACACGGCAGTATCTAGTGGAGTCATCAATTAACGTCATGAAATATTTCTTTCCACCTTTTGTCAACACACCATTCATTTCACATAGATCTGAATGTATGAGCTCTAGTGGTGCAATATTTCTTATTTCCGCAGTCGTGTGAAACTTACGAGGTTGCTTAGCTTGCACACACACTTGAAACTTAGATCCCTTGACGATGGTGAAACTAGGGATTAAGTTCAACTTCGCTAGTCGCGACATGCAACCAAAGTTAACATGACAAAGACGTGAATGCCACACATTGGATTCACTATTGTTGCAAATATGATTAACAACTTTATTGCAAACGTCTGATAAGGATAAACGAAACAAGCCTCCTGCCTCATATCCTTTACCAACAAAAGTTCCATACTTGGATATTACAAATTTATTCGACTCAAAGACAAGCTTGTAGCCATCTCTACACAGAAGAGATCCGCTAACAAGATTTTTATTGACAGAGGGGACATAATGCACGTTCTTCAGCCGCATGATCTTCCCCGAAGTAAACTTCAGATCGACCGTGCCAACACCACGAACAGAAGCACTTGAACCGTTGCCCATCAACACGGATGAAGTCCCTGCGGTCTGATAAGACGAAAACATGGAAATATCACCGCATACATGCACATTAGCACCCGTGTCAATCAACCAGTCAGGAGAATGACATACTGAAAGAATAGTGGGAAATATACCATACCCAGCATCCTTCATGTCAGTGTCTCCAATGACAACATTAGTGGTCTTGCCGCCTTTCCCAGGATGACGCTTGTCAAAGCGATTAGGGCAACTAGGAGCCCAATGATCAGGATCCCCACACACATGACAAGCACCATTCTTCTTGCCATTCCTCTTCTTGAAGTTCGTGTGTTGCACAGCCTTGTTCTTCCCATCAAACTTTGCTTTACCATCAAACTTGCCCTTGTTCTTGAACTTGTGGGGCTGGAAGTTCTGCTTCTGTACCACATTGACACTAGATCCTCCCTCAATACCTCGAGCACGTGTGTCCTTTGTTGGGGAACGTAGCATAAATTCAAAATTTTCCTACGTGTCACCAAGATCTATCTACGGAGTCATCTAGCAACGAGGGAGGAGTGGATCTACATACCCTTGTAGATCGCGCGCGGAAGCGTTCAAGAGAACGGGGTTGATGGAGTCGTACTCGTCGTGATCCAAATCACCGATGATCCTAGCGCCGAACGGACGGCACCTCCGCGTTCAACACACGTACGGAGCAGCGACGTCTCCTCCTTCTTGATCCAGCAAGGGGAAGGAGAGGTTGACGAAGATGGCTCCAGCAGCAGCACGACAGCGTGGTGGTGGTGGAGCTGCAGTACTCCGGCAGGGCTTCGCCAAGCTCTATGGAGGAGGAGGATGTGTTGGAGAGGAAGAGGGAGGCACCAAAGGCGTGGGTTGAGAGGCCCTCCTTCCCCCACTATATATAGGGAGCCTAGGGGGGGGGCGCCGGCCCTAGGAGATCCAATCTCCTAGGGGGGCGGCGGCCAAGGGAGGAATCCCTCCTCCCCAAGGCACCTAGGAGGTGCCTTCCCCTTTTGGGACTCTTCCCTTCCTTATCTCTTGGCGCATGGGCCTTTTGGGGCTGGTGCCCTTGGCCCATATAGGCCAAGGCGCACCCCCTACAGCCCATGTGGCCCCCAGGGCAGGTAGCCCCGCCCGGTGGACCCCCGGGACCCTTCCGGTGGTCCCGGTACAATCCCGGTGACCCCGAAACTTGTCCCGATGGCCGAAATAGCACTTCCTATATATAATTCTTTACCTCCGGACCATTCCGGAACTCCTCGTGACGTCCGGGATCTCATCCGGGACTCCGAACAACATTCGGGTTACTGCATATACATATCCCTACAACCCTAGCGTCACCGAACCTTAAGTGTGTAGACCCTACGGGTTCGGGAGACATGTAGACATGACCGAGATCGCTCTCCGGTCAATAACCAACAGCGGGATCTGGATACCGATGTTGGCTCCCACATGCTCCTCGATGATCTCATCGGATGAACCACGATGTCAAGGACTTAATCAATCCCGTATACAATTCCCTTTGTCTAGCGGTACGATACTTGCCCGAGATTCGATCGTCGGTATCCCGATACCTTGTTCAATCTCGTTACCGGCAAGTCTCTTTACTCGTTCCGTAACACATCATCCCGTGATCAACTCCTTGGTCACATTGTGCACATTATGATGATGTCCTACCGAGTGGGCCCAGAGATACCTCTCCGTTTACACGGAGTGACAAATCCCAGTCTCGATTCGTGCCAACCCAACAGACACTTTCGGAGATACCTGTAGTGTACCTTTATAGCCATCCACTTACGTTGTGACGTTTGGCACACCCAAAGCACTCCTACGGTATCCGGGAGTTGCACAATCTCATGGTCTAAGGAAATGATACTTGACATTAGAAAAGCTTTAGCATATGAACTACATGATCTTGTGCTAGGCTTAGGATTGGCTCTTTGTCCATCACATCATTCTCCTAATGATGTGATCCCGTTATCAATGACATTCAATGTCCATGGTTAGGAAACTGTAACCATCTATTGATTAACGAGCTAGTCAACTAGAGGCTTACTAGGGACATGGTGTTGTCTATGTATCCACACATGTATCTGAGTTTCCTATCAATACAATTCTAGCATGGATAATAAATGATTATCATGAACAAGGAAATATAATAATAATCAATTTATCATTGCCTCTAGGGCATATTTCCAACAGTCTCCCACTTGCACTAGAGTCAATAATCCAGTTCACATCGCTATGTGACTAACACTCAAGGTCACATCTCCATGTGACTAACACCCAAAGAGTTTACTAGAGTCAATAATCTAGTTCACATTACCATGTGATTAACACTCGATGAGTTCTGGGTTTGATCATGTTATGCTTGTGAGAGATGTTATAGTCAACGGGTCTGAATCTTTCAGATCCGTATGTACTTCGCAAATTTCTATGTCATCTTGTAGATGCAACTACTACGCTACATTTGGAGCTATTCCAAATAACTGTTCTACTTGGAGCTATTCTAAATTGTTGCTCCATTATACGTATCCGGTATCTCTACTCAGAGCTATCCGGATAGGTGTTAAGCTTGCATCAACGTAACTCTTTACGTTGAACTCTTTATCACCTCCATAACCGAGAAACATATCCTTATTCCTCTAAGGATAATTTAGACCGCTATCTGGTGATCTACTCCTAGATTACCTTTGTACCCTCTTGCCAGATATGTGGCAAGGCACACATCAGGTGCGGTACTCAGCATGGCATACCGTATAGAGCCTATGACAAAAGCATAGGGGACGACCTTCGTCCTTCCTCTTTCTTCTGCCGTGGTCGAGCTTTAAGTCTTAACTTCATACCTTACAACTCAGGCAAGAACTCCTTCTTTGACTGGTCCATCTTGAACACCTTCAAGATCATGTCAAGGTATGTGCTCATTTGAAAGTACCATTAAGAATTTTGATCTATCCTTATAGATCTTGATGCTCAATGTTCAAGTAGCTTAATCCAGGCTTTCCATTGAAAAATACTTTCCAAATAACCCTATATGCTTTTCAGAAATTCTACGTCATTTCTGATCAACAATATGTCAACATATATTTATCAGAAATTCTATAATGCTCCCACTCACTTCTTTGGAAATACAAGTTTCTCATAAACTTTGTATACACCCAAAACTTTGATCATCTTATCAAAGCATTACACGGAGTGACAAATCCCAGTCTCGATTCGTGCCAACCCAACAGACACTTTCAGAGATACCTATAGTGTACCTTTATAGCCACCCAGTTATGTTGTGACGTTTGGCACACCCAAAGCACTCCTACGGTATCCGGGAGTTGCATAATCTCATGGTCTAAGGAAATGATACTTGACATTAGAAAAGCTTTAGCATACGAACTACATGATCTTGTGCTAGGCTTAGGATTGGGTCTTTGTCCATCACATCATTCTCCTAATGATGTGATCCCGTTATCAATGGCATTCAATGTCCATGGTTAGGAAACCGTAACCATCTATTGATTAATGAGCTAGTCAACTAGAGGCTTACTAGGGACATGGTGTTGTCTATGTATCCACACATGTATCTGAGTTTCCTATCAATAAAATTCTAGCATGGATAATAAACGATTATCATGAACAAGGAAATATAATAATAATCAATTTATCATTGCCTCTAGGGCATGTTTCCAACATCCTTTGCTCTCGCCTTTTCTTCCACATCAAGAGTGCCAATGAGATCCGGGACGGAAAACTCCTGCCTCTTATGCTTCAGCAAGGTAGCAAAGTTCCTCCATGAAGGAGGAAACTTAGTGATGATACCTCCGGCAACAAACTTGTCCGGTAGCATACAACTGAAGTGCTCAAGTTCTCTAGAAAATGACTGTATCTCATGAGCTTGCTCAACCACGGAGCGCTCTTCAGTCATTCTGTAATCATAGAATTGCTCCATGATGTACAGCTCAGTGCCAGCATCCGAGACCCCAAACTTGGCCTCGAGTGCATCCCACATATCTTTTCCATTATCGATTGATGCATAAGCATCAACTATGTTCTCACCAAGAACACTCAAGAGAGCAGCCTTAAACAGAGTATCCATTTTCTGAAAAGCTTGTGCCTATTGAGCATCAAGCTCTCCTTCAGGTTTGCCGAGAGTGGCGTCATAGTAACTCATGGTTTGAAACCATAAGACTGCTCTCACGCGCCACCTCTTATAGTGGATACCCTCAAACATAGGAAGTCTCATGGAAGCAGCAAAACCACTTGATGTAAATTGCCTATAATAAGGTTTTTGGAATGTTGGAAATATGAGCAATTTACCAAATGATTTTATTAACGGAAATAGTAGATAAAGTATGACTAATATAACAGTGATAAAGCAAGTCATGCGATTTGACAAAGAGAAGGTAAATAGCAACTTCACATATGAACTGTAACTAAACACATCTAGATCAGACAGTATAGCAAGTTGCATATATGAAGTAGAACCTAACACATGTAGGGCAGAAACTAGACCAAAGAACTGTGGCAGGACGTCTAACAGAAAGAGCATAAATACGTAGGGATAGAAGCACTGAACTTGGGGTCGACGTCCTCTCCAGCCATGTCGTCGACGTCGGGGAAGAAGTCGTCGTCGGGGAAGTAGTCGTCGGAGTCTGTGATGAAGAAGTCAGTAATCGCGTGGAGCGCTCCCCAAAAACCTTATCACCCTTCTCCCGTACAGGACTCAAAGAGGTGCGGTTTCGGAGGCCTACTGTCCCGACTCGCGGTGCACGCCGCAAGCCGGGATGAGGAAGACCACGGTAGCTCAGGGAATGAAACCGGTGGCGAGAGGAAGCAGAAGTTTTGGTGCGTCTCTCTGGGAGGAGCGACCTCCCTTTTATAGGTGCAAGAGAAGGAGGCGAGAGGGCAGCGTATACCCGTAGTGCGTGGCAAAAATTTAGATATCGGCTCGGCTCATTCCCGCAACCCGCGGCGGGGCGGGCGGCGGAGGAGGAGCGCGCGTGGATATCCCTCTTATTCTCATGCTCGTACAAGTGGGGAAAGAACCTCCCTTATAAGGAGGTCCAACTCCCACTAAACTAGCAATGTGGTACTAAACTTTAGTAGTATCCATTGCCTTGCACAAATGGGCTGAGTGGACCTCTAGGATTTATTAGAAATTTCTAAAATAGTTATTGGGCTGCCCAAAATAGACTAAATTCCAGCAGCTGGTGCATTGCATCCAGGGCCGTCTCCAGAAATTCGAGGCCCCGGGACAAAATATAAAATGTGGCCCTAAAATTATATATAAAAATCGTATAATTCGAGAACTATCACAAAAAATTACTACATCATAACTATCTAAGAAACCTCGAAAGTGTAAGTTGTTTGCCTCGATTACATAGTGTATGCAGAACTGAAACTCAACGCTCAATGATCGAAAAAAATAGATAAAATAAGAAAACATACAATTAATAACACAGAGATGTAAAAGGGTACGTTTTCTTCATCTGCGTCTTGCATATGTGTAGACACTCCTATATCGGACACGGATGTAAAGATATCTTCATCTTGTTTTTCTACAACGTGAAATAAAAATGGCTCAGTTTGAGTTCAATGGATGATACACGGTTCTTTTTCAAATCAATTTCAGTTCAATGTTCGAATGCATCACTGTTTGAAATCAACACATGCAACATCAATTCACAAATCTACACATACAAAATCGCAGTTCAAATACCTCTATTATTTTCTGCCTGTCTCAGTCCAAAAAATTACCCGGGGATCAATAGCCCAGTCCACCGGTCCCTGAGTTTTTTTGGCTTTAGAGACGCAACCAGTCCTAAGAGTAGCGGATGCAGCCGCAGGAGCCAGCATCTGTCAGCAGAACGGCGGCTAGCAGGCGGGGCTGGACTGGGGAAGAGCAGCAGACGCTGGTGAATTGCAGCAGACCAGCAGCCACCGACTCATCGCTTCGTCGCACGGCAGAAGGCGAGAGGCGGCGCGAGCGTACGGGAGGGAGGGCCACGTTCCTAGGGCTCGAGGCTGCAGCTAGGGATGTAAGTGGCAAATAAATGGCGTCTGTAATCCCGTCTAGTTAGTTTTTGCTAGCTTGATAGTTCATTTTTCTCAAACAAACAAAAAACCTTTTTGAACTATCATATCATAAGTGGACTTTAAACGGGATTAAACAGCACCCGCTTGACATCCCTAGCTGCAGCAGGCGTTCGCCGAGAATGCAGGGACTAGCATCGACTCGTGCGGTTTACACATACGGACTTGTGGGCCAAAACTGAAGCGACTTTCCGCTGGGGGCCCATGATTTTGGGGCCCTGTGCGGTCGCCCATCTTGGCTGTCCTCATTGACGGGCCTGATTGCATCATGGCCATCGGTGAGGCCCTTTCCCATTACATGGACATGGTGCGGGAGGAGCAGGCCGACGCCGCCAACAATAACCACCTCCTTCAGGAGCACGTGCAAGTGGAGGAGCAGCTCGCCGCCGACAGGCGTCGCGCCGGACGCGGACCTGGCGGATCAGGAGGCGCTGCTCGAGTCCAACCGCTCCGCCCCGAGATCCGCCTCTCCCGCTGGTGGTACTTCCAGTGGGTGACGGAGGTGGCGGCCGCCTACAAGGAGAGCGATGACGTGGGCGAGACGGTGTTTAGCAAGGCCGATGAGGAGGAGGAGGAAATCACTGAGTCCGTGCCCCGCCCGTCACCACGACGACCACGAAGCCCAACGTCCGCGCGTGCCATCGGCAGCAAGAAAGAGTAGTGCATGGTAGGTCGCCGCTCCTCGTGTCCCAGGAAGGCCACTGCTCCTCCCCTCTTGTTGACGCCAAGCATTGTGGGCTCAGCATCATCAGGACATTAGTCGCTTGGCGGCGTCCCAATGGAGGATGCTTCTGACAACAAACCGGCGCCACCCTCCTCCTCCGCGCCACCCTCGCGTGTTGCATTGCACCATGACCATCAGCGAGGCCCGTGCCCATTACATGGACATGGTGAGGGAGGAGCAGTTCGGGAGGCACAGGTCCAAGCCGAATACAACAACCACCTCCTCCAGGAGCACGTGCAGGTGGAGCAGCAGCTCGCCGCCGATAGGGTGGTCACGCTGGACGCGGACCTGGCAGAGCAGGAGGCGCTGCTTGTGTCCAACCGCTCCGCCCGCGAGATCCGCCTCGCCCGCTGGTGGTACCGCCAGTGGGTGGCGGAGGTGGCAGCCGCCTACAAGGAGAGGGACGACGTGGGCGAGGTGGTGTTCAACAAGATGACAATGAAGAGGAAGACATCGCCGAGTCTGCGCCCCGCCCACCGCCGCGACGACCACGAAGCTGGCACGTCTACAAGCGTCGCCGACAGCAAGAAAGAGTAGTGCACGGTAGGTCGCCGCTGCTCGTGTCCTAGGAAGGCCAGCGGTCCTCCACTCCCGTCTTCACCAAGCTTTGTGGGCTCGGCATCAACGGCCGATTAGTCGCTTGGCGGCAACGTGGAGACAACTTCACTTCCGGGGTCTCCGGAGGCGGAGCTGGAGAGCGTCGAGGCGGAACTCAAGATAGCGAAGCTTTAATTAGTTCTCGGGGCTCATGGCCGACACGGGGACGGGCGTCGGCGACAATTTAGATTAGGTGCCGGACTAGCAACACTTTGATGTAAATGTAATGAAATCAGTTTATATGAAATCCGAACGTGTTTTAACGAATTTAGTCCGGTTGGTTCGAACTGTCTTTTTTTTCCGAAAGGTTCGAACTGTTGTTAAAATGTATGCGATTACGGTTGGATAGCGGCCTTCTGCATCCGTGTCCTTGAACTGATCCTTTGTTCACGGACGAAAATGAGAGATAATTCACAGGTTGCCGTTGGAGATGCCCCAAGGACTTGGTCTCACACGGCCGGCGCCTCCACGACCAAATGAAGTCGCGCATCCGGTGATGAAGCCACCGAGAGAATCATTGTCAGCGCCACCAAGATAACTCACTTGGAAGACACTCCCCACGCCTTTTCCGAATGTTACCGCTATTGTTGCTGAAGCCCCATATGACGCAACCATCCTGGTAGTTGCTCGTAAAGCACCGCACGATCCTACCCTATTGGGCCGTGACGACAGTGAGTAGAAGTGGTCATTGTTTTTGTTGAATCCCCTGTCACAGCCACCCCCGATGGGTGGGAGGCCCGAACGGTTCCCCATGCCTATCATGCCCACGAAGTGGTATTTTCTGTCCATCGCGCTACCAAGTCAGCAGGCACGGTCCTGGTGGATGGCACGAAGCAAAGTAGAAGGGAAGCAAAAGCGTCAGAGCACTTCTTAGCCATTCCTCTAGATTCTACTTGCTCTCATTGTGTCGTGCTCGTGAGATATGTTGATAATTCAGCACTTGTGGTGTTGTGGAGCTTGAGATTTAAATAGGGGTCAAGGAGTACGTATGACGACGGAGAGGCAGGGGCAGATGAAGGGTGAAATGAGTTGCGAGTACCATTGTGAATGTTTTTTTAGCAATCAAGAGCGTAAATTTCGTATGATTGGTGGTAGTTGAAGTTCAGTTGCTCGTGTTTCAGGACTATACGGCCTCCTTTAGTTCATAGGGTAGGAATATCATAGGAATAGGAAAATCATAGGAAGTGAGATAGCATGCATCTTATTTCCTATACGGAAAGAGATGTCACTTGATTCATAGGATAAAGCCTCCTTTGATTTGTAGGAATTTCATAGAAATTCTAAAGGATAGAATTCTTATAGAATTTTTTTCCTTTAGAGCCCTTTGGTTCATAGGAATGGATTCCTATTCCTACATAGGATTAGTTTCTATCCTTCACATTTCATAGGAAAATAAAAATGAGCCTAGACTCAATGAAAAAATTCCTTTGGTGTCAACCAAATGACATCTTGTTTCCTATTCCTACTCATAGGATTTGAGATACATGTCATCTCATTTCCTACAAGATTCATATTCCTACGATAATCCTATCCTATGAACCATTAGAAGGCTAAGATTTTTTTCATTGAGTCTAGGTTAATGTTTTTTTCCCTTTAAAATGTGAAAGATTGATTTCTATCCTATATAGGAATAGGAATTCATTCCTACAAACTAAAGGGCTTTATAAGAATTTTTCCTACAAAAATCCTATCCTTTAGAAATCCTACAAGATTCCTTCAAACGAAAGGAGGCCTGCTTCTTTTTTTCGTACCAAATGAAGAGTGGGCTTCTAAATCTGGACTTGAGCAACTCAAAGCTCAGCCTTTAAAAAGGACCAGTGCCCCAAGCCCGTTTTCGAGAGAAATGTTTCTATAGAGATGTCCAAATGCAGCAGCCTTCCTTTTTACCGCATCAACACATGGCGGTCACTGACGAGCACCACGAGCCTACTAAGCACCAAGTTGAGCAATGCTTCTCCCCTTTAATGAATGAGATTGGGGACTGAAAATGGCCACCAAGCCATCGCGTCCGAGACTGAACATGGATTGAAAAAGAAGCTGCAAAGTAATATGTACACATGAACATGATATAATGCCGTCTGACCAACATGTCTTTATTCAGTATTGTTTTCTGTGCTCACAAAGAGGTCGCTCGAGTAGCCAGCATGTTGGTCGAAGGTTAGGACTTACTAGGAGGCATCAGGAATAAACCTAGAGCATCTACCGCCGCATACAGTAAATCCGACCCCTAAACGCCCGCGGATGCGCCCGGTGGATCCGCAGATAGGGACCGGCTTGTCCTCAGATAATCTCTTCCACAACTGGATACCTTAATTTAAACACGTCAAATCCATACTATTACATGCACAGCAAAACCTAATCTAAGCGGAGCTCGCCGGACTCTGCCATGCCCATGTTCGATGGCCGGCTACGCCCCTCAGAGTGTTTGTCCAGTCGCCGACGAGGTAGAGTAGGACATGGGACACGGACCGGCTCACCGGACTCAAGGCACCGCCGTCTCCCATGTCTTACTCTTTCTCGTCGGCGCCTAGAACCTTGACGACGCCCATGCATTCACCTCCGCCTCGGTGCGCCAACGAAGGGGTTTTGCGTCCATGCCACCGCGTTTCGACACTAGATGGACCGCACCGGCTCCAGTGAGGCAGCAGCGACACACCTCGTGACGGATCTGTGGGCCATTTGGGTGGACGCAATGGATTTCCGGCGTAAGGAGTCCGAGCACTGCCGTCGGGAGGCCTTCTCCCGGGAGCGGTGGAATGCAAGCCGGACAATCACCTCCTCCTTTAGGCCGTGTGGGATTAGCTCTGGATCGACGTGCTCCAGGCCTCCCCCCAACCAGCGGGCCGTCACATCAGGTGGCTGGCCATTGGGGTCCTTGCATGGACGCTTTGGACGGTTCGAAATAAGCTAGTGATCCAGCATGTTCCTCTTCGACGTGCTACTGACGCGGTGGTTAAAATGTGTGGATACTTGCAGCTTTGGCGGCTGCTTAGCCGCCACCAGGACCGGGACCCCATCAACACCATCATTGCTGATTTGCGTGTGATGGCTCTTCGCTTGGCGTCGCTGCTCCCTCCACCACCACCTGAGCCGGATTAGCTTCTTCATTGCAGTGCCTCTGCCTTCAGGGCTTTTTTGGGCTGTGCCCTCAGCAAAACCCTTCTATTCTATGTGTCGTGCTACCTGTGTGTGTGTGTGTGTGTGTGTGTGTGTGGATCTATGTGGTTCTTTGTGCTTGTGGTTGTTTGCTCTCTATATAAGGCGGGGCGAAAGCCTTTTTTGGTAAGCTCATGATCGACGGATTTGGAGGTGTAGGACTCGGATCCGCTGCCCAACATGCTAGAAAAGGTAGAAGATCGCCGGACGGGAACATGGGTGACGTAGTGGAGTGGAGGGGAGTCGCTAGGGTTTGGTCCGGGGTTGGGTGGGCCAGTGTATGTCGGGTCTGACATGGCGGACGCGTCCGGTCGTGCCCCGGCCTCCCCATATTCGCCCAGACGTATGAGGGGGGTTTGTGGCGCCAGGCTGTAGATGCTCTTACACTAAATATATATTCTTCTAATATGTTGATCGTTTTCTTTGTTTTGCTGGCCTATGCGTGATAGGCCGAAAGTAATTAGCTAAGGAAAGTTGCTGCTGTTGCTATGTGTTGGATAGACCAGGGTGACGCGTGACAATGACATTCATGGTTTCTAGCCTCGACAGAACACAAAAGCTTAGGGATTATAAATGACCACCAGAGAATCCCATGGAGAGGAAAGCCATCATATCTAGATTTTGAGACTAAACTTCGATTAAAAAGAAAAGTACAGAGAGCACATATAGACATCAAAACATGTTTTCGGTGTTGCTTTCTTCATGACATCCATCACAATGTGTGCTCATGGAGAGATCACTCGGCAGCCAGAGCATTACAGTCTTAGGAGGCATCGGGGTTAAACCTTTCACTCAACATTTTCTTCCAATTGTTGATTATATTCCGTAGCTATTTATCAACCCCAGTTCTAGGTCGGGGACTGATCCTCAAGCAGTAATAGAGCACCCAGATGTTACATGGCAACTCGACGGTGAGTGCCATGGGATTAGGAAGTATCAGGAAATACGCTCAACCTTTGCCCTAGTTGGTCAGCTAGTTCACACCTCATGATGGATCTGTGCGCCATTTAAATGGACACAATGAATTTCCGGCGAAGGCATACACGTGATTAGTCCAGGAACATGGACCACCTCAAAACTCAACCAAGCCCGCTGCCAGCATACAACCATGGGCCAACCAGACTTCAATCCTACGTCCGAGAGGACTCTCTGTCCTCTCGCTCCAAACCAAGGAGTCTCAACCCTGCTGGCAAGTAGAAAGTACACATAGAGGTCGTGACAACGTGTACAATCTAGGTGTAAATGAGACGCTACCCATAGGAGCCAATGTGGGCCCAAAAGGAGCTCCAAAACATTCGGAGCACGCCACCGCGATCACCGCGACCGAAGGACACCCTCACTGACCGGTGCCGCCCCAGGAGGGTAACAAGGCACTGCGCTGGTGCCACTATGTCCTTCAACACGAACCTATGTTTTCACCCACATCTTGCAAGGGGGAGAGCCAAGGTGATGTTGGAATTTTGCTAGTAGGCTTTTGGCCCAAAGCCCAACTAAAATTCTAAAATTCTCTTGGCCCATTCATGCATACATGTGAGTGGAATGAGTGAGGCTAAAGTTTAGTCCCACCCTGAAAGTTGAGAGAGAGTTGCACCTCTTTGTAAGGTGAGCTCTTCTACCACTTGTATGAGCATGAGAAGAGGAGACCTATACGCGCGCTCCTCCTCCTCCTCGCCACGTCTCGAAGCGCTGCGTCGCGGGTTGCGGGATTGAGTCGAGCCGAGGACAGAGCTATGCACGTTGTCTATATTAATGGACACGTTTCCGATTCTTTTGGATCGTGACGACTCGGATGTGGGATTTACTCCCACGACCTGTCCGGCCCGCACTATATAGTCAAGTAGACGTCTACCCTAACCGCCGCCGTTTTTCGTATGGTTTCTCACCACCGTTCCAGATCATTGCGCCGCCAAGAAAGTCTTCTCCATCCCTCCTTTCGGCGTGCACCGGGAGAAGGGACAACAAGCCTCCGGAACCCCGCCTCTCGTAATCCTGTACGGGAGAGGGGCGATCAGGTTTTTGGGGAGCGAACGACGACTTCTTCCCCGACCTCGGCAACCTCATCCTCGACGACATGGGCGACAACGTCAACGCCGGCGGTGATGAAGCTGTGTACCTAGGGTAGGGTGATGGACCTGTCCAAACTGACCTACCCAAGGACATCTCCAGAAGAAATCATCTTTCAATCGACTTGAAGGTGTCTCACTCGACAGACTTGAAGATACTCGACCAAGAAGCAATCACTCGACCAAGACCAAGCCACTCGACGGTCAGGTGACCTAAAGGCGCTCCGCATGCTAACGGTCGGTTATTAAGTAGCTTTTATGGTCATCATAGCACTTTATTACTAGCGTTACCACTAACGCCCCGCCTTAATGTACATTGAACCCTTTGTATCGTGGGCTGGCTGGGGTCTTGGCGCACTCTATATAAGCCACCCCCTCCTCTGAAACAAGGGTTCGCACGCCTGTAGTTCACACACGCATAATCCAGTCGTCCGCCTCCGGGCTCCGAGACGTAGGGCTATTACTTCCTCCGAGAAGGGCCTGAACTCGTAAATCTTGCGTTCCTACAACTCCTCTATAGCTAAGATCTTGCCTCTCCATACTTACCACCCTACATCACTGTCAGACTTAGAACCACGACAGTTGGCGCCCACCGTGGGGCTGGTGTTTTAGCGTTTTGTTGGAGGAGTTGCGATCTTTTCCGACCCGAATCATCATGGTTTTCGGTGGAGTTTTGGTGGAGGGCCGCGAGATCCGTCTCGGCGCGCTCACGTTCATCGCCGACGACTCCGCGTGGCTTCAGGAGGCTCCGCTCGACGTGGACGCACTCCCTGTCCACGGGGCAACGCACTTTAGCGCGTGCGTCCGCAGCGTTCTCCTGCAGCAACCGTCGACCCCCTACCGGTCGGCTCCTGTGTTGTCCTCCCTCCCAATTTCCCGCCGGCGCAAGCGCTCTGGTCGGTCGAAACTCCAGCGGTGGGTGAGACACGCGGTGGCACGCCAGTCGGCCACCCCTCAAGTCGCAGCGATCGAACCCGACGAATCCCTCTACGGCCTGTTCGACCTGTCGACCGGCTCTGCAGAGACCGCATCCGAGTGCGACAGCAGCGATCCGGCGGCGGAGGTTCTGATGGTCGATGGACCTCCCAGTCCTCCCGGTTTTCCCCGCACCGACGGAGGCGCGGGTGGAGGCGACCCGTCGCGTCCTCATGAGGAATATCTTCCCGAGCCTCTCACGTCGCTGCAGAGAGAAGAACTTCGCCACCAGAACATGGATGCATTACACACTCCTATCATTGGAGAAACCCCCGAGGCTCGTGTCTTGGAGGATGCGCGTCTAGCAAACTTGGCCGAGCGCACTCGACTGGAGAACCTCCAGCGAGCACTTGACGAGCGTGCGTGACAACGGGTTCCCGAATCCAGTCGACGTCAACTCTTCCCGCCCCCGCAGGTATATCGAACTTCGATTCAGAATTTAGCAGCTGCAGCCCGCATAGCAGAGTCGATTCAGCCTTCCCAGTCGGAGGCTGGCAGAGGCTTGCTGCAGATCAGAGCGTTGCTCCGGGCAGCAGGAGACCAGAATTCTGCTATTTCTCAGTCGCGGAACAGGATTCACAGTAGATCCGTTACCGCAGACACAGTACAGTCGGCTCATAGCCCAAGATCGCCCTCGAGGCGTGAAGGACGTGGGGACCGGCGTAATCAGCATGGTAACCGTGAGCAATATAATCACCGATTCGATCATGATGATCGACGTCGAGTGCCCACCCCTCCCCCGAGGAGCGGGTCGTATGCGCCTCGACAACAGGATGATAGGCGCCCTCGTAGTGTTGGGCGAAGGATTCCAGTCGACTCCAGGGAGCCAAGCTTCGATGCGAGATCCATTCTCATTCAAGGTTTGGTTGACAGGAACAGAGCTCATCGGGAAGGACACGACAGAGATGCTCCTACCAGCAGGAGAGCACACGTTTCGGGGCCAGAGTGCTTTAGTAGAGCCATCAGGGCCGCTGTGATTCCTCCCAACTTCAGGTTGGCGACTGGAGTCAGCAAGTTCACTGGCGATTCCAAGCCCGATACTTGGCTTGAAGACTATCGAGTGGCCGTCCAGATTGGCGGCGGCAATGACGAGGTGGCCATGAAGCACCTGCCTCTCATGTTGGAGGGCTCGGCCAGAGCATGGCTGAACCAGTTAGCACCCAGCAGCATTTACACTTGGGAGGATCTCGCCCGAGTGTTTGTCACCACATTCGAAGGAACATGCAAATGACCGGCAGGGTTGACGGAACTGCGGTCCTGCGTGCAGAAGCCGAATGAAACCTTGAGGGATTACATCCAGAGATGGATCACGTTGCACCACACGGTAGAGAATGTGCCTGACCACCAAGCAGTCTGTGCCTTCAAAGAAGGCGTCAAGTATAGAGAACTGAATCTGAAATTCGGTCGCACCGGAGATATGTCTCTGAACCGAATGATGGACATTGCCACCAAGTACGCTAATGGAGAAGATGAGGATCGACTCCGGAGTGGCAAGCTGAAGTTAGTCGCCCAAGAAACCGGAGGAAATTCCAATCGGAAACAGAAGCAGAAAGCCGAGCCAGCTGCTCCTGGGGAAGCCTTGGCTGTGACTCAAGGAAAGTTTAAGGGGAAACCCAAAGGATCTTGAAACCCCAAGAAAGTTAAAGACCAGGACGGAAATGATGTGTTGGATTTGTCGTGCCTCGTCCACACCAAGAAAGATGAAGAGGGTAATTTTATTTACCCAAAACATACCACTCGACAGTGTCGACTCTTGATCCAGCAGTTCCAGGGCAAGCAGCCCAAGGATAAAGAAAAAGTCAGACAAAGTTGAGGACAAGGAAGGTAGCAACGATGGATACCCCCAAGTCAATTCCACCCTGATGATTTTTGCTGATGTTGAGAGCAAAAGTCGACTGAAAGTCATCAACCGAGAGGTGAATATGGTTGATCCGGCGACACCAAGTTATTTGAAATGGTCTCAGACTGCCATCATGTTCGACCAGTCCGATCACCCAACGCATATTGCCACCCCTGGGTGGCAAGCTCTGGTGGTCGACCAGTGGTCGAAGGCACTCAATTGACCAAAGTCTTGATGGATGGTGGCAGTGGTTTGAACATATTGTATGCTGAGACGTTGAAAGGGATGGGCATTCCGATGTCCAGACTCAGTGCCAGCAACATGAGTTTCCATGGAGTCATTCCTGGGAAGAAGGCTGAATCACTCGGCCAGATTGCTCTTGATGTGGTTTTCGGTGATTCCAAGAATTAACGCAAAGAAAAGTTGACATTTGAAGTTGTAGACTTCCAGAGTGCCTACCACGCTATTTTGGGCAGGCCGGCTTATGCACGCTTCATGGCCCGACCATGTTATGTGTATCTCAAATTGAAGATGCCTGGCCCCAAAGGTGTGATCACCATTACGGGCAATCGGAAGAAAGCGGAAGAGTATTTTCAGAAAGGTTCGAAGATCGTTGATGCTCAGATGGCAGTGGTGGAGTTGCAGGAATACCAGAAGACTGCAGACCCGAGTGATTTGTTGCGAGCCAAGAAGCCCGCCACAGAATCGGCTTTTCAGTCGACTGGCGATACGAAGACAGCTCACATCCACCCGACTGATCCCGGTGCTGCTCCGACTCATATCTCGACAACACTCGACTCCAAATAGGAAGAAGCGCTCATCCAGTTCCTCTGTGAGAACTGGGACATTTTCGCATGGAAGCCTTCTGACATGCCAGGTGTTCCCAGGGAGCTGGCTGAGCATCGCCTGAGAGTCGACTCAAAAGTAAAACCTGTCAAGGAACATCTCCGGCGGTCCACCGTCTAGAAGAGAAAGTCCATTGGCGAGGAGGTGGCTCGGCTCTTAGCAGCGGAGTTCATCCGAGAAATTTACCACTCCGAGTGGCTCGCCAACGTTGTTATGGTCCCCAAGAAGGACAAGTCACTTCGCATGTGCATTGACTTTAAACATATCAATCGGGCCTGCCCGAAAGATCATTTTCCTCTCCCCCGCATCGATCAGACAGTCGACTCGACTGTGGGATGTGAGCGATTGTCTTTTTTAGATGCCTATTCCGGGTACCATCAGATCCGTCTGTATGGACCTGACGAGATCAAAACAGCTTTCATCACTCCATTTGGGTGCTTCTGTTATGTTACCATGCCGTTCGGCCTCAAGAATGCCGGGGCCACATTCATGAGGATGATTCAGAAGTGTTTGCTCACTCAAATCAGTCGGAATGTGGAGGCGTATATGGATGATATTGTGGTCAAGTCGCAGAAGGGTTCCGACTTGCTGGCTGACCTTGCTGAAACCTTTGCCAACCTCAGGAGGTATAATATCAAGCTTAATCCATCAAAGTGCACATTCGGAGTTCCTGGCAGAAAATTACTCGGTTTTCTCGTTTCCGAACGGGTAATCGACGCCAATCCAGAAAAATTTGGCACTATACTCCGAATGAAAAGTCCTGTGTGAGTGCACGACGTCCAGAAGCTTACTGGTTGCTTGGCCGCTTTAAGTCGATTCATATCTCGTCTCGGTGAAAAGGCATTGCCCCTTTACCGATTGATGAAGAAGTCCGACAAGTTCGAGTGGACTCCTGAAGCTGATGCAGTGTTTGCAGAGCTCCAAGCTCTGCTCTCCACCCAGCCGGTGCTTGCTGCCCCAATCAATAAGGAGCCTTTGCTGCTTTACATTGCAGCCATGGGACAAGTCGTCAGTACGGTACTTACGGTCGAGCGGGAAGAAGAAGGAAAAGCCTTCAAAGTTCAGCGCCCAGTATATTATATTTCTGAAGTTTTGACCCCGTCGAAGCAAAGATATCCTCATTATCAGAAGCTTGTATACGGGATTTATATGACCACAAAGAAAGTTGCTCATTACTTCTCTGATCATTCCATTACAGTCGTCAGTGACGCTCCATTGTCAGAGATCCTGCATAACAGGGATGCAACCGGTCGAGTGGCAAAATGGGCGATTGAACTCCTTCCTCTAGATATCAAGTTTGAGGCAAAGAAAGCTATTAAGTCCCAGGCAATCGCAGATTTCGTCGCCGAGTGGATTGAATAGCAGCTGCCGACTCAGGTTCACTCGGAGCATTGGACCATGTTCTTCGACGGTTCCAAGATGCTGAATGGTTCCGGTGCCGGAGTAGTGTTGGTCTCCCCCAGAGGAGATAAACTCAGTTATGTTCTTCAAATCCACTTTGATTCCTCCAACAACGAGGCAGAATACGAAACACTTTTGTATGGATTGCGCATGGCCATTTCACTCGGTGTCCGTCGCCTCATGGTCTATGGCGACTCAGATTTGGTGGTTAATCAGGTGATGAAGGAATGGGACGTCAGAAGTCCAGCCATGACTGGTTATTGCAATGCAGTGAGAAAGCTGGAGAAGAAATTTGAGGGGTTAGAGCTTCATCACATACCCCGACTGAAAAATCAAGTAGCTGATGATCTGGCAAAAATAGGTTCCAAAAGAGAAGCCATCCCCAGCAATGTGTTTTTGGAACACATTCACATACCATCAGTTCAGGAGGATCCCTTCAGTGAAGAGGCCCTTCAGCCAAAAAGCGCCACGGATTCGACTGAAGTTGAAATTCCAGCTGTAGTCGACCTGATCATGGAAGTCTTAGTCATCACTCCCGACTGGACAATACCGTACATTGCATACATCCTAAGGAAAGAGATCCCAGAGGACGAAGAAGAGGCTCGACAAATCGTCCGACGATCCAAGGCCTTTACAGTCATAAAAGGACAGTTATATAAAGAAGTGTATTACACCAGAAGAAGGTCGGATGATCCTTGATGATGTCCACTCGGGGACCTGTGGTCACCATGCGTCCTCTCGGACCATTGTGGCTAAAGCATACCGAGCGGGATTCTACTGGCCAAGAGCCAATGAAATGGCAAAAGAGATAGTCGACAAGTGTGAAGGATGTCAGTATTACTCTAATATGTTGGACAAGCCCGCGTCAGCCATGAAAACCATTCCACTCGTCTGGTCCTTCGCTGTTTCGGGGCTGGACATGGTTGGACCACTGAGAACAGGCAGGAGCGGCTTCACTCATGTGCTAGTAGCAGTCGACAAGTTCACCAAATGGATTGAAGCCAAGCCTATCAAGAATCTTGACGCTTGCACTACTATCAGTTTTGTCAGAGAGTTGATATTCAGATATGGAGTTCCGCACAGCATCATCACTGACAATGGGTCAAACTTCGATTCTGACAAATTCAGGGCCTTTTGCGCCTCTCAGGGTACCCGAGTCGACTATGCTTCGGTCGCTCACCCCCAGTCGAATGGGCAGGCAGAAAGGGCAAACGGCCTAATTCTCAAAGGACTGAAACCCCGGTTGATGCGCGATCTTAAGCACGCAGCAGGTGCATGGGTCGACGAGCTTCCATCATTCCTTTGGGGATTGAGGACAACCCCGAACCGATCGACCGGAAGAACCCCATTCTTTCTGGTCTATGGAGCCGAGGTAGTCTTGCCGAGTGACCTGCTTCACAACGCTCCCTGAGTCGAGCTCTACTCTGAAGATGAAGCAGAACAAGCCCGGCAGGACGCAGTCGACCTCCTGGAAGAAGAAAGAGAAATGGCCATGATCCGATCGACCGTCTACCAACAAGACTTGCGTCGATTCCATGCCAAAAATGTGAAGGGTCGAGCCTTCCAAGAGGGAGACTTAGTCCTCCGAGTGGATCAGCAGAAACCACACAAACTTGCCCCTACTTGGGAAGGCCCCTTCATAGTCACCAGAGTCCTTCACAATGGAGCATACCACCTCTACAATGTCGATCGCCAGATTGATGAGCCGCGAGCCTGGAATGCGGAGCTACTCCGCCCCTTTTATACTTGAATTCTCACTCGGATGAGATGTAATAAGAAAAAAAAACTCCTGTAGTTTATTTTTCAAAGACAAGAGCGTTATAATTTTCCCAGTGATTGTTATTGTTTTTTGTTTGCGAATGAAATCCCCCAGTGGGTGGCTTAGCTGCGAATCCGTTTCGCCTAAGTTTGAAAAAATCCTACCGAGTGGAGAGTAGTCCTCCCACTCGGGGGGGGGGGGGGCTTAGCTGCAGTCTAGTACTCGCCTAAGTTCTCCCACTTGAGGACTTAGCTGCAGTCAGGCACTCGCCTAAGTTTGAAAAAAATCCTACCGAGTGGAGAGCAGTCCTCCCACTCGGGGGCTTAGCTGCAGTCCAGTACTCGCCTAAGTTCTCTCACTTGAGGACTTAGCTGCAGTCAGGCACTCGCCTAAGTTTGAAAAAAAATCCTACCGAGTGGAGAGCAGCCCTCCCACTCGGGGGCTTAGCTGCAGTCCAGTACTCGCCTAAGTTCTGTCATTTGAGGACCTAGCTGCAGTTAGACACTCGCCTAAGTTTGAAAAAATCCTACCGAGTGGAGAGCAGTCCTCCCACTCAGGGGCTTAGCTGCAGTCCAGTACTCGCCTAAGTTCTCTCACTTGAGGACCTAGCTGCAGTCAGGCACTCGCCTAAGTTTGAAAAAATCCTACCGAGTGGAGAGCAGTCCTCCCACTCGGGGGCTTAGCTACAGTCCAGTACTCGCCTAAGTTCTCTCACTTGAGGACTTAGCTACAGTCAGGCACTCGCCTAAGTTTGAAAAAATCCTACCGAGTGGAGAGCAGCCCTCCCACTCGGGGACTTAGCTGCAGTCCAGTACTCGCCTAAGTACTCTCACTTGAGGACTTAGCCGCAGTCAGGCACTCGCCTAAGTTTGAAACACATCCTGCTCTGCAGTAACAAGGGGCAGGTGGACTGCTACCTCCTCCTTGGGGAGCTTCGCCACAAATACAACGCGCACTTCATCCTGCTCTGCAGTAACAAGGGGCAGGTCGACTGCTACCTCCTCCTTGGGGAGCTTCGCCACAAATACAACGTGCGCTCCATCGCTGACCCGCAAGGACAACAAGGGGCAGGTGGACTGCTACCTCCTCCTTGGGGAGCTTCGCCACAAATACAACGTGCGCTCCATCGCTGACCCGCAAGGGCGACGAGGTGCAGGTCGACTGCTACCGTCTCCTTCGGGGCTGCGCCGCAAATACAAAGGTTGCCTCAAATAAAGAACGATTTCCACTCGACGGGGAATGCATAAAGATATTCAACGATAAACCAAGTTCGGATAAATCCTAAAGGTTTCCGGACCACAGACCAAAGTGCTCGGGCATTCAGCCCGAAAGAGTTTAACGGTTACAAAAACCACTCGGCATTCCGAGGCAAATTTAAAGTGAGGCATAAAAGTTTGTTCACTCCGCAGGAGGAGGGCTGGCAGGCTCGATGAACTCATCCAGGTCGACGCCGTCGGCTATCCGAGTGGCTGCAGCGATGAAAGTCTCCATAAAAGTCCGGAAGTCATGTTTCTGGGTGTTGGCGACCTTGATTGCTGCCAGTTTGTCTTGTCGCACCTCCTTGCAGTGGACACGAACCAAAGACTGAGCCACATCAGCGCCACACCGAGCAGCAGACTTCTTCCACTCCGGCACTCGGTCAGGGATTTCATTTAGTCGAGTCATCAGGGACTCAAGATCATTTTGGAGCACAGCCTCTGGCTAAAGTGCCGGGTCGATCCGCGACATGGCGACCTTCAGTCGAGCCAAGTAGTCCACGACACCGTCAATGCGGGATTCCTGTCTGAGCAGATTCATGGCAGTTTCATCTTTCACAGGAGAATTGATTGGATCCAAACCAGGTTCGATCCGCCCAGTCTCCTCCTTGAAGTTCTGGCAAAACTCTGCATCACGATCCAAGGATAAGTCAATTTACATATGCCGAGTCGACACAAAAAAAAATCAGTCGGAACAAAATGTGCACCTTCAAGCTTGATGAACAACTTCTTGGCAAGACTCCTCAGGTAGCTCTTCAGATCGTCCCTCCTGCGAGCAATGCTTTCCATCTTCTCGCCCAAGATGAGATTCTCCTTCTTCCAGCGCGAGCACTCCTTGTTGGCGTCATTCAGAGCGGACTTCAGCCTGGTATTCTCTTCTTCCAACTGGCCGACCGAAGCCAGTTTCTGTGCAGCTAGAGCGGTTTTGTCGTTAGCCTCCTTTCGAGCAGCATCCAAATCCTAGTCCTTCTTCGCCAGAGCTTCTCTCAGTTTTTCTACAAAGAAATGATGCCTGATTCAGAAAGAGCAGAAGGGAACTCAAGCTTAAGACAGACCAGTCGACAAATTCGTCTTACCAGTGGCGCCGTCCTTGACCCTCTGCAGCTCTGTCTTGGCCAGCTCCAAGTCAAGGTTCAGTTGGATCTGCTGTTTCTCCAAGTCAGCAAAGCGAGCTCCAAGATCACAAGATTTCTGAAATCAAAGGGGAGAAGTTATTTTTACAACAAAAAAAGTTACTAAGGCTACGGTCGACTGCCCGCAGTCCACCATAGCCTCGGGGACTACACCCAGCGGGTGCACTTTGCGTGCCCCCACCGGTTCTGATCCCACTCGACCGGACCGCCAGAGTTGAGTGCAGAAAAAAGGGGGGGACAGAAAGAGCTCAGACCACAGTCGTCTGCCAGCAGTCGACCGCGGTCTCGGGGACTACACTCAGTGGGTGCACTTGGCGTGCCCCCACCGGTTCCGACCCCACTCGACCAAGACCGAGTGGAAGAGACAAACTATCAATTTCGTTTACACTCGACAAGATACAAAGACTACAGTCGACTGCCCGCAGTCCACCGCAGTCTCGGGGACTACACCCAGTGGGTGCACTCAGCGTGCCCCCACTAATTCAAAGTTCAAGCAACGCACCCAGTGGGTGTACTAACGCAAAGATTTTCAGAAAGGAGTCTTCAGATATCATATCCTAACAGAACAACCGGCGACCAACTAACCTGAACGTTGCTTTGGAGAGCCGAGCTGGCGTCGTAGGCAGCCTGACTGGCGTCTCGCACCATCTTCATCTTCTCCATCATAACACCCGCCTGGCGTATAGCTTCCCTGGCAGCATTCACTTCGTCTTCTGGGACATGATGCGTCGCAAAAACCGAAGGTGGGTCGACAGGGGCCTGAGAAGTCGACGAAGAAGGCAAGGCACTCGACAGCGGCACAGCGAAGGTAACAGAACCCCGATTGGTGTCGCCAGCATCCCAAACGACTGGTTCCGCCCTCGGTGTCGACTGTAGCGCCTCGCTTGTAAGAGCTTGCCTACTCTTCCTCGTCAAAGGCCTCTCAGGCTCTTCATCATCGTCAGGGAGGTCAATAACGTTGGGAGCTGTGCAGGGTGCAATTGCCAAAGTCACATCACCCAATGATGCACATTGCAATTGGATCGACCAAACAAAGGCAGTACGGCAGAAATCATACCCTAGATTAGAAGTGACCGCATCCTCCATCACCTCGTCCTCGTCCCTGTAAGCTGAGGTCCCGGAAGTGGCAGCACTGACAATCCCAAAGTCTGACCAGTTAAAACAAGAAAAACAAACAACATGAAGCGTCGAGTGAATACGAAAGGAGACACTCACGCGGAAGCAACAGGGATGTCAATCTTAATCTTCGGCAACGCCTTCCGAGTCTTCAGCTCTGCAACTTTGGGGTGCTTTGGCGCTTTGTCAGTCGGGGTTGGTGAAGAGACCCGAGGACGCTTCGAAGACTGACCAGCCTGAGCAGTTACCTTTTCACGGGCACTCGGTCGTTCTTGGTCGAGCTTGGATCGCCTCTCCCGGCGAGGAGGTGACTCGACTTCTTCTCCATCACTTGAGTCGTCGCTTCCTCCACCCCCTTCACTGTCGGAAGTCCACTCGCCACTGTCGCCGCCGCTCGCCTCACCTTCCAGAGCTTGCTCTTGCTCTCCGTTGGGCATTGAATACATTTCAATAATGGCCTGAAAGAAAGTAGGGAGAACAAAGTCAGTCGACGCAGTGTATGCAGGAGCGAATTCAAATTACAAAGCAAAAACTCAGAATTAGACCTTCTCTGGTGCATGAGACTGGTCGAATGGAGGGACTCTCCTGGCTCCCCTGGGGTTGTCCTTGTTCCCGGTAATGCCGGACAGGCACTTCTCCAGCGTGTCGTCGTCGACCTCCTCCGGGTGGATCCGAGTGGAGTCTTCAAGACCCGAATACATCCACATCGGATGGTCTCGGGCTTGAAGAGGCTGGATGCGCCACTGAAGGAAGACCTCCAAGAGATCCATACCGGTGACCCCGTCACGGATAAGCTGGACCACTCGATCGACCAGCACCCTCACCTACGCCTTCTCCTCCGGGAGCACCTTCAAAGGGGAGGGTTTCCTCACTCGGTCCATGGTAAAGGGAGGGAGGCCAGTCGACTGGTCCTTACAGTAAAACCAGGTCGACTGCCATCCGCGGACTGAGTCGGGAAGAACCATGGCCGGAAAAGAACTTTTCCCTCTCATCTGGATACCAAGACCCCCACACATCTGAATCACTTGCGTCCTCTCGTCACTCGGGTTAGCCTTTTTCACCGTCTGGGAGCGACAAGTGAAAATGTGCTTGAAAAGACCCCAGTGAGGCCAGCAACCCAGGAAGTTCTCACACAAAGAAATGAAAGCGGCGAGATAAACGATTGTGTTGGGAGTAGAGTGGTGGAGTTGTGCCCCAAAGAAGTTCAGAAACCCTCGAAAGAAAGGGTGAGGAGGCAAGGAAAATCCACAATCGACGTGGGTGGCAAGAAGAACACGCTCACCCTCTCGAGGTTGCGGCTCAGATTCCTTCCCCGGAAGCCGCGCCGAGTCATAGGGGATCAGCCCCCCTTCGGCCAGGTCGTCGAGGTCTTCTTGGGTGATCCTCGAGTGGATCCAGTCGCCCTGGATCCAGCCCTTCGGCAGGCCGGTTCGCGAGGAAGATCTGCCCCGGCTGGTCGCCTTCCCCTTCAACCTCGCCGTCGCCTTCTATGCCCGCTCCAGAGCCGCCGTCTTCTCCTTCCCCATTGTCGCCGGCGAGACACGTACGGAGCGGTGGCGCTGGGGCGAGAGCGAGCGCAGCGGAGGGGCATGAAGAGGAGAAGAGGTAATGGGAACGCACTGTTCGGGAGACTCCGGTCGAACGCCTTATATGAGGCTGCTTCCGAGTGGCTGACGGGTAGGCCCAGGTGGCTCTGTCAAATCCCGTAACAATCGCCCGCGCGATACGTGGCGAAAAAGGTGGCGCGGGGATCGAGGCGGTTCCGCTCTATCCCATCCGATTACTGCGGCCTCCCCCGTCCCACGTGATTCCCAAAATTCGGATCCCACGAAATCCGCGGACAGCAGAACAACTTGTCAAACCAAAGATCTCCTCCGCACCGTCACTCGGAGCCTTTCGAGTAAAGAAACTCACTCGACAAAGAATTAAGAATGTATCAAGGCGACTGGAAAGGAAGTCGCTGTCAACACTCGGGTTCATTGACCTGAAACAAGGTATGCTCGCGGCATGAAAAACGAGTCGGAAAAATGCTCAAACCCTGTCCCACTCAAACCTCGATCCATTCGGGGGCTAATGATGAAGCTGTGTACCTAGGGTAGGGTCATGGACCTGTCCAAACTGACCTACCCAAGGACATCTCCAGAAGAAATCATCTTTCAATTGACTTGAAGGTGTCTCACTCGACAGACTTGAAGATACTCGACCAAGAAGCAATCACTCGACCAAGACCAAGCCACTCGACGGTCAGGTGACCTAAAGGCGCTCCGCATGCTAACGGTCGGTTATTAAGTAGCTTTTATGGTCATCATAGCACTTTATTACTAGCATGACCAGTAACGCACTGCCTTAATGTACACTGAACCCTTTGTATCGTGGGCTGGCTGGGGTCTTGGCGCACTCTATATAAGACACCCCTCCTCCGAAACAAGGGTTCGCACGCCTGTAATTCACACACGCATTATCCAGTCGACCGCCTCCAGGCTCCGAGACGTAGGGCTATTACTTCCTCCGAGAAGGGCCTGAACTCGTAAATCTTGCGTTCCTACAACTCCTCTATAGCTAAGATCTTGCCTCTCCATACTTACCCCACTACATCACTGTCAGACTTAGAACCACGACAGGCGGTGCTGCTCCCGCTGCACCGTATGTGATTCTATCCTTCCTGTTCGAGATCATGGTAGAATTCATGTTTCTAGTATGTGCCCTAGATGTGATCTGTTCATCTGCTACGCTAGTTCGCATGATTAGTTTAATCTCTGCTACTATAGTCATGATTTATCTTCTATTTATTCGGATTAAATCTCGTAGTAATTTGCTCATATTTCCAACAATCCAAAAACCTGATTATAGGCAATTTACTCCGAGTGGTTTTGCTGCGCATCTGAAGCCGCCCACCTTTAAAGGGGCGCAATATAAGAGGTGGCGCACGAGATCAGTCTACTGCTTTCAGACCATGGGCTGCTATGACGCCACCAAGGGCAAGCCTGAGGGCGATCTTAATCGAGCACAACTAGAAGATTTTGAGAAGATCGATACTCGCTTTCACTACTAGAAAAAGGGTCAAATGTGAAGCACATTAGTGCCGGTTTGAATTTGAGCCGGCACGAATGTGTCTATTAGTGCCGGTTCCAACGGCTAGGCGGGCGGACATCATTAGTACCGGTTCGTGGTGAACCTTTAGCACCGGTTCGTGCCACGAACCGGTACTAAAGTGAGTGGTGGCAGGATGTTGTCAGTCCGGGGCCCCTCCAACATCTTTAGTACCGGGTCGTATCACGAACCCGTACTAAAGGTCGTCCTACATAGACTCTTCGTCCACCCGAGCTCGCTCTGTTCTTCCCCTTCCCCCTCTCCTCTCTATTCTTTTCCCTCTTCCTCTCAAGCTCATCACACATTTTGCCCAAAATTTGTCAAGATTTGAAGGCCCCCATCCATTCAAATGATCATAAAAAGTTAGCAACCTTATCCTTTCATCTCTCATTGCTAGATTAGCTCGTGCAATGCTTTATATAGTGATTGATTTTTGAGTTTAGTAATTTGGGAGGAATTATATATATGTGCTAATATTTGATTTATATGCAATTTGAGGTCAAAAATAACACTTAGTTTGCATATGTAGGTGTGGTTTACTTAGTGCCTTCTAAATCTCCGTCGTAACCACCGTCGATCGCCCGCAATGTCCCGTCGCCGGCACCACCTTGTGGTGAGCCTCTTGTTCATGAAGTTTTATATAAAAAATTGATGTTTGTGTGATTTGGATATATAGTTACTCGTATAATTATCTTACCCATGCGTTCTTTGTTATACATAGTGCCATGGTTTTGATATCCGTCCCCGTCGGCCCTCATCCGAGTTATGATTCAGATGTGGTATATTCTCTTGTAAAACTATTCATTACATTTCGTGTTTATGACAAATTATGCCCATCAAGTTGACATAGATATTTGTATGTAGGAGGTAGTTGAACCGGAAATTCCAACCGACCCTATTGTCGAGAGGTTAAATTTAGTTGAAAGAGAATACGAGGATTTGAAGGAAAAATTCAAAAGAATTGAGGGGGAGAAGATGGAATTGGAGTTGCATGTTGCCGATGTCATCGATGATCACAAGATTAAGATGGAGAAAATGCGCTTGAAGATTAGAAATATTAGAAAATATGCCATTCATAGTAAGGCTTGGTATCATTATGCTGTTGGATCAATTGTTACCTTGCGATCTTGATCGCATTTGTTGTTGCATTTAAATTCTTTAGCTAGAGAGTTGTTTGTTTGTTGCATTTAAGTGTTGTATGATCTTTATGTATGAACTTTATGCATTGTATTAATTTGGTGTTTTCGGTGCTGTGTATTGAAGATGAGCCGGCAATGGATGTACGATGACCGATGCTCTCCCGAGTTCATTAATGGCATGCGTACTTTTCTGCTTGCGGCTGAGGCAAACAAGCGGGCGGATGATTTTATGCCTTGTCCATGTGCTGGCTGTAAGAATGGTCACAATTACTCTACGTCAAGAACCATTCACGTCCACCTGTTTGAGTCCGGTTTCATGCCCCACTATAATGTTTGGACCAAGCATGGAGAAAGAGGGGTTATGATGGATGACAATGAAGAAGAAGAGGACGACGACAGCTATCCTGGCCATGGGTTCCCTGAATACGATGATACAAGAATGAGGGAAGAAGCTGAGCCGGTAATGCGGGAAGAAGCTGAGTCGGCAATGCGGGAAGAAGCTGAAGAAGAGGCATCGGATGAGCCCGTTGATGATCTAGGTCAGGCCATTGCTGATGCAAAGAGAAACTGCGCAAGTGATTTGGAAAAGAAGAAGTTGCAGCGCATGTTAGAGGATCACAAAAAATTGTTGTACCCGAATTGCGTAGGTGACAAGAAAAAGCTGGGCACCACACTGGAATTGCTACAATGGAAGGCAGAGAATGGTGTATCTGACAAGGGATTTGGAAAGTTGCTGGTAATGATAAAGAATATGCTTCCAAAGGACAACGAATTGCCCGAGAGTACGTACGAAGCAAAGAAGGCTGTCTGCCCTCTAGGGTTAGAGGTGCAGATGATACATGCATGCCCTAATGATTGCATCCTCTACCGCGGTGAGTACGAGGATTTGAACGCTTGCCCGGTATGCGGTGCATTGCGCTATAAGATCAGCCGCGATGACCCTGGTGATGTCGAGGGCGAGCGCCCCAGGAAGAAGATTCCTGCCAAGGTGATGTGGTATGCTCCTATAATACCACGGTTGAAACATTTGTTCCAAAACAAAGAGCATGCCAAGGCGATGCGATGACACAGAGAAGACCATAAGAAAGACGGAAAGTTGAGAGTACCCTCTAACGGGTCGCAGTGGAGAAAAATCGAAAGAAAGTACGGGAAGGAGTTTGCAGATTACGCAAGGAACGTATGGTTTGGTCTAAGCGCAGATGGCATTAATCCTTTTGGGGAGCAGAGCAGCAACCATAGCACCTGGCCTGTGACTCTATGTTTGTATAACCTTCCTCCTTGGTTGTGCATGAAGTGGAAGTTCATTATGATGCCAGTGCTCATCCAAGGCCCTAAGCAACCCGGCAACGACATTGATGTGTACCTAAGGCCATTAGTTGAAGAACTCTTACAACTGTGGAATGGAACAAGTGTACGTGCGTGGGATGAGCACGTGGGGGAAGAATTTGACCTAAAGGCATTGCTGTTCGTAACCATCAATGATTGGCCTTTTCTTAGTAACCTTTCAGGACAGACAAACAAGGGATACCGCGCATGCACACACTGTTTGGACGATACCGACATTATATATTTGGCTAATTGTAAGAAAAATGTGTACCTGAGACATCGTTGATTTCTTCCGAGCAGGAATCCCGTAAGAAAGAAAGGCAAGCATTTCAAAGGTGAGGCAGATCACCGGATGAAGCCTCGCCACCGTACTAGTGCTGATGTACATGATATGGTCAAGGATTTGAAGGTGGTCTTTGGAAAGGGTCCTGGTGGACAACCTGTTCCGAATGACGCTGACGGACGCGCACCCATGTGGAAGACGAAATCTATATTTGGGACCTGCCCTATTGGAAATACCTAGAGGTGCGCTCTGCAATCGACGTGATGCACGTGACGAAGAATCTTTGTGTGACCCTGCTTGGCTTCTTGGGCGTGTATGGGAAGACAAAAGATACACCCGAGGCACGGGAGGACCAGCAACATATGCACGGAAAAGACGACATACATCAGGGTCATGCAAGCTACGCTCTTACCAAAGAAGAGAAGGAAATCTTCTTTGAATGCCTTCTCAGTATTAAGGTACCGTCTGGCTTCTCGTCGAATATAAAGGGAATAATAAACATGGCAGAGAAAAAGTTCCAGAACCTAAAGTCTCATGACTGCCACGTGATTATGACGCAATTGCTTCCGGTTGCATTGAGGGGGCTTCTACTGGAAAACGTTCGATTAGCCATTGTGAAGCTATGTGCATTCCTCAATGCAATCTCTCAGAAGGTAATCGATCCAGAAATCATACCAAGGTTAGAGAATGATTTGGTGCAATGTCTTGTCAATTTCGAGTTGGTGTTCTCATCATCCTTCTTCAACATCATGATGCACGTCCTAGTTCACCTATGCGAAGAGATTAACGTTTTGGGTTCTGTATTTCTACACAATATGTTCCCCTTTGAGAGGTTCATGGGAGTCTTAAAGAAATATGTTCATAACCGTGCTAGGCCAGAAGGAAGCATCTCCAAGGGCCATGAAAATGAGGAGGTCATTGAGTTTTGTATTGACTTTATTCCTGACCATAAGCCGATTGGTGTTCCTGAATCGCGGCATAAGGCAAACTGGATGGAAAAGGCACGCTAGGAGGGGAACAAATAATATGTATGGACGGACATTCTCTCACTGAAGCACACTACACAGTTCTATAGAATTCCACCTTGGTGGCTTCGCATATGGATGAACACAAGAATTTGCTAAGCTCTTTGAATATAATGACTTTCAAAGGGTACGAGATACATGGTAATACATTTTACACGATCGCCCAAGATAAGAAGAGCATCAACCAAAACAGTGGTGTCCGCTTTGATGCAGAAACCAAGACGGGAAAGGAAACATATTATGGTTGTATACACGACATATGGGAACTTGACTATTGACGTGGTTTGAACGTCCCTTTGTTTCGGTGCAAATGGGTCAATATGACACGAGGCGGGGTAACGGAAGACCCAAAGTATGGAATGACAACAGTGGATCTCAACAATCATGCGTATGCAGACGAACCATTCATACTAGCCAATGATGTGGCACAGGTTTTCTATGTGAAGGACATGTCTACCAAGCCGAGAAAACGAAAAGATAAGGAAGCGAATGCATCGTACGATGAGCCAAAGCGGCACATAGTTCTTTCTGGAAAGAGAAACATCGTGGGAGTGGATGACAAGACAGACATGTCAGGAGATTATGAAAAGTTTGATGAAATTGCTCCATTCACAGTGAATATTGACCCGAGCATCTAGTTAAATGATGAAGATTTTCCATGGCTACGGCGCAAAGGGACACACGCGAAGAAAAAGTTTCACACACAAAGATCTGGGATGTGATCGGCTTCATTATCATCACTTTCTTCTGTGTTTCACACCCAGGAGGGAATCTCTGTAATAGTTAGGGTAGCTACTTATGTGTTTTGGCATTTGAAATGCAAAGAAATTTTATGTGCAAGCAAATTCTTTCATGCATTTACTGATTTTTTTCAGCTAAATGACCCTGAAATTGAAAAGCATTTCAAATGAACTCAGAAAAGGTTGAAAGTTGGCATGGTATCATAATTTCACCCACATAGCATGTGCAAAAAAGTAGAGAGGGTTAACGCAAAAACTGGATGCACTTCGTGTACAAAATGGACAATCACTTTCGAAGTATCAGGGTTTTGGATGAAAACTCATCCGTTACAAAGGCATTTCATTTTTTAAATAACCTAAGCATTACCAAATTGAATATAATGATAAAACACACTAATATTAAACAGAAGAAAAAAGAATCACTGAAAAATCTATTTTCAAAGTTAAGTTATTCACAAACTAGTGATTCACACAAATTTCAAATAATTCAAAATTTAAACTATTCAAATTTGAAAACTACCGGTACTAACAGAAAGTTTGTAATTTTTTGTACCTAAAGCAAAAATATTCACAAAGAAACTCTAAATACAGCAAAAAACAACTCAAAAATAAATAAAACAAAAATAAATAAAGCAAAAAAATAAGAAGAAAAGTCCACCTACTGCGCCACAGCGGCCTGAATATGACTAGAAACCCAACCTATTGTTGGGCCAGGATGCAGGCCCGCAAAGACCCAGTAGGCCCACAGGGCAGTACAGAACATTTAGGCCCAGTAGGCCTGCTTTGGAGAGGAACTCGAGGAAGCTACCGCACTGGGGCTTATAAACCAGTGCGAACGCCCCTCGGCTAGCGAGGTGGGACTAAACATGACGCACCACACCTGCGCTAGTGCACCCCCTTTAGTACCGGGTGGTGGCTCAAACCGGTACTAAAGGGGGGGGTCTTTACTACCGGTTGGAGCCACCACCCGGTACTAAAGGGGTGCCGTTCCCGCCGCATGGCCTGGCCAAAACAGACCTTTAGTACCGGTTGGTGGCTCCAACCGGTACTAAAGGTTGTTCTATATAAGAAAACACTTCAAAAAAATTGTCAGTTTCTCATCTCTCCTTCTGCTTCTTTCTCCTCTGCCCCGTCGCCGCCGCCCCTCGTCGCCGCCGCCATCGCCGTCCGTCGCCGTCCCCGTCGCCGTCCGTCGCCGTCCCCGTCGCCGTCCGTCGCCGTCCCCATCGCCGTCCCCGTCCCCGTCGTCCCCGTCGCCGCGCCGCACCGCGCCCCGTCCTCTCATCGTCCCCGCCCGGCCCGTCCCCGTCCCCGTCGTCGCCGCCCCGTCCCCGTCTCCGTACCCGTCGCCGCCCCCCATCGTCGCGCCTCGCCGGTGAGCTCCTGCCCTAGCCACCATGTACCACACACACACACACATTGTTATAGAAATGTTAGCAATCTTTCTATTTTTTAGTTATAGAATTATTAGAAATGTTAGTTATGTAGAAATGTTTTTTAGTTATAGAAATATTAGAAATGTTAGTTATATAGAAATATTAGTTATATAGAAATGTTAGTTATATTAGAAATGTTAGTTATATAGAAATGCTTTTTAGTTATAGAAATATTAGAAATGTTAGTTTTAGTTATAGAAATATTAGAAATGTTAGTTTTAGTTATAAAATTTAGAATTTGCATATATGAAATCACAATCCATCATTTAAAAAATGTTACTTTACTTTTGCGGCATATAGTATTTGTTGTCGACGATGTCCGGCCCGCATCCTCGCCGTCGACCCATTCGCGACGACGTCCTGCTTCAGAGGACCCATGTCCGGGACTGGGCTCTGCCGGGCTGGCACTGGGAGGTCCTACCTTCAGGGGCGCGACGCTTGGTGAGGAACCCGGCCCCGGGTCCCGCCGTCGACCCTGATCTCCTTTGGTGGCGTTCGCGTGGGCCACTTTCGGTGCGGAGGGAACCAGCCCCGCCGGAGGTGGTACGTCGTCGTGTCAGGGAGGAGGACGAGCACGCCCATCGCTACATGGCTGCTATGGATGTCAGGTTCTCCAATACCTGGCAGGTTCTTTTGGGAGATCACCCGAGCTATGATCCAGTGATGGTTCCTTCTCTTTGGGTGTCCACCGCCCGCACCTCAGGAACCGCGAGTGGCCTAGATTACTCTGTAGTATTCGATCTTTATTAGCTTTCTAGCTAGCTAGCTAGTGATGTATTCGATATTATATCTATTATTCGAGACGATGTATTTGAGATTATATCTATTATTCGAGACGATGTATTCGAGATTATATCTATTATTCGAGACGACGTATTCGAGATTATATTCGATGATGCTTATTATGTACTATGATTGATTCAGTTTTTCCTTATTAATTGATTGCATCCATGCATTGTAATTTGAATATATTTCTTTTGGATTAGTTAAATAAAACCTATGGCGGACAATACCGGCAGAGAGGGAGAAGAGGCCCTGTTCAATATCATACGCAATCCTCGCGGGCCAGATGATGATCAGAATGAAGAAGATTATGACGGCTCCGAATATCTAAACAACACCGAGGAGGGTGATATGATATTCGATCGCGACGACCGAATTGATGAAGTCATGAACTATGAACATGACGAAGAAAATGTTGATCTTGAAACAACAAAGACTGGCGAGGTATATATATTTATATACGAAGGCATCTGGTGATCATCACATGTTTTAAATGACTTGAAGATATATTAACGAATCGATCTTTCTTCTTTCAGCCATCCGGATTGACCAAATCTTCAGGCAACATGAAACGAGGCCCGAACAAAAAGTTGAAGGAGGGCGTAAAGTACAATATCGAGGCCATCAAACCTAATGGCGAACCATTAGCGCCTAAGAAGATTGCCGACAAGTTCATTCGTCAGTGCGGAGTTCTTGTGAAGGACCAACTCCCGATCTCCCTTCAAGAATGGAGAGAGCCAGCAAAGCCACGTCCAGGAGTTACTTTTGTCGACGACAGACAAAAACTTCTGCTTTGGGAAACGCTCATGGAACATTTCACCCTACCAGATCATTTCACAGATGCAGATGTGGAGAAAGTCAAGGACGCTGCTCTTAGGAAGATGGCAGTTGGATTCAACAACCACAAGAATCGTGAATGGGACAAGTACATCAAGGGAGGAAGGAAGACTCCAGTATTCGAGGGAACACTAGAGAAGCAAAGTGCTCATTGGGACAATTTCGTGAAATTCAAGGATTCGGAATTATCTAAGGAACGGTCGAGAATAAACAAGGCCAATGCCGCAAAAAAGGATAAGTTCCATAAGCTGGGGCCAGGTGGCTATGCGGTGGGAATGCCTAAGTGGGATAAGTCTGAGAAAGAGATGGAGGATGCAGGTGTCACTCCAGAAACATTGAGCTGGCCCCCCAGGTGCAGGACTTGGTTCTATGCGCATGGGGGGGAGTTGGACCCGAAGACAGGCAAAGTTTCGAAGAAGGCATGTCTGGACGGAGCCGAAGATAAGCTACTTGTTGCAATAGAAGATGCTTGACCGGGGGTGTTCCAGCCCAACAGAGAGAACGACGAGCTTACGCGTGCCCTGGGAAATCCTGAACACCCGGGAAGAACACGAGGCAAGGGCGCTATTCCATGGTATGAGGGGTTTTCGGACTGGAACACCGACTACAGAACCCGTGCGAGAAAGAAGATTGTGGAGGAGAAGAAGAAGAGGAAGATGGAGGAGGAGCAGAGGAAGCTGGACTATGAACGCCTTCAAGGCCTAGAATCAGCGCACGCGGACTTGGCAGTCAAATTCCAGCGGCAGCAGGAGCAGATCGACTCACTTAGCCAGCAAAGGGGGTCTCAGCAGCTGCAGCAGCTAGCAGATGATCCAACATTATATAGCACCGTCCCATCCATGCCGAGAAGCAGCGTGGGTTCCGCCCCGGGCGACGCATTGCTAGATAGCTACCCAGTGGATGACATCATGGAGAACACTAACTGCGAGATACACTTCAAAATGAAGAACATATCCATGAAGGTGGCGGACGCCGTTGCTTTTACAAATCCCCTCGAGGCAACCTTCCATTGCAACCTGATTCCAGCGGGCTATACTCGTGTCTTGGTTGATGAGATGGTGGACCAATATTCGGGCTAGAGCTTGACATTCCTGGAGGTGACGAGGAGCACACACTGGGAGAGGCCAACCATCGTATCATTTTATGGAGAAAGGATTGCATCATCTTTCGAAGGCGACCGACACCGCGTCATCCGACTCCTCGTCGAAGTCCGCCACCAAGTCAGCACACTCCCTGTTCCTCCAAGTCCACCACCGAGTCAGCAGACTCCCGTTCCTCCAAGTCCACCAACGCGTCAGGCCACTCCTCCTCCAAGTCCGGCAAAGCGTCAGGCCACTCCTCCTCCAAGTCCAGCATAGCTTCAGGCCACTCCTCCTCCTCCAACTCAGCCACGTCAGCCGTCTTCGCTGCCTCAACAATCACGGAAGAGAGCCGCCTCAGCTATGGTGCGTAGTGGTACAAGTCGAGGTAGTACTGGAGGTATAGGCGGAGGCAAGCGATTTCAATATGGTCCAAGCAGCCTCACGCCTCTTCCGTAGAGGCCTTACGACAAGTTCGAGGAGGAAAACGCAGCCATATCAAAGGCCGAGGTGGAAGCCCATTTTGCACCGAAACCGCCACCGCCACCAAGGGAGAAAGTGCCTGAGGAAAAGATTGACCACTTCATTCATATGGCTAGAGCAACAGCTCCCAAGCCCGTTGACACAGACTATGAGCGCCACCTCAGGAAGTTAAATTGAGCACGTCTACAGAAAGAGGCGAGCTCGAGCTCGAGCAAATCAGATGGCAAAACATGCGGTAAAACCGTTCCCCAGCTGGGAGAACAGGCGGCACAATCAACCCCCCCACTTGTTGTGCCAACAACACATGAGAGTACGCGCACCCAATATTATTGTGGGCAAACCGTTAACGTTCCAGGGCTGGGCGATGTGGTAATAACCGAGGAGCATATTGAGCAGGCTAAAAGCCTCATGATCATTGTTGGACAACTCCTCGATATCGAGCCCATGTCTCCGACTAGAGAGGAGGAAATAAAACGGAAATATGTCCGGGGCCAACCTTTGGTCGAGCCAGACAAGGTCAAGAAGCTCCCAACGAGAATGTATGAATTGCATCAATGGTACATGGACATTACCAAGTTTCCAATCGAGAGTCCCTCACGGTGAATGTCAAGAAGGATCATTACTACCATGAGAAAGTTGTGTCCGTTGAGTATTACGAATTATTTCAGTTATACAATCAAGATGCACTCGACAAATCTATCGTCAGTTGCTATTGTCTGTAAGTGATTTCTTTCTGTAATTTAAGTCTCAAGCTAGCTGTAGTGATCATTTTGATCAATCATTACCTGTAATTATCCTCACTATATTCTTTTATGTGGTATTATGCAAGATGAAGATTTATGAAATGAAAAAAGGTGGACGCTATGGCATTGGGTTCGTTGACCCAAATACCATTAATGAATACACATGGAAATTAGATCCATATTATGAAAAAAGTGTAGAGGAAAGCATGCTAGAGTTCTTCAAGCGCCTCAAATACAATGAAGATATACTACTTCCTTACAACTTCGAGTGAGTCACACTGTCTTGTACTAGAAATTCTGTTTTTTCCTACTAGCTAGCTACATGTTTTTGCTTACATATGCCCGCTTATTTAAGACATGCAAACGTGTGTGCATGCAGATTTCACTGGATCTTGTTAATCATTAAAGTTGATGAAGGAACAGTTGAAGTACTAGACTCACTACTTAAGAAACCAGGCAATTTCAATCATTATTAACTATATCTCGGCCTATTTAATTAGTTCGTCATTTTATGATAACAACTATTTAATAACCCATTTATTCATTTTCTTTGTCGGCGGGCAGGGCTTGGGCAAAGTTCATCAGGGTCACTCGAGGCCAATGGAAACAAAATCTGAAATGGTATCGACCCATGGTAAGTAATTAAGTAGTACTAGCTAGCTGCCATCTCTTTAATTATCATGCTTGATTAATTATTATCTAATCAAATTCCATTCTTGTAAAGGCCCTGAAGTAGGCGCCGGGGAATAATTTGTGTGCATACTACGTTTGCGAGAACATTCACATGATGGCGTCCGAAAGGAGCAGATCTCAAAGACATGAGTAGGTACGTTTGTTTGAACACTATTCACAATTTTTACACCTTTATCGATATCTAGTCACACAAATAATACACATGCATATTGATCTCCTTCTTAACAGTTCAAAGAGGTGCGGGAGAAGCTCCTACCAGAGGACCGCATAGAAGCAATTCAAGAGGAAATAGCGGGATTTTTGCTCGACCAGGTCATAGATCCCAAAGGAGAATACTTTTACCCGCTACCGCCCCCATGAACCACTTCTGAAAGCACAAGTGCTCCCTAGGTGGTTTTGATAATTGATGACAACATATCTCTTGTTGGACTAACATTTCGATCTAGCATGTTTTAGATAAGTTCAACAATGGAGTGGCATGGAGTAAAGGTTGTGGGAACTCCTTCAAGATGCTAAGGACAAAGGATTGGCTAAAGCTTCAAGCTCAAGACTCCTCATTTTACATTTTAGTGATCCAAGATCACATTGAGTCTTTAGGAAAAGCCAATACTATCAAGGAGGGATGAGGTGTTGCTTAATGAGCCTCTTGCTTCATGTGCTTAGTGATATGCTCCAAAACCCTCAGCTACTTTCCCACTTCCAAATATGACCTAAACCCTAAGCCAAACTCGGTCCTACCGATTCTTCCTATCCGGCGCCACCGAGTTTCACTTGTCATAAGCCACTGCCAAACCCTAGCAATTCGGTTCTACCGATAGGGATCTCGGTCTCACCGAGATGGGATTGCAAACTCTCTGTTTCCCTTTCGTAACTTTTCGGTCTCACCGAAAGAGCGAATCGGTCCCACCGAGATTGCAATGTAAATTCAGTGTTTCCCCTTTGTAACTTTTCGGTCTCACCGAAAGAGCAAATCGGTCCCACCGAGCTTGCCTGACCAACTCTCTGGTTAGATAATTACCAAATTTGGTCTCACCGAGTTTGTGTAATCGGTCTCACCGAGATTACGTTATGCCCAAACCCTAACCATATCAGTCCTACCGAGTTGCATGTCAGTCCCACCGAAAATCTCTAACGGTCACTAGGTTTACATTTTCGGTCCGACCGAGTTTGTTGATTCGGTCCCACCGAGATTGGAAAACTGTGTGTAACGGTTGGATTTTGTGTGGAGGCTATATATACCCCTCCACCTCCTCTTCATTCGAAGTGAGAGCCATCAGAACACATACACCATTCCAACTCATATGTTCTAAGAGAGAACCACCTACTCATGTGTTGAGACAAAGATATTCCATTCCTACCATATGAATCTTGATCTCTAGCCTCTCCAAGTTGCTTTCCACTCAAATATTCTTTCCACAAAATCCAAATCCTATGAGAGAGAGTTGAGTGTTGGGGAGACTATCATTTGAAGCACAAGAGCAAGGAGTTCATTACCTACACACCATTTGTTACTTCTTGGAGAGTGGTGTCTCCTAGATTGGCTAGGTGTCACTTGGGAGCCTCCGACAAGATTGTGGAGTTGAACCAAGTAGTTTGTAAGGGCAAGGAGATCGCCTACTTCGTGAAGATCTACCGCTAGTGAGGCAAGTCCTGTGTGGGCGATGGCCATGGTGGGATAGACAAGGTTGCTTCTTCGTGGACCCTTTGTGGGTGGTTGCTTCTTCGTGGACCCTTCGTGGGTGGAGCCCTGTGTGGACTCGCGCAACCGTTACCCTTTGTTGGTGGAGCCCTCCGTGGACTCTCGCAACCGTTACCCTTCGTGGGTTGAAGTCTCCATCAACGTGGATGTAGGATAGCACCACCTATCCGAACCACGGGAAAAACATCCGTGTCTCCAATTGCATTTGATCTCTCCAAACCCTTCCCTTTACATTCTTGCAAGTTGCATGCTTTACATTCCGCTGCTCATATACTCTTTGCATGCTTGCTTGATATGTATTGTGTGTGTTGAAATTGTGCCTAAACTCCACTTAAACCGAAAAAGCTTAAAAATTGCAACTTGAGCATTATGTGTCTAATCACGCCCCTCTAGACACATCTACTTCTAAATCCTACAAGTGGTATCAGAGCCTTGGTCTCCATTGCCTTGGTTTAATCACCATTGGAGGAAGATTGATGTGTCTACATTAGGGAGTCTTAGGCATAGAGTGCCTATTCTTGATGGAGAGTACTTTCATGAGTGGAAAAATGATATGCTTGTAATCTTCAATCAATATCATTTGAACAAGTACATTGCTAGCCCTTGTGCACCCCATATTGATCCCTTGCATCCTACCCTAGATGAAGATATTGACATGATTCGCAATCTTAGAACTATTGAGCTCATCATTAGAGGATTGCCCAAAAATTTGATTGCTAGTTTGCCTACTCAAAATTGCGCCTATACTATATGGAAATTTCTTGAGGAACGGTTTCCCAATCATTCCTTGAAAACTTTGGATGAAATTCTCCATAAATCTATTGCCTTGAGTAAGATGAACTCTAGTGATCCTAGTTTTGGTAAATGTCTTCTTGAACTTGCCAATCTTAAGCATGCTAAAGGAGATGTTGGAATCATTAATGATATCATACTCAAAGCTATAAGAATTCATAAAAGTGACCACTTTGATGATCATTTATCTGATGAATTACCCTCTCTAGGAAATGGTGAATCACAAGATCATGATGAACATGAATATTACGATGAGGATGATAGTGACTTCGATCTTGATGATGCAATGAGACATTTTGGTTTTATGGCAAATCTTCGGGGATATGAATCAGGAGGAAAGGAATGGGTTCTTGATAGTGGATGTACTGATCATATGACCGGAGATGAAGAGATGTTTCGTGAGCTTGCTGAAAATGACGGCCCTCGAAAATATGTCACCTTTGGTGATAATTCAAAGGGTAACGTGGTTGGCCTTGGTAAGGTGGCCATCTCACATGATAGTTCCATTCAAAATGTCATGCTCGTTGAATCTCTTGGCTACAACTTACTTTCAGTATCTAGACTTGCTGATTTCGGTTTGAATGTCCTATTTACTGAGGTAGATTGCCAAGTATTTCTTCGAGACAATCATAAAATGGTCTTTACGGGTATGCGTAGAGGAGATCTTTACATTGTCGATTTCTCTAAAAAGGCTCAACCTAAAACTTGCTTTGTTGCTAAATCCTCAAAAGGTTGGTTGTGGCATAGACGACTAGGTCACGTTGGCATGAGAAACCTTGACTTGCTTATTAAAGGAAATCATATCCTTGGAGTTAACGATGTCATATTTGATAAGGATAGACTTTGCAGTGCTTGTCAAGCAGGTAAACAGGTTGGAGGAAGACATCCCGTGAAGAAAATCATGACCACAAGGAGGCCACTCGAGCTACTTCACATGGATCTTTTTGGTCCCAACGCCTACAAGAGTCTCGGTGGAAATTCTTTTGGTCTAGTTATAGTTGATGACTTTTCAAGATTTACGTGGGTGTTCTTTCTTAATGACAAGTCGCAGGTCCAGAAGATCTTCAGAAACTTCGCTAGGAAAGCCCAAAATCAGTTTGATGTGAAGATCAAGAAGGTTCGGAGTGACAACGGAACGGAATTCAAGAACGCAAATGTGGACACCTTTCTTGACGAAGAAGGGATTTCACATGAGTTCTCGGCTACGCACACACCTCAACAAAATGGAGTTGTTGAGAGGAAGAACCGGACGCTCATCGAAATGGCAAGAACGATGCTTGATGAATACAAGACGCCAAAGCACTTTTGGGCAGACGCGGTTGAGACAGCTTGTCACGCAACAAATCACTTATATCTACACAAGCTACTCGGCAAGACGGCATACGAGCTTCTCACCGGTAACAAACCCCAAGTTGGATACTTTTGAGTTTTCGGCTCAAAGTGCTACATTCTTGATAAGCATCGTCGTTCAAAGTTTGCTCCTAAATCTCATGAAGGTTTTCTACTTGGTTATGGCTCAAACTCTCACACTACCGTGTCTACAACAATTTCACCCGAAAGGTTGAAGAGACGGTAGATGTGAAGTTTGATGAATCTAATGGCTCGCAAGTAGAGCAATTCCCAATTGATGTAGGAGACAAAGACCCTTCAGAAGCAATTCAAGACTTGTCCATTGGCAAAATTCGTCCAACGGAGGTGAAGGAGAGTACTTCATCTGTCCAAGTGGAAGCTTCTACTTCACGACAAGGTGAACCAAGAATCGACACGGAAGCATCCACAAGTGGGACACACCAAGATGAAGAAAACAAGGAAATACATCAAGACGAACATCAACAACCTCCTTCTCCACCACGACAAGGGAATGACGACGTCAACAATGAAGAAGGCCAAGAAGAAGAACAAGATGAAGAAGATGTTCAACGAAGACCCAAGCAAAAGCTCTCACGAGTTTGAGCAAGAATTGCCAAAGATCATCCCGTCGAGCAAATCCACAATGATATACAAACCGGGAGAATCACTCGCTCAAAAACTCGTTTAGCTAACTTTTGTGAAAACTATTCATTCATCTCTAGCATTGAACCTATGAAGGTTGAAGAAGCATTGGAAGATCCGGATTGGATAAACGCTATGCATGAAGAGCTACATAATTTTGAGAGAAACCAAGTTTGGACATTGGTCGAGAAGCCCGACAACAACCACAACATCATTGGTACCAAATGGGTGTTTCGCAACAAGCAAGATGAAGATGGACAAGTGGTTCGCAACAAAGCACGTCTCGTCGCCCAAGGGTACACACAAGTCGAAGGTATGGACTATGGTGAGACGTATGCTCCCGTTGCTAGACTTGGGTCCATTCGCATCTTACTTGCCTATGCTAATCACCATAATATCACCTTGTACCAAATGGACATTAAAAGTGCTTTTCTAAATGGTGAAATAGAGGAGGAAGTTTATGTCAAACAACCTCCCGGCTTTATCAACCCTAAGAAACCAAATCATGTTTACAAACTTCACAAAGCTCTTTATGGTCTTAAACAAGCTCCTAGAGCATGGTATAAATGCTTGACCAAGTTCCTTACTACAAGTGGTTTTGAAATTGGTAAAATTGATTCTACTCTTTTTACTAAAAGGGTTAATGGAGAACTATTTGTATGCCAAATTTATGTTGATGATATCATATTTGGTTCAACTAACCCTCTCTTTAGTGAAAAGTTTGGAAAGCTAATGTCAGAAAAGTTTGAGATGTCTATGATGAGTGAACTCAAATTCTTTCTCGGGTTGCAAATCAAGCAAACTAAGGAAGGTACATTTGTCTCTCAAACAAAGTACACCAAGGACTTATTCAAGAAGTTCAATATGCAAGAATGCAAAGGTATGTCTACACCCATGCCTACTAGTGGACATAATGATTTAACCAAAGATGGTGAACCGGTTGATCAAAAGGTTTATCGCTCTATGATTGGTTCATTGTTATACCTATGTGCTTCACGTCCCGATATTATGCTAAGTGTGTGCATGTGTGCACGATATCAAGCTGCTCCTAAAGATTGTCATCTTAAGGCTGTGAAAAGGATAGTGAGATATTTAATCCATACACCAAATTTTGGCATTTGGTATCCTAAGAGGTCTTCTTTTGATCTTGTTGGCTATTCTGACTCGGATTATGCCGGAGACAAGGTTGATAGAAAGTCTACTTCGGGTACTTGTCAATTTCTTGGTAGATCTCTTGTGTCTTGGTCTTCCAAGAAACAAAACTCGGTATCCTTATCCACCGCCGAAGCGGAATACATTGCCGCTGGTTCATGTTGTGCTTAATTACTTTGGATGACCCAAACTCTTAAAGATTATGGGATTTATGTGAAACATGTTCCACTGCTTTGTGACAATGAAAGTGCTATCAAAATTGGTCATAATCCTGTACAATATTCTCGAACTAAGCATATTGAAGTTCGTCATCATTTCATTCGAGATCATGTTGCTAAGGGTGACATCAATCTTAAGCATGTTCGCACCGATAAGCAATTAGCGGATATATTCACTAAACCACTTGATGAGAAAGTGTTTTGCAGGTTGAGAGGAGAATTGAACATCATTGATGCTTCGAACTTGGAGTAGAAACTCCATTGGATACATGCAAGACATGAGCTTATGACTAATCCATGATATATCTCTTATGATAACTATCTTATGTCTTGGATATATTTGCACCTTGCATGTTGTCTAACCCATGTAGGTGCTTGGTTGAATCTAATTCCATGAGATTGTGACTCACTCACATCTTGAGCAATCTCTACAAGACCAAGACTCTACACAATAGTGGTTGAAGACAAGGAAGCACAAAACCATTCAAACATATCCTTTGACAAATTCTATGTTAAGCCTCATGATTGTCATTTTTGGATACACAAGTGCTCTTCCTTGCAAGAACTAACCCATGTAGGTAGATGAACTCAAACTCCAAGTGGTGCTCCCAACTCTTGATGAGCTACATCAACCTTGAACACCCACACAAGTTCAACTACATGAGCAAGAACCACACCACCACCCAAGGTATGTTATTCCATCTTAGAGAAGCTTTACTCCAAGACATGAGTCAAAGCAACTCAACAAGATATGAATACATCAAGATGCTTAAATGAAAGATGGTAACCCCATTTTGAGCTTAAACGATGAGTATGACCTATGATCAAGTGTTCCCACTTGACTCCTAAGTCAATATACTCTAACATAGGTGACTATGTCACCGCCCAACTCTAGATGAAGCTCTCTTGTGTTCTTTCTTTGTGTTATTGCATTTGTCTCATGCATGTTTATTTTCTCTCTCCTTCTTTTTTTAAAAACAAAAAAAACTTCATCTAGATCTTTCAGTTTCTTCTCTTTTCTCTTTGTTTTTGTTCTGCATTTTCTGCACTTAATTCCTTGCAAATCCTTGAGGAAATTCATTGCAAATCTTTGAGAGATCCTACATGTCTAGTGAGCTGAGGTGACAAGTGTTTTTCTCTGTGTAAACCCGGTTTCACCGACTTGCAATTTTCGGTCCAACCGAATCTTTTCGGTACCACCGAAATGTGCCACTCGGTGCCACCGACTTTGCAATCAGAAAAACAAGATTGCCACTTGTTCTACATTTCTTCTGATCCAGCTCCACTCAATGAATCTTGTCCTCTACAAGCATCACAATTTTATCCTCTGCTTTGTGCTGAATCTCAAGGACCAAACCTAGTCGACGGATTCCAGGAAAAACCTTCTTGGAAATTGATGTCAAAGGGGGAGAAAGAGATCACATAAAAGCTTAAGGGGGAGAGAAAGTCTCAAGGATCCCAGATGCTTGATGTTCAAGAGGAGAGATACCACATGTCCTTTTGGGGGAAAGACATGTTCATATGTACTCATTTGAATTAAGTTCCAGTTGTATCTTTCAACTCTGATTTTCTGTTCCCTATCTTCTCCCAATATCCCATGTAAGATTCAGGGGGAGCAAGACACCTAAGGGAAAGAAATCAGTCAAATTCATTGCATATCTTTATTCTTGGGGACATGTTGAATTCAATGTGGTACCCTGTACTCACTCTCTACATGTCATCCCAGTCTTGGTATTCTTGTGGTTTCTTTTGTTTGCTCTGGCTAGTGGATGTACCTGTGTTATCTAACTTTGTTTGTGCAGGTTCATTCCATCCTAAGCCAACTCAAGACCACAAGGTAAGTATATGCATCAAAATCATGAGTATGAGGAGTTCTTGCTTATGTACATACTGTTTGCAAGAAGGACTCATGAGCATGAAGGTATTTTCCTTGATAATATTTTTGCTCTGATGCATATGGCCAAGATGCATGTAACACATTGCCTACTCTGTCATGGTTATGCTCTCACATGCCTCTATATTTCATATTTACATGAGTGCATACATGTAGGGGGAGCCTATGCTTGTTACATGTCCTTCCAAAGCCTTACTTGCTGTTCTTTATATCTTTATCTAAAGCTTTGATGTATGTTGCCATCAATTACCAAAAAGGGGGAGATTGAAAGCACAAGTGCTCCCTAGGTGGTTTTGATAATTGATGACAACATATCTCTTGTTGGACTAACATTTCGATCTAGCATGTTTCAGATAAGTTCAACAATGGAGTGGCATGGACTAAAGGTTGTGGAACTCCTTCAAGATGCTAAGGACAAAGGATTGGCTAAAGCTTCAATCTCAAGACTCCTCATTTTACATTTTAGTGATCCAAGATCACATTGAGTCTTTAGGAAAAGCCAATACTATCAAGGAGGGATGAGGTGTTGCTTAATGAGCCCCTTGCTTCATGTGCTTAGTGATATGCTCCAAAACCCTCAGCTACTTTCCCACTTCCACATATGACCTAAACCCTAAGCCAAACTCGGTCCTACCGATTCTTCCTATCCGGCGCCACCGAGTTTCACTTGTCATAAGCCACTGCCAAACCCTAGCAATTCGGTTCTACCGATAGGGATCTCGGTCTCACCGAGATGGGATTGCAAACTCTCTATTTACCTTTCATAACTTTTCGGTCTCACCGAAAGAGCAAATCGGTCCCACCGAGTTTGCCTGACCAACTCTCTGGTTAGCTAATTGCCAAATTCGGTCTCACCGAGTTTGTGTAATCGGTCTCACCGAGATTACGTTATGCCCAAACCCTAACCATATCAGTCCTACCGAGTTGCATGTCAGTCCCACCGAAAATCTCTAACTGTCACTAGGTTTACATTTTCGGTCCGACCGAGTTTGTTGATTCGGTCCCACCGAGATTGGAAAACTGTGTGTAACAGTTGGATTTTGTGTGGAGGCTATATATACCCCTCCACCTCCTCTTCATTCGAAGTGAGAGCCATCAGAACACATACACCATTCCAACTCATATGTTCTAAGAGAGAACCACCTACTCATGTGTTGAGACCAATATATTCCATTCCTACCATATGAATCTTGATCTCTAGCCTCTCCAAGTTGCTTTCCACTCAAATCTTCTTTCCACAAAATCCAAATCCTATGAGAGAGAGTTGAGTGTTGGGGAGACTATCATTTGAAGCACAAGAGCAAGGAGTTCATTACCTACACACCATTTGTTACTTCTTGGAGAGTGGTGTCTCCTAGATTGGCTAGGTGTCACTTGGGAGCCTCCGACAAGATTGTGGAGTTGAACCAAGGAGTTTGTAAGGGCAAGGAGATCGCCTACTTCGTGAAGATCTACCGCTAGTGAGGCAAGTCCTGTGTGGGCGATGGCCATGGTGGGATAGACAAGGTTGCTTCTTCGTGGACCCTTTGTGGGTGGTTGCTTCTTCGTGGACCCTTCGTGGGTGGAGCCCTGTGTGGACTCGCGCAACCGTTACCCTTTGTGGGTGGAGCCCTCCGTGGACTCTCGCAACCGTTACCCTTTGTGGGTTGAAGTCTCCATCAACGTGGATGTAGGATAGCACCACCTATCCGAACCACGGGAAAAACATCTGTGTCTCCAATTGCGTTTGAATTCTCCAAACCCTTCCCTTTACATTCTTGCAAGTTGCATGCTTTACATTCCGCTGCTCATATACTCTTTGCATGCTTGCTTGATATGTATTGTGTGTGTTGAAATTGTGCCTAAACTCCACTTAAACCGAAAACGCTTAAAAATTGCAACTTTAGCATTAAGTGTCTAATCACCCCCTCTAGACACATCTACTTCTAGATCCTACAACTTCCAATTGTTATCGTGCTGTGAAGGCACCAATTAGGCTAATGCCACTGGCTCCGAAGGCACCAATTAGGAGAAATGTATATAGCTAGCTAATTGTATATATATATACATGTGTGTATATATGTGTGAATTAATTAATGGTGGTTGTGAGACATTCGATGATATATATATATATATGATCGGTTCTACTAGAAATTCTATTTATATATATGCATAACGTGTACAATATATAGTATCGTAAAATACCAGCAAACAAAAAAGAATTAAATGGAAACACAAAATTAAATGAAAAAGAAATCATAAACCCCAAACCGCCCCAACCTTTTAATACTGGTTGGTGTCACCAACTGGTAATAAAGGGCTCCCTGGCCCCGGAGTTGACTCGTGCCACGTGGTTGCCCTTTAGCACCGGTTCGTGCTGAACCGGTACTAAAGGGGGGACCTTTAGTGCCCACACTTTAGTGCCGGTTACCGAACCGACACTAAAGGGCCTTACAAACCGGTGTTATTGCCCGGTTCTGCACTAGTGTTTAAAGGCGCTCTTTTGAGTGTTCTGGATGATTCCATTGCGGATTCGTATATTTTGTTTGAAAATGGCAAGGACATGTGGGTTGCGCTCGAGGCCAAGTTTGGTGCCTCAGACGCCAGCAACGAGTTGTACGTCATGGAACAATTCTATGACTACAAGATGACTGATGGTCGCTCTTTTGTACAGTCGGCTCATGAGATACAGTCGCTCGCAAAAGAACTTGAGTACTTCAGGTGTGTGTTGCCGGAAAAATTTGTTGCCGGAGGCATCATTGCCAAACTTCCACCTTCGTGGAACAATTTTGCTACGTCCCTTAAACACAAGAGACATGAGTTCTCCGTTGCGGATCTCATTGGTACTCTTGATGTTGAAGATAAGGCGAGAGCAAAGGACACACGTGCTCGAGTTGCTTAGGGAGCTTCTAGTGCCCACATGGTACAGAAGAAGAACTCCCAGCCCAACAAGTTCAAAAACAACAAGAACAAAACTCAGGGCAAAGGCAAGTTTGATACAAAGAACAAGCCATCACATTCTACCAAGTTCAAGAAGAATTCTCATAAGAAGGGGAAGGGACTTTGCCATGTCTGCGCTGATCCTAATCACTGGGCTCCGAAGTGTCCTAACCGCTTTGAGGAGTGCGAACATGAGAAGAGTGGCAAGTCTGCTAATGTTGTCATCGGTGATATTGATATGAAGGAATTAGGGTACGGTATTTTTCCTACCATCGTTTCAGTATTTCAATCCCCTGATTGGTTAATTGACACCGATGCCAATATACATGTTTGTGTTGACGCCTCCATGTTTTCTTCTTACCAGGCAATAGGGACTTCACCTGTTGAGGGAGTCCTGGATTAGGGGGTCTCCGGACAGCCGGACTATATCCTTCGGCCGGACTGTTAGACTATGAAGATACAAGATTGAAGACTTCGTCTCGTGTCCGGATGGGACTCCACTTGGCGTGGAAGGCAAGCTAGGCAATACGGATATGGATATCTCCTCCTTTGTAACCGACCTTGTGTAACCCTAACCCTCTCCGGTGTCTATATAAACCGAAGGGTTTTAGTCCGTAGGACAACAACCACAACATACAATCATACCATAGGCTAGCTTCTAGGGTTTAGCCTCTCTGATCTCGTGGTAGATCTACTCCTGTACTACCCATATCATCAATATCAATCAAGCAGGATGTAGGGTTTTACCTCCATCAAGAGGGCCCGAACCTGGGTAAAACATTGTGTCCCCTGCCTCCTGTTACCATCCGGCCTAGACGCACAATTCGGGACCCCCTACCCGAGATCCGCCGGTTTTGACACCGACATTGGTGCTTTCATTGAGAGTTCCGCTGTGTTGTCGCCATCAGGAAGGATGCTTCATCCCGTCTTTAAAGACGGCAATGTCGCTAAGGGAGCTTTGGCTATCAGCCAAACTCTCCGGCTAGGTGGTTTTCTTATGACCACCTGTTCGGCCGTTGCGCCGACGATGACTTCTCGGGTCATCGAAAGAAATCTTCACGTCAACTTGGAACTCGCCAAGCAGTTAGATCCAATGGAGCTCTCTTCCCTAAACGAGCTCTTGGATCGCATCGCCGCCCTGGGAGTCGCTACAGACTACGATTAGATTGGGCCTAAACCCGATCTGAGAGAGATCAACTCGGCAGTGGTAGAGGAACAATGCGGCAACCCTTCATCTATCTTAAGGACTATCTATGTCCGGATTCCCGATCCCTCCAAGCCGGATACCCGCGGAGGGGAGGACATCACTCAAGACCTGAACCTAGAGTCAGGCAGCGGGCTAGATTTACTGGAAAACATCCAAGAATCCAAACTTACGAGTTCGGAAACTCCTTGGCCCCTGAGTCTTAGATTGGGTGAGGATTCGGGTTCAATTCCACCCACCCACCCAAACATAAGCGATCTATCCCAAATTAGGCAAGAGCCCGAAGAAACAGTACACCATTACTGGGCCAGATTCCTCCTGGTCATGAACAGGATAAAGGACTGCCACGAGGAAGACGCAATTTCATTCTTCTACAATAATTGCACGGATAAGGGAATCCTCAACGCCACAAGTCGCCGCGAAATTACACGCTTTGCCGACTTGGTGTCCATAGTACGAAAGTACTGTGCGATGGAAAGCGCCTGGAAAACCGAAATAAAATTTTGGGATAATCCGGCCTTGAATACAAACCCAGTCCGAAATAAAAGGGTGCATTATCACAATACACCCGGGTTAACTACCAAAAAGCAAAAGCCCTCTACGGGGCAAGGAACCGTACTAGAGGGATGGCTCAACGGACCCTACAAAATTCATAGTACAGCGGATGCAATACCAACGCACAGCCTTAGAGCATGTTGGATACTTCGGCGGGTGGCCAAAAGTGGTGAGGATCTACTCCTCCCAAATACCATAGAGCACCATCTCGTGGACAACAATACGGTGTTAACGGTCTTTGCGACCTTTGCGTCAAATAATAGACGCAAGCGAACACTCCGCAGCATGGCCGAAATCTGCCACGTAGCAGCAATAAATCCTTGGAGTGACACGGCTATTATCTTCAATGACAGTGACGAACCTAAATTCCGAACAGCCCGAGCACCAGCTGCACTGGTCCTCAGTCCAATCGTGGATGGCTTTCGACTCACCAAGGTACTCATGGACGGCGGCAGCAGATTAAACCTCATCTATGAGGAAACTCTTCAAAAGATGGAAATAGACTGGAGCCGCATTGAGCAAAGTAGCACAACCTTTAGAGGAATTATCCCCAGTCAGGAAGCACGCTGTGCTGGGAAAATCACACTAGATGTGGTATTCGGCACGCCGGATAATTACAGGTCCGAAGAAATTACATTCCAAGTGGCCCCGTTCAGCAGTGGATACCCCACTCTATTAGGGCGGGAGGCGTTTATAATCTTCCAAGCCATACCCCATTACGGGTACATGAAGCTCAAAATGCCTGGGCCCAACGGAATCATCACTCTGGTTAGTGATCCGGTCATAGCACTCCATGCCAAAAATAAGACAGCCACACTAGCCCTCGAGGCACTATTCGAAGCCCTAGCGACCGAGGAACTAACTGCGCTGCGCTCCACGGTGAACATGGATGACATGATACTCGATAAAAGATCCAAGTCCACCTCCTTTAAACCGGCGGACGAAATAGTCAAATTCCAAGTCCATCCAACGGACCCTACAAAAACAGCTTCCATCGGGGCACAATTAAACCCTGATGTCGATGCCGCACTGCGAGAGTTCCTACGCGAGAATTGGGACATTTTTGCCTGGCACCCTTCAGACATGCCAGGAATCCCACGCAGGCTGGCCGAGCACAGCCTAAATATCCTAAAAGGATTCAAGCCAGTCAAGCAGGCTCTTCGGCGTTTCTCCGAACCTAAGAGACAAGCCATGGGAGAGGAACTAGCCAAGCTATTGGAGGCCGGATTCATCAGAGACATAAAACATCCGGACTGGCTAGCAAACCTGGTGATGGTACCAAAGAAGGACAAATCCTGGTGCTTGTGCGTCGATTTAAAGGACCTTAACAAGGCCTGCCCAAAGGATCCCTTCCCCCTCCCCCGCATCGATCAAATCATCGACGCTACCGCATGACACGATTCATTGTGTTTCCTCGACGCATACTCCGGCTACCATCAAATTAAAATGGCAGAGCCAGACCAAGACGCAACGGCATTCATCACACCATACGGCCCAGTCTGCTTCAACACAATGCCCTTCGGGCTCAAAAACGCCGGCGCAACATATCAGCGCATGATTCAGACATGTCTGGCAAACCAGATCGGCAAAACAGTGGAGGCATACGTAGATGACGTGGTCGTCAAAACCAAGCATGTTGAATCTCTAGTAGACGACTTGAGGCTCACATTCGATAACCTCCGAACATATGACATCAAGCTCAATCGGAAAAATGTGTTTTCGGCGTACCAGCCGGAAAGCTCCTGGGATTCATTGTCTCCAGTAGAGGTATTGAAGCTAATCCGGCCAAAACCCGAGCGTTGTCACAGTTAGCTCCCCCAACAAACCTCAAACAAATACAAAAATTGACCGGATGCGTGGCGGCTCTAAGCCGCTTTATCTCCCGCTTGGGAGAAAAGGCATTACCCCTTTATCGCCTCCTCCGGCGCACCGAACACTTCGAGTGGACGGATGCCGCCACGGCCGAACTGAATGAAATAAAAGCCATATTGGCAACAAACCCAGTCCTGGCCGCGCCAAACATTGGTGAACCAATGCTATTATACATTGCGGCAACTCATCAAGTAGTAAGCGCAGTGCTCGTCGTCGAGCGAGAAGTGGACGGACACAAATTCCCCCTTCAAAAGCCGGTTTACTATGTGTCCACTGTCCTTACTCCATGCAAATCACGGTACCCGCATTATCAAAAGATAGCGTACGCGGTATATATGGCATCCCGGAAGCTGCAACACTACTTTCAAGAGTGTTCGATAACGGTAGCCTCGGAAGTACCGCTTAACGATATTATAAACAACCGCGACGCGACGGGCCGGATTGCCAAATGGGCCATTGAGCTCCTCCCGTTTGACATAACTTACAAGCCACGACGAGCTATTAAGTCGCAAGTTTTGGCTGACTTCGTCGCCGAGTGGACGGAAGCCGAACTCCCTAAGGAGTATGCCACATATTCAAACTGGATCATGCACTTCGACGACTCCAAAATGTTGGCTGGTCTGGGGGCTGGCGTCGTTTTAACGTCCCCAACAGGAGATACAGTTCAATACATACTACAGATAATGTATACGGACTCCAACAACGCAGCCGAATATGAGGCCCTTCTACATGGTCTCCGGATGGCAGTATCCATGGGCATTCAACGCCTAGAGGTGCACGGGGATTCGAACCTCGTGATATCCCAAATAAATGGAGACTTTGATGCCAAGGATCCGAAAATGGCAGCTTACCGCAATGTCGTCCTAAAAATGTCAGCTCGGTTCGAGGGGCTCGAATTTCACCATGTGGCTCGGGAAAACAATCATGCGGCGGATATCCTCGCCCGCATCGGCGCAAAACGCGGCGCAGTCCCTCCCAACATATTTCTGGAAAGGCTCTTCAAGCCATCCGTAGCATGGGAAGGGGACACCGGTAACAACAGTCCGGACCCGGCCAAAATACCCGATACCGAACTCTCTGACACAATCGGAGGCTCTGCCACCGAAATAACACATTCAGCCCACGGAATAATGGCCATTATTGCCCCGTGGACAGAACCATTCCTAGCCTACCTAACTAGACAGGAACTTCCGGAAGACCAAAATGAGGCACGCTGCATAGTGCGGCGATCCAAGGCCTACAGGGTCCATGAGGGAGAATTGTACAAGAAAAGCACTACCGGAGTCCTTCAAAGGTGCATCTCCAAAGAGGAAGGGCGGAACCTTTTGGCAGAAATTCACGCCGGACTCGGCGGTCATCACGCCGCAGCCCGGGCTCTTGTAAACAAGGCCTTCCGTACAGGATTCTATTGGCCAACGGCCCGGGTAGATGCACAGGACTTGGTCCAACGTTGCGCCGGTTGCCAGCACTTTGCAAATCAAAGCCACATGCCACCCACCGCTCTCCAAACAATCCCCATTACATGGCCCTTCGTGGTCTGGGGGCTTGACATGGTTGGACCCCTTAAAGGGGGAACCCACAAGAAAAAATACTTATTGGTCATGGTGGATAAATTCACCAAATGGATAGAGGCTAAACTGGTTAAAACAGCCGAATCCGGACCGGTGATAGATTTCATATCCGAGGTTGTACACCGTTACGGTGTCCCCCACAGCATCATCACTGATAACGGCACGAACTTCACGGCCGACAAGGTAAAACTCTGGTGCAGCAAAATGGGCATCAAGCTCGATTATGCTTCAGTCTATCACCCACAAACCAACGGTCAAGTCGAACGAGCAAACGGTCTTATAATGAGCGGCATTAAACCCAGATTAGTGCATTCCTTAACGGAGTCTGACACGCACTGGGTAGAGGAGCTCGACTCCGTACTCTGGGGGCTGCGGACCACACCGAATCGTAGTACCGGATATACACCATTTTTACGGTGTACGGCACAGAGGCAGTCTTGCCCTGTGACATAATTCATGACTCACCTCGAGTGCGCATGTACGAAGAAAGAGAAGCCGAGCTCGATCGGCAAGATAGTCTGGACACCTTGGAGGAAGAGCACGACGTAGCCAAAGCCCGTTCCGAATTTTACCAGCAACAGGCTCGCAGATACCAAAGCAGAGAAGTACGGGCCAAAACTTATAACGTTGGCGAACTATTTCTACGACTACCGGATAAGAAAAAGAACAAGCTCGAGCCCAAATGGGAAGGTCCCTTCATTATCGACCAAATTCTGACCGGTGGAGCATACCGACTGCGGGATGCATCGACTAGTCGACTCGAGCCGAACCCATGGAACGCAGCCAGGCTTCGAAGATTCTACACCTAGTACCGGACTCTATGTTAGTCCCCTCCCTTTGTCCATTTTTTGCATATGCATCATCTGTCTTGTTTCCCTTTCTTTCTTTTTGTTATTATTTCTCTAGGCCTTCAAGGGTCACCTTGTGCCTCACTTGTACATTACAGATGCGCTAGCCGCACTCTCCATACCTGGGGTCTTCTTTCACCGAAGCTTAAATTATTTACCTGGGCCTCGCGCCCAACACATGTGTTATACTTCCGCATGTACCTTTTTTCACCATTATATGCATCGATATGACTTAAGTTTTGGCCAAGCTGGGTTGCCTGGCTCTTGTATTTATGCCCTGCGTTCCCGTTAATTCGGCTAGGGCATAAGGGGAGCACCTCTGCGATTGTTACCGCCGGGTCAGCCGGATGTGTACCTCAGACTGGGTGAAGCCGAAAGCTAGCGTTCTTAAGGGAATATTCGGTCGGTGAACAAAAGATGACTTTTATTTATTATCCATATCTACCCCCAGATGCTTTTTATGCGCTTCTTATCGCAGTCTAGACATGCACTTTAGGGCATGCTTACCCAGGGAAAGGAACCCTTAACGAACCTATTCTCCCTGGAAGATGTTTCTTACTACCCATGTAATATAACATAACTAGTTGGGCACTTGTCTGATAAAGCACTAATGACCCCTACGCCTGGTCTCCATGCATGCCCGGGTTCTTACATAACCGAGAGGGTATTCGGATATACTCCGGACCGTAGGGTCCCGAGGTTGAAGCGAAAAGGTCCGCCACGACAAACGATCTACAATCCGGCTAGAAGGCATTATACATGTCACTTTAAATTACATAGTCAATTTGACTGGTTGAATTCCTCTTCAATACCATCCAATATGCTGTCTAGTCTACAGTCCTGTTGGGAATATTTTGCGGCCAATTCTACTTGGCTGTACACTAAGCTCACAGGGATCTCCTTCCCATCGGGCCCCATAGGTTCAACTTCGGCCATGTGGTTCGGGTCAGCCTTCGTGTACCGTGTCTTCACCATTGCCCAGGCTTCCCTGGCGCCCTGACGGCAGGCCGATATCTTCCGTAATCGGAAGCGCCGCCGCGCTCCCTTCAGCTTTTCTGCAAGCTCTCCAAGGCCTTCGGATATGGAGACGGATGGTCACAAGGCCTGGGCGACGCCTTGCATCACCTGCCGAACTCGTTCGTGCAGCTGTGAGAGCTCGGGAAGAAGGTCACCCGTTGAACCGGGCATTTCCTCGGCAGGACGACCTGTTAGCATACCTATAGACATAACTCTGTCAGCCAGCTTCCTCGCCAAACTCTTTTTCAAAGTTCGTTCAAGCACTTACTAAATATGCCGCGTCGAAGCCGCCGATTCTCCTTAACAGAGTCCGACAGTTGGGCATGAACATCTTTTAGTTCCACGCCCAGCTTGGTGTTGGCATCTAGGAGATCATTCTTCTCCTGCCTCACCCTCGTAAGCACGCTCTCACCGGCCTTCAGCTGGCGTAGAAGCTGTTGCTTATCCGGATTTACTCCAGCGTCATCTGCAATTTTCTCGTCAGATCTGCATATACGCCGCATCCTATATGACACTTATCATTCGAAGGATATATTACCAGAGGGGGTCTCTTTGGGCTCCCCCGCCGCGGCCAGTGCGGCCTGAAGTTGGGCTCTGCACTCTTCCAGCTCCTGGGACAGTTGAGTATTCTCTTCGGTAAGAACTGCATAACAAATGATCCTTAAATCAGTTATTCTAACTGTTTCAAGTCTCAGGGGCTACTGATATATATATAATCACAAAATTTTCTCACCCGTATGTCTTTTACATACTGCTCCATGGCTCTGGCTAGAACATTTTGAGCGGCACGGAGGTACGCATCTCCCGAGTTGAAGGCATCCAATGCCTCTTGGGAGAAACAAGCGTCACGAAGAACAGTCCGGTGACGCCTATGGTTCATGGCACTTTCCACCTCGGAATTGGTGGCGGACAGTTTATCCGCATCCTCTACCGGAGGAGCGCCCGGCGCACGCCTCGTATTCGTTCCCGCCTCCAAATCCGGCCCTGGAGCCTAGCTGGTGAACGCGCGATTAGTAGCCTCTCCGGGTATAGTCCGGCGAACGCTCTTTTTCTTGAAAAGAAGACATGGGCGTTAATATGCCTCTGGGAATAATGTCTTGTAATAAAGATGGCGCGCCGTACCGCTGCGCCGGTGTCTCAATCCAGACTGCGGGTCTTTTCAGCCTGCCTGGCCTCGCGGCCCCTTGTTGGCTAGTCGCCGCAGGCTCGGCCTTCCGCCTCGAGGACCTCCCCTGCAAAACACGGCTGTTATACGGCAATCAAAAACACGCAAGATCCGATCCATTTTCGAAGTACTGGGACTTCGGTCTCAGTCACCTGTGAGGCTGGAAGTAGCCCAGGGTAATCGGCCGTAATGGCCACCAAAGCGTTGTCATTACTCAATTGGTAAAATACCCCATCAATCAGCTCCACAGATATGTCCGGATCCTCCTGGGAGGCCGGGTCAAGAGACCGTCCAGGGTCCTCGGGTTGTGGAGGGGGGTTGTTTATCTCCCTTATAGCCTGGCGCCGCTTCTGCGTTGAAATCGCTAGACTGAATACTTAACTACGGGAATACGAAACAGATGGGCGAGAAAAAGTCTCCGCTTACCCAGCTCGGAGGATTGTACATAGAAAATCCGCCCTGCGGGTTGACACGAAGGAATTCCTCCTCTTCTCCCTTGTACAAAGTGGATAAGATCTTTATTAGATCAGCAACCGATCCCGGCCCTTTACGGCCGTGGCGGGTGGCGTCATCCTCCCCGTTGAAATCCCACATGGGGTGGCCTCTATATTGAAGCCGCTGCACCCCCCGCATAATACATATGGCCATGACCTCGATCATGGTCAATCCGGATCAGGCTAAAAAACTTATTCGGCTCATCAGGTAAAGAACGTCCCTGTCATCTTCCTCCAGGGAGCTCCATGGACGCCAGCTCCGGCGCTTCTTCAAAGGGGCGTTGTCGAACTCAGGAAGGCCGATTCTAATAGGATCTGGGAGGGGGCGTCTTCTATATAAAACCATTCTGAAGGCCAGTCTTCGGACGTCTTCTTTGGGGTTCCGGACAGGTATCCGGTCCCGGCAATACGCCACACTTTGGCTCCGCCCACTTGATATATTGACCCCTTCTGAGAATGGGTCACAAGGCAGAACATCTTCTTCCACAGAGAGAAATGAGCCTCACAGCCCAAAAACAACTCGCAAAGGGCTACGAATCCCGCGATATGCAGCATGGAGGCAGGCGTAAGGTTGTGCAACTGGAGGCCATAGAACTCCTGGAGCCCTCGGAGAAATGGATGAATTACAAATCCGAGCCCTCTTAGCAAATAAGGGACAAGGCATACCCGCTCTCGCTTGGAGGGATTGGGAAGGCTCTCCGCTTGCTCTCCGCCATTATAGGTGGCGAGCCTAGCTCGAACCGGGACCATGTACGCTGGGGGAAGAAATCCTTTGGTCTAAAGCATCACTAATTTGCTGTGCGGGACGAAACATCTCTCCCAATCTCCAGGCTTGGGGCTAGGGGAGCGAGAGGAGGAGCTGCGTCGACCGGCCATGATGGAATGGATCTCTGTCGAATGCGCTCCGATGAAGGCTCGCCAAGGGAGGATGGTGTGATTTGGATCTGAATCCTCGTCTTTTTAATAGGCAGCTCATTCACACAGCTAGGGGGTAAATGTAAAAACACCCTGGCTCTTCACATTCGCTCGACACGTGGAAAGTGGCCATTATTGGGCGTGGAAGCCAAGGAGTGCAACATTCACAAGAGGCCGGACACTATTTCGACAGGTACACGGAATTTGGAGAGGAACCCGCCTTGCAATGCCGAAAACAATACTGCGGGCCGGACTCATCGTCATTGAAGCCTAGTTCGGGGGCTACTGAGGGAGTCCTGGATTAGGGTGTCTCCGGACAGCCGGACTATATCCTTCGGCCGGACTGTTAGACTATGAAGATACAAGATTGAAGACTTCGTCTCGTGTCCGGATGGGACTCTACTTGGCGTGGAAGGCAAGCTAGGCAATACGGATATGGATATCTCCTCCTTTGTAACCGACCTTGTGTAACCCTAACCCTCTCCGGTGTCTATATAAACCGAAGGGTTTTAGTTCGTAGGACAACAACCACAACATACAATCATACCATAGGCTAGCTTCTAGGGTTTAGCCTCTTTGATCTTGTGGTAGATCTACTCTTGTACTACCCATATCATCAATATCAATCAAGCAGGACGTAGGGTTTTACCTCCATCAAGAGGGCCCGAACCTGGGTAAAACATTGTGTCCCCTGCCTCTTGTTACCATCCGGCCTAGACGCACAGTTCGGGACCCCCTACCCGAGATCCGCAGGTTTTGACACCGACACCTGTACTGATGGGGAACGAGTCACATGCCATCGTTCGAGGTGTTGGTACAGTCGATCTGAAGTTTACTTCGGGGAAGACTATGCGTCTGAAGAACGTTCATCATCTGCCGTCCATAAATAAAAATCTCATTAGCGGTTCCCATTTATGTCAAGATGGTTTTAAGTTGGTTTTCGAATCCAATAAAGTTGTAATTTCTAAGTATGGACAATTTGTTGGAAAAGGCTATGAGAGCGGAGGCTTGTTCCGCCTGTCTTTGTCAGATATTTGCACTAAAGTTATTAATAATGTTTGCCACAACAATGAGTCTGATATTTGGCATTCACGACTTTGTCACATTAACTTTGGTTGCATGATGCGGCTAGCCAATATGAATTTAATTCCGAAAATCTCTATTGTCAAAGGCTCTAAGTGCCAAGTATGTGTGCAAGCTAAGCAACCTCGCAAGTCCCATAAGACTGCAGAGGCAAGAGACTTGGCGCCACTAGAGCTTATACATTCTGATCTTTGTGAGATGAATGGCGTGTTGACAAAAGGTGGAAAGAGATACTTCATGATGTTGATTGATGACTCCACTAGATATTGTTACATGTATCTTCTGAAATCAAAAGATGAGGCTTTAACTTTCTTCAAAAACTATAAAGCTAAGGCAGAGAACCAACTTGATCGAAAAATTAAACGGCTTAGGTCCGATCGTGGTGGAGAGTATTTTTCCAATGAATTTGATATGTTTTGTGCGGAACATGGTATAATCCATGAGAGGACGCCTCCCTACTCACCTCAGTCAAATGGGGTAGCCGAAAGAAAGAACCGAACTCTAACTGATATGGTTAACACCATGTTAGACACATCGGGTCTTTCCAAGGAATGGTGGGAGGATGCGCTAATGACTGTGTGTCATGTCCTAAACCGAGTTCCCACAAAGCATAAGACCATGACTCCATTTGAGGAATGGGAAAGGAAAAGATCAAAACTCTCTTACCTACATACTTGGGGTTGTTTGGCGAAAGTCAATATACCAATTCCCAAGAAGCGCAAGCTTGGACAAAAAACCGTGGATTGTGTTCTTCTGGGCTATGCTTTTCATAGCATTAGCTATAGATTTTTGATAATAAAATCAGAGGTATCCGACATGCATGTTGGTACGATTATGGAGTCGAATGATGCAACTTTCTTTGAGGACATATTTCCTATGAAGGATATGTCGAGTTCATCAAATCAGGAGATACCTACTCCATCTAGTGAGGAATTCACTGTAATTCCCAAATCCAGCATTGTGATGGAACACGTGGAGAATCCTATTGAGGGTGACAATGGAACTCCTGTGAGGAGAAAGAGACAGAGGACTGCAAAGTCTTTTGGTGATGATTTCATTGTGTACCTTGTGGATGACACACCCAGGACTATTTCAGAAGCCTATGCATCTCCTGATGCTGACTACTGGAAGGAAGCTCTTCGTAGAGAGATGGATTCCATCTTAGCTAATGGTACCTGGGAGATCACTGACCATCCTTATGGGTGCAAACCTGTAGGATGTAAGTGGGTGTTCAAGAAGAAGCTTAGACCTGATGGTACGATTGAAAAGTACAAGGCACCGCTTGTGGCCAAGGGTTATACCCAGAAAGAAGGTGAAGACTTCTTTGATACTTACTCACCCGTGTCTAGACCGACCACAATTCGGGTGCTACTATCACTGGCTGCCTCACATGGTCTTCTCGTTCATCAAATGGATGTTAAGACAACTTTCCTCAATGGAGAGTTGAAGGAGGAAATTTACATGGATCAGCCAGATGGTTTTATAGTACCTGGTCAGGAAGGAAAGGTGTGCAAATTATTAAAGTCTTTATATGGCCTTAAACAAGCTCCTAAGGAGTGGCATGGGAAGTTCGAAATAACATTAACTGCTGCCGGCTTTGTAGTAAACGATGGTGACAAGTGCGTGTACTATCACTATGGTGGGGGCGAAGGAGTTATTCTTTGTCTGTATGTCGACGACATACTGATCTTTGGAACCAAACTTGATTTAATCAAGGAGGTTAAGGATTTCTTATCTCGCTGTTTTGAGATGAAGGATCTAGGAGTAGCTGATGTTATCTTAAACATCAAGCTTTTGAGAGATGAGAATGGTGGGATCACACTGCTTCAGTCTCACTATGTGGAAAAGGTCTTGAGTCGTTTTGGGTATAGCGACTGCACGACTTCTCCAACTCCATATGATGCTAGTGTGTTGCTTCGAAAGAACCGACGGATAGCTAGAGATCAACTGAGGTATTCTTAGATTATTGGCTCGCTTATGTATTTGGCGAGTGCCACGAGGCCTGACATCTCTTTTGCTGTGAGCAAGCTGAGTCGGTTTGTGTCAAAACCGGGAGATGATCATTGGCATGCGCTTGAGAGAGTTATGCGCTATTTGAAAGGCACCGCGAGCTATGGGATTCACTACACCGGGTATCCAAGGGTACTGGAGGGTTATAGTGACTCAAACTGGATATATGATGCTGATGATATTAAGGCCACAAGTGGTTATGTTTTTACACTTGGTGGTGGCGCTGTTTCCTAGAAGTCTTGCAAGCAGACCATCTTAACGAGGTCAACTATGGAAGCAGAACTCACAGCATTAGACACTGCCACTGTTGAAGCAGAGTGGCTTCGTGAACTCTTGATGGACTTACCTATCGTTGAAAAACCAATACCCCTATCCTGATGAACTGTGATAATCAAACTGTGATCGTCAAGATAAACAGTTCAAAGGACAATATGAAGTCCTCAAGACATGTGAAGAGGAGACTAAAATCTGTCAGAAAATTGAGGAACTCTGGAGTTATTACGTTGGATTATATCCAAACATCGAAAAACTTGGCAGATCCCTTCACAAAGGGTCTATCACGTAACGTGATGGATAATGCATCGATGGAGATGGGCTTGAGACCCACCGCATGAGTTGTCCATAGTGGTAACCCACTCTATGTGATCGGAGATCCCGTGAAGTAGAAGTGGGAGACAAGCTGTTGGTCAGCTGGGAGGAGATTATCCCTATATTAACTATCCCTCCCTATATTAACTATCCCACTCCTTGAAGATGCAATACTCTCCTGGTCTGCATGGCAGGTTGATACTTATCTTAATATGTTTCAAGTGGCTTATTCGGGTAAGCAGAGATATTGTCCTGCAGAACATCTTCTGAGGAACACACCTATATGAATTTGACTATTAACGTCGTAGTCTGTGAGAATTGGGTGTTCTCTAATAAATTCATGAAAAGGCCCTGGAGTACGACGTATACGCTCCACCCGCTGGGAAGCCTTGCGGCAGCCCAGTATCGGTCAAGAATTTGTATGAAACTAGTCTCGCAGAAAACTTGTAGTTCAAGGCATAGTCCACTATTCAAGTTGTGATCTAGTGTAGCATAAATCTCTAAGTCGAAGTTCAACTTCACAATATCAACTTCATAGTATCCACTAAGCACCGGTATATAAACAATGTTTTGGAACTAAATGATGGGATGTGCCAATGATACTTTGTGGGGGATTGTTGGAATTTTGCTAGTAGGCCTTTGGCCCAAAGCCCAACTAAAATTCTGAAATTCTCTTGGCCCATTCATGCACACATGTGAGTGGAGTGAGTGAGGCTAAAGTTTAGTCCCATCCCGGAAGTTGAGAGAAAGTTGCACCTCTTTATAAGGTGAGCTCTTCTACCACTTGTATAAGCATGAGAAGAGGAGACCTACACGCGCGCTCCTCCTCGTTGCTCGCCTCGCCACGCCACGCCTCGTCACGACGTGCTGCGGGTTGCGGAATTGAGCCGAGCCGAGGACAAAGCTATGCACGTTGTCTATATTTTTGCTACTCGGGAAAAATTAATGAGTCATTAATTAATAATTAACGGGCGCGTTAATTACTGAACCATTTTCGATTCTTTTGGATCGTGACGACTCGGACGTGGGGTTTACTCCAACGACCTGCCTGACCCACACTATATAGTCAGGCAGACATCTACCCTAGCCGCCGCCGTTTTTCGTATGGTTTCTCACCACCGTTCCAGATCATTGAGCCACCAAGCAAGTCTTCTCCATCCCTTATTTCGGCGTGCACCGGGAGAAGGGACAGCAGGCCTCCGGAACCCCGCCTCTCGTAATCCTGTACGGGAGAGGGGCGATCAGGTTTTTGGGGAGCGCACTCGCGCGACTGCTGGCAGCGATGACTTCGCGAACGACGACTTCTTCCCCAACCTTGGCAACCTCATCATCGACGACATGGGCGACAACGTCAACGCCGGCAGTGCTGCTCCCGCTGCACCATATGTGATTCTATCCTTCCTGTTCGAGATCGTGGTAGAACTCATGTTTCTAGTATGTGCCCTAGATGTGATCTGTTCATCTGCTATGCTAGTTCGCATGATTAGTTTAATCTCTGCTACTGTAGTCATGATTTATGTTCTATTTATTCGGATTAAATCTCGTAGTAATTTGCTCATATTTCCAACAGGTGACACCCACATGTATCGCCACCATCGGCACTGAGCTTTTGCTCGGCCCTCCCGCACGCCTTGCCACCGGGATTCAACACCCAAACCAACCATGAAGGAGGATCCACCACGACGAATCAAGGGCTCCAAATCTTGGCCATCATTGACAATAAAAAAATTCCCCAGGACCACTCGCCGCAACGCACCTCGCCATCCTCATAGGGCAAATTTTCGAGTTTTGACCCTTTTCTGAAACCTATTCGAGATTTGACCCTAGTTTGAAAAAAATTCGAGATCTAACCCTTTTTCTACCGCCAGAGTCCATGGCGGTAGGGTCTAACAGCCTACCGCCAGGGACTTTGGCGGTAGGAAACATCGCTACCGCCAACCGGGCTGGCGGTAGCCTTCACAACCCTACCGTCAAGGTGCTTGGCGGTAGGCACGAGCATGCACTGTGTTCAATAGTTAGGATTTTTTTGGCGGTAGGCTGTTATACCCTACCGCCATGGTTCCTGGCGGTAGCAAAAGGGTCAGATCTCAAAAAAAAATCAAACTAGGGTCAAATCTCGAATAGGTTTCAGAAAAGGGTCAAAATATGAAATTTAGCCTCCTCATATCCAAAGAAGATTGCCAACATCGTTGCAACACTACTTGCTAGAGAGGAATCCTTGCATTTAGCCATCCGATCCCCGGGGCCAACGTCCGAGACCCCAACCGCGTGCGCAACTCCCAAATCTAGTTGAAGGCTCAGCATGGTGCCACCCAACGTCCACGGCATGCATTGAATGGGACTAGGACCGTCGACGAGCCCGACCCAACCATGATGTATTTGTACTTTGACGACCTCACCAGTAGTGGAACACCCAGTGAGTTTGTGAGTGGCGTCCGCAACCTTTCTCGGCGTGGTCACCGCACCTTCGTCTACAACCCCATAGCTGCATCAAGTGCATGATTGGTTTGCTAACAATATTTGGCTACAAAAAAGCTGGCATTCAAAAATATTTGAATCACAAAGACTTACCAAATATTGGCAAATTTATGTGAGATGGGTATGAAAAATATTTGGCACAATGCTTGACACTGGCATGCCAATTATGGGCACCAAAGTAATTTTACAAAAGACCTAGCATCATTACATCCCCATTCCCTTCTCTCACTCCCATTTGAAAAATTGCAGCGACTTGGCGGCACATGACAGCTGCGCAAAACGGGCCAGTGGCTGCTTCGCCGCAAGCCGGAGGTAGCGATGGGAAGGCGGCGACCAGGTCTCCAGGCAACAAGTTGTGACCCATGATGAGGGCCCTCTCCTCCTCTAGACCACGGTGTAGTGTAACACATTTCCAACTCCCATTAATTGCAAACAGGTACAGGCAAGTCCTCTGCTTATGAAAGTGATGACAACGATGACACTGACACGAGTTCTGGTTCTGATGAAATGTTTTTTTAGAACGTAGACGCTGGGCGCGTCCGGCCTTAAATTAATAAAGCCCACATCGGAACAGGCAGAGTAGCTAACCACGGACATTACAAGTTCAAGACAAAAGCCAGGGCTACGCGAGAAACAGGAAGCTTAAGGTTCAGAGCCTGACTGCACGAATTGTTACAAGGCCGAAGCCCATGGCCTTGAGTACGCAGACTCGCCAAAACAAAAACAAGTGCCCACCCTCAGGTTGGCACCACCAACTCCCTAGCCGCGACGTAAACCTGGTGAATACGGACTTGGGCATGCTTCATGAGATCAGCGTCCTTCGGCTTCACCAACGGACTCCATTGCTGCAAGAGGAAAGAGCATTTGTAGATAATATTAGCCGGGTGCGTCGGGAGCTGTCCTTCAATGGTAAGTTTGTTGTGTGTCAGCCACAGGGACCATGGCATCGCGCCTATGCTGGTCCACAGCACCCTCTTGCCCTGGCCCTGGACCGAGTCCAGGAGCGCCACCAGTTCGTGCGAGGAGCGCGGGTCCCACGAGACCCCGGCCGCCTCGCGCATTGCACTCCAAGCAAAACGCGCCAGCGGGCAAAGGAAGAAGACATGGTTCGCGTTCTCTGGCGACCCGCACAGCGCACACGGCCCAGAAGCCGGGCCGTTCCTTTTTGCAATGTTAACTGATGTGGGGAGTCGATCGCGTAACAGCTGCCAGAGGAACACTTTGATTTTCAGAGGGACACGGGCTTGCCAAAGCCCTTTAGCCACTGTCTGTACCGACCCTTGGCACAGTTTGTGGTACAAAGACTTGACGGAGAACTTCCTGGACACATTGAGGTGCCAAGAAACCCTATCCTGCTCCTCAGTTAGCTCCACGGGGGCTACGAGTTGCAGCAAAGCCTCCCACTTTGCTGCTTCCTGCTCGTTCAGGTTACGGCGGAAGGCAACGGCCAGGGGGTGAGCTAATGCCTCTGCCACTCGCTGGTCTGGCGTCACTGCTAGAGCGTACAACTCTGGGAACACTTCCCAGAGAGGGCTTGTGCCCACCCAAAAATCTAGCCAGAAATGGGTGGAGCGACCATTACCGACTTGGAGCTTAGCACCTTTATCAAAAGCGGGTCTGATGGCCTGTAGGTCTTGCCAAAAGGGGGAGCCCCTTGCCTCCCCTTCATAGAAATTCCCGTTGGGAAAGTACTTGGCCCGAAGGATGTCATCCCAAAGTCCAATCGCTCCTTGTGAGAGTTTCCAGATCCATTTGCACATGAGCGCTATGTTCTGAAGTCTGGTGTTGGTGATCCCTAGTCCTCCCAAGGACTTGGGCCTACATACCGCAGCCCATTTCACCGTGTGGTATTTGCACTTAAGGCCCGACCCCTCCCAAAATAATCGTGCACGCGGCGTGTCCAACTTGGCATGAATCCCTTCTGCCAATAGGAACAACCCCATAGCAAACATGGGGAGCGAGGAAAGACTCGAGTTGGTGAGAACCAGTCTGGCTACGGAGGACATGAACTTGCCACGCCACGGGCTCACCTTCTTCCCCGCCTTCCCTGTCAGTGGTTCCCATTCGTCTATCGTCACCCGACGTGGCGCTAGAGGCAGCCCCACATACGTAAAGGGAAATTTTCCCACTTTACAATTGAGAAGGTCTGCGATACGGTGCCCCTCCTCTCTGTCAATCCCCATCGACAGGACTTCACACTTGTGGAAGTTTATTTTTAGGCCGGACATCACTTCAAAGCTTAACATCAGGACCTTAACCATAGCGATGTTGTGGTCGTCTGGTTGGAACAGTAGCAGAGTGTCATCTGCGTACTGCAAGTGGGAGATCCCCCCTGGATAAGGTGGCCAACCACACCCTTGATATGGCCAGCCGCGGTCGCTCTGCGCAGCATTGCCGCAAGGGCATCTACCATGAAGTTGAACAGGAGCAGGGAGATGGGATCGCCCTGACGCAACCCCCGCTTGTTCCTGAAGAAATTCCCTACTTCTCCATTTACCGAAATAGCAGTTTGGCCACCCGAGACCAGCTGCAAAATCCGGTGCACCCACATGGCCGAGAAGCCTCGACTAAGAAGGACCCGGCGCAAAAAATTCCAATGCACGCGGTCGTAAGCTTTTTCAAAGTCAAGTTTGAGTAGAATAGCCGGTTCGTTGGTATGTTTGAGCTCATGAATGATCGCCTGGAGCGCAAGAGCGCCTTCTAGAATGTTTCGACCGCGTATAAAAGCCGTTTGGGTGCGGCTGATTGTGTGATGCGCAATCAAGACCAGGCGGGAGGTGGTGGCTTTAGAACATATCTTGAACGGAACGTTGATGAGTGCGATCGGCCTAAACTGGCGGATGTTATCTGCCCCAGCCACCTTAGGGATCAGCGAGAGGATCCCGAAATTTAGCCTAGAGATGTCTACCGTCCCGCGCATGAAGCCGTTGCACACTTCAAAGAATGGGCCCCGAAGAAGCGGCCAGAAGTGCTTGAACATGGCAACGGGCCAGCCGTCCGGGCCTGGTGCAGAATCTGTCTTCATGCTCATGAGAGCCGCATCAATCTCCTCGGGTAAGAAGGCTAGTCCCAGCTCCTCGTTTTCCCGTTCTGAGACGAGCTGTGAAGGGTCCCAGATGCCAGCGTGAACCCCTGCACGCTGTTCTTCGCTCGTCCCCATAAGATTGATATAGAAATCATACACGTGCCGCGAAATGGCCTCCTGCGTCAACAACAATCCTTGGTCAGATTGCAAGCGAAGGATCGCACATCTGCGCCGTCTCCCGTTGGCGTAGGCGTGGAAGTACTTAGTATTCGCGTCCCCTTTGAGGATCCACTTTAGGCCTCCCCGGCACCTCCAGTACTCCTCTTCTGCCCGTAGCAAGGACTGCACTTGGTTCTCCAGCGCGTAGCGTCTAGCCCACTCCTGTTCGGAGAACGGCCGAGCGTCTGCTTGCTGGTCAATACTCGTGATCTTGGCTAGAATACCCTCTCTTAGCGATCACGCCTGCTTGCCCAAGTTGGCTCCCCAGCCCTTGAGGCAGGCCCGGAGGCGGCTCCCTACCGCGATCCAGAAGTCCATTGGGCCCCTTTGATAACCCACCTGGCTGACACAAGCTGACCACTTTTCCCTAAAGAAAGCGTCAAAGTCAGGATACTCAAACCACGCCGTCTCAAAGTAGAATCGAGGGCTGCGGCGAATCCTTTCCTCACCTGAAGCAAGGATAAGTGGCACATGGTCCGAACCGATCCGGGTCTCTGCTACCAATGAGCAGAGCGGATATAGCAGTTCCCACTCCGGGGAGATGAAGACTCTATCAAGCACCGACTGCACCGGGTCGAATTGCTTGTTCATCCACATGTAGCGTGCGCCCAACCTAGCTACTTCCCTAATAGCCATCGAGGCGATCGCACTATTGAACATGGACACCCTCGTCCAATTGATGTTATTGCTTTTTTTATCCGCACCCGAGCGAATAAGATTAAAGTCGCCCCCACCACCAGGGGCGTGAGCGTGTTGCTCACCGCAAGAACCTTCGCTTGCAGTTCGGCTAGAAACGCGGCCGAACGTGCGTGATCCGCTGGCCCATAGACCTGGATCACCACCAGCTCCCTCTGAGTCTGACGGTGGCGAATGTGGCCTGCCAGGAAAAAGGTGCCCGCATCCCACGCGATCACCTCGTAAATAGCTTGGTCGAAACTCAAAAGCATACCTCCAGAGTGCCCGATTGCGGCAAGGTGATACCAGGAGAACCTTTCCAAGGGGTCTATAGATAGTAGGTCGTGGTGCCGGAAATCCGATTTAATGGTCTCCTGTAACGCTACAATATCTATCCCTTCTTTGCGCATATACTCCTTCAGTTGTGATCTCCTGCCCGCGTGGCCGAACCCACGAATATTCCAAAAGATAGCCCGCATCTAGATGATTCTATTCCGGAGACGGATGCCCCTAGAGGACACCGCTTTGGCCACTCGCCTCGCCTTAACCTTGCAAGGCGAAGGAGGGGGGGCAACCCATGTTGCCAACACCACCTCATTGGGCCGAGACGTTAGAGCGTGCGGAGCCCCTGCCTCCCGCTCTAACTGAACTGCACGCGCCGCTGCCGCTGCAGCGATCGCCGCTTGTGCCTGTTCGGTCGCACGTAACAAAGGCACCAGCTTGCGCATACCCCCTGAGTAAGACGCGTCCACTCCACTCTCCCGTAACACTTCACCCAAATGATCGTCAGAAAAGGACTGCAGAATAGTAAAATGGGGGGAGGGTTACCTGAAGTCTCAAGGTTCTTCTGCGCCTGGATGAGCTGGGCCCGCTGCATCGCCGACAGGCCAGCCTTGGCACCCCTGGAGCGCGAGCTAGAGCAGACCGGAGCCGCTGCCACCGCCTTGGACCTCTTGGCCTGCGCAATCGGGGCCGCCTTGGAAGCCTCCTAGAGCAGAGCATCGCCAATGGGCAGCACGGTGGGAGCGGCAAGCGCCATCACCGACTGCCTTGGCGTAGGTGGCGCGCCCAGTGACTCCATGAGCCTGATCCCCTTAGTGGTCACCTTGCGCCCCGCAAGCTTCTTCGCCTGCCAAACGGACCCACTCTTGCTGCCGTCGTGCCCACCCGAAGCCGGCGAAGCAACCAAGGATAGGAGGACGGTGCTCACGGACAGCAGAATCGGCGTGCGATATCCCGCGGGGACTCCGGTGTCGCAGGAGGCCGTGTGCCCCTTGTCTAGCCCAGCCGGAGCCTGGAGAGTCACCAGCCCCAAGTTGGAGCCGTATTGGTTGGCCACGTCCATCTCCATTGGCCCCACCGAAGAAGCCCGGTCTTGACGCGGCTGGGCCGGTGGCGAGCTCGCCCCCTGATGCCAAGCTTCTCCCATGCCGCCGTGTCAATGGAATCATCCTCCATGCTCGCATCAGGATCCTTGTCATGCTCCTTGTCCTTCTCCTTGTCGCCGGATCTGGGCTCTTGTTGTTTGGCGGCGGAGGAGGAGGAAGTGCCGGAGCCCCGCGACGAGGAGCAAGCTCCGGCTCAAGCTTGATGAGGTAGCCTTCTCCGTTGAGCCATAGCTGGACCGATCCCCGCAGCTTCTCGGGTTTGCGACAGGCGAAACGCATCCTCACCGGGCCGGAGCGGATCAAGGACAGCTCATCAACCACCAGCGGACGGCCCAGCATCGTCAGCCCGGCCGTGAGGCGCTCCACCTTACGGTGCTTGGAGGGAATGCCCCAGAGCTTCACCCAGACCTCGAGCATCCTCTCTCCTTTGGGTTCGTCTGCCACGGCATCGCGGATGAGAGCAGTAATGTTGTTGAGGGACAGAAAGATCTTGTCACTTCGGGTCGCCATGCGCAGCATCGCCGGGTCCGGGAAGACCACAGAGAAGCAGTTATCATCAATCTGGGCCACCTGCCAGTCCCACTCTCCCTCAAACAGATGCGGCAGCTCCACCTCCAAGATCGCCTTCGACAGCACGCCCGGGGCCGCGGAGAGGATGTCGGCATTGACCCCGAAACCGCTCTGAGCGTCGTCAGCTGCTTCAGGGAACTGCAGGTAGAAGAAGCCCCCTCCTGGGATGGCATGGCCCATGGTCTGGAGGAGCAGCGGCTTGCCATGGGAGGGGCAGCAAGCCGAGACGTGGCCCTCCTGAGAGCAGAGGAAGCAGAGGGGCGCGAACTTGCAGGCGCTCTGAAAGTGCCCCGCCCGGCCACACTTGAAACACTCTTTGTCGTCAGCATCCTCCACCGGGATTGGCTTGGCCTCCGTGCCCTTCGACGAACCCTCCTGCAGCGAGGACGGCGGCTTGGAGCCCGCCGGCCCCGCGGCATTGAACTTCTTCTTCTTCTTCTTCGATGCGAAAGGGTCGCCGAACCGGACGCCTTGGAACTGCAGCATCTCCTCGATGCGCTTGGGTTCGAGCCCCTTTCTCTTGTGCTCTTCTTTCCTCCGCTTCTTGCGTTCCTGGTCCTTCACCCACCACGCCGGCGGCGGCCCCCAACCACCCGACTCGCCGTCGCGCGCCGCGCCATGCGCCTTGGACCGCACCTCGCGCTCGCGGCCGCGCTCCGGCTCCGCAGCAGGAGGAGGGAGAGGACGCTTGTCCGACCGCCGCTCGCCCTTGGAACCCATGGCCACCACCTCGGCAAAAGACCGCACGAGGGGCAGCAGAGGGGGAATGGGGAAGAGGGAGCGAGCAGAGTGACCGAGGCGGCGCACCTCGGATTTGGTGGCTGGAAAACCTAGCGACGGATCTAGGGTTCCTCTGGGCAGCCACAGCCACTTAAGTACCGGAGCCTCTGGGCTCGGGTCTATTGGACCGGGCCGGCCACCCACAGGCCTAGTGGGAGCCTGGCTGCGCTGCCCCTGATGAGCCGGCCCCGCGTGGGATGGATCGTGATCCGAAGTGGGCCGAGCAGCCTGAGATCCGCCCCGGCCCACCTGGCCCGCCAGCGCCACGGCTCCAACCCTAGGGCCTGGCAAGTCCGGCGCCGCCGCAGCAGCCACCCCTGGGCTCTGCGAACTCGCCCGTAACAGGAGCCCGAACTCCGCCTCCAGCGCAGAGAGGCCAGCGCCCTACCAACGCGGAGACCTCGACCGGGCCGCCCGACGCGCTGCTCCGACCTGAGGAACTTGCCGACGAGGACCACGGCCCCCGGGCGCGAAGGCACGCCGTCTGCCAGGATGAAGCGAGCCCCCGAGCTCCGCCGCCCTGGCTACGAAATCCCCGACCGAGCTTAGGGCGGTCCACGGGCCGTCCCCTCCCCGTCGACGACCACGTCCGCCTCCGCATCTGAGTCCTCTGACTCCTCCCCCGCCAGTGCCCAAAAACGGCTGCCGGACCTGCCGCCAGCTCCCACCGGCGCGTCACACCGCCCCTCCTTGGGTACAGCGCCACGCCGGACTTGACCAGCGTCCACTCCGCCGAGCCATGCCGGCCATACACCGCATCCCCGCGTCGCCCCCTCCGTCGCCCGAAGAATCGCCTCTCCGTACAAGAGTCGTTGGGGACATCTCTCTCCTCCGTCGTATAACCTATGTAGTTTAAATTTGGCCCTGCTCTGTGCCGGCTGTTGCCTGCTGGGCTTTGAGATTCTCTAGGTGCTGGTTTCATTAACATATGGGCTAATGAGCAAGTAGCCGCGACCAGCCCGGCCATTAGCCGGTTCTGAAATGTGAGACTGTCAGGTTGTGTATGAACTTCCGTATGTACCTCATGTCTTTAATTGTGCTATCCTCTATGCTTTTGACTAAGTAGCAAATGATTTTTGAACCCTTCATGATGCATGTAATTAGACATCGTAGTATTGTTCCTAGTGAGAACCTCTATTATTCATGATGAAGGATCAGTGATGAACTTCTGTTCTCTGTTCAAAATCCCATGTTTTTGGGACAGATATGCACATATACTTATTTCCACAAAATGAGTTAGCGAGGACATGGAGTTTCTTAGCTCAGGCTCAAACTAAATGAGCTCAGATGAACAGTAAAATCAAAAAATATAAACCAAATTGATGGTACTTCTAAAAGCATTTTGGAGCGCTCACTTTATCTTTTTTGTCAGCGCTCGAAACATTTTTTTAGTGATTGTCGCAATAAAATATGATTTTTCTGAATATGTTTGAATTGTTTTCGATATTACTGTTCATGCCAAGAGCATTTGATCTCGAGCACAGATTAGGACTAGCTGCTTAGCAGCACGATGAAGATGGGGAAAACCGTGGATAAATCATCACCACTGGAACCGACGGCAAGACACGAGGCGAGCACGATGAGAGAGAACCATCACCCAGAGCAATCAGGCCAGAAATCCAGGAACATGATGAACAATCCCATTGTTGCAAGCAAGCGGCGAGAAGACCAAGCAGGCGGCTCCGATCTGCCGTCCTGAGAGACACCATGGTGAAGGAGAAGCCACTCTAGCTTATTCCGACGTGGTGCCACCGCCTCCACCCAAGCGGCGCCTAAGGAAACACCAAGCCAACCCTAACAAACTGCTAGAACCGAAGCGCCGAGGTCCCCACCCCCAGCCGCCGCTGGAGCAGCTGATGGAGGCAGGCACAACCGACTTCACCGACAGAGGGAGGAGGGCAGTGGTTGCTCCTCCTCAAACGCCTCTCTCATGCGGTTGGAGAAGATCAACAGTTGCTAGAAAAAGATCTGACCGAGAAGTATGAGTTTATATGCGTTTCTTACAGCTTTAGTTGGAATATGGATTTATTAATCAAGCCTACTTTTTTGTGGAGAATTAATCAAGCACGAGTTGAACAAAGATTATCCATATATTCATAGAGCGTGCCAACTCTAAATAAACTGCTTAGGTTAGGAAAAAGGAATTACTCTTTAGTTGGTGACTGTTACCTCCTCGAGAGCTTATACTTGCATGATGAAAGTACCGGCCTGGTATCAAGACACAATCAAGATCTAATGCTGCAGGCGCCTCCGCGCCTGAATCAACTGACAAAGCCCATGTAGCCACCAAAAGGAACACCATTGGTGCCACCGATGCGGCCAAACTCCATCTCTCTCCCAACAAAACTCCAGACACCGCCGAGTGGGCTCGTGACCACGGTGAAGATGTCGACATCGTTATAGGCAAAACCCCTACGGGAGTCGCTACCGATGGCCGGGAGGCCCGGACGGTCCTGATGCCTGCCATGCCCACAAAGAAATTCTTCTTGTCTTCTGTGCCCACTACAGCAGCGCTGTTTTCAGCAGTAGCGCGGGTCGGCAGCGCAAGGCAGAGGAGGAGGGAGGTGATAATGCCAGAGCACCTCTTGGCTCTAAATTTTAATCGCTCTCTCAAGTGTTGTGCGCGTGAGATGCTGCTACTGCTTCACTTGTGGTGTGGAGGGTTTTGTGGTTTAAATAAGCACGGAGAAGTACCTGCGACGAGAGGCAGGGGAACATGAAGATTGAAGGGTGTAAATGAGGACACTAGAGTGTTGTAGCGATCGAATGTTTTTTCAGGTATTCAAGGGGAGTAAATTTCGTAGCAGAGGTAGACGAAATATGTTGCTCGTGTTTGGCAAATACTGCGCCTCTTCTTTGCTCCTAGCAAATGAAGACCTGGCTTCTTAATTATAAACTTGATCGACCCTATGATACCTGGATTTTAACACGTCAACAGAATGGCCGATTCCGACTGAAAATCGCCTCAGAAATTCTTTTCTAATTAGGCTCGACAGCTAGTCCTTAATTATAGAGAGATGTAAAGGTTGGATAAGACATTCTAATATCCAAGGACACGTAGGGTATCTTTTGTTCGTGTGATCCTAAAAGTGCAGTAAACAAGTGTTCAACATAAATTAAAACACATGACTACATAATTTGATTACATCGCAAGACTTTTTTATGAATGATTATATGCAAGCATGTGACATAAAAATATATTTTAAAGCAAATTTCCATGAGGTTGAATTCAACGGAAAAATTCCGTTGGAAGTCCAGATCAGTAGTTGAGAAGTGAACCGTAAGACCAGTTAAGTTCTTCAAATTGTCTGCCCAAGTTTCACGATTTCGTTTTCCATTTAGGAGAAAATATATTGATTTCTTTGTGCCAACCACAAATCTATTCAAAACTAAGTGGCAATACATACTGATCTTATATGGTACACAATAGAAATAGCGGAATATGATTTATGTATGATCTAGAAGCTTGTCGAGTGTGCTCAGCTCTGTCCTCGGTTACCTCTTTGATCTCCAATTAAACTTTAAATTCAAAATAGTTTCAAGAAATTAAGTTCTTCTTTTGGTTTACGAAGTAGCTGGTTGGCAGCCTAGCATACACATTGGTGGGACTATGCATTTGCATCGATGCAATGCACGGCATATACTTGCATATCAGAGATCACGTACGTGAGTGACCCAAGTCGACTAAACGTCCCAGAGTCCAAGTAGCTAGGTGACGGCTGGTACAAAGAAACAGCCAACATCTGATGCCGCCGGCGCCTCCTCAGCCGTTAGTGCTGTTGCAGCCCGTGAAGTTGCCCAAAGGAACACCAGCAGAGCCTCGCATAGAGCAGACCTATAAGTTGGTCCTCGCGCGTGTTCTGACGATGGCGCTGCCGAGCGGGCCCGTGACACCGGTCAAGACATCGTCTTCGTTGTTGCTGAAGGCCCCTATGTAGCCGGCGCCGACGGCCAAGAGGACTGGATGGTCCGTCCGAATGCCTTCCATGCCCACGGACATGTTCTTCTTGTCCGTCGTGCGTGCCAGGTGCAGCAGGCACGATCTCCTAACTGCCGCAGCGACACAGACCAGGAGTAGAGAGGCGACAGTACGTGCCAGAGCACTTGTTGGCCGTAGCTCTCGATTCTACTTGGTCTCGAGAGTGTCATGCTCGTGAGATATGCTGCTAGCCTGCTACCGAAGCTGACTGCGGTGTGGTGGAATTTGCGGCTCAAATAGGCGGACCGGAGGGGCATGCTCGACGCAGACACAGAGGCAGGGTAGGGAGAGGGTGTAAATGAGCCGGTGCAAGTGTTGTGGTGAATGTTTTTCTTTAGGAATTGGGATTAATAATTTGGGCAGTAATAGGCGCCGCCCGGCCGGCCTAAATTTTGGCTGGTTGCTGCACGTGGCGTCCGATTCAATTATTCAAAAATGCCATCGCTTTGTTACGCGCATGCTAAAAAATGCTACTCACATCATGATTGTCAGCTCAAATCTCGTTTGCCATGTCATAATAACCAAAATACCTATAGATCAACATGTCAGCTCTTCCTCTATCTCACTATAATAAAGTGTGGGTCCCACTTAATCCTAACAGCGTTCTTATTTTCTCTAAAATTATTCGCTTACTTACTCCTAACAAGTAGGGTCCATACTTATCATTGTGAGATAGAGAGAACTGATATGTGGGTATAGGTGTATTTTTATCATATAACATGGTCAACGAGTTTGACCTGACAACAACGATGTCTAATGGCATTTCTGAGCAAACATCTAATTGAATGATGGCATTTTTGAGAAAACATCTCACGGAACGATGGCATTTTTGAGCTGTTCTAATTTCTAATGGCAAAACTGAATAGTGAGACGCAACCAATGGCATAAACGATAAAAACCCATTTTTTTAATCCGTCTGGTCGTCCTCTCAGGGGTCCCTTCCTTTTTGCTTCTATACGCTGGTCCACCTGCACTGCCCGAAAGTCACTTGCCCCAGGTGCATCAGTGTCATGTGGGTGAAGCCCATCCACAAGATAATACGACTTCTCCCTGCTATCTACATATAATAATTTCATTTCAAAATGTACCCTGAAAATCTGCACTTGTTAAACTGTGTTGTGTATGTAGCATTGCAACAAAAATCAAAAAGCACAAATCAAAATAAAAAAAAGTTGTATGTTTGTAGCATAATTTCAGTACTTTGACAACGAAAAGAGAAACATATGTAGCATTGTGCGTAAAAGCTCACAACAAATAATGGAAAAACCATGGAAGCAAATTCGTTATATGTTTCCAACATATTTGTAGTATAAATTTGCAACTAAAAAGCCACTCATGAAACAGTTCATTCGGCTGTTGCGGCTTTCATGGAAACACGAGCCTCCGGGAAGCTTTTTCCATCGTCAGTTTAAGCTTTTTGCATAGCCAGTTGAAGCTTTTTTTTCAACGGTTGCAGCTTCTTCCGTTGAACAGTGTCCTGGTTGAAACTTTTGCATCTACGGTTGAAGCATTTTCTATCAACAGTTGCAACTTCTTTAGTTGCACAGTGTACTGGTTGAAGTTTTTTCTGTCAATGGTAACCACATTTTCCTTTTCACAGTGCCCATTGAAGCTTTTTTCATTTAGGGTTGAAGCTTTTTCTGTCAACGGTTGCAAGCACTGACCGGCCCCCAGCTTCCGCCATCTGCGATTGAATTTTTTTATGACCAGTTGTAGCTTTCTTAGGTGCCGGTTGCATAGAACTGGTTGCAGCACCAATGCAGCAAAAAATCAACATTGATTCCAGCAAAATTTACCACATGTTCTAGCAAAAAATATCTTTGGTTGTAGCATCGGCGGGGGAGCAGTTTGAGTTGCATGGGGACTGGGGACCTAAGGCGAGAGGAAGAAGCAACAGTGCTAGAGGAAAAATAAGCAAAGAAAAAATAAATAAACAGCGGGGTGGAAGAGATAACGAAAGCGCTTGAGGCCAACCAAACACATATGTGCTAGTTTGTTCCTGCCTGAAATAGCGAGCGAGCGAGGCACGACCGGCCGAGCGCCCGGCCGGTGGTCCGGAGGGAAATGTTTCCCTAATATATTTTGTAGGAGTGGAGGTAGGCGAAGTTCGGTTGCTTGTGTTTCCAGATTGTGCTTCTTTTTCTCCAAGCAAATAAAATTGGGCTTTTAAATCTGGACTGGAACAGCTCAAAACTCGGGCTTGAAAAAGGCCCAATGCCTAACCATTTTGGTGCTGGTTTGTATGGTGAGACCCAAGCCCGTTTTTTAGAGAACTTTTTCAATAGTTGTCCAAACGCAGTTTCCTTCCTTCTGACTGCATCGACGACATAGGGTTGTCACTGACAAAGTGACAAGTATCATGAGGCTATTAAATACCAAGCTGAGCAATTATTTTCCCTTTTAAAAAATACACTTTGAAGATATTTGGGGACTGAAAATACCCACCGAGCCATCACGTCGAGGCTGAACTTGCATGGGATGAAAAGAGAATTGCAGAGTACGCATATAGTACGCTTGAACATCATCTCTATTATTAATGTCTCAGTTGGTAGGTCGCGTTCCGGGTTTTATTTTCGTCTCACTATTTTCGTTTCACCATTTTCGTCCGGTTTTTTTTTGCTGGTTTTTTTTCGTCACATCCCCGGTGCCACGCCTTCGTCCACCGGTTTACGAAAGGAAAAAATAGCCCAGCCACCCCGCAGTCCCGCACGACCTTTGCCTCCTCGATCCCACCTCGACATCCATCTCGCCGCCACCTCCTGCTCCGCCCCGCCGTGCGCCGTCCGTCGCCACCGTGCCTGCGTCGCCGTCCCCCGTATCGACTCCGCTGTCCGAATCCCGCTGCCGCCGCGCCTGCGCCGCCGTCCCCAGTATCCACGCTGGCCTCCAAGAAGCACTGGATGTCGTCCCCCTTCTTCCCCTTCTCCACGTCCAGCCCCAGCCCGGCGCACCACCTCTTCTCCTCCTCCTCCGCGGCCTCCCCCAGGGCCTCCTCCAAGTCCCCCGCCCCGGCGGGCCCCAAGTCCCCGGCGCCCGCCACCCCGGCCAGGCGCCTCCTGCGCCTGCCCTTCCCGCCGCCCTCGCCCGCCAAGCACATCCGCCAGGCACTCGCGAGGAGGCACGTCTCGCCGCGCCCGGCGATCCCCGAGGAGGACGGCGACGGCGGAAGGGGCCTAGACAAGGGCTTCGGCTTCAACAAGGGCTTCGCCGCCAAGTACGACCTCGGGGACGAGGTCGGGAGGGGCCACTTCGGCTACACCTGCGCCGCCAGGATCAGAAGGGCGCGCGCAAGGGGGACGCCGTCGCCGTCAAGCTCATCCCCAAGGCCAAGGTGATGACCTGCTCGCAACCTCTGCAAACCCTTGAGTTTGGATCCCTTCGCTGGTTTTTCTAAAAATTCATGCCGCGGGAGTTTATAGGCGATCTTAGATTTGTGAAAAAGATCAACTATATCTGTGGGTCTATGACGCAGGTTTGAAGGCGCCTGACAAGCCCATCGTCGCGCCGCCGACCTGCTGAAATTCGAGGTCGGCACCCGTGCGAACTCAGGTAACCTTGGTCGTGCTTGACAGGTATTGTCACATCATCTCAGTTTCTTCATTTTATCAAAAAAAAATCCCAGTTTCTTCAGATTGACATGGTCAGCCATGTACTAAAAATGTGATGTTGTTTCTGTAGTTAGCCTTTTAAATAGCAAGTGGGGTATGTGTGTGTTGCATCTGATGTGCACGAGCTCAACCTGGTGAGCTCCTGGGAGAAGAAAAAAGGAGCCACAACAGCCCTAGCGAGCTCGAGATGACGACGGTGCCACAGGTGGTGTGGGAGAGGAGATGGTCTCCATCCAAGGTCCGAGGACCAGCCATGACGTCGAGCTGCTGCAGCTTGGAGTTAGGAGGGTATTCGCACCCCGGCGTGTCCCGGTACGTGCTTTGGAAGAGACACGCATCAATCTCAACAAACCCTGATGCGTCCACATTATTTGTTTCTGAAACAAATAGCAGCTCTCCAATGTAGTAAGGAGAAACCAAGAATGACAGAGCACCCTCGTGTCAAACTCAACACACCCTGGCATTTCTCCATTGTTTGATTCAGAAACAGGCAGAAACAACTGCTATATATCTCTGAATTTATTTAAGGTTGTTTCTCTTATTTCTATTCTGATGTGCATGCATCTTCCCTTGCTATCTTCCATACACATATGTGCTACAACCATGCCATTTTGTCCTGTAAATGCGCTACAGATATGTGCAACAAAGTAGTCTTCATGTGCGAAGAAGCAAAGGGCTTTTATGCGGCTATGCCAACATGCTACATGTTAGTTGGAAGTCCAATCTTATCCTTGATTACCGCTCTTTAAGCAAAATTATTAGTAACAGATCTTATCCTAGATTATTCTTGCTTGAACGATTTTAGAAGCACAACTATCAGTATGTGCACTTAATAAAATGCAAGTCCGAATGCAGATGCTGAAAAAATATTTTGGAAATTATACATTATTCAGTCTCCCAGTTTGTGATTTGCTTTTTGTTTATGTTGTCCAGAAATGTACAAAGGACTGACATGTGTCATCTATAGCATGTCCCCTTTGTCTGAATGTTCAAGTAGAAGAGTTTCATCTCATTTGGCAAGGAGCACTGCAATAATACATGCAACTCTTCACAGCTACTAACATGAAGTTGCACTCAGGCTCTCGCATGAACTAAAGAGTTATTGTCGGTATGTATCACTGTTTAATTTTTACAGTCTATAGGTTTATTTATATGGCAAGTATTGATCTCAAGGACAACATTGCTGTAACTACTGTCACCCATTCAAAAATTTCTTTAGAGGAACTACAACATGTATTTTGCTGACCTGAACATTGAAATAATGAGTACAAAAGGTTCAGGGCATATGCGAATAATTGAAGTTTTATATTTGCGGACAAGGGAGAAACGCCTAAATTAGAAGGCAGAGTAGAATTTTATACTCTGTTGTTGCAGTGTGGCTTTTGGGAATCCTTAGCACGATTATCCCAGAGGTGAAGCTTAGACACCACCGTGGATTTGTCTGGCTATGAATCATGGTCATGAAATACGTTCATGTTGTTCCCTTTCCAGATGCTTTAGAACAGACAAGCGATGATGCTGGAATAAGAGGTTCTCGATTCCCTTTTATGTCATAGTTCATACTACAACACACATATACTGCAGCCTCTTAAATTATAAAATTATTGTCTCTTAGATTATAAAATTTCTTGATATCAAATTGTATGTACTGCAAATTTTCTCCTTTTTACTGCCTGCTTGATTGTATATATAGAATAACTAGATAATGATGCTCCATGCATTACTAGAGCTGTTGATAGCTTGTCCACCTAGATTATTTTACACTCTCTTCTTAGGAGAATTTAGCTCAGATATTTAGGTGCAACACATGTACTGCGAAGCGAGATATTTAGATTGTTTTTCTTGGGTAAACCAAACTCTTGACATTCCAAAACCTCTACTACTAAAGGTATAATTTGATTACTTAACTTCATGCTTTGACCATAAATCTTTGGAAAAAAATTAATTGATGGTTAAAAGTCATGTGCTGCTGCATTGGACTATGAGCTTGAAAAAAGAGTACCTACCTAATACCTACAGAGGTGGCTAATCCTTCCAGTGACCTATATATGTAAGTATGTAAGTTAGGCTCAATTCCAAGTTAGCCTATACTATTTGTGTCAATTTAGTTTATCCTGTTACCACTTGCAAATATATTTTAATATAATATAACTCCTATTGTTGTCTTCAATAGAGAGGGAATAAATCTCTAACGAATATTTTGGTACATTCATGCTACCTATCATTTGCATTTAAAATCGAACATGCAATAGGCAGCCATAGCAAATCTATATACTGCATAAACCTTTACTTGAAAGGATTAAATCACATAAATTGTCCCGTCCATTATAATTGATGATGTCTATACAATCAACCCAGCCAACAAATATTAGGCCAAATGATCACACACAGAACCAACAAAAACCTTAGTTCCATATGAAGCTGCCTACCAGAATCCATAACATACATCGACTAATAAAGCTCCAGCCTGCTTCAGATTAATAGTAGAGCGCGTTCAGGAATCAAAATCATGCAAATTGGTTATTTATTATAGTTGGAAAAGAACTATTGTTAAAGCAGAGTCCGCGGTTAAGAAGTTCATAAGTCTTAGCCGCTTTTTTTGGCGTATTGAATGTGCAGGAATTGATACAATAAAGTTTCAATAAGATGTCATCATTATATCCATTGTCAATTTAGCTGAACATTTTTTTAGCAAAAATTCTACGAAACTTGTAAGGTGTCGTGTTGAAAATCTGCGAGGAATAGTTAATGACCCTTTGACCCAATAAACTTTGATCATTGATCAATTTCTATGTGTCAGTTGTCCCATGACATGGATCACTTGTTCCTCGAACTTCCCTGGCTGAAGGAGCAACTGGAGAAGTACATTGACGAGGCCTCGGCGACTGGATCATGGAGCCCAAACGCGCTTCGCACCACCCCGGATGCTTGATTGAAAGAAGGGTTGGAGCCTCGCTGCATCACCAGGGATTTGACATGGGACGTCCCTGTCCCACACGAGAAGTACAAGGATAAGGTTTGCCATCTGAGCACATAGAGATTCATTGTGAAAATTTATCTCTCTCCATGTTGTATTAATGTTTGTCCATGTGATGAACCGTTCCCAATTAGCTTGGCCATATGCATTAGTCATGATTTGCTACTGATTCTTTTTGGTTCATTATGTATCTTTGACTATCCAACTCCATGGACATGTTTTTATTTTCCTGTTCTGTCTTGAGAGCACACATGTGGAGTTGTGCATGGCATGTTGAGCTGTACAGGGAGTATATATCTATTGAGTTCTGCGGTTATTTTCAATTTCGATGGTGGAAACGATTTAAGGATAAGTTGGCGGAATGCCTCGAAGATGTTTTATAAGCTTTAAAAATAGTGGATGGTCTGAGGATCCTGTGGCATGCTCTGATTTGTTTCAGAGTTCGGATGTTTCGATGATGTGCATCGTGTGCTTCCGAGGCAACAGAAGGTTGTACACATATCAACGTCTATGGGTGAAGATATCCTACCATATCTAGAACCTGTTTGATATGCAGATTAGTCAAGCTTTTGTAGAGCAGTCCTCATAAGTTGCAAGATACATGCATGGTTCGTATGGTTCATTACTCATAACTAATCTATATGTCAAAACTTGGACAACTATTTAGCCCTTGAATTATCTTATAAATTGACAATGATGATGTTTTCATGCAGTCTGCAATTCTGGTTTTGTAGCAGCTGCTATAGAACAGGATTTTATCCCATATCCAGAGAAGGTTCTTGAAATGAGGAAAGGCTTTATTGTGCTTGGCAAGGATGATGATTTTTGTGCATGAGCTAGGACTAGCAACAGCAGTTGGCAGAACCAGGATGGAAGTCATATTGCCTCCTTTTATTGAAGCTGCTATTTCACTGAGTCCTAATTCCACTACTTCAGAGTTCAGACAACCAAAAGGCTTTAGCGCAATTATTTATGCTCTTCATATTTGCAGGGTTTTGGATTGGATTATAGCGAGCTAATGTAGTACGTTCATATATTGGTCACTTGTGGATTGCAGATTTAAGAATATGAATTCTATTGAGATTGAGGCAGCCTAATAAGTGGAAGAAAATATTAGAAATTGCATGGCAGCCAGAGTGAGGTATGTTTTTCATGTCCAACTTTCAATTTAGTATGTTCTCATTTTAACTGTAGTTGGTAATTGTACGGCCATATAGTCATATCTCTACTATTAAAGGGGATTAGGTATGCCGTTTCGTTCGTTCATATCGTTACCTCATCATTCATTTTGTTCGTTACCCTCCTCCCTAACTGCTTGATTTACCTCGAAGACTCCTCCTCCTAACGATTCTTTCCCAGTTTTCAACCCTTTTTTGCTAGCTGACAGAAAGAGTCACTCCACAGTCCACATGAATCTGTTGGAAATATGCCCTAGAGGCAATAATAAATTAGTTATTATTATATTTCCTTGTTCATGATAATCGTTTATTATCCATGCTAGAATTGTATTGATAGGAAACTCAGATACATGTGTGGATACATAGACAACACCATGTCCCTAGTAAGCCTCTAGTTGACTAGCTCGTTGATCAATAGATGGTTACGGTTTCCTGACCATGGACATTGGATGTCATTGATAACGGGATCACATCATTAGAAGAATGATGTGATGGACAAGACCCAATCCTAAGCATAGCACAACATCGTGTAGTTCGCATGCTAAACCTTTTCTAATGTCAAGTATCATTTCCTTAGACCATGAGATTGTGCAACTCCCGGATACCGTAGGAATACTTTGGGTGTGCCAAACGTCACAACGTAACTGGGTGGCTATAAAGGTGCACTACGGGTATCTCCGAAAGTGTCTGTTTGGTTGGCACGAATCGAGACTGGGATTTGTCACTCCGTGTGACGGAGAGGTATCTCTGGGCCCACTCGGTAGGACATCATCATAATGTGCACAATGTAATCAAGGAGTTGATCACGGGATGATGTGTTATGGAACGAGTAAAGAGACTTGCCGGTAATGAGATTGAACAAGGTATCCGGATACCGACGATCGAATCTCAGGCAAGTATCGTACCGCTAGGCAAAGGGAATTGTATGCGGGATTGATTAAGTCCTTGACATCGTGGTTCATCCGATAAGATCATCGTGGAACATGTGGGAGCCAACATGGGTATCCAGATCCCGCTGTTGGTTAGTGACCGGAGAGGTGTCTCGGTCATGTCTGCATGTTTCCCGAACCCGTAGGGTCTACATACTTAAGGTTCGATGACGTTAGGGTTATAAGGAATAGATATACGTGGTTACCGAATGTTGTTCGGAGTCCCGGATGATATCCCGGACGTCACGAGGAGTTCCGGAATGGTCCGGAGGTAAAGATTTATATATGGGAACTCCTGTTTTGGTCACCGGAAAGGTTTCGGGTTTTATCGGTAACGTACCGGGACCACCGGGAGGGTCCCAGGGGTCCACCAAGTGGGGCCACAAGCCCCGGAGGGCTGCATGGGCCAAGTGTGGGAGGGGACCAGCCCCAGGTGGGATGGTGCGCCCCCCACAAGGGCCCAAGGCGCCTAAGGGGAGGGGGGGGGGCAAACCCTAAGGGCAGATGGGCCTTAGGGCCCATGCCTGGTGCGCCTCCCTCTCCCCCTCCCCTGGCCGCCCCACCAGATGGGATCTGGGCTGGCCGCCGCCCCACCAGATGGGATCTGGGCTGGCCGCCGCCCCACCAGATGGGATCTGGGCTGGCCGCCGCCCCTAGGGTGGAACCCTAGGTGGGGGTGCAGCCCCCTCCCTCTCCCCTATATATAGTTGAGGTCTTTGGGGCTGCCAACACATGAGTTTCTGACCTCTTCTTGGCGCAGCCTTACCCCTCTCCCTCCTTGTCTCTTGCGGTGCTTGGCGAAGCCCTGCTGGAGTACCACGCTCCTCCACCACCACCACACCGTCGTGCTGCTGCTGGATGGAGTCTTCCCCAACATCTCCTTCTCCCCTTGCTGGATCAAGGCGTAGGAGACGTCACCGGGCTGTACGTGTGTTGAACGCGGAGGTGCCGTCCGTTCGGCACTAGGATCATCGGTGATTTGGATCACGATGAGTACGACTCCATCAACCCCGTTCACTTGAACGCTTCCGCTTAGCGATCTACAAGGGTATGTAGATGCACTCTTCTTCCCCTCGTTGCTAGATTACTCCATAGATTGATCTTGGTGATGCTTAGAAAATTTGAATTTCTGCTACGTTCCCCAACAGTGGTACCAGAGCTAGGTCTATGCGTAGTTACTATGCACGAGTAGAACACAAAGTAGTTGTGGGCGTCGATATTGTCAATTATCTTGCTGTTACTAGTCTTATCTTGATTCGGCGGCATCGTGGGATGAAGCGGCCCGGACCAACCTTACACGTACGTTTACGTGAGACCGGTTCCACCGACTGACATGCACTAGTTGCATAAGGTGGCTGGCGGGTGTCTGTCTCTCCCACTTTAGTCGGATCGGATTCGATGAACAGGGTCCTTATGAAGGGTAAATAGAAATTGGCAATTGACGTTGTGGTTTTGGCGTAGGTAAGAAACGTTCTTGCTAGAAACCTATAGCAGCCACGTAAAACTTGCAACAACAATTAGAGGACGTCTAACTTGTTTTTGCAGCAAGTGTTTTGTGATGTGATATGGCCAAAGGATGTGATGAATGATATATATATGATGTATGAGATCATGTTCTTGTAATAGGAATCACGACTTGCATGTCGATGAGTATGACAACCGGCAGGAGCGATAGGAGTTGTCTTAATTTATTTATGACCTGCGTGTCAACATAAACATCATGTAATTACTTTACTTTATTTCTAATCGTTAGCTGTAGTAGTAGAAGTAATAGTTGGCGAGACAACTTCATAAAGACACGATGATAGAGATCATGATGATGGAGATCATGGTGTCATGCCGGTGACGATGATGATCATGGAGCCCCGAAGATGCAGATCAAGAGGAGCAAAGTGATGATGGCCATATCATGTCACTATTTAATTTCATGTGATGTTTATCATGTTTATGCATCTTATTTTCTTAGAACAACGGTAGTAAATAAGATGATCCCTCATTAAAATTTCAAGAAAGTGTTCCCCCTAACTGTGCATCGTTGCGAAAGTTCGTCGTTTCAAAGCACCACGTGATGATCGGGTGTGATAGATTCTTACGTTCGAATACAACGGGTGTTGACGAGCCTAGCATGTACAGACATGGCCTCGGAACACATGCAAAACACTTAGGTTGACTTGACGAGCCTAGCATGTACAGACATGGCCTCGGAACACAAGAGACCGAAAGGTCGAGCATGAGTCGTATGGTAGATATGATCAACATGAAGATGTTCACCGATGTTGACTAGTCCGTCTCACGTGATGATCGGACACGGCCTAGTTGACTCAGATCATGTAATCACTTAGATGACTAGAGGGATGTCTATCTGAGTGGGAGTTCATAAGATGAACTTAATTATCCTGAGCATAGTCAAAAGGTCTTCGCAAATTATGTCGTGGCTCGCGCTTTAGTTCTACTGTTTAGATATGTTCCTAGAGAAAATTTAGTTGAAAGTTGATAGTAGCAATTATGCGGACTAGGTCCGTAAACTAAGGATTGTCCTCATTGCTTCATAGAAGGCTTATGTCCTTAATGCACCGCTCAGTGTGCTGAACCTCGAACGTCGTCTGTGGATGTTGCGAACATCTGACATACACATTTTGATAACTACGTGATAGTTCAGTTAAACGGTTTAGAGTTGAGGCACCGAAGACGTTTTGAAACGTCGCGAAACATATGAGATGTTTCGAGGGCTAAAATTGGGATTTCAGGCTCGTGCCCACGTCAAGAGGTATAAGACCTCCGACGATTTTCTTAGCCTGCAAACTAAGGGAGAAAAGCTCAATTGTTGAGCTTGTGCTCAGATTGTCTGAGTACAACAATCATTTGAATCGAGTGGGAGTTGATCTTCCAGATGAGATAGTGATGTTTCTCCGAAGTCATTACCACCAAGCTGCTAGAGCTTCGTGATGAACTATGATATATCGGGGACATATATGATGATCCTTGAGATATTCGCGATGTTTGACACCACAAAAGTAGAAATCAAGAAGGAGCATCAATTGTTGATGGTTGGTGAAACCACTAGTTTCAAGAAGGGCAAGGGCATGAAGGGATACTTCATGAAACGGCAAATCAGCTGCTGCTCTAGTGAAGAAACTCAAGGTTGAACCCAAACCCGAGACTAAGTGCTTCTGTAATAAGGGGAACAGCCACTGGAGCAGAATTACCCTAGATACTTGGTAGATAAGAAGGCTGGCAAGGTCGATAGAAGTATATTGGATATACATTGTGTTGATGTGTACTTTACTAGTACTCCTAGTAGCACCATGGTATTAGATACCGGTTCGGTTGCTAAGTCTTAGTAAACTCGAAATAAAAGGCTACGGAGTAAACGGTGACTAGCTAAAGGTGAGCTGGCGATATGTGTTGGAAGTTTTTCCCAAGCTTGATGTGATCAAGCATCGCACGCTCCCTCTACCGTCGAGATTGGTGTTTGCATTGAGCATAGACATGATTGGATTATGTCTATCGCAATACGGTTATTCTTTTAAGGAGAATAATTGTTACTCTGTTTATTTGAATAATACCTTCAATGGTATTGCACCCAAAAATGAATGGTTTATTGAATCTCGATCGTAGTGATACACATGTTCATGCCAAAAGATATAAGATAGTAATGATAGTACCACCTACTTGTGGCACTGCCACGTAAGTCATATCGGTATAAAACGCATGAAGAAGCTCCATGTTGATGGATCTTTGGGCTCACTCGTTTTTGAAAAGTTTGAGACATGCGAACCATGTCTATTGGTGTATATGCATGAAGAAACTCCATGCAAATGGATCGTTTGGACTCACTTGATTTTGAATCACTTGAGACATGCAAATCATACCACATGGGCAAGATGACTGAAAGCCTCGTTTTCAGTAAAATGGAACTAGAAAGCAACTTGTTGGAAGTAATATATTTTGATGTGTGCAGTCCAATGAGTGCTGAGGCGTGTAGTGGATATCATTATGTTCTTACTTCACAGATGATTTGAGTAGATGTTGAGTATATTTACTTGATGAATCACGAGTCTGAATTACTGAAAGGTTCAAGTAATTTTAGGGTGAAGGTGAGAGATCGTCGTGACAAGAGGATAAAATGTCTATGATATGATCATAGAGATGAATATCTGAATTACGAGTTTGGCACAGAATTAAGACATTGTGGAAATTGTTTCACAACTAATAAAGCCTGGAACACCACAGTGTGATGGTGTGTCCGAACATCATAACTGCACCCTATTGGATATGATGCATACCATGATGTCTCTTATCGAATTACCATAATAGTTTATGGGTTAGGCATTAGAGACAACCACATTCACTTTAAATAGGGCATCACGTAATTCCGATGAGATGACACCGTATGAACTATGGTTTAGAGAAACCTAAGCTGTCATTTCTTAAAAGTTTGGGGCTGCAACGCTTATGTGAAAAAGTTTCAAGCTGATAAGCTCGAACCCAAAGCGGATAAATGCATCTTCATAGGACACCCAAAAACAGTTGGGTATACCTCTTGTCTCAGATCCAAAAGCAATACGGGATTGTTTCTAGAATCGGGTCCTTTCTCGAGGAAAAGTTTCTCTCGAAAGAATTGAGTGGGAGGATGGTGGAGACTTGATGAGGTTATTGAACCGTCTCTTCAACTAGTGTGTGGCAGGGCACAGGGAGTTGTTCCTATGGCACCTACACCAATTGAAGTAGAAGCTTATGATAGTGATCATGAAACTTCAGATCAAGTCACTACCAAACCTCGTGGGATGACAAGGATGCATACTACTTCAGAGTGGTACGTAATCCTGTCTTGGAAGTCATGTTGCTAGACAACAATGAACCTACGAGCTATGGAGAAGCGATGGTGGGCCTGAATTCCGACAAATGGTTAGAAGCCATGAAATCCGAGATAGGATCCATGTATCAGAACAAAGCATGGACTTTGGTGGACTTGCCCAATGATCGGCAAGCCATTGAGATAAATGGATCTTTAAGAAGAAGACGGACGTAGACGGTAATTTCACCGTCTATGAAGCTCGACTTGTGGCGAAGAGTTTTTCACAAGTTCAAGGAGTTGACTACGATGAGATCTTCTCATCCATAGCAATGCTTAAGTCCGTCGGAATCATGTTAGCATTAGCTGCATTTATGTAATCTGGCAGGTGGATGTCAAAACGAGTTTCCTTACCAGTTTTCGTAAGGAAAGGTTGTATGCGATACAATCAGAAAGGTTTTGTCGATCCTAAGGATGCTAAAAGGTATGCTAACTCCAACAATCCTTCTAAGGATTGGAGTAAGCATCTCGGAGTTGGAATGTACGCTTTGATGAGATGATCAAAGATTTTGGGTTTATACAAAGTTTATGAGAAACTTGTATTTCCAAAGAAGTGAGTGGGAGCACTATAGAATTTCTGATGAGTATATGTTGTTGACATATTGTGGATCAAAAATGATGTAGAATTTCTGGAAAGCATATAGGGTTATTTGAAAAGTGTTTTTCAATAGAAAACCTGGATTAGGCTACATGAACATTGAGCATCAAGATCTATGAGGATAGATCAAAAATGATAAATGGTACTTTCAAATGAGCACATACCTTGACATGATCTTGAAGGTGTTCAAGATGGATCAGTCAAGGAAGGAGTTCTTGCCTGAGTTGTAAGGTATGAAGTTAAGACTTAAAGCTCGACCACGGCAGAAGAAAGAGAAAGGACGAATGTCGTCCCCTATGCTTTTGTCATAGGCTCTATACGGTATGCCATGCTGAGTACCGCACCTGATGTGTGCCTTGCCACATGTCTTGCAAGAGGGTACAAAGGTGATCCAGGAGTGGATCACTAGATAGCGGTCAAAATTATCCTTGGAGTAATAAGGACATGTTTCTCGATTATGGAGGTGATAAAGAGTTCTGCGTAAAGGGTTACATCGATGCAAGCTTTAACACCTATCTGAATGACTCTGAGTAGCAAACCGGATACGTATAGTGGAGCAACCATTAGGAATAGCTCCAAGTGGAGCGTGGAAGCAGCATTTATAATATGACCTAGAGATTTGCAAAGTACATACGGATCCGATTGTTGCAGACCCGTTGACTAAAACCTCTCTCACAAGCAAAACAAGATCAAACCCCAGAACTCATTGAGTCTTAATCACATGATGATGTGAACTAGTTTAGTGACACTAGTAAACTCTTTGGATGTTGGTCACATGGCGATGTGACCAGTGAGTGTTAATCACATGGCGATGTGAACTAGATTATTGACTCTAGTGCAAGTGGGAGACTGTTGGAAATATGCCCTAGAGGCAATAATAAATTAGTTATTATTATATTTCCTTGTTCATGATAATCGTTTATTATCCATGCTAGAATTGTATTGATAGGAAACTCAGCTACATGTGTGGATACATAGACAACACCATGTCCCTAGTAAGCCTCTAGTTGACTAGCTCGTTGATCAATAGATGGTTACAGTTTCCTGACCATGGATATTGGATGTCATTGATAACGGGATCACATCATTAGAAGAATGATGTGATGGACAAGACCCAATCCTAAGCATAGCATAACATCGTGTAGTTCGCATGCTAAAGCTTTTCTAATGTCAAGTATCATTTCCTTGGACCATGAAATTGTGCAACTCCCGGATACCGTAGGAATAGTTTGGGTGTGCCAAACGTCACAACGTAACTGGGTGGCTATAAAGGTGCACTACGGGTATCTCCGAAAGTGTCTGTTGGGTTGGCACGAATCGAGACTGGGATTTGTCACTCCGTGTGACGGAGAGGTATCTCTGGGCCCAATCAGTAGGACATCATCATAATGTGCACAATGTGATCAAGGAGTTGATCACGGGATGATGTGTTACGGAACGAGTAAAGAGACTTGCCGGTAACGAGATTGAACAAGGTATCGGGATACCGACGATCGAATCTCGGGCAAGTATCGTACCGCTAGACAAAGGGAATTGTATACGGGATTGATTAAGTCCTTGACATCGTGGTTCATCCGATGAGATCATCGTGGAACATGTGGGAGCCAACATGGGTATCCAGAACCCGCTGTTGGTTATTGACCGGAGAGGTGTCTCGGTCATGTCTGCATGTTTCCCGAACCCGTAGGGTCCACACACTTAAGGTTCGATGATGCTAGGGTTATAAGGAATAGATATACGTGGTTACCGAATGTTGTTCGGAGTCCCGGATAATATCCTGGACGTCACGAGGAGTTCCGGAATGGTCCGGAGGTAAAGATTTATATATGGGAACTCCTGTTTTGGTCACCGGAAAGGTTTTGGGTTTTATCGGTAACGTACGGGGACCACCGGGAGGGTCCCGGGGGTCCACCAAGTGGGGCCACAAGCCCCGGAGGGCTGCATGGGCCAAGTGTGGGAGGGGACCAGCCCCAGGTTGGCTGGTGCGCCCCCCCACAAGGGCCCAAGGTGCCTAAGGGGAGGAGGGGGGCAAACCCTAAGGGCAGATGGGCCTTAGGGCCCATGCCTGGTGCGCCTCCCTCTCCCCCTCCACTGGCCGCCCCATCAGATGGGATCTGGGCTGGCCGCCACCCCTAGGGTGGAACCCTAGGTGGGGGAGCAGCCCCCTCCCTCTCCCCTATATATAGTTGAGGTCTTTGGGGCTGCCAACACATGAGTTTCTGACCTCTTCTTGGCGCAGCCCTACCCCTCTCCCTCCTCGTCTCTTGCGGTGCTTGGCGAAGCCCTGCTGGAGTGCCACGCTCCTCCACCACCACCACGCCATCGTGCTGCTGCTGGATGGAGTCTTCCCCAACCTCTCCTTCTCCCCTTGCTGGATCAAGGCATAGGAGACGTCACCGGGCTGTACGTGTGTTGAACACGGAGGTGCCGTCCGTTCGGCACTAGGATCATCGGTGACTTGGATCACGACGAGTACGACTCCATCAACCCCGTTCACTTAAATGCTTCCGCTTAGCGATCTACAAGGGTATGCAGATGCACTCTCCTTCCCCTCGTTGCTAGATTACTCCATAGATTGATCTTGGTGATGCGTAGAAAATTTTGAATTTCCGCTACGTTCCCCAACAGAATCCTCTCTCCCTCGATCTCTCTCTGAGTCTTAGCCCTGTCTCTTCTAGGGTTCTCACACCGCCGACTCTGTCCGCCTCATGCGGACCTACCGAATGGCAAGGTGAAGCGAGAGCTCGGCTCTCAAGAGGCAGCCGGAGGAGATGGTGGTGCCATGGTCGCGGCGAGGGTGGCGTACAATCCCATAGTTGAGCTTGCCATGAGATTCGACAAGTGCGTGCTTCACTGCCCCCTCTGCACCCCCCTCCTAACTTCCTTATTCCACACTCAGTTGGTGCCGTGAAGATCGACTTGTACGGCGGGTGCCACGACGTGATTAGCCTGTCCTACCAGACCCTCCTATGCGTGCTCGCTCACCATGCGGCTGGTCAAGTAGTGTCGTGCGCTGAGCGCTCCCCGTCCCAGGGGCCCTGACTCCCGACGCATCCAACCGCACAAGGCGCTTGTGCCCGCTGCCCCTTTCCTCCATGTCTGTGAGGAGAATCCCTACAGTATGCATGTATTTTGTTAATCCCCTCTTATATTATTTAAATCTCAGCAAGACAACCACATATGAGCCAGGAACCGTAGCATCCATTGTCTTCTATATCTGCTTGCATTAACTTTCCATTACAATTAGCCTGTGGGATATATGATGCGAGGGAACGAACATGCCATAAGGCACGGGTGAGTCCCCTGGGTGCTCTTTGCATTACTATTCTTCTTATTCGGCTGATTTTGATCTTCTTAATCCTTTTCTCATTAATACCATTTGTAGTTTGTGAGATCTTTCTCTGACCACATGCAAGCCTATGCTCCACCATCCCATTCTTTGTTATGTTATTTCCAACTTTAAGACAATTTTATCTTTCAAACCAAAAGTACAATTTACGATCCGTTTGCATATTGTGATTATGACGAGGAGAACTTCAAAACAATACCACTTTTGAATGTGTTTCAGCATGTTCTAAAAAAATCAAATTCTAAAGCAGAATGAAACACTATTAAAAGTTCAAAGTTTTGTTTGAATATCCCATTATTGAATTGTTGCATCAAATTATTAAATTTATATGAAACAAGTTTGAAGCATATATGAGTTTATATGATATATGTTTTATTAATCTATGTACACAAAGCCAATGTTTTTAACAAAAAGAAAGATTATGCTTATACTTCATTATGCATCCTGTACATATATAATGGTATAGATAATTCCATTGCGTGTGAATGAACGGCGCCTTGAGAATGGCGCCAGAACAAAACCATGGAAGCAAACTCCTTTTGCTTATATCACAAATTTTGTGCCATGGTGCAAAAAGAGAGCAAGTGCATGTGTATGTTCAGATATGATGAAACCAAATAAGGTTGCAACTAACATGTTATATTGACTTTCAGTTATGAACCTTATGACTCTGATGCTCTCAAGTTTGGCAACTGTTTGTACTAAGGGCCTGTTCGGCAATGCTCCGGCTCTCAACTTCCATTAACTCTGCAGTGAAGTTCAGGCGAACGAGCAAATTCCGTGGAGCTCAAATCAAGAAGCTTGCTATTCTGTTAGTGCAAATTTGAAGGAGTTGGGGAAGCTACCTTTTCCTGGCTCTATGAAAACGAAGAAGTTGGAGTTGAGCGTTATTATGATTTGCTGCCATCGCCAAGTGAGCTATGCGTACCGATTCGCTTTGTCTCCCCCCCAACAGCTCATATCTCCTCTCTGTAGCCTCTACATCACGGTCGTTGTACATTTTTTAATTAGAAGAAAGGTGCCATTGTATGCCTACTGAGCTGGGCTTTGCTCCCTTCCCTCCCAAACGGGCTTCAGCCCATCTAAATGGGTTGTCAACCCATGCCAGCGATGAGAAGCATGAGGTGTGCAGCCGAACGTTTTCCCATCACTGTGAGAAACTAGAAAACCAAAGTGAGGAGTAGAAGTTGAGGAGTTTGGGAAGCTAGGCTGTTGCTGAACAGGCCCTAAAGATAGGTTAAGTGTTTGGAGCTATACTGGAAGATGTAATTATTTCTGTCAGTTCGTACTGCTTGACTAGATGGCGTCTTCGTACGTATAGCTTGAATAGATATAACCATGGACGTTTAATTATAATATGCAACGCTAGATATATTTCTTTGTCTTGTCCTCGCTTAATTTGTTGGTCCAGTGTAGATTAGTAGTATTCTACCACATGAAAATATATGCACGTCTATTATTATTATGTTCTTGTGACAATCACAGAACCTTTACTGGAATGCATCATTTATGTGAACATTATAATGCTTATTTGTAATGATGATCTAATTCCACATGATGATCACAAAAAGGTAGCAGCTGGCATCATAGCCATTTATGTTGCTTCTATTAGGTGTGGCTGACAAAAGGGGGGGGGGGGGTTGGGCACGCGAAAGTCCCTTAAATTAAGACAAATCCTACGTTCGAACCATCTCGATGTTCTTCGCCAGCATCGTCACATCGAGCCTATGTATATACTATTCGATCTTGAAGCCTGAAGTCATTTTTTGTTCCCATGATTATTTAGCAAATGCAGAAAATATTGTCGATTATATTATATGTATATTGTTGGGTAGTAGTTTTTCCCACTAGAACTGAATATTAGGAAGGATATATCTTGTGGCTAGTCAGATTTAGAATCATGTCGTAATTTCTTAAAGGCCTAATGATTGTTGTTGTTTTTTCCTTTCAAAAATTAAAACTCCTTGGTGATTATCGTAACTATCATAATTATACTAGCAAGATTATCAGAATAACTAAGCAACTATTTTAGACTCACTTTCTATGCCAAGCTGGAAAATTGATATGCCTTATGATTATATATGCAACCAGTATTTTTTTGAAATGCCAGTGGCAACACATTTGTTACATGTTTTAAGACCTTCTACGTGAAATTTTCATACTAACTACATATATTGTTTGTGTAGGATGGGTATGAGCTGAGGAAGCGGTTTTTATTATACTTGCTAAAACATCGTGGGAATGAAGCTAAAGGCAACTTTCTTGATATTTATGAAAGAATTTCTTAAGCGCATCATCTAGATATTGATAGTTTTGTAATAGATGTTTAGTTGGAACATCGCTCAGTTTGTTGCATGGACATGTCGTTAATCTTTCTTTTTGTTATCAATTTACATTGTAAAAATGGACTTTAATTATTCAATAATTGTGTTTGTGTTATATTGTTTGTACATGTGAAATTTATCATGCAACTCTTGCATACTATTTCAAGAGCCCGTGGCAACGCACGGACACTCTACTAGTATAATGCAGTGATGCAATCTGACCAACAAGTATTGTATTCAGTGTTGCTTTCCTTACAAGATGAAACACCATGTGTACACACAGAGAGTTCCCTCAAGTGGCCAGTATGTTGGTTTGAGGTTAGGACTTTGGAGGCACCAGGAATAAACCTTACACGAAATATAGTCTTCCAGCCTGGTGCTTAAGCAACCTCAATGTGGTTCCCCCTCATAAAGCTGCTCATTCTCTATGTTTTGCTAGTTTGTGTATAAGAGGTTGAAACTTATTAGCTAAGCAAAGAGCACACATACCACTGAGCACAACAACAGGTCCAGGATCGAGTTCGAAACAGTAGGAAAAAGTAAAGATAAGCTGGGGTCACAACACAATAACCCATATAGAAAGAAATAGATGCAAACTAATCCGGCTTGGGTGGTGGTGACGGGGATGGAGGAGCAACGCGCGTAGCGACGGACCGGAGCTCGGAGATGATCCTCGATATTGTGTTGGTACACGGTTACTCAGCGGTCTCCAGAGTTGTAAGAAGCCACACAGTTTATAGATTGCGTGAGTTGCACGACGCGGAATCACAAGTTCAATCACTAGCTTATTGCAAACGTTCCATAACATCCAGTTAATAGCACCTACTACCACCCACATTGCGGCCCGCTTGGGCGGGGGATTCAGGACTTCCCGAAACATATCTGGGAGGTTTCCATGGCACCAATTGCCACCAATCAGCTCCCAAAGAAAAATCACAGCCGCGCATGTGAAAAAATGTGGTTGGTGTCTTTCGGAGTCTCGCATAATGGAAAATTCCCATCACTAGGTCAGTTTCGCGTCACACCTCTATCCCCAGGGGAAGGCGGCCTCGAACCAACAAAGGAAGATCCTAATCTTAATAGGCAGTTTCATCTCCCAAAGGAGATTTAGTTCCTCCAGACCTGGAGTGGCCGCTGAAGGAAATATGCCCTAGAGGCAATAATAAAGTTATTATTTATTTCCTTATATGATGATAAATGTTTATTATTCATACTAGAATTGTATTAACCGGAAACATGATACATGTGTGAATACATAGACAAACAGAGTGTCACTAGTATGCCTCTACTTGACTAGCTCGTTAATCAAAGATGGTTATGTTTCCTAGCCATAGACAAACAGTTGTCATTTGATTAACGAGATCACATTATTAGGAGAATGATGTGATTGACTTGACCCATTCCGTTAGCTTAGCACTTGATCGTTTAGTTTGTTGTTATTGCTTTCTTCATGACTTATACATGTTCCTATGACTATGAGATTATGCAACTCCCGTTTACCGGAGGAACACTTTGTGTGCCACCAAACGTCACAATGTAACTGGGTGATTATAAAGGTGCTCTACAAGTGTCTCCGAAGGTACTTGTTGGGTTGGCGTATTTCGAGATTAGGATTTGTCACTACGATTGTTGGAGAGGTATCTCTGGGCCCTCTCGGTAATGCACATCACTTAAGCCTTGTAAGCATTGCAGCTAATGAGTTAGTTGCGGGATGATGTATTACAGAACGAGTAAAGAGACTTGTCGGTAACGAGATTGAACTAGTTATTAAGATACCGACGATCGAATCTCGGGCAAATAACATACCAATGACAAAGGGAACAACGTATGTTGTTATGCGGTTTGACCGATAAAGATCTTCGTAGAATATGTAGGAGCCAATATGAGCATCCAGGTTCCGCTATTGGTTATTGACCGGAGACGTGTATCGGTCATGTCTACATAGTTCTCGAACCCGTAGGGTCCGCACGCTTAAAGTTTGATGACGATTATATTATGAGTTTATGTGTTTTTATGTACCGAAGGAGTTCGGAGTCCCGGATGAGATCGGGGACATGACGAGGAGTCTCGAAATGGTCGAGACATAAAAATCGATATATTGGACAACTACATTCGGAGATCGGAAAGGTTCCGAGTGATTCGGGTATTTTCGGGAGTACCGGGGAGTTACGGGAATTCGTATTGGGCCTTAATGGGCCATACGGGAAAGGAGAGGAAGGCCTCAAAGGGTGGCCGCACCCCTCCCCATGGGCTGGTCCGAATTGGACTAGGGAGGGGGGCGCCCCCTTCCATCCTTCTCCTTTTCCCTTCCCTTTCCTTCTCTCCTACTCCTACTACTTGGAAGGGATCCTAGTTCTACTAGGAAAGGGGGAATCCTACTCCCGGTGGGAGTAGGACTCCCCTAGGGCGCGCCATAGAGAGGGCCGGCCCCTCCCCTTCTCCACTCCTTTATATACGTGGCCAGGGGGCACCCCATAGACACAACAATTGATCTCTTGATCTCTTAGCCGTGTGCGGTGCCCCCCTCCACCATAATCCACCTCGATCATATCGTAGCGGTGCTTAGGCGAAGCCCTGCGTCGGTAGAACATCATCATCATCACCACGCCATCGTGCTGATGAAACTCTCCCTCAACACTCGGCTGGATCGGAGTTCGAGGGACGTCATCGAGTTGAACGTGTGCAGAACTCAGAGGTGCCCTGCGTTCGGTACTTGATTGGTCGGATCGTGAAGATGTATGACTACATCAACCGCATTGTTCTAACGCTTCCGCTTTCGGTCTACGAGTGTACATGGACAACACTCTCCCCTCTCGTTGCTATGCATCACCATGATCTTGCGTGTGCGTAGGATTTTTTTTGAAATTACTACGTTCCCCAACAGTGGCATCCGAGCCAGGTTTTATGCGTTGATGTAACATGCATGAGTAGAATACAAGTGAGTTGTGGGCGATATAAGTCATACTATTTACCAGCATGTCACACTTTGGTTCGGCGGTATTGTTGGATGAAGCGGCCCGGACCGACATTACGTGTACGCTTACATGAGACTGGTTTTACCGCCGTGCTATGCACACAGGTGACTAGCGGGTGTCAGTTTCTCCAATTTTAGTTGAACCGAGTGTGGCTACGCCTGGTCCTTGCGAAGGTTAAAACAGCACCAACTTGACAAACTATCGTTGTGGTTTTGATGCGTAGGTAAGAACGGTTCTTGCTAAGCTCGTAGCAGCCACGCAAAACTTTCAACAACAAAGTAGAGGACGTCTAACTTGTTTTTGCAGGGCATGTTGTGATGTGATATGGTCAAGACGTGATGAGATATAAGTTGTTGCATAAGATGATCATGTTTTGTTGAAGTTATCGGCAACTGGCAGAAGCCTTATGGTTGTCTCTTTATTGCATAAGATGCAAGCACCAAATAATTGCTTTACTTTATCGCTATGCGATAGCAATAGTTGCAAGAGCAATAGTTGGCGAGACGACCATGTGACGACACATTGATATAGATCAAGGTGATGGAGATCATGGTGTCATGCCGGTGACGATGGAAATCATGATGATGCTTTGGAGATGGAGATCAAAGGCACAAGATGATGATGGCCATATCATGTCACACATTTTGATTGCATGTAATGTTTATTTTTTATGCATCTTATCTTGCTTTGATTGACGGTAGCATTATAAGATGATCTCTCACTAAATTTCAAGATAAAAAGTGTTCTTCCTGAGTATGCACCGTTGCCAAAGTTTGTCGTGCCCAGACACCACGTGATGATCGGGTGTGATAAGCTCTACGTCCATCTACAACGGGTGCAAGCCAGTTTTGCACACGCAGAATACTCAGGTTAAACTTGACGAGCCTAGCATATGCAGATATGGCCTCGAAACACTGGAGACCGAAAGGTCGAGCGTGAATCATATAGTAGATATGATCAACATAATGATGTTCACCATTGAAAACTACTCCATTTCACGTGATGATCGGTTATGGTTTAGTTGATATGGATCACGTGATCACTTAGATGATTAGAGGGATGTCTATCTAAGTGGGAGTTCTTAAGTAATATGATTAATTGAACTTTAATTTATCATGAACTTAGTCCTGATAGTATTTGCATATCTATGTTGTAGATCAATTGCTCGCGTTTAGCTCCCCTGTTTTATTTTTAATATGTTCCTAGAGAAAACTAAATTGAAAAATATTAGTAGCAATGATGCGGATTGGATCCGTGATCTGAGGTTTATCCTCATTGCTGCATAGAAGAATTATGTCCTTGATGCATCGCTAGGTGACAAACCTATTGCAGGAGCATATGCAGATGTTATGAACGTTTGGCTAGCTCAATATGATGACTACTTGATAATTTAGTGTACCATGCTTAAACGGCTTAGAATCGAGACTTCTAAGACGTTTTGAACGTCATGGACCATATGAGATGTTCAAGGAGTTGAAGTTAATATTTCAAGCAAATACCCAAGTTGAGAGATATGAAGTCTCCAACAAGTTCTATATCTAAAAGATGGAGGAGAATAGCTCAAGCAGTGAGCATGTGCTCAGATTGTCTGGGTACTACAATCGCTTGAATCAAGTGGGAGTTAATCTTCCAGATAAAATAGTGATTGACATAATTCTCTAGACACCATCACCAAGTTAGTAGAACTTCATGATGAACTATAATATGCAAGGGATAACAGAAACGATTCCCAAGCTCTTCGTGATGCTGAAATCGATGAAGGTAGAAATCAAGAAAAGCATCAAGTGTTGATGGTAAACAAAACCACTAGTTTCAAGTAAAGGGACAAAGGGAAGAAAGGGGAACTTCAAGAAGAACGGCAAGCAAGTTGCTGCTCAAGTGAAAAACCTAAGTCTGGACCTAAGCCTGAAACTGAGTGCTTCTACTGCAAAGGGACTGGTCACTGGAAGCGAAACTACCCCAAGTAATTGGCAGATAAGAAGGATGGCAAAGTGAACATAGGTATATTTGATATACATGTTATTGATGTGTACTTTACTAGTGTTTATAGCAACCCCTCAGTATTTGATACTAGTTCAGTTGCTAAGAATAGTAACTCGAAACGGGAGTTGCAGAATGAACAGAGACTAGTTAAGGGTGAAGTGACGATGTGTATTGGAAATGGTTCCAAGATTGATATGATCATCATCGCACACTCCCTATACTTTCGGGATTAGTGTTAAACCTAAAATAAATGTTATTTAGTGTTTGCGTTGAGCATGAATATGATTGGATCATGTTTATTGCAATACGGTTATTCATGTAAACTAGAGAATAATTGTTGTTCTGTTTATATGAATAAAACCTTCTATGGTCAGACACCCAATGAAAATGGTTTGTTGGATCTTGATCGTAGTGATACACATATTCATAATATTGAAGTCAAAAGATGCAAAGTTAATAATGATAGTGCAACTTATTTGTGGCACTGCCGTTTAGGTCATATTGATGTAAAACGCATGAAGAAACTCCATGCTGATGAGATTTTGGAATCACTTGATTATGAATCACTTGATACTTGCGAACCATGCCTCATGGGCAAGATGACTAAGACTCCGTTCTACGGAACAATGGAGCGAGCAAGAGATTTGTTGAAAATCATAGATACTAATGTATGTGGTCCGATGAATATTAAGGCTCGCGGCAGGTATCATTATTTTCTGATCTTCATAGATGATTTGAGCAGATATGAGTATATCTACTTGATGAAACACAAGTATGAAATATTTGAAAATTTCAAAGAATTTCAGAGTGAAGTGGAGAATCATCGTAACAAAAATAAAACTTTCTATGATATGATCGCAGAAGTAAAATATTTGAGTTACAAGTTTGGCCTTCAGCTAAAACAATGTGAAATAGTTTCACTACTCACGCCATCCGAAACACCACAGTGTAATGGTGTGTCCGAACGTCGTAACCGTGCTTTATTAGATATGGTGCGATCTATGATGTCTCTTACCGATTACCACTATCGTTTTGGGGTTATGCATTAGAGACAGCTACATTCACGTTAAATAGGGCACCATCTAAATCCGTTGAGATGACAGCGTATAAACTGTGGTTTGGCGAGAAACCTAAGCTGTCGTTTCTTAAAGTTTGGGATTGCGATGCTTATGTGAAAAAGTTTCAACATGATAAGCTCGAACCCAAATCAGAGAAGTAAATCTTCATAGGATACCCAAAAGAAAATGTTGGGTACACCTTCTCTCACAGATCCGAAGGCAAGATATTCATTGCTGAGAATGGATCCTTTCTAGAGAAGGAGTTTCTCTCGAAAGAAGTGAGTGGGAGGAAAGTAGAACTTGATGAGGTCATTGTACCTGCTCCCTTATTGGAAAGTAGTTCATCACAGAAATCTGTTTCTGTGACTCCTACACCAATTAGTGAGAAAACTAATGATGATGATCATGTAACTTCAGATCAAGTTACTACTGAACCTCGTAAGGTAAACCAGAGTGAGATTCGTACCAGAGTGGTACAGTAATCCTGTTTTGGAGGTCATGTTACTTGACCATGACGAACCTACGAACTATGAGGAAGCGATGATGAGCCCAGATTCCGCGAAATGGCTTGAGGCCATGAAATCTGAGATGAGATCCATGTATGAGAGCAAAGTATGGACTTTGATTGACTTGCCCAATGATCAACGAGCCATTGAGATTAAATAGATCTTTAAGAGGAAGACGAACGCTTATAGCAGTGTTACCATCTACAAAGCTAGAATTGTCGCAAAAAGGTTTTCGACAAGTTCAAGGTGTTGACTACGATGAGAGTTTCTCACTCGTATCTATGCTTAAGTCTGTCCAAATCATGTTAGCAATTGCGCATTTTATGAAATCTGGCAAATGGATAAACAAAACTGCATTTCTTAATGGATTTATTAAAGAAGAGTTGTATATGATGGAACCAGAAGGTTTTGTAAATCCTAAAGGTGCTAACAAAATATGCAAGCTCCAACGATTCATCTATGGACTGGTGCAAGCATCTTGGAGTTGGAATATACGCTTTGATAAGTTGATCAAAGCATATAGTTTTATACAGACTTGCGGTGAAGCCTGTATTTACAAGAAAATGAGTGGGAGCACTAGTGTATGACATATTGTTGATCGGAGATAATGTAGATTTATTCTGCAAAGCATAAAGGAATGTTTGAAAAGAGTTTTTCAAAGAAAGACCTCGGTGAAGCTTCTTACATATTGAGCATCAAGATCTATAGAGATAGATCAAGACGCTTGATAAGTTTTTGAATGAGTACATACCTTGACAAGATTTTGAAGTAGTTCAAAATGGAACAGTCAAAGAAGGAGTTCTTGCCTGTGTTACGAAGGTGTGAAGTTGAGTAAGACTCAAAACCCGACCACGACAGAAGATATAGAGAGAATGAAAGTCATTCCCTATGCCTCAGCCATAGGTTCTATAAAGTATGACATGCTGTGTACCAGACCTATTGTATACCCTGCCCTGAGTTTTGGCAAGGGAGTACAATAGTGATCTAGGAGTAGATCACTGGACAGCGGTCAAAATTATCCTTAGTGGAATAAGGATATGTTTCTCGATTATGGAGGTGACAAAAAGGGGTTCGTCGTAAAGGGTTACGTCGATGCAAATTTTGACACTGATCCAGATGACTCTAAATCTCAATCTGGATATATATTGAAAGTGGGAGCAATTAGCTAGAGTAGCTCCGTGCAGAGCATTGTTGACATAGAAATTTGCAAAAATACTTACGGATCTGAATGTGGCAGACCCATTGACTAAACTTCTCTCACAAGCAAAACATGATCACACCAGAATTGTATTAACCAGAAACATGATACATGTGTGAATACATAGACAAACAGAGTGTCACTAGTATGCCTCTACTTGACTAGCTCGTTAATCAAAGATGGTTATGTTTCCTAGCCATACACAAAGAGTTGTCATTTGATTAACGGGATCACATCATTAGGAGAATGATGCGATTGACTTGACCCATTCTTTTAGCTTAGCACTTGATCGTTTAGTTTGTTGCTATTTCTTTCTTCATGACTTATGCATGTTCCTATGACTATGAGATTATGCAACTCCCGTTTACCGGAGGAACACTTTGTGTGCCACCAAACGTCACAAGTAACTGGGTGATTATAAAGGTGCTCTACAGGTGTCTCCGAAGGTACTTGTTAGGTTGGCGTATTTCGAGATTATGATTTGTCACTCCGATTGTCGGAGAGGTATCTCTGGGCCCTCTCGGTAATGCACATCACTTAAGCCTTGCAAGCATTGCAGCTAATGAGTTAGTTGCGGGATGATGTATTACAGAACGAGTAAAGAGACTTGTCGGTTACGAGATTGAACTAGGTATTAAGATACCGACGATCGAATCTCGGGCAAGTAACATACCGATGACAAAGGGAACAACGTATGTTGTTATGCGGTTTGACCGATAAAGATCTTCGTAGAATATGTAGGAGCCAATATGAGCGTCCAGGTTCCGCTATTGGTTAGTGACCGGAGACGTGTCTCGGTCATGTCTACATAGTTCTCGAACCCGTAGGGTCCGCACGCTTAAAGTTCGATGACGGTTATATTATGAGTTTATGTATTTTGATGTACCGAAGGATTTCAGAGTCCCGTATGAGATCGGGGACATGACGAAGAGTCTCGAAATGGCCGAGACATAAAAATCGATATATTGGACGACTATATTCGGACATCGGAAAAGTTCCGAGTGATTCGGGTGTTTTCGGGAGTACCGAGGAGTTACGGGAATTCATATTGGGCCTTAATGGGCCATACGGGAAAGGAGAGGAAGGCCTCAAAGGGTGGCCGCACCCCTCCCCATGGGCTGGTCCGAATTGGACTAGGGAGTGGGGGCGCCCCCTTCCTTCCTTCTCCTTTTCCCTTCCCTTTCCTTCTCTCCTACTCATACTACTTGGAAGGGATCCTAGTTCTACTAGGAAAGGGGGAATCCTACTCCCGGTGGGAGTAGGACTCCCCTAGGGCGCGCCATAGAGAGGGCCGGCCCCTCCCCTCCTCCACTCCTTTATATACGTGGCCAGGGGGCACCCCATAGACACAACAATTGATCTCTTGATCTCTTAGCCGTGTGCGGTGCCCCCCTCCACCATAATCCACCTCGATCATATCGTAGCGGTGCTTAGGTGAAGCCCTGCGTCGGTAGAACATCATCATCGTCACCACGCCGTCGTGCTGATGAAACTCTCCCTCAACACTCGGCTGGATCGGAGTTCGAGGGACGTCATCGAGTTGAACGTGTGCAGAACTTGGAGGTTCCGTGCGTTCGGTACTTGATCGGCCGGATCGTGAAGACGTATGACTACATCAACCGCGTTGTGCTAACGCTTCCGTTTTCGGTCTACGAGGGTACGTGGACAACACTCTCCCCTCTCATTGCTATGCATCACCATGATCTTGCATGTGCGTAGGATTTTTTTTTGAAATTACTACGTTCCCCAACAGCCGCAATGGCCTTATGCAATCATTTAGAAGAGAATAACTCATTCGGCTATAGATGACATGAGATGGAATCACTCTCGAGGGAGGCAGTAAGTAAGGCCACACAGTCTAGGAGTTCCTCCCATTGGACCCGCTCCGTGGGACCGAAGGTGTGTCTAAAGGCAAGGTTGCCTAGTTGGCATGAACCGCCTCCATCGAGATGTTGGGCATTGCGCATATGTTAAACAATAACTGGAAGCGTTCCACGAATGGCCGAAGGACCGAGCAACGGTCAAGCCAGAATAAGGTGTTGACGCCAGATCCCACCGTGATGGAGGAGCCAAAATGGAGTATCGGAAGGAGTTATATTATGGATTGCCAGAACCGAGAACCTCCCGACTGTTGCGCAAATGCAAGTGGTTGGCCGCATAGGTATTTTGAAAGGATGATGTCTAGCCACACATCCCGCGCTCTCCCTTAGCTATCCTCCATAACCATTTGTAGAGAAGGGCGATGTTCATCCGTTTGGAGGATAATACTCCCAAGCTACTTGGTCCTTTCACTTGCAGATTTCTGTCCATTTGACGATGTGGTACTTCTATTTATCGCATGTCCCCGCCCAAAAGAACTAGGACTGGTATTAGGCTATGTCTTGGTGAAGCGATTGATGAAAAGTTGAAAACTGTAAAATCCTATCAAATACATAAGAGGTTGGTCATGGAAGAGTTGATCAAGACTACCCTGGCTGCTTTGGAGAGCTACCGCCCCTGCCAAGGTTCCACACGGTGTTGGACCTTGGTTACAGTTGAATGAAGGCCCTTTTCTGAATACGAGTGTCACTAATGGGCATACCGAGATACATGGTGGGGAAAGAGCCCAAACGGCAATTAAGTCCTTAGCAATCTACAATTTCACCACATCTGAGTATCCCATTACCATGAGCTTACTTTTAGCGAAGTTATTAGTCAGGCCAAACATCTCTTGAAAGCATAGGAGGAGAAATTTTAGGTGTTGGATATCCTCCTATGCGCCCTCCACTATCAAGATGGTATCATCTGCGTATTGAAGGTGGGTAATCCCACTCCACTGAGGAGGTGGGTCATACGTCGTGGATATGCCCGGTCGTGTTGGCCACGTCAAGGATGGCCGCGAGGGCATCCACCATGAGGTTAAATAGGAAGGGGGACATCGGGTCCCACTGTCGCACTCCTCTGGAGGTCTGAAAATAGGGGTCGATCTCCCCATTAATGTTGACCGTGGTGCATCCTGAGGACACGAGCTGCGTGACTTCTACAATCCAGTATGGGTCAAAGCCTTTCTAAAGGAGTAGTACCCGAAGGAAGGACCACGCTGTGAAGTGAAGGCTGTTTAAGCACCCTAAACTTACTCTTTAGGCCTCAACTATCATCTTGCTACGCCCCCTAGCCACAGATCGTTGGCTCAGAGGAGTCATGTGTCTGTTTTTTTTTCTTTGTTTTTTGGCAAGTTTGTGTAGATGCCCTAGTGGTCCTCTTATTTTCTTTCTTGCGCTTGGACTGTCCGTCTGTCTATGTGTGGACTTGATAGTTGGTTTATATACAAAGCGGAGCGAAAACCTATTTCGAAGGTGAACTAACATGCACACCTATTTGTTCATATACATGTCTTATGTACATCTTTGTGCTGCTTCTCTTCAAACGGTTGCCAATGTTCCGGCGAATTAAGTGATATGTGATAACTAGAATACATCATTCGTATATCTATGTGTAGATTTTCAACTTGTTTCGAAGAAAATGTTTTCTCATGGTTTTTCTTAAAGAGGCAAAAGATTTGCTTAATTCATTAATTAAGAAGAGGAATAGATTTTAGATTGTGTGACAACACAGACAGTGCCACAACACCTCGAAACAACCATAAGACACTACTCTCGTGGCATTATTTGACACAATTTTTCAGCACCGGCGGTGACTCATAGCTTGTCCTCCTTAATGTTGGTGAGGAGCACCGTCGGAGGCGCACTCTTGTGACGGAAGACGTGTGCATTTCACTCGTTTAAAATGATCCAGGTGACGCACATGGTGAGCGAGGCCATTGCCTTCCTATTAGGGATATAATTGTCAGAAAGGCCCACCCAACAATCTTTGATGGAGTCCGAAAGGTGCCACAATGAAGTTTCAACGTGCACAAGTTGGAGCCAGTCTTTGAGTAATCCCCATAGCCTGGTGGAGAAGCGGCATTTGTAGAAGAGGTGGTTCACAGACTCTTGCTCCGGTTGGCAAAGAGGGCAGAGGCCACAGTTAGGTCATCCACGCTTCTCCAATCTGTTCGCCGCCCAAACTCTGTATTAAATAGTCAGGCATGCAAATTTTTTTTACCTTGGGCAGTGCCCAAGCCTTCCACGCGGTTTGTCCCACAGGGGATTGAATAATACCATGGAATTGCGCTTTATAAGTCGACTCAACGTTGTATTGCCCACTAGCAGTGTGTTTCCAAACAATCTCATCCTCAGCTTGGGCGTCAAGATGGAATCCACATATTTTGCCCAGAGGGTCACAAACTCATGCAAGTGATCCAGTGAGAAGGTTGCTGAAATGGTAATTTTGGAGACCCAGACATCATTGTTAAGGGCTTCACGCACCTTTCCAGTTTTTTTTTTTTTTTGGCTTGGACGCCTCGTAGATTGGAGGCGCAATGTTAGCTCAGAGTAATGTGTCTGGTTTCTTCAAAGAAAGAAAGAAAGAAAGAGGACCATTAATGCCTGGGACCTAGTTTGATTTTTCAGCAATCAAAACTATTGTGAAACAGGCAAATCATTAGGAGATACCCTTTGGCTCTGGGGAAAATATACACCTATATGGGAAAAATAAGAATTACGGAGAAGTCAAAAAATTCTGAAACTTTTTGTAAAATAAACATGACCTTCTTTTGTAGTACTTGTATAAAATATTCACAAAGGAAAAACTGCCATCGACTTCAGGAAAAAAAGTTCCAAAGACAAAAAGTGTGAATATAATATACCCCCATCCTGTACTATTATTTACTTATTTTTTCGAGTTAAATACACAGGAGGGGGCTCAACTTGTTATGTGCGGTCCGTTTATTGCCTAAAGTTGTAAAATACATGAAACTAGTGTCCAATCTGAAGACACACAAACGTAGACGAACACCAACAAGATCCAAGCAAATCCACCAAATATAGATCCACTGGAGACACACCTCCACATGCCCACCAACGATACTAGATGCACCGCTGGAACGGGGGCTATGCGGGGATACCTTTATTCCATCTACTGGGAGCCGTCGCCGTTTCGCCTTCCTTAGCAGAACACAAACCCTAACAAAACTAAAAGGAACGACTAAAAAGAAAGCCCTCCCGCCGGCCCTTGGCAGGATCCACAGTGTCTCCATGGCCCTAGCGCCACCGGAGATGAGGTGGACCTGCGTCGGTGCCGGCGAGAGGCAGAAACACTAGCTGTTTTTTTTTTGGAGGAGGAGGCTGCGGCTGCGTCTTTAGATGTGCGACTGACTTTTTTTTTCTGCTCAGTAGATATTGACGGGTTGAACTCTATATATTGCATTGCTATGCGAAAACTAACTTTGGAGAACGGACACATTGTGTCCTTTTTTCGAAGTTCAAAGAAACGGACTTTTACAGTTAAAAAATCTGAATTTTTTTGTACATGCACACATAGAAGTGTAATATATCCATGTGATTTTTCATCAAAATCTATGCTTGTACTTGGGAGATAAAAAAATGACAAATACATGAAAAAAATCAGCTTGTTTTTTTGCCGAATTTTTGTCTTTTTTGCAGGGTATAATGTAACATCATTTCTAACCAAATTTGAAAGTCACTTAGAGCACATGCATACGTTTTTTTTGAGAAAATAATCATCTCTTTTGAAACTTTTAAGTGCCAGTTTTTAGCCTTTCCAAAAAGTATGCTCAACAGACACCATGCTTCGAAAATCCGCTTTGGTTGCTATGTACCCCTTCAAGTGATATTTATGTATATATGGTGCTTCTATGCATCCGCACAAGTTTTATTTTTATTTTTTTCAAGTTCCTTATTTTTTATTTTCCATATTATTTTTACCGTTGAAAAAAATAAATGTAAAAAAAATACAACAGCCAAGTGTTAGTGCATTTGAAAAATGTTCAAACATATTTTTCAAAAATGTTTCACATGTATTAAAAATTACAACGTGTTTCCAAAAAATGTTCGTCTTGCACTAAAAAGCTGGCAATGTGTATTTGACAAAAAGTTTGACCTGTATTAATAAATTATTTTTTAATATTGTGAATAATTGTATTAAAACCTTTAACAAAATAATTTTTAATGCATGTTGAATAGTTTACAAAATACGACTTTGTCAATTTTTTAATAATTGGGTATTTTCGAAATACAATGAAGATAAACAATAATAGTATGTGCTTGTTGTTCACCCCTAAAAAAATGTGCTTGTTGTCAAGAGTGAACATACATAAATTGACACAATAATTTCTAATATGGGTTGAACTATTTCATTCCCCATAAATGTTTGAAACAGTTCATGTCTATCACTTCAAAGTACGCAATAATGAAAATAAATATTAAAAATAATAAATAATTTCATATTGCATTTTTATATGGGAAAATTTACGTGCCATGAAACTAAACAGGAACTTGGGAAAAAAATAAAAATAAAACCATAGATAATCCATTGGGAAAATTGTCCAGCAATACATGGAAAGTATAGATAGCTTTCTACATAGCTAATAGGTGAATGCATGTCATATTTCGCCCGAGTGTACAGATCAAGCCATATGACCAGGAGCTGCAAGGTTCGAAACATTCCCGCTCTGAGTCACTGACAGGTGGATCACCGCCACGCTGACACACCATATGGGTTGGACATACGTTCGAATGCGGAAGGAGGCACCGTATTTGCATGTCCGGACAAGTTCGAGAATCGATTTTATGTATTTTACAACTTTGAACAGCCAATTGACCGTGCAAAACAAGTTTAGACACCTCTAGTGTGTTTATATGAGTGTGTTTCTATAAAAAGAAATCTCACGCGCGGATCATCCAGCACTTTCCCGCTCTCAGCCCCTAACAGGTGGATCACCGCCATGTGGGCTGGACATTCATTCGAATACGTAAGGAGGCACCGTATTTACATGGGCGGACAAATTCAATCACCGTTTTTGTGTATTTTACCACTTTGGACACCAAACTGACTGTGCAAGACAAATTAAGACATCTCTAGTGTATTTAATTCTTTTTTTTTCATTTAGGGTATATATAAACCGAACAGCCAAATGTGCTTGTCCGCAAATCATTGGTCAAAGGTACCCAAGCAAGGCAGTGAGTTTCCCCCAGAAAAAAAGAAGAAGCAAGGCAATGAGTGTGCATTAATTTGAACTCGATGTGTGCTTCCGCCAGACATAACTCTCCACTACCGAGGACAACCAACAATCTACCAAATGACCAAATGCATTCTGAACTAGCACGTGCATATCCCGACTAGCAACCGTATATAGCGCCGTTGAGCTCTCAGGTTTTTCAGCCCCAATTGCGTCCTCTATGAACGAGGGATGGTCGTCGGCCAGTATTAGAACACAAATAGGTCACATGGCAATTGGCCGGTGAGCGCCATGGGATTAGGAAGTATCAGGAAAAACACTCAACCTTGTTTTTATTCGATCAGTATCTTCAAGGAAACATTGTTGCACCCCTACTGGTCTACGCACAGCCATCATCTGTCAATGCCACATGTCATCAACTGGTTCACATCGGAACGTGCTCGGACTAGGATCTCTTCTTCAGCGAGTGACGATGGTCGTCATTGAGTGCTACCCTTGCATCAATTTGCTTACCGCGTGGGTACATCGTGCATGCATGAGATAGACCAGTGCACAAAATAGATCGAGTCCTCTACTAGGAATTATAGAGCGCTGCGGGCTATATCATTCGTTACATACAAGAAAAAGTTGGAATAGACCGTGAGCTGGTGGCTGGGTCATTCGTACTAAGCCAACACGTACGGGTTGGAACATGTTTGTGCTCTCGTGTCAGCGCATGGAACTAAACCTTTTTTTCTCGATAAAGGGAACTAAAGCCTCCTCATTACTATTTTCGAGAAACTGTTGATTTATTTATCTATGATAGTACTACAAACACCAGAAATAACAAAAATTACATCCAGATTCATAGACCGCTTGACGACGACTACACAGGGCCAGCCCTGATGGAGGGGAGGGGGGGGGGGGGGGGGGTGTCTTCCAAAAAACGTCTTCCAGTACCCCGCAAGGCCGCAACCACGAGCATGAGCTCTGAACGCGAGTACGCGAATCGCCGTCTCATGGAGGACCTCATTTCTTCCATCTCTACTCCAGCACACACGTGCTCAAGCACATCGCCCAGCGCATGCCGCAGGCACATATATACGGATCACGTCATCGCGGGGCCCCTGATCGGACAATTACCGACAAAGATTGAACTGGTCCAAGGTATTATCATATTCTTAATTCTAAATCACAGGTGAAACGATCATGGTTGCGGCACAATCGCCGCTGGAAAATCATCCGCGATGATTTGCATACAGGTCAAAATCATGGGGGATCAGTGATTGCGAGAGATAGTGCAAATTTGGCTGCCGCAATTTCCTTTCTCTGGCAACTTTAACAAGTGATCATATCATCATTCCTTTTCCATATTACACATGTATTGCTAATTAAGTAATTTATCTTCATCAACATGATGCATGCTTTTATTGTTAAAATTCTGATGCAATTTTTTTTTACTTTCAGCATTCTGTATAAACTATTTCCTATCAATATTGCTGATTGATTTATTGTTAAAAAATTATGGGTGGATTTATTATAATGTTTGTTGGTAATATTTCATGTTGCCAATACATTTATGCATATATTACTGTAACTTATATTATATGATGCTTATATTAAGGACCCGATATGCCCATTCAAACAATATAATATTGAGGGCCCCTGAGTTTTAGTTTCGCCCCGGGCCCCTAAAATCTCAGGACCGGCCCTGCGACTACAAGCACTGAAGCGAATCGAAGGCGCGCCGCTGTCATCGCCCCTTCCTTGCCGGAGTCGGGCACAATTTGTTGTAGTAGGCAGTCGAGAAGTCGACGTGTTAAGGCCTTATAGGACCAACGCACCAGAACTACTACCATCGTCGATGAAGAGAATCTTAGATCCGAAGGATCCAATCTAAAGACACATGAACAAAGACGAATAAAGACCAGATCCTAGCGGATCCACCAAAGACAACCACCGACCGAATCCCACGAGATCCGCCAGAGACACACCTCCACACGTCCTTCGACGATGCTAAACACATCATCGGGACGGGGGCTCGATGGGGAGAACCTTATTCCATCTTCAAGAAGCCGATGTCATCTCGTCTTCCTGAGCAAGAGACAAACCCTAACAAAACTTAAAGAAGCACCTGAAAACGGAGCCCTTCTGCCAGCAAGGGCCGGAATCTACCGTGCACCCATGGCCCTTCTTAATTGATCAAAGATGAAATAACATTGGGGGTCTTTTCAATTGGTCCATGGAACACTTTGTCCGCACAAGATAGAAATGGTTCAAACTCACCAGCCATCTTCACGGAATCATGGGTGGTTTTTAATCAAGTCAAAATCACCCCACTGAGATCTACCACTAGTAGAAAAAGGGGCTTTCGTTCGGGCCTGGCCAGCCCATTAGTCTTGGTTCTTCCATGAACCGGGACCAATGGATGCATTCGTCCCGGTTCGTGAGCCCAGGGGGGCGGCCGGGGCCTCGTGGGCATTGGTCCCGGTTCGTATGGACCCATTTGTCCCGGTTCCAGGCACGAACCGGGTCCAATGGGCCTCGCTCTTGGCCCACAAACATTGGTCCCGGTTCTTGGCTCGAACCGAGACAGAAGGCTGGGCTTTAGTCCCGGTTCCAGCCATGAACCGAGACAAATGAGTTGCCTATATATACCCCGTCGCCGCAGCAGAGCACTCCACAGTGCTCTGTTTTTTCTAGCCGGCGAGGAGAGGGCATTTGGGTGCATGAGCTCACCTCCTATGCACACGAGGTGTTCGAAGAAATGCCCAAACCACGCTAGTTAAGCTTTCTCCTCTCGAAGGTCGACCTCCAAGCTCCATTTTCTCCGAGATTTGTCTAGGTTTAGCGGTCCATCACGTCCCGTCCCCGTCTCACCGCCGTCGATCGCCCGCACCAATCTCGTCGCCTGCACCACCGTGGTGAGCCTCTTATCTTCTTGTGAAAGAAAAAAAAATCTTACTTTAGATAGATACTTGTCTAATTAATTTTCTTATTTTCATTATTGCTTGTTATTATATAGTGCGATGGTTTTGGCATCCGCCCCCGTCGGCCCTCGTCCTGGCTATGATTCGGATGTGGTATATATATAAATAATCTTTTATAACTATTTGGTTCATTTATTGTTTATGACAATTATGCCCATCAAGTTGACATAGATTTTATTTATGTAGGAGGTAGTTGAACCGGAAATTTCAACCGACCCTATTGTCGAGAGGTTAAATTTAGTTGAAGAAGAAAACAATTACTTGAAGGAAAAAATTAAAAAAATTGAGGAGGAGAAGATGATATTGGAGTTGCATGTTGCGGATGTCGTCGATGATCACAAGATCAATGTGGATGCAATGCGGTTGAAGATTAGAAAGATTAGAAAATATGCCATTCATATCGAGGCTTGGTATCATTATGTCGTTGGATCAATTTTACCTTGGTTGTGATTATGATCGCATTTGTTGTTGCATTGAAAGGTTTTACATAGTTTCAATGTATGGTTTGACTAGATGCTCTGGAGAGCTATATGTTGTTCAATGAGAACTACATATATACTTTGTTTTTAATGTGATGATGAACTTCTATTAATTTAGTCACTTATCTATTCATGAGAGCTATATGTACTAAATTGATGATGTGGCTTTGAATGGTGCATTTTATACACGAAGTGCATCCAGTTTTTGCCGTAAGGCTATCTACTTTCTTGCACATGCTATGTGGGTAAAATGATGATACCATGCCAACTTTCAACCTTTTCAGAGTTCATTTGTAGTGATTTTCAATTTCAGGGTCTTATAGCTCAAAATAACCAGTAAATGCATGAAAACTAACAAATGAAGTCAAAAAGGTTTGAAAATTGATGATGTGGCTTTGAATGGTGCATTTTGAACACATAAAAGTATGGAGTTCAAATAAGTTCAAATAAATGAAATCCCTTTGTAACAGACGAGTTTCCGTATAAAACCCTGATACTTTGAAAGAGATTGTCCGTTTTGTACATGAAGTGCATCCAGTTTTTGCCGTAAGCCTCTCTACTTTCTTGCACATGCTATATGGGTGAAATGATGACACCATGCCAAGTTTCAACCTTTTCAGAGTTCATTTGTAGTGCTTTTCAATTTCAGGGTCTTATGGAGCTCAAAATAATCAGTAAATGCATGAAAAATAACAAATGAAGTCAGAATGGTTTGAAAATTGATGATGTGACTTTGAATGGTGCATTTTGAACACAGAAAAGTATGTAGTTCAAATAAGTTCAAAAAAATGAAACCCCTTTGTAACAGACGAGTTTCCGTATGAAACCCTGATACTTCGGAAGAGATTGTCCGTTTTGTACACGAAGTGCATCTAGTTTTTGCCGTAAGCCTCTCTACTTTCTTGCACATGCTATGTGGGTGAAATGATGATACCATGCCAACTTTCAACATTTTCAGAGTTCATTTGTAGTGCTTTTCAATTTCAGGGTCTTATAGCTCAAAATAATTAGTAAATGCATGAAAAATAACAAATGAAGTCAGAAAGGGTTGAAAATTGATGATGTGGCTTTGAATGGTGCATTTTGAACACAGAAAAAGTATGGAGTTCAAATAAGTTCAAAAAAATGAAATCCCTTTGTAACAGACGAGTTTCCGTATGAAACCCTGATACTTCGAAATGATTGTCCGTTTTGTACACGAAGTGCATCCAGTTTTTGCCATAAGCCTCTCTACTTTGTTGCACATGCTATGTGGATGAAATGATGATACCATGACAACTTTCAACATTTTCAGAGTTTATTTGTAGTGTTTTTCAATTTCAGGGTCTTATAGCTCAAAATAATCAGTAAATGCACGAAAAATAAAAATGAAGTCAGAAAGGATTGAAAATAAGGAACCTCTAAAATTTATGAAACTAAAATTATATAAAATTGATACAACTAAAATTATCAAAGTATTTTCTGTTCAAAATCATTAAAAGCAAAAATAATTGTCATAAAGAACTTTTTTTGTTAGAAACTTTAATAGCAAAAAGAATTATCATAAAATAAAATAAATAAGTAATTAGAAACAAAATAAATAAGTATTTTGTTGTAAGTAGAAACAAAACAAAAAATAAAGCAAAAAAGAAAACAAAAAAACTGGAAAAAAACAAAAATTATCACCTACTAGGCCACCACGGCCTGAATACGACTAGAAACCCACAGCCTGTTGATGAAACTAAAATTATCAAAGTATTTTCTGTTCAAAACATTATAAGCAACCTCTAGAATTTATGAAACTAAAATTATATAAAATTGATGCAACTAAAATTATCAAAGTATTTTCTATTCAAAATCATTAAAAGCAAAAATAATTGTCATAAAGAACTTTTTTTGTTAGAAACATTAATAGAAAAAATAATTATCATAAAATAAAATAAATAAGTAATTTGAAACAAAATAAAATAAAATAAATAAGTATTTTGTTGTAAGTAGAAATAAAAAAAAATAAAGCAAAAAAGTAGGAAAAAATAAAAAAATTGCCAACTACTGGGCCACCACGGCGTGAATACGACTAGAAACTCACCCATGGGCCAGGATTCAGGCCCGCAGAAGGCCCAGTAGGCCCATCAGGCATAGCAGTCACAATTAGACCCGTAAGCCTGCAATGTAGATGAGCTCGAGAGGGGTGCGACAGTGGGGCTTATAAACCACTGCGCGCCCCTCTCGAATAGCGAGGTGGGACTAAACTACCATCACCACCCCGCTGTGCAAGGTCTTTGGTCCCGGTTGGTGGCACCAACCGGGACTAAAGGGGTGCATTGGTTCCGGTTCGTGGCACCAACCGGAACCAATGCCCCCCTTTAGTCCCAGTTGGTGCCAATGCCCCCCTTTAGTCCCGGTTGGTGCCACCAACCGGGACGAAAGGCCACCACTTCCCGCCCTTTGGGCTGCTGAAAAGATGCCTTTGGTCCCGGTTGGTGGTACCAACCGGTACTAAAGGGTGCATTGGTCCCGATTTGTGCTATGAACCGGAACCAATGCTCTGAGTATATAAGCAGGACTTGTGAAAATTTTCATCTTGCAGTTCCGCCCCGACGACGCCGACGACATCGACGCTGCCAGGCTGCCGCGCGCACCCGTCCGCCGTCACCGTCGCCCTTGCCCCGGCCTCGCCGCACCCTGCCCCGACGTCGACGCGCCCTGCCCCGACCTTGCCATCGCCGAGCCCTGCCTCAACCTCGCCGCGCCTCGCCGTCGCGCATGCCGCGCCCTGCCCCGACCTCGCCGCCGCTCGCGTGCACTGTGAGTGCCTCACCGCACCGTTCCCCCTCCTCTCCCCCTTCTCCCCCGCGCCCCAACGCCGCCGCCCGCCCCGACGCCGACGACGAAGCAAGCCCCCTGTTCACATATATATTTATTTTTTGTTCATATTGTAGTAGTAGTAGATGATGATGATGATGATGTATGTATGTTCATATATATGCAAAAGTTAGGATTTTTTTCTGTTCATAGATTTTTTTGGGGTGATATTATTGTAGAATATGCAAATGTTTGTATGTTCATATGCAAAGAATATGTCATTTTTTAATAAAAAATTTATGATTTTTCTATTGTAATTTTGTTCATAGAATTTTTATTTTGTTCACAGAATTTTTATTTTGTTAATAGAATTTTTAGTTTATATATGTTCGTATACAAAAGTTAGGATTATTTTAGTTTATATATGTTTAGTTTAGGAAGAAGGAAAAGAAAAAGGAGAAGAAGAAGAAGAAGAAGAAGAAGAGGAGAAATAAATAAGAAGAGGAAAAAAGGAGAAAAAAAGAGGAGAAAAAGAAAGGAAAAGAGGAGAAGAAGAAAATATATATTTTTCTTCTTCTCCTCTATTCCTTTCTTCTTCTCCTTTTTCTTTCTTCTTATTTTTCTTCTTCTTCTTCCTTTTCTTATTTTTTATCGGGTATGTCGTTATCGATATACCCCCTCCTCGATAACTTCGACATGAGGGGGAGGGGGGAGGGGTCGCCGAGGGTTTGAGGGGCGAGGGTCGGGAACTAGCTAGGGTAGAGGGTCGAGGGTCACCGAGGGGTCGAGGGTCGCCGAGGGTTCGAGGGTCGAGGGGTCATCGTATGTCATCGTTGTTGATATACCCCCTCTCGACCGTGATAACTTATACCACGGGAGCACCCCAGCCCTCTCGCTCGACCAAAACTCTCGAGGACACCCAAACCCTAGAAAAAAACGATGTCGGTCTCCTACCCCTCCCGCCGCGCCCCTACCCGATCGACAAACTCTCTTAAGGCCACCCAAATTTACCAAGTTAAAAGAGTGTTGTCGTCGAGGCCACCCCAAACCCTAGAGAAGCGTCGAGGCCAGCTGTCGGTGTCAAAACCGGCGGATCTCGGGTAGGGGGTCCCGAACTGTGCGTCTAAGGCGGATGGTAACAGGAGGCAGGGAACACGATGTTTTACCCAGGTTCGGGCCCTCTTGATGGAGGTAAAACCCTACGTCCTGCTTGATTAATATTGATGATATGGGTAGTATAAGAGTTGATCTACCATGAAATCAGAGAGGCTAAACCCTAGAAGCTAGCCTATAGTATGATTGTATGTATATGATCTATCGACTAGCCTGGCCTCGGTTTATATAATGCACCAGAGGCCTAGGATAACAAGAGTCCTAGCTGAATACGCCGGTGGGGAGGAGTCCTTGTCTTGATCACCAAGTCTTGTAGAATCTTCCATGTACCGAACTGGCCCATGAGTATACGGCCATGGGGGTCCTCGGCCCAATCTAACAGATCGGGAGATGACGTGGTGAGTACCCCCTAGTCCAGGACACCGTCAGTAGCCCCTGAACCGGTCTTCAAGTTAGAGACGCTCCTCGATTCTTCCGAACTGTTCTTCATCTTTGGTTGTCGGTCTTGGAAACTGGTTCAACAAATCTTCCCATCTTCGATCTTGAGGATCGCCGAAATGCATTCGACGTGTTTACACGTCGGGTATCCGAGGAGCCCCTTTCAGTTTCCGGCCTTTATCAATGCCTTGTTATTTTTATGCCACACCTTGGGTTTGAAGTTGTTCCCGGGAGGCAGTGTCCTCTTGCGTCCGAGCTCTAACGTCGGACTGCATCCGAGGTATCTTTTGCAGCCGAGCACCAATGCCGAACTGCTTCCGAGCTCTAACGCCGAAATGTATCCGAGCTCCAACGCCGGACTGTGTCGAAGCTCCAACGCCGGACTATATCCAAGATGTCATAGATCATCTTGGTCCAAAAGAGTTGAAGGAGTTTAGCCGAGCTTAATGCTGGAAATGCCCTCTATGGAGCCAGCCACTAGCGCCCGAGCTTTATGCCGGACTGCTTCCGAGGTGGTGCACCACCCCGACTGTGGGCCAATTTTTTGTCAATATTTTTGATTGGTGCAATTTATTCTCTGCCAAGATATATAGCTAGTAGCCCTCAAGGCGTGTATCGGTCTAAAACCCGAGATGCACCTGAAGGATGACATGAGACCGCGGATCCCAGTAGCCGCTGAGACTCAGGTTGATTTGCGAAATCGGTCCGAGGATCAACTCCTAGCTCAGCAGAATACTTCAGGGCACAAAGAGCGGTGTGCAGAGTCCTCGAGACTCAGGTTGGGTGCGGCCGACCAACCTGAGGATCATAATCTCCTCGAAAACTATGTTGCACTTAAATTTTCTACACTAGATTGCCAATGCAGTAGCCCCCGAGACACTGGTCGGGTGGCAACACTAGATCAGGGGATTGATACGCCCCTTTAAAATTAGTAAATGATAAGCCTGAAGCCCAGTAGCCCCCGAGCCTTAATGCGGGCACGGGTGGCCAAATTAAGGATCGATATCTAGAGTAAAATCACAAATTATGTGTAATGATTCTATGTATCCAAGTACTTTACATCATTAATGCTCGGATCCGCATTGTACAAAACTTTGTTGACCGACCATCGGCTTCCACCTCCTCGGCCAGTTGCCGAGGAGTGTTTGTCCTACTTTATAAAGCCTTTATGAGGGCAAAGATTTACGACAAACAAGGCAATCTGGCCATACGGTTTTATAAACAAAGGTACACAGAGAGATATGTTATATCACTGTTTAACATAATAAATGTCCTCCAAAGAAAATAATCCCGCTATCGGTTCCTTTATTTGGGTTGTCATGCTGAGCATGATCATGAAACCTTAGCTCTAATGTAAGTGCAAAATATTGAGGATTTAGTTTGGGAGGCCAGTTACTAGCCCCCGGTAGTGTTCGGCGACAGTCGAGGTCAAGCCGTAAGCACTTCGGCCAATGTTATGAATGACCAGTCATTTAACACCGTCATCGGATTGCCGACCAGTTTACGCTTCTTATGACAGTCAGTTTTCGGCTTTCTCCACCGAGGTGTTTAACCATGTGAGCTGGAAGCACATTCGCAGTGGTTCTCCCTTTGGACACCTAGCCGAACAAAACAGAACGTAGGAGGCAAGCGCAGGAGCCGGGCAACCCAAGTATTGACCGAAGACACAATTCGAAACCAATGCATATATAGTGAGATCCGAGAATGTTTTTGCCGAATCTATAAAGGTGTCCGGTATTGCACTGTGAGACTTGTGCTGGAAACACACAAATAGTTTAAAAGTTCCATAAGCTTGGAAAATCAAAAAACATCAGTAAAAACTTGACGTCCGAACAAGATCATGTGTTCGGTGCCAATACGAAAATTGGGGAAAAAAATTGTGCTTCTGTCGTGCATTAATATTATACATCCGATCTCAAGACTTCAATCGGGTCTGCCTACGGCTGCAGCCTCCTATCCCTAAGGTGAACTAAACTCGAGCGGTCACTAGAGAGAAAATGGGTTATCCGGCTATTGACCACACACTCACGTCGAAAAAGGAGCGATAGAAAAAGACTTTGCAACGACCAAGAAGAAAACACATTTACTATAAAATAGCTCATATAAATTTTAAGAGCCCCCAAGTGAATTGGGTAAAAGAATTTTATGTATAATGATTGTATGTACCGAAGTACTTATATCATATCTTTTTTCAACCGAACTCTAAACGCGTCTTAATCGACCGTCGGCTTCTCCCTCTTCGGTCAAGGACCGAAAAGTGTTATGTACTCCACCTGTCGAGAATATCAACAGTGTTTCCGATAACCAGGCAACCGGGCCATAAGGCTATAACAGACAAAGCGCGCTCAGGGAACTTATGCTATATTACAGACGAAGTGTAAGAAGCATCTTCGAAGAAAATAGTACCCCCACCGATACCTTTCTTCGGTGCTCATTATTGCTATGAGACTTGTGCAATAGATTTTTTGTACTCATGAGTTCCATTGTGTGCCGACCATAATTGAAAACAATAAGAGCGCTAGCTTTCGGCTTCACCCAGTCTGAGGTCATAGCTCGGAGGACCCGGTCGTGACAATCGCAGAGGTGCTCCCTTTACTCCCTAGCCGAACAATCGGGAACGTAGGGGTAAGCACAGGAGCCAGGCAACCCAGCTCGCAAATCGCTTAAGTCAATATGGTGCATATTGTGGCGTAATACACGAACAAGGAACGAAGCCGTACAAATATAATCATATGCAAGAGGAAAAGCTTCATAAAGGAAGCCCCCAAATAAACAAGGTATTTGAATATGTGTGTCGCAAACAAAGTTTGGACAAAGAAATATTTTACAATTAACCTTTTTTCCTAAAAAGTATAATGCTTGGTCGAACCGAACACAGGTTAAAAATTAAAACTTTGAGCATGAAAGCGACTTAGCTGGTTAATGTGTTCGGCATTGATGACACGGTCCGAGCTTGATGCGGGACAAGGTTCCATCCCCCAAGCCGGTCCCAAGGTGGCGGAGCGGAGAGCTCGACACGCCAAAGTGGTGACATAGCACGGTCAATGCAGACCGGCAGAGTGACGACGAAGTCCCCGAATCATTTTCCTGCCCCGACCTCGCCGTCACCGAGCCCTGCCTCAACCTCGCCGCGCCTCGCCGTCGCGCATGCCGTGCCCTGCCCCGACCTCGCCGCTGCTCGCATGCACTGTGAGCGCCTCACCGCACCGTTCCCCCTCCTCTCCCCCTTCTCCCCCGCGCCCCAACGCCGCCGCCCGCCCCGACGCCGACGACGAAGCAGGCCCCCTGTTCCCATATATATTTATTTTTTGTTCATATTGTAGTAGTAGTAGATGATGATGATGATGATGTATGTATGTTCATATATATGCAAAAGTTAGGATTTTTTTCTGTTCATAGATTTTTTTGGGGTGATATTATTGTAGAATATGCAAATGTTTGTATGTTCATATGCAAAGAATATGTCATTTTTTATAAAAAAATTTATAATTTTTTCTGTTGTAATTTTGTTCATAGAATTTTTATTTTGTTCACAGAATTTTTATTTTGTTCATAGAATTTTTAGTTTATATATATGTTCGTATGCAAAAGTTAGGATTATTTTAGTTTATATATGTTTAGTTTAGGAAGAAGGAAAAGAAAAATGAGAAGAAGAAGAAGAGGAGAAATAAATAAGAAGAGGAAAAAAGGAGAAAAAAAGAGGAGAAGAAGAAAGGAAAAGAGGAGAAGAAGGAAAAATATATTTTTTCCTCTTCTACTCTATTCCTTTCTTCTTCTCCTCTTTTTTTCTTCTTATTTTTCTTCGTCTTATTCCTTGTCTTATTTTTTATCGGGTATGTCGTTATCGATATACCCCCTCCTCGATAACTTCGACATGAGGGGGAAGGGGGAGGGGTCGCTGAGGGTTTGAGGGGCGAGGGTCGGGAACTAGCTAGGGTAGAGGGTCGAGGGTCACGGAGGGGTCGAGGGTCACCGAGGGTTCGAGGGTCGAGGGGTCATCGTACGTCGTTGTTGTTGATATACCCCCTCTTGACCGTGATAACTTATACCACGGGAGCACCCCCAGCCCTCTCGCTCGACCAAAACTCTCAAGGACACCCAACCCTAGAAAAAAACGATGTCGGTCTCCTACCCCTCCCGCCGCGCCCCTACCCGATCGACAAACTCTCTTAAGGCCACCCAAATTTACCAAGTTAAAAGAGTGTTGTCGTTGAGGCCACCCCTAACCCTAGAGAAGCGTCGAGGCCAGGTGTCGGTGTCAAAACCGGCGGATCTCGGGTAGGGGGTCCCGAACTGTGCGTCTAAGGCGGATGGTAACAGGAGGCAGGGAACACGATGTTTTACCCAGGTTCGGGCCCTCTTGATGGAGGTAAAACCCTACGTCCTGCTTGATTAATATTGATGATATGGGTAGTATAAGAGTAGATCTACCATGAGATCAGAGAGGCTAAACCCTAGAAGCTAGCCTATGGTATGATTGTATGTATATGATCTATCGACTAGCCTGGCCTCGGTTTATATAATGCACCAGAGGCCTAGGATAACAAGAGTCCTAGCTGAATACGCCGGTGGGGAGGAGTCCTTGTCTTGATCACCAAGTCTTGTAGAATCTTCCATGTACCGAACTGGCCCATGAGTATACGGCCATGGGGGTCCTCGGCCCAATCTAACAGATCGGGAGATGACGTGGTGAGTACCCCCTAGTCCAGGACACCGTCAGTAGCCCCTGAACCGGTCTTCAAGTTAGAGACGCTCCTCGATTCTTCCGAACTGTTCTTCATCTTTGGTTGTCGGTCTTGGAAGCTGGTTCAACAAATCTTCCCATCTTCGATCTTGAGGATTGCCGAAATGCATTCGACGTGTTTACACGTCGGGTATCCGAGGAGCCCCTTTCAGTTTCCAGCCTTTATCAATGCCTTGTTATTTTTATGCCACACCTTGGGTTTGAAGTTGTTCCCGGGAGGCAGTGTCCTCTTGCGTCCGAGCTCTAACGTCGGACTGCATCCGAGGTATCTTTTGCAGCCGAGCACCAATGCCGAACTGCTTCCGAGCTCTAACGCCGAAATGTATCCGAGCTCCAACGCCGGACTGTGTCGAAGCTCCAACGCCGGACTATATCCAAGATGTCATAGATCATCTTGGTCCAAAAGAGTTGAAGGAGTTTAGCCGAGCTTAATGCTGGAAATGCCCTCTATGGAGCCAGCCACTAGCGCCCGAGCTTTATGCCGGACTGCTTCTGAGGTGGTGCACCACCCCGACTGTGGGCCAATTTTTTGTCAATATTTTTGATTGGTGCAATTTATTCTCTGCCGAGATATATAGCTAGTAGCCCTCAAGGCGTGTATCGGTCTAAAACCCGAGATGCACCTGAAGGATGACATGAGACCGCGGATCCCAGTAGCCGCTGAGACTCAGGTTGATTTGCGAAATCGGTCTGAGGATCAACTCCTAGCTCAGCAGAATACTTCAGGGCACAAAGAGCGGTGTGCAGAGTCCTCGAGACTCAGGTTGGGTGCGGCCGACCAACCTGAGGATCATAATCTCCTCGAAAACTATGTTGCACTTAAATTTTCTACACTAGATTGCCAATGCAGTAGCCCCCGAGACACTGGTCGGGTGGCAACACTAGATCAGGGGATTGATACGCCCCTTTAAAATTAGTAAATGATAAGCCTGAAGCCCAGTAGCCCCCAAGCCTTAATGCGGGCACGAGTGGCCAAATTAAGGATCAATATCCAGAGTAAAATCACAAATTATGTGTAATGATTCTATGTATCCAAGTACTTTACATCATTAATGCTCGGATCCGCATTGTACAAAACTTTGTTGACCGACCATCGGCTTCCACCTCCTCGGCCAGTTGCCGAGGAGTGTTTGTCATACTTTATAAAGCCTTTATGAGGGCAAAGATTTACGACAAACAAGGCAATCTGGCCATACGGTTTTATAAACAAAGGTACACACAGAGATATGTTATATCACTGTTTAACATAATAAATGTCCTCCAAAGAAAATAATCCCGCTATCGGTTCCTTTATTTGGGTTGTCATGCTGAGCATGATCATGAAACCTCAGCTCTAATGTAAGTGCAAAATATTGAGGATTTAGTTTGGGAGGCCAGTTACTAGCCCCCGGTAGTGTTCGGCGACAGTCGAGGTCAAGCCGTAAGCACTTCGGCCAATGTTATGAATGACCAGTCATTTAACACCGTCATCGGATTGCTGACCAGTTTACGCTTATTATGACAGTCAGTTTTCGGCTTTCTCCACCGAGGTGTTTAACCATGTGAGCTGGAAGCACATTCGCAGTGGTTCTCCCTTTGGACACCTAGCCGAACAAAGCAGAACGTAGGAGGCAAGCGCAGGAGCTGGGCAACCCAAGTATTGACCGAAGACACAATTCGAAACCAATGCATATATAGTGAGATCCGAGAATGTTTTTGCCAAATCTATAAAGGTGTCCGGTATTGCACTGTGAGACATGTGCTGGAAACACACAAATAGTTTAAAAGTTTCATAAGCTTGGAAAATCAAAAAACGTCAGTAAAAACTTGACGTTTGAACAAGATCATGTGTTCGGTGCCAATACGAAAATTGGGGAAAAAATTGTGTTTCTGTCGTGCATTAATATTACACATCCGATCTCAAGACTTCAAGCGGGTCTGCCTACGGCTGCAGCCTCCTATCCCTAATGCGAACTAAACTCGAGCAGTCACTAGAGAGAAAATGGGTTATCCGGCTATTGACCACACACTCACGTCGAAAAAGGAGCGATAGAAAAAGACTTTGCAATGACCAAGAAGAAAACACATTTACTATAAAATAGCTCATATAAATTTTAAGAGCCCCCAAGTGACTTGGGTAAAAGAATTTTATGTATAATGATTGTATGTACCGAAGTACTTATATCATATCTTTGTTCAACCGAACTCTAAATGCGTCTTGATCGACCGTCGCCTTCTCCCTCTTCGGTCAAGGAACGAAAAGTGTTATGTACTCCACCTGTCGAGAATATCAACAGTGTTTCCGATAACCAGGCAACCGGGCCATAAGGCTATAAGAGACAAAGTGCGCTCAGGGAACTTATGCTATATTAAAGACGAAGTGTAAGAAGCATCTTCGAAGAAAATAGTACCCCCACTGATACCTTTCTTCGGTGCTCATTATTGCTATGAGACTTGTGCAATAGATTTTTTGTACTCATGAGTTCCATTGTGTGCCGACCATAATTGAAAACAATAAGAGCGCTAGCTTTCGGCTTCACCCAGTCTGAGGTCATAGCTCGGAGGACCCGGTCGTGACAATCGCAGAGGTGCTCCCTTTACTCCCTAGCCGAACAATCGGGAACGTAGGGGTAAGCACAGGAGCCAGGCAACCCAGCTCGCAAATCGCTTAAGTCAATATGGTGCATATTGTGGCGTAATACACGAACAAGGAACGAAGCCGTACACGTATAATCATATGCAAGAGGAAAAGCTTCATAAAGGAAGCCCCCAAATAAACAGGGTATTTGAATATGTGTGTCACAAACAAAGTTTGGACAAAGAAATATTTTACAATTAACTTTTTTTCCTAAAAAGTATAATGCTTGGTCGAACCGAACACAGGTTAAAAATTAAAACTTTGAGCATGAAAGCGACTTAGCTGGTTAATGTGTTCGGCATTGATGACACGGTCCGAGCTTGATGCGGGACAAGGTTCCATCCCCCAAGCCGGTCCCGAGGTGGCGGAGCGGAGAGCTCGACACGCCAAAGTGGTGACATAGCACGGTCAATGCAGACCGGCAGAGTGACGACGAAGTCCCCGAATCATTTTCCTGCCCCGACCTCGCCGTCACCGAGCCCTGCCTCAACCTCGCCGCGCCTCGCCGTCGCGCATGCCGTGCCCTGCCCCGACCTCGCCGCTGCTCGCGTGCACTGTGAGCGCCTCACCGCACCGTTCCCCCTCCTCTCCCCTTCTCCCCCGCGCCCCAACGCCGCCGCCCGCCCCGACGCCGACGACGAAGCAGGCCCCCTGTTCCCATATATATTTATTTTTTGTTCATATTGTAGTAGTAGTAGATGATGATGATGATGATGATGATGTATGTATGTTCATATATATGCAAAAGTTAGGATTTTTTTCTGTTCATAGATTTTTTTGGGGTGATATTATTGTAGAATATGCAAATGTTTGTATGTTCATATGCAAAGAATATGTCATTTTTTTATAAAAAATTTATAATTTTTTCTGTTGTAATTTTGTTCGTAGAATTTTTATTTTGTTCACAGAATTTTTATTTTGTTCATAGAATTTTTAGTTTATATATATGTTCGTATGCAAAAGTTAGGATTATTTTAGTTTATATATGTTTAGTTTAGGAAGAAGGAAAAGAAAAATGAGAAGAAGAAGAAGAGGAGAAATAAATAAGAAGAGGAAAAAAGGAGAAAAAAAGAGGAGAAGAAGAAAGGAAAAGAGGAGAAGAAGGAAAAATATATTTTTTCCTCTTCTCCTCTATTCCTTTCTTCTTCTCCTCTTTTTTTCTTCTTATTTTTCTTCTTCTTCTTCCTTGTCTTATTTTTTATCGGGTATGTCGTTATCGATATACCCCCTCCTCGATAACTTCGACATGAGGGGGAAGGGGGAGGGGTCGCTGAGGGTTTGAGGGGCGAGGGTCGGGAACTAGCTAGGGTAGAGGGTCGAGGGTCACGAAGGGGTCGAGGGTCGCCGAGGGTTCGAGGGTCGAGGGGTCATCGTACGTCGTCGTTGTTGATATACCCCCTCTCGACCGTGATAACTTATACCACGGGAGCACCCCCAGCCCTCTCGCTCGACCAAAACTCTCAAGGACACCCAAACCCTAGAAAAAAACGATGTCGGTCTCCTACCCCTCCCGCCGCGCCCCTACCCGATCGACAAACTCTCTTAAGGCCACCCAAATTTACCAAGTTAAAAGAGTGTTGTCGTTGAGGCCACCCCTAACCCTAGAGAAGCGTCGAGGCCAGGTGTCGGTGTCAAAACCGGCGGATCTCGGGTAGGGGTTCCCAAACTGTGCGTCTAAGGCGGATGGTAACAGGAGGCAGGGAACACGATGTTTTACCCAGGTTCGGGCCCTCTTGATGGAGGTAAAACCCTACGTCCTGCTTGATTAATATTGATGATATGGGTAGTACAAGAGTAGATCTACCACGAGATCAGAGAGGCTAAACCCTAGAAGCTAGCCTATGGTATGGTTGTATGTATATGATCTATCGACTAGCCTGGCCTCGGTTTATATAATGCACCAGATGTTGGGGAACGTACCAGAATTTTAAAATTTTCTACGCATCACCAAGATCAATCCATGGAGTCATCTAGCAACGAGAGAGAGGAGTGCATCTACATACCCTTGTAGATCGCGAGCGGAAGCGTTCAAGAGAACGAGGTTGATGGAGTCATACTCGTCGTGATCCAAATCACCGATGACTGAGCGCCGAACGGACGGCACCTCCGCGTTCAACACACGTACGGTTGGGGAAGACGCCTCCTCCTTCTTGATCCAGCAAGGGGGACGGAGAGGTTGATGGAGATCCAGTAGCACGATGGCGTGGTGGGGGAAGCAGCGGGGATCTCGGCAGGGCTTCGCCAAGCTCAGCGAGAGGGGGAGGTGTTATGACGGGAGAGGGAGGCACCAGGGGCTAGGGTGCAGCTCCCATGCGCCTCCCCACTATATATAGGGGTGGAGGGGGCTGGTTTCTTGCCCTCCAAGTCCATTGGGGCATTGGCAAAGGTGGGGGAAAGAAATCCCATCATTTCCCTTCCCCACCGATTGTTATCCCCCCTTTTTAGGGATCTTGATCTTATTACTTCTAAGGGGGGATCTTGGTGCGCCTTGACCAGGGGTGTGGGGCCCTGCCCCCACTACCCACGTTCATGTGGGTCCCCCCATGCGGGTGGGCCCCACTCCAGAACCTTCTAGAACCTTCCCGGTACAATACCGAAAAATCCCGAACATTTTCCGGTGGCCAAAATAGGACTTCCCATATATAAATTTTACCTCTGACCATTCTGGAACTCCTCGTGACGTCCGGGATCTCATCCGGGACTCCGAACAACTTTCGGGTTACCGCATAATAATATCTCTACAACCCTAGCGTCACCGAACCTTAAGTGTGTAGACCTTACGGGTTCGGGAGACATGCAGACATGACCGAGACGACTCTCCGATCAATAACCAACAGCGGGATCTGGATACCCATGTTGGCTCCCACATGTTCCACGATGATCTCATCGGATGAACCATGATGTCGAGGATTCAATCAATCCCGTATTCAATTTTCTTTGTCCAGCGGTATTGTACTTGCCTGAGGTTGAATCGTCAGTATCCGATACCTTGTTCAATCTCGTTACCGGCAAGTCTCTTTACTCGTTCCGTAGCACATCATCCCGTGATAAACTCCTTGGTCACATTGTGCACATTATGATGATGTCCTACCGAGTGGGCCCAGAGATACCTCTCCGTCACACGGAGTGACAAATCCCAGTCTCGATTCTTGCCAACCAAACAGACACTTTCGGGGATACCCGTAGTGCACCTTTATAGCCACCCAGTTACGTTGTGACGTTTGGCACACCCAAAGCATTCCTACGGTATCCGGGAGTTGCACAATCTCATGGTCTAAGGAAATGATACTTGACATTTAGAAAAGCTTTAGCATACGAACTACACGATCTTTGTGCTAGGCTTAGGATTGGGTCTTGTCCATCACATCATTCTCCTAATGATGTGATCCCGTTATCAACGACATCCAATGTCCATGGTCAGGAAACCGTAACCATCTATTGATCAACGAGCTAGTTAACTAGAGGCTTACTAGGGACATGGTGTTGTCTATGTATCCACACATGTATCTGAGTTTCCTATCAATACAATTCTAGCATGGATAATAAACGATTATCATGAACAAGGAAATATAATAATAACCAATTTATTATTGCCTCTATGGCATATTTCCAACAGTCTCCCACTTGCACTAGAGTCAATAATCTAGTTCACATCGCCATGTGATTAACACTCACAGGTCACATCGCCATGTGACAACCATCCAAATACTTTATTAGAGTCAATAATCTAGTTCACATCACTATGTGATTAACACTCAATGAGTTCTGGGTTTGATCATGTTATGCTTGTGAGAGAGGTTTTAGTCAACGGGTCTGCAACATTCAGATCCGTATGTACTTCGCAAATCTCTACGCTATATTTGGAGCCATTTCAAATAACTGTTCTACTTGGAGCTATTCTAAATTGTTGCTCCATTATACGTATCCGGTATCTCTACTCAGAGCTATCCGGATAGGTGTTAAGCTTGCATCGATGTAACTCTTTACGTCGAACTCTTTATCACCTCCATAACCGAGAAACCTATCCTTATTCCTCTAAGGATAATTTTGACCGCTATCTGGTGATCTACTCCTAGATCACCTTTGTACCCTCTTGCCAGACATGTGGCAAGGCATACATCAGGTGCGGTACTCAGCATGGCATACTGTATAGATCCTATGACAAAAGCATAGGGGACGACCTTCGTCCTTCCTCTTTCTCCTGCCGTGGTCGAGCTTTAACTTCATAACTTCATACCTTACAACTCAGGCAAGAACTCCTTCTTTGACTGGTCCATCTTGAACACCTTCAAGATCATGTCAAGGTATGTGCTCATTTGATCTATCCTTATAGATCTTGATGCTCAATGTTCAATTAGCTTAATCCAGGTTTTCCATTGAAAAACATTTTTCAAATAACCCTATATGCTTTCCAGAAATTCTACATCATTTCTGATCAACAATATGTCAACAACATATACTCATCAGAAATTCTATAGTGCTCCCACTCACTTCTTTGGAAATACAAGTTTCTCATAAACTTTGTATAAACCCAAAAGCTTTGATCATCTCATCAAAGCATACATTCCAACTCCGAGATGCTTACTCCAGTCCTTAGAAGGATTGCTGGAGCTTTGCATACTTGTTAGCATTTTTCAGGACTGACAAAACCTTCTGGTTGTATCACATACAACCTTTCCTCAAGAAAATCATCAAGGAAACAATATTTTGACATCGTATCTGCAAGATTTCATAAACAATGCAGTAGCTGCTAACATAATTCCAACAGACTCTTAGCATCGCTACGAGTGAGAAAGTCTCATCGTAGTCAACTCCTTGAACTTGTCGGAAAACATCTTAACGACAAGTCGAGCTTTCTTAATGGTGATACTTACCACCATTGTCCGTCTTTCTTTTAAAATCCATATGTACCCAACAGCCTTATGACCATTAAGCAGTTCTTCCAAAGTCTACACTTTGTTTTTCATACATGGATCCTCTCTCGGATTTTATGGCCTTGAGCCAATTTTCGGAATTCGGGCCCACCATCGCTTCTCCATAGCTCGTAGGTTCATTGTTGTCTAGCAACATGACTTCCAAGACAGGATTACGTACCACTCTGAAGTAGTACGCATCCTTGTCGTCCTATGAGGTTTGGTAGTGACTTGATCCGAAGTTTCATGATCACTATCATAAGCTTCCACTTCAATTGGTGTAGGTGCCACAGGAACAACTCCCTGTGCCCTGCTATACACTGGTTGAAGTGACGGTTCAATAACCTCATCAATTCTCCACCATCCTCCCACTCAATTCTTTCGAGAGAAACTTTTCCTCGAGAAAGGACCCGATTCTAGAAACAATCCCTATTGCTTTCGGATCTGAGACAGGAGGTACACCCAACTGTTTTGGGTACTCTATGAAGATGCATTTATCCGCTTTGGGTTTGAGCTTATCAGCCTGAAACTTTTTCACATAAGCGTTGCAGCCCCAAACTTTTAAGAAATGACAGCTTAGGTTTCTCTTAAACCATAGTTCATATGGTGTCATCTCATCGGAATTACGTGGTGCCCTATTTAAAGTGAATGTGGTTGTCTCTAATGCCTAACCCATAAACTATCGTGGTAATTCGATAAGAGACATCATGGTATGCATCATATCCAATAGGGTGCAGTTATGATGTTCGGACACACCATCACACTATGCTGTTCCAGGCTGTATTATTTGTGAAACAATTTCCACAATGTCTTAATTCTGTGCCAAACTCGTAATTCAGATATTCATCTCTATGATCATATCATAGATATTTTATCCTCTTGTCACGACGATCTTCAACTTCACCCTGAAATTACTTGAACCTTTCAATAATTCAGACTCGTGATTCATCAAGTAAATATACTTAGCATCTACTCAAATCATCTGTGAAGTAAGAATATAACGATATCCACTACATGCCTCAGCACTCATTGAATTGCACACATCAAGATGTATTACTTCCAACAAGTTGCTTTCTTGTTCCATCTTACTGAAAACGAGGCCTTTCAGTCATCTTGCTCATGTGGTATGATTTACATGCCTCAAGTGATTCAAAAGCAAGCGAGTCCAAAGATCCATCAACATGGAGCTTCTTCATGCGTTTCATACCATTGTGACTAAAATTACAGTGCCACAAGTATGTGGTACTATCATTACTATCTTATATCTTTTGGCATGAACATGTGTATCACTACGATCGGGATTCGATAAACCATTCATTTTAGGTGCAAGACCATTGAAGGTATTATTCAAATAAACAGAGTAACCATTATTCTCCTTAAATGAATAACCGTATTGCGATAAACATAATCCAATCATGTCTATGCTCAACGCAAACACCAAATAACAAGTATTTAGGTTTAACACCAATCCTGATGGTAAACGGAGCGTGCGATGCTTAATCACATCAACCTTGGAAACACTTCCAACACATATCATCGTCTCACCTTTGACTAGTCTCCGTTTATTCCGTAGCCTTTCATTTCGAGTTACCAACACTTAGCAACCGAACCGGTATCTAATACCCTGCTGCTACTAGGAATACTAGTAAAGTACACATTTAATATAATGTATGTCCAATACATACTTCTTTCAACCTTGCTAGCCTTCTCACCTACCAAGTATCTAGGGTGGTTCTGCTTCAGTGACCGTTCCCCTTATTACAGAAGCACTTAGTCTCGGGCTTGGGTTCAACTTTGGGTTTCTTCACTAGAGCAGCAACTGATTTGTCGTTTCATGAAGTATCCCTTTCTTGCCCTTGCCCTTCTTGAAACTAGTGGTTTTACTAACCATCAACAATTGATGCTCCTATTTGATTTCTACTTTCGCGGTGTCGCGAATAGCTCAAGGATCATCATATCTATCCCTGATATGTTATAGTTCATCACGAAGCTCTAGTAGCTTGGTGGTAGTGACTTTGGAGAACCATCACTATCTCATCTGGAAGATCAACTCCCACTCGATTCAAGCGATTGTAGTACTCATACAATCTGAGCACATGTTCAACGATTGAGCTTTTCTCCTTAGTGTGCAGGCTTAAGAAACTTGTCAAAGGTCTCATACCTCTTGACGTGGGAACTAGCCTGAAATCCCAATTTAAGTCCTTGGAACATCTCATATGTTCTGCGATGTTTCAAAAACGTCTTTGGTGCCTCAATTCTAAACCATTTAGCATTATGCACTGAACTATCATGTAGTCATCAAAACATGTATGTCAGATGTTCGCAACATCCACAACCGACGTTTGAGGGTCAGCTCACTGAGCGGTGCATTAAGGACATAATCCTTCTGCGCAGCAATGAGGACAATCCTCTGTTTACGGACCCAGTCTGCATAATTGCTACTATCAACTTTCAACTAAATTTTCTCGAGGAACATATCTAAAACAGTAGAACTAAAGCATAAGCTACGACATAATTTGCAAAGTCCTTTTGACTATGTTCATGATAATTAAGTTCATCTGATTATTTAATGAACTCCCACTTAGATAGACATCCCTCTAGTCATCTAAGTGATACATGATCCGAGTCAACTAGGCCGTGTCCGATCATCACGTGAGACGGACTAGTCATCATCGGTGAACATCTTCATGTTGATCGTATCTTCTATACGACTCATGTTCGACCTTTCGGTCTTCCGCGTTCCGAGGCCATGTCTGTACATGCTAGGCTCGTCAAGTCAACCTAAGTGTATTGCGTGTGTAAATCTTGCTTACACCCTTGTATTCGAACGTTAGAATCTATCACACCCGATCATCACGTGGTGCTTCGAAACAACAAACCTTCGCAACGGTGCATAGTTAGGGGGAACACTTCTTTTGAAATTATTGCGAGGGATCATCTTATTTTAGCTACCTTTGTTCTAAGCAAATAAGATGTAAAACATGATAAACATCACATGCAATCAAATAGTGACATGATATGGCCAATATCATTTTGCTCCTTTTGATCTCCATCTTCGGGGCGCCATGATCATCATCGTCACCAGCATGACACCATGATCTCCATCATCATGATCTCTATCATCGTGTCTTCATGAAGTTGTCTCGTCATCTATTACTTCTACTACTATGGCTAACGGTTTAGCAATAAAGTAAAGTAAATACATGACGTTTATGTTGACACACAGGTCATAAATAAATTAAGACAACTCCTATGGCTCCTGCCGATTGTCATACTCATCGACATGCAAGTCGTGATTCCCATTACAAGAACACGATCAATCTCATACATCACATATATCATTCATCACATCCTTTTGGCCATGTCACATCACACGACATATGCTGCAAAAACAAGTTAGACGTCCTCTAATTGTTGTTGCAAATTTTTACGTGGCTGCTACAGGTTTCTTAGCAAGAACGTTTCTTACCTATGCAAAAACCACAACGTGATATGCCAATTTCTATTTACCCTTCATAAGGACCCTTTTCATCGAATCCGATCCGACTAAAGTGGGAGAGACAGACATCCGCTAGCCACCTTATGCAACTAGTGCATGTCAGTCGATGGAACCTGTCTCACGTAAGTGTACGTGTAAGGTCGGTCCGGGACGCTTCATCCCATGATGCCGCCGAATCAAGATAAGACTAGTAACGGCAAGTAAATTGACAAAATCGACGCCCACAACTACTTTGTGTTCTACTCGTGCATAGAAACTACGCATAGACCTAGCTCATGATGCCACTGTTGGGGAACGTAGTAGAATTTTAAAATTTTCTACGCATCACAAAGATCAATCTATGGAGTCATCTAGCAACGAGAGAGAGGAGTGCATCTACATACCCTTGTAGATCGTGAGCGGAAGCGTTGAAGAGAACGGGGTTGATGGAGTCGTACTCGTCGTGATCCAAATCACCGATGACCGAGCGCCGAACGGACGGCACCTCCGCGTTCAACACACGTACGGTTGGGGAAGACGTCTCCTCCTTCTTGATCCAGCAAGGGGGAAGGAGAGGTTGATGGAGATCCAGCAGCACGATGGCGTGGTGGTGGAAGCAGCGGGGATCTCGGGAGGGCTTCGCCAAGCTCAGCGAGAGGGAGAGGTGTTACGAGGGGAGAGGGAGGCGCCAGGGGCTAGGGTGCAACTCCGATGTGCCTCCCCACTATATATAGGGGTGGAGGGGGCTGGTTTCTTGCCCTCCAAGTCCATTGGGGCGTTGGCAAAGGTGGGGGAAAGAAATCCCATCATTTCCCTTCCCCACCGATTGTTATCCCCCTTTTTAGGGATCTTGATCTTATCCCTTCGGGATATGATCTTATTCCTTCTAAGGGGGGATCTTGGTGCGCCTTGACCAGGGGTGTGGGGCCTTGCCCCCACTACCCACGTTCATGTGGGTCCCCCATGCAGGTGGGCCCCACTCCGGAACCTTCTAGAACCTTCCCGGTACAATACCGAAAAATCCCGAACATTTTCCGGTGGCCAAAATAGGACTTCCCATATATAAATCTTTACTTCCGGACCATTCCGAAACTCCTCGTGACGTCCAGGATCTCATCCGGGACTCCAAACAACTTTCGGGTTACCGCATAATAATATCTCTACAACCCTAGCGTCACCGAACCTTAAGTGTGTAGACCCTACGGGTTCGGGAGACATGCAGACATGACCGAGACGACTCTCCGGTAAATAACCAACAGCGGGATCTGGATACCCATGTTGGCTCCCACATGTTCCACGATGATCTCATCGGATGAACCACGATGTCGAGGATTCAATCAATCCCGTATTCAATTCCCTTTGTCCAGCTGTATTGTACTTGCCTGAGATTCGATCGTCGGTATCCGATACCTTATTCAATATCGTTACCGGCAAGTCTCTTTACTCGTTCCGTAACACATCATCCCGTGATCAACTCCTTGGTCACATTGTGCACATTATGGTGATGTCCTACCGAGTGGGCCCGGAGATACCTTCCGTCACACGGAGTGACAAATCCCAGTCTCGATTCGTGCCAACCCAATAGACACTTTCGGAGATACCCGTAGTGCACCTTTATAGCCACCCAGTTACGTTGTGACGTTTGGCACACCCAAAGCATTCCTACGGTATCCGGGAGTTGCACAATCTCATGGTCTAAGGAAATGATACTTGACATTTAGAAAAGCTTTAGCATACGAACTACACGATCTTTGTGCTAGGCTTAGGATTGGGTCTTGTCCATCACATTATTCTCCTAATGATGTGATCCCGTTATCAACGACATCCAATGTCCATGGTCAGGAAACCGTAACCATCTATTGATCAACGAGCTAGTTAACTAGAGGCTTACTAGGGACATGGTGTTGTCTATGTATCCACACATGTATCTGAGTTTCCTATCAATACAATTCTAGCATGGATAATAAACAATTATCATGAACAAGGAAATATAATAATAACCAATTTATTATTGCCTCTAGGGCATATTTCCAACACCAGAGGCCTAGGATAATAAGAGTCCTAGCCGAATACGCCGGTGGGGAGGAGTCCTTGTCTTGATCACCAAGTCTTGTAGAATCTTCCATGTATGCGGCAGCTGTCTGAACTGGCCCATGAGTATACGGCCATGGGGGTCCTCGGCCCAATCTAACAGATCGGGAGATGACGTGGTGAGTACCCCTAGTCCAGGACACCGTCACCAGGCCATTAATATGATTCCTTATTGTGCTTAGCTAGCTAGTTCAACGTTTGCCACTAATATATCCATCTGTCATGTTTGAATAATAATTGCCATGTTCTAAATATTTGTAGAAACTATGGATCCGCACCCCCGAGACGAAGCACAAGAAGCGGTGTTGGGGATATAATCACACACGGAAGTGATGCCGTCTTGTCGTTTCTCAACGACACATGCACCGATGGTCTGGAAAGACAGGATGAAGAAGTAGGCTACGACGATGATCAAACAATGTAGGAGGAAGGACACCGTGATGACGGCTTCGGTGACCGAATGGAGGGGGAAGGACACTGTGATGATGGCTCTGCTGACCGAATGGAGGGGGAAGGACACCGTGATGACGGCTCCGCTGACCGAACGGAGCCAGGCGAGGTATATATATTAAATAATTAAGCATGTGCTGACTATAGCTAATTGATGCATTAATTGTTTTTGGTATGTACACATATTAACTCTCTTCTTTTTCTTCTTTTCTAGCCCTCCAGATCGAGCAACACTTCGGTAACGAGACGAGGCCCGAAGAGAAAGTTGCGCTCGGATGAAAGGTACACGATCATCGAAATTGATCACGCTGGCCAAACGATTGAACCCCTCCGGACCAAGAAAAAATTTAATGCTCAGTGCGGGGTTCTAGTTAGGGACATGATCCCGATCAGCATCGAGAAATGGTTGAAGCCTATGGATAAAGACTCTGAGGTGTCTTATGTCAGCGATAGGCAGAAAGCTGATCTTTGGACCGCGCTGCAGGAAAATTTCACCTTACCGCCAGAGGAGGATTCGGAGAATCCAGTTAAAAAGCCAATGATCAAGGCTTATGCTCTTAAGAAGATGGCTGAGCTATTCAGGAGGTGGAAGAATGAGCTGAAATCAGCGTTTGTCGACCAAGAAAAGACTCCAGAATTCATCGGCCAATTTGAGAAGATCAAAGATCAGTGGCCCGCATTTGTCACCAAAAAATAATCTGAGAGAGCAGCAAAGATGTCAGCGACAAACAAGAAAAATGCTGCAAAGAAGAAGCATCACCATCGCACGGGGTCAGGTGGCTACTTGAAAGCCCGGTCGTTGTGGGACAAGGCTGAGAATGACCTCATTGATAAAGGGATCGAACCAGAGACGCGACGCTGGCCAGACCATTGCAGGACTTGGTTCTTCGGGGTTGGGGGAAAATTGGACCCTGTAACAGGGAAGTGCGTTTGGACCAACGAGCAGCTGAACAAACCCATCGAGAAGCTTCAAGAGTATATCGAAAAGGCAGAGGAAGGGACGTTCGTTCCGGACAGAAAGAACGATGAGCTCACAGAGGCCCTCGGGAATCCTGAGCACCCCGGATGGACACGAGGCATGCCAGGCTCCCTTTCGTGGAAGGTTGTATTTCCCGACGCAGGCGGTTACAAACGCCGTGAGAGGAAGAATAAAAAGGAGTTGACCCAACTACAGACGCTGCACGCAAGGGTACAAGCGCTAGAGGAACGAGACGAGGCCCGCAGCGCGCGACCTGCCGAGGCTGCTACACCCGAAGCTACCCCGCCATCTCAGCGGAGAAGCAGCGTGGCTTCCACGGAGCTGCTTCAGGAGCCTGTCTTCACGGCTCCTGCTAGCTACCCCGTGGATGTTATCATGAAGTCTCAGAATTGCCACCTTATGACGCAGTGGATGGAATTTAAAGTCAAGGCGGTTGTTGGCTCTGTTGCACCTCCTGAACCTGGCGCAACTTTTCACTGCCGACCGATTCCAGAAGGATATGCTAAGGTGATGGTGGATGAAATCACAGAAGGATTTGAGCACCTCTAGCTTGACCACCCTACGGGTGAGGGGGAGACTAGGCTGGGTTCTTGTCTGAAGACTCAATGCCTATGGCGGAAGGAGCTCACCAACCTTCCGAACTGGACGCCTCTGCCTCCTCCTCCTCCTCCTCCGGCGAGTCAGGGCACTCCGCCTCCTCCACCGCCTCCTCCTCCGGCGAGTGATCAGGGCACTCCGCCTCCTTCTCCGGCGTGTGGCGGCACTCCGCCTCCTTCTCCGCCTGCGCCGGCGCGCCCGAGCAGCCACCAGCCTCCTCCTTCTCCGGCGCGTGGCGGCACTCCGCCTCCTTCTCCGCCTGCGCCGGCGCGCCTGAGCAGCCACCAGCCTCCTCCTTCTCCGCCTCGCCAGCAAGGGCGGAAGAGACCTGCCGCCGCCCCGGCTGCTCCGGCGCATTGTAGTCCTTCTCCTCCGCCTCGTAAGCAAGCACGAAAGAAGACAGCCGCAGCCGCTCCGTCTGCTCCGGCATCTAGCAGTACAGCCAGAGGCGGGCGGCAATACCGATTCGGTCCACCTCTCAAGCCTCTAGAGAAGTTACCATACGAGAGAACCGTGGAAGAAAACGTGAAGATCGTGGAAAAAGAAGTGAAGGACTTCTTTGAAGGGGTGAAAGCAAAGAGGCATCCACCTCTGGGGGAGAAGGTAGACCAGGTGAAAGCAAAGCGCACTATCGATGTCCTGAGGAAACCACCAAAGTCTCCGCTGAAAAACAACTATGAGAGCATTACTGCAAAGGTATATATCGAAGCGGAGCGGTCAGGAAATACTATCACTGATCGAAGGTTAGCAGAACGACGAGTTGGGAAAAAAATTGCCCAGCTCGGTGAACAAGCGGACCAATTGTGCCCCCCGCTCAAGGTGTCTAGCGATATCGTCGCTAATGATCCGGGGATGGTGCCCGGTTATAGCAATCTTGAAGATTACCTGCCCGACGATGTACATTATGATTTCTTGGAGGTGGAAGAACACCAATACCATTACGGGAAGCCTCTTGTCAAAGATGAAAAATCTCTAACAACGATGATGCGAAGATTCCATGATTGGTACATGAAAACCTGCAGAGAGTCTGGGGGGACGAATACTTTGTATCTGAGAGTTAAGGAGGAGCACGACCTCGTTGGAATTGATTTGTTGACTGTTCCATTTGACGAGTTCTTCCAGTGGTTCAATCAAAAGTCCCTTGATAAATTAACGGTCACTTGCTACTGTCTGTAAGTACTACTTATGTCATTAAGTCTCTATATATAGCTCAGCTCTTTCATTGCATGTATATATGATTATCCTCACTATATTATGCAGATTGAAGATTGTCGAGTGCAGAAAAGCAGAAATGTATGATATTGGATTCATTAACACAAATCTCATAGATAAATTTGAGGTTGAAAAGAACGCCGATGATGCTGAGGCCAACTTGCTCAAATCATTGACAGTAAATCAAAACAAAGATAAAATACTCTTTCCTTACAACTTCGAGTGAGTGTTACTGTCTTGTGCATATTCGGTTTCCCTTATTACTCGAGCGAGGTTATAGTAATGTAATTGATGAGTTATGCATGCGTGCGCAGCTTCCACTATATTCTCCTGGAGATTAAGCTTGAGCAGGGACTAGTAACCTTCTTAGACTCGAGACGAAAATCTCCCGAGACCTATGCGGACATGACTAAAATGCTCGAGAAGTAAGTTCAATCGATCATTATCGCACCATATCGGCAACCTTTTGTTCATTTGCTGATATCAAGTAATTGTTTTCTTTGTCTCGCAGGGTTTGGAAAGTATTCACCGCACAAGCTCCGGAACTGCCGAGGGATCTGCGATGGACATACCCGAAAGTAAGTAGTACTAGCTAGCTAGTTCCGCGCATCTCGATCCCGTTGATTCTAGCTACTTTCATCAATGCCATTTATAATGCTTCATTATCAGTTTTATTGACTTCTATTTCTCGTAAAGTGCTTGTGGCAGGAACAAGGGAATGATTACTGTGGATACTATATTTGCGAGTTCATCTACAACGCGACTTGCAAAGATAAGCGGGGCTACTCTAAAAGACAATTTGATGTGCGTAAGCAATAATATTCACAATTTCATTTCATTACACCATCATTTCTGTTGAGTTTCATTCATATATATGTATTAACCCCCTTCTTCAAGTTAGACGTGGGAGATGCGGAATGAACTCCTACCAAAAGATCGCATGAAAGCAATTCAAGAGGAATTAGCGGGATTGTTTCTTGACCACGTCATCAATAAAGCCGGAGAATACCATGTGGAACTTGATTTCAGATGCTAGGGGATTGTAACAGATCTTACATATTGTATATGTATGTAGCCAGTAGCATCGGATAGATAATACGAAAACTTGTTGTTCGACCAATCTTTCGGAGAAGGAGAGGTCGGTCACTTCTCTCGGTATGCATGACGAACTTCTGTACTTAATGGTTTCCTTCATTTTCTTACTAGCTAGCATGTCGAGTGCCTCTCTATACGTATAATACGTAGCGTCGACCAAGCACGAAGATAAGAGAGGACACTTCTCTTTATTAATTAATTAGCTACCTAACACAATATATGAAACACCTTAATTAACCATACAAAAACCCCAAATCCACCCCCCCTTTCAGAAAAAAAACAAAAACCCTAGCCCCTGAACAGCTGACGCGTGGATGACTATTGGTCCCGATTGGTGCCACCAACCAGGACTAAAGGCCCTCCTGCCTGGGCTCGCCACAGCGGACACGTGGAGACCCATCTGTCTCGGTTCGTATAAGAACCGGGACTAAAGGCCAAGGGCATTAGTAACGACCCTTTAGTCCCGGTTCCGCAACCGGGACAGATGAGCCTTATGAACCGGGACAAATGACCCTTTTTCTACTAGTGTACCCATCCAAGATGAGTTTGGAGGTTCTTTTAGCAAAAAACAGTGCACACACTTTTCTAGATGAAACTCCCCACACGCTTTTCTAGATGAAACTCCACAGACTTTGACACCCATTCGCAGAGAGAGATAATCTAGGTCGTACGTATCTTCATCCTTTCGTGTTCCTCCCTTGTTCTGCCAATACGACATTACACATTGGTGGTGGCAAGCAGCGGCCGCAGCATGCAGGGGGGTTTTGGGTGCGATGCAAAAGGCATAGGAGGCCTACAAGGATGGGGCTCGACCACAGCGAAGATTGGATGACGTCGATGTAGCAGCGGGCGAAAGAAGATAGAGTACCCAACTTGGCACCACCATAAGCTTCAGCATACATGCTAACCATCCGGTTACGCCTATGCATCCTTCCATATTGTCCCTCCAGGGTCCCAGCCGTCCCATGTGTAGACGAAACCGGGCACTTTGCTAACTATGCAGTGGTGTCCTATTGGAATTGAGGTCAAGCCCAGTAAAACAAATGTGATAATTCCTATACAAAGTATAAAGGCCCACATTTCTTTGATAAGGCCCACATAGTCCATTCATACATGACAAGTTGTACAAATTTCATGCTCTGCTATTGGAAGATGAGTTAGCCAAACATATATGGTTGGCTGTTTTATATACCATTAGAAGCATGAGAAGAGGACACATAGACGTGTGTTGCTCCACTATCGGCCTCCTTGCCTCATGCGCCGTGTTTTGCGAACAAGCCGATTTAGGACCTACGACTCTTGTGCGCGTTGTATTTTTTTTTCTTGCACGTGAAAAAGTTCAAAATGTTTTACCCAAATAAATTCGAACTGACGTGAATTGTTCCTCTCCTTGTGGTGGACCGGTTTAGTTCCTTTTCATCTCATAGTGGATTGGTTTTGAGTTTTGACTAATGTCTAAATGAGGTCGCCCCTCTACAGAAACACAAGCATGGCACAAAAACACATGAGACCACAACTTTCCTATCCTGCCTCTCAGTGTGCACCGTGAAGTGAAACAGCAGACCTCCAGAACTCTGCCTCTTTGTGATCTTGTACTAGAGAGAGTCAATCAGATTTTCGGAAAGCGCTTTATATATCATGACTGTTGGCCTCTCCTTCGACATTGCAGCAGACGGTTACTTCCCAAATGGAGACTACCTACCCGGCGACGGCGACTTCTTCGCTGCTATGTCTTTTGATGTTGCCGCTAATGTTCTTCTTCTATCACTGTGTGTAGTCTTGTCCATTTTGATGAGTACATCCCTACTATAGTGACACCCGCAAACCCCATGATTACATTAGCTCAAGATGGGGAGACACAAGGAGCAATGATTAGAGCTCACACACGTAAACTCAAATATTATGTACTTTCGCTTGTAGGAACAGTTCCAAGTGTTGATGAGTCTAAGTCGGATATATTGCTATTACTCGTGAGTGAAGGACCTAGCATGGACAAGGACACACACTGGAGTATGATCAAGCATGGAGATGGCAACACACATACAAGGACCGAAGACGATGCTTGAAGTGGTGATGTCTGGACTTTGAAGCCAACATGATGACACGTGAGGGACGTGGATGGTGCTTCCAACTTTGAAGTCATCTATAAGTATTGCGCGACCTCAAATTTGGGCTGGGTCCATATAATTGCAGAATAAAAGTCAAGTAGCTTTTCGAGTCTATATTTAGAATGGACGCTGAAGGTGGGATTTGACTCCCCCCTCTCTTTGTGCGTGCCAAAGCCCCCTTTTGTACTCCTTACCCCTCCCCCCATAAAGCGTTGAGTTAGGTCATTTTTTTCCTGAAACTCACACATATACTACCTTAATAAACGATTGTTACAATCGTTCATAACAATATTGACCACACAGTGCAGAAAAATATTACAAAAACACCACTCACTCTGCTATCAAAGCTAAACTTAGCAATCTAATGCGCCACCTCATTTGCCGTCTACTGAGCATAGCCAACTTAAAATTCTGAAGAAGTTTAATGATCGCTAAAGCTTTCTTCTTAAGATCAACGAGGGAGGGCCTATCCATACTGTCATTTGCGAGGAAGGAAACCAGAAACAGGCAATCATTCTCTAAAATAATAGGCATATTAAAGGTAATACCCATGTTTAGACCGGCGAGGAAGGCCCATCGCTCAGCCTCATCCACTCTAGTACACACCCAAATACACTCCCACGCCGAGTTAGGATTTAAACTTTGTTTAATTGAGTTTGAGCGCTGCTACTGAATTTTCCATGGATAGAAGAGTGAACAAGACCTCCTTTATAAGTGTCACTGAAACCACACAGTGTTAATCAATTATTGCATCTTATACCCAAATTCAGGTCGTATCTCTTAAATTCTTGCTTGCTTGCATGCAAAGATTGATCTTCATCACCAAATTGATTGTGTTTTCAACACAGTCAATAACCTTACCGGTCAGGGTTGGTTTAGCGATTGTTAAGGCATTCTATCAAGTGTTTGGATCAGCCGGGTCATCAAATTTGTTTACTTCAACAAAAATTGATGTTATCTCATAGAAAGATCGACATTAGCAGCCGTTATCGCCCATTCCTTACAGAAAGCGAACAAACTTTATTGTAGTAGACAAGCGAAAAGTCATCATGTTAAGGCCCCAAAGAACACCAACCGTGGTCGATGAAGAGAAGCGTATTCCAGAAGAGTCCAATCCATAGGCACAGGAATGCAAATAAACGAAGACCATATTCACCGAAGACAAATACCGACCAAATCCAACATAATTCGGCAGAGACACACCCGCACACCCCTATGGCCATGCTGAAAAGAACAAGTTACTGAAATTCCTATGCTCCACTCAGGAAATTTGGTCCATGACGTGACACAGTAACATCCTATGTTTTCTACGTGAGAAATGTGACCTGTCATTTTTATCTCTACTACTATTAAAACAACAAACATTATCTTCTCTATATGCACCCTGTCTAACATACACACAACAACACCAAATAATTAGAGCCGCACAATTAGACCCATTAATTTGGATCAAACCATTCATATAACAACTAATCCTTTCAAAAAGTGTGTTTAGCAATTTAATGTGGCAGACGAAAAGTCTGCTAGCAAGCAAACGAAAGGTTCAAACGGCCACCACATAATCCCATGCTCAACTACCGCTAACCTCCCACCTAATCCCACCTCGAAATCAGTTCTAACTCAAAATTTACCCGGCGTCCCAGCCATCCCAAACCATGGTCTCAGAAAATCCACCGAAGCGCCCCTGCCCCATCCTACCTGCCCCACTGACTCCCATCCCGCTGTCGTCTCCTTGAACCGCGGCCAGAAGAGGAGGACGAGCACGGCCATGACGCCCCCGTCGTCGTCTCTCCCCATGCTTAACCGGTGTGCCGACACCCCTCCCCATCTTCGTCGAGGCCTGCTCCCGTGCTCCCCCTAACCTAATTTCAGAGGGGTATTTTTGTCCTCATGAGTTTGTTTTTTTCCTGGCCCGCCGTAGCCCAGATCCAAGCCATGTCTAGCCCTGTATAACCCAGACCGTATACGTACAGTACCCTGGTCTGGAAAAAACATCACACGACCCGACGTCCACGTAAGACCTACCGAATCCAATCATTCACGCAGCTCCATCAATCTCGCGAGCATTGACGCAGCTCCATAAGTCACGTAGTATGTCTCCAGCGGCGGCTATCTCGTCGCCGGCGATCTCGTCGGACAGCGGGCACGACAACGTCGTGAATCTCCAACGAGCGTGCACAGGTACCGCATCCCGTGTCCCCCCTCTAGTCTCGCTCGCGGCAACATCGAACGAACTGCCGCCACCAGTGGTAGTGGTTAACCTAGCGGGGCGGGTAACCTAGCTACCCGGCGGCACATGCGATCGTGGATCTTGTTCCGGTAGTGCAGTTCCTCGTGATCTGGGTTCACGTAGCGTCGGTTGCCGTCGGCTGTGCGCACCATCGATATCGTTATTTGATGTGGTGGCTAACCTAGGTATCCGGCGGTAGAGGTAATCACAGATCAAGCTAGGTTTTGAGATCGTGCAGTTCCTCGCGATTGAAAGTGATCACGACGGGTGCCGTGGCCATCTTCCTTACTAAGTTTGGCAGATCTGAACGGCCTCGGTTGCGGTTGTTTACATAACATCCGTGATCGTGTGCTATGTGTTGTATATTTCATCATTGATAATGTTTGCACATGTGATGATACATATTATTGGTTGTAGGAAATGGCGGACGAGGAGTTAACTGATATCATGGTAGACATGGAGTTTGGAGAACTGATGAAAGACTGGATAGACGATTGGTCAGATGATGAAAATTCAGATCGTGAAGATCGGTCAGAGAATGGGAACGAATGGGACGATCTTAATGTGAGTGGCATTGTCATGCTGTAATTTTTTGGTGGCATCCTACAACATTAAATCTTTGTGTTGAAAATTTATAGATCGATGAGCTTGATGATGATCAGGATAACAACTCGGAGCTCTCGAATGAAGAATACATTAGTCAGGTACGTAAGTGCAAATTTTTGTTGGCATGCAAATTGAATTTGTTCTGAAATATTATATGATAAGTAATTTTGTATTTGTGTTGTATTTTCAGTTCATTTTCGAATGTCATAATGCGTATGACTATTATGGTGAATCCGACGCGGAGACAGGCCTTAACGACGAATCATTAGATGCACCTGATTCTGGGGAGTCCCAGTCATCGGTCATCATGAGTGAGGTATGTGTGTAATCAATGTTCTATGGAAGTAAGTAATGTTAAACCATAGAAAACTATTTTCATGAATGTGGTTTGATTGTGTAGGTGACACAAGATGATGGGGCAAAGAATATCCAAGATACTGTGTCAGGACCCCGATTCCAAGTCACATCGATCTAGCCGGTAACACCTCATATCACTTTGCGGCCTCACGCACGGTATTCCCACGGGTGTCGCCTTACCATGGCCCGGGACCGTTTGCGCCTTTTGGCTCACGTATATGATAGTGTCGCTAGCATCCATATGACAGAGAACCCGGGCCGACATGGCTAGTCGTGGACCCAAAGCGACACAGACCTATGGGGACAGGCATACATGAATCACATCGAGCATTGTTGGGTTTCGTAGTAATTTCAAAAAATTTCCTACGCACACGCAAGATCATGTGATGCATAGCAACGAGAGGAGAGTGTGATCTACATACCTATAGATCGACAACGGAAGCGTTTGGTTGATGTAGTCGTACGTCTTCACGATCCAACCGATCAAGCACCGAAACTACGGCACCTCCGAGTTCGAGCACACGTTCAGCTCGATGACGATCCCCGGACTCCGATCCAGCAAAGTGTCGGGGAGGAGTTCCGTCAGCACGACGGCGTGGTGACGATCTTGATGCACTACAGCAGCAGGGCTTCGCCTAAACTTCTGCTACAGTATTATCGAGGACTATGGTGGCTGGGGGCGCCGCACACGGCTAAGGAATAGATCACGTGGATCAACTTATGTGTTTCTGGGGTGCCTCTGCCTCAGTATATAAAGGACCAAAGGGGGGAGACTGGCCGGCCACATAGGGCGCGCCAGGAGAGTCCTACTCCCTCTGGGAGTAGGATTCCCCCCAATCCTAGTTGGAATAGGATTCACGGAGGGGGAAAAGAGAGAGGGGGGGCCGACCACCTCTCCTTGTCCTAATAGGACTAGGGGAGGGAGGGAGGCGCGCAGCCCATATTGGGCAGCCCCTTCTCTTTTCCACTAAGGCCCACTAAGGCCCATATAGCTCCCGGGGGGTTCCGGTAACCTCCCGGTACTCCGGTAAAATCCTGATTTCACCCGGAACACTTCCGATATCCAAACATAGGCTTCCAATATATCAATCTTTATGTATCGACCATTTCGAGACTCCTCGTCATGTCCGTGATCACATCTGGGACTCCGAACAACCTTCGGTACATCAAAATGCATAAACTCATAATATAACTGTCATCGTAACCTTAAGCGTGCGGACCCTACGGGTTCGAGAACAATGTAGACATGACCGAGACACGTCTCTGGTCAATAACCAATAGCGGGACCTGGATGCCCATATTGGCTCCTACATATTCTACGAAGATCTTTATCGGTCAGACCGCATAACAACATACGTTGTTCCCTTTGTCATCGGTATGTTACTTGCCCGAGATTCGATCATTGGTATTCCAATACCTAGTTCAATCTCGTTACCGGCAAGTCTCTTTACTCGTTCTGTAATACATCATCCCGCAACTAACTCATTTAGTTGCAATGCTTGCAAGGTTTAAGTGATGTGCATTACCGAGAGGGCCCAGAGATACCTCTCCGACAATCGGAGTGACAAAACCTAATCTCGAAATACGCCAACCCAACATGTACCTTTGGAGACACCTGTAGTACTCCTTTATAATCACCCAGTTACGTTGTGACGTTTGGTAGTACCCAAAGTGTTCCTCCGGTAAACGGGAGTTGCATAATCTCATAGTTATAGGAACATGTATAAGTCATGAAGAAAGCAATAGCAACATACTAAACTATCGGGTGCTAAGCTAATGGAATGGGTCATGTCAATCAGATCATTCTCTTAATGATGTGATCCTGTTAATCAAATAACAACTCATTGTTCATGGTTAGGAAACATAACCATCTTTGATTAATGAGCTAGTCAAGTAGAGGCATACTAGTGACACTTTGTTTGTCTACGTATTCACACATGTATTATGTTTCCAGTTAATACAATTCTAGCATGAATAATAAACATTTATCATGATTATAAGGAAATAAATAATAACTTTATTATTGCCTCTAGGGCATATTTCCTTCAGTCTCCCACTTGCACTAGAGTCAATAATCTAGATTACACCGTAATAATTCTAACACCCATGGAGCCTTGGTGCTGATCATGTTTTGCGCGTGGAAGAGGCTTAGTCAATGGGTCTGCAACATTCAGATCCGTATGTATCTTGCAAATCTCTATGTCTCCCACCTGGACTAGATCCCGGATGGAATTAAAGCGTCTCTTGATGTGCTTGGTTCTCTTGTGAAATCTGGATTCCTTTGCCAAGGCAATTGCACCAGTATTGTCACAAAAGATTTTTATTGGAGCCGATGCACTAGGTATGACACCTAGATCGGATATGAACTCCTTCATCCAGACTCCTTCATTTGCTGCTTCCGAAGCAGCTATGTACTCCGCTTCACATGTAGATCCCGCTACAACGCTTTGTTTAGAACTGCATCAACTGACAGCTCCACCGTTTAATGTAAACACGTATCCGGTTTGCGATTTAGAATCGTCCGGATCAGTGTCAAAGCTTGCATCAACATAACCATTTACGACGAGCTCTTTGTCACCTCCATATACGAGAAGCATATCCTTAGTCCTTTTCAGGTATTTCAGGATGTTCTTGACCGCTGTCCAGTGATCCACTCCTGGATTACTTTGGTACCTCCCTGCTAGACTTATAGCAAGGCACACATCAGGTCTGGTACACAGCATTGCATACATGATAGATCCTATCGCTGATGCATAGGGAACATCTTTCATATTCTCTCTATCTTCTGCAGTGGTCGGGCATTGAGTCTTACTCAATTTCACACCTTGTAACACAGGCAAGAATCCTTTCTTTGCTTGATCCATTTTGATCTTCTTCAAAATTTTGTCAAGGTATGTTGTTTGTGAAAGTCCAATTAAGCGTTTTGATCTATCTCTATAGATCTTAATGCCTAATATGTAAGCAGCTTCACCGAGGTCTTTCATTGAAAAACTCTTATTCAAGTATCACTTTATGCTATCCAGAAATTCTATATCATTTCCAATTAATAATATGTCATCCACATATAATATCAGAAATGCTACAGAGCTCCCACTCACTTTCTTGTAAATACAGGCTTCTCCAAAAGTCTGTATAAAACCAAATGCTTTGATCACACTATCAAAACGTTTATTCCAACTCCGAGAGGCTTGCACCAGTCCATAAATGGATCGCTGGAGCTTGCACACTTTGTTAGCTCCCTTTGGATCGACAAAACCTTCTGGTTGCATCATATACAACTCTTCTTCCAGAAATCCATTCAGGAATGCAGTTTTGACATCCATCTGCCAAATTTCATAATCATAAAATGCGGCAATTGCTAACATGATTCGGACAGACTTAAGCATCGCTACGGGTGAGAAGGTCTCATCGTAGTCAATCCCTTGAACTTGCCGAAAACCTTTTGCAACAAGTCGAGCTTTGTAGACAGTAATATTACCGTCAGCGTCAGTCTTCTTCTTGAAGATCCATTTATTCTCAATTGCTTGCCGATCATCGGGCAAGTCAACCAAAGTCCATACTTTGTTCTCATACATGGATCCCATCTCAGATTTCATGGCTTCAAGCCACTTTGCGGAATCTGGGCTCACCATTGCTTCTTCATAGTTCGTAGGTTCATCATGATCTAGCATCATGACTTCCAGAACGGGATTACCATACCACTCTGGCGCGGATCTTACTCCGGTTGATCTACGAGGTTCAGTAGTATCTTGTTCTGAAGTTTCATGATCATTATCATTGACTTCCTCACTAACTGGTGTAGGTGTCACAGAAACAGTTTTCTGTGATGTACTACTTTCCAATAAGGGAGCAGGTATAGTTACCTCGTCAAGTTCTACTTTCCTCCCACTCACTTCTTTCGAGAGAAACTCCTTCTCCAGAAAGTTTCCGAATTTAGCAACAAAAGTCTTGCCTTCGGATCTGTGATAGAAGGTGTATCCAATAGTTTCCTTTGGATATCCTATGAAGACACATTTCTCCGATTTGGGTTCGAGCTTATCAGGTTGAAGCTTTTTCACATAAGCATCGCAGCCCCAAACTTTCAGAAACGACAACTTTGGTTTCTTGACAAACCACAGTTCATAAGGCGTCGTCTCAACGGATTTTGATGGTGCCCTATTTAACGTGAATGCGGCCGTCTCCAGAGCATATCCCCAAAACGATAGCGGTAAATCAGTAAGAGACATCATAGATCGCACCATATCCAGTAAAGTATGATTACGACGTTCGGACACACCATTACGCTGAGGTGTTCCGGGTGGCGTGAGTTGCGAAACTATTCCACAATTTTTCAAATGTACACCAAACTCGTAACTCAAATATTCTCCTCCACGATCAGATCGTAGAAACTTTATTTTCTTGTTACGATGATTTTCAACTTCACTCTGAAATTCCTTGAACTTTTCAAATGTTTCAGACTTATGTTTCATTAAGTAGATATACCCATATCTGCTTAAATCATCTGTGAAGGTGAGAAAATAACGATATCCGCCACGAGCCTCAATATTCATCGGACCACATACATCTGTATGTATGATTTCCAACAAATCTGTTGCTCTCTCCATAGTATCGGAGAACGGCGTTTTGGTCATCTTGCCCATGAGGCACGGTTCGCAAGTACCAAGTGATTCATAATCAAGTGGTTCCAAAAGGCCATCAGAATGGAGTTTCTTCATGCGCTTTTCACCGATATGACCTAAACGGCAGTGCCACAAATAAGTTGCACTCTCATTATCAACTCTGCATCTTTTGGCTTCAACATTTTGAATATGTGTGTTACTACTATCGAGATTCAACAAGAATAGACCACTCTTCAAGGGTGCATGACCATAAAAGATATTACTCGTATAAATAGAACAACCATTATTCTCTGATTTAAATGAATAACCGTCTCGCATCAAACAAGATCCAGATATAATGTTCATGCTTAACGCTGGCACCAAATAACAATTATTTAGGTCTAATACTAATCCCGAAGGTAGATGTAGAGGTAGCGTGCCGACTGCGATCACATCGACTTTGGAACCGTTTCCCACGCGCATCGTCACCTCGTCCTTAACCAATCTTCGCTTGATCCGTAGTCCCTGTTTTGAGTTGCAAATATTAGCAACAGAACTAGTATCAAATACCTAGGTGCTACTGCGAGCATTAGTAAGGTACACATCAATAACATGTATATCACATATACCTTTGTTCACCTTGCCATCCTTCTTATCCGCCAAATACTTGGGGCAGTGTTCCGCTTCCAGTGACCAGTCTGCTTGCAATAGAAGCACTCAGTTTCAGGCTTAGGTCCAGGTTTGGGTTTCTTCTCCTGAGTAGCAACTTGCTTGCCGTTCTTTTTGAAGTTCCCCTTCTTCTTCCCTTTGCCCTTTTTCTTGAAACTAGTGGTCTTGTTGACCATCAACACTTGATGCTCCTTCTTGATTTCTACCTCCGCAGCTTTCAGCATCGCGAAGAGCTCGGGAATGGTCTTGTTCATCCCTTGCATATTATAGTTCATCACGAAGCTCTTGTAGCTTGGTGGCAGTGATTGAAGAATTCTGTCAATGACGCAATCATCTGGAAGATTAACTCCCAATTGAATCAAGTGATTATTATACCCAGACATTTTGAGTATATGCTCACTGACAGAACTGTTCTCCTCCATCTTGCAGCTATAGAACTTATTGGAGACTTCATATCTCTCAATCCGGGCATTTGCTTGAAATATTAACTTCAACTCCTAGAACATCTCATATGCTCCATGACGTTCAAAACGTCGTTGAAGTCCCGATTCTAAGCCGTAAAGCATGGCACACTGAACTATCGAGTAGTCATCAGCTTTGCTCTGCCAGACGTTCATAACATCCGGCATTGCTCCTGCAGCAGGCCTGGCACCCAGCGGTGCTTCCAGGACGTAATTCTTCTGTGCAGCAATGAGGATAATCCTCAAGTTACGGACCCAGTCCGTGTAATTGCTACCATCATCTTTCAACTTTGCTTTCTCAAGGAACGCATTAAAATTCAACGGAACAACAGCACGAGCCATCTATCTACAATCAAACATAAACAAGCAAGATACTAATCAGGTACTAAGTTTCATGATAAATTTAAGTTCAGTTAATCAAATTAATTAAAGAACTCCCACTTAGATAGACATCCCTCTAATCCTCTAAGTGATTACGTGATCCAAATCAACTAAACCATAACCGATCATCACGTGAGATGGAGTAGTTTTCAATGGTGAACATCGTTATGTTGATCATATCTACTATATGATTCACGCTCGACCTTTCGGTCTCCGTGTTCCGAGGCCATATCTGTATATGCTTGGCTCGTCAAGTATAACGTGAGTATTCCGCGTGTGCGACTGTTTTGCACCCGTTGTATTTGAACGTAGAACCTGTCACACCCGATCATCACGTGGTGTCTCAGCACGAAGAACTTCCGCAACGGTGCATACTCAGGGAGAACACTTCTTGATAATTTAGTGAGAGATCATCTTATAATGCTACCGTCAATCAAAGCAAGATAAGATGCATAAAAGGATAAACATCACATGCAATCAATATAAGTGATATGATATGGCCATCATCATCTTGTGCTTGTGATCTCCATCTCCGAAGCACCGTCGTGATCACCATCGTCACCGGCGTGACACCTTGATCTCCATCATAGCATTGTTGTCGTCTCGCCAAGCTTGTGCTTCTACGACTATCGCTACCGCTTAGTGATAAAAGTAAAGCATTACATCACGATTGCATTGCATACAATAAAACGACAACCATAAGGCTCCTGCCAGTTGCCGATAACTCGGTTACAAAACATGATCATCTCATACAATAAAATTCAGCATCATGTCTTGGCCATATCACATCACAACATGCCCTGCAAAAACAAGTTAGACATCCTCTACTTTGTTGTTGCAAGTTTTACGTGGCTGCTACGGGCTTAAGCAAGAACCAATCTTACCTACGCATCAAAACCACAACGATAGTTTGTCAATTTGACTCCGTTTTAATCTTCGCAAGGACCAGGCGTAGCCATACTCGGTTCAACTAAAGTTGGAGAGACAGTCGCCCGCAAGCCACCTATGTGCAAAGCACGTCGGGGGAACCGGTCTCGCGTAAGCGTACGCGTAATGTTGGTCCGGGTCGTCTCGTCCAACAATGCCGCCGAACCAAAGTATGACATGCTGGTAGGCAGTATGACTTATATCACCCACAACTCACTTGTGTTCTACTCATGCATATAACATCAACATAAATAACCTAGGCTCGGATGCCACTGATGGGTTTTGTAGTAATTTCAAAAAATTTCCTACGCACGCGCAAGATCATGTGATGCATAGCAACGAGAGGAGAGTGTGATCTACGTACCTAGTAGATCGACAACGGAAGTGTTTGGTTGATGTAGTCGTACGTCTTCACGATCCAACCGATCAAGCACCGAAACTATGGCACCTCCGAGTTCGAGCACACGTTCAGCTCGATGACGATCCCCGGACTCCGATCCAGGAAAGTGTCGGGGAGGAGTTCCGTCAGCACGACGGCGTGGTGACGATCTTGATGCACTACAGCAGCAGGGCTTCGCCTAAACTCCGCTACAGTATTATCGAGGACTATGGTGGCTGGGGGCGCCGCACACGGCTAAGGAATAGATCACGTGGATCAACTTATGTGTTTCTGGGGTGCCTCTACCTCAGTATATAAAGGACCAAAGGGGGGAGGCTGGCCGGCCACATAGGGCGCGCCAGGAGAGTCCTACTCCCTCTGGGAGTAGGATTCCCCCCCAATCCTAGTTGGAATTGGATTCGCGGAGGGGGAAAGAGAGAGGGGGGCCGGCCACCTCTCCTTGTCCTAATAGGACTAGGGGAGGGAGGGAGGCGCGCAGCCCATCTTGGGCAGTCCCTTCTCTTTTCCACTAAGGCCCACTAAGGCCCATATAGCTCTCGGGGGGTTCCGGTAACCTCCCGGTACTCCGGTAAAATCCCGATTTCACCCGGAACACTTCCGATATCCAAACATAGGCTTCCAATATATCAATCTTTATGTCTCGACCATTTCGAGACTCCTCGTCATGTCCGTGATCACATCCGGGACTCCGAACAACCTTCGGTACATCAAAATGCATAAACTCATAATATAACTATCATCGTAACCTTAAGCGTGCAGACCCTACGGGTTCGAGAACAATGTAGACATGACCGAGACATGTCTCCGGTCAATAACCAATAGCAGGACCTGGATGCCCATATTGGCTCCTACATATTCTACGAAGATCTTTATCGGTTAGACCGCATAACAACATACGTTGTTCCCTTTGTCATCGGTATGTTACTTTCCCGAGATTCGATCGTCGGTATTCCAATACCTAGTTCAATCTCGTTACCGGCAAGTCTCTTTACTCGTTCTGTAATACATCATCCCGCAACTAACTCATTTAGTTGCAATGCTTGCAAGGCTTAAGTGATGTGCATTACCGAGAGGGCCCAGAGATACCTCTCCGACAATCGGAGTGACAAAACCTAATCTTGAAATATGCCAACCCAACATGTACCTTTGGAGACACCTTTAGTACTCCTTTATAATCACCCAGTTACGTTGTGACGTTTGGTAGTACCCAAAGTGTTCCTCCGGTAAACGGGAGTTGCATAATCTCATAGTTATAGGAACATGTATAAGTCATGAAGAAAGCAATAGCAACATACTAAACGATCGGGTGCTAAGCTAATGGAATGGGTCATGTCAATCAGATCATTCTCTTAATGATGTGATCCCGTTAATCAAATAACAACTCATTGTTCATGGTTAGGAAACATAACCATCTTTGATTAACGAGCTAGTCAAGTAGAGGCATACTAGTGACACTTTGTTTGTCTACGTATTCACACATGTATTATGTTTCCGGTTAATACAATTCTAGCATGAATAATAAACATTTATCATGATTATAAGGAAATAAATAATAACTTTATTATTGCCTCTAGGGCATATTTCCTTCAAGCATGTCGGTCAACAGCGTGTGAATCCGGGCTGTAGCACTGGGCTAACAGGAGTCTAGGGAACCCGGGCTGTAGCAGGCTAGGCAGGACTCCGGATGTCACCGCGTGACATTTCCCCGAAGGGACAGACATAGGAACGAAGTGAATCACATGCCGGCCAGTCAAGTGCTCTAGAGCAGTAGTGCTGGGCTAGCAGGACTCCGGTGAACCGGGCTGTAGCGGAATACTATGGCTTGTGGAAGCACAAGACTACATTTCCCCATTAGAGAGGCTACCAAGGATAAACAACTAGGTTGCTGGATCCCACACATACCAAGCATTTCAATCATACACACAATATGCTCGATATGTGTAAATACAACATGGCATCACAACATAACTCTACGACTCAAGAGTATTTATTCATTAGGCTCCGAGGAGCGAGATATTACAAACATGGGTCTCATGACCCAACAATCATAGCATACAATCAGAGCACATGCGGAAGCTTAACATGTCTGAGTACAGACATCTATAAATGAAAAAGGCTGAGAAGCCTGACTATCTACCAGATCCTGCCGAGGGCACAAGATCGTAGCTGAGGTAGCAAGCTAAACGTCGAAGCCCACACGGAACTACTAGCGAGACTGACGTCTCTCTACAAAACATAAATTAAGCAAACGTGAGTACAAATGTACTCAGCAAGACTTACATCAGAACTAACTACATATGCATCGGTATCGACAAAGGGGTAGTGGAGTTTAACTGCAGCAAGCCAGCTTTGACCCAGTGGCTAACCTGAACTACGACTACAAGCAACTCTTTTGAGGTGGCGCACACGAGTCCACATATTCACCATTCAATACACCACTATGGATCCGCTCCCGTCTCCCTACGAGAAGGCCATCCATAGCATTCACACTTATCTTGCGAGTTTTAGAGTATCCATTTTCACTTGTCTATGAACTATGCAAGGGTCCAAGTTTCCATATCCGACGAATCCGGCTATTCGAATAGATAATGATAACCCTGCAGGGGTGTACTTCTTCACACACGCTCCCACCACTTACCGTCGTTTACACGACATGTACTCGGCAACCTTCAAGCGGAAGCACAACGAGGGTGTCGGCCACGGCCTACCTAAACACTTAAGTCTCTAGTCCAGGTTTATCGCCTATCCAGGTTCCATCCGCAGGGAGTCCGGCCGAGGTTTCCACATACGGCCCCGAACGATGTGAACAGGGTTCCCGAGACACCAAACGGGCGCCCGGTACACCGTGCCATGGTGTATCTACCGCATCATAGCCCACCCCTAGGGTCAGCGCTACGCACGACCGCCAACACATAACCTACAAACACCAGAAACTAGTTGCAACTCCTGGACAAAGTACTAGGGTGATTAAGAAGCCGAGAGGGTCAATTAAGGATCCCAATGAGTGGTAGTAGCTGTTCATGGATCACAGACACAGAACTCAGTTCCTGAGGACGGTTTCAATGAGACAACCCACCATGTACTCCTACATGGCCTCTCACCGCTACCTTTACCAAAACGTGTTCACACACTTAGCTCACACATAGTAGGACATGTTCACACACCTCTGATTCATTCCCGATGAATCAGACCTGACACAACTCATATGCAATAGCAAGCATGACAAACAAGCATGAATGAGTAGGCACATCAGGGCTCAAACAGCTCCTACTCATGCTAGTGGGTTTCATCTATGTATTGTGGCAATGACAGGTCATGCAGAGGAAAGGGGTTCAACTACCGCATCATGTGACAGTTGAATCGTTGTTGTCCTAATGCAGTAAAAGAGAGCAGGAGCGAGAGAGTGGGATTGTATCGGAATGAACAAGGGGGTTTTGCTTGCCTGACACTTCTGAAGATATCATTGGGTCTTCATCAGTGTCAACGATCACAATGTCGGTACAATGTCTATCGAGAGGGGACAACCACCGGCAATAGAGAAGGAACACAATCAATGCAATGCACAACATGATGCATGATAATGACATGGCAATATGTTGTTGATTGAGCTAATGCAACTAGCAACACAATTAAATGAAGTTGGTTTGAACCCAAAGTTCAAATTCAAACTCCACATGTGGTTATTTAAATACCATTCATTTGATTTGTCATAAACAGTGGCCTTAAGTTGTTCTAACATGCATGAAAATTGTACAGATGGATTCCTTGAATTTTTCTGATAATTTTTCATATATAATTTATTTCATTTGGAGTTACGATTGAATTTCTATGATTTTTAGAAGTTTTGGGCATTTTCTAGAATTTCCTGAATTAAATTAAATCCAGAAAATAGCTTATTGCGTCGGCATGACATAAGTGTGACATCAGCAGGTCAACACGCCAGGTCCAGGTCAAACCTGACCAGTGGGGTCCACTGGTCAGTGACCCAGTGCTGTTCAGTGTCAATGACAGGTGGGTTCGGTCAACAGCCACGTCGGCAAAGTCAACCTGACATGTGGGCCCGGTGGGTTAGTCTAAGTTAAACAGGGAATAAAATCCGGGGTTAATTAGCGCATGGGGCCCATCCGTCAGTGGCACAGTGATCAGCTAATGGCGTCATTAGTGTTAACTAAGTGTGCCACGTTGGCTCGCTGGAGTTTCGCCGGCGATGACCAAAAATGCGGCGGAGACGCACCGGGGTGGCTCGCGTTTCGCCTACAGTGCACCGTTCGGTGCGCCCTTTGGCCCTACGGAGAGCTGGCGCGATGGCGCGTCGGATGGTGGTGGTCTCCGGGCCTGGGGTGGCCGGAGTCGACGGCGGCGAGCTCGGTTGCAGGCGCCGGAGTTCGGGCATCCATTATGTAGGCGTTACAGGGCACGAGGGCGCGGCCGATGGTCTTTATGGGTTTCTGGGATCACCAGGAGCACGCGGAGGCAACGTGGACAGCTGGAGGAGCTCGGGAGCACGAAGCTCACTGGCCATGGCGGCAGCCGGAGCTCGGGTTCGCGGTGACGGTGACTAGCGAATGGGTAAGGAGAGGCTGAGCAAGGGGGGAGGAGCAGGAGCTCACAGTGAACTCGATGGCGTCGTCGGTGAGGTCGGGGAAGCCCGGATGGCGATGAATCGGACGGGGCGGCGCTCGGGGCAAAGGGAGAAGACAATAACGATGGCGGCACTGCAGGGCGCTCTGCCATCGTTTGGCTTGGCGAAGATGATGAGAAGGTCATGGCGGAGCTTCCAGAGAGGGAGAGGGGCGCGAGGACAGCGGTGGCTACGAAAATGGCGGCGGTGGCGACGAGCTCCGCTCGGTGGGTGAGGGAGAGGGGAGGGGAGAGAGCTGCGAGGAGGGAGGAGGTGCAAAGGGTCGAGGGACGGTGCGTGGCGACACATGGAGGCGTCCAGGGCGTCGGGGACGCAGGCAGCCAGGCAGGAGGTGGCTCGGGCGCGTGTGCGCGCGCGGCGAGCACACGCTCTGCCTACTGGCTGGGGAGGAAGACGACAGGGAGGCTGCGGTGGTGGGCTGGGCCGGCCACTTGGGCTGCCAGGTAAGCCCAGGTACTATCTCTCTCTCTTTCTCTCTCTCTCTCTCTCTCTCTTTCTGTTTTCATTTATTTAATTCTCTGTTGTTTGTTTTGAATTAGTAGAAATACTAATCCATTTTCAAAAATTCTGAAAATAATCATAGGCACCTTTGGAATTACTCCCAACAGCCTAAGATTACTTTCAAAAGTATCTTGGCATTTAAAAGTATTTATAGTATTTTAAATGCCCAAATGCAAATAGTTATGTCTTAATTCAAAAATCCAAAATGGCTCCAAAATTTATGAACCCATTTTTGGCAGAGGTTTTAGCCAGAACCAAAAATGATGAACATTTTTTAAGGGCATATTGGCATCATTGAAAATATTTAAAGTTGGGCCTATTTGCATTGCTTTGGTGCTAGGGGTTTGATCATCCCCATTTCAGTTTCATAAAAAAAATAAACATGATGCCATGATGATCATGCAAGAGTAAGCAAAGCTAAGCTAGGGTTGTGACATACTGCCAGTGCAGATGATAAGAGGGATATGTTCATGCAGATAATAGAAATGACATTTACGTCTCACGATGCTGCGTATGATTTCTACAACAGCTATGCTAGAGATAATGGTTTCAGCATTAGAAAGAATAAGGTCAGGTATAGGAAAATGGAGTCACGTCATATGCGTTATAGGCAGTTTGTTTGTTCCAGACAAGTGAAACGGGATAGCAAGTTGCTAACCGAGGAAGGACACGGTCGTAGGCTCAGAGCCGAGACACGCTGCTTTTGCGAAGCGCACATGACTGTCAAGCTTGACCAAAAGTGTGGGGTTTGGTATGTTGAAATTTTTTAGGACAATCATAGCCATATGTTGGCAGGACCGGACGAGGTACCTTTTCTTTGGTCCCACAGAAAAATCAAAGAGTACCGGAAGCATGAGATAATGTCCATGGGAGCTGTAGAGATTAGAATTCACGACATGATGGATTGATTCATCAGCAAACATGTATGGTACGGCGGTGTTGGTTTTACCAGGCGTGAAATATACAACCTTTGCGCCAAGGAGAAGAGGAAGCTACTTTCAAAAGGTGATGCTGCCACAGCCATAGGCATCATGGCCAGTAGGAAACAGAGGGATCCTAGCTTCTTTTTAGAGTACAAGCTAGATAAGGAAGGACATTTGAATAGGATGTTCTGGTGCGACTCCCAGTCTCGTCATGACTATGAGGACTTCGGTGACGTGCTTGTATTTGACAGCACGTACAAGCTGAACCGCTATGGTATGTCATTCATACCTTTTGTTGGTCTTAACAATCACCGGAAGACCACTGTTTTTGGTTGTGCCATAGTTTCGGACGTGACCGAGGAGACATACGTGTGGCTTCTGCAGACTTTTTTGAGGTCCATGTGTCAAAAGATGCCTAAGAGTGTTATCACAGACACCGACGCTGCGATGATCAAGGCAATTCGCGAAGTCTTGCCAGACGTGTAGCACCGTATATGTACGTGGCACATAGAGAAAAATAGGAAGATTCACCTCAGTCACAAGTCCTTGAAGGAGTTCCGAACTCTTCTGTACTACAGCACGTCCATGGCCACGTTTGAGGAGAGATGGCACGCATTTTCCAAAAGATGGCAGTCGGAAAAACTGTAACATGGTTGAGACGGATGTATAAGAAGAGGAGACTGTGGGCCGCGGCTTATCTAATAGAGGGGTTTTGGCTTGGCATGAAAAGCAACCAGCGGAGTGAAATCCTGAACTCATGCCTTCACCTCCACCTAGACGGTGAAATGACCCTGGTGGATATGATTTTGCACTATGAGAATGCCGTTGTGCGTATCCATGAAAACGAGGCACGATATGACTGCATGGCCTCACAGAGTTTACCGGTGCCAGTTACTAGCTCGAGGGAACTTGAGATAGCTGCTTCTCACGTCTTCTCTGTTGGGGAACGTAGTAATTTCAAAAAAATTCCTACACACACGCAAGATCATGGTGATGCATAGCAACGAGAGGGGAGAGTGTTGTCTACGTACCCTTGTAAACTGCAACGGAAGCGTTGACGCAACGTACAGGAAGTAGTCGTACGTCTTCCGATCCGACCGATCCAAGCACCGTTACTCCGGCACCTCCGAGTTTTGGCACACGTACAGCTCGATGACGCTCCCCGGCCTCCGATCCAGCAAAACTTCGGGGATGAGTTTCGTCAGCACAACGGCGTGGTGACGATGATGATGTTCTACCGACGCAGGGCTTCGCGTAAGCACTACAACGATATGACCGAGGTGGAATATGGTGGAAGGGGGCACCGCACACGGCTAAGGAACGATCATGAAGATCAACTTGTGTGTTCTAGGGTGCCCCCTGCCTCCGTATATAAAGGATCCAAGGGGGGGGGTGCGGCCAGCCTAGAGGAGGCGCGCAGGAGGAGTCCTACTCCTACTGGGAGTAGGACTCCCCTCCCGTTCCTTGTCGAACTAGGAGAGGTGGAGGGAGAGAAGGAAAGGGGGGGCGCCGCCCCTCCATCCTTGTCCAATTCGGACTAGGGGGAGAAGGGGTGCGCGGCCTGCCCTGGCAGCTCCTTCCTCTTCTCCACATTAGGCCCATATGGCCCATTAACCCCCCGGGGGGTTCCGGTAACCCCCCGGTGCTCTGGTTTTATCCGAAACTTCCTCGGAACCCTTCCGGTGTCCGAATATAGTCGTCCAATATATTAATCTTTATGTCTCGACCATTTGGAGACTCCTCGTCATGTCCGTGATCACATCCGGGACTCCGAACTAACTTCGGTACATCAAAATGCATAAACTCATAATAACTGTCATCGTAACGTTAAGAGTGCGGACCCTACGGTTCGAGAACAATGTAGACATGACTGAGACAAATCTCCGGTCAATAACCAATAGCGGGACCTGGATGCCCATATTGGCTCCTACATATTCTACGAGGATCTTTATCGGTTAGACCGCATAACAACATACGTTGTTCCCTTTGTCATCGGTATGTTACTTGCCCGAGATTCGATCATCGGTATCCAATACCTAGTTCAATCTCGTTACCGGCAAGTCTCTTTACTCGTTCCGTAATACATCATCTCACAACTAACTTATTAGTAGTAATGCTTGCAAGGCTTATGTGATGTGCATTACCGAGAGGGCCCAGAGATACCTCTCCGACAATCGGAGTGACAAATCCTAATCTCGAAATACGCCAACCCAACATCTACCTTTGGAGACACCTGTAGAGCACCTTTATAATCACCCATTTATGTTGTGATGTTTGGTTGCACACAAAGTGTTCCTCCGGCAAACGGGAGTTGCATAATCTCATAGTCATAGGAACATGTATAAGTCATGAAGAAAGCAATAGCAACATACTAAACGATCGGGTGCTAAGCTAATGGAATGGGTCATGTCAATCAGATCATTCACCTAATGATGTGATCCCGTTAATCAAATGACAACTCTTTTGTCCATGGTTAGGAAACGTAACCATCTTTGATTAACGAGCTAGTCAAGTAGAGGCATACTAGTGACACTCTGTTTGTCTATGTATTCACACATGTATTATGTTTCCGGTTAATACAATTGTAGCATGAATAATAAACATTTATCATGATATAAGGAAATAAATAATAACTTTATTATTGCCTCTAGGGCATATGTCCTTCAGTCTCCCACTTGCACTAGAGTCAATAATCTAGTTCACATCGCCATGTGATTCAACACTAAGAGTTCACATCACCATGTGATTAACACCCATTGTTCACATCGTCATGTGACCTATACCCAAAGGGTTTACTAGAGTCAATAATCTAGTTCACATTATTTATGTGATTAACACCCAAAGAGTACTAAGGTGTGATCATGTTTTGCTTGTGAGATAATTTTAGTCAACGGGTCTGTCACGTTCAGATCCGTAAGTATTTTGCGAATTTCTATGTCAACAATGCTCTGCACGGAGCTACTCTAGCTTATTGCTCCCACTTTCAATATGTATCTAGATTGAGACTTAGAGTCATCCAGATCTGTGTCAAAACTTGCATCGACGTAATTTTTTACGACGAACCTTTTTGTCACCTCCATAATTGAGAAATATTTCTTTATTCCACTAAGGATAATTTTGACCGCTGTCCAGTGATCTACTCTTAGATCACTATTGTACTCCCTTGCTTAACACAGTGTAGGGTATACAATAGATCTGGTACACAGCATGGCATACTTTATAGAACCTATGGCTGAGGCATAGGGAATGACTTTCATTCTATTTCTATCTTCTGCCGTGGTCGGGCTTTGAGTCTTACTCAATTTCACACCTTGCAACACAGGCAAGAACTCTTTCTTTGACTGTTCCATTTTGAACTACTTCAAAATCTTGTCAAGGTATGTACTCATTGAAAAAAATTATCAAGCGTCTTGATCTATCTCTATAGATCTTGATGCTCAATATGTAAGCAGCTTTACCGAGGTCTTTCTTTGGAAAATTCCTTTCAAACACTCCTTTATGCTTTGCAGAATAATTCTATATTATTTCCGATCAACAATACGTCATTCACATATACTTATCAGAAATGTTGTAGTGCTCCCACTCACTTTCTTGTAAATACAGGCTTCATCGCAAGTCTGTATAAAACTATATGCTTTGATCAACTTATCAAAGCGTATATTCCAACTCCGAGATGCTTGCACCAGTCCATAGATGGATCGCTGGAGCTTGCATATTTTGTTAGCACCTTTAGGATTGACAAAACCTTCTGGTTGTATCATATACAACTCTTCTTTAATAAATCTATTAAGGAATGCAGTTTTGTTTATCCATTTGCCAGATTTCATAAAATGCGGCAATTGCTAACATGATTCGGACAGACTTAAGCATATATACGAGTGAGAAAATCTCATCGTAGTCAACACCTTGAACTTGTCGAAAACCTTTTGCAACAGTTCTAGCTTTGTAGATAGTAACACTACTATCAGCGTCCGTCTTCCTCTTGAAGATCCATTTATTTTCTATGGCTTGCCGATCATCGGGCAAATCCATCAAAGTCCATACTTTGTTCTCATACATGGATCATATCTCAGATTTTATGGCCTCAAACCATTTCACGGAATCTGGGCTCATCATCGCTTCCTCATAGTTCGCAAGTTTGTCATGGTCTAGTAACATGACTTCCAGAACAGGATTACTGTACCACTCTGGTGCGGATCTCACTCTGGTTTACCTACGAGATTCGGTAGTAACTTGATCTGAAGTTACATGATCATCATCATTAGCTTCCTCACTAATTGGTGTAGTAGTCACAGGAACAGATTTCTGTGATGAACTACTTTCCAATAAGGGAGGAGGTACAATTACCTTATCAAGTTCTACTTTCCTCCCACTCACTTCTTTCAAGAGAAACTCCTTCTCTAGAAAAACTCCGAATTTAGCAACAAAAGTCTTGCCTTCGGATTTGTGATAGAAGGTGTACCCAACAGTCTCCTTTGGGTGTCCTATGAAGACATATTTCTCTGATTTGGGTTTGATCTTATCAGGATGAAACTTTTTCATATAAGCATCACAATCCCAAACTTTAAGAAATGACAACTTTGGTTTCTTGCCAAACCACAGTTCATACGGTGTCGTCTCAACAGATTTAGATGGTGCCCTTTTAACGTGAATGCAGCTGTCTCTAATGCATAACCCCAAAACGATAGTGGTAGATCGGTAAGAGACATCATAGATTGCACTATATCCAATAAAGTACGGTTATGACGTTCGGACACACCATTATGCTGTGGTGTTCCATGTGGCATGAGTTTGTGAAACTTTTCCACATTGTTTTAATTGAAGACCAAACTCGTAACTCAAATATTTGTCTCCGCGATCAGATTGTAGAAACTTTATTTTCTTGTCACAATGATTTTCCACTTCACTCTGAAATTCTTTGAACTTTTCAAATGTTTCAGACTTATGTTTCATCAAGTAGTTATACCCATATCTGCTCAAATCATATGTGAAGTTCAGAAAATAACGATACTTGCCATGAGCCTTAACACTCATCGGACCACATACATCAGTATGTATTATTTCCAATAAGTCAGTTTCTTGCTCCGGAGAACGGAGTCTTAGTCATCTTGCCCATGAGGCATGGTTTGCAAGCATCAAGTGATTCATAATCAAGTGATTCCAAAATCCCATCAGCATGGAGTTTCTTCATGCGCTTTATACCAATATGACCTAAATGGCAGTGCTACAAATAAGTTGCACTATCATTATTAACTTTGCATCTTTGGTTTCAATATTATGATTATGTGTATAACTACGATCGAGATCCAACGAACTATTTTTCATTGGGTGTGTAACCATATAAGGTTTTATTCATGTAAACAAAATAACAATTTATTCTCTTACTTAAATGAATAACCGTATTACAATAAACATGATCAAATCATATTCATGCTTAACGCAAACACCAAATAACACTTATTCAGGTTCAACACTAATCCCAAAAGTATAGGGAGTGTGCGATGATGATCATATCAATCTTGGAACCACTTCCAACACACATCGCCACTTCACCCTTAACTAGTCTCTGTTTATTCTGCAACTCCCGTTTCGAGTTACTAATCTTAGCAACTGAACTAGTATCAAATACTGAGGGGTTGCTATAAACACTAGTAAAGTACACATCAATAACATGTATATCAAATATACTTATGTTCACTTTGCCATCCTTCTTATCTGCCAATCACTTGGGGTAGTTCCGCTTCCAGTGACCAGTCCCTTTGCAGTAGAAACACTTAGTCTCAGGCTTAGGACCAGACTTGGGTTTCTTCACTTGAGCAGCAACTTGCTTGCTATTCTTCTTGAAGTTCCCCTTCTTCCCTCTGCCCTTTTCTTGAAACTAGTGGTCTTGTCTACCATCAAACTTGATGTTTTTTCTCGATTTCTACCTTCGTCAATTTCCGCATTACGAAGAGCTTGGGAATCGTTTTCGTTATCCCTTGCATATCATAGTTCATCACGAAGTTCTACTAACTTGGTGATGGTGAATAGAGAATTCTGTCAATCACTATCTTATCTGGAAGATTAAGTCCCACTTGATTCAAGCGATTGTAGTACCCAGACTATCTGGGCACATGCTCACTAGTTGAGCGATTCTCCTCCATCTTTTAGCTATAGAACTTGTTGGAGACTTCATATCTCTCAACTCGGGTATTTTCTTGAAATATTAACTTCAACTCCTGGAACATCTCATATGCTCCATGACGTTCGAAACGTCTTTGAAGTCCCGATTCTAAGCCATTAAGCATGGTGCACTAAACTATCAAGTAGTCATCATATTGAGCTAGCCAAACGTTCATAAGGTCTGCATCTGCTCCTGCAATAGGTCTGTCACCTAGCGGTGCATCAAGGACATAATTCTTCTGTGCAGCAATGAGGATAAACCTCAGATCACGGATCCAATCCGCATCATTGCTACTAACATTTTTCAACACAATTTTCTCTAGGAACATATCAAAATAAACATAGGGAAGCAACAACGTGAGCTATTGATCTACAACAAAAATTGCAAAATACTACCAGGACTAAGTTCATGATAAATTTAGGTTCAATTAGTTTACTTAAAGAACTCCCACTTAGATAGACATCCCTCTAATCCTCTAAGTGATTACGTGATCCAAATCAACTAAACCATGTCCGATCATCACGTGAGATGGAGTAGTTTCATTGGTGAACATCACTATGTTGATCATATCTACTATATGATTCACGCTCGACCTTTCGGTCTCCGTGTTCCGAGGCCATATCTGTATATGCTTGGCTCGTCAATTATAACCTGAGTATTCCGCGTGTGCAACTGTTTTGCACCCGTTGTATTTGAACGTAGAGCCTATCACACCCGATCATCACGTGGTGTCTCAGCACGAAGAACTTTTGCAACGATGCATACTCAGGGAGAACACTTCTTGATAATTAGTCACAGATCATCTTATAATGCTACTGTCAATCAAAGCAAGATAAGATGCATAAAAGATAAACATCACATGAAATCAATATAAGTGATATGATATGGCCATCATCATCTTGTGCTTGTGATCTCCATCTTCGAAGCACCGTGATGATCACCATCGTCATCGGCGTGACACCTTGATCTCCATCGTAGCATCATTGTCGTCTCGCCAATCTTATGCTTCCACGACTATCGCTACCGCTTAGTGATAAAGTAAAGCATTACAGCGCGATTGCATTGCATACAATAAAGCGACAACCATATGGCTCCTGCCAGTTGCCGATAACTCGGTTACAAAACATGATCATCTCATACAATAAAATTTGGCATCATGTCTTGACCATATCACATCACAACATGCCCTGCAAAAACAAGTTAGACGTCCTCTACTTTGTTGTTGCAAGTTTTACGTGGCTGCTACGGGCTTAAGCAAGAACCAATCTTACCTATGCATCAAAACCACAACGATAGTTTGTCAAGTTGGTGCTGTTTTAACCTTCGCAAGGACCGGGCGTAGCCACACTCGGTTCAACTAAAGTTGGAGAAACTGTCACCCGCAAGCCACCTATGTGCAAAGCACGTCGGGAGAACCGGTCTCGCGTAAGCGTACGCGTAATGTCGGTCCGGGCCGCTTCGTCCAACAATACCGCCGAACCAAAGTATGACATGCTGGTAAGCAGTATGACTTATATAGCCCACAACTCATTTGTGTTCTACTCGTGCATATAACATCAACATATAAAACCTAGGCTCGGATGCCACTGTTGGGGAACGTAGTAATTTCAAAAAATTTCCTACGCACACGCAAGATCATGGTGATGCATAGCAACGAGAGGGGAGAGTGTTGTCTACGTACCCTTGTAGACCGCAACGGAAGCGTTGACCCAACGTAGAGGAAGTAGTCGTACGTCTTCCGATCCGACCGATCCAAGCACCGTTACTCCGGCACCTCCGAGTTCTTGGCACACGTACAGCTCGATGACGCTCCCCGGGCTCTGATCCAGCAAAGCTTCGGGGATGAGTTTCGTCAGCACAACGGCGTGGTGACGATGATGATGTTCTACTGACGCAGGGCTTCGCCTAAGCACTACAACGATATGACCGAGGTGGAATATGGTGGAAGGGGGCACCGCACACGGCTAAGGAACGATCACGAAGATCAACTTGTGTGTTCTAGGGTGCCCCCTGCCTCCGTATATAAAGGATCCAAGGGGGGGGGGTGCGGCCGGCCTAGAGGAGGCGCGCAGGAGGAGTCCTACTCCTACCGGGAGTAGGACTCCCCTCCCGTTCCTTGTCCAACTAGGAGAGGTGGAGGGAGAGAAGGAAAGGGGGGGGCGCCGCCCCTCCCTCCTTGTCCAATTCGGACTAGGGGGGAGAGGGGGCGCGTGGCCTGCCCTGGCAGCTCCTTCCTCTTCTCCACATTAGGCCCATATGGCCATTAACCCCCCGGGGGGTTCCGGTAACCCCCCGGTGCTCTGGTTTTATCCGAAACTTCCCCGGAACCCTTCCGGTGTCCGAATATAGTCGTCCAATATATCAATCTTTATGTCTCGACCATTTCGAGACTCCTCGTCATGTCCGTGATCACATCCGGGACTCCGAACTAACTTCGGTACATCAAAATGCATAAACTCATAATAACTGTCATCGTAACGTTAAGCGTGCGGACCCTACGGTTCGAGAACAATGTAGACATGACTGAGACAAATCTCCGGTCAATAACCAATAGAGGGACCTGGATGCCCATATTGGCTCCTACATATTCTACGAAGATCTTTATCGGTCAGACCGCATAACAACATACGTTGTTCCCTTTGTCATCGGTATGTTACTTGCCCGAGATTCGATCGTCGGTATCCAATACCTAGTTCAATCTCGTTACCGGCAAGTCTCTTTACTCGTTCCGTAATACATCATCTCACAACTAACTTATTAGTAGTAATGCTTGCAAGGCTTATGTGATGTGCATTACCGAGAGGGCCCAGAGATACCTCTCCGACAATCGGAGTGACAAATCCTAATCTCGAAATACGCCAACCCAACATCTACCTTTGGAGACACCTGTAGAGCACCTTTATAATCACCCATTTACGTTGTGATGTTTGGTTGCACACAAAGTGTTCCTCCGGCAAACGGGAGTTGCATAATCTCATAGTCATAGGAACATGTATAAGTCATGAAGAAAGCAATAGCAACATACTAAACGATCGGGTGCTAAGCTAATGGAATGGGTCAGGTCAATCAGATCATTCACCTAATGATGTGATCCCATTAATCAAATGACAACTCTTTTGTCCATGGTTAGGAAACGTAACCATCTTTGATTAACGAGCTAGTCAAGTAGAGGCATACTAGTGACACTCTGTTTGTCTACGTATTCACACATGTATTATGTTTCCGGTTAATACAATTGTAGCATGAATAATAAACATTTATCATGATATAAGGAAATAAATAATAACTTTATTATTGCCTCTAGGGCATATTTCCTTCATTCACTCCAGCAAACTTCTATATGTTGCAACATGATCTTAGAAAAATTGGCGGCATGGAGATTGTAGAAATTAAGCTGGGAGACGGATCACAGCAGTACATCATGGCCTGGAAGAATAACCGGAAGCGTCATTTTTGGGTGGAGTATACACTAGAAAATTCCGCAGAAACTATAAGGTGCAGTTGCAGAAGAATGATTCGAAAGGATCTACCTTGCAAGCACATATTCCATGTACTGAAGCACTTGAAATATCTGAAATACCAAATTCTTTAGTTCTTGTTCGATTCACGAAAGAAGCAAGGTTGGGACTACCCACAAGGCGCACAAGCGATCTGTTGGGATTTGGTTGGACTGGGGCCGGGGAAAGAATGAAATATAGCCAGGTCAGTGTGTTAGCGTCAGAAGCTATGCATGCGGCATGCAAACACCCTGCTTTGTGGGATCAGTTACAAGAGAGTTTGAAGGCTGTGATAGCTAAGAGTCATGAGTATGATCTGCTATAGGAAAATTTGATCAAGCAAACAAATGACATCAGTAAGTGTGCAGTTGAATATGTGGACGATGGTGAAGGCAACATGATTGCTGTTAAAGATCCTATGAAAGTGTCAAGCAAAGGTGCAACAAAGGTAGATGAGAGCCGCCCTGTCTCAAAAAATGGTAGACCACTCTCTTTTGATGAGTTGAAAACCCGGTGCGGCGCTTGCAAATTGCTAGGACACACTATACGTAGCAAGAAATGCAAACTAAATCAGAAGTAAGTGTTTGTATGCATTGTGGAATATTAAATTTTTTAGCATTCATTAACTTACCTTGTCTTTTATCATGTGCAGAAAAGTGGAGAAGGAAGAAGAGTAGAACACTTGCTTCAATTATTTACTGTGTTAATTGGGAGGCTCATGCTAAGGTAGCTGTAGGGGATTCTGTTTCTTTGGTTTGGAGGCTTTCGCCCCCTGATTGTATCCTTAGTGTATTAGCAGACGAGATCCCAGACTTTGTTTAAATAAATTAAGATGTTTCCCTCAAAACAAAAATCAAAAAAATTTCTTTACTGTGTTATGACCGGGGCGGGAGGTAGAAAGAATATTGTACATTTCCCCTCCCCACGTCCTAAATGCCATTAAATAAGTAACTGTACCACTCTCTTCCCCACCACACACTCACCCACCTCCCACGGGCGCCGGTTCGAACTCCCCTCTTATCCCCACCTACAGTAGATCGAGAAAACCCTCGCCGGCGACCGCTGCAGCCGCCTCCATGGAGAGAAGCCTCGGCTGGCAGAGAGCAATGGTGGAGCTCGCCGGTGATGACGAGGGGTGGCGCGCACAGTTGACGAAGGTGTGCGGCTGGTTCCCCAGCACGGAGATGTTGGTCAACCACATGTGTGGCCTCGTCAAAGTCCTCACCGACGCCAAGAAGAAGCGCGCCTTCTCCTACGGCAGCGGCGTCCCGCCGGCTCTCCTCCTTGTGTGGGCAATGTGAGAGGCCACGCTGAGCGACTCCCCTGTTCAGCGCGCAAGGTGGTGGATGTACCGCTCCACCACCATGATGTTGCGGCCAGATCCAGCACGTGCCGCGTCGAGGGCGGAGCGCGTCGATGTCGAGCTCGCTCTCCCTGCACCCGTCAGCCCGAACTACCAGGTCCGCCACGTGCCGAAGCCAGTCCTGCCGTTGGGCTCTGACATCGTGGAGGATGACATGGAGGAGGTACCGGTCATCCCTGATGACCATGAGGAGGGCGAGGAGGACGCCGTGCAGATGGTAGCGCTGGTCGCCGTCGAGGGTGACAAGACAATGCCCATCGACGTCGAGATCCTACCCCTCCTTCCTGATATAGTGAAGGTGGAAGAAGAGGAGGTGGCTCAGGATCAGGTGGCGCAGCTGTCGAACAGGACGGCGGTCAAGAAGAAGGCTTCTCCGTGTGTGGTGCGCCGCTCACCCTGCCTCAAATTTCCGAAGAAGTGAAGATGGGCGCAGTTGCTGAAGTTGGAGGAAGTTGTTGGTTATCTTAAGTTAGTTATGCTGTTATATGTTTCCGCATATAAGTTAACATTATTTTGGGTTTGATGTTGGTTAGGTATGCTTTTATATGTAAGCATATAAGTTATGCAATCGGTACGGTTTGGTCGGGTTCTTTATGGCTGAAGAACTGAATATCTACTGCTCACCCTAAGTGTCAAGTTCAGTTAAATTATAGAATTTTGAATATGTACTGTTGCTCTGCTTCAGTGTTGCATCAAAGGTGTAGGTGCTGCTACATGTTGCTCCTATGTTGCAACAACACAATGAACTGGGCTTCTGCATAAATCAGTAGTGTTGCTAGGTGATGTGCCCATGTGCATCACTTACCAAATATAGAACATGCCAAAAGTGCATTGTCTGCCAAATATAGAACATGCCAAAAGTGCATTGTCTACCAATCATGATGGCCCCATGTTATTTATGCTGCAATCACTCTTACACTTTGCCCATAAACTGAATAGCAAATAATTCACCAGCATTTCATCATGTCAATTACAATGATGTCAATAACTTTATGAACAATCTACTTGCTAACTATGACATCAATCATAATGGCAAGCAGGCCAAGATATAGAAGACCTCCAAATCCTAAAATCCTATCCCTATAGAGCAATATTTCCTTGTGCATCTTAACCATTGCCCTCTTTTGTTTCTCATTCCTTTTAATTTCAGCTTCATATTCTGTAATCTTAGTCTCTAGTTTCTTGTTCTTCATGGCAAGATACTTAATGAATGACTTTGCTTTGCTTTGTTATCCCACTCCCCATCAACCCATTCAACATACTCAGAAGTGATATCATCCTAAATAAATCATGAGCAATTCAAGTCATTTTGTAACTGAACTTGTCACTGCAACCGTTAAACACTGAACTTTTTTGCAGCTTGACCGCAATAGCAGTACTAGTTTGAAGATCATGCTCAGTAGACTAACCTCAAACACACATCCCTCGAGTGCGCTACCAAAATTGTCTGCATCTATGCAGACACGGCCACCAGGAGTTTCCTGATGACCACATAGATGGAGCTTGTCATGGTCACAGGTGATGAATTGTGGGCGATAATGCTGGGGTGTAAAGAACAACGGTAAAGAACTTACCTTTTTGCCACCAAAGTGTAGCACTAAAGAAACCCTGGCCGTGGGTTCTCCCGGCCCGCCGCCGCCCACGAAACCCCTGTCCCATGTTCCACTCGATCCGCCGCCGCTGGCTCCTGTGCCACTGAATCCGCCCCACCTGCTTGCATGACCCAGGGTTCGACCTAACTTGTGGTCGCCACCACTCTTCTCGCCGCAGCCGCCGCTGCCCGACGCCCAGCTCGCTGTCATGCTTTCGCCGTCGAGATTTGGAGGCGCAAATGGTGAGAGAGGGCTAGGGATTTGGAAAGGGAAACGAGAAAAGGGGAAAGATAGATGTGAACCTGGCAAAATGGGCTGGTGTAGCACTGCCAGAATTCCATGGGTGTTCGATTCATCACAATGTAACTAGATGATTGACTCTAGTGCAAGTGGGAGACTGTTGGAAATATGCCCTAGAGGCAATAATAAAATGATTATTATATTTCCTTGTTCATGATAATTGTCTATTATTCATGCTATAATTGTATTGTCCGGAAATCGTAATACATGTGTGAATACATAGACCATAATGTGTCCCTACTGAGCCTCTAGTTGACTAGCTCGTTGATCAACAGATAGTCATGGTTTCCTGGCTATGGACATGGGGATGTCATTGATAACGGGATCACATCATTAGGAGAATGATGTGATGGACAAGACCCAAACCTAAGCATAGCACAAAGATCGTGTAGTTCGTTTGCTGTAGCTTTTCTGGATGTCAAGTATCATTTCCTTAGACCATGAGATTGTGCAACTCCCGATACCGTAGGAGTGCCTTGGGTGTGCCAAACGTCACAACGTAACTGCGTGACTATAAAGGTACATTACAGGTATCTCCGAAAGTGTCTGTTGGGTTGGCACGAATCGAGACTAGGATTTGTCACTCCGTATGACGGAGAGGTATCTCTGGGCCCACTCGGTAATGCATCATCATAATGAGCTCAATGTGATCAAGTGGTTGATCACGGGATCATGCATTACGGTACGAGTAAAGTGACTTGCCGGTAACGAGACTGAACAAGGTATTGGGATACCGACGATCGAGTCTCGGGCAAGTAATGTACCGATTGACAAAGGGAATTGAGTACGGGATTTATTAGGTCCTCGACATCGTGGTTCATCCGATGAGATCATCGAGGAGCATGTGGGAGCCAACATGGGTATCCAGATCCCGCTGTTGGTTATTGACCAGAGAGTCGTCTCGGTCATGTCTGCTTGTCTCCCGAACCCGTAGGGTCTACACACTTAAGGTTCGGTGACGCTAGGGTTGTATAGATATGAGTATGCAGTAATCCGAAAGTTGTTCGGAGTCCCGGATGAGATCCTGGACGTCACGAGGAGTTCCGGAATAATCCGGAGGTAAAGAATTATATATGGGAAGTTGTCATACGGTCACCGGAAAGGTTCGGGGGCATATCGGTATTGTACCGGGGCCACCGGAGGGGTTCCGGGGGTCCACCGGGAGGGGCCACCTCTCCCGGAGGGCCTTATGGGCTGTATGAGGAAGGGATCCAGCCCAAAGTGGGCTGGGGTGCCACTGCCCCTAGGGCCCATGCGCCTAGGGTTGGGAGAAATCCTAAGGGGGGGGTGCCCCCTTGCTTGGGGGGCAAGCCCCCCTCCCCTTGGCCGCCGCCCCCCCTCTAGATCTCATCTAGAGGGGGCCGGCCCCCTTCCCCCTTCCCCTATGAATAGAGGGGTGAGGGGAGGGCTGCATAGGACATCCAAGGCGCAGCCCCTCCCCTCCCCAACACATCTCCTCCTCCGTCACGAGCTTGGCGAAGCCCTACCGGAGTACTGCTGCTCCACCACCACCACGCCGTCGTGCTGCTGCTGGAGCCATCTTCCTCAACCTCTCCTTCCCCCTTGCTGGATCAAGAAGGAGGAGACGTCACGCTGACCGTACGTGTGTTGAACGCGGAGGTGCCGTCCGTTCGGCGCTAGGATCTCCAGTGATTTGGATCACGTCGAGTACGACTTCCTCATCCCCGTTCTTTGAACGCTTCCGCGCATGATCTACAAAGGTATGTAGATGCAATCCGATCACTCGTTGATAGATGAACTCATAGATGGATCTTGGTGAAACCGTAGGAAAATTTTTGTTTTCTGCAACGTTCCCCAACAGTGGCATCATGAGCTAGGTCTATGCGTAGTTCTCCTTGCACGAGTAGAACACAATTTGTTGTGGGCGTAGATGTTGTCAACTTTCTTGCCGCTACTAGTCTTATCTTGCTTCAGCGGTATTGTGGGATGAAGCGGCCCAGACCGACCTTACATGTACGCTTACGTGAGACTGGTTCCACCGACTGACATGCACTAGTTGCATAAGGTGGCTAGCGGGTGTCTGTCTCTCCCACTTTAGTTGGAGCGGATTCGATGAAAAGGGTCCTTATGAAGGGTAAATAGAAGTTGACAAATCACGTTGTGGATATTACGTAGGTAAGAAAACATTCTTGCTAGAACCCTTTTGCAGCCACGTAAAACTTGCAACAACAATTAGAGGGCGTCTAACTTGTTTTTGCAGCAGGTGATTTGTGATGTGATATGGCCAAAGTTGTGATGAATGATATATATATGATGTATGAGATCATGTTCTTGTAATAGGAATCACGACTTGCATGTCGATGAGTTTGACAACCGGCAGGAGCCATAGGAGTTGTCTTTATTTTTTGTATGGCCTGCGTGTCATTGAGAAACGCCATGTAAATTACTTTACTTTATTGCTAAACGCGTTAGCCATAGTAGTAGAAGTAATAGTTGGCGAGAAACTTCATGGAGATACGATGATGGAGATCATGGTGTCATGCCGGTGACAAGATGATCATGGAGCCCCAAGATGGAGATCAAAGGAGCTATGTGATATTAGCCATATCATGTCACTATTATTATTTGATTGCATGTGATGTTTATCATGTTTTTGCATCTTGTTTACTTAGAACGGCGGTAGTAAATAAGATGATCCCTCATAATAATTTCAAGAAAGTGTTGCCCCTAACTGTGCACCGTTGCGACAGTTCATTGTTTCGAAGCACCACGTGATGATCGGGTGTGATAGATTCCAACGTTCACATACAACGGGTGTAAGACAGATTTACACACGCGAAACACTTAGGTTGACTTGACGAGCCTAGCATGTACAGACATGGCCTCGGAACACAGAAGACCGAAAGGTCGAGCATGAGTCGTATAGAAGATATGATCAACATGAAGATGTTCACCGATGTTGACTAGTCCGTCTCACGTGATGATCGGACACGGCCCAGTTAACTTGGATCATGTTATACTTAGATGACTGGAGGGATGTCTATCTAAGTGGGAGTTCATTGAATAATTTGATTAGATGAACTTAATTATCATGAACTTAGTCTAAAATATTTACAATATGTCTTGTAGATCAAATGGCCAATGTTGTCCTCAACTTCAACGCGTTCCTAGAGAAAACCAAGCTGAAAGACGATGGCAGCAACTATATGGACTGGGTCCGGAACCTGAGGATCATCCTCATAGCTGCCAAGAAAGATTATGTCCTAGAAGCACCGCTAGGTGACGCACCCGTCCCACAGAACCAAGATGTTATGAACGCTTGGCAGACACGTGTTGATGATTACTCCCTCGTTCAGTGCGGCATGCTTTACAGCTTAGAACTGGGGCTCCAAAAGCGTTTTGAGCGACACGGAGCATATGAGATGTTCGACGAGCTGAAAATGGTTTTCCAAGCTCATGCCCGGGTCGAGAGATATGAAGTCTCTGACAAGTTCTTCAGCCGTAAGATGGAGGAAAATAGTTCTATCAGTGAGCACATACTCACTATGTCTGGGTTACATAACCGCTTCACTTAGCTGGGAGTTAATCTCCCGGATGACGCGGTCATTGACAGAATCCTCCAGTCGCTTCCACCAAGCTACAAGAGCTTTGTGATGAACTTCAATATGCAGGGGATGGAAAAGACCATTCCTGAAGTATTTGCAATGCTGAAATCAGTAGAGGTAGAAGTCAAAAAGGACCATCAAGTGTTGATGGTGAATAAAACCACTAAGTTCAAGAAAGGCAAGGGTAAGAAGAACTTCAAGAAGGAGGGCAAGGGAGTTGCCGCGCCCGATAAGCAAGCTGCCGGGAAGAAGCCAAAGAATGGACCCAAGCCCGAGACTGAGTGCTTTTATTGCAAGGGAAGTGGTCACTAGAAGCGGAACTGCCCCAAATACTTAGCGGACAAGAAGGCCGGCAAAACGAAAGGTATATGTGATATACATGTAATTGATGTGTACCTTACCAATACTCGTAGTAGCTCCTAGGTATTTGATACCGGTGCAGTTGCTCACATTTGTAACTCAAAGCAGGAGCTGTGGAATAAGCAGAGATTGGCGAAGGACGAGGTGACGATGCGCGTCGGGAATTGTTCCAAGGTCGATGTGATCGCCGTCGGCACGCTACCTCTACATTTACCTACGGGATTAGTTTTGAACCTCAATAATTGTTATTTAGTGCCAAGTTTGAGCATGAACATTGTATCAGGATCTCGTTTAATACGAGATGGCTACTCATTTAAATCCGAGAATAATGGTTGTTCTATTTATATGAGAGATATGTTTTATAGTCATGCTCCTATGGTGAATGGTTTATTCTTAATGAATCTCGAGCGTAATGCTACACATATTCATAGTGTGAATGCCAAAAGATGTAAGGTTGATAATGATAGTCCAACATACTTGTGGCACTGCCGCCTTGGTCACATAGGTGTCAAACGCATGAAGAAGCTCCATACAGATGGACTTTTAGAGTCTCTTGATTACGAATCATTTGACACGTGCGAACCATGCCTCATGGGTAAGATGACCAAGACTCCGTTCTCAGGAACAATGGAGCGAGCAACCAACCTATTGGAAATCATACATACTGATGTGTGCGGTCCAATGAGTGTTGAGGCTCGTGGTGGCTATCGTTATGTTCTCACCCTCACTGATGACTTGAGTAGATATGGGTATATCTACTTAATGAAACACAAGTCTGAAACCTTTGAAAAGTTCAAGGAATTTCAGAGTGAGGTTGAGAATCAACGTGACAGAAAAATCAAGTTTTTGCGATCAGATCGTGGAGGAGAATACTTGAGCCACAAATTTGGTACACACTAAAGAAAATGAGGAATAGTTTCACAACTCACGCCGCCTGGAACACATCAACATAATGGTGTGTCCGAACGTCGTAATCGCACTCTATTAGATATGGTGCGATCTATGATGTCTCTTACCGATTTACCGCTGTCATTTTGGGGCTATGCTTTAGAGACTGCCGCATTCACTTTAAATAGGGCTCCGTCGAAATCCGTTGAGATGACACCGTATGAATTATGGTTTGGGAAGAAGCCTAAGCTGTCGTTTCTAAAAGTTTGGGGATGCGATGCTTATGTCAAGAAACTTCAACCTGAAAAGCTCGAACCCAAGTCAGAAAAATGCGTCTTCAGAGGATACCATAAAAAAACTATTAGGTATACCTTCTACCTCAGATCTGAAGGCAAGATCTTTGTTGCCAAGAATGGATCCTTTCTAGAGAAGGAGTTTCTCTCGAAAGAAGTAAGTGGGAGGAAAGTGGAACTAGATGAAGTATTGCCTCTTGAACCGGAAAGTGGCGCAACTCAGGAAAATGTTCCTGTGGTGCCTGCACCAATTAGAGAGGAAGTTAATGATGATGATGAAGATACTTCTGATCAAGCTCCTACTGAACTTCGAAGGTCCACAAGGACACGTTCCGCACCAGAGTGGTATGGCAACCCTGTCTTGGAAATCATGTTGTTAGACAACGGTGAACCTTCGAACTATGAAGAAGCGATGGCGGGCCCGGATTCCGACAAATGGCTGGAAGCCATGAAATCCGAGATAGGATCCATGTATGAAAACGAAGTATGGACTTTGACTGACTTGCCCGTTGATCGGCGAGCCATAGAAAATAAATGGATCTTTAAGAAGAAGACAGACGCGGATGGTAATGTGACCATCTATAAAGCACGGCTTGTCGCTAAGGGTTATCGACAAGGTCAAGGGGTTGACTACGATGAGACTTTCTCACCCGTAGCGAAGCTGAAGTCCGTCCGAATCATGTTAGCAATTGCCGCATTCTATGATTATGAAATATGGCAAATGGACGTCAAAACGGCATTCCTTAATGGTTTCCTTAAGGAAGAATTGTATATAATGCAAGCGGAAGGTTTTGTCGATCCTAAGAATGCTGACAAGGTGTGCAAGCTCCAACGCTCGATTTATGGGCTGGTGCAAGCATCTCGGAGTTGGAACATTCGCTTTGATGAGATGATCAAAGCGTTTGGGTTTATGCAGACTTATGGAGAAGCCTGCATTTACAAGAAAGTGAGTGGGAGCTCTGTAGCATTTCTCATATTTTATGTGGATGACATACTGTTGATGGGAAATGATATAGAATTCTTGGAAAGCATAAAGGCCTATTTGAACAAGTGTTTTCCAATGAAGGACCTTGGAGAAGCTACTTATATATTAGGCATCAAGATCTATAGAGATAGATCGAGACGCCTCATTGGTCTTTCACAGAGTACGTACCTTGACAAGATATTGAAGAAGTTCAAAATGGATAAGTCAAAGAAGGGGTTCTTGCCTGTATTGCAAGGTATGAGATTGAGCTTGGCTCAATGCCCGACCACGGCAGAAGATAGAGAAAAGATGAGTGTCGTCCCCTATGCCTCGGCCATAGGGTCTATCATGTATGCTATGCTGTGTACCAGACCTGATGTAAACCTTGCCGTGAGTTTGGTAGGAAGGTACCAAAGTAATCCCGGCATGGAACACTGGACAGCGGTCAAAAATATCCTGAAGTACCTGAAAAGGACTAAGGAAATGTTTCTCGTTTATGGAGGTGACGAAGAGCTTGTCGTAAAGGGTTACGTCGATGCTAGCTTCGACACAGATCTGGATGACTCGAAGTCACAAACCGGATACGTGTATATTATGAATGCTGGGGCAGTAAGCTGGTGCAGTTGCAAGCAAAGCGTTGTGGCGGGATCTACATGTGAAGCGGAGTACATGGCAGCCTCGGAGGCAGCTCACGAAGTAGTCTGGGTGAAGGAGTTCATTACCGACCTAGGAGTCATACCCAATGCGTCGGGCCCGATGACTCTCTTCTTTGACAACACTGGAGCTATTGCTCTTGCCAAGGAGCCCAGGTTTCACAGGAAGACCAGGCATATCAAGCGTCGCTTCAACTCCATTCATGAAAGTGTTCAAAATGGATACATAGAGATTTGTAAATTACATACGGACCTGAATGTAGCAGATCCGTTGACTAAACCTCTCCCTGGAGCAAAACATGATCAACACCAGAATTCCATGGGTGTTCGATTCATCACAATGTAACTAGATG